>NC_091737.1:22821228-24127417 GCF_030179905.1 Drosophila bipectinata
CTATATTCTTGCTCCAAATAGTTGCTATAATGAAGAATCGGGCAGGTTGAATATGGATGGATGTAGGCAAAGGTTTATAGACTATATTGCTGAAAAATGGGACGAATTCAATATTGTGGCCTTGGTGCTAGTCGGTGTGGAGGTAAGATTGTCATATTTCCATAATTAATAATTTTTAATAACATTTTTATTTTAATTTCAGGTTATTTGCGCCCTGCTGGCCTACGTTCTGGCCAACAGCATTGTGAATCGCTGGCGGCGCTCAAAATACTACCAGAAGTAGACACTTCGTCTTGAATTTTTGAAATTATTGCATTTCAAAAGTCCAGCTCCAAGATGCACATATGTACATACTTAAGGCCAAAGAATTCTCCATTCATACGAAAAACAAAAAACTTCAAATGCAAACTCAATAGAGATTCCAAAACAAGTTTACTTAAGCGATGTGAGGCAGTGATGCTATTTTATTTATCACTTTGAACAAATGTAATGTAATATTTAAACGGAACACAACCATTTACATTGTAATTTAATCTACACTAAGATTGACCTAAGAATCAAGTTTTGTTTTTGTAAACAACTATGTTTCAAAAAGCCAAGCCCAAATAAAAAATTGTTCATAGTCTGCCGTGTGTGCCCGGACTTCCGATTTCGAATCGGATTGCGGTTCGAAATTCTGTTGACATCATTCCTATGATAAATAAGATGAAGGCCCAAACCCCTCGGTCCCCTCACACGGAGGGGAATGTGAGGGTGGACACATGCTGTCTCATAGCTTCAGGTCGCGTGGGCGGGCGCCTCACGCTAATTTTCATTTGTATTCTTTTTGATTCTTCTCTGCCCCGTGTTGCTCGCCTTTTGATTTTCCCCAACAACATTGGAAAATCTTTATGTATTTTCTGGCCATTGCATCTGGCCGACGAAGAGGGCCCGAAGCAACGACGAATCTGTGGGTTAATCGTTTCCCAACGATAGCTCTGTCAAATGCCCCAGACAAACAAATGAAGATTATGGGGACTTTAGTCGGTGGTTTGATGGCAGTGCTCAAGGTGTGTTCGCCCCCAGCGGATAGAATCAAGTGAAGTAGTATTTTTGACATTTTTTCGTATATTAGCTGCCATTTTTGCGTCATGTACTGCACCACTCGTCTGCTCAGATACATTCTGTGTGTCATCAGCGGTATTTGTGCTGTAAGTGCCTAAAAATAGTTCCAAAATGTTTGACATTGAAAGGGAATTACGTCTATTGTTTAGCTAGGGGGCTGTCTTCTCATCTGGTATGGTGTCTGGCTACTGGAGAGTCTATCCGACCAGCCAAATGTCGTGGGTGCGGGCGAGGAACTGGCCGCCATCATCTGCATCCTGCTCGGAAGTGTCATCATACTTGCGAGCATTTTTGGCATTGTGGCGGTGGCAAAGGACTCCAAAAGCCTACTGATTTGTGTGAGTTTGGATTTTGTGCCGACCGTGACAACTGAGACCCTAAAACCCTTCTTCTTCCGTAGTATGCGGTTCTTTTGGTGATTCTTCTGATCGTCCAGTTTGTTATGTTCAGCATTAGTTTTGCTGCCAGCCGGGAAGCTCTGCCGGATACTTTAAAGCAGGGATTTGACGACCTGTGGGATTTGCAGCATGTTGGCAACAGTACTCTTAACGCTTATGAAGAGTGGGTAAGTTGGTGGCTCTACCATCTAAGCAAATATTTAGTTTTAATCAGTTCCTATGATAACAAAGCTCCACTGCTGTGGCCGCAACAGCGCCGAGGATTATCTGCATCTGGAGAAGGCTCCCCCGCCAAGTTGCTGTCTGGACCTGGACTGCACCAAGCCCTTAAATCTGTTCATGTCTGGCTGTGAGTTAAAATACAAACAATATGTTGGCGGGAAAACCGCCAACTTTCACTCTCTTAGTTGGTTCCTAATAGTTTTTGAGGTGAGTCAGATTAAACGTAAATTATAATTTTAATTACTTATTTATCGAATTAAATTACAGTTTGCTAGTTCTGTGACTACCTGCTACTTAGTGGATAGTATTCGAAACCACCGCGACCGCATACGATTCTATAATTAAATTAGGTTTTTATTGTATTCGCTAAATGTATTATTGTTATTTGTTGTGAGTAATTTTCTAGACAATAAGCACCGACGAATTGTGATTGTAATTTACGATGATAAATCGAGTAAACACGATACCAAGTATTCATTCATAAAAATGTAAACTACCATGGCTAAAAAAATAAAAGAAATCTTCAGATAGATGATCAATATATGTTTATATGGGCTGAGTAAACAAGAAAAGCTCGCGTATATCTACAAATGTGGGCGATTCTACGCTCTCGATTTCTACTCACTGATTTATAGATAGAATACGCGAGCGGCCAGCAGTTTTGTTATTTTATTCAAAACAAAAACATGTTGTTTCACTTTGTATCTCGCTGCCAGTTGATTCCCGCCGCTGAAACCCAACGGTCAACTGCCGTTCGGCTATCCGACGGATACCTAGTACCCAAAACTGGATACTCAATATTGCCTTTTGAGGTAACTACGCTGGATGCAGCCCATTCGAATTCGAATTCGTTGATCAAGTCGCAGCTGTCGTCTTCAGTTTGAATCGATTCCGTCCACAGTGAAGATGGGACTGGCCGCCACTACAGTGAAGCATCTGTTGCTGTTGCTCAATTTTGTCTTTTCCGTGAGTAGCGGCATTGTCTCTTTTTATTGCTCACCTGCCTGCCTGCGAGTGGGCAGAATGTGTGTGTGTTTTTGTGTGTCTGACTTGTTGTGTTTTCCACAGGTGCTCGGCCTGGCGCTGATCGGATTCGGAATTTTCTTTCTGATCTCCGCCGCCGAGAATGCAGTCAGCATTGGTGAAAATGTGGCCGGAGGTCTAATCATCGGCCTCGGCGTCGTCATCCTCATCATTGCGATCTTTGGCTGTCTGGCAGCCATTCACGAAGCTCCGGTCAGGCTATTGATAGTGAGTATTAAAACATTAAGATTCCTAAAAAAAACTATTATTTTTCTGGGTTAATAGGGACGACTTTTAAATTTGATGATTTGATTTAATTATTAAACTTTAATGTTTAAATAAAAGAGTCATCAAGTTTAATTTACTTCTTCCAATCCAGGGATTTAGATTAAAGAATAAAATTTATATAATTTTATTAAATATATTTCTTTTCTTCTATCAGTATGTGGGTGCAGTGGTACTGTTGATCCTATCCCAGCTACTGTTCCTCAGCATGGCCTCCCACGGCACCAAGGACGGCATCTCGGGAAGCATCAACGAGGGATTCGAACGGCTCTGGGAGGCGGAGCGCAATGAATCCGGGGCCTTGGCCTACTATGAGAACTGGCTACAGTGCTGCGGAGTGAACAGCCACGAGGACTACTGGATCATCCACCATGCCATTCCATCGAGCTGTTGTCTGGAAAAAAATTGTGCTGACCAGTCCAGAGTCTACAAAGCCGGTTGCAAGGCCAAGTTTGTGGACTACCTCGATGACAAGTTGCTTGTCTTTAAAATCGTATGCTGGTTGCTAATCATAGGAGAGGTAAGTCAATCTATCTCCTTGATATTTTTTTCTAAAATCTATTTTATATCAATTCCCTATTCAGGTTGTGGGAGCTGTTTTTGGATGGATGCTTTACAGCAGCGTTAAGAATCAGAGCCGACGCAATAATGCCGTTTGGATGTAAAATTAAGTCTAAGTCTCGGTACCATTTTCTAAAACCTGTTACTAATAAGCCTATTTATTATTGTTAAATCTAACCTAAGCCATAATTGTCGAAAATTCTAATAACGTTTCGTAAGTGTATTAAAAAATGGGAAGAAGTAACAAGAAAGCCTATTTATTGGGGCTTTTTTTGGATTTTTTAAGAATTTTATAGTTCTCATAGCTACTTATAAGTTATAGGCTCTTTTGCAAATTTGAGTAATCTGAGTTTAAACTTTAAAGAAACATTTATTTGAAAGATGTATTAGGAGTGTTAAGCCAGAGGTCGGCAGTGGTCGGTAAGTCATCGGAAAATAAATTCCTCATCCGGTGAGAAAATAAACAAAGATTTTAGTGCATCCATTAATTAAAGTCTAAAATTTTATCTTTTAAGTTTTGCCTTTTGATTTATGTTAAGAAAGATTACCAAATTGCATTTTTACAGATTCAAAGTTCTTACATTGTACTTTTAATATTTCTGGGGACCTAGAACAATATTTTGAAACTGGCTATTTAGTTTATTTTAAACTATAACGAACTACAAAATTGTTATTTAGATAAAATATTTCTCTAGCTCTAGTTATGTAAAAAAATCACCCTGTATTCCATATTCATATGGCGACTGCGCCGTTGTCGCCAATTTGTCTGTTCTCCTTGCTGTTGTGCTTGGTGGTGAATATGCCCGGCCTCTCGTCGGAGGGCTCAGTCGCTGGCCAGTATTTGTGGCATCCGCATCCACACGAACCCCAAAAGCGGGAGAGAGGGCTTCGACGCTTCGGGCTCAGACCTACCGCGGGTAAACAATGCCCTGCCCCCGGGCACAGTGTTAATCGAGCAAACTGTCGGGACCCCCAGAGAGATAAAAAAACATTTAGTGTTATAATAGGGATTCATGTGTGACGATTTCCTCGACTAGCCCAGGTTACTGACGAAACATGGAGAAGTCGTTTTCCATAACGCCGTGGAAATACGGTCTGCTAGCCACTTGCATTCTCATAGTGGTAAGTTGAAAAGGCCAAGACCCTACCTCTTCACGTGTGTCTTGCACAACAATCCGGTGATGCGAGAAAAAGCGCCGAAAAAAATCAATAATATGCAAAAAGTGCAAATTTCCCACGAGAGCATGTTTTTGGGCACCGAAAAGCCTTACAAACTACATACAAATCGATATCTTATTTTGGTTTATATTCATGAAAGCATTTACGTACTCGGACGTAATTGCATATATTTCACCGGGCCGCGTTTTGTAATGGACGAACACACTTAGGAAAACATCACAACTAATAATATATTATATTAAATTTTTTCTAAATTCATTTCGTGCCTACGAGGCGACTATTGTCATGCTTTCAAATGTCAAGGAACTCATACAGCCTCTCGTAAATAAATGAATTTATTTTAATCATTTTATCTAATTAATCAAACTGATATTTATGTTTATATAAACATACCTCAAACATACCTTAACTAGACAATGTTATATAAGATAAACATGTATGGCAAAATATGTGAAAAGTATTTTCTATCTTATTATTAATCTATCTATCTTAAACAAGCTTACAAATCTCCAAATAATTATTTTGAAATTCTACAATTTCAGACATGTAATGTATTCTTCTTTTCTTGCGGCGTTGTGACTTGGGGCTCAGCGGTATCACAATCCGGGAGCTATGGGGCTGCTCTGTGTGGAGTTGGGGTCTTTGGAGTGGCATTCCTGGGAATGTACGTGTCCTTAAAGGAGTCACATAAGTATTCCATATACGTAAGGGAATAGAGTTTCTTATTGTCCAACATTATCTAAATAGTTACCTTTTCAGTACTTGATTTGTAGTGGGTTGGTGATATCCGCGCTGGGTGCCTACCTGTTCGTCTTCACGGCGATGCGGACGGAGCTGATGGGCAGGTTCGAGGAGCGCATGCGCCGCCTGTTTGCTGAGAAGACCCACAATGACGACAAGATGCAGCCCGTGCACAGCCTCTTCAGCTGCTGTGGAATGGACGGACCGCAGGACTATCTTAGCACGGAGCATGGAGCCCTGCCCAGCAGCTGTTGCTATGCCTTCGACTGCTCCAATCCCAGTCATGTTTACCAGGAGGGCTGCTCCACCAAAGCAATAACAAACCTAAGGATGCAGGCTGACCTGAACTATTACAGCTGCCTAGCTATTATTTCGCTCGAGGTATGAGTTAATTTCTTTCTAATAAGCATATCCTACATTAAAACCTAATGCCTTGTTTTTGCAGTTCATGGGCCTTTTCACAGCTTACTACATGGGCAAGGCCCGGAAGCATGCCAAAACCAAGGTCAAGGATGAGGAGACCCCCATGAACGATTAAGGGTCGTGGATAACCAGCATTATTGTTGCTAATAAAAGTTAACCAACTTAGCTAATTTGCCATTAGAGAATAAATACTTTCCATATGATAAACAATCAACTCGGCTGTTTCATATCTTTTTCATCGAAATTGGCAGCATTGGCTGAGATCAGAGAGAAATCTTAATCCGAAGAGTGATGGGCAATGTTTATTTCATTATTAAAATTCTGAAATCATTCTCATTTTGGATTCCGATCGGGCTGGTTTGCGTTACCAGTTCTTCTTTTTGATTGCAATTTTTTTCGATTTTTCGACTGAAGGATAAACTGAAAGCTTCAAAATGGGTTGTACCTCTGGTTGTGTAAAGTGTCTCCTTAATATCATCAACACTCTAAATGCTGTAAGTAATTAAGTACTATTAAACCATAATTTTAACATTATAAATAGTAAAATCTATGTATTGGTAAGCTACATATACATTTGAAGTTTAAAAAAAAAGTAATGTTTGCCTTTTACAATCAAGTTTAATTGCCGATTTGACGGCCAACGTGAAAGATATTTTTCATTTGTCAGAAATGGAAACCATTTGGCGGGCTTTTGTGGTTTTCCCCGTGTACTCATTGTGGGTAATTTTAAATTGTTTAATTAGAAAATACTTTATGATGGTCGCACATTTTGAAACATTTCTAAAGTTGCAATGTGTGAGGAATAAAGATAAAATGAATCAAAATTCAATATAAACCTGTTCAAAGCTTGTTTAAAGAATAAATTTCAAAGGCTTTGTTCTCTTTCCAGTTTGCCAAAAAAATGTTCTTTCGATTATAGAGCTGTTTAGAAAAAAAAATGATTTTTGCATTTCATATTTGATACACATTTTTTACTTTCGTCTGAAGCTGCAATTTTAATTCTGAATTTTGATTATTTTTTAAGATACTCTTGTTTTTTTCTTGGTACTTGCAAAGTGTCATTGTCCGGCAGTAATCTTATTTGTTGTTTGCTTTTTAGCTTGTGGGTCTTTCGATGATAGCCATTGCCACGATCGCCCTCTCGAAGGCCCCCCTCCTGTACATCGCATTCCTCTATGGCTTGGGAGGTCTGATCTTCGTCTCGGCTATTTTGGGATGCTGTGGCATCTGCCAGGAGAACGTGTGCCTTACGGTCACGGTGAGTGGGAGGATTCCCTTTACCAACTTCAGGTTAATTAACTGATATTACTTGTTTGCTTATAGTATGCCTTCGTGCTACTGGTTCAGCTGATAATTAGTTTGGTGGGCAGCTTTGGCTTGAACTTTAGCGAAAAGTACATCGAGAAGTTTGCTGCCGAGGAGGTTCAGAGGAAGTGGGAACTGGAACTGGTGGAACCCGGCGCCATGGACACATTTCAACAAGTGGTAAGTGATCTTAGGTTCTAAGTTAGGATATGGATATTTTTTACTAAAGTATGTGTTCCTATTTCTAGTATGAGTGCTGTGGTCGTGGTGGTCCTGACGACTATGTGGACATTGGTCGTACCACCCTTCCCAAAAGCTGTTATCCGCAGGAGGACACCAAGATGCCTCATTTCTTGTCCGGCTGCGTCCAGAAGTCCAGTCAAAGCTTCGTGGTTTTATATAATTATGCCAACGACACTCACTGGGTCTCAGTGGCTATAACTGTGAGTAGAATAAACTAATAAATTTCTACTTAAAGTTGGCTAAATGGTCTAAACTCTTTCAGTCCTTGATGGTGATTGCCGCCTTTTACTTGGTTGGACGCTTCCGAAAGCAGCGCATTCGTTACAGCTATTAAATACTTTTATAGTTTTTTTAACGAATTTTAAGAACGAAATATGGATTTAAATTAAACAAAAAAAATATATTTTTCTTTTCATTCTAAGAAGAGTAAGTACGAATGTAGTTTTCCTAAAAAAATATACCCGGTACTAAATTATTTTGGGTCATCTTGTCGTACATACTCTCTGATAGAGTATTGTAAGCTATAATTGCTTGAGAAGCCTTAAACTTCTCAGCTGTAGGGTTTTCTTACAACAATAAACACTCTGAGCCTTAGCTAATATCTCATTTTGCCGACGCTGGCGTCATTCATTTTCAATCGCCTGACGCAATCAAGTTCAATCAATCTCACCGGTTTGGAAGCGATCGAGGGGCGGAAAAGATGAGTCCCCCCCTCCTAATGGCTCTCACTTCGTGGCTAAACATCTGGCAAACGGCGCTATGTGGAGCTAACTCCCCGGGTCTATTGCTTCTGGTCTCTCGGGCATAACCAGCTCCAGACCCCGGTCTCCACCTCTGGCTCTCCCATGTGGCCCTTGCCTCAATTTTTGTTTGTTTGGCTTCCGAATGACAACAGAGTTTGGTTTTGCTTTTTTTTTTTTTTGCCATGGCCCCTAGACTTTGCTTGTTGTGTTTGCCTATGCTCTCTATCACACAGTCTAACTTCGCTATAAATTTAATTAATGCTGAAATTGAATTTTAATTTCATTCACAGCGATTAGCAGGTTTGTATTAAAATATAATAAGTTTGATTTAATTCTTATTTGGTTTTGTTATTTTATTATAGATTCAAACTGGGTATACTCTCTTATATTATTTAAAGCTCCAGGAGAAGTAAACATTTAAGTTTATTTTCCCAGAATACTGAAAGATAAATACAACAGACGTTGTGTTTATACGAACGATACGAACTCAAACTTGAGTTCGATCTTAATGGTTCTAAAGCCTAAAAATTGTATTAGATTTTATTAAAAGAATTTGTATATTTGGTTGAGTAGATTATTACACTAAATATATTTTTTTAAGCTCTTCAAACGAAAAATGGTTTCCCAATTCAAGCCCCTAAAGGAGTGGTATAACCCTAATTACTTTCTCTTGAAACTTTTAGTTACACTGGAAGCTCCACTGTACTGGTATGGTAATGTGTGTGTGCGTGCGTTGTTTTTGTTTGCTCTAACAAAACGCTGCTAGACGCTGCCGGCTGCCTCGGACCCGCTCGACTCGGATTCCGGGCCAGAGAGTTTTCGGGGCGCTCAGTTCACTCGAGACCGTGGACGCAGCTGCTCCCCAACCGAATCGGCTCCACTCGAAATTCGAAAAAGTTAAGTCGCCGAACGACAAACTGTTGCACGTGCCGCACTATAGTGTTTCGATTGCATTCTCGCTAAAAACCAATCAGTAGAGTGGAAAAAATAGAAGATCAGAACAGACTTACATAATGGGCTGCGCAACGGGAACCATCAAGTACTCCCTCTTCCTCTTCAATGCCTTGTGGGCGGTAAGTTTGAATCTGGAGCATATGGCGCTTCTTGAGATTCGAAATTTATATATACACACATTATAGATACATTTGCGTATCAGCTAATTTGTATTGTTATTAGAAATCGATTGGGAAAGATTCTCGGTTCCGTGTTCCACGTCCACCTGGACAATAGATGATATCATCGTCATCTCCGGTGCGTGCTTGGTTTATGACTACACTTTGCAGATACAACGGCCATTCTGTATCTGTGTGTTAGCGAGCGACTATTGTTAATGGTTTTTGCTCGGCTTTTTGCATTCCTTGGGCTCAAACAGAGCTCTCTGCCTTGGCAGTCAAGCGGGGCAGAGAGTCGGCTCAAATGCGTCATGCATTCGCGTTTTTTTTTATAATACTCGTAGTTAAAAAGCTAAAGCCAGGCCAGAATATGGAAACCGGATTAGTCAGCGATGAGAGCAGCGCTGACAAATTAGCCAAGGCTTACACACGTTAGAAGCTAAACAGGGCCTGAAAAAGGTCCGAAACACATGAGTCTGAATATTAAAGATTTCATTGTATTATATTATATTGCTATTTATAGCAGTTACGCCTCCAATTAAAAATATAACTCTGATAAAACTTACAATATGTTCCAATTGTTGCTGTATACTCCCCTATTAATAATTTTATACTAATCATTTCAGATACTTGGCATTCTTGTGCTTATCTTTGGCGGCCTCAGCTGGGGCGGAATGCCGGATGAGTATGCCATCGGAATCCTGGTTCTGGGTGGTATAATCCTGATTATCTCCATGTTTGGATGCTGCGGCGCTGTTCGCGAGTCATCGCGGATGCTCTGGACGGTTTGTATCTTTCAGATTCGTAACTACTTGTGAGTCAATCGATTAGTAATATGTTAAACCATACTTTCAGTATGTAACTTTGTTGTTGGTCTTGCTGGGCCTGATTGTGGCATTCATCGTCCTGAGTCCATCGGATGTTTTCAAGAAGTATGCCCTGAAGACTGTGGAGGATCACTGGCAGCAGGAGCAAACAAAGCCAGGCGCCATGGATATCATTCAGACAACGGTGAGATCAAGGTTGTATATCTTTCGATACGATCTTGTAAACCTTTCCTTTCTTTTCCTTTTTAGTACTCTTGCTGTGGTCGCAATAGTGCCCAAGATTATCTGGAGATCCCCTACTACAATAAGACTGTGCCGAGTAGCTGTTGCAAGGATAACAACTGTGTGAATCCATTGAATCTCTACGTTTCCGGCTGTCTTGTCAAGGTGGAGGAGGCCTTTGCCGATGAGGCCACCACGTCGCGTTACTTGGAATGGGGTCTGCTTGGATTCGATGTGGGTTCCACTAGTTTCATGGCTTTTAAAACGCACTTGCTAACGTGTGTCTATCTATTACAGGTTGTCATCCTCCTGCTGGCCATTATCTTGGCCATACATTACCAAAATCGCCGGCGACGCTACAACTATTAGTACCTAATTACCACCTAGGAACCCAATCCTATGTCCCACACCCCTATAACCTTTATCATTTGTAAGCGTCACCAATGTACCTTGCTTTTAGATCCGCCATATACCGCGTCACGCGAGTGTCCGGCGGATACTTGCCAAGCAACCGAAGAAGTCTTTGATGTGTATGTACTTAAATATATTACTGTGTATGTAGAAAGTCTTACATGCACTGAAACTAATTATTACCCGCATTTTTTTCGACTTTACTCTTGTATAATAGGCATTTCTCTCAGTGTAGGAGTTGACCATTCAAAAACACTTCAAATCAATTGAGCAAACCAAAGGCTTGCGGTCTTTTGTGTGCATAACAGCATAAAAAGTTGACACCCAAAGCCAGACTTAAAAATAACAAAGCCCCAAAATGCCTCCCATATGTATGTATGTCCAGAAGCATATACATATAGATACGTAGATATGTGTGTAGGTGGAGGGAGAGCGTGGGGGAAGTGCTCGACCCCAGACATAACAACCATAAACAAACTCGAAAACAAAACTGTTTTTTGGGAAGAGGAGGTGGTTCGGTCTGGGCCGGAGAGAGAGCTTGACTTTGAATGGAGGATGAGTAATCATTGAAAAAAGCCATTCAGTCTCGGGGACTAAGAGGGAGTCGGTTATATTAAGAGAGTTTCCGATTTTGTCACCAAAAACCAGCTGCAACGTTTGAGTTTCCAATAATGTAAACAAATTTTATTAATTGCCTGAGGGCATCAAATTAATTCGATCTTCCAATTCGAGTTCATTTCTCGGATGGGGCATTGAGTGCATATGACGTCATGGCTTGGAGCGCTGACCTAAGTGCACTTCCTCTCACTCTGGCCCACCGCCCACCACCCGCATGCCCGGCCGTTAGTGCGTTCACTCTCTCTCGCCCACCCGCTCTCTCCGGGTTTATTTTGATTGTGGTGGTGGTGGTGGTGGGGCAGACGGGGCAAGTCCGGGGGAAAACAGAACAACAAAACTTTTCCCGCGTTCAGTTCAGCTGCGAACGCAGAACGTGCCAGACCCCAAAGTTCAGTCAAGACTCGAGAGCGGAAATCCTGGGCAAACGCTTACGGAAATTTATTTCGCTGTAAATTCAAATCCGGCGATACGAAAACACACGTAAATAAACATCATCAGACGCGAGAAGTCAAAGGTTAATAGACTTCTTTTTCTTTTTTTTTTATTGGAAAAATATTTTGAAAAGCGTATTTATGAGATTTTATGGTATTGTGTGCATGTTGCAGGTCTAGAAAGATGGGTTGTGCCACCACCAGCGTAAAGATCACCTCGATCGCTCTCAATGCCATTTTAGGGGTAAGTAAGCCTCCGTGTTTGGTTAACTAATTAGTGATAATCCACAACCTCATCGAGAATGTAGAATATCCATAATCCGAATTAGCTTGATTTCGGGCAAGGAAATTAGCATGATGTCATGTGGAACGGGTGCACAAGTGAGCGCACTTCAAAAAAGCCTCTAAAAGTATTATTTTTGAAAAATTATATTCGGCGAAAAAGACAAGAGCTCCCCAGCCAAAAAGTTGTGTGTTTTGAAAATATTTCATTCGCCTCGAATGTTTTCAGCTGGTCGTGTGTGTATTTTTAAGCAGTTTCTGTCATTTGTCAGTCTCGGACCCACCTGAGATAGACCGCCTGGCCTCAAGGTGGCCAATAGCCCACCCCCTGGGCCCCATCCATCCATACATCCATCCATCCATCCAGTTTGTTTGGTTGCCATGGCAAACATGTTTACGTTTTCGTTTATTCCCTGCTGTCCGACTTTTGCCTGAGCCTGCAATTGCTCTAATATCCACTCCCCCAGGATGATGTCATTCTATTTCCCACCAATATTCGCACTCGGGTTTACACTCTGACCCATATACCAAATCGAATCACTAGAACCCCCCAGGACGGGGTGAGCCGCCGCCAGAAAGTAGGCCAAAACAAGGGTGCTTTGTCAACCCCCAATGGATGAAGGGCCCAAGGAGGGGCCCCGAATATATGACATTATCACGGCTCAGTCAAGCGAACTTCCCCAAACCGATGAATGGCGCCGTGCTTCACTCTGTGGAGGCCGTTAATTGCCTCACAAATGAATTGCAATTGCCCTCGTAATTGCAATGAAAACCATATCACACTGTACAGTCAATATTCTTTGACTCATTATATTTTCTGGCATTATAACATACATATCCGACATAAATATTACAGCATATATCTATATTATTTTATTTTTTTTAATATTGTGATACTTAACTTGAATTATAAAAAATGAATTTTTTACTGTAGTGCATCTAATTATAAAGTGTGGGAATGTTAATTATACATATACAAGTATCTGCATATATTTTTGGATCTAGATATATCTGTCCATACGAATACTTGTATTTATAATCGTCTGTGTGCATCAGTAATAGATTTTTTAGGCGCCAGAGTGCAAAGAGCTGTCGTATTCTAATATAATTTAATAAAAAAATTGTATCCACTTTTTTAGTTTCTGGCTCTGGGTGCTATAGGATGGATTGCATATAATGCCGATGTGGAGACCAAGGCGTTCGTCATAACTGCCTACATAACCTGCTCCATTATCCTGATCTTTGCCATTCTGGGAATCTATGCAGCTGTCCGGGAATCCGTGGCTTTGGCCTCAGCAGTAAGTGGCTTTGGGTGGATAATGCCAAACACGATATTAAACTTCCTTTCCCCTGCAGAGTGCCGTGTTCCTACTTATCCTGGCCATTCCCCAAATCGTGAGCACATGTCTGGTACTGCATCAATATGACGTGAAGAGTGGACAAGAGGCAGTTGAGCTGGCGTGGCAGGCCAACAATATGGATGCACTGCAGCAGAAACACGAGTGCTGCGGGAAGAGCAGCGCCCAAGACTATATTCATCTCAGCCAGCTGATCCCGCCCAGCTGCTACCTCGATCTCCAGCAGACTCCCGACCATCTATTCTTGGATGGATGTATTGAGAAGCTGCAGAGCTTCTACGAGAGCGACAAGAGGCGCTTCATCATCGTTTCCTGGGTCCTAGTGGCCTTTGAGGTGGGTCTCCCTTATGTGGGAATAAGTATGTTTTAATAATGTTTTAATCTTCTACCTTTTAGCTAATTTGCTGTGCCCTGGCCGTCTTTCTGGCCATTAGTTTTAAGAACAAGCAGCGGCGCATGGAGTTCTAGGTTAACTGCCACCATGACCTGATCCCATGGTACAAAGGGAGCTCGGAATAAAGGTCTCGCTAGTTTTTCTCGCTTCGACATTTCATAACCAAACGAATGGACAGTCATAACTTATTCACTTCTGTCATAAACCTACCTGTAATTAGAGTAAATAAATTTATTGTAGTTTCAATTACCCCTTATAATTATCGAAATAAATGTGCGAGATGTTTGTTTTCACATCTTTCGCCACTTGTCAGTTTGTTTGTTTTCTTAACAAGATCGAAATATTAAGCATGCGCCTGAAAGCTTTCAGAGCCAAAAAGTTTTAGCCAATTTACGGCTTTGGGCCAACGACTTGTTGCTTTTGATGTCGAGTGGAATTTTTAAAAAGTTTTTTTTTTCACTTTTATCGGTTGAATAAAAGACTTTTGTTATACTTTTCCCAAAAACAGGACTCTTTTATTTATTTACCTTGCAAAACCGTAAAAGTATGCCATACATTTTTTGCTTAACGAATATATCTCATACGCACTGTTGTCCAAACATAGATTTGGGAATTAAATTAATAAAATTTTGAATAAAATTAACATAATATTATTAAAAAAAAAAAAAAATGATATTTTGGTAAAGCTTGTGTTTCCTAGCCTTCAGATAAGCTTTTCTATTCTTACTTTTTCTAACATTATTATTTCTATATCTCATTAATTGGTCAGCTAATAAAGAACACGACACGCGTATACGTTTTTTTGTCAAAATTAAAAACAATTGAAAAGCTGACCTAAAGCCATGGAATGTTTTACGCATTTTATTTAGACAATCTCCTACCGATGATTTTGGAAGGCATTTTCATTTTGTAAAGAATAAAATATTAATAAAATATATTTGTTTTTGACTAGAGTCTCAAAACAAATTGTAAAAAAATCGAATGAATTATTTTTATTAGTTTATTAAAAAAAATATTTTAAAAACTATAATATTGGGGAGAGATTCGGCCAGAGTTGCTAGAATTTTAGCCAAAAATGTAGCTTTGTTTATTTTAGCACGCACTACGCCGCGCCAATGACCTAATGGTTCATATACACTGGCCATGTCCTTAGCCTGCGGTTTGCGGTTTAGAACCTGGAAGATCTATTAAAATACTACATCTCCATTTATTACAAATGAGATTAGTTTTTGATCTTTTAAAATTTTAAATCCAGTACAAAACTTTATAAAAAAAATCCAAGTATTCATATGTATATTTAAGAGTATTTAAGCATCGATACTCCCCGACGAGGATGGTTCGCGTCTGTTCTTATCATTTTTTATAAGAGGGGAAACAGCAGAGAAATAGGAAATTCTTTCGCACAAGTTTAGTTCACGGTCAGACACCGAGGTGACCACACCTAATATTTAGGCAAAAGAAAATTTTAAAAGAACTCTGTTGGAAATAATATTATCTATAACACAGAAAAAAGCTAGCATGGGTTCCGCCACAAAAGTTATAAAAAACTCCTTCATCGCAACAAATTCGTTATTAGCGGTAAGTTATACTAGGACAACATAATACTTCAAGTCAAATTCCTTTGCTGAAATATGTTCAAATTATGAAAATGCCGAATATATGTGTGTAAGAGCCATATTTTTCGAACTAAAGCATATTTTACCGAATATGAATATGTATTCTATTTAAACTTTTCTTAATTTTAGCTCTTGGCTGCGGTCTACTTGATCTGTTGTGCTAATATGATTCCGGTCCAAGGAGTAAACTATCTCTCGGGATCAATCATCTTATTTTTTTCCCTCCTAAATATCAGTGCAGCCGTCCGAGAGTCAGTGATTCTTTGCACATTGGTAAGAGTACAGCGGTTCAGGCGGTATTGATTCTTAACTAATCCTTAATTCTTAGAGCGCAATATTCCTTCTATTTCCATTTGTTCTACAAATTTTCGGGATCAACCAAATATCAAATAGTTTTGCAGCCGGTAAAATAACAGAGGAGTTTGTAGAATCATTCTACAAAGAACACAACTGCTGTTGGCTAAACAGTCCAAATGCCCCAAGAAGTTGTGTTACCAATCCAGGGGATCCTTTCAAGGATGGATGTCGCAACAAAATTGAGAGTACCAGGCTAACTCTGATGGGACTCGGCGGGATTTTGGTTGTTTTTGTGGTAGGTATTAACATTTAAAGTTGAAAGTGCTTGATAAGAAGATTTAAACTTGTATTTCAGTTACATAGCTTCGTCCTGGCCATCATTTTGGCGCGTTCTTTTGGTAAAAAGGATGCTAAAAAGACAAAAGTTGGACGCGATTATACGGTCAACCCCATTTAAAAGCCCAATAACCCACGAAATGTTTGCAAAAGATTTACATACATATAAGGCGAATACAAAAATACTACTAAATTTAAAAAACTCAAAGATTGTTAATAAGAATACAAGAATATTGTATTCTTAAGTTATTTTAATTTGTTTTATGATTACATAATGGTGGATTGTGTAAGGGAAATTAACAGATACTTGGTTCATACTATTTTTTTTATACATTTTCTGGAGAGTCCCCTTCACAATTGGAGAAGCCATGGGAGGGACAATATGACACACGCCAAAGGCTATATCTATACCAATTTTTACCCGATCCTTTAGCGGAGAACCTAGATCAATTCTTCATCAATCTGCTTCAAAACCTAAGAAAAAATTATTTTTTCAATTTTTTGTCAAATTTTCTGGAGTGTCCCCTCAAAAATTGGGAAATGCATGAGGGGGCCTATATGCCGAACGGAAAAGGCTATATCTTTGCCAATTTGTATCCGATCCTTAAGCGGAGTACCTTAATCGTTTTGTAGATTAATTCTTCATCAATCTGCTTCAAAACCTAAGAACAAATTATTTTTTCAATTTTTTGTCAAATTGTCTGGGGTGTCCCCTTCAAAAGTTGGAAAATGCATGAGGGGGCCTGTATGCCGCACGGAAAAGGCTATATCTTTGCCAATTTGTATCCGATCCTTAAGTGGAATACCTTAATCGATTTGTAGATCAATTCTTTATCAATCTGCTTCAAAACCTAAGAACAAATTATTTTTTCAATTTTTTGTCAAATTGTCTGGGGTGTCCCCTTCAAAAGTTGGAAAATGCATGAGGGGGCCTGTATGCCGCACGGAAAAGGCTATATCTTTGCCAATTTGTATCCGATCCTTAAGTGGAATACCTTAATCGTTTTGTAGGTCAATTCGTCATCAATCTGCATCAAAACCTAAGAACAAATTATTTTTTCAATTTTTTGTCAAATTTTCTGGGGTGTCCCCTTCAAAAGTTGGAAAATGCATGAGGGGGCCTGTATGCCGCACGGAAAAGGCTATATCTTTGCCAATTTGTATCCGATCCTTAAGTGGAATACTTTAATCGATTTTTAGATCAATTCTTTATCAATCTGCTTCAAAATCTAAGAACAAATTATTTTTTCAATTTTTTGTCAAATTTTCTGGGGTGTTCCCTTTAAAAATAGGGAAATGCATGAGGGGGCCTACATGCCGCACGGAAAAGGCTATATCTTTGCCAATTTGTATCCGATCCTTAAGCGGAGTACCTTAATCGATTTGTAGATTAATTCTTCATCAATCTGCTTCAAAACCTAAGAAAAAATTATTTTTTCAATTTTTTGTCAAATTTTCTGTGGTGTCCCCTCAAAAATTGGGAAATGCATGAGGGGGCCTATATGCCGAACGGAAAAGGCTATATCTTTGCCAATTTGTATCCGATCCTTAAGCGGAGTACCTTAATCGTTTTGTAGATTAATTCTTCATCAATCTGCTTCAAAACCTAAGAACAAATTATTTTTTCAATTTTTTGTCAAATTGTCTGGGGTGTCCCCTTCAAAAGTTGGAAAATGCATGAGGGGGCCTGTATGCCGAACGGAAAAGGCTATATCTTTGCCAATTTGTATCCGATCCTTAAGTGGAATACCTTAATCGATTTGTAGATCAATTCTTTATCAATCTGCTTCAAAACCTAAGAACAAATTATTTTTTCAATTTTTTGTCAAATTGTCTGGGGTGTCCCCTTCAAAAGTTGGAAAATGCATGAGGGGGCCTATACGCCGCACGGAAAAGGCTATATCTTTGCCAATTTGTATCCGATCCTTAAGCGGAGTACCTTGATCGTTTTGTAGGTCAATTCGTCATCAATCTGCATCAAAACCTAAGAACAAATTATTTTTTCAATTTTTTGTCAAATTTTCTGGGGTGTCCCCTTCAAAAGTTGGAAAATGCATGAGGGGGCCTGTATGCCGCACGGAAAAGGCTATATCTTTGCCAATTTGTATCCGATCCTTAAGTGGAATACTTTAATCGATTTGTAGATCAATTCTTTATCAATCTGCTTCAAAATCTAAGAACAAATTATTTTTTCAATTTTTTGTCAAATTTTCTGGGGTGTTCCCTTTAAAAATAGGGAAATGCATGAGGGGGCCTACATGCCGCACGGAAAAGGCTATATCTTTGCCAATTTGTATCCGATCCTTAAGCGGAGTACCTTAATCGATTTGTAGATTAATTCTTCATCAATCTGCTTCAAAACCTAAGAAAAAATTATTTTTTCAATTTTTTGTCAAATTTTCTGTGGTGTCCCCTCAAAAATTGGGAAATGCATGAGGGGGCCTATATGCCGAACGGAAAAGGCTATATCTTTGCCAATTTGTATCCGATCCTTAAGCGGAGTACCTTAATCGTTTTGTAGATTAATTCTTCATCAATCTGCTTCAAAACCTAAGAACAAATTATTTTTTCAATTTTTTGTCAAATTGTCTGGGGTGTCCCCTTCAAAAGTTGGAAAATGCATGAGGGGGCCTGTATGCCGCACGGAAAAGGCTATATCTTTGCCAATTTGTATCCGATCCTTAAGTGGAATACCTTAATCGATTTGTAGATCAATTCTTTATCAATCTGCTTCAAAACCTAAGAACAAATTATTTTTTCAATTTTTTGTCAAATTGTCTGGGGTGTCCCCTTCAAAAGTTGGAAAATGCATGAGGGGGCCTGTATGCCGCACGGAAAAGGCTATATCTTTGCCAATTTGTATCCGATCCTTAAGTGGAATACCTTAATCGTTTTGTAGGTCAATTCGTCATCAATCTGCATCAAAACCTAAGAACAAATTATTTTTTCAATTTTTTGTCAAATTTTCTGGGGTGTCCCCTTCAAAAGTTGGAAAATGCATGAGGGGGCCTGTATGCCGCACGGAAAAGGCTATATCTTTGCCAATTTGTATCCGATCCTTAAGTGGAATACTTTAATCGATTTTTAGATCAATTCTTTATCAATCTGCTTCAAAATCTAAGAACAAATTATTTTTTCAATTTTTTGTCAAATTTTCTGGGGTGTTCCCTTTAAAAATAGGGAAATGCATGAGGGGGCCTACATGCCGCACGGAAAAGGCTATATCTTTGCCAATTTGTATCCGATCCTTAAGCGGAGTACCTTAATCGATTTGTAGATTAATTCTTCATCAATCTGCTTCAAAACCTAAGAAAAAATTATTTTTTCAATTTTTTGTCAAATTTTCTGTGGTGTCCCCTCAAAAATTGGGAAATGCATGAGGGGGCCTATATGCCGAACGGAAAAGGCTATATCTTTGCCAATTTGTATCCGATCCTTAAGCGGAGTACCTTAATCGTTTTGTAGATTAATTCTTCATCAATCTGCTTCAAAACCTAAGAACAAATTATTTTTTCAATTTTTTGTCAAATTGTCTGGGGTGTCCCCTTCAAAAGTTGGAAAATGCATGAGGGGGCCTGTATGCCGAACGGAAAAGGCTATATCTTTGCCAATTTGTATCCGATCCTTAAGTGGAATACCTTAATCGATTTGTAGATCAATTCTTTATCAATCTGCTTCAAAACCTAAGAACAAATTATTTTTTCAATTTTTTGTCAAATTGTCTGGGGTGTCCCCTCAAAAATTGGGAAATGCATGAGGGGGCCTACATGCCGCACGGAAAAGGCTATATCTTTGCCAATTTGTATCCGATCCTTAAGCGGAGTACCTTAATCGATTTGTAGATTAATTCTTCATCAATCTGCATCAAAACCTAAGAACAAATTATTTTTTCAATTTTTTGTCAAATTTTCTGGGGTGTCCCCTTCAAAAGTTGGAAAATGCATGAGGGGGCCTGTATGCCGCACGGAAAAGGCTATATCTTTGCCAATTTGTATCCGATCCTTAAGCGGAGTACCTTAATCGATTTGTAGATTGTTTCTTCATCAATCTGCTTCAAAACCTAAGAAAAAATTATTTTTTCAATTTTTTGTCAAATTTTCTGGGGTGTCCCCTCAAAAATTGGGAAATGCATGAGGGGGCCTATACGCCGCACGGAAAAGGCTATATCTTTGCCAATTTGTATCCGATCCTTAAGCGGAGTACCTTGATCGTTTTGTAGGTCAATTCGTCATCAATCTGCATCAAAACCTAAGAACAAATTATTTTTTCAATTTTTTGTCAAATTTTCTGGGGTGTCCCCTCAAAAATTGGGAAATGCATCAGGGGGCCTATATGCCGCACGGAAAAGGCTATATCTTTGCCAATTTGTATCCGATCCTTAAGTGGAATACCTTAATCGATTTGTAGATCAATTCTTCATCAATCTGCTTCAAAACCTAAGAACAAATTTTTTTCAATTTTTTGTCAAATTTTCTGTGGTGTCCCCTCAAAAATTGGAAAATGCATGAGGGGGCCTATATGCCGAACGGAAAAGGCTATATCTTAGCCAATTTGTATCCGATTTTTAAGCGGAGTACCTTTATCGATTTGTACATCATTTCTCCATCATTCTACGTCGAATCATACAAGCCAAATATTCGATTTTTTGTCATTTTTTTGGGAGAGTTAAAAAAATGGTTCCTAATGTCACTGATACTTGTTTGTAGATTTGAATAATGTGGGAAAAGGTTATCAAAGAGAAAACTAAGCGTTGTTTTTTCTGGAATCTGCTGCACATATTTCATGCCAAAATTCAAATAATAAGAATACTTTCCCTATTGCTGGCCTTTCTTTCAAGTTTCGTTTGAAAATATAAGCAGAATGAGAAGCAGAAATCTTGAGCAAAATGGTAGCAAAAACAGAAACCTAAACAAATTCTATTGCGAAAACTGCGAATAATATATATGTATATATATACGTGTGGAGAAAATGTTGCGAAAAAATGGGCAGAGAATGTGCCATCAGCTGTATCACTATACACTTTGTACAATTCAGAAGGTACATTAGATTTTCCCATGAGGCTAACCACGTATTAAAGTTGACATCTCCAGATCTAAAAGTTTGGGCATTCTTGACAAGTTTTAACAATTGATTCATTATAGTTCTATGTGATCTGTTCTCTTTCTGAGTATTTCTTTAATTATTATTTTCAGGGGTATTTATACATCGGCTTTGTGCGACTTCACATTTTCTTGTTTCTTTTAATTTTTTTGAATGGAATCAGTTCTTATGAGGACGCAGAGAGTGCCACACCTAAAAGTTAGCTCTGTTGAAAATCATAATCAAAGGAAAAATATATAAAATATATCAAAACATTGCGGATAATTAACAATTATGGGTTGTACCAACAAAGTCATCAAGATCTCCTTCATCACTCTGAGCTGCATTTTCGCCGTAAGTTACAATGACTTACAAATAATAAGTCTGGGCTTAGACTCTAGTACTTAGTGGTCAAGTGACGCCATACAAATACATATATTTGTTTTCTCTCTATGTACTTTTTGGAATAAAAAACTTAATTTATTGGCATATGTGTGCGTGTGGTTTTTATAAGTCCGCTTGGATGAGGAGACACTCTGGGCGCGCTCTTTTTCAGCCACATAAGTGACATCACTTTAAGCCTTTATATATATGTACATAATTTCACTCCAGAATAAATTCTTTTAATTGTTAATTTTTTTTAATCTCCCTTTCAGCTTTTCATATTATACGGCTTGATCTATTCCATTCAGAATGAGTTTAAGGTGGGAATAATACTCTTTTTTGCTTTCCTTCTGGTATTTCCTCCGCTGAACATCTATGGAGCTCTCCGGGAATCGTGGATCATATGCGGATTGGTGAGGCCCTTTTACTAGCCATTAAATATACTAACTTCTTTTATTTCTAGTTCGCCACGATATATTTTATTCCACTAGTTATGGAAATTATCGACTGTGGAAATATGCCGAAATGGTTTACCGGCGAGGAAAATGAGGACTCAGAATATGAGAATCAAGAATTGATCATTCAAGCTTTGGTTTTCGTTGGGATTCAGGTACGTATTGACTCGAAGAACTGTTGGTAAAAGAGTTAAAATATTTTGCATTTCAGGTTATTTACTTTGGGCTGGCAGTCTACCTTACATATGTTTTTTGGAAAAAACGCGCAGCTGCCAATATTAAAATAATATTACTATATGAAATCATTGTTAATAAATTTCCTCATTTATTATGCCTCTTAAAAATAAGACTCCAATGTCGAGCTTGTTGATCATCTCTTTGGTTGGAATGTATGGCAAAATTTAATATGTTTCTAATTGACATCTAATTTATGAAAGAAAGAAGAAATTTGTCATTGTTATCGACTTTATAATACCCATTACTATTTGAGAATCTCTTTTATAAAATTAAAATATTAATTATAAAGAAAATTGAACACAAATGTGAATGCTTGGCATTATTTCAAGTCCTTGTTATGCCAGTTTAAAATATTACGCATACGCCGTAGGGACCCAGCTTGTTGCTCGTTTCTTGAAGGTGGGAATGTCGATTCTGGTAGATGTCCTTTCATGTCCTATACCAGAATATAGTTTATGAATGAAAGCTTTTGTATTATACCAATGTTTGTTGTCTCCCCCTCCATACCACATTTCTAATAAACTGAAATGCGAAGAGAGCTTTCGTGCTGTTCTGACATCATACCACCCACAACATACATTGATACGAATACACTCGAAGCAAAAAGCTTGCCTTATACAACAACATACATTCTTCTTAATTTTGATCTCAACTGAATTCATTACTTATTATTAAAAATATTAGCTCAGTGCTACAATTCTTGGTTTCTATGTCTTGCCAAAAATCTTTACAATTTGTAACATTACTGTTTAATAAATGGCATTTATTTTTTATATTAAATGTAATTTTTTTCTATGGTGGGACTGCATATAATTTTGTACAGACATTACAGTGTAAACCCCTGGCAATTTCGTCCAGTGTAGTAGTACGAATAGCCGGGGAATTGTTGATTTCTTTCTGTCGAGTGGCGCCGGAATCCACCAACTGGCGCTCTTAGGGGGGCGCCACAAATTCAAAAAGAAAGCGTCGCGCTCAGTCGCACGTCAACTTTTATGGCAATAGCACTGGCATTCATTGAGGTATTAACTCTCCATTTGGCCACCACAACGGGTTAACTGCGCAGCGAGAATAAAGTGGCGAGGACGAGGATAACGCAGTTCTTAAATATAGGGATTATTGATTGGCAACATGGCCTGCCACACATCCTTCCTTAAAGCCATTCTAATAATACTCAATATTCTGCTTTCGGTGCGTATGCGTGATACCATTTTGGGGCACTCCTTTGGCTTTAATCAATGCAATTTTATTGACAGCTGATTGGCGTGACTTTGATTGCCCTTTCAATATACGAACTGAATAGCTCCACGCCGGGCACCTTCGAACACATCGCCATTGTTGTCCAGATCTTTGTTGGCACCTTTGTAGTGCTGACCTCGTTTTTGGGCTGCTTTGCCACGGCACGGATCTCAATTGGACTTATATGGAGCGTAAGTGCTGCTCGATTACCCGTATTCTGGTTATAGCTTTTTGTTTTCTTTTAGTATGTGATGTGTCTGCTGATCCTGTTGTGCCTTCAGATCTATATAATAGCCGCAGCCCACTCCACAGACTACGTGGAGCGCTCCAAGAGGGATTTCCTCGGGCTCTGGGCCGATCAAAAGGCACATGAAGACCGCATATCCTACATTGAGCAAAAGGTAGGGGATTAAGGAGATTTATCATTTAAATTTTAGTATAAAATGCCTCATACCTTTATTTCTTTTAGTACTCCTGCTGTGGACAGTTGGGCGCTCATGACTACATCCTGCTGGGCAGGGCAATCCCCCTCAACTGCTACAAGGACTTGGAGAGGCACCAGGACTATCTCTTTCAGGAAGGATGCCTACAGGCGGTGCAGGCTCATGCCACCGATAACGTGGCCATCGGACTTATAATCAAGTGGCTGTTGCTGCTGGTTGAGGTATGTAATTGAGGGCCTCGATCACTCATTTCTGAGGGCTTAGGCCGCCAAGGCCGTGTCAGAAATAGACTCCAGATATATGACAGAGTAAGCTAATCGAATTCCCCACTATCACGCACAGTTCGCCGCGATGGGAGCCGCCACGCATCTGGGCATCACGGTGCGAAACAAATTGAGGCGCGAGAGATTCTAACAGGTCGCCCGATGAGGCGATTGGAGACCCCGGAATCAGCCGGATTGGACCAAAATCTATAATATTTTTATAGCAAATTCGGATGATCTGGAGGCAGCATAGTTCGAATACAAAATAAACCATAGTGAAAATATTGAAAGTGTTTTGTTTCTGGCCACTCGGTGAGGAATATCAGCAAAGCTGCTAAGTAGATATATGGGGTGTCTGCCTATAAAGACGCATATAAAAATATACGAAATTATGCGATGGAAGCACACCGATGAGAACGGGTGAACGCCGGTCTCTTGAGTAACGACCGGCACACAAAACACCGACACGGAGACCGAGACGGACACGGACACGGATACGGACGGATACGGCGGGCCGCGGACAGCCACTCATCGGATTTGTAAACATTTTGCTTTTTTTCGGCGATCGCTTTATTTTGCTTAAGTTTAGTGTTTGGTCATTCTCAACGAGCGACGCACTGCCGCCGGAGTGTAGTGGCGCATTTTCCCGGGAAACTCGTGATTCTCGCCTGGAACCCCTTTTTCGCACGAGTGTTTCATATTATACAAGTGACACAAATATTCTGAGATCCCAATATGCCCACAGTACGCGTGTGCCTGCAATGGACATCGATTGTTTTCAATACAATCACACTGGTAAGATTTCCTTTAGTGGTGACCCCATGGCGTATGCGTAATATCAGCCCTAAATTTTCCACAAGAGTCATACTGAGAGTAAAAGGTCGATTCTCTGAAGATAATTCGGGAAAACAATCCGTTGCAACTGCACATCTTGAGTCACAGTGCTTATGACTAATGAACACACAGTTGTCCATGGAATCTCATCTGACATTTATTTTACTGGCAGCCTGTCACAGCAAGATCATTAAATTTCTTACATTTTTGTGGCATTTTTCATTGTCTAATGTAATACTTTTTCTTCGGGTCTGGTTGCTGTTTATACAGTCAGTTAGATGGCCAATTTGGCAGAAAACAAATCCCATTCAAAGTTTCCATTTCTACCAGACAAGATGTCACTTGGGTCTCGTTATTCCTCAGTGTTCTGTTGAAGGCGATGGCGAATTTTTGGCGACAGCCACAAGAAAGGAAACTGTGTATGTGCCGTTTAAAAATAAAGCCCAAAGTAATTCAATTTATTTTTATGCCCGTTTTGTTTTTATTTTGGTTGCCGCGACGGCCGATGACGTCGCCCACGAATCGAACTTTTGTCTCTGAAGATTTTGTTTGCCCATTTTATGGCCCATTAACAAATGCTCAGTGTGCGCTGTCATAATTCATATTTTCAATTGCGATCCAGGCCGTTGGCATCGGGGCCGCCCTGGCCGGATTCTACGAGTGGCAGAAGTTTGACGAGGGCTCCACCGAGCACCTGGAGAAGTTCATCCAGCTGGGCATGGCCGGTGCCCTGATCCTGGCCGCTCTTATAGGCTGCATGGGGGCCTTCCTTGGCTCCATCAAGGTCATGGTGGTGGTGAGTAGTTGTGGCTTGGCCAGTTGGTGAATTTCCGTAACTTTAATTGCCACAAGTTTTAGCACCTGGTAGTGCTCCTCGCCCTGATTGGCGCGCACATCTGGAAGCTGTCCCACTACAACGAATCGAAGCAACTGGACGCCACCGAGGTGTTTGTGATGGATCTCTGGATGAAGGAGCTGGTGCATCACGGCGCCATGCAGCACCTGCAGCAAGAGGTGGGATCAAGATGTCAAGATTTCCTTTCCATTCCTTTGACTTGACTTAAACCACCTTTCAGTACGAGTGTTGTGGCGACAAGGGCTTCTCCGATTACACTAGTCTGAACATGAAGGTGCCTCGCAGCTGTTTTCACACCAAGGATGGCATTCACGCCTTCCATCCCTACGCCGAAGGATGTATGGCAGCCGTGAAGCGGGCATATCTGCAGATATATCGATACGAGAAGTGGGCGCACTGCGGACTCATTGGATACGAGGTAAGTACTTATTCTATAATGCCAACTGGTATCGATAGAAATCATAGAAAGTATTATTAAACAAATTTGATTTGCGTGGGCAACACACAGAGGGAATTACCATAGCTCTATATCTTTTAGTATCTCAGAGATAGAGATCGAACCGGCTGTTAGTGCTTATCAAGAATATATATAATTTAATGTCGGAATGGAGGAAACGGTTCCCTTATACATATACACATTTATCTTAACTCAGATCAAAGAATTTATAGTTTTACAAATAAATCCTCAATCTTTAACTATATATTCTCCTTTCCTTACAGGTTGTGGGCATTATCTTGGGCATTACCTTGTGCTGCCAGCTCACCAGTAAGACTCGCCGCTATACCTACTAAGTTTCTACATGCATTTGCCACTTGGTTACTCAATAAACAATCGTCTTGATACCATCTAAGATCAAACTTCGTGCAGCAGCTGGGCCCGAGAACCAGTAACGTGGTTGGAGCGGGGCTCCCGACGCACACCTGGTGGCACCTGCCGCCTGGCCAGACGCTGGCGCTGGCGAGTTCGAAAGAGCAGCACGCTGAGCACGGCCGTCTGCATCAGTATAATGACCTAGGGAGGGTAAAGAATGTAGTGGCTGTATTGATCTACTGCATCCGAGTCAACTGCCCACCTCAAGGCCAACGATGGCCCACATGTAGAGCTTATCGCGCTGATGTATGTAGCGTCGGCTTTTGTCCAGCTTTTGCAGGCAGTCGTGCGGATACGTGTGCTCCGCGGTGTCATTGGCCGTGGCCTGATAACAGCTCTCGGGTACCAGCAAATGCAAGCGTCTGTAGTCGGCTTCGGCACCGTCCTGGTCACAGCACTTCTGCGTCGCCTCCTGGGGTCTGTCCAGGCCGTGCCAGGCCAGCTCTAGCTGCTGCCAGGCTCCGCCTCCTGGATTCCTAAGGGCGGGATTATGGTAGTGATGCATTTGCAGGTACTCCGCCGCCAAAGCCAGCAATATGAATAGCGTGAACTGAAAGAGATCTACGTCTATATTCAGAATAGATTTATATATTTTCATTCGAGCTTACGAGTAGGTTCACACACAGCAGGTTGCTGACCATTCCATAGCAGCCAAACATGACTATCATGCAAATAGTGCCACCCAGTACCAGGCTCTTCACGAAGTACGTGTGCTCCGGGGTGTTGGGCTCCGCCGCCTGCAGTCCTAGCCCTGCTCCAGACATAACGCCTATGCCCAGGAGCTGAAACAGAAGGGGTTAGCCTAAAAGATACATAAATTCAGGGCCTCACCATGTAGAGCAGGTTGGACATCAGACCCGTGTACCTAATGGTGTTGTAGCAACCGTTCATCGCGGGAATACTGCACAATCTGGGCAGATGCGAAAATTTAAAACCAATTGCATTGCGACCTTTTGCTGGGGCCAACGATAAGCCGCCACAGAGCACAGTGCAACCACGTTTACATATTTATATATACGATTGTTTTATTCAAGTGATATAAAAGAGGGTGTGTGTATGTGTGGGGGTGGGGTGTTAGGGTGGTAAGTACTGTAGTACTACAGCTAAAATTTCCTAAGATTGCTTAATAAATATGACATAGACATAGCACTGATCTACTACTATCGAGTCGCAGTGCCCGCCGGGAGAAAAGCTCCTGGCTGAGCACTTTTTTGTGTGTTTTTAAAACAATTCTTGTGGGTCTGTTCCGGGTTCGTTAGGGAGTTGAACATTAGTGTTGGGTTTGTGTGATTTGCTCAGTTGTTTAAATAAACAAGTCGGCATAGGGTGGCGCTTTTTAAACAATTTCAATAAATATCACATTGGGTTGAAGACTTCCTGGCAGGGTCCTGGCACTTCTCCTCTACATACGCCATGGCAGCGGAATTAGGCCCCACTTCTGGGTGATGTCCTGGAAGTTGCACTCCATGCTGAGCACCACCTTTTCTACCTTCTGAAGGCGAGCATTTGTCGCAGATTTAAGAGTAAGGCAGAGCTTCGTATCCTGGTGCGAGATCTGCTGGGTCTGTAGGAGGATATTCTATAGACTCTTTGGTTATCTCAATGGGTTAACTACTTACGTCCATGTCATAGGTCCACAGCTGGCTAGAGTCGCTGGCACATTGGGTAAGCATAACGTTCGAGGTGGTGGCATTGCGGTTCTTCAGCATCTTGATCACGCCCAGCTTTGGCTGGCGGTAGGTAAGGCAAACGTTGTCGTTGGTCATGATTTGGCCTTTGGGCGTGATCACAAACATGTCCATGCTCTGGGCGTGCGAGGTGCAGTCGCCCACGGTCACGGGTGACAATGAGGAGCGTGGCACGTCCTGCTTCTGCGGTCGGAGGCACTTGTCCCTTTCCAGGTCAATTAAGGCTAGCAACTGCTCCGACTGGCTCTCGATCTCCTCGAAGGCCCGTTTCCACTCACGAGACAGGGCGCGCCCTGGTAGGCTCTTCATATGCTTGCTGTACGCCTGGGCGCACTCTGTCTCCCCGTCCAGCCAGATGATTTTACCGAAGAAGCGATCAGGCGCCGGGAAAAAGTGCTCCGGCCAGATATTCTCAAGATACCACGAAAACGGTTTGCACTGGAGCTTTTCCCGCAGGGCTATGCGTTCCGTTACGTTCACCTTGTCCTTGGCGCCCAGCGTCAGGCCCGAGGTGTAGAGCATCACAAAGTACTGCCAATCATCCATCCACACGGTGGCCGCTCTGGCCAGATTGTCTGTTAGCACCTCGCTCATGCCGCCGGGGAACGTGTACGGTGTGCTGCTGCGAAATACGTGGCCCACATGGGAGCAAGGACTGATCTCCACGCGTCCGCCACATTGCCAAATCCGGAAAGACATCTCTACGTTCTCGCCGCCCCAAACGCGCATGTTGCTGTCGTAGGATCCCATCTCGTAGAAGTACTCTCGGTCAATGGAGAACAGGCCGCCAGCCATTCCCGGAGTGGCTATCGGAGCGGTGCTGTCCTTCGAGCCGCTTACGGCTGTCTGCCGCTTGCGATCCGAGGAGAACCACCGGAAGCTCAGCTGCCAGTTGAAGGCGCCCCAGTGATTCTCAAAGGTCTTCGTGTAGCTGAAGTTGTCGTCGGAAATGATGTCGATTACGGGGCAAATGACTACTTTGCGGGATTCTTTGATGCGAGCCAGCAGTGGCTCCAGCCATCCCCTGGAGCACTCGCAGTGCGCGTCCAGGAAAGTCAGTACATCACCGCGAGCGTGCTCCGCTCCCAGCAGACGGGCAGGGACAAGTCCACTTCGCTTTTTCATGCGGTAGATCTTCGTGGGCACCGATAGGACCTTTACGTAGCTTTCCAGCTGTCGTTTCAGATAGGCTTTTAAAGAAATAATAATTTAATAGACATTTTTAAACAAGGTTTTGAAATATTTGTACTTCGGTCACTGGCATCGTCGACAAGAATGATTTCCTTAAGCAGGTGGCGCGGTGAGCGGTTGATTACGCTGGTGATGGTGCGCAGGAGCACGGACCAGGCTTCGTTGTGAAAGACGATAATCACGGACGTGTGGGGAAGACTCCCGGTGTACTTCTTGTCTCGGCATCTGAAAAAGGGATAACATCAATGGATGCAAACAGGAGACTCTTCAGATACACTTACTCTGGCGTGCGGTAGTCCTTCAGGGTTCGATTCAGTGGGATGCGATCGCTGGCCAGCAGATTGAAACTGTTCAGCCGGAAGAAGCGTTGCATGCGAAAGCGATCGCGCGGCGGCACCACAACAGGCCGCCCTTCAGCCCCCTCGCCCTGCACGGGCTGGAACAGGTTAATGTTGTAATCGTCTGCAACGAGCGGATTGATGCGCTTTTGGCTGTGAACGGAGTGTTGTCATTTCCTACGATTCCACCACCACTTACCTGCAGTCATGTTGCCGAAGATGTCGCCCCGTCCGATATAGTGGGCTACGATGTTTTTATGCGGCCAGAGGGAGCGGCGCTTGGGTGGCGGCTTGGGATGACTGTGCAAGAAACGGTCGCAGTCCAAAACAATCCCATCCAATCCAAGGTAGTAAAAAGAGTTGAAGAGATGTGACAATGGTATTAAAATTTAGCGTTTTAAATGGCCATCAAGCCATGGCAAGACAAACAAGAGCGACCGGGCTAAGACTACTGACCCGACTATGGATACCCCTTCCATAATCAGTCTGATTTTATATACATATCCCCATAACGAGTTTTTTTTAGGTCCATTTATAGGACTGGCTTCAAAAGGAACGTAGGACTTGGCTTTATGATAAACTGCGCCATTTCACCATAAGTTGGGATTTTCTCATTATTTATAAAATAAAAACAAAATAATATAGGTTTGTAGGATGCAACCCTTTAATGGTAATAGAATACCACAGTTTCATGAGGAAATAGACGGAGGAACTAAACGAAAGTATAACCCAGTTTATCACAAATTTAATATACCCATTTAGTCTCCCATTAGATGGCATATAAACAAACGCGAAAACAAAAACAGAAATCCAAATAAAATGCAAAACACTTGGCAAGCAAAAAATGCGGAGGCGAGGCACTCGACTGGAACTCCAAAACGGTTGCAACAAGCACCTCCGCGGAAGTTGTGCAACTCCAGAGGTACATGGACGGCCACAGCAAGGGCTCTTTCTACTCACCGTAGCTCGGATTCGGAGCTCTGGATGCTGGCCACGTAGAGATTGATGCTGATGGCGAACATGAAGAACGCAAAGAAGAGCAGGAACAGGTAGAGCAGCCAGAGCTTCTTCAGCTGCTGGAATCGCAGGCCCATGATGAATGATGACTCCTCGGACTGGTGGGATTTCTCTAGAAGATGCGCAGGGCGGGTATTGGTGCTGGTACTGGAGGAGGTGATTAACCGATCGATGCGATCGCCAGCTCTGTCCACTGCCAACTAATCAAGCCGTTGTTGTTGCCCCAACGCTGTCGGCCAATCCAATCGGACGACTCGCGGCAAGTGCGGCTCTACGGCGCGACCACGGCTTAAAATACGACCCGCGTACGCGTTCCAATTCGCAGACTCTGCGGCGGCGCTTATGAATACATGTCGCTTGTTCTGTGGGCCTTCGTTTACTCAGCAATTGTGCAAATACTTCCACCAGAAATTCATTCTTTTCGCTTTCACATTTCAGTTCAGCGGCTGTTCACGGCAGTGTTGGCTATTCAGCCATTCTTTAGCTAGTTCTGGCAAAAGTTTCTCTTTAAAAAGTTCCCAGAGTCCATAGTTCTAATACTAGCCTTTAAAAACTAGCTTGAGCTTAGCTTTCATTTAGAATCAGCAGTTTTAAACGTTGAAATCAAGGTGAAATAAATATTTTCTTTTAAAAGTTAAATATATATTGTCGGTCAGCCGTTTCAAGCCAACTGCTCAACTCTGCCTAGTTCGATGAACCAGTTCCAGTGAGCCGATAACATTGGTAGGGAACTTTTAAAAATTAGTTATCGATTTTGGGCGCGATACATCATTAGATTCAAAATTATGAACCGATATTAATAAAACTGATCAGTCATTTAGTAACATATTCTCTTATTACAATTATTTTTGTACAGTATCTAATACTGCTTACATATCCTATAGATAGATTTTTAACGGTACAGTCTGCGGCGCTCTGCGTTCTGTAAAGTTATAGCCAGAAGTCCAGCCACAATGACGGTAAGTATCTAACGGATAGAAAGATATAGAAGAGTAATCTGATATAGGAAATTTGCTTACCTCCACACCAACCACGGACCAGTCGCTGATGCGCTCCCAGCGAGTGCCCTTGATGAAGGCTTCCCCCAGTTTCTGGTTGCATCCTACTGTATAAAGGTCCGTGCTAACCGTCGCGTTCTGATTAAAGTAGCAACTCTGGGGAATTTTTAAGCCGCTGTCTGGATAGTTTGATGGACCAGTCTGTCCACAGCAATGGTACTAAAAAAAAAAATTGTCATAAAATTTTAAAAATAAAAAATTGGTAATTAAACTTAATACACTATGCTAACATTTTGGCAATTAATTTTGTCATAAAAAATATTTTGGTTTTTGATTAAAATGTAATCAAAAGTATAACTTACTTTTATTTCATAATAGGGCATGCTTCCCTGGTGAAAGATTTGTCCCTGCCAAGCGTTATATATCGTTTCATTGGCCAGCAATTTGAAATTGATTGGCTGCGCGAATATCACAGTGATTTGTCCACAGATTAGGGCCAAGACTATAGCAGCAAACTAAATTTGGGTGATTGAAAAATGGTTTTTCTATTTTAAAAAAAAATCCTGTCTCATTACTTACGATCCAAGTCATCCGGATACTCTCCCTGAGGGCAGCGATGCAGCCGAATATAGTGCTGCAGAAGAGCAAGGAGCCCAGGACTATGCCCAAGATGCACGGCACCCGGATAGCAAGGCTGTGACTAAAGGCGATCAGGGCATAGGAACAGGCGGCTATAGTCAGGGCCGCCAAAACCTGTGGAAAAGATAGCCAGTGGGTGATGAGTAGGTTGCCTTTATCTATTCGGATTAAGTGATAATAACTCACACAACAGAGAAAGTCTAAAATGAAGGAGGACACCTTCAGGGTCTTTGTGCCGCAGCTCATTTTTCGGCCAAAGTTTTCTCACCAAGTATTCGTTTCGCTTGCAATCGGAAATCAACTAAACTGGGAGTCCAAAAAAACAGAACGCCACAGCCCATTCTGGCTTAGAGCTACCAAACTTAGCTGATAAGACCACGATAACAGGACTCTCACCGGTGAGAGAGTTCCATCAGTTGCTTCATTTAATTAAACAAATACTATAATATTTGATAAGCACTCGAGCATAGAAATTTGCGAGGCAAAAGATTGTTTTGGGGTGGAAAGGTTAGATTTTAATCGTCATAAAGGGTTAGTCGCAAAAATAGTCAAAATTAATGTAAACTTTCTTTGGTAACTAGATTTTTGAGCTTACAATTAAAGTATAATATTTTGAACATCACCATAGTATTTTTTGCGACCTCTAATAATATATTTTTAAAAAATGTTGTCCACCCTAAAGCATTTCCCAAGCGTCAACCCGGTGAGTAGTTTTAATCTTATCAGATATGGGGCAGGCACCCGATATTTTCAGGGTTATATGTGCTTAGTTAAATGATACGACTGTGGAGAGAGTCTCCAAAGTAACTTACTCGCAGGGCTTGACTCTGTAGTCAATACTCTGAATTCACGTCTGGGACTCTTAGGAAAACACAGACGAAGTGTAAACGCTACTCGTATTTGTTCAGATATTTAGTATAGTTACGACTTGCAACGAGTAATCACCGATACCGGAATTAATAGCAAAGACTGATATTGGGTACGCATCGGGGAATACTCTATTGAATACTCTGATATGGTTTCGATCAGGAGTCTAGCCCTAGTTTTCAATATACTGAGCGTGGTAAGTACAGGTTTAGTCGAAAAAAATATAAAAAACTAATGCAATATAAGCCAAAAAGGTTTAACATGTGGTTTTTAAACGTTTTATTAAGTAAACTATAATGACTAAAATTATTCGTCTTGTAGTTCAGACCAAATATTTTACATGTGAATCACAGAAAACTGTTCATTATTAACACTGTTAACTTTATTATTAACTTTAACTTTTATTGCAAACTTTACTTTTAGTTTCTGGCTGTTGCTGTAATTGTAATTAATGTAACTGATCTACCGGAAACTAGCAAAGAAGAAAAACCATTTAGTTATGGATTTTTGGTCTTGGGAGGGGCAACAATCCTAGTTTGCCTCGTCGGCTTTGTCGGTGCTCTGAAGGGCCACATTTGCACCACTTGGGTGGTTGGTTAAGCTATTCATTCTTAACTTTAATGATAATAGAATGAACTCCTTCCTTTCAGTATGCCATTAGTCAGTTGGTCCTTTTGATTGCAATGATCGCCTTGATGACTGTCTCCAAAATGCATCATGAGAAGAAAACACCTCCCGAAGAAATTCTAAAATTAGCTTTTGAACAGCAGAAGAATGGAAAAGATGCGATGGTCGAATACCAAGAAAAAGTAATAATCCTTATTCTTTGTAAACTTCATCATAGCTAATATACTTATTGCTTTTATTTACAGTATCAATGCTGCGGTATTAATGGTTATGGAGATTATATAGGAATGGTACTTCCAAAAAGCTGCAGAGGTGAAAATAATGAGGATCACCCTGGTTGTTTAGGAAAAATGAAGTCCGAGGTTGAGGATAATCTATCGGCGCCCCAGTTTGTTGGTTGGGCTCTGATGGTTGTTCAGGTACTTCATTGGTGCATTTTTATTGTTCATAAACTAATCTAAGGATTCTTATAGATGGCTTCTTTTGTCTGGTCCACGATTCTGGGGGTAAGGTTAAATAACAAAGCTCGCCGCGCCCAATATTAACGCTTGAAGAGATTTTACATGGTAAATATTAGTTGTACAAAACAATAAAAAATAAAGCGACACATTAATGTATAAACTGTGAATACAAATGATTGAATAATTTGTGGTCTCGCAATCACAATATGTGATAAATTTTCACTGGGTATTTGTAATATTTTAATTTTTTTTAATTACTCATGGAATTACACATATGTATGTATATTATTCATGTCGTAATATTGCACATATGGAGGGGTAAGCATCCTAAAACAGCGACATATAAGTATAATAAAATTTATTGGAAAACATTATGCATAGTATGAGTCTATTTTGGATTGGTTGGAAGCGGTTTTTTTATTCGATAATTATACTCAGTTGAAAAACGACCATCAACCAAGGAACACAAAGTTTGGGGTGCTCGATTTATTTTAAATAAATATAGAACAATCCTAAGCTTAGCAATATGCATTGCCACACAATTTTTCTTAAATATTTGGTTTATCTTTTCAACACTTTGATAGCAGTGAGTATACGTTCAAAATGTTGTGATACTTTCCATATCTATGTGGGAGTTATTATTGATTGATGATATAATTATTTATTCTTTAACATTTTTTAAGCTATTTTTTATTTTTTATTTTTCTGATAGTATTTTCCCATTTTTATTACTAGTTAGTTGGCATTTCGCTGATTGTAGTCAGTGTTATCGGCGTTACAGATGACTTTTACAATGGACGATCCTTATACTCCTGTGTTATCGCCATTGGAGCAGTTTCTATTTTAATATCGATTGTAGGATTCTATGGCGCCATTAAGGAAAACTTTCGCATTACCCTGGCGGTAAGTAGCCATTCGGTTTTATACTTATATTAAACTCATATTAAATGAAATATTTTATTTTAGTATGCCATCTTATTGATAATTGTGTTAATATTGACGATTGTACCTTTATTTTTCAAATTTGATGGACATTCGATTGCCCTTAAAGCTTTAAATAGAGCCTGGGCGAAAGAAATGAATGGTACCGATGGGATGTCCTTATACCAGGAAAAAGTATGTCGAATTGTTTATAAAGTACTATAAATTCTACGATTTTTTCATATTTTAGTTTCATTGCTGCGGAATTACGGGGCCTCAAGATTATCAAATACATGGTATACATTTTCCTAAAAGCTGTTACTGCAAAAAATCCAACAACGTGTTCAGAGCAGGCTGTCTAGGTTATTTGGAGGCTTTCTGTGAGCAATTTAGGATTGTCAACTGGATACACATGGTCATTGAGGTGCGTGTTTCTAATTAAATATGTTTTTCATGTTGATTTTATATTAAATAGTGAAACTACCTTATTTACAGATTGCTGCCTTTGTTTCTGCCACCGCCTTGGCAGTAAAGTTTTTAAACCGAATTCGTGGCTCCTATGAAAGTTTTTAATAGTTAAAAAATATCTCTAGCTACCCCTATTAGTCAGATAATATCTCCTGAAAAAAGCTTTCTCTATGAATCAGACTTGTAAACATATCTCCAGTATTGAAAGCCACAGTCGTATATACAATTTTTCAAAATTATTTCGAATTAGTTTAAAAGTAACTAGCATTCACTGAATACCTATCAAGAGCTCATATTAATATATCCAATATAAACACATTCCGTTACGTCATGAATTGGAAAACAATTTGTCTTGAATATCTAGTGTTAATATTAAATATTTTGTTGTCAGTGAGTACCATTGATATACAAATAAATAATTTAAACAAAATGCCTAATGAATTCCAATTTAATTGTTTTGAGGTGGATTTAAATAATTATAACTGATCATTTTAATATAGCTAGCATGTTTTTTCATAACCATCTTTCTTGGAAAAGACGTTAATGAAAATGTTCCAGTCGAATTTAAAAAAATCGGCCTTTCAATCGCCTTTTTTGGCCTAATTATTTCAATGCTTGGAAACCGTGCTGTAAGAAAGAGGAAATGTTGCCTAATTTGGACGGTAATCAACACAAAAGTTTTTAATAAAAATATTTATGGACATGAATCTCCTCTTAGTATGCCGTTGCACTGCTAATCCTTCAGTGTATGACGATCATCGTGCTGTCTTTATGTTATAATGTGACATCTCTCAGTTTAAGGACTTTAGATGAGGCCTGGGAAGAGGAAAAAAAAGGAAATGATGGCATGAGTTACTACCAAAAAAAGGTACTAACATTTTAAGAAAATTAGTGCGTAACATTAAGACTTAGTTTCAGTTTCACTGCTGTGGCATTTATGGTTCCCAAAATTATAATGATAGTGGAATGGCCTATCCTGAAAGCTGCTTCTCCCGAAGCCATACTGTTTTCATTCGGGGCTGCCTAGATAAGCTAAAAGATTCCTACGATATTGGTCTCGAGATGTATATGAAAGGTGGCCGGATACTCCTCGCTGTTCAGGTGCGTAATAATTGCCTTAAACTTTATTTTTTTGCATTTTATTAACAGTAATATATATTCCAGTTTTTTCTCTATGTGTGTTCTTCTATATTGAGCGTGATGTTAAAAGCACGTTCGTTTAAATATACTGTAAATAAAGTTTATTAAATTTTGGGAAACTAATAATATGTATGTATGTTTAATATGTTTTCTGCAATGAATTAAAACTTTAAATAAACACAATTTAGAATACAATAACGTGTTAAATGATTTCTGGTTTCTTATAGCCTCCGAGATCCACTGTTTGTTCCACCAAAAAATACAAAGGCAGATTATGACTTAAAAGTATGACTTTTAAAAGTATAAGCTATAGGAAAGTGTAACCACTATTAGTCAGAAACTGCCTTATCAAACAAATTTTATTTTTCTGATGACTTTCATGCCTTTAGAACTTAGTTTTAAAAAAGTCAGCAAACAACTAGTATCGAATTCATAGCTCTACTTTAAAAATAAATAGAAATTTAGTATAATTTTCAACGCCATGAGTTGTGGAACGGGTTCTCTTAAATATCTGGAATTATTATTAACTATTTTGTTGGTGGTAACTACCTTTAATATTTGTATAAATTTTATAGAATCATACAAAAGTTTTTTAAATATACAGCTAGCATGTATTGGAATAATATTTGTTGGTGCCAAAGGCTTAAATGGTGAAATTGGGTACGGAAAAGGAATATTCGTAACTTCAATAGCCGGTGGAGGGATCGGCTTTGTCATATCAATCTTTGGATGCGTTGCAGTCATAAAGAAGAGCATTTTTCTTACTTTGGTGGTAAATATCCGAAAAGACTTAAAGTAGATCTTCTCAAAAAAGGAGTATTCTTTCAGTACGCCTTTTCATTGCTTATCCTGGTGTGTTTGACGATCGTCGCGTTATCCTTGCCACACGATGTGACCCCATATTCTCTAACGACCTTAGATATGGCCTGGGAAGAGGAAATCAAGGGGAAAGATAGCATGTCCCAGTTTCAGGAAAAAGTATGCAAATATGTTTATCAAATTATCAATTTATAACTGCAAGTCTGAGGTTTAGTTTAATTGCTGCGGAATCCTTGGTCCTATTGATTATCGTGACGCCAAACTGTCTTTGCCCAAAAGCTGTTTCTTCCAAAACCATTCTGTTTTCCTTCGGGGCTGCTTAGTAAAGATGAAGGACTTTTACAATAAAGGTCTAGAAACATTGATGTTTGCTGGATGGATGTTCTTTGCTATTCAGGTGGGTGAAGATTTACCTAATGTTTTATTGTTTTATATTGTATTAACAATAATCTTTGTTTCAGTCGCTGGCATATGTGTTTGCAACTTTTATGAGTTTGGCGTTCCAAATCGAACAACATAAAACCAGAGATGGCAGCTTCCAAGATACAGAAAGAGAGAGATTATTCCATCAACACGAGTCTAGATTCAACCCACACGAATAATTATCAAGGACCTAATACCATAAATATTTTTTTAGGAGAAAAAATCCTTATGGTTACCTCCTGTCAATCTTCTAATTTGGCCAACCTTTAGAGCTTAATTTATTGGTCAGTTAATGTGATTTTTCAACACGCGATTTGTTTAGAAACTTCTATATGCTTATAGGGGTTTGATGCAAATATTTTTTCACTTTTTGTTTCGTTTATAAACTATTTAGTTTGCATGCAACCAATCGACAGTTGGAAACCTACAGTTTTAATTGCCAAACTGTCTGGCAGAGTCAGGCGATATAAATATGTGTAATATGTGTGCCTGCGATGGATGGTAAATTACTCAAAATAAACACAATTTAGAATACATTGGCACACATTTGCTCTGCATACCCTGCAGACCCGAATATTGCCGTTGAGTTGTCTTCAGACATGCTAACTAAAATCAAAGCCAAACGGAGCTAACGAGTGACATGCACTGAAACAAATAGTTTTGGATTGCTTTGCCCTCACCTACTGCACGATATTTTGGTGTTTAAAGAATTAATTAAAGTAAAGAGGAATAAACATTAAGGTTCTTTGATTAAAACTCTGTATTTTGGAATATTTTCCAGTGTGACACTTCCTTTATTGTAGTATTGGATGCCATAGTATACGTGCTGCCATAAGTCGTGAGCCAATCACCATCAAAGCGTACACCTTGTTGGCGCACTCTGTCCAACCCTTTCACCTTTCTTCGCTTTCGCTGTTTTTGCGCTTTTATGCTTGGGAGCTCCCGGAGCCGGAGACCAGAGCCAGTTTCATTTAGGACGGGCGCTCGAGCGGCTCGTCGAAATTCCAAATCCCGAAAAAGCGAAGCATAAGTTAAGGCGCCGCACCGCTGCCATGAGTCGCATGCAAGCGTAAGTTATATGCAAATTTTCGCGCTGCTCGCGTGCACTCAGGTGCTAATGAGTTCGAACCCGTCTGGTGTGCGTCCGCCGCTCTTCGCCTCTTCGCTCGGTGTGCCTGCCACATAATTGTGGCAGCAGTGGGGCACGGTACAAATTGCTTAATTTGCTTAGCTTCTGTTTAATTTACACCCACCGACACGTGTGTCAAAGTCTCCCATTCATTCGGGCGTGGGTTGGAAAAGTTTGGCAATAAAATGGTTTAGGATTCGTGCTGGTTCCCGATTTCATTGGTTAGAGTGCTAATGGCTGCGTGTTTGGGGAACTGGGCCAGTGCAATGGCATTAGCCAATCTAAAATGGAGTTGGAGTTGTGTTCAATTCTTTAGATAAATAACTTAATTGTGGTGTTAAAAAATAAATTGAAGTTTAGTCCATTATACCATTTTTGCCTGAAACCCGACATTCAAAATGATTTCCATGGCTTTCAACAAATTTCTATTCATATTCAATGTTCTGTTAGCGGTGCCATTTTAGCCAGAAAGCCAACTACCATGTCCTACACCAAAAAAAGCTGGCCTGCTGAATGTGCAACTCTCTTTATCGCCTCCCGGCCACTTACCTGGCCATTTCAGGACAATGAAGACTCGTCAACGGTTCACGTGACTCGACAGTTATTTCAATTTGGCAACTTCATAAAAATCCACAGATAGATTTAAGTTTTCAGGCCAACGCGAAGTTTGCATACGCTATAGGGGAATCGCTAAACTTTTGCGATAAAATGTAATCAAGGTGCTTGAAAGTTCGCGCCAAGACAGAGCCACTCACCCGGCCGCGAAGACCTCGCCCAGGTGTCGCAGAGCAGCCGATCAAAAGTCATCAACTTCAGGAGGGGATCGCGTGCTGTCGCAGCCCATAGTAATTTCCACGGCCTCCATCCTCAGCCCACAGCCCATAGCCCGCCCACACATATCCCTATGTATGGAAACACTTTGCCAGTGCCTTTGCCCCCTGAAAACATCCAACCAGGTGGATGTGCCCCCGCCGAGTGGCTGGTGGCGATGACACCCACGTCTCCGCCGCCATCACCGGCTGGTTGCAATTGGAGCGCCGTCTGTGGATTTATGATAAGCGGCACGCAAGCCGGAAGGCCAAAGCCGAAGCTCTCCATGGAGATGACATCGTGATGGGATTTCAGCTCCTGAACCCAAGCTCGCAATGCCATTTCAACTGTTTGGGTCATCTCTAGGGCCCATAGAAGAGCAGGCCTAAACCAACAAAGCTTCAATGAACTTTTGACGACGTGTGGATGCCACATGGTAGCATGTGGGCCAGGGATAAGGGGTTATTGGTTAGGGGTCAGGGGTCAGAGGGACTCGTGTGTCGGCATGCCGCCCTCGGCTGATGTTCCTGTCAGTGTGCAGATAGCAGAGCTCCGTGTTTGTTTTTCCGCTGCCGGCTGGCGGACTGCCGAGGCAGTTCCCTAAATCCTTTACAGGAATCCTGTCACCATGACCAGCTGGAATACAATGAAAACGCGGTAAGAAATAATATAGTTCTTGTGGATAATATTAGGAAGAAAAACAAGAAAAAACGAGCTAAAATTAGGACAAGGTCGTCAAAAATGCCTTTGCGTTATAGTTGAGGTTTTATGAGTTTTATGTTTGGTAGAGTAGAAGGAATCTATAAAAGACAATAATGTATTATTTCCCCACTTACAGGATAACCGCTTCAGTGCGGACCACCAACCGCATGAATGCCCTGCTTTCCGAATCCATGCTTAGCAGGCGGCGGGCGGCCCAAAACCCCGAGGGAGAAGCCTCTGCCGCCGAGGGTGGGGAGGTCAAGAAGGAGAAACCAAAGAACGACTGGAAGTTCTTCCACACCAACTTCAACATGGAGAGGGCCCACAAGATCATCGAGGATTGCATTGAGGAGCGGCTGCTGTGGGATCGGTTTAGTCGCAATTACGACTCCTGGCGGGCCCTGCAGCTCGTCGAAGGACTCGCAGCGGAAATCAGGGACCGGGTCAAGAAACTTAATCATAGGAGGTAAGAAAAAAGCTTCAGATACAATAATCAATAAATTTTTAAACTAAACTACGTTTTTTGGGCAGGCACCGCATTGTCTGCCTGCTGTCGATTGTGGAGAAGCAGAACCAGGGCGTCTACCAGCGGATGTGCCACCTGATGGACGAGAAGCGGGACAATTTCACCCAGCTGGTTTTTGAGCGGCCCACGTACTTCATGATTGTCGTCTTGTATTTGGTCTACAAGGACTAGGTGGTTAGATCCCCGATGCTTGTTAATTAATGTCGTTAAGTTTAGTTAAGAGTGTTGAATAAAAAAAATGCAAATACATGTCAAAAAGTAGATCATCACACCTGATCTGAAACTTGTAGGCCCCGGCGAGATTCGAACTCACGATCTCCTGTTTACTAGACAGGCGCTTTAACCAACTAAGCCACGGCGCCGTTGTGACATCGGCCGTTCTACTAGTCCATTTCAGGAAAAACTGGCTTCCGATGTTCTTCTTTTTTGGTAAGAAACCCATTGTGTTAATTAATATTTGTTTAGCTGTTTCGAGTGATATTGAACAGTAGATACGAAGGCGTTGCGATAAAACAATGGGACTCCTCGCATGGGGAATACCTTAGCGAAAAGCTTTTATAAGTCGGGACACAAACCTATAATTTAGACCCTAAAAATAAGGGCTGATTTGGTAAAATACATTTAAGGGATACATTTTATATAATCCTTAGTTTGAGATTGTCTATCATGTTGAAATAAATCTTATATTTAATCACAAACTTGCCATTTATGTATATTATAAAACATATGAGTTTCAAGTAGCAATCTTACCCCTCGTAGAGCTTTTGGCAAGCTTTTTAGTCCCTTCTTTTAAAGAAATCAGCTCCCTTTCCCTTAACAATATTTCTAATGATTATTGTAACCGAAATTGCGGCCATTGAAACTCGTTAATGGGTTAAAGAGCGACAGCTGGCAAGCAGAACAATAAACTGCTATTAGGGCAGGGAGAAAAGCAATCATGGAAGCCGATTAAATTATTTTATAAGGGGCTTGATGATTCTACCTATCGAGAGAAATAAAAAAATATAAACACACCCATTTTTGCCACAAGTGCTTCCTTGGGTTAGGCCCCGGCGAGATTCGAACTCACGATCTCCTGTTTACTAGACAGGCGCTTTAACCAACTAAGCCACGGCGCCCTCGAAAGTTCATCCGTAGAAATAACCAAAAAAAGCTACCGAACCGGAGTCTGCTTATGTTTTGGTATTCGGCAGATGTGTGTGTGTTTGGAAAGAACTATAAGATACTTATGGCTTTGTATGAGAAGATACTTGTCCGGACCGCCTGCCGCTGGGCTGGCTGGAAAAGTTTTATTGTGGCGCAGAACTAGTTATGTAATCTATGCCATATTTATCTACAACTTGTGCCGTATCGTTTGCCGAGACGACAAAGTATTTATAAGTATCTGGCAGCTATTTAAATACTCGCTGCTGCTTCTGCCCGCCGGGCATGTTTGTCTTTTTGAGGCTGTGGCCGTTGGTTGGATGTTGGAGAAGAAAAAAAATGCAAATGATGCCGCTTTGGCCAAATGGAAATTATTTGTACTTTGCGGCTGACTCGAATGAGACGAGTGCAGAAGAGCAGAGCAAACTTGGGCACTCGAAATGTATCTATGCGATTGCTGGAAAACGGAAAACACAGCCCATGGGCCATGTGCTTCTTATGGACCTGGGCCTCGGCTTATTAGCAAGTCGGGTGAGCGTTCTCCTGTCAAAGAGTTCAGTGGAGCAGCTAAAGCACGAAACCGCCGGCGATTGTTAAGTATCTGAGCCGAGTTCCGTTAGAACTGAATATCTCTTAGCCAGGCTAGCTGGATGACTGGCTATCTGGCTAGCTGGGAATATGGCCACGGGTCATGGGCCTGGGAATAGTTTCAAAATTAAATAGAAAATTGTCGATCAATTCTAAAGTATTTAAGTAAAATTCCAATACCATTACCATCGTCATTTAAGCCCCCCAAACAGGTCATGCCACTTCCGAGCGTTTACCAAACTAATTGCCCAAACTTAGTGGCTCATCAAATGGCCGCATCACTCCACGCTGATTTCTATCAAAGCATCCCCGGCCTCGGAGACCCGGACGAGTAGGATGGACACCCGCGAGTTGGGGGGCACCGTTTGGCTACAACTCCGAATCGGGTAGTAGTATCTAATGCGTTTCCTGTGTTTCAGCCATGTTTTGGCCCGTGGTGTGTGCCTGGTGTCTGTATCCGTGTATCTGCATGTTTCCATCTCTGTTTGTCTACCCTATCCAATGAAGAGTAGCTTGCTTTCTTAGTTTTAAATGAACTATTTGTAGTGCCTAGAAAGACTTTGTTTAATAGAATCAATAAAGAAACCTGAAGAACTCTTAGGGCTTAGTTGGAAAAAATAAAAATAAAATCATTAAAGATATTTAAACTGTAGTCACATCGTTTTTGATATATTATTATTCCAACCAGAAGTCAGAAAACCCTCTAATAAACCCCCTCATTTACCTCTTAGAGTGACTATTGTTCGTTGTTTTGAGCTCCAACCCATCCAGTCTGTTTGCACCGCTTGTTACATTGTAATTTGGCATTGGCATTGGGAAGCCAACGCTTATCGGCACATGACTCCAATAAATTCGTTTTCGCCTTTCCCTCCTTGGTCCCCATTCACCGTATCAGGCATCTCTCTCGACCCGGGACCCATGTCGATGCAGGATTCTAAGGATTCCTGCTGGCCCCACTCTCCTACACGTCCCGTCCTGACTCATCCCTCAAACCCTCCGCCAAACGCGCAGCAATTGAGTTTTTACGCATTTCGTAAACCTCCAAAAAAAGGATACCAGAGCCAGGAGCTGGAATTTAAGCTGAAGCTGGAGCAGGATAAGGATTTCAGGCAGTGCCCGGAGCTGTCGGCTTAGCTTTCGTCTATTTCAGTGTGTGGTGGCGATTTGCTCGGTTGGGGAAAGACAAATCTGCTTTTGTTTTTATCTGATGCCGTTTCGTATTTACGCATCTTATCCTGGTGGGAATCCGAGCACATTTGCTGGCTCTGGCATTGACACTGGCATTGGATTGGGCGGACGGAAAAGCTATGATAGCCGGGCTTTAATGAGAAGAGCGGGGCTCCCCCGCTAGGGTTTAAATTCTCAAATTATTATTGGCTCGGGGAATAGGCCACGAAAGTGCCATAAAGGCCGCCAATTCCCAATTGTGCCGCATTTCCCCGACAATTAAGAACAGAGGGCTTCGGGAAATGAAAATGGAAACATTATTCGGTAAAATTACGAAGCGATAAATCGAATGATGCCAAGGAATGGGACGGAGTGTCCATATCTGCTGAATGCTTGTTGGTAGAATGACCGGAACCGACTTCCGGCAGAGATATTTTTGTGTACCTGAGAATAAGGAATAGTGATTAGGATGGATGTTATTGATAGATTCCAAGCGATACCCACCTGACACTCATCTGGCGACAGAAGAACCGAAAGTCGCTGACCATCGCCTCGAGGAGGTTGTGGAGGAAGGCACGCAATAGCATCAGTTCCATACGGACGTGCTCCCGAGCTGCCATGTGGCAGTGGAGCGGCACCAAGACCTGGCGGCAGTTATCCGCGTGGTAGACCACTTTCTGCATCCGGTTGCGGTAGGTGACGTGATCCACCTTGGTGGTCTTCTGCTGCTCCCAGCGCTCAATGCACAGGGCAAAGTGGTGAATGGCTCTGATCTTAAACTCTTCGAATTGTGTTACCTGCTTGGTCATGTTTTGGATGCGGGTTTGGAGCAGGCAGCGCCATCCTTCCAGCTCCTTGATCTGCTTCCGGGTGGAGTTCAGATGCTCGTATGAGGTGGCAAGCTTGCATCGCATTTGGCAGTTCTGGCGACGCAACTCAATCAGCTGCAAGCTTTCCTGGGTCTTGAAGGATGTTTCCTCCCTCTCCTGCTCCTCCTGTTGCTGGTAGCACTTGTCCTTCTGCGGCGGCAGGAGTATCTCCCGCAGCTGCAACAGGCGCTGCTTGATTAGCTCCAGCTCTTCGTAGGCACCGTCCAGGTCCTCTATCTCCTCACCCACGGAAGGCTCTGCCCCGCTGCTCAGCACCTCGGTCTCCTCCACCTCGGGATCGGTCTCCGGCAGACCCGGAGCCCGGCATTCGCCTCCATTCCACCACATGTCTTTGGGTTAACTGGGAATTCAGGTTAATACGAGTGTTTTCTTGGAAAGGGAGTAAATATCTAAAGAAATGTGAATTACAAAAAGGTGTTTATACTTGGCATCTGAGGGGAGCCCTACTATAATTACTAGAACTTGTATATTTAATATCATGAATAAATATTATTGTTTGCCCTAAAAAATCATTAGTTAATTAAATCCCGGGCTTACATGCCTGCCCTGAAGCCTAATTCAATTTAAGATTGACAGCAAATGTTGGGATCGTTAATCCAAAAGTTAATCTGTTCTATTCGGGGCCCCTCGCTGGCCTGATTTAATTGAGTTAAAGCAATCTGTTGGCCGCCTCGTTTCGCTTTCAATTAAATAAACAACTTTTCGGCGGCTGCCAAAACGGTTTCCCTCTGCCTCCCATATCCCCTCGGCGGGCTTTTCGTTGTTATGGCATTTTAACCCCTAATTTATTAATGAGTGCCGGCATTCATCAGAGCAAAAAGTTCATATTTCAAAAACTGGCGCAGAAAGGGTTGGAAATTATTGGGCGGCATTTGATTAATGACACTTGCCACTCCGGCGGGGGGACTTTTGCGTGGAGCTTGGGGTCTTTTTGGGGGATGATGTGGATGAAGAATGTCTCCCCCGGCTGCTGCCAAATATGCTCCAACAAAATATTTGCCAAGTTTCACTTTTCGTCGAGTCCTGTCACGTGCAATCTGCAGCCGAGGCAGAAACTAAAAGGATGCCAATATCGAGTCAAGACCGAGACCGAGCTTATCCATAACAATGTCCTCTCCTCCGGGATGTTTCTGCATACCGTTGCGCATTGTGACATGCCAGATGAATTTGTTCGAACATGTGTTCAGCTCCGGCTCCAGCTGCAGCTGTTCCGGCTCCACTCTCCATATCCTGCCGCCCTGCCTTGGGGTGGTGGAACTGATACAGATAAATTAAATTTCGTTCGCTCCGTTTGCAGGTCAGAGGACACCGGAAGGGCGGATGCCGTTGAACTTGCATGCCATCACGAATTTTGATTTTTGTAGCTGATCCAACCACATCCAGCACAGTTTCACCGGCAGGATTATCGGGGGTTATTGGCATTATAAACACGTAGACATACAAGCAGTTCTTGCTGCTATTATATCCTTAGAAAAATGGGTTTATTTGTGGTCTTAATGTGGGTTTTGGTTAGAATGTGGTAATTTATATATTAAAGCCCAAACGATAGCAATGACTTGGTTGCTTACTAAAACTAAGATTACTTTTGGTAGACACTTTGCCGGCCTCAGGTTGGAGTCCCTTGGGAGTCTTCCTTGTCTCTGGGTTGGAATTTCCAATATGCATGTTGGCTTGTCGCTTCCATAAATCACTGAATGCCAATTTCCAATACGTTTCTATTCGCGGCATAAATCTGAATATTTCCAGAGCAAACAATAACGAACCTAATCCCTGGGCAAACGTGACTCAATTATATGGCCAACAATCTCTGCCAGATACCGCATGTGTGAGTGTGTGCCACTCAAATTTCATATGATGTTTTTTACACAATGCATAATTCGGAGGGAATTTATGTGGAAAACAATAAAATTAAATTGTTTTCGCATTCGGCATTCAAAGGCAGCGGCCCCCAACTGGCAACTGCTGTTCGCATAATGAACTCATCTAGACGAGAATAATAAATTTTCCCAACAGCATCAGGAACAGAAAAGAAATGGCGCAGCCATTTCAGGGATTCCTCCTTTCATCCTTGAAAGCCAGCTCCTTCCTCTATCACTGCACTGAAGAAAAAAACGTTATAGATGGAAGAACAAGGTCTTAAGACTTTATTTATCCCTACATTGATATATGTTTAATTCAAACATTTATTTTCCTTTGTGTAGGATGTGTGCAATTTTATTTCTGCTCCCAGGATCCATCTTTCGCCTTTTCTGCCTGCAAGCAGGTCGTAAACCACAAGTGCCCCGCCTCGTATAGAGTTGAGTCGAGTTGTGGCAGCGACTTTGTCACACTGCTGCTTCCGTTGCCTCACGGCTCGTGCCTCATGCCTCATACCAAGTTCCGTGCCACCAAGCTCGTCGAGTGTTTAACTCATGAACGCCCACTTTGATTTCCATTTGAATTGTGCGCACAGACGGCGACGCGAGCCACTTGTAAAGTTTCCATATGTGGCACCGATTTATGGTAGTCACAAGTGGCACCATTGCAAATGGCAAAAAATCTTTGGGGTTGGAAAATTAAATTCGCTTTTTTATAATTTTTAAAAGTTAGGTTTTAAGAGGAAATATTTTGTAAAAATCTTGAAGAAAAGTCCTAAATAACAGAGCAATAATGCTTCATCCTGGAAATTTGTCTCGAAGGACCAAATAGAGGTGAGTATTTTTAGTTTTTTTTTAAGTTCTTCCCCTTAAGTGGTAAAAATGGCTTAAAACAAATTGATAGAGGGTTTAAATGATTTTCTTGTTAAAAAGTAGCCAGTGCCTAACCTTTTTCATAACATCAAACCTCCCATCGACTGACCATTCCTAAAGCCCTATTCCATCTGATGTACATTTTTAGATTTATATTTTTTCTTTTCGAAACCTGTCACAAGTAGCTGATATGTACGAGTTGCTTACCGCCCAACAGCGCCTTGTGGCCGACAACGTTATCATGAAAATTTGCCGAGGCGACTATATACACGCACTGTGCATTTTGCGCGGATCCGTCAAGAGGGGCCATCAGCTGCCGCAGTTGCAGGATAGCATATTGCGGCGCATGATTCTGAGACTACTATACCCGACGGAAAATGATCAAGATATCACGCCACTAAGCAATAACAAGGAGCTGATGGAGCAGCTTAACCTCCATGGATTGGACTCCAACCTCATCGATACCAACATTCCGAAGGAATTGCTAGGCAAGATCTACGAGAAGGCAATGACCCTCAGCTTTGAGCAGTTCTACCGTCATCTGGAGCACCTTCAGTGGGTCGAGCACACGATCATCCACCATACTCTGGTGCTCTACGTGCACTGCCTCAAGCTGAAGCTCGCCCAGCAGGCGATCAACCGTCTGGAGGTTTGCGAGGGTCTGAACCTGGAGCTGGCCTTCCTCTACGGACTGGTCCTCCTCACGGGCATCTTTCTTCTCAGTCTTCTGTTCTAAGTCGTTCGAGGGGGTTGCAGTGGGGGCGATTGGGCAGGGCAGGCACTTTCACCTGCGTCCCAGACGATTCAATTAAATGCAATTCGCACGCACACATGCGACTCTCGGCTCTGCCCCTCCGTCTGCTTTCCTGTCATGTGTTTCTTTGAAAAATAGATTTCTAAAACGTTTAAGCTGCAGCGTGTGTCTTGAATTTTAAACCACCCTCCCGCACATAAACATATTAAAATTTTCGCCAAGGTGAATGCAAGCTAGACAGCCACCCCGGGATTCCGGGATACCGGGATGCCAGGATACCAATACCCCAGCATCGCAGGACCCGAGCATAGCATATGCCTTGGCCGCCAAATAGCACAAACGTGACCAAACTTTTTGTGACTCTTTGTGCATTGTTGGCAGGCGATCATTTATCTTAAATGCCAGGCCATGGATACGGCTATGGGATGGGGTATCCGTTTTGTGTGGTTCCCCACTTTTATAAGGGGTATTTCCGGGTATAATGAGCTTGTTAAAATGTATTACATTCCAGTTCTCTAGTGGAAAACTCAAAACAAACTCCATATTTAAATCAAGAACTCTTTAGACAGGGTATCCTTTAGTCCAAAACATCTATAGACCGTTCCTTTCATTTGGTCTCCTTTTTTTTGGGATTTTTGGGACTCCTAGGAAACCAGCTTGTCCTTCGGGGTAAGTTTCTAAAGGTGCACGCGGACTTCTTAATAAGAAGCTCGGTGGACGATGGAATTCATGGCTCTAAGCGGCTTTGCCGGCAGGACAACCCATAGTCCTATAATGGATGGGTCGAGCCTTAAACGAAAAGAAAATTCAGCAGTTAAAAAGGAAAAGTTCTTAACTGACACAAAAGTTGATTCATTGAACGGAAACAAAGTTCAAGACCAAATATTTGGGGGTCACTTAAAAGGAGGTTCAGGTTAAATTTTAAGCCAAAGTCCGGTCTTCTTTCATCTGAGGCTTTCAGCTTCCTGGACATCTTGCCATCTAATTTAAAACATTTTTCAACAAGTAGTTTCTCTCCTTTCATATTTGCATCGCAGCTGAGGCTTATAAAACTTTCTGACAAAACAATTACGGCATATGTATAGATAAACAAACAAACCCACCCAGAACCACCCACCAAATGTTATATCCTTTTTTGCATTGCTTTTGTTTAAAAAGAACTTTGAAATTTTTGTTTGTTTGCCCAGCGACTTTGTCTGGAAATTGGTCTTGTGCTAGTGGATCCTGGCTCCTGGATACTGCTTACTGGATACTGGATACTTCTCCTTGGACGGATATTAAAATTGCAAAATTTTTTAATCTTTTTTGCGAGAAACGTTTTACATATTCTATAGATTCCGGCGTACGCCATAATGTCCCTATTGGGTCTTTTTTCTTTTGAGCTGCTTGCCAGGAGCCATGCCACATAAGGTTGAATTTATGTATGTATTCGGGCTCCCAATTTCCCCTGCCGGTGGCATGTGGCAATAAAAGGAATATCCTGCATAAGGACGTTTCCGTTCAACCAACACCCAATCCAGATTCTGGCTCCTGAGTGGCAAAAGTTTTTGTCCTTGCCGATGCGATGCTACGTAAAATTTTTATAGACACGTAGGTGAGTGTGTGGGTGGGTGGATGCTTAAATCCCAGTTTACTACTTTAGGTGTTTACCACACAAAAGGAGCCCGTGCCAATGCCGGTGCCAGGAACAGGACCAGTAGCCAAAAGCGGAAATCCCATTCTCCTCTGGCAATCGTCGAATTATGCAGCACAAGAAGTTGAGACTCTGAGATTGTTTCTGCTGGCGCTTGATGAAAGATTTTTATCATGCAAATAGTTAAGGGGACTTGGCTGGCTGGGCTCTGGATTCTGGATTTCCGGTGGCTGAGACTCCTACTTTTTATGGGATCCACTAAATTGGATTTATATCAGCATCTGCTGCCGCCACCCGCCATCCGCCGCCCGGCGAGAGCTTAAAGCCAAGGAAAGTTTGGCGCATTTATCACCCCGATGGCTTGCGAAATATGTTTTAATCATATTTATAGCGTTAAAAGTTTCTTCTTCGGCGCCCACTTAACTTATTGACATTTGACCTTACAGCGACCCTCGGCTGTTGGCCGGAATGGCTAACGAACCGGGCCAAAATCATTGTTGTGCCAATACAAAAGAAATCCGACTCGAGTGTGTTGTTGTTATGGAATCACAACCAACCAACCAACTGGGGAGTGGGATGATCAGGCGCGTGCCCCTTGGCATTGTCCTGTGTCCTTGTGGCCTGCGTCCTGCGCCCACCCGAATCTAATTTATTTCCCTGCTCAGAATTTGCATGCGACTGGGCTTGTTGTTCATTTAAAACATCTTCCATCATTTGTTGCCATCGGCTTTACCAATTTCCCTTGTCCTTTCCATTGTCGGTTATTTTTTTGGATTTTTTTCTGGAGCCTGGTTCTGGGCCATTTTGCTGTGCAGTGGCATCGATGATGATGATGATGGCATTATTATGTGTCGGCGCCCTGTTCATTTTTCCCGCCAAACACCCGGAATCCGCCCGGCACCCGCCGCCATTTTCCTGCCCTTTCTCCGATGCCCATTTGCCCATTGGCATTACTTCCGCTTCCGCTGGCACCGGGGTGGGTTGTAAAACTTTTGCTTTTTAAGGCTTTCCTTTTGACATTTTTCATTAAAATGCGTTTTTTCTTGGTTATTCCTTCTGCGGTCCAAGTGAATTATGTGTCACGTTGTAGCAGTTCTTACAAAATTGGAAATTCTTTGTAATTTATGTTTGATTTTATTGAATTTTAATGATTTCGTGAGCTAATAGGATTTGTTTTTCATTTAACTTTTTTTGAGAGTAAAATAACGCATTTAATTGGCACGAAATGATAAATAGTTTTAATAATATTTACAAATTTAATTTAAAACATTGACATTGGCAAATTATTTCACTTGCATAAATTTGATTTAATTATTTGTTATTTTTGGCAACATAAGCAGACCACACACGGCGTATGAGCAATTAAAGGATTACATATAATGAATACCAATCAATGTGGTCATTATTTATTCAACTGTGAAATGTTCTGCGGCTCATTATTGGCTTTCGGCCATTAAATTGTATTTACAGTTACAACTGACCGCACCAAATGTTATTTTCCGGCTAATTGAAACTAACGTTGTTTTTTCCAAGAAATCTACAGAAATTTAAGGCTTAAAGTGGTTACTTAACAATGCAAATTTTGGGAAAAAGGATACCCAGTAATGCTCCCAGTGGGATGCCTAATCCACCATGCAAAACATGTGCTGACCACTGAACTGCCCGAGAATTTATACACCGGTACGGTTTGGGTTGTAGGTGGCGGTCGTGGGAGGCTATAGCGGAAACTAACTGCGCGCATTTTCTGGTTTTCCGGTTTAGGCAAATGGAATATTTAATTAAAACATTCGCAGACAGGCAACACCGGTTGGCACCTGCAACCCAACAAGGAACATGTGCAATTTGCGGTGCCAAGTGCGAGGAGAGTTTAACCCTCGAAACTGGAAACTCGCAAAAATTTGTTATTGCATTTATGGATACACGTGTGCCGGGGAGAACAACCAACACACAGGGGCCATAACATTTAAATTTTATGCCGGCAGAGCTTTCAACACCCAGCCAGCCGACTGCCGACCACGACCACGATGATGGCCCTGACGACCATGACGACCATGCGATGATGTTGCCTAAGACGACTCCTTGGCCCAATAAAAATGTGACCATAAAATTATATTGTCCAGGCCAGGGCTGACTAGCCTTTGACTCCGACTCGCCAGCAATTTAGGCCTTCTCCCCTATGTATGTGCTTGTATTTTTATTATGCTAATAATGGGCCCCAATGCCATGCCTTTTACGGCTCCAACCATGGAGCTTTACTTCTCGCCTTCCGATGCCCCGGAAAGTAGGCAGTGCAGAAATCACTGCCAAGTGGCTGAGCTGCCCTTTTATTTCAGTTTAATAACCCTCACGCAAAGCCGCATCACAATTTATGAGCATTTAAATGTACCTATACGGACATATTCCTTTATTATTTATAACAGCTGCTTGAGAGATTTGGGCTGTGCGGCTTCGGAGTATTTGCAGGCCTTAGACATAATAATAATGGGCCGGTCACTGGTTGGGGGAGCTTTGCTTCGATAAAGGAAAGTGTTTTATGCGGAAAGTGGTGATATTATGACATTTAATATCGTTTTAAAAGCATCTTCATAAGCGTCAAGGAATTATGAATAATAAATATTAATCTGGGGTACATTTTTGTGTGATTTTTTTAAAGGGAAAACTTTTGGCATTAAAAGTGTAAAGTGAAGAGTATTAATAGAACATTTTTCAGTAGAACTTGAGGCTATATTTGATCTTTGATCAGAGCTACCACCTCGCTTCTATGTGGCATCCATAGTTACCAAAACTCAAAGGCAGAATGTAAGTCCAATCAGTGTACAAAATGCAATGCTAATTGGAGTCTACCCCCAGCCTCCCTCCTCTAATTCCCTGTTGAGTCAAGCGTTTCGCAGCCTTTGTATTAACAGTTAATTTCAATAAAGGCGCCCCCACGAACACCCACACCTCCCACACACACACACACTCTCCTTACACACCCAAGGAGCTGGCGTCGTGCCCCGGTAATGAAGTCCTAATGCTTTCATGCCAGTGTCAGGAAGTACACGTGTCAGGTGGTGGGGCGGAGCGGAGCCAGGCCAGGCCAAACATGTCAAGATTTATGTCTCGACTCATTAGGAAGCTAATTTGTCATGTGTTTTCAGCGTAAGCCTTCGAGACTTTAAATTTTTCAACACTTTAATTGAAAACTCTTGGAATCCCATCCCATCCCTGCCCACCAAACCGACTTTCACTTCGAGGGGAGGGTGTATGAAAATAAGATGCCCAAAATTGCCAAACTTTGTTTGCCAGCAATGCCGGGATTAACTGTATTTAAGTGCCACGAAGCGGCAGGATAGCCGAATTCCGCTTTGCTAATTTATGGCCAACTCCCGCTGCCCGGAATACCCCTTTCGCTTTCGCAGGATACCAGGATAAAAAGAAAACAAACCTAAAAAAAAAAAGGAAAAGCCACGGCTGAAGGATAAGAAAACGGAGTGAAAATCGGGGTCTTAGCAGTGCATAAATCTAGAAACCGCAAGGAATGGGGCGACCGTAAAGCGGATTACTCTGCCGTGCATTGAAACAATTTATTTTATTGCGAAACCTTTTTTTTCAGCGCACTTTTTCCGAGGGACTCTCTTCCCCAGCCCATTGGGATTGTAGGCGTGTCTGCGTTGACAGTTTTAAAACAAAAGTTGTCTACTTTGCAGTTTACTTAAATATTCGCAGCCGCAGTCCCACTAGCTTCACTTAAAATCAACCAACTGCAACCGGGGAGTCCTTGCCAATTGCATTCGGGTTCCAGGATCCAGGATCCGGGAACTGAGAGTGGAAAACTTTATCGCAACTTTCTGTTTGCTCAGCTGGAAGGCGTTTCTAATTGCTTTAGCTATGCAAATGCGATTCAATCGAGTGGAGTTATCCCTTTTGCTTTATAAGAGGGCAACGCCACTGAAGGGGAATGGCTATAAAATTGGCTTTAAAATATATCATTAAATGTTGTGTTCTTATATCGGAGGGAGTGGTTTTACTGAGAAGTATAGTATAACTTTATTCCCATAAAATCCAAATAAAGACTCTACTCCTTCTTACTAGATCTCGTTTTAATGATCTCATCACGCAAACCAAATCGATAAGCCTTTATGGATAGAAACGCCAAAGCCAATTCACAGCCAAGATTAACTTGTGGGATAACTAGCTGGTTCTTAAAGATACGTTTTTATCTGCGAATTGTGGCTATAAGATCCCAGGGCTATCCCAAGGTTGCCTGGCTTGAGAATACCATTGAGCCCGACCTCGGCAAGCGTTCTCAACTTTCGGGCTGGCAGCATTCGATTTATGTTAAAGACTGCCCCTGGAAGAGGCAGCAAATCTTAGTGACTTACTACGAAGGGGCACGCACCTTCGGAGGAGAGTGTGCAGCGTGGAGATACATTAACAATTGTGATATCTTTTAGCTGGAACGACGACGTGTCGACAGGCAGACAACGAGGCGATAAGATATGCACCATCTATTTAGTCAAAGGACGGAGCCAAATTTCAAGTTGACTTTGGCCAACCGGGGGAAAAATTTACGCTAATCTGTTGGCAACACGCCACAGAGGTGCAGGCTCCCAACTGGCCAACAATTCATTAGCATTAGCCAGGTCGGCAGGAGAGGAGTGTCCGTCCGTACATGTGTTGTGACTCCACGGACAATGCAGATGGGATTCTGAATGTGGATGTGAATGTGAATGTGAATACGAGTGTGAATACGAGGGGGGTAGCGTTTGAACAAGCGCATAATTGCCAGAGAATTTACGATAATGTTTTAAATTAAAAAGGATGTTTGCCCCGTCCATCCCGGTCTCCGTCCTCTGGACGTTCAAGCTCTGGACATGGCAGGTCCGTTTCGTCGTGGCTTTCGCTTCTCCTCCGTTTTGCCTTTCTGGCCAGAGCTGAGTTGGCATTAAAACATCTTGACGCAATTTTTGCGATAAGTCGACAGCAACGAGCCAAAGCGAACCCAGACCCAGGGCAGAAATAATGGCTGGATTATGTACGAATCATGTCGTTGTTGTTGCTCTTGTTGGCCACTTCTCGGCTCATGTCTACAGCCAAAGATCATGTTGGAAGCGAGCTGGCCAAGGATAAATCAGGCACAAGGCACAAGGCCTGGCCATAGCCGGCCTAAAAGGTGTTAAAACTATTTTTGTACGTTTAATGTGCGATAAAAGAAATGAAAATTCAACAAGTTCCAGCCAACCTGAAAGAAATCGCAAAAAAAGACGAAAAACGTGACGAATTCTGTAAGCGATTTATCTTCTGTGGGAAAAAAGGCAGACTTTCGGCCAAGCCGGAAGTGTGCAAGCCAATTTCTTCTGGGGCACTTAAGCGGGACATAAAATGGGATCAGAGCCAAATGGTTTTGGCTGCCTGGAGCTTCGCAGGTGCATTGGCCACCCAAGGATCGGCTGCGCGTTTGGGCCATTAACATTGCGCTGGCTTAATGAGACGGCCCCCATGAACGGCCGAAAACATTGTTCTCCCAAGCATCCAATAAAATTAGAAAACCTATTTAATATGCGTTTACGTTTAGCCGGTATTTGCAATGGCCAACGGAGGACAGAGGCCCAGTGTCCGGCAGCCATGATGGGAATGTTAATGCTCATGTTGCAGTTAATGTTGTGGGCCTGGCCGAAAAGCACTTATGCTAATCAAGGCAATTAACAATCGAACTTGGCCACTAGGGGCGGAGGATCCGCATCGAGACCTGTCGGTTGGCAAGATTGTTGTCCGGCGGCGACAACCGTTAGTGATGATCCAGTTTTGCGTGGCACTTGCTCATCCTGCCGGCACCAGACCCCACCCCACCACCTGGTCCCGCCTTCTCCAAATGTTAATTTAAATTAGAAAGTAACGGCTCTTTATTATTATGGCTTAATCACATCGCATCACTATTAACAACGACAGGAACAACAAAAATGATGGTGATCGCTCAACGGGCAGCTTGTTCATTTTGTGGCATCAGCGATTAACACTCTCATCTGGCAGGTAATGGCGCAAAAGGTGTTTGGAAATCAATTAAATTTGTTGGCCAGAAGACTGGGCCACTTGACAGGACCCTAAGGCGGCCAAAACAGGCAGACGAATTCCCCATTGGCTTCCAATCTTGAATATGTTGGAGCGGTTGGGTTTTTATTTTGTGTTGCATTATTTATTTAATAATATATAATTTATAATTTAATTAAATTTATTTATTTTTTGTTGTTGAAGCTTGGACTTTAATGTTAACTCTTTGCTTTCAATGCCATTTTTTTTTCATATTTTTTCTACCATTTTCTGATAACTTAAGCCGACAGGCAATGGTATTCGAACTGGCCCACAGTGATTACCGAACCCTGGGGCTCAGACGGTCTAAGGATGTGCGGCTTGAGATAAGGACTTTAGCGCGTTCCTCGCTGAATCTGGCAACCCTGCGACCTGCTCCCATTAAGCCGCAAGCCCACGAGGCGACTTCATCGCATTCTAACCAACACACAAAAAGGCACACACCGAGGGCAAAAGGGGAAAAAACTTGCACTTCCAGTGGAGATGGAGATGCACGCAATTGAGAAGGAGCCGGAGCTGGAGCTGTAGAAGCTGGAAAATGCAATAAAAACTCGTTGTTGGTTGCCGCTCCGCAAGAGCGACTTGTTAACTTGGCCAAGAGCCATCCCACCGACCTGGCCAATGCGGCCAGTGCGGAAAGCAAACTCGAAGCGAACAGAACTCGATCGCGAACTCTCGGATCGGCTTGGATCGGATCGCAGTGAAGCCTGAGAACCGCGTGCGGCTTTCTCGCGACTTTGCAACGATACTGGATACTGGGTGTAAAGAAGGCATTAAAATCGCTGGCCGAGCTGACAAAACGGCAATAAATTAAGCCAAAAAACCGCCGCGGGTCGCAAGAACAACAATATATACGAAAACGAAGAAATTTCGCAGGTTGCAGGTTGCAGTTGCAGTTTAGTCGCTTTTGCCACAGTTTGCACGGTTGCAGTTTTCGAAAGGTAACCGAGGTAGCTCGGTGCCACCGGCGGCACCACCACCACCACCACCAGAACTCCAGCAGAAGACCAGTCTTTGGCGGATTCTTCTGGCCAGGTCGTTGGCTGCATTCACACAACTGCGTGAGCGGAGAATGGGAGTACGAAAGAAGAACCAGACCAGCAATAAAAATGGCAATGGTACCCAAGAAGAGGGCCTAGGACTATTATTAGTTTACCTCACTTGCGGTAATTAAAGCGTGAAAATCACTATTTAACTTCACATAAATTTGTGCTTTTAACGCAACATTCCGCAGCGAAGCCGCAGCCAGCAACTGTGTGTCTTTTCAATTATAGACTAGACACAACTCAAATCGGTTCAACTGGGATTAAGCCAATAGCCGGTAAGTACATGGACAAATGGGCGAATGGGTGGAGGCGTGGCCCGGCTATTGCGGCACAACAACTGTCAATTGATTTTAATTTAAGCCCCAGCGATTTGCTTTAAATTGCCAATTATATTTAGTCGCTAGATATACGATAAAAGCCGAAAGCCAAGCAAATCCGAGCCAGCAATTTAGTTTGCTTTTTGTGTATTGTAAATAATCGAGTAATTGGCCCGACTATGGACAGCAGTGATTTAATCTCTCAGACCAAGAGCTGGAGCTCCAAGCCAGAGTTGCGGACCAAAAATGCCAACACTCTGGGAACTCCAGTTCCGACCTGAAACCAAAATCCCCAACCCACTCATTCGGCACTTGCTCATTAAAAGCGCGCCACACTGACCTCAAAGAGCTTAACTTATCCTCCCTCCAATTTTTTAAGGTCCATCCAGGACCAAAACAATACGGAAAAAGAATTAAAATAAATTGCGAAAACAAACGAAAACGAAAAACGGGCAAATAAAGTCAACGGGGGGACGGCCACGGCGATGGCGATGGCGAAGAGTTAACAACTTAATTGGATTTGCATGTAATTTTACTGTCCAGATTGAAAAAATCGACAGTTGTTGGCAGTTTGTTTGCTGGCCCCAGATTCGGAGATAAGACCAGAGAACGGGTCACAAAAAAAGTCGCGAGTTGCGACTATGTATACCCGGTACTTCTCTTAAAGCCTGGCTCAAAGAAGAAAGCCAACAGGATGGTTCTTTTGCTAAATGGTGCGTCTATAAGATATCTTAATCTTAAAATGAAGTTCAAAAAGCGAAAAATCTTAAATCTGAAAATTTGTAATACATTGCAGCTAACGTTTTAAACATATCCAAAGGGCATAGAGCAGGGAATACTGAAAGCTAAGCTGAAAGCTATTTACAAATAAAAAGAAAATTATATTTGACACTAACCGCATTTTTGGCGCTTATGTAAATCGACACTATTTGAGCAAAAGTGGCACTTAAGTGGCCAAAACACCAAATTCCAAACTATCAGACCCCTGATTAACACAAAAAGCCACCATTAAATCAACGTTCCACTGCGAATTCATGTATTGAAGCAGCTGATAAGTGATACCTTCGAGTTGGTGGCTGGCTGCTTTATAATTTCGATTTCTGGCTGACAGGCCATAAAATTTGGTGCTACAGTAGCTGCCACTATTTGTCGCCGGGAAATGCGATTTAAAGTGGATTTTGTGTTGGGCGTTTTAAGCTGTCATCGACTGTGCGGTTTTAAGCAGGTAAAATGGCAAAGCGAAGGGAGATTTTAAAGTTTGGATTATTTTATAGCCTTGTTTGGTTACTCGATTTTATCAGAGAAATCGAGTAATCCCTCGCAAGCTCTTTAATCAGCCCTCGTATTTTGCGTTCCTGCCTTTCTGATTTATATTTTGACAGAAACCCAAGCTCTTATCTGTACCATTTTGGAAATTAAATGTGTCAGCGCTTTCAAAAGGACCCTGATAAGCTCGACCTCGTACCGATCCTGTTTGGTCAGACGGTTCAGAGCCATGTTGGGGGCATTGGGTATCGAGGATTACGCAATTGCAGCCTCGCCGCGCCTTATATGGCATGTCCCACGACAACGGTCCATAAATTTGACTGCCTTTTTGATTATTTCTATAAAAATAAATACTCATAAGCAGTTCATAAGTTGCAGCGTTCTTTTGTTTATCCGTTTTTGTTTTTTTCTGCCATGGGCCGGGGGGCTTGTTAGGCCCAGAGCCGTGTGTGCATGTGCCATAAATTAACGTCAATTGGCGGCAGGGCACGGGCACAGATACAGATACATCCGCGGGCACGGGAGCGCAGGCTCAGATACAGATGCGGACGCAGTTGGCCAGTTGAAAAGTTGGCTAAAAACTGCAGCTCAAGCAGCGGCGCATGCGCCCATAAATCTTTTCTTTTCTTTTCATTTTTTTTTTGGCTATGCAACCGAGCCGGCAGCGGTCAGCAGAGTTCATGTATTCATTTCTGACAAGCCCATTTTTAAGTAGAGGTGCTCCAATCTGAACCCCAACTCATATCCGAATTCGCATGCGAATGCGAATGCCAAGTACTGTCAATTGGGTGCATTTAAATTGTGAAATTAAGGTGGAAATTGGCAACAGGAAACATAAAGAAAGATCAGGGGCCAGAGGCCAATTTATCGGCATTGTTTCCCATTCTTTGGCTCTGTGGCTCTCTGGCTCATTTTGATTGAATTCAAATCGCGCTGGCCAGAGACAAAAGAATGCTTCGCAGCCCGGCCGGAGGAATGTCAAGTCATTTTGTGCCTGGGAGTGTGGAAGAGGCCCTGCCACCGTTTCGGCCTGGCCCACGTTGGTTTGGAATCCGTCCCATTCCTCCAGCCGCATCCCCATCCCCTTGGCAAACAAGTGGCCCCAGCTGTGTAAAATGTTCATCAAATGAACGCTTTAGCGGCCCCTCCCCACCGGCGTACAATGCAACATTTAAGCAAACAGGGAGACATAAAACAAGAAAAAAATCTGGCCAACGAAAGTCGACTTGGCCATACCCAGTACTAAGAAAAAAAAGGGGTGTTTGGACCTTAAGATCCTTGAAAATGGAGCAATAATTATATATTATTAGTTACTTTCTTAAACGATTGGAGCATGGCTGGAATATGAACTATGTTGGTACAAGATACATCTCTTAAAAAGATCTTTCCTATAGTCTTAATATACCCCATCAACCTCCAACACAGACCAGCTAAAACAAAAACGCTCAACGTTAGCCTAAGAGAACCCAATTTAAGTGGTTGTGCCTCTGTTGTTCCGAGGATACCAGCCGGTTCTGGTTTTGTTCATCTGCAATTTTTCACATGCCTCGTCAGATACGTCATTGTCATTGTCAAGTGCGCAAACGGCGGGCCTAATGAAAGTAACGATCGCCAATGACAACGACTCTCGGCTGGCTCCATGGGTATATCTTTGAATTACACAACCTGCAGTTGCAGCTTTCAGCCCAGTTAGTGGTGGCAACAGTTGTGGCCCTTAAGATAGACAACATCCAGCGATCAGAACTGAGAAGTATAAAGTTGTAGGTGTATTTTAAGACCCTATACCATTTTTATGATTTCCGTAAAACAAGGAAACTTCCGCCCAACAAAATGTGTAAAATTTTTGATGCATATTAATGCCTTTCATGCTTGCAGCACATGCCACCAAAGGGGATTATCGTCAGGCGATATGTTGCTGGAAAAACTAGAAACCTGAATGGGAGAAAAGTTTTTAATACTAGAGCACTGCCAAATTTATATGCAAGTTCATAAACAAAGCACTAAAAGGATTTAAGTTTGGCAAGCAACAATGGGCCACAATGCTGCCATAAACAATAAACAGTCAAGTTTCTGGGGAAGCCTGAAAATTGTTTGGAATCGAGGCATCCTCCCTCCTCCCGCCATCTTGTCAGCCATTTCGGCCACAAAAGCTCCACACAAAACTATGCCGCAGTCGGGTGGGGAAAGTTAGAAAGTGGCGGGGATTTGTTGCAGCCAAAAAGTTTCGGTGTCTGTGTGAAATTAATTGTTGGCCCAGAGCTGGGCTGGTCCGCCCTCCTCCAGTTTTGAAGCCAAAACAAAGCTATCACTTACACGCCCGGCAAGGATTAGTCCAAGGATCCAGCGAGACGACGGAGCATGCGAAATTCAATTAGGCGCCATGACGTGCCACATCCGTCTGTCCGCCGAGGGATCTGTTGGGGGAAGCTGGGGCAAGTTGCTTGGCAATAAAACACAATGCAGATAATTTGGCGCTTTCTCAATTCTTTCTTGGAAGCCACAGGCGCTGTAATTTGCCACATAAGTCACAGAGTCAACAAAAGTCGTTGGGTTAAAAGAGTGCGAGGCGGCGGAGCCAGCCACAGAAGACTCGTCTTGGCCAAGGTCCGAGCTCCCTTGGCCAGCCGACTGCAGGCGGCCAAAACCAACAACTCAATTCTTTTTAACCCCTCGCCTCGGGTTTTCCTCGGTTTCATGCGAGAAATTGACACTGACCTCTCTGGCCCCTAAACGGGTGGGGGATGCCAGACAAGGGGGCGTGGCAGCGGCCTGTGCCACTCCCCAATTCACTTACGAGACCCAGAACACGCAACTCTTTAGGGCACTGTAAGAAAAGGAGTAGTTATACACTTATAAGTAGAAGGCTAGAGGTCTCTAAAAATTAAATAAATTCTCTAGAGAGTTTTAAGAGTCCTTTTATTTATTTCAAGTGTATTCTGCCTTGATCCACTTCACTTTCAGCTGCTGGCCGCATTCAACTAACAAGATTAAACTTAAAATTGTAAATTGCTTCTTAGTCTAATTACGTGATGTTGTTGTTATTGTTGGTGATCACCATGATCATCAGGAGTAAGCCACATTGGGGAGACTAGAGTGAGATGGGTAGGGTGTAGAGTGCGATGGCGATAGCGCCATTCTTCCCGACTCTTCGGCTTAATCGACTTTCTGACTATCTGGGGCTTGTTGAGCTTGTTTCTTGGGCTGCTGTTGTTACCCCTTCATTCAAGAACTTTAATTACAAAAACCAAATGCCCAAGACTCCGAGCAGGCAATTACCCCGGCGGATCGGAAAAATTAGATCTTTGGCCATATGCTTCATTAAAAAATTTTAATCACTTGTACTATGTTAGACTTCCATCAAGATAAATGTTTGCAAAATGTATGCAATAATTATGGGTTCTAGGCAACTTTCTTGTTGGTTTTATTTGAATTTTCCTGAAGGCTTTGAAGGGGGCATATTAAATAGTTATATTCACAAAATCTTGTACTTTATTAATGTGGCTGGAAATGCAAGATAATCTTGAGGGGATACCTATGTCATTTGTCAATCCATTTCAACAACAGATCTGTATCACATGTACCGTATGTGCTGTAGAATTTCTCAAAATGTCAGACTTGGCTTTCTGCACTTTCCACGATCGAGTTATGAGCCCCTGCCACCGAGCCGGACCCTAATCGAGCCCATACAACGGTAATTGCACTCCCAGATAAATATCACTGTTAGAAGCCCACACGACAGAGTCCCGGGGTCCAGACTTGCGGTTGGAGGATGGCGGATGGCGAATGGATGCGGGGTTCTGTGGCAACTTTGAAGCTGTTTGCTTAGTTGGCAGACGAGAGCTCGGGCAAAAAGTGGTCAGCGGCAACTAAGTGGGAAATGGAAAGACGAGTCCGAGACAGACTGGTCGCCAAGAGAGTATCTGCCTTTTTCTACTATTTCACATCTTTTTTCACCAAAGATTACACTGGGAAAATTATTCTAAGGCTTACTGGATGCAGTTATGAATCTTCCTGGTATTTATCCTCCTATATTTTTTCCCAGTGCTAACAGAGAAAGCCATGGCCAAGGAAGTGGCAGTGGCCACTGGTCAGGCAAAGATGCTTTATTAATTTTAACCGTTTGCTGCGTGCCAAGCAGCCTTCTTTTCCACTGCATCTCGAGGAGGGAAGTGAGATGTGGGGATACCAGAACCAGGGTTGCCAGCGGTATCGCAGTACCGCGCACATATACATACGACGGGGATGGGGCTGGTGTGTCGTGAGACAAGTTTATTTGGCTCAGTGCCGTGTTGACGTTTAATAAATTTACGAATTGTGGCCATGCGCGGCATGTGGCCAAGACATTGGCATTGGCAATGGGATGGCTATTGGAAGATTGGACGATGGGAATGCCGCATTGGCAGTTAGACAAAGTACGTGCTCTCTGTGCAACTGCAACACAAACAACAACTACAATAAGAAGAACTGAGACAGCAGCTCTTGCGGCTTAGAGTGGCTTCATCAATCTTGGACAGCCTGCCGGGCCACTGCCAGTTGCTGGCGTTTTTAATGCGCCACATCAATCCAGGCATTAAGAGCAACAGCGAAATCCGAGGCCAAAAACAAAGCACAGCAAAAGCATTTTCTCGGTTCGGTTAGAACTTTTAATTTCTTTTAAATATAGACAACAAGTCAACCCACTAGATTGGTATACACTGGGAAATAGGATATAGTTCTTTGAAGAGTAAGATAAGTATTTAAAATTCTATTTTATTCTAATTTTTTCGTGTGTGCCAGGAATGAAAGATAGAAGGGGACACAGATAGGGACACAAGCATTTCTACTGTAATTAAAATCTTGAGTTCACTAAAAAAGGCGACGTCGTTTCGCTTTTAAGAGCCCTTCGAGGGCCTCCAATGCTCCGGAGCAGCAACAATCAAAAGATAAACTGCCGCCATGGAAGTTGCAGTAATGGCGCAGTGGAATCGCCACTGTTCCACCGATGCAGCATTCATTGAAGTCCATTTAGACTGCAATTAAAAAACTCACAACTTATACGCGAGTTGCAGATAAAGGCCAGGCCAGAGCCTTCAAGTTCACTTAACTTTGGCATAAATGTGAAGCTTCCAGCTAGGGAATGCCTGCCTCCATCCCAGCTCAGGTCTCTATCTCCATGTATCTGTATCTCTGGCCCTTGTATCCGCCAGTGCGCGTCTGTATGTATGGATGTACATCTGCTTTGGGTGTATCTTGGACTTGGCAACCTGTTAGTGAACCTGAGATACGTCAGTCAGTATGGCAAAGAAAAAAGTGAATTAAGTGAATAAGAAAAACATGTTTGCGAAAAATTGTGCGAATGCTTTAAATAATTAAGTAGGTGGACAGACAACCAGAAGAGAAGGATAGCCAACTCGAAAGAATTCAGAACAGGTCGGGAAAAGCAGAATCAAGACTCGGCAATGTCATGAGCCGAGCTTTGACATAACTTTGGGGGTTAAGCATACGTAATTCCTCCTAATGAGAAAACCGGAAAACCAAAAAAGAGGTTCTGAAAATTCCTTTTGAAAAATCCCGCATATGCAAGTAATGTTAATGAGAATCGCGGAGAAGCTTAAATATGGAGATATAAAACTACTACTAAAAGAGTATCAGTGTTTCGGTGTAACCTCTTTACTTATATAGTCTAACCTCTACACCTCCATCGATCACTGATTGCTGATCAGAATCTCCTGTTGCACTTGCCTCCTCCCCAACCGCCAACCGCCATCCGCCTACCCCTTTCGGCAGTCAACACGTTTGCAGTTCCTGGCCAAGTCAAGAAAGACAAATGACAGAAGCTTCTGTTGCTGACAAGCGACTTATCCTGTGCCAGTTCTCCGTCCATCCGGCTCTAGCTGCTTCTTCCACTCAAATTCCTATAAAACGAAAAATATACGAAACGAAAAAACATTTTTATTTAACAGCTCGGAGAAGAAAAGTTTCTGGCTTCATAAGGTCGTTTGTCGCACATGTTTACTTGCACTTGCAGTGGCCATAAATTAGATTGAAAACGGAATCACAACCGAGGAGTGCGGTCGGAACCGTTCGTCCCCCAAACTGAAATCGACAACAAATCAATTTTTGTGCCATTGCAGCAGAAAATGACCCCGGACCCCAAAACTTTTTCGTCCACCCCCCCACAAAAGCTGGATAGGGTTTTCAATTTTCCCATCATTGACGAGCGGGCAAAAGGCGAACTCTATTCTGGCATTCTGGCAGAGTCCTGCCTCCCCGACAAAAACAGCTGGACACAATCTGTGCGGCATTTAAGGAGGTTTCGGGGGACTGTTTAGATGGCCAGTAAAAATGCCATTTCCGCTTGTTGCCGTAAAAACTTTCTGCCGAAAGTATTCCCCGCTCGTAAAATTGCGTCTGACACATGCGAACAAAGTGTTGACTACCGTGAGGGGTTTACGGAGTGGGAATGGGATTCAATCGGACTTCGGGCAATCGTTATTACTGTTTAATAGTAGACAGCTTTTATGACAAGCTCTGGCCCGAACGGTGGGGCATTTGGCTCGAACGTTTTTCACACATTCATTAATTTACTTTGCCAGCGGGGGCGGCAGTCCCCCACAACCGAACTGCGGATAAAAGTGAGGAAATAAAAGTTGCCAATAGAAATAAAAGCCGCCAATTCATAGAGGCAATTTCATTTTCAAATTCTGTCAGCCACCCTACTCAAGCCACCCCATAAAGGAATTAGGCAAAGGCTCACCAAAAAAGGACGAACAAAAAATCATTCAAATCCTGTGGGGTAAAAATGCACTTCCAGCAGGGGCTTGAGGGTGGCTGGCAGTTTCACCTTCATCAGTCAGACCCTGCTAAGTATGCTAGTATTTGATTCCTTCGCCGTCGACGAACACTTGGAGAAAAACCTATCAAAAATACCAAATAAATGAATAAATAAATCAACTTACTTTTAAGACTCCTCTTTATATTTCTTAAAGTGTTTCTTCCTATCCGTCTACTCGTAATTGGGCAACGATGCGTAACGCATGCACATTTATAAGAATTGCAAATAACTTTAAGCAGAGTTGTCAAGGTACTTATGTCCCCCTCTCCCTGCGGGCCAACACACTCGTCCGAGGAATACGCGAAACTGTGTCCTGGCCACAGGATGTCGCTCCCCTCTTCAGGTTTACCTTGAGCGGTTTTCGGCGAAGGGGAATGGGAACGGGCCAAAGTTGTGGGGTCACCAGCCATCGTAAATGGCCAAGTCTCAAGGGTGGCATAAATGTTGTCCTTCGTCCTGTTGTTTCCTTCTTGCTTAGCGAGCTCATGACTTAAGTGGCTTCGTTATTGTCCTTTCTTAACTAACACTAAAACGGATTGATTTTAATTCCCATTCACTTGTGTTCATTGCCATCTTTTATCGATGTATTCAGAAAGTACGCCAAGTTAGGTCAGACATTTGATTATGAATAATATGAATGTTAATGACACCAATTTTAATACAAACAAACTCCGCCTATAGATTGGAAAAGAATTGGCAGACATGTGGCCTTGATGCATGTCTCCATGCATTTCCCAATTTTTGAAGGGGACACCCCAGAAAATTTGACAAAAAATTTAAAAAATAATTTGTTCTTAGGTTTTGATGCAGATTGATGACGAATTGATCTACAAATCGATTCAGGTACTCCGCTTAAGGATCGGATACGAATTGGCAAAGATATAGCCTTTTCCGTGCGGCATATAGGCCCCCTCATGCATTTCCCAATTTTTGAAGGGGACACCCCAGAAAATTTGACAAAAAATTTAAAAAATAATTTGTTCTTAGGTTTTGATGCAGATTGATGACGAATTGATCTACATATCGATTCAGGTACTCCGCTTAAGGATCGGATACGAATTGGCAAAGATATAGCCTTTTCCGTGCGGCATATAGGCTCCCTCATGCATTTCCCAATTTTTGAAGGGGACACCCCAGAAAATTTGACAAAAAATTGAAAAAATAATTTGTTCTTAGGTTTTGATGCAGATTGATGAAGAATTGATCTACAAATCGATTAAGGTAGTCCGCTTAAGGATCGGATACAAATTGCCAAAGATATAGCCTTTTCCGTGCGGCATATAGGCCCCCTCATGCATTTCCCAATTTTTGAAGGGGACACCCCAGAAAATTTGACAAAAAATTTAAAAAATAATTTGTTCTTAAGTTTTGATGCAGATTGATGTAGAATTGATCTACAAATCGATTAAGGTAGTCCGCTTAAGGATCGGATACAAATTGCCAAAGATATAGCCTTTTCCGTGCGGCATATAGGCCCCCTCATGCATTTCCCAATTTTTGATGCAGATTGATGACGAATTGATCTACAAATCGATTAAGGTAGTCCGCTTAAGGATCGGATGCAAATTGCCAAAGATATAGCCTTTTCCGTGCGGCATATAGGCCCCCTCATGCATTTCCCAATTTTTGAAGGGGACACCTCAGAAAATTTGACAAAAAATTGAAAAAATAATTTGTTCTTAGGTTTTGATGCAGATTGATGACGAATTGATCTACAAATCGATTAAGGTAGTCCGCTTAAGGATCGGATGCAAATTGCCAAAGATATAGCCTTTTCCGTGCGGCATATAGGCCCCCTCATGCATTTCCCAATTTTTGAAGGGGACACCCCAGAAAATTTGACAAAAAATTGAAAAAATAATTTGTTCTTAGGCTTTGATGCAGATTGATGACGAATTGATCTACAAATCGATTAAGGTAGTCCGCTTAAGGATCGGATGCAAATTGCCAAAGATATAGCCTTTTCCGTGCGGCATATAGGCCCCCTCATGCATTTCCCAATTTTTGAAGGGGACACCTCAGAAAATTTGACAAAAAATTGAAAAAATAATTTGTTCTTAGGTTTTGATGCAGATTGATGACGAATTGATCTACAAATCGATTAAGGTAGTCCGCTTAAGGATCGGATACAAATTGCCAAAGATATAGCCTTTTCCGTGCGGCATATAGGCCCCCTCATGCATTTCCCAATTTTTGAAGGGGACACCCCAGAAAATTTGACAAAAAATTGAAAAAATAATTTGTTCTTAGGCTTTGATGCAGATTGATGACGAATTGATCTACAAATCGATTAAGGTAGTCCGCTTAAGGATCGGATGCAAATTGCCAAAGATATAGCCTTTTCCGTGCGGCATATAGGCCCCCTCATGCATTTCCCAATTTTTGAAGGGGACACCTCAGAAAATTTGACAAAAAATTGAAAAAATAATTTGTTCTTAGGTTTTGATGCAGATTGATGACGAATTGATCTACAAATCGATTAAGGTAGTCCGCTTAAGGATCGGATGCAAATTGCCAAAGATATAGCCTTTTCCGTGCGGCATATAGGCCCCCTCATGCATTTCCCAATTTTTGAAGGGGACACCCCAGAAAATTTGACAAAAAATTTAAAAAATAATTTGTTCTTAGGTTTTGATGCAGATTGATGAAGAATTGATCTACAAATCGATTAAGGTAGTCCGCTTAAGGATCGGATACAAATTGCCAAAGATATAGCCTTTTCCGTGCGGCATATAGGCCCCCTCATGCATTTCCCAATTTTTGAAGGGGTCACCCCAGAAAATTTGACAAAAAATTGAAAAAATAATTTGTTCTTAGGTTTTGATGCAGATTGATGACGAATTGATCTACAAATCGATTAAGGTAGTCCGCTTAAGGATCGGATGCAAATTGCCAAAGATATAGCCTTTTCCGTGCGGCATATAGGCCCCCTCATGCATTTCCCAATTTTTGAAGGGGACACCCCAAAAAATTTGACAAAAAATTGAAAAAATAATTTGTTCTTAGGCTTTGATGCAGATTGATGACGAATTGATCTACAAATCGATTAAGGTAGTCCGCTTAAGGATCGGATGCAAATTGCCAAAGATATAGCCTTTTCCGTGCGGCATATAGGCCCCCTCATGCATTTCCCAATTTTTGAAGGGGACACCCCAGAAAATTTGACAAAAAATTTAAAAAATAATTTGTTCTTAGGTTTTGATGCAGATTGATGAAGAATTGATCTACAAATCGATTAAGGTAGTCCGCTTAAGGATCGGATACAAATTGCCAAAGATATAGCCTTTTCCGTGCGGCATATAGGCCCCCTCATGCATTTCCCAATTTTTGAAGGGGACACCCCAGAAAATTTGACAAAAAATTGAAAAAATAATTTGTTCTTAGGTTTTGATGCAGATTGATGACGAATTGATCTACAAATCGATTAAGGTAGTCCGCTTAAGGATCGGATACAAATTGCCAAAGATATAGCCTTTTCCGTGCGGCATATAGGCCCCCTCATGCATTTCCCAATTTTTGAAGGGGACACCCCAGAAAATTTGACAAAAAATTGAAAAAATAATTTGTTCTTAGGCTTTGATGCAGATTGATGACGAATTGATCTACAAATCGATTAAGGTAGTCCGCTTAAGGATCGGATGCAAATTGCCAAAGATATAGCCTTTTCCGTGCGGCATATAGGCCCCCTCATGCATTTCCCAATTTTTGAAGGGGACACCCCAGAAAATTTGACAAAAAATTTAAAAAATAATTTGTTCTTAGGTTTTGATGCAGATTGATGAAGAATTGATCTACAAATCGATTAAGGTAGTCCGCTTAAGGATCGGATACAAATTGCCAAAGATATAGCCTTTTCCGTGCGGCATATAGGCCCCCTCATGCATTTCCAAATTTTTGAAGGGGTCACCCCAGAAAATTTGACAAAAAATTGAAAAAATAATTTGTTCTTAGGTTTTGATGCAGATTGATGACGAATTGATCTACAAATCGATTAAGGTAGTCCGCTTAAGGATCGGATACAAATTGCCAAAGATATAGCCTTTTCCGTGCGGCATATAGGCCCCCTCATGCATTTCCCAATTTTTGAAGGGGACACCCCAGAAAATTTGACAAAAAATTGAAAAAATAATTTGTTCTTAGGTTTTGATGCAGATTGATGACGAATTGATCTACAAATCGATTAAGGTAGTCCGCTTAAGGATCGGATACAAATTGCCGAAGATATAGCCTTTTCCGTGCGGCATATAGGCCCCCTCATGCATTTCCCAATTTTTGAAGGGGTCACCCCAGAAAATTTGACAAAAAATTTAAAAAATAATTTGTTCTTAGGTTTTGATGCAGATTGATGACGAATTGATCTACAAATCGATTAAGGTAGTCCGCTTAAGGATCGGATACATATTGGCAAAGATATAGCCTTTTCCGTGCGGGATGTAGGCCCCCTCATGCATTTCCCAATTTTTGAAGGGGTCACCCCAGAAAATTTGACAAAAAATTGAAAAAATAATTTGTTCTTAGGTTTTGATGCAGATTGATGACGAATTGATCTACAAATCGATTAAGGTAGTCCGCTTAAGGATCGGATACAAATTGCCGAAGATATAGCCTTTTCCGTGCGGCATATAGGCCCCCTCATGCATTTCCCAATTTTTGAAGGGGTCACCCCAGAAAATTTGACAAAAAATTGAAAAAATAATTTGTTCTTAGGTTTTGATGCAGATTGATGACGAATTGATCTACAAATCGATTAAGGTAGTCCGCTTAAGGATCGGATACATATTGGCAAAGATATAGCCTTTTCCGTGCGGGATGTAGGCCCCCTCATGCATTTCCCAATTTTTGAAGGGGTCACCCCAGAAAATTTGACAAAAAATTGAAAAAATAATTTGTTCTTAGGTTTTGATGCAGATTGATGACGAATTGATCTACAAATCGATTAAGGTAGTCCGCTTAAGGATCGGATACAAATTGGCAAAGATATAGCCTTTTCCGTGCGGCATGTAGGCCCCCTCATGCATTTCCCAATTTTGGAAGGGGATTACCAGGAATATTTTGCAAAAAATCTCAAATTATAGTTCTTGATAGATTCGGCCTAATTTTAAATAAACTGTTTGCTAGGGATTATATAATAATTAAATATTTCCTGTTGTGGTAATCAAAATAAAATCAAAAACAATCAAAATAAGCTGCTAAGAGAAAGCATTCTCTTAGGCGTTGCATGCAACACGAGCAAAGAGCTTTTTTCGAGGAGCGCCTGCGCGTATGCAACGCGGTTCGAAGCCGGTTGTGCGGGAAACCAAAACAATGTGCCACAAGCACACGAACACCCACGCGTTCTCGGTTCGACAGGACCTCAGCAGAAGCGTTGTCCTGGCTAGACAGACCGGCTCCGCGACAGCGTTCAGTTGCGGTTTGCTAACGCGGCACAACACACCGTGAAACGGCTAATCCTTGCCAATTTTGGCATCCTGAGATCCTTCGTCTATTTGGCATTTTTTACGCGTTCCTCCGGCTCGCTTCTCGCATCCACTCGAGTGGGCATTTGACAGTGAAGGTTCCGAGAACAGTGCTTTTAATGAATTCGCATTCACGTGCCCTTTGAAAGACGTGTGTGTCCTGGCATAATTGAATAACGAAGCCCGAATCACGAAGGTGAAAATTGAAAATTGAAATGTTAACAAATTGAATTTGCACTTCTGGTCGGTCGTCAGCCAGTCCTTTGTCTTCGAGTCCGTCTTCCGTTTCGAATTCAATTTCGGTTCGCTTCGCCGCTCAAATTGTTTAACGAGCCAGTGAAAGTCTTAACAAGAAGTCCCACAAAGAGTTCTACTACGTGCAGCAGCAAAATTCTAATTGGATTAGAAGTCAACCAACTTGGAGCCAAGTCGGGGGGTTTTCCTCGCCAAACGGTAAGCGAGTAATAGACTTCTTTGGCCGTCAAGTGGCCAAGTTAGCCCAACAATGGCCCAAAAGCCAAAGCTGATGGGCGTCTAATTGTTACTTCGGTTTGATGGGTGAGGGCGTGTGTATTTTCAGCTTCAATGAAGGTCACAGTAATGAGTCGGGTAGTAGGTGTCATGTGATATGAATGCCTAATTTTTCCCACTTCCAATCCTTTGTTGGAATCAGCCAAATATCTCAGAGGCAGTCAATAAAGAGGCTATGAATGGGAATTGACGTATAAAACAGTTTCGATAAAAAGGTTAAATTAAAGAATAAAATAAAAAGTATGTAAGAATAATTACAAATTTAAAATAAGAGTAAAGAATGGGAGCCTTTACCGAGACTCTGATCGGGAAAATAATCAACAAAATCTTCAGAATATAAAAAGAAAAGAATTTGCTCTAGAATATTAGACAAGCTAATGCCTTATGTATCAAGATTAAAGGCAAATGGAAAAAATAGATTAAAAGATACCAGAGAATATGAAAAAAAAAATTGAAAATTAATTTTTAAATGATAAATTTAAATGAGCAGTTTTAAGATATGGACAAGGATCATAAATTCCATAATGACAAGAATAGTGTTAAAAGAATATTCGTAAATTAAATTAAAAAAAAAGAAGATACTCTGGAACATTAGGCAGTAGTTGTCAGCTGCGTGTTTTTTCCAGAGTCCAATCGTAAAATAAAATTAAAATGGAAAAGTTAAATACAATAAGGATTTAATAACAAATTAATTGTTGTGAATGATTATTTTTATAATCTGGAAGAAATAAAGGCAAAGACAAAAATAAGAAAACCAGCTCCGTGTTTTTTTGTGGAAATAAAAAAAAAACAATTAAAAATTATTTAAAAAAAATAAGAATAATAAAAAGAAATCGAGTTGAGATACTTCCTCCTAAAGCCCTCTGGCTAAACTGAAATTCCAGGACTGGACTGTGCCTTTTATACCTTTTTTTCCAGGGCTGCCAAACAGGTAGCAGGGCTAATGAAATTGTATCAGGGCTGACGATTTTGAATATTCAATAAATGTAAAGAAAATCAAAGGAAGAAAGATGTTAAATATCGTTAATATTAAATTTTCAAAATAAATTCTTCAAAAGCTATCGAAAAGTCAAATCAGTAGAGAAATAAAAACATACATTAAGTAAAGTTTTGAAAATTTTACGATAGCCCTAAAACCCAGAAAGAAATTAAATAATCCATTAATAGTGCTTTTTATTAGCCCAAATAATCACCTGTCTTATCTCCGTCTGAGCTCCCACCAGAGTTGGCCTTACTCCCGATTCCCCTGACTATTCCAGAGGTATTTCCTAGCTGTGAACCGCAATTGTGTCGTTACCACTTACTCAGCTAAGAACTACTTTACTGGGAAACTACAATTTATTTTAATTTGCGCCTCTGCCGGCAACTATCCACGGGCTTTATATGGGGCTGGGACACGCCCACTCTCAACCGATAAGCCCGAGCATTATGCAAATTCTAACTGAGCATAGGAAAAAGTACGGCGATGAAGTAGCACCTCCAGAGCAGCAGCTAGTAATGAATACTAATTCGCTCATTAGGGCGGTGATGACATTTTCGGGTGGGCATTATTTCCACTTAGCCGGCGTCCGGGAGTGGGTGGTATTCTTCACCTGCTTAAAGCAAAAGTTTCGCTTGTCACACATATGAAATATTAAAGTTAATTAAGTGAATGTGACACTGCCGGAATCCGAAAAATACTTCAGTATGAGAGTTTACGAGTGCGGGGCTCCTTGCTGGTGGTTGGAGATAATTAAGAATTTAATTATTTACACACCACCCATCCACCCACCACCTACACATCGCAGTGTTTATTAGCTTAGACACACACATACGTAATGCTTATGCAAACTGAAGGCTTTTTGGCAGATTTCCACCAGGATGGTGCACCAATATTCATAATTCCTCATGAAAGCCTGGCGATTTTTGGAGGTTGAGCTTGAGGGTAGGGGATTCACTTTTAAGCCTCGTCCTTGCACTTTGCATTGTTCCTGCCACGTAACAAAAGCAAAGTGTTTGCCTTTGGGCTTTTATGTCATTGGATTGTTTACTCCTAATTGAAGGAGTGTTGGCCCGTGCCTGTTTGCATTGAACAGTTCAACGCAGTTCATACGCATTGCCATTTGATTGTGTCAACACTTTTCCCTCCAATTAACTCAGCCCCTCTGTTTGCGTTGCGATGGCTCTGCCAATGATCTCGGCCATTGCCAATTTTTGCCACTGCCGAGTTTTCCAGCGCATCGCCACTATTGGCAATAATGGCTGCCTTTCACTTTCGCTTTTGGCCAGCGACAAAAAGTGTTGGCAAATTACCTCGACCCGTCAACAAGTTGTTTGACAAATGAGTAAACAATAAAGCATGACACGTTATTTTATGGCGGTGATGCATTTCATTTATTTCACACCCATCATTAAGGCCAATAAATGCTGTATTAAAGATATCACTAAAAGGAAAATCTATGCTTCTGGAGAACTCCACATTGATATTTATTTAGACTTAAAATTTAAAGCTCCTTTACATTATTTACCTTGCTACTCCTTAGCTTGGGCACCTGTCCCCGTCAGTCGCAGTGGCATCGCGCTATGTTTGTCAAATTAAAAATACAAACTCGTGTCAGTTTTCCTTTGGGGGGCGTGAAATGCCGACGACAGGGGCCGGGAAGAAAGGCACCACGCATCAGGCTGCGACATCGACAACAGGGCGACAGCAGCAACATCACGTGGCAACAACAATACCATAAATAACAAAAGCAAATGCGAGGAAGTTTTCGCGGGGGTAAGGCTGCCGACGACCAGGACGACAGGTATCCTGGCAAGGATGGGAGAGTCCGGGGTGAATCCGCACTAGAAACGGCGGTAACAGTCGCAGCGTATTTGACAATAGAAATTGCATTGAAAGAAATTATAAGAAAGTAATCGCAAGTCTAACCATTTAAAATCACTTTGAAGTAGTCCTTTTTTCTCGGTGTCGTCTAACGAGCTGGGGGCTGGAAAAAAGCGAGGGTGTATGCAAGAAAATATTTACAATCAAGTCGATTAACAAAAGGAAACCTTGTGACGCGCACTTTGAGTTTTTTCTGTTGTTTCCAGGAGCTTTTGTTCCTTCGCTTTCTCCTTTTTTTTTCATTCACCCGCAGTATGGTTGATTTTTCCCCACTCATTTTTGCTTTTTTAATTAAAAATCAGTAGACCCGTGACGTCGCTCCCAGAGCCGGAGCCTCTTCAGCTTTAGACTGTCATCAGCGCCATTTGGCAAATCAACGTAATCATTGCATTGCTCCTCCACCTCCTTCCCTGCTGGTGTCTTTGTTGTCCTCCTCCCTCCTACTACAACAAAAATATTTTTCATAAATATTACGAAGCAACACTTGAGTTTTTTTTTGCCACATTTCCCCGGCAGCAGCAACAATTCATAAGCAGCGTCGGCGACGTCATCATTAGGGAAACATTTGCCGCCTACACACTGCTCCTTGCTCCTGCCCCGTGTGTGTGTCTGTGTGTGCGGGTAAATTGTGGCATCTCCTGCTGCTTTCTCCATGCCACTGCTCTCCACCTCCAGGGTCTGTGCTTATTGTCTTAGGAGGAGAAGTTGCTGCCGAGATTGGCAAGAGGATTGGGGCGGCGTATTTCGCTTTTCCTTGGAAAGGCCCTCTGTTTCTGTTGCAGGATTACAAAAGAAGACTTTCTCCACTGTAAATCTAGTACTTGTTAATTTTTTAAGATCAGAAAAATCATTTTGCTCAAATTTCTTAAGAATATCTTTAAGAATATTGAATTTTCTAGTCATAAAAGGACAATGAAGTATCGGTTTTTTATTACTAAAGCCTTAAGTTCGTTTAAAAATCTTTAAAAATGCTCATACCTTATAGCTTTTATTCTTTCACTGAACTTAGACTTACCTCTTCCATTTATAACCTTTCATTTTTTTCTCTGATTTAACCCATTTATTTCCACTGTGCAACATTCACTGTTCAGCAAGCAATTGCAACATTACGTTTTTTCTGCGTTCTTTGGCATCCGCCCCTTTCAAGTGCCCGCCACTCCTCCTTTCTACTTCCCCCCTTTTTTTTCAAGTGTGTATATATACTCTGCAAATTTTTCACTTTACGACTTTCACGTTGTTTATGCAAATAGGCGAAAATGCTATTTGAGTTTAGCAGAAAAGAATTATGATAACGCGATTGTCAACAGCAGCCTTGATTTTATTTTATTTCATTTCACTTCAACTTTTCACTTTTTTTTTGTCTATGGCTGTGAGATACCGTTATGATTATGACAGGGCGCCATGTTGTGTGGGGGAAGTAAAAAATATTAATAACTACAACCCCCCCTTGTATGCTACGCGACACGTGCTACAAGCCGCACAACAGTTGATGTTATTGCCTCCCCTTGTTTCTGTTTCTGTATTTTTTTTTACAAAGTGTAAATTGCTTTAATACTTTTTAGTGCTCTGGGGAGCGCCATCTTGCATCGCGTTGTGGCGGCAGATGTGACAAACTGGCTGCCACGCCTCCGACACCCGACAGCCTCCCTGCCACACGGCCAACTTTCAACTTACACGTGTACGCTGCACGTTCAAATCTCAACTTTTACGACCTCTGCAGGATATTATCGTTGTTGTTACACTAGCTTTTTCTTTTTTTTTTAACTTTTCTTTTGTTTTTTTGGCTTCTGCAATGACGTTGACTGTTACCTGTTGGCCATTGTTGCACAGAAAAAAATAAAATCAATCAAAAAGATAATAAATCTTTCAAGCTTTATTGAACTTAAAAGGAATGAGGAATTCATCTTGCAGATTTCTTATGCAAGTATTCAATTATGAAGACTTTTGGTTTTTACTTCCTCATTTAAAATTTATTACCTCCTTATATGATTTTTTTAATAACCAAATAAGTATGAAAAATGCTCTTTTAATTAAAAGTTTTTATGTAAGTTACATCTAAAATAAATGTTATATTTTTGTTTCACTGCAAGCACCTGCTCCTGCACCTGCACCTTTCCACCTGTCAGGTGCTTTTTGGCAAACGCCAAGTACATTTGCGGACATCTCCCCATCGGGTGACTGCGTGTCGCAGTTTTAATCAAAATTGTTTCATGAATTGTTCAGTTGTTTCAACTGTCAAATAAAGTTTTGACGCCGACCCCCGCTTTTCGGGGAAAACTCCGGGCAATTAAAATACTTTGGCTGTTTCGTTTGTTTTCTGCCAGTTCGTCTGTTGACTGTTCTCAGTTTGGCTATCATTAGTTGGGCAATTTCGCTTGTTATTTGTTCGAGTGACAAAAAAAAAGGAGTACAAATTAACACTAAATGCGGAAAATTAATTTATTTGCTTTCTGCTCTCATTACAGCTGAAAAATAAATACTTTGTTCGAAAGCGGGCTCCGCAATGGGCACTTAAAGGGAGAGTTCTAAAAGTAAGTACTTATTTGAATCATTTTATAAATAAATATAACTAGTTAGCCTATAACAAGGAGTAATTATTTAGGTTGTTATGGGATTATCTACTCTCTAAGAATTAGATTCTAAAATCTGTGTCATAGAAACGAGTTTAATAAAGTTGATATGGATTAATTTCACGAATGAGTCTCGTAAAGACAAAATCTTAATGCCATCTTAATAATATCTTTAATACCCCTAAAACATACAAGATGGCCTTGTTAGCAGTTGAAATATTTTTAATGAAGAAGCCCCTGCCACAAAAATAATAACCACAAAGTCCAATTTCCATTGATTGGTTTTCCATTACCGCGTCAATTCCATTAGCCAGTTACCTGGGCGACCCGGATGATGGGGCCTTGCTCGATTACCACATTTTCACCCGGCCCGTAGGCATAATGACCAGCTAATGTGGCAACAAACCGCCCAAAGGCCGTACTTTTGGTCCTCCCTTGGCGGCCCCCCTCGTCCATCTCCTGGCTGCCATGTGATATGGGTCAATCACTAAACGGCCTGAAATGTGTCAAATGGCCCGAAGACAGCAGAGCAATCATCAGTTGCCAGTTGCAACCAGTAGCACCAGCCAGGCCAATAAACGCAACCAGAATCCGGCTCAAAGCCAGAAGCACTCAATCGAGAAAATGCCACTCCGCTCAGGTGGGTTTCACCTGTTGTACCTGCACTTGTTGCCGATCGTGAGCGAGTGAGAGAGGACGAGAGCGAGTTGTGGTGAGTTGGTGGTGAGTTTGACCTGCACCAACCTGGCTAATACCCGGTTCTGCGGCTGAGCTGCCTTTCGGCCATCTACAACTTTCTACTCAGAGGCTATCTTCAGTTGCTCGAGCAGCCCCGAAGCGAACGGTGTGAGAGCTGCGACTCGTAAATCATAAATATTCATTCGAACTGATTCGAACTGATCGATCGCGCGCGATTGGCAGACGACTGCACGTAATTGGAGCAAGCGGAGTGCCCGTTAATTGCCGGCAACAGTAATTGCCACTTGCCGCATTCCGAAGGTGTTCCCCGGTCCTGTTAATGTGTCAATTGATTGATTGCGCGACCCACTGATCACGATGCTCTCGAAGAAGCGCTGGTGGAAGATCTGCCTGCCCCAAGTGGCCAAGCCGGATCCGGCCAAGAACTACCGTGAAATCATTGGCTTCAGCGACTGCCCCTCGGTGCTGGCCACCACTCTAGATGGGTGTTCCAGCACCTCCACTTCCACAGCCACCACGGCGAGCAGTGGCAGCCCCACGCGGCACCGCAGCTGCGACAGCCTGTCCAAGAGCTCCCAGGCGGAGGCCAGCAAGCTGTTCCCCCGAAACATGCCCAGTATACGGAGGAGTCGTCGTCGGACGGTGTCCGCAGAGCGGGAGCGCTTGGCTAGCCGGGAGCGGCTGGAGGAGCGGGTCCAACCAGCAAAAATGCCAGAGCCCAGTGCCGCCCAGTCCCGCCTGTCCACGGTGACCAAGCTGACCCCCCGGAAGCAAGTGGGTGGTCGAGCCACTTGCTCCAAAAACCGTGGCGTTCAGCCCGTGAAGTGCATCATCAAGTCGGCCGTGCGCACCAAGACCAAGCCCAAGCCGAAGCTGACCCTGGCGCCCTATGAGATAGCCCTGGAGCTGCCCAATGAGTCGCCTGCCCCCACTCTGGCCATGGCCGTGGCCCAGAGCAAGCCCCACCACGAGGAACAGTTCCACTCCTCCGGAATCTCCTGCAACGGGGAAACGGACGACGACGTGGAAGTGGCCATGCTGACCGGCAGTCTAAGTGCCACCCAGCTGGCCAGGATCAAGGGGCAGAGTGTGGCGCCCGTGACTCTGCCGTTCGGCGACTTGAGGAATCTAAATCTCTGCCGCAACCGTAGCGCCGTCTGGCTTAATCCCAACGATACGGAACAACTAATCGAACTGGACCGGAGAGAGGCCCACTGCTACTTCAACAAGGCCATTGCCGACGATATCCAGCTTAGCGATATTGAAGAACAATTGGCCAGGTTTGATGGCCACTCAAAGAGGCCGCCACCGCCATCAGCGACAGCAGCCAAAATGTAAGTCTTCTGTGGGCCTATCTCTAATGGCCATAACTCTCGGTGATAAGTGAATGAAGGGAGAGGGGATGAAGGCTTCGGGGGGATTCTGGCCAACTAATTTGAAATCCATTTGATGAGCTTTGCATTTTCGTTTTTAAGTGACTATAAAGTGGCTCGCTGGCTCAGTGGCGGGGGAAGTTTATGGGCCAATTTAATGACTACTTAATAGCTTTATATGAACGCCTTCCAGAGCCAGTCAGGGTTCTGAGCCAAGTCTCTCTCTTTTAATCATTGAACTCATATTTAATAGCTTTCTAAATTAAATAAGTTATGCAAGAGTTATGTGATAATTTAATGTCATTAAAAGTCGGTTTCCGGAAATGTTTCATTTAAGACTTGACCTGAATTATATTATGTACATAGAATGATTAAATAGCACTCCTTATTTAGTAGCTTCTTCGATATAGTTAATTCCTTAAAAGTACACTGGTAGGTGTAAGATTTCCCATTCAAAACGGCTTAGATGCTACAGAAGATACATCTTCCATAAAGCCGTTTATGATTGGGTATCTGCGACTTTGTATCTTCTGAAGGTATTAAATGGCCTGACAATTAATCATTTTAGCCTGATCAGCGGAAACTTGTTGGCCCGGCGACTCAGTTTCAATTGTGTTGATAGTAAGAAGTATCTCTCAGATCGCAGCCAAAAATAATGGCAGATATAATCCGGCGTAAGAGGCTCAGTCATCTAGGGGCGACTGCCGCGCTAAGAAGGTGTTATTAATGCCCAACTATTTGCAAAACTGACACTGAAAACTTATTTATCAAGTTGCTGGCCAGCACGTGTTCGGCCCCCACTGCCCTGCCTCTGCCACTGCCCCTGCCCCTGGGCCTGCCCCCTTTTGTCGGGTTCTGTTAACTGGAAAATGAATTGCATGCAGCTAAGTGGCAACAGCAGCAGTTGGTTGGCCCTTGCATGAGTTTGGGCCTAAATGGAGTTGGCAGAACTTCGGGTCCACTGAGCGGGCCATTCTCGCCAGGCTGCCGTGTCACTTTGTGTTTGCATCCAGCCCGAGGAGCATATCATAAATTCCATGGCCGGACTCCGTAAATTAAGTTCTTCCTTGCCGCCTGAGCAGCATCTTGCACCATCTCGCCCTTCATCGGCCAGAGATGGGTCGTATCTCAAAGATCTTGGCCACATTTTGCCACCTTTTTGTATTTTTCGCATTCGCATTCCGTTCGCCTCGCCGCATTTGCATTTGGCCAAAAACATTCTTGTTCATAAATCTGCGCCAACCGATAATTAGATTTTCGATGTTCGGCTGCGGTCGTAAAGACTCATGGTATGGTTTGGGAAAGTGTGCGGCCGGCCTTGTAATCTGAGCCCTTGCACTCGCTCGACCCATTAGCAATCAGTCGGGCCTATTAAATTTCCAGCTTAAATAAACCAAAATCAATATTGACTGGCGGCTACTTAAAGCGTAATTAAGCGGCTGGCCGGCCAGAAGAACACTTTGCATAGGAATCTGCTCCCCGGCGAGACTCAACAATAAAATAAATAAATAAGACTGCCGGTTGGTCGGCCCTCTTGCTTTGGAGCCAGGCTAATTGAAGTTGGCGAAAAGCAAAAGGCCAGCCAACCACCAACAGTCCGGGTTTCTGGAGAACCAGGTCCCTGGAGCACTCGGGTGGTCCGCTGGCGGCTTATCGGTTTACGATTTGCTTTGATTTAAAAATGAGCTACGCATTTGATTTTAATTGCATTCGATGTGCGCAGTAGTTGGAGATTCTGTGGTTCTCTTGACCATGATATATGGCATTTTAATTGAAATGGAAAAGAGGCCGCCAAACAGGGAATGGGAATGGGGAATGGAGCATCGGGTATGGGGTATGGGGTATGGGGTATGGGGGCTGGGCATTAATCTGACTTTAACCGATTCGCAGACATATCAAGTAACGCCCCTTTAATGCTCTGCGCCCCAGTGAAGCGAAGCGAATTTTTTCTCTTCGGCTGGCTTTCTTCAACAATGTATAGTTTCTAATTAATTTTTGCTTTAATTGCAAACGGGGCGTATGAGCAATTTCTCCAACTGTCAGCCAACGAATCTAATCACAGCCTCTTCTTGGCTTTTCAAATCCGAAAGTTCAACCTCCTCCTAAACGTGTGACACAATCGCCAGCGAAACTGTTGGATAAGCCCGTCCAAAGAACACATAATGGGCCCCAAGTCATTGTCTCAAAGTGGCTGAGGAGTCAGAACCCGGGGTTTATTGATTCAACACCTAATCGTGAATCCATAAAACGCATTAACAAAAACACAAGACTTACAAGTGAATGAGGCAGCCGACAGACGAGTTGATTGATTTCGTCTCGAGTCGGAGGAAATTCAATTTATAATCAAAATGCAGGGAGAAGACCCTCGGGGGAGCAGAAAAAAAAAGATATTTTGCCAAGCAGAAAATGTGTTTATAAAATAAAATCGAAAACCGCAAATAAAATTAGCCAAACAGAGAGATGGTTCTACAGGGGTATTGGGGGCGGAGATGGCAAATCGAAGGGCGTTGCTTTGGAAGCTTATTATGTTTCCTGTTCTCCCCGGTGGATTATGATTATCTTTTCTCCCCGGCCACGATTCAGAGTATACTGTCAAACACATTGTATCTGTATCTTCGCGGCTGGATGGGAGCAATTTAGTGGCCATAAGTCAGAGGAGTCAGAGGAGGCGGCAGAGGTCGAGCGGCTCGTTTGGAGCGTGTGTAAACCAAGTTAAGTGCTCTAGCCATGATCAGGAATCGGCATTGAACGATAACCAGTCTCCGCATTGTTGCGTTTAATTTTCGTAATTTATGTTTAATTGAAAATGGCCTAGGAGGAGTGCGCAGTCCAATGTAATTAATTTAATGGCCATCGCTTTGTTCGCTAAATACAGGTGGGCAACAAAGCCAAAGCCAAAGCCAAAAAGCCAAGTTTCTGTGCCGTCATGCCCCCTTTTACAAATTGTTGCCGAATTGTGGCAAGCAACTGCGAGCTCGACCATTACCAAATCGTAATTGCAGACATCTCGAGCTGCCCACACACCGAATTGATTTGCCATTGGGTGCTAAAAATATACATTTTAGAAATTGCCATCAATCAGACGACGTCGGAGACGGCGGCGGTGGCCTAATGAGAACCAAATGCAAATACGCCAATCTGGCACAAATGTCACTTGGCCGAAACGCTTGTGAAAGCGTCTGGCCAGCTATCTCGGCCACTTCGTCCGCACAACTCTGCCAGCGCGCTGGAACTCGAGTTGATAATCGTGATTTTCTTGAAATATTTTAGCTACTCGAGTCGAGATTTCCGCAAATTAATTTCACCTCCCCACCTGCCAAGCACTTTTCTTCGGAGAAAGCAAAACTGCAGTTGCTGCACTCTAAATATTGGATAAGAAATCTTCACCGAAAGGTAGAAGCTGTATGACAGACTTTTTTGAAGATTAAAACCCCACACGGACCAAACTTTCTTCAAGTGTGCCTATCCCCGATTGTAATTTGGCCAAGAAAAACACGTGTACTCTGCCCCATCCATCCACCTACGGCAACTCTCGGAGATCGGTCGCAGATATGGAGCCCCCGGGAGGACGTGAGGTGGGTCAGTCGGTGTCGGTTGTTGACTCTCCGGGCACAATCGTCAGGCATCAATCCTACAGCCCGATCGGAGCAGTTCCCATATGTCGCACCGCCTACGCGACTGGAAGCGTTAATGAGACGCTTAGGAGTTGAAATGCTGCGCCGTTGGGCTTCCAAGTCGGCCCTACAAATGCCACTTGATAAATTGGAGTCTCGCCACTTGCGGCTGCAGTTGCCACAACCAACATCGACGACGACGACGACTCGCATCTAACGGGTCTCTAGACGTTCTAACAAGATCCTGTTTGCCTCTCCGGTCTTGGCCATTCAGGCTTCATTAGCAATCGCCGCGAAGCCAGAAGCAGTAAAAGTTGGAGGGGCTTCGACTTGCCATTTTCCCATTTTCCCTCTCGAGCAACCACCAGCCCGAGAACCAGACCGAACTGAATGCTTTTCCCGGCTTCCTGGTTGCACCCAAGTGCATTAATCTAATGCAAGCTCGGTGTGTCTCCGTGCGTCCAGGTCCCTGGATCGGGCTTGGGCTCGGGGGTCTCTTCGGAGTCTGGATGTTTGTGTGCCGGCGGCTGTGTCAAGACGCTCGGACACTCAGGCCAAACATTTGATGACTTAATTGCGCATTTTAGCAGATACACATGAATGCGGCTAGAAGCCCAAAGCCACTTGGCAGTGCACTGGGGGAAATGGTTCTCAAATAAGCTAATTAAGTCCAAAGACTAGGAAGTGGGTAATAAAAGGGTCTGGTACTCATATCTACTTGTTAGCTAGCTATCTCCAAGCCCTCATGTTTACCCCTAGTTGTCCTATTTCTCTCAGTGTAGTCTGAGGAGATTCCCCTGTGATGCACTATACAGCTTTATTTTGACAGGCGGCGATTAGAAGACGACGTTGCCTTCCTAAATCTTCCTCCTGGCCCCCAGCCCCTTTCTCACCCGCCCCACTCTTCTTTGTTAATTGAAATGTTGTTTTTGCCCGACGATGCAGATGCTGATTCTGATGTTTGTTTGTTTCGCTGTCCCCATAGCCGTCCCGGGCCCCATACCTTCTGGCAGACTGTCTGTCAGATGCTTGTTGCTTTTGTCAGTTGTCATGTTCTGAGCGGGGACCTACACGATTTTGACATTGGCATGGCGATTTCCATTACAGTTACAGTTAGCCCAAACCGTGTGAGTGTCCGCTTGTCCATCTCTCCTCGTGCTCATGTAGGAAGTCTCGGCGGCTGATCAAACGTCGTGTCCACATGCAAAAGATAATCCGTTTACGACTCAATGGCATTCCGATTGGAAATTGAAAATTGGAAATTGCAAACTGGCACAATTGCGTGAGCTGTGTATGAGAAAGTGTCCATCCAACCCCAGCTCTCCGAGTGACATCAATAATTATTATACCAGACATCCTTTTTGGCCACTTCGGCTGCTTAGCGGTCATAGTTGGTTGCACCTTCCGCCGCATATTATTTGTAGCTGCAGTCATGGTCAGGTGACTCAGGTGAGTTGCAGGGGCGGAAAGCGAAGTGCAACCGCAGAAACGAAGACGACGGCACTGCCGGGGGATTGTTGTTTAGTCTTTACATTATTTTCGGTAATTGCTTTTTGACCAGCCTGCCGAAACTAGATTCCCACGTTCCAACAGGTGAAGCGAGTTCCCTTCGAAGCTCGATCCCTGCCCACCAGTACAACCACCACCAACACCACCACCACCACCTGTTGTTGTTGGCCATACAATCATCCATCTATCCATCTTTGGAACTCCGCTCGCGTTTCATGCTCTGCTGGATCTGCTCGGTTGTCATACGAGCCAGACAATAAATTGTGTTCTGCTTTTTCTTGGCCCTCTCCATGGCTGCGTTCTTTGTTTGGGCCTTTATTATTCTTTTTGTTCTTCTCCGATTTCTACGAAAACAGACACACCAACTCAAACCGAAACAGACACAGACTTTGGCCGTGTCAATTATTTTTGAGGATTTTAACGCACTTTAATTTAATCAACTTATTGTGCGCCTCTTGCCCTCTCAATGTCTCTGGTGTTTTCTTCTCAAGTTCCCAAAATATAATCTTTGCTTTGATGTGCCTTAATTTGATGGAGAAGCACAACATAGTTGCCGAGAAAGCAATTACATTTATCACCGGCTTCAATCATCATCCGCATCGCCATCATCATCATTAAGAGTAGTAGTACATCAAATTAGAGAAGATATTTAATTTATGTCTAAGAACTGTGGGAGACTCGTATCATTGGATAGTAATCTCCTATCCCCCCATGACCCAGGAATTCACAGCTAACTAAATGGTTCAATTGTCTGCTGGGAACGAGTTCAAGAGGCATGTTGCATGGTATTATTTTGTATTATTTTGTTGCACACATGCCAGTCAATGATTGCCAGCCTGGAAACGAGTGGTAACAAGACATCAAAATATAGAATCCCATTTAACCTGGGAAATCAATAAAGCAAAACAATCAGCTCGCAAAAACTTGGCCATCAACTTGGCCAAGATGGGGGGGGACCGAAGAGTGGTTGGTATTGAAGTTCGCTTTAAAGGCATTCCAGGCCGAAAACGGAGGCCAACTAGAGAGTTGGTAGCGGAACAGCGAATACACGAAGTGAATTACAGAAGAAGAACAACATTTTGCATAAATTAGAGCGAGCCATGCAACATGCAGAAATCGCTGAAACGTGTCTACAGCTGTTGACAGCGTGGCAAGGGGGCCAGGGATTCAACGGGGAGGTGGCTCGGGTGGTGCATAAAATTAAGCAAAAGCTGTTAATGACGGAACGCGAATCAGCTTGGCTCAAACTCGACTCAAAAACCCGACTCGAGTGGAGCTTTTGGCTTGCACTGCACTTGCCACAGCACATGCAACATGCAACAGGAGCAGCTGCTCGCTTGCAAATCGCCAGTGTGGGCTGGCCGAGAGCACTGGCTGCCGCTTCAGCCGTTTCTGCCCCACCGATTAATTATGCATTTTAGCCAAACCGAGGCTGTAGATGCAGATGCCAAAGTTGTTGACTGTGGAGCTCCTTTTTCGAGAGCACGTACCTGAAACTGGGAGGGTTATGGGGGGTTAAAGTTACCCATCAGACATCCAGCATCTATCTTTAAATAAGATATAAATAAAGAACTATCCAAGTTCTATATAAATAATTTTTAAATTCAATCCTGCTCGAATTAGCGTTGAGTGGAGAGCCCCTCCCGAAAGTGCACATTCCACAGCCGCCCCTGGTGGCAGCCGGCAGACGAGACATCGGCCTTATGCTTATGGCTTATGGCTTATCACCAGGCATTGGCCAGGCCTTGGCTCCTAACGTCTAACGGTAACGCTGCACTAAATCACCACGCGGTACTTAAATAGGCGTTGCTCCACGGATAGCACACACATTCGCGGAGCTGGCTAGGAACTTGTGCAACGGGTCTCCAGTACACCAGTACCCCAGCACCCAGTACCCACTACCCAGTACCAATCCCGAATCCCAGGTAAAGTGAGTTGCAGACAGGCACACAAAATGTGCTCATGTCCGTAGAAAAGGCCATAAAGAAAGCGAAGAAGCTGAGGGAGAAAACATGAACGAATGCATAAAAATGTTGAGCGACAGCAACACGTGCAACATATGACGCTATTGCATGTTCGGCATGTACGGTATGTACGGTTTTTGTTTATAGCCACGGACGGATCCCCATCCGTTAGTATTTTTTCGGATTTATTTGTGTGTGACGTAAAGGCAGTCAAACGCGGCAGTTTAACCCGAAAGGCAGCTGCATAAAGAAGTAGATTGCGGGCCCGAGTGGCTTCATTTGGGAGTCGTTTGGGCCAGACAATGAAACACGCAACAAGGTCACGAGTTGGGGGGGCCATTGAACGAGATTTCATAATAGGCCCGGCCCAGTCATGCCCTTCCCAGCTCCGGCCACGCCCCTGGGGCCAGAAATAAATGCGATTCTGGACTACCGATCGCTGATTGTAGATCCCAGATTGGAGATCGGAGATCAGAGATCGTGTGCTGGCCATGGATAATCAAGCATTACTAGGCCTAATTCCAGGCTTAATCCCGTCGAGCCAGGCGTTTATCTTTCGACCAATTGTGAAAGTAATTTAATGCGGACTGGCTGCCTCTCGACTCTTTTCAATTATTAAGAATTGCATGTTACGTATTAATTTAATTTCCCAGTGCTTCAATTGCTGCCGTGTACTGCCGTGTCGTAGTGCATTCCGCATTTCCCAGAATCGAGCCTACTGGTAAACGGGTTTTCCTCAAACCACCTCTCCTCCTCAGGGGGTGCGAGAAGAGCCTAAATGATTTTGAACCAGTTACGTGTTCCTGTTGCGGCTTTTTCTGGCGAAACTGCGTGTCTAAAATTTAATGAAATCGTGGAAATGCTGTGGAAACATTGTGGATCGAATAGAAATGCTATCGATGCTGTGGTGTTGCGGATAATTGAGATATTATTATAGCCGGGTTTTGGCATTTCAGCCACTCGAAACGTGCTGAAACTATTGAAATGTTCGCTAATGATCAGCACATACGATTGATTCGCATCGGCTTGGTTTTGATGATGCAATCTTGGAGATATGGTATCTGTTGGCAATGCATACTAAAATCTATAAGCAATTTTACAGCCTAGTTACTTTGTTATGTCCCCATTATTTCCATAGTATTCGACCCAACCACTTACGGCCTGAACCGATAAATCCCAAACGTATCTTAGAAAACGCCAAAATGTCCAAGCCTGGAAACCGGATTGCGGAATAGCATTGCCATATTTCGTTAGCCAGTCCATTCGATTTGAGTGTCAAACAATTTACTTTTAATTATCCTCAGAAGTGCGCAATTGCGACGAGCCATCAAGGAAATGACAGACATCAAACCAAATAAACTCAAAATCTTCTTAACCCAAATTTATGGCCATGTCCAAGCCAGGGACCGTAGTTGGTCATGAGGCGTCGTCTTTGGCATTTTTGCGTATTTTTCGCCTTGCAGAAATATCGCCTGCACCCGTGGAATCCACGAACCGTCAACAGGTTTTTCGGTTATTCGTTTGGCCGAAAAGAGAAAACCGTCTCTGGTAGCCCCGACTGACTGAATGGCTGACTGACTGGCTGGCCAAAACCGTATTTGGGATCTGTGTTTATTTGAATTGATCTGATCTGCTGGCGCTTGGTCGCTGTTTCCAGCTATCAAAGTCATTAAGCCAATTCCCAATTCATTGGGTGACAGATTATACGCCCTGACTTCTGGCTGTTTGTTTGGACAATCGCGGTGAGTGGATCGAATAGGTTTAGAAAGTACCCTGTGATCGATCAACTATTTTGGCACTGGCCCAGGGGGGGCTACCGCCAAGCCTACACTGCCAAAAGTTCCATCAATGCCACTATGGGCATTCAGGGAAAACAAGTTTATGATGAATGTTAGTTAAGGGAGGTCATCATCGCCCATTGGTGATACCTGGTTTTTGTCTGTGTATCCAAACACATTAAATTTGCATTGGAAAACCACCAAAAAGCCATAAAACTTTCTCCACATTCGCGGATGGCCTCACACGCTGGGCATTTCAACGGAGTGGAGTGATCTGTGAACTGCACGGAGGTGTTAATGGCTCCTGGTCACCCATGAGGTACCTTGCCGTACATACACCCATCGGTACTACCATTCACTTTCCAGCGAGCTGCCTCTGTGGGCTTTGCTTCATTAGCAGAAGGCTAAGCTCCGATTGTGATGAGATGTCTTTAATTTGCATAAATTTACAGAAGACGGGTAGACAAATCGCTTTTCGGTGGCCTGGCAAATTGGTGTCTCCCCCAGCTCGGTTTCTTCTCACGTTGATTAGTAAATCAAAACGTTGGACGGCCTAATAGCCTTTGTTGCCGCCGCTTTGTGCGGCTATTATTCATGCTCTGTATGTTGTGCAATTTGATATACAAATGGAACCGTTTTTGAATGAAACAGTTTAATATTTCAAACACACACACAACGCACACAATCGGTCGACGTTGAGCCAAACAAATGACTTTAATTACAACATGTATTGCAGTGGGCAGGTTTGAGAGGGAAAAAAATCGAGTTGAGGCTGAAACATGACCAGGCACTCTGAGCACTCCGTGCCACATGCTGGAGTTTCTCTGTCTTGGCCTCTGTCTCTGCATGGCTGCATAATCGCGCAGCGTGCCACAAATCGAGTGAAAGTACAACAACCGAAAGCGGGGAAAAGAAGATGCCACAGATGCCGCACTGGGCAGTGGGCAGTAACAAAACTTTATGACGCTTATGTGGCTGCCATTTGGGAGATCCGTCAGATGAGGAAACTGCACGCATGCGCAGCTGCAACAGCTGCCCCATCCACTGACCGTAATTGCACTTAAAAGTCATTTCAAAAGCCGGCCAGCAGTGGGATAGAATGATTTCCAGATACATTTTTTAGAGGTCTAATTCTAATGATTTAGAGAACTTGATAGGCCCTAAGCTTTAAGTGTTACTCCTTCGGAAACCAAAGACCTATAACTAATGACGGTTTTGTAATCCCCACAACACGTATTGATTTCTCGTTTGTTTCCGCCTCTTTGCAGCACCCAGCCCAGCCAAACCGTCAGCAAGTACAAGCCCACACCCGCACCTCGCACCACCAGCAATATGCAGCAGCCCTCCACCCAGCCCCAGCCGCCCAGCAGCAACTACTACACGCAGACTGAGAGCGAGCTGCTGCAGATCGAGGCGGGCGGAACAGGTCTGACCTTCGCCCCCGCCAACAGCACCTCCCAGGGGGCCTCCACGGCCACGACCACTAATCTGGATGCGCCCTCGGCCAGCAGCAGCAGTGGCAGTGGCAGCAGCGGGGGTACCCTGGGGCAGGCGGGTCATTTCGTGTCGCCACTACAGCGCCGCCACTGCCAGCCCCCCAGCCACCTGCCGCTCAACTCTGTGGCCACGCCCCTGCGAACCGCCAGCTACAAGACGGCAGCGGCAGTGGCGGGTCATGGGTTCCACCACAGCCACCACCAGCAGCTGGACTTCCAGAGGAACTCCCAGTCGGATGACGACAGTGGCTGCGCCCTGGAGGAGTACACATGGGTGCCGCCGGGACTGCGACCAGATCAGGTAAGCTACCAGAGCTCTTTGCTTGCTTCTAGAGTTAAGTTGATTAATTAATTCAAATTACAAGCCAACGATCTAAAATAATAATCTCATCCGACATGTGTTTCGATTTGTCGCAACTAATTAGGGGAAATCCAAGCAATGTGGTTGCCCTGCCTGGCCCGAGGCCACCCGCCGACAACTTTTGCTTTCGATCGATTTTCCACGCTCTCCCAAACTTAAGCCCCAAACCCCAAACGCTATCCAAGACCCAAAAACAAGCTCCCAAAACCAAATCCAGTTCAATGTCTGGCCGTTGGCCGCGGCGCTTTTAAGGAAATCGTTGGGGATACCACTTACAATTACACGCTCAGGAATTATCGCTCCCGAATCGCCAATTGGTATCGGGTGGAAAGCGAAAGCGTTTTGTAATTAAATTGCCGATACATTTGGCAGCAATTAAAGCCTGAAATGCCTGTCGATATTTTTTAGCTTACATAAGAGCAAAGGCTCCTGGGAAAAGCCGAAAAACTATCCACTTTTTATCTGGCGCCGTTTCCCATGAAACTTGAAAATTGCGACACTTTTCCACGACATTGTGGGCGTGACAACAGTTTTTCCCCCCCATACTCTTGTCAAATACTTTATGATTTAAACAATTTGATTTTTTTAAGCTTTACAGTTTGAGCGGAAGCTAATTCGATGGTCACTTCCTATTTTTAATTCGCAGGTCCGCTTGTACTTCAGCCAACTGCCGGACGACAAAGTGCCCTACGTCAACAGTCCCGGCGAAAAGTATCGTGTTAAGCAATTGTTGCACCAGCTGCCGCCGCAAGATAACGAAGTGAGTATTGGCAAAAAAAACCATCAGGACAATCGAAAAAGAAAACAGAAGCTTAATGGGAACTTAATGATGGTTAGAGGCAGTTTCCAAATACTTTAAAGTCTTAGAAACCCACTAGCTTAGCTTTAAAACACAACACCATATAAAACCTTAACAACATATATTAATTTTTGTTCGCTACCTTTATAGATAAGTAAAAATTGCATAATTAATGCTCTACAACTTTCAAAATTAACGTATTCTGTTTGAGATTTTGTGGCCCGAAAGTCGCTTTTGTCGTGACAAAATTTATAATTACCCTGGGGCGGGCATTTGAATAGAGACTGTAAAGAAAACCCTTCATAATGTCGGAGAAAGATTAAAAAACTTGCCACTGCCTTTTGAGTTCTTTTAATTAAAATTCTGGAATACAGTAAGGCAACTTTTCACCGTCTCCGTGTCTGTTGCAGGTGCGTTACTGCCACTCGCTGAGCGACGAGGAGCGCAAGGAGCTGCGCATCTTCTCGGCCCAAAGGAAGCGGGAGGCCCTGGGTCGCGGGGCCGTCCGCCTGCTGTCCGACGAGCGACCCTGCAAGGGGGTAAGTTTCAAGTTGAAGTTTGAAAACAATTTTTTTTTTCCAGCCACTCCGCCTCTCAGCACCGCTCGCACATTTAATTGTTGCAAAAATTTGCATTTTATTATGCGCAGAAAGTACGAGGATGAAGAGTCGTTTCGATTTCATTTCAGCCTGGCCGGGCAAACTTTTGCACCAGAAGAGGTTCTTTTCCCGCCGAGAAGGGGCAGCAAAAAAAAATTGACAATGGCCGGGAAAACAATGAGTTGGGATTGGGGAGGGGGTGGAAATGGAGGAAAACGGTGTTGGCAACTTTCAAATGTCTCGAAGTAAAAGATGACAAAAAGATTTCATTAAGTACACTTCCAGCAAACAGCAAAGTGCTGCTGCACTTTGGCGATACGAGGAGGGTTGCTGAATGAAATGAAAAACGTTGTTGCAGAAACAATTGCACTGACTTGGCTCGGACTTGGCTGGCTCTGACAACATAAAGGCTAAGAGAGTCAGCACAACCCAATGTTTTTCCTCTTGGCACCAGTTTTCCTTCCTTTTTTTTGGTTCGCAGGAAAAGTGAATGGAGTTGCCCAGTTGCCCAGCCAAAGACGCAATGAAACGGCATTAAAGCACAATAGAACACCGAGAAAAAATTCTTGTCTTAATAATGTATAAAATTACTAACTAAAATACTTATTAAAGTAAATGCTGGCCTAAAGAACTTACCAAACTTTGGCTTCCTCAGATAATCTGCCAGAAGAAACTTGAAGTGGTAATTGGATTTTGGCCAAGTGCATTATCATGAAATAGTAGAGGTGGCATTTGGTAGCCACTGGCAGCTATCCTTTCACAGTCTTGGCTGAAAAATTTGCATTGTTATTAGCTGACAGTTGGAGGACTTTACTCTTCCTTTCGACCCCGAAGTTCAACACCGGAATCTCGATGCACACTTGGCCATTTGTGGAGCTTCCTGGCCAGATAGTTGGTTGCCAGCTAGATTTTATTGTGCTCACATTCGCCACCACTCGTAAAACTTATTAAAAACTTTATGCCGCATGTTGCGTGTCTGGGGCCTCGGTCTCCGGGAATCTGTCTGCTACGTGTGCGGGCGGATGGGATTTCACTATCTGGCTGGTCCGGATAGGGACTGGCCCGGAGGCGAATGCGTGTGTCTGATTTTATTTAGCCTCTCCAAATTGGCAGACAACTTTGGTTTATTAGGAGTCGTGCGAACTTCTGCAAACACTTCCCTGAGGTTGGAGTTCATTAGAAGCCAGTAGGAATGGTCAAGAAGGTGCATTGTTTTATTTGCAAAGAAATATCAAAGAGATAGAAGAGGAATATCTTTAAAATAGTAACATTATTTATAAAATGAAATCAGTATTGTACTATCTTATCATTGGGTTTAAAAATAACTCATCATATCTTGGTGGCCGTTGCCAAAAAATTCAATACCCTTGAAAATCCGATAAGCTTTAAAAAGGTTTGGAAAATCTGGGGTTAGCCATCTTCCATCTTTCACCTTCTCCAGACCCCTGCCAGAGAAAGTGCTTAAAATTCACAGACCATAACTGACTTGCTAAACGGACGTTAAAATGCGAACAAAGGCCTGGGCCCTGGGCCATCGAATCGAATGGCGTGGAAAGTATGAGGGAAATTATGGGGGAAAATTTATGAAAACGCTGAATGATCCCGAAGGGTAGGAAGCTCTCGCAGTCAGTCAGGCGTAAGTGAGTCGCAAACGTGTGTCGTCCCAGCCAACTGGCAATGATTTTGCCAAAAAATAATGGATTCGGAGGACAACACCAGGCCGAGGGGGGTGGGCCAACTGCTTGACAGATTTTCCACACGAACAGCAACGAGCGAGCGGAAACTGAAGTTTTGACAAGGATGTGACACTAAAGGTCGTCCTGGCAACAATGAAATAATTACAAGAAAAGCCATCTCAAACTCGGCACTTCCGAGGCGAACAAAATGTACTAAAGTCATATTATATATATATTTTCCAACCCAGGTAGCAACATCTAAACAAAAAGAAAAGCTGAGGGAGCAAGGTGAGCCAGCTCACTGGCTGTTAAGCGAAAAGTTTATGTACTGAAAAGGGCATGATAACGAGCGTCATTAATAATTTGAGTTGCTTGCTTTTGGGGGGACTGGCGGCAGCTCGGTGGATGTCTGGCAGGGCGAGAGCGGAGTTGGATTAATCCGGACACGAAATGGGTTAGCAAGGACACTCCTCCCGGCCAAGGCGGGTCAACTGGGTTCGTTTAGGTGCCACGACAGCTCCGCCAGCAACAATTTGTCAATCGCATAATTGTCTGGCGCAGAGTGCCGGGCCAAAGCAAATAGCAAACAGGCAACTGGGATTAATTGGATTGATAAGATAAATGAGCAGCGATTGCTTTTATTTACATGACATTTACCCGGTCCGGGCCGGGTCTGCCGGGCCCGGACGAGATGAAAAATGTCGTTTTAAGTGCACAGATTTTCAGGAAAAACTAATCAATGCCGGAGCGGACTTGGCCGATTGGAATGCCAATCGATTGGATCCAGGACTAAGCTTCTGTACGCGCCGGAAACTTTTTGCACTCAGTTCCTGGCCACAGAAACTACTTAAAGCCCTTCCTGGGGAAAAAGTTTTCCTTGGAGTTTCTGCGGTTAGCCAGGACAAAGTGCAAGGCCAAGTCCATTCCGGCTTCAATGCGTCATTAGCCATGAACAATGGGCGGCATGGGGGCGTGGGCGGACTGCCTAATTAAAGTGCGCAGTTCCCGGGGTTTTTATGGATCTCTTGCCCCAAGGCGATAAATTTTTGAAGTTGCCAAACAATTAACGACGCAAAGAAGGAAGCTACTTATGCCCCCGGAAATTATCAACCCTGTACAGTCAGCGCCGAAAGCTTTCGCCTGTCAATGCTTAATGGCTTGCAAAAGTAAATGCTGATTGCGGGGGACGCCAGGATTGCGGAGAATATCGCGGCAGGAGCAGGACACATCGCACAGGATGGTGGCGTTGCCCGCACTGAGGTTTAATAGTCCGGAAAGTTAAGGAGCTGCGCAAGCAAAGTGGCGTCGCTTCTACGTACTGAAAAAAAATATATTCTTAAAGATACCCACCAAGCTGGAGATGTTCTTTATTGTGGAATAAATATTCCAATTACTGAATAGGACTTATTACATTTTTCAGTAAAAGTTGTAGTAGCTGCCACTAAAGTCTTCTATAGCTTTAATTTCTCTGCGAATTATTTTCCTGTGTGGTTGCAGGCTGACTGGCAGGAGGCCCAGAGCCTCTTGTGGTTGCCATTTTGTGGCTCCGGGTAATTTGCCTTCTTCAGAAACCTCAAAAAAGGAGACACTTTCGTGAAATCTTGCCAAGAGGCTGAAATAAGGGTGCAAATTGGCAGAGACTTAAGGTTTGGGGCTAAGAAGAAGTGTATGATTGGTTTAAAGAGTTTTCTGCATCAACATTTTTCAATACAGTTCCCTTTCCAAGTTCTAGGCCTTACTCTCCTAATAATATTTATTTTTATTTGTAAACTTTACCTTTTTCAAACATTTTCCTGCCTCTAAAATACCCAATAAAAAAAACGGGAACCCCAAATGTTTTGCTTAAAGGAGTACCATTTAGTACAAACCAATTAGGACCTCCATTTAGGGCCAAGAAAGCGTCGCAGGGCCTCTGCACCCTTTCGGTCTAAAATGAGTTCATTATGCGAACGCGTTTAAAGTTAACGAGTCTTGGGTTTCGTGGCTTTCCAGCAGCTATTAAAAGGAGCGTTTCCCGGCGTGGCTTTCTAAAAATTTTCAGTGGCAGCCACCAGAAACCAGAGGCAGCCTCACTTAAAGCGTTTCCTTATCCACCAGGGAGCACTTTTGCACGGGCTCATGGCCGGCAGCTATTTTTGCATGATTTCCGCTTTGGAAAATCGGAGCAGGGGTGCTGGGGAGGTTGGAGGGCAAAGCCACAGAGCAGGACAACGCACCAGGTCCTGACCGAGCAAGAGACAGGTCCTTTTCCGGGCTTGCGGCATTTTGCAGTGGCGGCGGTGGGGCGGCTCTGGGAAGGCGGTGGGGTGTTGGGCTTAAGCGTTTTATTACCGTTATTTAGCATTTATAGTCGCTTAAATATTTTTGCCGGAACAGCAGCCAGACGCTGCAGATTTTTATCGCTCGAAGAACTTTAGCATATTTCTCTTATTTATGCGATTTCCCCCCAACTTGTTCGTGTCCTTTCAGTGCGAGGAGTCGCTGTCAGGCGGTGATATCGTGGTCTTTGCCCAGCGACTGGGCGCCCAATTGTGCTGGCATCCTGGCTGCTTTGTGTGCAGTGTGTGCAAGGAGCTGCTGGTGGACCTCATCTATTTCCAGAGGGACGGAAACCTCTATTGCGGCCGGCATCATGCCGAGACCCAGAAGCCGCGTTGTTCCGCCTGCGACGAGGTAAGTGATGATTTCTGTATAGCTTAGGTGACCTTTAACCTTTTACGTCTTTAGTCCTTGCATATTCTCCACTGCGGTCCCATCTTACACTGACCTTTCCCACTCTTCATCTTTCACCCCCAGATCATATTCTCCGACGAGTGCACAGAGGCCGAGGGTCGAACCTGGCACATGAAGCACTTCGCCTGCCAGGAGTGCGAGCACCAGCTGGGTGGCCAGCGGTACATCATGCGGGAGGGGAAGCCCTACTGCCTGGCCTGCTTCGACACAATGTTCGCAGAGTACTGCGACTACTGCGGGGAGGTGATCGGCGTGGACCAGGGTCAGATGAGCCACGACGGACAGCACTGGCATGCGACGGACCAGTGCTTCAGCTGCTGCACCTGCCGCTGTTCGCTGCTGGGTCGCCCGTTCCTTCCCCGCCGGGGCACCATTTACTGCTCCATTGCCTGCAGCAAGGGCGAGCCCCCGACGCCGTCGGACACGAGCTCCGGGCCCCAGTTACGACCCACCCACCGCGCCTCCACCTCCAGCCAGATAGCCAGATCACCGCGAAGGGGTGGAGAGAGGGAAAAAGAGCGTGAGCGTGAGCGGGGAAGAGGTCACCACGGTCATCATCATCCCAAGGGAACGGGCAGTGCTGGGGATCTTCTCGAGCGACAGGAGCGTCAGCGCATGGAAGCTGCCGGAGTGGCGGAACTCCTACTCGGTGGAGCTGTGTCGGGTATGCCTCGCCCTGCCCATCCACCGCCCATTGACCTTACCGAGCTGGGCATCAGCTTGGACAATATCTGTGCCGGTGACAAGTCCATCTTCGGCGACACCCAGACACTGACCAACTCCATGCCGGACATGCTGCTCTCCAAGGCGGAGGACTCGCACAGCTACCAGAGCATAGACAAGATCAACCTGAACTCGCCGAGCAACTCGGATTTGACGCAGAGTACCCAGGAGCTGGCCCACGAGCTGGAGCTGGACAACGATCCGGATGGGGAGCTGCCCCACGACGGCTACGAACAGCTCTTCGCCGGAAAGAACCGCCCAGAGGAGCGGCAGGATATGGACCCGGATGCGGGGGAGAACGAGGAGCAGCTGGACAATCGGCCACTTAAAGAGGTACGTTTCCACAGTGTCCAGGACACAATGTCGCGCTCCAAGAGCTATACCGACAACTCGAATGCCCGGCGGAGGCGAAGGCGCCGCAACCAGTCGCGCAGCTCCTCGGAGATGCAGATCAACCAGACGAACCTCAGACTGCACAACGCCCAAACGCAGGCCGGACCCGGGGCCCTGAATATGAACCTGCTGAACAACCTGGACAACTGCGATGTGGCCAGCATCTGCTCCACGTGCTCGTCCAGCTCCTCCAGCGACATGGACGACTACGTCTACCGGCTGCCAGCTCGCAAGCACTACGGCGGAGTGCGGGTGGCGTACGTGCCCAACGACGCCCTGGCCTACGAGCGCAAGAAAAAGCTGGCCCAGCAGCAGGACCCCTCCATTCCGGCCGGCAACGGACTGGGAACCGGAATGCTGACAGGCTCCGGAGCAGCGATCATGCACGAGAGCAAAAACTGCACTATTTCTTGACCACCTCCCATGCTGCCGCCTCCGCCCCTCAACCTGAGCAGCTACTACATCCTGGACACGATCCTGGAGGAGCAGAGCCTGATGCTGCCGGAGAAGAAGCCGGGCTGCCTGCGGCGAGTGTGGAACTTCTTCGGGCTGGGCAAGGCGAGGCACTCCAGCAACGGCAGACTGTACAGCGTTTGAGGTGCTGGAGGGAGTCGTGATTGTAAATAACATATCGAGATGTATTATACACTGAACGAAGAGACACATATGACTCACAGATGATGAGAGAAATCGTTGTACAAAGCTAAAACTATATCATATTCGCATTTGCATATATTTATCTGGAGCCGCGAGGGCCCGGAGCATTAGCATAACTAATTAGGTATTCTAGTTTTAGATGTAAGCAGAACCGATCAGCAGAGACCACAAACAACGCAATCAACGAACAATAACTACTCGTATACATTCCAACGAAGTCCAATCGATGGCCAAAAGAATTCTCCACAAGAGTGAAAGTATTATCTAAATCAGTTTGTAAATGTTAGCCAAAATGTGCAATAATTTCAAATGGCGGAGCAGAACGCCAAAAATCGAACAACTCTTCCATCCAAAACACAACCATTAACATTTACAATATTTGCGGTTTCTTTTTTTCGTCATTTGGTTAAACAAATGTAATTTATTATTCTTTTGTTCGTCGGCCAAATGTTTTATGTCACTTTCCTGCTTTCTCCGCCGCGTGAAAGGGAAACTATTATATAAAGCGAACATGTCCAGAATACCCGGCTGAAAGATACAATGTGTTTTCAAGCTCTTGCTAAGAGATGACAAAAATATACAATAAGAGTAAGTTTATACTTTTTGTTTACTCGTCTTAAGCTACAAAATATCAACAAGTGTGTATGGAAACATAATCAAAAGTAAAATATATGTGTGTATTTTATTCTACAACAACGAAATGTCTTCTTATCTGTTGAGTATTTTATTTTCGCGGCACCAAACGCATCCAAAAGCCAGACCTGGGGGTGATGTTGAATCCTCGAGCCGAGCCCCAGAGATCCTTGATAGTGCGGGGAGAGGCTTCGATTTTGTACTGGAGAATCAGGTTGTACAGCATTCCCTTGACCTGCATCAGGGCATAGCGATTTCCTACGAAGGAAAAGGATATAAGACTCGAATCTTGTCTAGATAGACAGAAAGATTAACTTACCAATGCAGTTGCGGGGACCCACGCCGAACGGCAAATAGGTGTAGGGAACTATTTCATTCTTACGCTCCTCACTGAATCTTTCAGGATCGAATTTCTGAGGGTCCGGGAAGTAGCGTTTGTCCCAGTGGAGGCCTGCTATGGGAATGTTGACCCTGTCGCCCACCTTGAAGTCAAATAGCACGTTGCCATCATCGTCGGTGAGGGTGTAGTCCTTGGCACAATGGCGATCCGTGGCTCCAGCTAGACTCCACTTTCTCAAGGATTCCGACACCACCATATCCATGTAGGTCATCTTCTGGACAGCGTCGTAGGTAAGAGAGCCGCCGTTCAAGGACTCTTGGATTTCCTTTGCCTCCTCGTAGAGTCGTTCCTGGATGTCGGGATTGTGCAACAACTCAAAGGAGGTGGTACACATCAAGTTGGAGTTATTCTCGAAGGCAGCAAAGAAGAAAATGAAGCACTGGGCCACGATCTCGTCATCCGTCCAATTTTCTGCCCCCTCCTTTTTGGCCTCCATGAGGAGCTGAATCATGTCGGGGCGGTTGATGTTGTGCTCCTCCCGGTATTTCATGGCTCCCACCACCAGACGCACAAAGTATTCCACTTTACTGCTCTCAAAAATTTTCATTTTAAGGAACTAATAGATAATAAAACGTATATGAAAGTAATAGCTCCACGATCGAAGAGGATCTACTTACAATGAATACTTTGGGCATAAGGAGGGACAGCATAAACTTAAAGAACTGGATTCCGCGAGAGAAAACGAGCGACTGTCCGATCTGGTAGAACTCGTTGCCAGGATTATCGAAGGAGTTGACCTTTAGCCCAAAAGCCGTGGTGGCGATCACATCATTGGAGAGCTTGTTGAACAGCACCTTCATGTCCACCTCGAATCCTTTTTTGTCAGACTGGGCGCCCAGGTACTGGAGGCACTCGGCGAACCCATCGTTCATCAGGGTGAACATATTCCGCATCTTGGCGGCCGTAAAAACAGGAGTAAGGGTAGTCCTCATGTGCTTCCACCGCTGGTCTCTCATCACGTTCAGCATATCGTTTATTAGTCGCTCATTGATACTGAGGAAGAACTGGTGGTTGGGAAAGTGATCAAAGTCCTTGACACAGACCTTCTTGATCAGTTCGGGATCGTTTATCTGGACCATAGGGGTACGCAGATTGAAGAAGCCCACAACTTTGCTGGGATTTAAAACAAAAAACATTATGAAATTTCTGAACTTGTAGTGAAATCCATAGAAACTTACTGCTGGCGAGTTTTATCGTAGAATTCAGAGAGATCTTTCTGAAACGACGATCTTTGTAAGGCCGATCCAACCATGTTGCCCAAGAATGGGACTGGCTTCTCATAATGGAGCTTTCTTTCCTCGAAGGTCCTGAAGGTGGCGGTGCCCCACTTGTAGAGCAGAAAACCAAGTACCAAAATGGCGACGCTTATTTCAAGGAGTGCCATGGCAAGGCAATCACGTTTCACAAGTTTGTTCAATTATTTCAAACTGAGTTCTACAACTGCGGGACACGGCTATTTATACCCGTTCTAATCGTATATAATGTGTGCATCAAGTATCTACCTTGTTTTCGAGAGAGCTATCGCGGTTTGTCAAATCGAAAAAGTTGAGGCTGGTTGTGATAGATTATTTTTGTTGTCAGTCCGCAAAAGCTGAGCACTTAGAATGGCTCTCTATGGGCATTTTTGTTTGTTTATAAAGCTAAAAAATACTGAGAGAGTCTACGGGTTCTGAGAGCTGTAAGGTATCTCTATACCTATCTCTATATAATCTATAAAAACAAACCATTATTCAAAAGTAAATAAATCTGGACATACAAAGGTGTGAGCAAGTAACATGTATGGTTTTCATTCAGTAATTAATACATGTAAATACAAATATTTCAATACTGATGAAAAAAACCCCAATTTTGGAAAGCATGGTGGTCAAGTACTTGGGTTCTAAAAGTACTTAAGATTGATAAGATTTATGAGTGTTATCAGTACTTTCGACTGGGTGATGAAATGTGTAAAATTATTTATTAAATGTTTATCAATGCAATATCGATTGTACCATATAAGGTAAGTATAATTTTGTCATAAAATTAGAGCTCTAAAAGGTCTGTCCGTAAATTAGTTGGACTTTAAAACTAATTTTTTTACACAAAGGAATTATTAATAAAAATGAAAAGTGATGAAATATAACACATCCTTGATTATTTGAAATATGTGGTATTTTATTCGCTTATTAAATTTATTTTTCTGTCAAGTAACAGATACTGAAACATAATAGATTGCATTTCCAAATAGTAAAGCTCGACCTAACCGAAATCAATTCAACCAATGGAAACCAACGATTAGTTTTTAAAATGTTCCAACTAGGATATATTATGTACATGGACATATGTCGTTCAGGACATATTAAGCCTGTTTCGTCTGAATCTTCTAAAAAATCTCCCTGAAATCAATCAGATAACTTCCTTTTTAAATGAAAACGATTTTCCACATTTTTAAAATATATTTAAAACTTGTCCTATTGAATCAACATGTTATTTGATAAATAAATTTGTAAGAATTGTAATGTGCAATAATTTTATTTAACAAAAAGTACAGTCTTTAATTAAAATTATTTTCGCGGCACCAATTTGATCCAGAAGTCGGATCTGGGCGTCAAATTAAAACCACGGGCAGAAGCCCAAAGATCCTTAATGGTCCTCGGTGATGGCTCGATTTTGTACTGCAGAATCAGGTTATACAGCATTCCCTTGACCTGCATCAGGGCATAGCGATTACCTACAAAGGGAAAGGGTATAATACTCCAATCTTGTCTAGATAGACAGAAAGATTAACTCACCAATGCAGTTACGGGGACCCACGCCGAACGGCAAGTAGGTGTAGGGAACCAATTCATTCTTACGCTCCTCGCTGAATCTTTCTGGATCGAATTTCTGAGGATCCGGGAAGTATTTTTCGTCCCGGTGGAGTCCTGCAATCGGAATGCTGACCCTGTCGCCCACCTTAAAGTCAAACAGCACTTTGCCATCGTCGTCGGTGAGGGTGTAGTCCTTGGAACAGTAGCGATCGGTGGCAGCTGCCAAGGTCCATTTTCTAAGCGATTCCGACACCACCATGTCCATGTAGGTCATCTTCTGGACCGCGTCGTAGGTGAGAGAGCCGCCTTTCAAGGACTCTTGGATTTCCTTTGCTTCCTCGTAGAGGCGTTCTTGGATTTCCGGGTTGTGCAACAGCTCGAAGGAGGTGGTGCAGAGCAAATTGGCATTGTTCTCGAAGGCGGCAAAGAAGAAAATGAAGCACTGGGCCACGATTTCGTCATCCGTCCAGTTGTCCTCGCCTTCCTTCTTGGCCTCCATGAGGAGCTGAATCATGTCGGGACGGTTGATGTTGTGCTCCTCGCGATACTTCATCGCCTCCACTACCAAACGAACAAAGTATTCCACCTTACTGCTTTCAAAAATGGTCATTTTGAAGAACTACAGGGTTCGGATAGTCGTAAGTTAGGCAAGAATCATATTGATAATAAGGAGTGACTCACATTGAACAACGTTGGCAGAAGAGATACCAGGAAGAACTTGAACAGCTGTATTCCTCTAGAGAACACCAATGACTGACCGATCTCGTAGAACTCGTTGCCGGGATTATCAAAGGAGTTGACCTTTAGCCCGAAAGCAGTTGTCGCGATTACGTCGTTGGAGAGCTTGTTAAAAAGCACCTTCATGTCCACCTCGAAACCTTCTGAATTGGACTGAGAGCTCAGGTGCTGGAGACACTCGGCGAATCCGTCGTTCATCAGGGTGAACATATTCCGCATCTTAGCAGCCGTGAAGACCGGGGACAGGGTATTCCGCATGCGCTTCCAACGCTGGTCCTTCATCACCGTGAGCATATCGTTCAGCAGGCGCTCCTTGGAGTTGATGAACGTCTGGTGGTTGGGGAAGTGGTCAAAATCCTTGACACAGATCTTTTTAATGATCTCAGGATCATTTATCTGGACCATCGGCGTTCGCATGTTAAACAGACCTACAACTTTGCTAAAGTTTCCAATATAAATTATGAAATTAATGAAATTCTTTGTGAGATCCCTTGTACGTACTGTTGCCGGTTCCGATTGTAGTACTCGCTCAGCTGCCTCTGAAAAGACATCTTTTGTAAGGCCGAGCTGGCAATGTTTCCAAAAAATGGCCAGGGCTTTTCATAGGGCAGTTTCCGATCCTCGAAAGCGTTGAATGATGAAATACCCCACTTGTAGATCAGAAAGCCCACAGCCAGAAGGCCGAAAAAAATTTCCAGGAGAGCCATGGCAAGGCTATGTACCACCTTTTATGTAGAATTGTAGCGAACTGAGCTTCGCACTTGGAGAACTCGTGAATTTATACCCGCAATGGAGTAAATGTATAGGTTAATAATAAATAATCACGTTCTGCCACAGAGAGATATCGCTCCTTAGCCGGCTGGCAATGTTCGTTGCGAACACATAAACACTGGACACTTATCGACTGCTCTCATGGGGTTTTACTTTTTTGTTTTAGATTATTTTTAAAGCTTCACATTTAGAGAGCGAAAAATTGAGAATGTTTGTTAGAAACAAATGTTGTACCAACGCAAGGCATATCTATCTATTAGGTTCTAATCAAAAAAAATTATCTGTAATATTGTAGGAGGAATCTTATCTATTGAACCTCAAATTATTTTAAAATAAAAATGTATGAACGATAGGGGTAGCACTTTGAATTAGTGGTGAATCATATAAATGGGTTACTACCTAGGATTATTCAGGGTACACAACTCTTATCTAAATTGTCTTAAAGGTCGTGGGTGTTAGCACTTTAATATGAATGAAATTTTTATATGATACTAATATCATATTTTCTTATGTATAATTACGTATTGGCCTTGTCAATGTCCCAGAAATTAATTTTAATTGAGGAGTTTTAAAAGTTCTGCTTGCTGGGTCATAAAATCTGTCCATTCCAATAAACATTATAATCAGCCTCCCAGGTCTGATATTATGTCATCCCCTTAGAACTCCGGTTTGTCTTGTCAGTCTCGGTGAATATGATGTAAACTTCGCTGTCCAAGCGGTTTTAAATACACGTTAGTGTTGCTGTTAAGGTCCGGAGATTGAATATTTTAGCATATTGACCGGCGGCCAGTTTAAACTAAAAGCAAACCCCAATAATGATGACCAAACGGTTAAAACATAAAATTGGCCGTAGGCTTTATACCAGATTCCAAAAAAACAATTAAATGATTTGGACAGTTTTTTGTTTTGTTTGGTTTTTTCGAAGAGGCTTGTCAATTTTGAAAACATGTGTAAAATGAAAAAAAAAGAGAAAATAAATTTCGTTTTTCTTTTGAAAATAGTTAATTTATGACGGTAATATTTTATTAAAGTAAAATACACTGAAATTAATTGGTAAGTATTCGTTTTCCAGTCAAAAATTAGAACCAAAGGACTAGTAACAATACTTACGATATATTTTCCATCCTTCATAATAATAAACACATTTTGCGTATATAACTTTCAATATACATACATACATTTATTTATATTTAATTTAATAATTTAATAAAAAATATTTAATTATACATTTTAAGGTGACTTTATAAACGATATTTTGTACTGACAAATTCACTTGCAAGTGATGTATATTGAAATCCATCATTAGAATACTATTATTTCCAGGTCATAGTTGCGTTAAATATTCAAACATTCATAGGTTATTTGATCACAAATCCAGTCTTTTCGTTAATCCAATTGGTTTACTTTCGTGGTACCAATTGCATGTAGAATCCAGACTTGGGCGTCAGACTAAAACGTGCCGACTCCCACATGTCCTTGAGAGTCCTCGGAGAGGCCTCAATCTTAAAATTAAGCAATAAGTGGTAAAGCATGCCCTTTACCTGCATTTGGGCAAATCGATTGGCTGCAAAAGCATTATATAGTCAGTATCGATCAACAAAACTAATCTTATCTATATATTACTCACCTATACAGCTACGAGGTCCGGCACCAAAAGGTATAAAAGTAAAGGGAACTATATCACCCTTTCGTTCCTCGCTAAACCGCTCGGGATCAAACTTTCTGGGCTCCGGAAAGTATCGATCATCTCCGTGCAGGCCGGCTATGGGAATGGAGACACGATCACCGGCCTTGAAATCAAAGAGCTTTGTACCGTCCTCGTCGGTAAGAGTGTAGTCCTTGGAACAGACCCGATCTACAGTGGGCGCAAGTGTCCACTTCCGTAGTGTTTCCGATACCACCATGTCCATGTAGGTCATTTTCTGGACGTCATCGTAGGTAACTGGTCCGCCGTTTAGAGATTCCTTCGTGTTCAGAACCTCCTCGTATAATCGCTGCTGAATGTCGGGATTGTGGAGCAACTCGTAGGCAATTATGCAGGTCAGATTGGTGTTGTTGTCAAGGGCAGCAAAGAAAAATATGAAGCACTGGGCAACAATCTCGTCATCGGTCCAATTCACAGTCGACTCCTTCTTGGCCTCCATCATCAATTGGATCATGTCGGGTCGAGTTATGTTAAGTTTCTCGCGCTGCTTCATGGCATCTATCACAAGGCGGACGAAGTAGTCCACTTTGGCGCCATCAAAAATCGCCATGTTAAAGAACTGCAAGAATATAGAAGGTTATAATGAAGTCAAGGAACTATAGTTCCGGAAGTACTTACTGTAAACAGCTTAGGCATGAGGGCGGACAGGGTAAACTTGAAGAACTGTATTCCGCTGGAGAAAATCAGCGTGGAGCCCACATGATAGAACTCATTCGTAGGATCTTCAAAAGAGTTCACCTTTAGCCCAAATGCCGTTGTGGCGATTACATCGCTGGTTAGCTTCTGGAAGAGAACTTTCATGTCCACCTCCACGGATTGGGATTGCCCCTGGGTCCTCAAGTGCTGGACGCACTCCCCGAAGCTATCGTTCATTAGGACAAACATGCTCCGCATCTTGGCCGCTGTGAAGACTGGGGTCAGGGTGTTCCTCATCTTCTTCCAACGCTGGTCCCTCATTGTGTTGACCATGTCGTTCAGCAGACGCTCGTTGGTGGTTATGAAGAGCTGGTGGTTGGGGAAGTAATCGAAATCCTTGACCAAGATCTTCTTGATCAGTTCGGGATCGTTCACTTGGATCATTGGGGTGCGCAGATTATAGAAGCCAACGACCTTACTGAGGTTTGAATATATTTTATTAAAAAAGCTTTGAATTTAATATAAAAATTAACTCACTGGTGACGGGTTCGCAAGTAGAACTCGGTTATTTCCTTTTGGTGGGAGACTTTTTGGAGAGCCGATTGTTTCGTGTTTCCAAAAAATGGACATGGCTTCTCGAAGGGCAGGCTCCGTTGTTCGAAGGTCTTGAATGTGGCAATAGACCACCAGTAGATGAGCACGATAATGGCCAGAAGGGCCAAACCTATTTCTAAGACAGCCATGATTGTTTGTTGTGGTTGTTTGTTGAGTTTTGAAGTTGATAGTTTACTGAGAACTGAGCTTGCTAAGCGTAGGACCCTCTAATTTATACTGGATAGGCCATATGTTTATCAGTCGTAACCTCTTCAGAACTTGAGAGCATGTGAGGTTTGTTTGATTCGATTTTTTAGCTTTCGATTGTAATTTCACAAATTGCTTGAGCTTTTTTCCTCTCTTTTAATTTCATAAGTTTGTAAAACGATCTAAGCTTCTCTGTGAGAGCTTTGTTTAAGAGCTTTTTAAGCTTAATCTTTGGAAGAATTGTAGTTTTTTATAAGGTCTTGAATTATTAAATATGAACGATAATTATCGCACTATAATAATTGACTTTAGAGTATAATACGACTTTTCACCATCCAACAAAGAACTTATTCTTTTCTTTTATTAGAGAATATATATTTTTATATTGAGAATATTATTTTAACTACAAATACATACATATACTAGTGGCAGTATCCTTTGCCTGTATTTATTTTTGGAACTTCCTAAACGGCCTTTTACTGTGTTACTCATATGGGTATTCAGGGTTTATTCACCCTTTTGCTACCAAGCTGTCATGCATACAAAATCGACTGTACATGTACATCTTTCTATATAAATATGTATATATGTATGTACGGATTCAATGCATATATAACTTTCATTTGCCCAGCCAACTATGCTAGGACCTCTACTTTCTCCATCCCCAAAAGGGCCTCTCGGCAAACACACATGTATGGAGAGTCCTTTAACATTTTATGCGCAACTTAAATGTTAGAATACAGAACCTCATACATATATGCATGTTGCTGCTGTGTTGGTGATGCATTTTATCAAAGCTTGCCCAGGACTTAAACTGTCTGTCAAGCTGCGAGGACCCCCGTAACGCCAACGCCCAGTGCCTCCCATTGAATGCTATTTGATTCTATTCTATAGTATCTCCCTCTTTCTCTTTTTTATGCGCAAATCATGCTGCATCATTAAATCTTTTGCTGCTGTTTGTCGCTCGTCCTTTGCCGTTCGTTGCCGCAGCTTTTCCTTTTGCATTTCCTTTCGCTTTCCTTTCACCAGCTATAGCAGTCCTCTGCTGAAATTTACGACTTTGGGCGTTGATTTTTTCGGAATCCATTTTCCACACAGCTCGCCACAGTTTTATTTTGTTTCGTTTTTTATGTGGTTTTAAGTAGTCGTAAAGCGTAACACTTGATGAGATATTAAACGTTGCCTTTCCCCAAAAAGGATACCAGGAAGCGCCTGCTGAGCGCTTCTGATTTGGGGTTCACACATTGTTGCACTTTGTTTGATTTGATGGCCTTTTAAATATTGGTTTTTGAATTTTTCATTATATCCTGTGGCAAAAAGCTTTCAATAGCTGTTTAATAGATTCGGGGTTGTGTCGGAAAAAGGAGGGAGGAACATGCGAAATTATTAATAAGAAAAATCAAGAAATACATTTTAAAAAATTATCCGACCTAAGACTATGCTTTGATTTCATTCACCTCTAAGCCCCGTTCAGTTTAAGAACTCCAATTGCTACCTCGTTTTTGTTTCAGTGCAGCCCCAACTCCTGACACCTGACAGCCTCGTACCTGTCTCATCAAGCAATGTAAAGAGACCACAAAAACCCAAGAACCTTGTCTGCAAACTTGTCAATGACTCCCGGCAACTAAATATTTTATTAGGCAGTTGCCAGTGCCAGTGCACAAAAAAAAGAAGAGCCGAGCATATTGAAGCAGGACGAAGGACTCTGTGGATGTGTGTGGTCGTGATTGCGTGAAATTTAGTAGCTCTTGGGGCGATGTAGGGACAGACAAGTTGATGCTGATGAGCCTCATGATGTGCGGGACGACGACGATGATGATGATGCCGATGTGGACCATGCGGATGTGGAAGTAGAAGTGGAAATAGGAAGTGCCAGCCTGATGAAGCTGCGTCCTCCAGCCAGCCTGTCAGGGGAATTCGAAAGATGGCGGCAAAGTTCCTTGACTGCCCCACACCCTCAGGATAACCCCCAACCCCCCTAGAGCTGTTTGCTCACAATTGGCTCTACGTGTGCAACATTTTTAAGTAGCTTTCCTTCAGCTGCCCGGCCATCCCGGCCAGGAGCTGTGTTGTCTTAAGTTCAAGGGAAACGCCAAGGCGGAAACATATGTTTTCAATTTGGCTTGCAAATGGAAGAACTTGATATTGAATTTACCAAGGCCAACATGAAGATCGATGAGACTTTAATAGACAAGTTTATTTTCATTTTTTTTTTGTTTTAGGATGAGGAATATGGACTGCAATGCTTTGTGGAAAATTTATACAGTGCAGGTTCTTCAAATGCTTCTCAAGGTTTTACCGTAAAAGGTTCCCATTTTAAAGACTGGTTAACTAGAAAAAACACTATTTTCAGGGTAAAACTTTAACATGGCAATAAACTATCCAAAGTTCATTCATTGTCGCAGTCCCTAAAGAACCGAGCGGAGCAAGGGAGTTTGCAAATTACGTTTGCGGCGTCTGCCTGCCTGCATCAATCATACGCACCGTGTTCAGCAGCTGTCGGGGCGACCGGGGAAATCGACTTCTGGCTGAGAGTCTCTGAGGACGACCACAGCCGAAACGGTGACAGCAGCAGTCTCCATGTCACTCCATTCAAATTATTTGCGATCCGGCTTTGTTGTTAGTGAAAGCGTCGCCTAATTGTACGCCACATGATTTGCAAGTGAGACTGCCAGCCAGCTCCTTTCGTCTGCAAATTAAAATAAATTGTCCGAAATTAAAGGGAAACTTTTACTTTTGGCCCAGCTTCATCGTACGGCTGGTTGGGCTGCTTAGGAATTCAAATGCCGTCGCTGGGGGATCCTACACGGTCATGACTTGTCAGACAACATCCTGGCTTCCTTTCTCCAGCCAGGCGGCATTAGTATATGTATCAGCTTGTTTGTCCTTTGGCTGACATTCATTTGGAATGCGATGGGCGTAGGGACGTGGCACAACTTTTTGCATATTACGCACTTGGTCACGTACACTTCTCATATTTATTTTGCATAAGTTTGCGACTCCAACGCGGATGATGGATGCCGGGAACCGAAAGCAGAGAGCAGAGGAGCAGCTCAGTTGGCAGCTTTAAGTCCGGATCCGGCTGGAAATTAGCCCAATTAGGCCCAGACCGGGCATATGCAGACAGCCCAGCTCCGATAAGCGATGCGATATAAACGAACAATGGCAGAGGGGCTATTTTCCTTAGACACGGTAATTGGACAGGCTCTAAAGCGCCATTTGAATTATGGCCCAGCACTTATGAGAATTTTTACTGTTCTGTTTCGGTTTTTATTTATTTGGCTTTTCATTTTTGTGATTCTGACTCTGACTCTGCGACGACCTTTGCCAGCCAGTTCAATGGCTGTTGGCCCCATGCCGTACTTGCAACCACCCCCTAAAAGGCTGGCAACACAATTTTTTATTTCGCATGTTGCGACGCTAAGTGCTTCCTGTGCTTGCGGCACAAGGCCGGGGCTGGGGCCGGGGCAAGGTGCCACATCAACTTTGGCTGCCACGCCATAATATTAATTGTGCCCTGCCAGAAAATATATATTTTTTTCCGTCTGCGGGGGGACAAGGAGGGTCTGAGCGTCTCTGTGCACATAAAGGACATTGCCAGAGGCCACTTAAATGCCATTAAATTTTTATTTTATGCCTTGGATGATGTGCGTGCGCTCTTAAATTTTTCATAATTATTCATAGCCGGGTCTTTGCCTCTTTTAAGACCGATAATCGCACTTTGTTCCTTTGGTTGGGGCCAGCAGCTATTTGGTCAAGTCGTGAGTATTTGTATTTCCGCACTTCACTTCTGTTGGCTGCTGAAAAGGTGGGCAGGAATTATGATTGTTTGCCAGCCAGCTGATGCATCTTTTAGAAGGGATGATCTCAGTTGTTCAAGGTCCTGCGACAGGACTAGTTTACCGGCCGACGGGTGTGTTGTCACACTCCCCCAGAGGTCTGGACCAGTCGCTTCTGTGCAAAATGACAAATTGTCTCATCAGTCAACGCAAATGTAACAGAGCAGAGTGGAACAGAACGAGTACAATGGATGAAAGTAAAACCAAGCTGGAGCAGAGGTTTTTTCTAGCTTGCCAGCAATCATTATTATTGCCTACTTTTGAGGGCTTCATCAGTGAGTGCATGGGAAAGAAATTTCAGAACCTTCAGTCTTCTAAAAATTTGCAAAGACATCTTTTTCTATAATAGAAAGCTTTAAAACCTTTATTTATTAAGGCTTCAATGAATCAAAAGTCCTCTGAAAACCATCATAGATGTCCTTGTTAGAAGTAGTAAAATATCTTGAATTTTTTCCTGTGCAAATTTTTCACACATCTCCCCTACTTCGATGACATTACAGACACATGTGTTTTTGACAAGCTGCCGCTCATCGTCTTGTGCGACATCATTTGTTATATTTCATTTTCAATGTCTGGGGATACCTTGTCTCCTGTACGGATTTCCCTTATGATGCTTCAGACTTCCATCCGCGATCCAAGATGGGGGAAAAATTATGGAAACTTTTCATTTCATCACTCAGCCATTTAATGAGCAAAGTTTCAATTAAATCGAAGCTCTCAGCGCAAGGACTTGGCCCCAGCTGGTGCTCAAACAAATCGAAACAAATAGAAACAGTCCGCCCCAAACGAAATCCCCTCGATTCCGCTGACAGAAATGCCAATAAAACACAATGCCAAAGAGAGCAAAAAGTTTATGTGTTTTTCAGCGATTCCTCCAACTAAATCACAGCTAAATCTTCTTCCCCCCGAGTGGGTGGATTTTATTTGTTTGCCATTCGGTTTTTTTTTTTCTGTTTCGTTGCTTGTTTTGTTACTTTCAAATGTAAACTGATAAAAACAATTGAAAGCAAACAAAACCAAATGGGGGGAAAAGTAATCTTTAAATTAAGGGTCGTAGTGCTTATTGCTTCTGGGGTGGTGTATGGGTAGATCCAGACCCCAGAGCTTTTCCGGACTCCTTTTTCGATTCCTCCCCAAAGCCCCAAAGTCGACTTCCCGCCCATATAAGTAAAGTCATTTGGTTTTGATTTGAATTTAAATGGTTCTTGGTTTTGTTTTCCTATTAAAGCGTTTACCACAAAATTGAAAGGTTTTCTCGTCCGGAGGGGCTTCTCCTGAAAGTGTGCCAGGGCTTTAATAGATTTTTATTTTCCCTCGGCCTGTGGCTGCATGTGAAAGACTCATTATAATTTAATTAACTGTGCACTATATATTTTCGCGGTAATTCATATTTAGTCCACATTAGCGTGCTTGACCCTCGATCCTGTTTCGTGAGTGTGTTTGTTTTGTAAATAAGCACTTGGATACCTGCATAATTTTCACATTCAGCTCTAATCTTAATGTTTAATTTAGTTTTTCATTATTTAAGGCTGACCCAAGGGGGAGCGGTTGACCTTGAATGGGCCTACGGTTTCTGGCTTTAAAAAAAGGACAAAAAACGCTATTCAATATTTCATTTTATTTTTTCGAAAGTAACTTCTCTTCCAAATTACAAAGTCTCCCCTTCTCTAGCTCCAAATAATTAACATAATTTGGACATTTAATTTGTCTCGCTCTAATTAAGAAAGTTAATGGCTTCTTGTGTGGCCAAGTTGGAAAGTTTTGCTGTCACCTCGGTCCAATTATGACGTTGCCTGGTATTTTGGCCACGCAGTCCTTATCCTTAGCCGCAGTTCCTTAGCTCTTGGGACCAAGGACTGGGGGGAGCGGGCACTAAGCCAAGCTCTGAGGAGCAGCACTTAGCTGTGAGTTTTACAGTTCATTGCATTGTTATATAATTTAACAGGCAAACACCTTGCCTCAGTGCACCCACTCAAAGGCATTCACACACTCACTGCCGCCATTCCCCCCCGCTGGCAGGGGTGATTCAGTGAAGAAGGGATGGCCAAAAGCCGGGCAACAATGTAGCCAAGTTTATTTGTGCTAAAAAGAGTTTCTCAGACTTAACCCCTCGCTGCCTCGCTCCTTGAGTAGGGTGCCATATCAAATACTCACTCACACATGCCAGAGTGCTTATGAAATGGCTTTTTTCCAGTTGGGGGGCGGGGGCGTTTTGGGCCAAGGGGAGCATATAAAAAATTGCTACAAAAGATGCCATTAAAAAATCTTTGTGTTGCCACAAATAAATCCAGTCCTAACACGGGACACCCTCGAACGTATGAGGAACAATATTACACTGGGAAAAATATAGGTAGGTAGGAAAAATACCTCTTTGTAGAGACACTCATCCCATTTTGTTTATTTTTCTTCAGTGTATATGAACAACAAAGGGCTTTACATCCATCAAAGTGAAAACTAAGTCGCAGGCAGGGCAGCAAAAAAAAGTTACTAAGCCTGGTAGATGCCTGGAAAGGTTCTGGCGAGGGGGAGGGATCGCCTTTTTCCCATTTCAGTTGGCTTAACACATTTTACACTTTTGCAATTGTTTAGCCGTGCTCCAAACCAGGCTCGGCGCCCCACCAGCTAGTCTCCACTCTCCCCAGTTGAACTCCACATGAGCCTGCATACTTTCAGGCGCGACCCATTTAAATGTCACTTTGGAAGGAGCTCAGTCCGAAATCCAACAAACGCAGAAGCAAAAGCAAAATCCCAATCCGTATCCCAATCTCGCACATTAACACATTTTCGTGTGGCGCCATTGTTGGTAACGACCCTCCACCTCCCACTCCCACGCTCCAAACGCACTCTCTAAAACTATTTTGGCAAGGCGTGTCGAACAGTAAATTTAGCGGCTCCCCTCCCGACCCCAACTCCCTTCTAAGCCTTGCTCTCAGATCGTAAAAAGCGGTGGAAAATCCGCTTTTAAAACGCACATGTGTGGGTGGAAAGGAAACGCGGGGATTTGCATAAAAAGCGTTTGACGAGCGGAGGAGTGGGGCTGGAGGGAGCAAAGAACCATGGAACTGTTGTCGTTATTCACACGCAGCACTTGGTCTTTTAGGCCGGGCCAATACGTCAATAAATTGCTTGCCAGCAGGAGTCGCGGCTTCACAAAAACTAACAGACAGCTCAATTTGGTCAACGATGCTGTGATAAGTTGCGTTCCTTTCTTTTCTACATTTTGTAGGGAAATTTGTCCACCATTTTTTTAGGAAAGATTTTAACTGACAGAAAGGGTATTCAACAGAAATCATAAGCTTTTTAAAGTGTTTTAGTACTTTATATCTATCAAATACCATATTAATGAGTGAATAATCTTCTGAATATAATACTGAAGAACGGGAACAGATAACCCACCTTTTAGTCCCATTGATTATACCCAGTAGGCACATTTAACTCGGTGCATGCCATTGATGGCCATAAATATTCGGATATGGGATAACAGACAAAAAACAGGACAAATTGCCATAAGAGAGGTTAAATAAACTATTGTATAAATTATATTTTTTACGTCTATAAAGTCAATAAGTGTATAAAGCCCTCAAAGCCTTAATTTTTTATCATTTTCTAACTGCAATGCGCCTTTCATCAAGAAATAGAAACCAAATTTGCGAAAAAGCAAGCATACCTTCAGGCTGAAACCTAAAACAAAAGGGTCCCGACCCGCCTATCTGATTCTGTTTCCCGTTTTCCGGCCATGTTCCCTGCCCTTCACCTGATCGATGTGTCATTTTGACAAACAAATTAGCATACGCGAAAGAAAAATAAACCCAAAAAAAACTTGCATCAAAAAGAAAGGAAGGAGGAAAGGTCTGGCTAGCTGGAGAGCTGGCTTGCAAAATGGAGTGGCCTGGGCTGGATCGTCGTCATCCTCGTGGCTATTCCCGCTGAGCGGGTGCTTTGCACAAACATTTTCATTCCAAATGCATCTTCGCGGTAGAATTTGCATTGCAAAGTTGCAACATTTGCTGATAGTGCTGCTGCTGCTGCTGCTGCTCCTGCTGTTGCTGCCTCAATGGCGATCGTTACATAAAGTACGCCACTAAAGCCGCCCGAGCGCCATCGGAATAGATGGAGGAATAGAAGGTGCAGCCCAAACCGCATCCCCAGCCACATTCACATCCAAATCCCCGACTCGATCCTCAATGGCATCTTGATCATGTCATTTGTTCTGCTCTGTGGCAGTTGCCGCAATTTCCTGTTGGCCATAAATTGAAATAATTGCGGATCGCAAGCGCTGATTTCAATCAACTAATTGACATTTTATGATGAACACATTTCTTCTTTCCGATAGACAAATGAACGTCGAAGGTTGGTCAAATATAATATTAGGAGTTCAGTGCACAGAGAATTATTTGTAGAGTAGACTTTCAGAAAAGATATGAGAAGTCCTACTATAACCAGTATTAATAATTCCTTCGGGTCTCTTTAAGATTTTCTGAACTTTCTAAACATCTAATATCTGTATAATTCATAATTTTAGAATATTATTCAAGTGTATTTGTAAAAGTAGGCAGTACAGGCCATCAAAATTGATATGTTGTCTATCATATCAAGAGCGTTCTTCATCATCTTCGGTAGCATCTTCAATTGAATTCGATTTAGTTGGATCGCTGGATCTTGGGATCGGTGTTGCCCTTGTTGGATGTCGGTTATGCCCACTTTAGGCATATCAATTGACTGCTTAGGCGGCTGTCAGATGCCTTAACGGACAGTCTACAACATCGTGTGGCATGTTGCTGCTGATAGATGTCCGTGATTTCGTAGAAAACGAAAGGCAAGGGTCTGTCCCAGCCCCCCCTTGCATAGTGCCCGGCACTCCTCCCATCTTGAATCTGCCTATTTTAGTGCTAATTAATGAGAAGTACAACAAGTCGTTCTGGTCGTTGCAGCTTAATTTGTCGCGGCTGCAACACAGCTCGTATTGGCAAATCCAGTTCCCTGTTGCATGTTGCACCAAGTGGGCAGCTCGAGATTGACGTGTCATCCGTGTTGCTAGTGTTATTCCTGCACAAGGAAAAAATTATAAACTTTTAATGGTAGTGGATGGAAAGCTATATTTTAAAGCAGGTCCTTCTCCAAATCATGAGTAACGTCCACTTTTTGCCAATCTTGCTACACTTTCTCCAGTAAGTACCGGATATTAATATTCTCCGAAGTCTTACGCTTTTTTAATGGTTAGCACTTCCGAATGTAGAGCATTTTTCTTTCTGAATTTTATTCTCTGTGCCTTGTTGTCGGCTGTTGTTGTTTCGGGGTCTGTCGCCTGGTCAAGTGGACCACAACAGCACCGCTGTCGCCAGCATGTCGATCTCGAAATCTCCAGACTTGAAGTGCGGCTAGTATGCCATATGTACATTTGAATACGTGTATGTACGTATGTAGTACGAACGTGCAACGCATGGATGCTGCTGCAATTGAATGAAAGTTAAACCGATCTGAGCAACGCCTCGCCGTTTTCACTAAATTACCCAGCTAGAGACGGCGATTAGATTGGGCTGCGGCATTTAGCTAATTACCTCACTTGTAGAAAAGTTGTCGCCAAAAAGGGGTGCCTGGTGGCTAGTGGCAGTCTCCGAGCTGAGCAGCGACAACTGAGTGGTCACCAAACCGCTTGGGAGATGACAGCCACTCGGAAGACCAAGTCGCACCATTGCCATGGGAAAATCATTCGTATTATAAGAATTTATTGCCATTTAAAGTATATATACTTTTTATATTTATCTGTCGCCAGGGAAATATGGCATAGGAGAAAGTTGTTAAGGCCTTTGACTTTCAAGTAACTGAAATTATGATGCAAGAGGTGTCATAATATATTTTTTATAATTTTCAGAGATGGTTTTCTTGACAATTAAACTCATATCCTATATAAATATATCTAAAGATTTAACTCTAAAGCATCTTCCTTGAGACAAAAGCTAGACAAGAGTCTTGGTCTTTGGACTCCCTCACAATCTCCGATCAGAGCTGAATATCCATCGAGTCCACTCCCAACCATCAATTGTTCCCCATCATCGGACTGACACGCACCAGCTAAGCAAATCCCCCGGGGGATTACGACCCGATACTATGCAAATGCCAGGGCATTCTGTTTTAGTTATGTGCAAATTTATTGTTTATAAAAAAGTAGCAGCAATGTGCAAAACAAAAGCTTGAGAGCGATTGGTGCCATTGTGTTTTGTTCTTCTCCGTTTAAATTGTTATTTATTTTTTTTTTTTTGGGGTTTGGTTGGTGGTGGTGTTTGGGGAGTTTTTTTGTTGCGATCTGGGCGCTGCGAATTTTTGCTCTATCATCAACTGGTTTTGGGTTACCAGCACGCACACAGAAAGCCCAAGAGCTGCTGCCAAGCCGAGATGCAGCAGCGATCACATAATTCGTGTTGCTGCCTCATCATTCTTCAAGCCAAGTTCCGAGCCAAGTCCGAGAATCGGGCTCTAAGGAGGAAGACGCTTTTTGCCAAGTTTATTTTTATCAACATTGCGGACTGCCGCAGCATTTTGCTGCTGTTGCATGATGGCTACACTGACAGAAAGTAACCAGCATCCAACTCTGCCTTATAAATGTCTTTAATTTACTAGAAACTTGAAATTTTTTTCAGTGCCCTGGCCTGGCTGCTGTGTATATATCTGGAGAGACAAGAGCGCTTTGCGGTCGGGCATCTCACGATCTTTAACATGTTTTGTCTCGATCAGTGAAATCATTCAATCAGAACGGTCAGCGTCGCTTCTTCGGTCGTTGCCAGGAGACAGGACACTCACACACACACACTCGCACACTCCGCAACCCCTATGTGGTTGTAAATTATATAAGGTTAAGCTGAATCTGGTTTTGTGCTTTTAAGGCAGGCGGGAGCCTGGCTCCCAGTCCCCCAGCCATCGATTGAAAGTGTTTGAAGTGTTTCGTTTCTTTCTTGGTTTTTTTTTGCCTTGTAATGCTCGTTTCAGCTCCTCAATTCTCCGACTTATATCTATATCGTAATTATGCAAAATCGGCGGGACTGAAGGGGCCCATCAGTCAAGCCAACAGAAGCTGCCAATTTATGACACCCCAAGCAGCCCAAGAAGGCAACTTCCTTATTGCAATCTTTACCTTCTTTTCCTTTTTTTTTGTTGGTAACAACATACAAGCTCGGGTACATAAAGCATGTTTTTAAAATTCCATTAAAATTTATTAGCGTTTCACACAAAATGTGCATAAATAACCTCGCCAAATTTCGGGACTTTTGAAGGAGCAGGAGCTCAGACCCAGAACCGTCTTCGGGTCCGTTCCAGATTCTTTTTTCTTGTGGGTCTTTAATGATTAAAAATTGGCTTCTTGGGTGAGGCGACTCCACCTGAACCCACCGCTGAGATCTCGAATCGATTTTCGATTTTTGATTTCCATAAGCTGGCTGTGTGCGTGCTGCCGTTAATTGGAACACGGAGTGGGGGGACGGTAACTCCAATCCCAATAAACAATCTATGCGCAATGCTGTATGCTGTATGCTGTTTGCTGTTTGTTCACCCCGCCGACTTTTGTTTATGGACGCATTATCTAAACAAATACGAAAATAACTCATTAAATGCAAAGTCCATAAAACATGAGCATATATTTCGTGTGCGTAAACGAGAAATTAGAGTTAAAGCAAGTCCGATTTCCCTCCTATCCTCCTTATAATCTTGGGGTCCAAGCATGCATGTAAATAATTTGACAGCAGAGTAAATCCCAAGGCACTCGAGGCGAGAGGTGGGCAACAAGTGCAGAAGGTGAGAGCAGCCCCAACAAAAGGCTGCCTCGTATCCAAACTCAAGTGCGGAGTGCACAGAAAGAGACGGGAACAGGCCCAGAGAAAGAGAGAGATTCGGGAGAAGCCAGAGGGAGAGTTCACAAAGGTCCCAGAGCTGGAGAGATTCAACTCTTCCCAGTATTTCCAGGTGATCGGCCCAGAACCAATCTTACCTTCTACTCAGCCTCTTTCTTTCTTTTCTGGATACCCTGTAGAAGGGGTCATTGAGGGATTCTGAGTTTAGGGTATACCAGGAAATAAATCTTATTAAATAGTATTACAAAATATGATCTATCAGTCATTAAAAAGTGGGTAAAGTTTTCCCGAAAAGTGGAATATACTAACATTATATCAAGGGTACTTTAAGTTCCTATATAGTCTCCTCGTTTCAACAGATTTTCTTTTAAGCTGTTTGAAATTCAAGCCACACCAGGCTCTGCCTCTGCCGCAGTTACGGCTCTGGCTCCGTCTCTGCCTCGGTTGGCGTCATTCTTAGGCTGGCTGTGCCGCGACTCCTGACTGGCTGGCGGCTATAAATGACAGGTGGCAGGGCCATTTCACTTTTAGTCTCGAGGTGTCGACGCAGGCGCAATGAACCGCTGGCTAAATAGTGAGCATCCCACCCGCGCTTCTAATTCCTGAAGAAGCTCTAACCTTTTCTTTCAAAAGTTCTGTTTCTAGGAGCTCTGATCTCCGCCCCCGTGGGGCATGGCAACACGATCAAGGAGCGCAACCTCTTTGCCACCGAACTGTTCCAGACCCTAGCCACCGATCGTCAGGATGAGAACGTGATCATCTCGCCGGTGTCTATCCAACTGGCTTTGGGCCTGGCCTACTACGGAGCCGAGGGTAAGACGGCGGCGGAGCTGCAGAAGACGCTGCACGCCTCCGCCAAGGAGAGCAAGGATGGTCTGGCCGAGAGCTACCACAACCTGCTGCACTCGTACATCAAGTCCAAGACCGTGCTGGAGATCGCCAACAAGGTCTACACCCGCGAGAATGTGAAGGTATCCGAGCACTTCCGCGAAGTGGCCAACAAGTACTTTGACTCTGAGGTGGAGTCCCTGGACTTCAGTCGCGAAACTGAAGCCGTGGAGCGCATCAATCGGTGGGTCAAACAGCAGACGCAGGACAAGATCGAGCGGGTGGTGGACAGCCTGGAACCGGACACCAATGTGGCTCTGGTCAACGCCATCTACTTCAAGGCACGCTGGGCACGACCCTTCAACGACGAGGACACCCGAGACCGCGAGTTCTATCTAAACGAGCGTGAGTCCATCCAGGTACCCACCATGTTCGCTGACAACTGGTACTACTATGCCGACTACCCGGAGCTGGACGCCAAGGCCATCGAACTGTTCTTCGAGAACATCAACCTGACCATGTGGTTCATCCTGCCCAATCAGCGCTCTGGCCTCCAGGCCCTCGAACAGAAGCTCAAGGGAGTCGACTTCAAGGTGCTGGAGGACCGCTGGCAGTGGCAGAGTGTCTCGGTTTACCTGCCCAAGTTCAAGTTTGAGTTCGACACGGATCTCCGCCCCACCCTCCACAAGGTGAATAAGAATATATTTAAATCGGCCTAACTAGCTTGTATTATGCAAATGAGTTGACGATCCCTAAGGTTAAGCTTCTTAAACATTTCCCTAATGAAACAGCCCAGCGATATCTCTAATCTCCCAACCATTTCCATAAATAAACTCCCTTACTTTCTTTCTACAGCTGGGCATAAGCGCCATGTTCTCGGATGCGGCCGACTTCAGTAACATTTTCCAGGACTCGCCCATCGGAACTCGGATCACCAAGGTGCAACACAAGACCTTCATCGACGTTAACGAGATCGGATGTGAAGCTGCCGGTGTCAGTTGTAAGTTTTTAAAATTATCAAGAAGTCTTGTATCCTATTACCTCTTGAATCTCCACCCAGATGCCGCTGGAGTACCCATGTCCCTGCCCCTGGACCCCAAGACCTTTGTGGCCGACCATCCTTTCGTGTTCATTATTCGCGATCCGCACGCTGTCTACTTCGCTGGACACATTGTCAAGTTTTAGGATTACCTTCATAATAAGCACATCGTCCAATCATTTATTTAAACTAAGTACATGAAAATGTAATCATTGCATCAATCAATAAACACAATAGAATCTAATATTCCATTGACTCGCATTTTGGTGTTTGGTCATCATGGCACTTTCCCTCGCCCACGACCAAGAAAACTGAAAGAAAGTTAAGAGTTGGATGAGGATCTTAGCAGATTTAGGGGATATTCTTACAGGGCCTGTGCTGCACCATATGGACACAGTTGAAGGCGATCATGCTGCAGTATTCCATTTCAAGGTAGCATGCATTGATGTGAGCACACACCAAATGCCCCTTAAAGGCCTCATTGCACTTTGTTGAGCACGCCGCAGACCCATAGGTGGCCCGGAAGAGGGTTAAACCTATTGAAAGAAAGCCACTTAAGTTTTGGAGAAAAAACTAGCAAGAAATGATCAAATTATACCCAAGAATATAGCCAGGTGGAGTCTCATTATCGTCGATAGCTTTGAAGAAATGCAGAACCGAAACTGAGTCCTAGACTAAAAGCTTTTTAGAACTGACAGGCGTGTCAAATCCATTATTTGAGCCGAGAATCCAATTTCGGATCAGATATGCAAGTCACACAAAACCAGTTAAGTACAGGGCGATATTTCATAATTAAAGCTTGTGCTTGGAGCCCAGTCCTCGGACCGATTTAAATTCGAAAGCTGAAAATAAACATTAAACGCCGAATATTGTCGAAAACAATTGCAATATTTAACTCCGAAACGACACCCAGAACGTGCGACCCAAAAACAAAAGAGTTGGGGGAAAAAATTACCAAATATAATGAAATTTTAGTTATGGACAGTCTGATGCCCTACCTTGAGGTTGGAAGTACGATATCAATGATATACTCTACAAAAACATAGATGCTTAACTCGAAAAGGATAGAGAGATCGGACCTGATTCTAGGATCTGGGATTAGCTAAATGAATTGTCAGTCGGGGAAACTCGTTTCCCCCAACCCAGGAGGTGGATGTACTTGTGGCATTTGTTTTAAAAGCGCCTGCTGCACCTGCTGCAACTCTTCCCTCCGGGCGAGGCTCTTTAAAATTCCGCTCACTGGCCGGGGAAACAAAGAAAACTTGTCAGGGAGCAAACGAGCAGATCTAACAAAGGGACGGGACAGCAAGGGACGGACACCCGGACACGCGGACCCTCGGACGCCCGAAGAAGAAGTTTTTTTTGTGGCAAAGATCGTGGGGATCACTGCAATTGCCACAACTGTTCCCAGTATTATTTCACCTTACCAGTATTTTCTCAGCGAGAGATATAGAGAACCCGATCTGCACACGAGAGCCATGGAGTTCGAGACTGTATGGAGTTCGGGCTTGGGGGCCGAGCGCTATCTCGCTGTTAACTGGCTGTTGCTGCACCAGAAGACTCTCTGGGAGACTCGTCTTGGCTCTCTCCGATATAAAAGCGCCAACAACCAGAATTTTTTTTTTCAAATTTTCGAAATTTCCGTCGGACCAGACGTACGCTCCTCCATCCGTTCTGCGGCGTTTCGATTCGCTGCCGTTCCGCTGCGCGAGTTCTTCAAAATGCGTAACATCTTTTCCGCGAAAGGGGATATAGTGCACTTACCGCGCTTAACTGTGCTCCAGTGAAGATTTTACAAAGAATGCAAATAGATTGAAATACCCCCGAAAAGATCGAAAAGGACCTGGGAGAAAGAAGTTATTCGAAACAGGCCTGCAGGCCTTATCAAATCGGGAGAATCGTTAAACGGTAGTCCCGGAAAAGAAGGGGCTTGCGTGCCGCCAAGTCCAGGAGTTGCCTAAATAGTTAGTGTCAGTGCATGTGTGTGCTCTTGTGTGTGGGGGCCCCGAAAATGTGCATCAATTATTTTAAATGGCAAACCGCCCCACCCCTGCCACATGGCTGGTAGTGTCCCCAAGCCCCAAACACGGGCATAAACACAATTAGGCCCCCAAAGATCGGCGGGCCTGACCATAGCCAAAGTTGATTCGGCCCGCGAACCAGTTTCCTCTGCTGCCGCAAAAATCGACAGGCAGTTTGCCTGCGAAGTGTGCTTTTTTTCTGCCATTGCCATCGCCATCGCCAGCGCGCCAAGAAATAATAAATACGCCTAAGCTCAAATTGTTGTCAGTTGGTTTGGTTTCGCTGATTTATGTGCGCGATTAAAGGAAACAACCACGGCGAGATCGGCTAAGAAACCGCCCGAATAAAGGAATAAATTAAAAATAATGCCAAAAGGCAACACCCCTCCCTGTTTGTGTCACCAGTGAAATACCTATGAATGCCAATCGAGCGTAAGACAAAAGTCAAACCCGATTAGAAACAAGGATATATAAGCCCTCCGCGACTCGAACATGGATAACCAAAAACCAATGCCCGTGGAACTAGAAAGGTGAGTCCAGATAAGATCGAGTTAAAATTTGTTGACATTCCAGATTCTCAGACATTCAGATTATAAAGTTTGTCCCATATGATCATAAATTTACTTCCCATGCGGTTAGCACCATTAGTTTTATTTGCTTAGAGCTTTGGTTATATGGCTTTAATAAAAAAAGTTGTTCGGCGATGTAATTAGCACTTTAAAGTCGGCCCTAAACGTAGGCATAGTTCGCAACATGTCCGATGAAGACAATTGAGTCCTTGTACTTGATGGCAAACACAAACGGATGATCAGCCTCGAACTTCTTCGACCGCGAAAAGAGTCCCTTCAGAACTGTATTTTAAAAAGGTAGTTAGTGTCATATAATTAGGGTCAAGTGGTTGGGTACTTACCTCCTGTTTCTAGGGGTTGTTCGACTCCAGCCTCGGAAACCTCCACGCTGGCCTTATGTTCCACGGCATTGATGAAATGACTGACAAACATCCGGTACATGTTACCGAAGTCACCGTCCCTCGAGAACATTGTATGAACTCCCAGCTAATCATAAAATAAATAGGAAACTATATCATTTTCAAAAGATACTTGTTGACTAACTCACCTGTTTGAAAACGCCCTCGAGGCTCACGCCAAAAGTGACACTAAACTTGGGCAGCAAAACCTCCACCTTCTTCTGGCTCATCGCCCCGACCTCCGCCAGAAGATCCTTGCCCACCAGCGACTGCTGGAGAGCCCTCAGACCGTCCTTGCGATTTGGCAGAACCAGGAGCATGGAGAAGTCGGCATTCTGGTAGGGCAGCTCCACCACCTTGGCGTCCAGGGAGCTCACCTCGGCGTAGTTGAAGTTCTGCAGTGTCCACATGGTGTCCACGCGGACGGACTGGCCATTTCCAGTGCGGAACGATCGTTTCTCAGTCTTGTCCAGCCTGAAGGCCTTCTGCCAGGCGGCAGAGTAGGCCACTCCGTTCACGATCACGCCCTCGGTGCGGTCATTGAGCAGCTCTGGACGCAGGATGTCCATTATCTTACCGTTCGTCTTGGTGGCCACGGCCCGGTTGATGGCATCCGCCGTGCGCTTGTTGTACGGCGGATGGAAGTCAAGCTTGTCGATGTTGGAGTCGAACTGGCGCTGGGCAATGTCGCGGAAGGAGCCCTTGAATTCCAGGTTCTCGTTGATGTAGATGTTGTTGGCCAGACGCAGATTGTTGTCGCGGGTCAGAGACTGCTGGAAGCTGCCACTTCGCTGGCTCACGGCATCCGCGTCCCCGGGGCCCAAGCGCAGGCCCTGCTGGATCTCGGAGGCGGTTTGACCCTTGGCCCCCACGAAGGCCAAAGCCATGGAGCTCTGGATGGTGGCCGGGGATATGACCAGGTTCTCATTCAGCCTGTCGGCACCCACGGCATTGTAGAGGTCTGCGGCCAGCAAATTCCTATTAGCGGCGGCATCGGTGCCGGAGGTGGTTTTGGCCTGCGACACTGTCGCCAGCAAGACTACAAGATCGGGACATAACCTGACATTAGCAGCCATTGAAATCCACTTCTCTCAATTATGGGCAATACAAAACGGTATAGATTATATATTCACGAATATGAGTTTAATGTGAATGTGATCTTTATTGTTGGAAACTTTCTTTGTCTACGGCTACGATGCAATTACGATAAGCACTTAAAAAAAGGGGTCATCTTCTTCAATCAGTGACGACGCAACACCATGAATGCCAGTTAGATCCCTGCCTATTTCAGTAACCATTTCTCTCCGTGCATAGACCAGATTTTTTAATTGGGACTTACGTAATAGGCAGCTGATGATGACAGCCATGGTCGTCAAATAAATTGTTGATGGGCGTCTCCTGCTCCGCTTGATTCGCACTTGAGACTTCTCTGAGCTCGTCGGAACGTCGACTGAACTGGCAGCGATCGTCGAGCGGATTTGGAGGCTGCCTCCAGTCGGATTTATTCACTCAGCTGGGTTGATATAATAACGTAACTCTCGGACCCCAAAAAACCAGAGAGAGAAAATCTAGTGTGTTTACAAATCATTTGTCACCTTTGGCTTTCCATGGGTGATTTTGTTTATTTGTTTAGCGATCGAGCTGGACTGATAACGCGATAACCTCAGTTAGAGCTAGACATTGGGATTAAATAACCCTGAGCTATGCTCAGACGTCGACTATATGGCCAGTGAGCAGCAAAACCTTGTCATTGCCGATGGCGTAGAAGAACGGGTGATTGATGACCAGGGGCAGGGCTCGTCGGAACAGATCCCCAAAGGCTACAAGAACGGCATGTTATAAGGAATTCATGGATACTGTTTTCAAAAAGAGTTCTTACAAAAAGAGTCGCCGGCAGAGCCGCCTTTCTCCTGGATCTCCAACAAACTGCTCTGCACCACGGCTCCCAACGGGGGCGCTGAGCTGGCCAAAATGAAGCTGAAGACCTCCTCCAATTGGACCTCCGTTGTGAAGAGCTTAGCTAGGCCCAGCTACAAAGACCATTTTTTTTCCTAATTAGTATCAGGTTTCAACAAATGAAAGATTGGAACTTTCATTTCTGAAAGCTGGATATTATAAAGATTACCTGCTTCAGCGCTGGAGTCAGATCAGAATGGACCAGAGTCCTGAACTTGGGCAGCGTTAGGGCCACCTTACGTTCTTCCAACTGAGCCCGGAGTTGCTGCAAGTCGTACTTTTCCAACTCCCGCTCCAACTTGAGCAGGCCATCCACTTGGTTTGGATAGATTATGAGCAGGGAAAGATCCGCAGTAGAAAAGGGAACTTCGATCAGCTGGGCATCGAGGGCTGACACCTCGGCGTATCTGTAGCGATGCTGGCCGAACATGGCGGGCACCAGTTTGGGACGCGATCCTGCCACAAAGAAGTTGATGTCCTGCGTCTCTGCAGGATCGAATCCCTGTGCCCATGGGGCACTAAAAGTCACTGCCGAGACGTGTAGGAAAGGAGTATAATCTGCGCCGAGTGACTCCAGCTGGGAAGAGGTCACCATCTCGCCTAGGCTAAAGTTGCTGCGACTCAGAAAGTCGTAGTTAATGTCCTGGGCCGCTTTTGCGGAGTTGTCCCAGCCAAGTCGGTGGCTTCCGATACCGAGATGGGAGGCCAGGGCCTCGAACTCATCCCGAAAGGTGAAGGTGAAACGCTGCTGGGTGTAGAAGTCGCTCAGCAACCTCAGACGGCATCCGACGGCAGCGGAGTGTTTAAGATCAGACTGAAGGGTTTCTATGTCGTTAATAGATCCCTTGGGGGAAAAGGTGTGCTGGAGGTCCAGCGCCTGTCCGAGTCCCCTGGCGGAGTCTGGGTTAGCTCCCGCATAGAGCAAACTGAGAGCCGCCTGGACAAGCAGGGGCGAGACGGCCACATTCGCATTCGGCTGGAGCTCCCCCAGCTTCCTGGAGAGGCGCAGCCCAAAGCGGTAGTTCGAGGCGCTGGCAGCCGCTCTGGCCGGGAGCTCGGCCCCAACTGAAAGCGGTAGCACGGCAGAGAAAGCCATCAGCAGTCCGAGAATCAGTCTCCAGTGGGGGCGGTTCATTTCACGTTTCGGGGAATACCAAGCTTTGACTAATAATGTAGTTAGTGCCACAACGGCTTACACACAACTAAAGTCCCCTACGCACCCATTCACGGAATTTCAAAGTATATTGAAACATTGAGGTTGTTGATTGGGGCGGGTCAATGCCAAAGCTCGGCGCTAAACATTCTTCGGAGAATTGGAGCAGCCAGTGAGTCGGAGACGGCTAGAGAACTCTCGCAAATGTGTTCCAGTTCCGATTCTCTCAAGGGGCATGCATGTCATTAATTTTACGGCACTGGGAGAAATCTTATTATATACATGAGTATTTCTTCATTAGCACAAGAAATTGATAAGAGATTCATTAAATATTTGGTTTAAAAATCATTTATTTTTTATTGTTTTCTAGAATTTTTTAATATAATTTATGACATAATATATTCTTTGAAAGTCACAGCTAAATACAAAGATTATATTTCTTAGACAAAAGTCGGCTCATATTATTTGACTAAATAATATATCCATATCGATCCGCCGTGTGTAGGCAACCTTGAGTTGAATCTATTAATTATGGGCACCTTTCAGCGGGTATTTCAATTACTCATTTCGTAGTCTCACAGTGCCCCATCCTGGCCCCCTCCCGCCCAATTGATCTTTGGATGAATTCTCTATTTAAAATCGCTATTTGCCGCAAGTGCGCATGAGGAAGTTTCGCTTGTGTTTTTGAAAAATGATTGAGAAACCCGCCATTGATTTACTGCAGTAGCTGGGGTGGCGAGTTCCGTGCCGGCGGAGGGGCTCCAAAACGGGTTTGCCAACTTACAGATGCGGGCAAAAACCATTCTATGGGAATCCAGAATTGCCGACAGACGTACGTTTGCACGCCTGGGGAAAAGCACGGAGCACGGAGCTCGGAATTTAGGTCCGAGGTTGATCTATCTTATCGGCGGGCACGAGGTTATCGACTTGCAGTTTGCAATAAATACGAGGCTTTTAACTTTATTGTTTGTTTCACAAATGCTGCAAACTATTCCCGGTTGGAGGAGAGTCTCTAGCGCCCGGAGCCAGCCTCGCCCGGGCTTGCTGCCAGGGGCGTGGGGTGCTCCACGTGGCCAATGAAGAGCACGGAGCTGGGGGTGCGCACGGCGAAGACGAACGGGTGATCAGCGGTGAACTCCGGGGACTTGGCGGGCAGTGACAGCGGCACAAACTTGGCATCTATGGGAAGGTTGGGAGTCTGTTAGTATCATAGTTTCTGGAGGAGATTAGGGGAACTTACATGAAGCTGCTGTCGCCTCAGTGCCAGCCTCGTTAACGTCTATGTAGGCCTTTTGCAGGATCTTCTCCACTCGGACTATGTTGTTGAGCATCGTGTTTATCTGGGAGTTGGGACCGAACATCGCCTGAACGCCCATCTCCTTCAGCGGCACAGTCATGTCCTGGTCGAATTCGATGCGGAACTTCGGCAGGCGCACCAGCACATTCCGGCGCTGCAGGCGGGCGGCAATGTAATTCAAGTCGAACTCCGGCCGGGCCAGTTGCGCCTCAAGGGCTCGGAGGCCGTTGACCTGCTTCGGCAGCAGGATAAGCATGCTGATGTTGCTGTCCCGATAGTTCAGCCCCAGGGCGCTGGCTCCCAGTTCCGGCAGATCGGCCAGGGAATAGACGTCGTCGTTGTACATCATGGCCACCCTGGAGGAGCTGCCGTCGGAGTGTACGAAATTGGTGGGCTGGGTGTCCATGGTGGCGAACTCGTTCTCCCAACGACCCTTGAAGTAAATGGCATTCACCATGAGGGCCTCGGTCTGCTCGGTAATGTCACTGGCTGCGGCCAGGTTTTGAATCTTGCCGTTGGTGCTGTCCGACACCCAGGCGTTAATCCTTTTGGATGTGTCCTTGGGGTTGGCCATATCGACGGGTTCGTCCGCGGTATTAAAATAGGATTGGGAGTAGGGTGGGAAGCTGGGATTGATGCCGCCCTTCAGTTGGTTGTGGTACAGCTTGGTGGCTATTTTCAGCTCGGCGTTACCCAAGTCGCTTCTGTCCATGATCAGCTTCTGGAAGCTCAAGGCCACATTTATTTTATTATTCTCGAAAACCCCGGCCTGCTTCAGTTCACTGGCGGTCCTGCCGATCGACGCCCCATAGATGAGTGCCAGGATGCTGTGCACCGACACGGGAGAGTAGACAAAATTAGCCCCGGATTTCGAGGGTGCAATCTTCTCGTAGAGTTTGGAGCTGAAGCGATCCATGAAGCTGAACTTCGAGGTCACCGGGGGCCGGGTGGTTGCGGGGTTGCGGGGTTGCCCAGACTGGCGCCGTGTTGGAGATATCGGCACCTGGACATCCTCATCTAATTGCGTTTGTAAGTTTTGCTGTGAGGGATAGCCACCGCTCTGTGGCACAACCTGCTCTGCTCCGAAGCGGGGTGCAAGGCCAAAGGTGGGGAATCTCTGGGCATGCAAAAGAGGAACCAGAAGCAGAAGCAGGATCACTTGAAAGTGTGAAATGAAACGCATTAAGGGTTACCCAGATTCAATATAAGCTTATTTCAGTGCTTACTGCATTTGCTCGCCATTTTTAATTTATTTATAGCTCCTTTCTTGAATAGAATTTAAATCGATCTGTTCGTCCGGTCCGGTGATCAGCTCGTTTTCAACTGTGCTGCAAAACTGATCATTTTAAATCCGATTCCGCTCATCAGAGCGGGCCAGATTATAGCTGGCGGGACAGAGACAGAGCCGGGGCAAAAGAGGGAACCGGTCCAGAACACGACTCGACTATGCTCTTGAGAACCAGTCGCGGATCGAGCTTCAGCCTTAGCTCTCCCGAAGGCTCTCATGGCCCCCGAGTGGGGAAAACCCGCAATGCGATTCCAATTACACAAAGAAAAACACTCGAACCCGGGGCTGCGGGTGGCTGGTTTTTCAGAGCCCCTTCTATGTGTTCTCCCGGATCGGGCCACAATCGCATTGCACTTTTCATTGCAATGACTCCCCTTCTATGTGTTCTCCCGGAACGGGCCACAATCGCATTGCACTTTTCATTGCAATGACTCACCGCCAGAGATTCGGTGAAAGAATCTGTAATCGTGTGGAAACCTGTTGAGCGTTACGTTTATGGAAGCTCTATCTCACATCTGGCATCGGCTCATACATAACTCCTTCATTTCCTGCTGACATTTTATGCTGCCTAGGAGCCTCCGGGCCATTAGATAACATTTTCAGTTTTGTAAACCCGGCCCATAAATATGACCGCGAGAACTAATTACCATAAGTATTCCCCAGTGAGGGAACGAATCCCCAGATAAGACCCCACACGCTCTCCAACTACCAGATTTTCCAAAGTTTCCATGCATTCTAAATTATGTAAAGGCAAACACGAAATGTATTCCATATCAGCACTTTTCCCGCTCCGATACCGCTCCACTTCTACCTCCACCGGGGTGACCCAATTGCAGGCGGCCGAATGGGTAAACATAATTTACTCCAATTAGAGTGAAATGCCACGCCCCACCACCGTTGCGCCACCCCGCTCCCCACTACCTCCGTCCCTGCCTCGTTGCTGGTTCTGCAATCCAAAATTGGGGCACACTCCGAGTGCATCACTGATATGAATACGAGGCACTGCGGCAGGCATATAAGGCAATCGATAGCACTGGTTTACAAAAGTGTTCTTTTTAAAAGGTGTATTTTTTTCATTTAAAAATATTTTAAACTTTTACGACAGATACTTGTGCGAAGAATTTGAGTCTTAAGTATTTTGAAATATTTATTTTTGTAGAATTTAGATTCTAATCTAATCTTCCACATTTTATTATTTAATTTTTAATATAAGATGCAGAGTATTCTAAGCTCTAAAAGTTATAATATTCATTTCCTTACTCATAAAAATAATATTCCGTGTAACTGAGTGTAAGTGAAGTGGATTTTCTAAGGCGGTGGGGGTACTGGTGGTGCAGTCGTGTTAATTGTGGTGCACCAGGTGGGTTCGTTTAGGTTCATTCCATTCAACTCTCCGCTGGTGTTTGCCCTGGCTGATATGTCGTCGAGTGTTTTCCTCGATCAAACAAAGGCCAGCCTCGTACTTACGACTACGGGTCTGATTTGATCTATCCGTATGAATGGTATTGATAGTTATATGGCCGGGCGGCCAGCCAGCTGCATTAATGGGCATTTCCCCTCAATATGTAGTTTGAGAACCACTTCAAGCTGTCACAATAAACGACTTAGCACATCGAGTAGTAAAATTAATTATGGAAATCTGTTTAAGAATAACAAGCAAAATAAATAAAAGCGTGGCTGGCGATTATAATTGAAACACAAAAAATGTTTTAGCTAAGTATCGCTGAGTTGATTTGAAAACAAGAAAGGAAAGATAACTTCGGGCGGAGCCAAAGCTGATATACCCTAGAAGATAAAACCGGATATACATTTTCTACACGATTTCAGGATCCTGAGACAAAATATTTTTTCAATTTTGTATCCATTTTTCTGAAGGGATCCCTTGAAAATGCGGTTTTCCCCTATGGTGTCCACACTGATGGCTATATCTTCCCCAATTCTCATCCGATTCTCAAGCGGAGTACCTTAAACGATTTCTGGATCGATTCGCCACCATTCTGCATCAAAATCCTGAGACAAAATATTTTGTTCAATTTTTTGTCCATTTTTCTGATGGGATCCCTTGAAAATGCGGTTTTCCCGTATAGGGTCCACAGTGATGGCTATATCTTCCCCAATTCTCATCCGATTCTCAAGCGGAGTACCTTAAACGATTTCTGGATCGATTCGCCACCATTCTGCATCAAAATCCTGAGACAAAATATTTTTTCAATTTTTTGTCCACTTTTCTGATGGGATCCCTTGAAAATGCGGTTTTCCCCTATAGGGTCCACACTGATGGCTATATCTTCCCCAATTCTCATCCGATTCTCAAGCGGAGTACCCTAAACGATTTCGGGTTCGATTCGCCATCATTCTGCATCAAAAATTATAATACCCCCTTCAAGGGTATAAAAATGATTGAATTAATTAGAATTACTCAAATGGATTTAAATACGAAATGATATGTCACCGGAACCAAGATCAATCTTTATGGCTTTTTAACCAAAGTGGGCGACAGAAACCGCAAAGAGATATAGCTAGTTGTCACCGCAGCATTGCCACAATTAGCAACAACATGTTGCTGGTGTAACCACAACCTGCCACCTGCTGCACCACCAACCTCTTTGGCTGCAATTCGTTAATTTGCGTGTTGACTGCAAGATGGCTCGAAGGTGGCAAATGAGGAAAGCTTGCCGTCGACAAAATGGCATTAAATTGCACGTTATACGTTCGATTAGCCCGATTTGCATATAATTATGGTGGATGAATCATAGAGCCGCAGCTGCGGTCGCGGTCATCACAACATTTACGCATCCCGATGCTGGAGTATGAGAAGAGTAAGTTTATGTATTTCTGGAAAAACTGCGATTCTTCGCATCCGGCGCTACTTCAATTAAAGCGACAACATAGAGGAAACTTATAATTTTCCTTCAGCTTAATCATAGGCGGCATTCTTGGCATGGCTTTTCCCTTCTATTTCTGCACAGCTCATGCATTTAGCAGCATTTATAGAAATTGCCAACCCACCTACCCAGCCCCTCGCAGATACCTCGCAGATCTCATCGCAGATCGGCGACTTCCCGTACTCCTCCAGAATGGACAGCAACATCAGTGGTAAGAATGTGGGGGCGGAGGCGGTGTAATCGCTGTTTAAATTTGTACTTCGTGATGCAATCATTTTGAATGTCAGAGGACCAGACCAGACTCGCCTTCCTGGCAACTCCTTTATCTTCCAGTTGGTACGATAGGCGCCATAATTGGTTAAGGTAGTGCTACACTGAGCACTCGGGAATAGAACCTAAAGGGTATTCGGGGGTTTCTTAAAATATTTTGAGGAAAGTGTACAAGCCCCCACTTTTAAAGAAAAACCTTTGCCTTTTTCTTTCCTGTTATTTGCACAAAAGTGTAATGCTATCTTGGCTCAAACAAGAAGTCTGTTTCCATTGTTTGGGGCTCCTTTTTTGGGCTGGGCCCGAACTCTGCGTGTTCTTTATTGATCTAAATTTGTGGTTTGCAAATTTGTAGCTCCTTTTCGGCGGATTTACTGACCGCTTATCGCCGAAATACCAATGTCTCGGCTTTGGCATTTGCATCGGACAATTGCTGTAATTTCCCCTATGGCTTTAAGCCCGGCCTAATGAGCTGAAACCTCTGGAACTGCAATCTTGGCCGGCGGGCCTTGGACGCCGTTAAAATTGTAATCAGTTAACGCTTAATTGGGGGCCCAGCCACGCCTCTCGGTGGGCGTTCAATGAGAATACAATGGGAATCAGAATCAGAAATAGAGATTAGAACGAAGAACCGCTAAGCAACATAACTGCCGGTTGGTAGTTAGCATTTTGTTGTATTCGATGTTTTTACTACTTGACTTGCCAATATATCAAAAGAAGCTGAGGGAAAGCACCGACCGGGACCCTTTCATTAGGGGGAAAACAAAAAAAGTAAAATAAAAACATAGACAACGAGAAAATAATGATGAATTGCGGCATTATAGCACGTTAATGCCACGTGAAGGAGGTCCACAGCCGGCACACAACTAGAACCAGATCGACATAGGAAACAGGAAACTGGAGCACTTGCTCACGAACAGGGCCAGGCCAGGCCGGGCCAGAAAGTCAGCAAGCCAGACCGAAGTTGGGCCCAAAGCCCAAGACAAATATGTAATTGGCCTGGCCGGCAGACACGAAGGTGCGCGAGTATCACGTACCTCTTTCCATGCCAGAGTCAAGCTCAAAATGCATCGACACGATGATTTATTTGCATTGCAAAGCCCAGAAATCCTACACTGAGAGAAAGCTAAAACCTTGAAGATTTCTTTTCTTTTGCCCCAAATTGCACAATTTTTCTTAGTGCTGCTGGAGAGAGGAAAATCCAACACGTAGATGTGGCCAATTTCCCGAACAACTTAATTGAATTGGTGTTGCCGTCTGAAGTCTCCAGTATACGCAATGCCTTCTGCCTTGGTCCTCATTTGCATTTTGCATTCTGCACGCACATAGCCCCTTGATAGATCGACTTTAGATGCATACTGGGCTCCCTGCTTAATTTCTTTTGTGTATTCTGTTTGTCGGAGCGACACACCCGTTTCAATCCCGCCTTCAACTTTAACATTTCACACTGCCATGGCTTTTCATTTTTATTCCCATTTTCTGCTGCGAAGTCGGCTCGGCTTAGTCGAGCTGTGCTGATTGCAATTAAATTCGGACTCACAGAACCCGCCCAAAAGCCAACAGCCTCTCGCGGATCCACCCAAGACAATTGCCTTTGACATTTAGCCAGCTGGCGATTGCAGAACAACTAAAAAGAAACCAATTTCAAAGCGTCAGGGATTTGAGTTGGCTTTTTGTTTCTGGTCGGTTTCTGCCATAATCCATCGGGCACTCGATGGCTTATAGTACACAGGAAGAAATTATAAAGAAGTATTTGGTTTTATTAACCTTCTTATTGAAAGTAGACTGTTAACTAAGGCTCCCCCACCCAGTTTTAAGAGTCTTGAAAATATAATCCGAAAACTATCTCTAAGATCATCTAGCAGTTTTTTTTTCTGTGCCATTCGGCCCTGCCTCTAAAGCCGCACCTTTGTCGGCCTGTCAAACTGGAAAACTGGCCAAGAGCACAGTTGGCTTACAGTTTTGACAATTTACCACCAACCCGGTCTCGGACTTGGACTCGCTCTTGGAATCAAACTCAAAGTCGAAGTCGGTTTCAGTTTCGGATTCACATTCGGACGTCTCGACCATTTGTATAATTGGCATTTCTAATGTTATTTTTTTCTTGCTTTTTGCGAGGATCTCGGAGGTAGAGTGGCTGACTTATTACGGTGTCGCAGTTTTAGCCGGGTTGGCAGAGGCCTAGCTGGTAGCTGGAAAATTCACGATCGCCGAGCGGTTTCTGAAAGCGGCCAGTTGAGCGTGAGTAATCGGAAAGCCGGGGCCAGGCGCGTTGCATAAATATCAAAGGAGGCGCAACGGCGGGAGGAATAGTTGGAAAAATTGTGTACCATAATGAAACTGGTTTTGGGGTTTTCGGAAGGCCGCTCTAAGAACTACAAGCCCGGCTAACACACCACTGATACACACTCGCACAATAAGCCAAGTTGTGTTGCCATAATGCTTGTCATAAATTCTCCAAATTACCCAACACGTCTCGGGCTTTGCGGCCCAGCCGGCCTGATTGCAAATTGTGTGACAGCGGGGTCCGCTCCGCGTAAATTGAATTTATGTAGTTTCTCTCCGGCTACTTACGTACTTACTCACAGGATTAATTGTCCAGCCAGGCCCGGCTTTTTGTCTCAGTGCATCCGTCAATCAGAGACTGTGACGCGACGGGATGCAACGCTCTCCTTTCCCATCCGTCTTGACAATTGAATTTGATTCCATAACATGATCTTCAATTGATGGCAATTGCAGGATTTCTTGTGGTCGGTGCATTGAACTTATCGGAGATCGGAGCCATCTACCCGGGAGATCTTAAATGCACTCGGTTCCGCATTCCGGCCCTGGGGCAATAAAAATTTTTGATTTCTGCTGGATTTTCATGTTGCTTTTTTATGCGTCGTGCATTTGGATCATTAATATCACATAAATGATTCTTCATTCTCCCCAATCATAAACTGTGGAAAGAACTTTACGAGTCTGTAGTGGAGGGAGATGTGAAATTATGGTGAAGGAAATGAGAAAGAGTTTATGAATCGAGGGAAATGAGGCGATTCAGAAATTTCGAAAAAAATAAAGCCATTGAGGAGGGGTAAAGGAGTATATAATCAGGTTACACAGCTTGGTATTTAGATGCAATTATTAAATATTAAAAATATTTAGGGACCTTTCAAAATCATCATTTCAATGATGACTCATAGTTTGTGGCAAATGTCAAAGTTCTTTTCCGCCACACTGACGTTTTTTGGGTGTATTTTGGACAAACTTGTTGAAAACGGTTTCTAAACTCAAGTTTATGGACAACATTTTGTAAACTTTATTTCTCCTCGGCCACTCGGAGGGCACTTGAAGTTGTCGCTGAGGTTGCTGCTGAGGTCGATGCTGTAGGTAGCTCAAGTTCCTCACATTGAGTTTGTTGTCAAGGCCCACGCGCCTTCAAAAGAAACTGCTGAAGGCCTCCCTGACGAAACGCTCTTTAAATTCTGTTACCGTTTCTCGGCCTTCTTCAAACACTCCATTATGGTTACACGGAAAGAAATATCTTCAAAAGTTATAACCCTTTCAGATCCTAAGATCTTTGTAGATATACAAACAGGAAGCGAAGGTACTGGGTATGGATTAACCCACATACCCAATGACCTAGCTTTTTAGACTCGAAGTACAGATTGATTTGGATTTTACTTATAGGATTTAATCATGGCTTATAGACTTTGGTTTCCCCAGTGTATTCACTTCATCTGACTGCCTTGTTTTGTGTGTTGTATCCGAAAAATATCTTTCCATAATCATGCGCATTACGCACATTTGCGTAACAGATTCAAGTACGCGATATGGAGTCTCAAGTGCGAGGCGAGCTCATCGAGTGAGAGCAAAATTAAACAACAAAAAAAAAGAAAACAAGAAACTGTTTTTTAAAAACCTTCTCTACCTCTTTTTTTTTGTTGTTATTTTTTTAGTTGGGTAAAGCTCCAGAGATACAAGTTTTCAAGTGCTCACAAAAAATTATATATGAACTCCATAACTCTGGAGTCTAAATATTTTCCGTTTCGTTTTTGATTTGATGTTGGCGCGTAATGAGTTTGCAGAAGTTTGGGGCTGGGGCTGGAAAACCAGTTTTTTCCTTACTTTTTCTATTGAACGGGTGTACGTATAATTTTTCAATTTTTAAAAATTAACTGTGCTTTGATTAATACACGAACTGCGTGTGTCTATAAAGATAATTTGTTCTTCGAGCGGCTGATCCTCTAATTCTTGAAATTACACAGCATAACGGTGAGGGAAAGTCCAGGATGACAGCACTAAATTGCAGAAGGTTTTATGTAATTTATGAGCAGTTTTACCAACTAATTGGCCTAATTACGGTGCAGTTTACCGGGAGGACCATATAAATTGCAGTTGGGCCTGGAGACGCTGGCAATTCACACTTCCGCGACTCGGCTGCAGTTTGTTTAAGTTGTGGCTGGGGTGTGAGAGAGTGTGGACCCAGTAGTCCCAGCAATATAAACACACTCTGAAAATTTACGAAACACTTGAATTCTATTATATTTCGAAAGGCATTAGTATAATATCTTTCTAAAAGATCAAATATAAACTTTAGAGATGTCGTAAACCAGGAGGATAAGTTTCCCACTTTGGACTTTAAATAGTTTTTGTTGAAAACTTTAATATAAACTCCGATTGGACTATAAAATCCGTGACTCTTTATCAAAAAGTTGTGAACCATTTGCAGGACCTGAAGTCGTTTTATTTCAAGTGCAGCAACGGCAAACAACAAAGGCGGCATCGACAGTCGACAGTCTGAGCGAGAGTCAAGAGTCGCAAGTCGCAAGTTGCAAGTAGCCGGACTCGAGAATCGGGTGCAGGGAATGGCACCCAAGTCCGACAGCAGCATCAGCCTGGCCTGCAGTATGTCTGCTGCCAACATCGTGACTAATTACATGCGACATAAAACGAAAGAAGTGGCCCAAAGCTCGCCGTAAGAGCGAATGGGGGGGGGCTGGGGGCAGCAACCAGGTATCTAAGCAACCAGGTCGTATACGTAATTGAAGAAAAAATATCTGAAAATTGCCAAACAGCCGCAGAAGCAGCCGAGGCAGCAGGAGCGAGTGCAGTAATTGGCAGGAAAAGGCAACAGCAGCTGCAATTACAGCAACAAATGCAACAGCAGCATCAGCATCTCCAGTACAGTAACTTGACAATTCAATAAAACCCGGCCAGTGACTGCCACAGCAGTTGACAAGTCTAATATCAGCTTTGTTATTTGGCCAAAGCCCAGCTAAAGAGATAGGCCAGCTAATTGAAATTCGCCTTTCTTTTTCGGCGGACCTCTCGCCACAAAAAATCTGCATCTGTTGTTTGAGAACAATTCATTACGATTATTTTTAGACTTGGCCACAAATAAAAAAGTGCAACTGCAACTGCAATTGCAACTGTGGTTCGGGTTCGGTTTCGGGTTCTGGTTTTGGTTCTAGTTTTTTTTTTCGTTGCGGCTCTCTACTTCTGCTTCTCATCTTGAACGCCCACTAGCATACCATCGCCATCTGCTGCTGGAGCTGCAGCTCCGACTCCTGTTGCAGTTGCCACACGAAAATAGCGCAAAGTAGTGCATCAATAAACAATAACAATGCTCCTTAGCTGCTGTTGCAAGCGAAGCAGGAAAAGAAACACACAGAGAAAAAATGGTAAAATACTTTATAATAACTTAAAATATATTTACAACAAAATGGATATTTTTTAAAAATTTAAAATAATATTATCTTTAAACTCTGAAATAAGTTTTATGCAACACCCACACCCCGTACATAGTTGGACTATTTTCTCGGTACTGCCTGGCTGGCCTGGCCACATGTGCGGATGTTGCAATTGAAGCCGCTGGCTAGCAGCAGCAGCCTGTCAATAAAAAACAGAAAACAGAGATAGGCCAGGAAAAAATGAAAGAAAAATAAAATAAGCCAAAAGAAAAGGAGAAGTAGGGGAGCATGCTGACAGGCAAGTGCGGTGGAGGAAACTAAAACATGTGCAAGTTTCAATGGCCCGCAGTTAAGTGAAAGAAATCGCTGCCAATAGCGGAAATATTAGCGTTTACCCGGATTGGGGGAGTGGAGCTGGAAGAAAAGCTACAGCCTCTTACCCTCAAAAAGCAGAGAGAAAAGACAATGTGTTTATTATTGCATTTGGCCACGGGCCTAACGCTATACGAAGGTAATGACTGCCACTCTAAACTGGTGGTGGTTCGTGAAAAAATATTCATACGTATACTTGATATCGATGTTGTTGGATAATTTATTTATTGAACTTGTTATTCCACTTTTTGCTCTCAGATCTACAACAAGATCTAGATTAGATTCGAATCGCTTTCAATGAAAAACTTCAAGTATTTAAAAACATTTAGATGTTGGAGCACTTCTAAAGAGATGGAAATATGGTATCCTGATTTCCCACATTCTATCCCTAGTCCACCAATCCGCTCCAGGGCAATCTGAAATGCCAATACTCAAAGTAGGTTTCATGTCACCCCGTATAGACCAAATCAGTGCCATCATGGACCTAATCCAATTGTCGCTGAAAAGGAAGACCCCCTTTCAGCTGATTTTTGAGAGGCAACCCGAAATGCCTGGAGAACAACAAGTCAAAACGATTGTGTTAAATCAAATGAAGCATAATTTTTACTCAATTTATGTGTGCGGGAAAATGCAGACACAGCTCTCCGGTTAACTTCACAGGTCCCAGTGGATCGCTTAGCCTGTCATTCCATCACCGAAATCGCCCACACTCTAGGTATCGGGGGTGGTTTCGGCTGGTGCCTTCTGACATCTGACTTTGATGCTAGCGGACAGGACAGGACAGAGGACAGAGATGCCTCGGGTACATCGTATTTCTATTAATGACTTGCATATTTATGAACCCGCACCGGAACCCCTTTCCAGTACCATAACCAGACCAGGCCCAGAACCCTGCCCCATTCCCCATCGGCCTGGAGGCATTGCTTCGGAGTCGAAATGAGTGCAAATAAGCTGATTTTAATAATAAACAAACACGAACACAAACACAAATAGGCATCAAATGTGTTTCGAGTCTATTTGAGTTTTGTTCTTGGCCGCCAGCGATATATAAAGAGATATATACAGTGTACACTGCCTCAAGACGAAAACATTTAACTGGAATTTGTACATGGCTTCCCATTTCGAAAGGCGTAATAAAAGGGATCGGGGCTGGGGGGCGCGTTCAGCTACTTTGATGTGGTTCCCTGGCCGTGGATTTCGTCAACATGTGGCTTTGGCCAACGAGGCGTGGAAAGTCTTTAAATAAACACCAACAGACCCCTCCTCGGCCAGGTTGCCGAGGAAGTTGCCAAACAATATGAACCGCATTTGCATATGCTCTTCCGCACGGTTCCGCACTTTTTTTTTGGCAACGAGTGTAACGACCCAAAAAGATCGCAGTCGGGGTGACCAAAAAAGTGGAGTAGTTACAGCCAAGTGCTGCCAACTCTCTCCTGCCTTTATGACCGCTTCTGTGTGGGCCCCTCAGCGGGGCGAGTTCCCACAACTCCGGACAAGGCCTAATGCGAAGACAGCCGCGACGGCACAACAATGGCCATATCAGAGTCATCAAGTAAGTATAGTACAGTCAAAGGCTGCGACAACTAATAACGCTCTATAATGAAGTGTTGAGAAATGCGAGGCAGCCCGTTAATGAAATAGTCAACTTCTGTGCGCCGACAGATAGGCCTGACAAGTACAAGCCCAGATTGTAATTGAGCAGCTGGCTGTGACCCTGATTTCGTGCCTACCAAATAATGACTCTCATCTGGATAGTTTTGTTGGCTAAAGATGGTAATAGAGGTCTAGACTAGAAGTCAGAGAGTTTAGGTTGGGAAATAAGAAGTCTTGTAGTTACCACCATTTCCTGTGTTAACCCCTTTGGATCGATTTCTAGTTCAGCGATCCAGCACTTAAAGCTAGCATTGCCACCAAGACCCGGCCACCATACTTGGCCAGTCACCCCCGAAAATAGTCACAGACCGTAGACCTGTCTGGCAAATGGAATTAGGAAATCTTTTTCGCCAAATCCAACAAATCATGTTAAAGCCGACCCACAAGGCGGTGGGTGGCAAGGCCGGGGGGCAGCATGTTTACACCGCTCTAGGTTTGGCTGTTTTGAAACTGTGCGGTCTGTCTGAAGTGGAGTAGGTGGGAGGTGGAAAACGGCCAAGGGGCGGATCGCAGCGGCGTGGGGTGCAGTATGGACCCTTTACGTGGGCGTATTGCGACATTATCGAGGGTGGAAAAGCGAGAACCATCGAAGAACAGCCAGACGGCAAGGACATAAAGTTTATATAATTATTTTTATGCCGACTCTCATAACTGAAGTGGAGCGTGTGTGGGTGAGTGCTTGTGTGGGTGTCTCCTGGGGCTGTGTCAGCCCTTTTTAGCCCAAAACCGAGCGACCTATTCAACTTGCTAACTACGTGAGTTATGCAATGAATAAAATTGAATTACACAAATGTCATTGGCTGCGATGTGGCTCTGGCTCTGCTTGATGTTGCTGTTGCTGAGATCCCACTGCTCCCAGCAACATGTTGCTAATGACAGCCAGATCTCAAATCTAGCAGCACATCTCCCATCTCCATGCACCTCCACCCCGGATCCAGGCAGATGCATTTTAATTAAAATTCTGAAGAAGGGCTCGCTTTAATCTAAAGCCCCGTATCCAAAACGGAAATTGTGTGCGGCTGTTGAAGTGTCGGTTGTTATTGCTCCACCACCACCCACAACGGGCTGTGATGTGTATGTCGGTTGTTCTGTTGTCCTGTCCTGCCTGTCCTGTTTGTCTGTCTGCAGGGTTGATGTGCCGGCGACGACGCAATTTGTTGTTGTTTGCTTTGGCAGTATGGTGGGTCAGTGGGTGTTAACTCCGGCATGGGGTACGGGATATTTGCACATTAAATACCTTGGCGTAACCAAGCGGAGCTTTCACTTTTGGCCTGGCTAGCGACCTTGCACTGAAAGAAAATCTTAAACAAGGGTATTAGAGGGGGCTAGATCCTATCCATCTAGACCACATCTTCCACTTATAAACTCTCTAGCTTTGACCTTCTATACTTAATTGCAAAAGTACAGTTTGCTCCAAAAATCTAATAATTATTAAGGAATTTTGATTGCCAGGGTTAAACCTTTCTTCACCGTCAGGACTAGATGGGTCTATCCTGTCCGCAGCCCGAATAGCATATGAAATCATAAAATTTAACGATCGCCGGGCTGTCTGGCCAGAACCAGAAACCAGAATCCACCCCCTGGGCTGACCAGAAACCGAACCAGAAGCCACCCAACCACTGCTGCTGCACCACCCAACTCGCTCAGCTGCTCGCCGGCTCGACGGCTCGGCACGTGTTCAAATTACCGTGAAGACGCTTAGGGGTGAATTCTCCAAAAACAACAACTAAACGACATTCAAATTGAGTGAGTGAATTAAAAATTCTAGCAATCACGAGCACGGAGAGCGCCACTTTCCCACTGGAGAGATTCTGGCACTCTCTCAGGAAAAGGTATTTGTTGCAAAATGCGAGCATACGTTCGAGCGTTTGCTTCCTTCCTGCCTTTGTTGGCTTTTTTTTTGGGGTTTGTTTGCCTCAGTTCGAATTACCGTTATGTGCGTGTGTGAGTGTGTGCGTGAGAGGTAAAAGGTTGCTGCCAGAGTGTGTGTGTGAGAGGTCACGGGGATCGTGGCTGGGAGAACTTTTTTTGGGATATAAGTTTCAGCTGGAGACAGTGGGTCAAGGTTAACAGAGAATTGATTTTTGGAAATGGAAGATTTGAATTAAAGGTATAATTTATAAAAATTAATGTCCTATCAGAGGATTGACATTCCTTTTAAAAATTAAAATAAATTATTAGTCTTTCTTATCCTCCTAGAAATAAGCCCCTTTTTGATTTCAAGATCTAAAACCCATCTAGCATTCAAAAGGTTACCATTTCATTATCCCAAAACCACAGTTCCTATGAGAGTTCGAACCTCCTAGAAAGGTGAACACCACTCAGACAAAAACACACCCCACCCCGAGAGTAAACCTCGCTTTCGCTACATAATTTCAACAATATGCGTGCATTGAGCAGCGTGCAGCCCACTCAGCTCACCACCCACCCCCCGTCGCCCAGCCACTACCCATTACCGGCTACCCCCCAACGCCTCCCAACCCACCGCAATCGGTGAAAACGAAATCAGACATAAAAACATTACATTTCAAACCCTTATTTTACACACAAACACACACACATGCCGTAAAAAAAGGAAGAAACCGAACGGAGAACTGAAACTGAAGCAGAGAATCCGCCGGTGGCAAAGGACTCAAGGACGTGCGGCGTACTGGGGAGAGTTCGGCTGCCTTCGACAAGGGATGCAAGAGCAATGCCAGATATTAACCCTCCTATGCATGCAGTTGTGTGTGTGAGAGCTGGCCCAGGGGTGTGTGTGTGTGTGTTGGTCCTTTGTGCTTGTCAATCCCGTCGTGCCAAAACAAACGCAACGAACGGCGGGCTCTTCGCCGATTAGAAGAAGAACCATCCGTGAGTGCAACGCGACCGGAGGCCACGCGCTCCGTCCGTCCATCGATTCCGCGTATTTCAAGCTTCTAACTGATAACCTTATCGCGGGCTTAATAATCAATTATATGGAGACTTCTCCCAGATGAGTGTCTTTTGAGAAATTACCAAGAAATCTGAATCTGTGACCAACAGTGAGGCCAACATTTTCGCCATCCGCCGGGTAGTCTTTGTTATTGTTTGCTCCCAAAGCTGCTGCTTTCCGAGAAGTACATGTAGTTCTTTGTGTTTGGTTTTTCCTGAGAGTGTGTGTCTCTTGGCTCCGTGTTTGTGTTTTTGTGAGTCAGCGCAAATGGCAGTGCGCATCTTTGTCTAATCAAAAAAAAAAAAGATACAAAGATACAATATAGGAAGAAAAATAAAACCCAAGGCCTTTCATAGAATCCAAGTACCGGTGAAAGCGGCGCCAAAATCTCGGCCCGTGTCTTGTGCTTTTTTTTTTGGATTTTCTTTCGGCAGAAACAATGAACAATTCGCTTGATAATTTGCATGCCGATAGCGATAGTCGAAATCACTCGAGCCACAGTAATAATAACAGCAACAACAACAACACCACAAACACCAACGAAAGCCTCCAAAACGATGGGGACTCGGACGAGGAGGTCATCGAGGGCATGGCGCTGCTGGAGGGCAACTATCAAGTGCTGCGCCAGTGGGTGCCACCCGCCCCCAACTATTGGGATGCGCCGCCCAAGGCCATCATCAAGTCGGCTGAAGTCAGGTAAACAAACAAGCAACATGCAACATTGCTGCAACATTGGCAGTCTGTTTGGTTAGACTATTTATTTGGAATCTAAAAAAACACCTCCTAACTATAATAAATTGCTACAAATTCTTTCAAGTTAGAAGTATGGGCTTAGTGGATATGTATTGCAACAGCAACATGCTTATGCAATTAAGAGTGCCATTGCTGCCGCCACATTTGGCGATTGCCTTCAATAAGTTTTAATTAAGTGCTTCGGGTTTGATTTGACAGCGCATTCCATTTTGCTGCTCACAAATTGCACAGCAATTAAATCGAATCAGCTTTTCGAGGTTCGAGTCTGGGTCCCGATCTAACGGTCCAAGGCAGCGCCGCACTTGCCGCACTAGCCGCCACATTGCCACGTTTTTCAATAAAAGTGCAGTTATTTGTAACGCACTTTTATGGCCACACATGCGATATGTAAGCTGCATGAAACAGGCCGGGGCGGTCCAACTACCCGAACCTGTCCCATTGCCCCTCCTGTCCTCCTCTATCACCCTCCCCTACCCCTTAGATGGAAATCTCAATGGATTTGGCCTCGGCGCTCCGCAAATCATTTTCGCGTTTTAACAGCTTGCAATTCATTCAATAAAATTTTGATTATTATGGGCGTCATCAAATGCGACGAGCAACATTTGCATGTTGATCGGCAACTAACCGAAGCAAATAAATACGTTTTATTATGTTAGATACCCTGTTTAAATGGGTTATAGCGGGTATATTAGTGCCTAAACTAATTGGTTAAAGTATAAACCTTTAGAGGCTTAGATACTCTGAGGTTGATTACTACCATCCCCCAAAATATGAATACCATTTGGGGGTAAAGACTACTTCTAAAGGGTTATTATTCATTTTTATTCACTCTTAAAAAAATATCTGCTAAGGACTTATTTAAGGTTACTTTTATTAACTTTACATTAATTTTAAATATCAAATGAAAGATGCCCTAGTGGCATAGGTTAATGCGAAGGGTATATCCTTATAGCCTAACATTATTGTTTAAAATATAAACTCATTAAAGCCTTTGCTACCCTGAGGTTGGTCATAACAATGGGCCAAAACATGAGTTATTTTTGGGTATAGCTTAGGGTCATTTGGGTCATTATTTGGATCATTATTAATTTTCATTCATTCTCTGCATCTGCCAGATACTATCTGGTCCTACTTTCATAATCTTTATAGCCATTTCTAAGCCACCTTGTAAGCGACAAGAATTCAACCTTTGGATTTGCAGAAAGGCTTGCCTCAGCACTCTCTTGACTTCGAGGAATCTATATGCCGTTTTGCATTGATAGTTTGCCAGCCGATTATACAGATTTATTTGTCTGCCTATCTATCCGTCCGTTTGCCATCTGTCCGGGTGTCTGGCCTCACTCAACGAGCGCCATCCGTCGGCGTCTGGGCCCCGGAGTTGCTGCTGCTGCCGCTGTTGTCTCACTGTCAACACCAAGTGGTATGCAACATGCAGCTGGAACAAGTGCCGTGAAAGGGGCAAGGCGGTGGGGTGGCGGTGGCGAACTGTCTTCGGCGGAGTCGCCAGCCATCGTTGACAACTGCAGCATGAGTCTGCGGAATTGAGTTGCAGTCGCCGGAGCAGTCGCTGCATATTTGCTGTTGGGCTGCCTGTTGCTGGTAAATAATAAATGCGTTGCCTGAGTGCATGCGAAATGGAAAATCAAAATGCAAACGCTGCCAGATTTTTGCTCTGCCACTGCCACTGCCACTGCTGGATGCACTTGAAGCGGCAGCAACAACAATGCCTCCCCGCTCCGGTCCGGCTTCGTTTTGTTTTCGCCAGCCGGCCCGTTAAGTGCATCCAAGTTGCAAAGGAACAGAAGCCAGGGAATATGAGGAATCTGAGGCAGCTGAGGCAGCGAGTTTCGCGTTGCACGGCATTGTTGCAAGTATCTTTTGCACGTTCTCAATATGCATTTCTGAATTACAATATGTTGATTGCATTTCGCCGGCTCAGGCACCGTCACCGGCATCGGTACTGTCACGTAGCTGGAACACATGCACTCCAGGGCTTCCAGCCGCCATAATAATGATGAGTATTGAAATTGCCAACAATGCCAGTGCATTTCCGTACCCCAGCTCCCCAATGAGCCCACTATCAGCTCCCACCCGGCTTCCTCAGCTGCGGTTAGTTCGGAGCCTTCTTTGTTCTTGGCCAGGATGCCTCCCCTGAAGTGGTTCTGGCTAAATTACTTTATATTTTTCGTATTGTTCGTTGCCAGGGTAATTGATATGGCTCTTTTTCACTCGGCTGTGCTCGGTGTTTGTCCCTTTTGTTGAAAGAAAAGTTTGCCAAGCGAAAAACCTCCTTTAACTTCCATGGCTTTGGGGTTGGGGGTCAGGGTCCGGGTCGGGGGAAACCCCAAGCCACATGAAAGCCTCGACCCCATAGGAAACCGCAGATGACATAATTAATGAGCCTTTGAACCGTCTATAAATAAGGAATTGTTTATACCCTGGTTGTTGTTAATTTTGCACATGACTCCCAAATAAATCAATTTTATATTTCCCCTTTTTCTCGTTTTAGGTGAGTTGATACACGACATCCACGACAGTTCCCTTCTCTTTGCTGACGGTGCCAGTCACAATGGCAACATCAACATCAACAGCAACATCAACAACGAAACAGCCAACTCCTTCCAGCTCCGTATTTTGAATTGTGTGAAGGCGGCACGTCAATGTCATTGAGTCTCAAGGCAAATGGCTGGAGAAATTCCAGGCCGAACAACGAAAGCCCGAGGCAGCAACTACTTGGCCGAAAATTACGATGACTTGTCACACGAACCAACTTTTTCTATTACCATTATAGGTTATTTCTGTACTGTTCGGCGGGGATTGTTAGCAAATTAGCACACCAGTCAGTCGCATAAATTGCAATTTGCTTTCGATGTAGGATAGGCTTTCAAGGGTTGTTCCTATGATACTCTACCCAAGACTTCAACTACCTTACTCCACTATTTTCTTTAAAGAAATCCCAATACCACAAAAGTTGCCAAACAAGCAGTTGCTTTTATGTTCAAGAAATAAAGTATGGTGTGTCCTAGGAAGGCACCACTTCCGTGCTCTCAATCACTGAGACTATGTCCTCGGCCATGTTGCACAGATGCGAGTAGGTCTGGATGTAGAGTGAGTCCCGGAAGTACTTGGAGTGGTACAACTTGCGCATCACCGCCGCCCGGATCTTCGTCTCGTCCAAGTCCGCTTCGCCAATGATCTCGAGCAGCTTCTCCCGGTCGATGGCCGTAATTGGGGCTGGGCGAGGCTGCTCGTTGTTGTCCTCATCGCCGCCTTCCTCTTCCTCAGAGTCTCCCAGCAGGCTGGCGTAGAATCTCTGCAGCTCCGGCTTGAAGAAGGAGTCCTCCACGTTGAACATTAACTCCTCCCACTCGGCAATACCGTTGCAGATAACGCCACGCACGTAGATGAACCGGGAGCGCTGCTTCTCTTCCACTCGCTGGGAGGTCGTGTCCAGGGAGTCGGCGGGTCCGAGCAGCGGAGCTAGGTACTCCGTAAACTCCGCAAACAGTTTCTCTCGTTCCACCACACCTTCCACCCGCAGGACGTACTCCTTGATGGTGGTCAGTCTAAAATCCCACAAGGGCTCACGCGGCTTCTTGAGGCGCATGTGGAATTTCCGGAGCATCTCCAGGTCATCGAACCGGGTGCAATTGTAGCCCGGATTGAGGCTGTTGAACGCCTCTCGATCGTCCAAGGGTCGCTCATAAGGGCAGCAGGCGGGTGGAGCCACCACCAGGGGCACCAGCTTGCTGAGGTGCATGGTCAGCTGGTCGACGGCCACGGCATCTGACTTGCACACGCAGGCACATTGGGCCTCCAGCAGCTTGGCCATGTAGTCTGCCGGAGGAGTGCAGCGTCCGTGGAAACGCAGCAGCAGCGACTCTTGCCGGCTGCAGAAGATTCGGGGCTCGACGTGCAGCAGCCACAGCTCCACGGCCATGCCAACCTAGAGGCAAAAGACAATTAAAAGTTATGGGTTTACTGTGGAGCTGGAGTACCCACCTTGCGTGGCTGGTAGAGGACCACCAAGCTGCGGGACTCCCCATAGGCAAGTCGGAAGCCTTCCAGGTCGAACAGGAACTCGTTATCGCGGGCCAGTAGCAAGGATCCACGGTTGTAAAAGTAGGTGCTTTGCTTCCAGGAGAAGGTCAGGGTCTGCTGCCCGATGTTGGTCAATTGCAAGACAGCTTTTTTTTGCCGCCGAAAAGGGTCGCAGGAGAAGCGGGTCACGATTTCGTAGCACTCGTTGATGCCGCCGGTGGCGGAGTCACCCGACAGGTAGTCCACTCCATTGACCTGCAGCCCCAGTTCCGGGATTACCGGGGCACAAACGACAGTCTCCGTCGAGTACTCCTCGGTATTCTCGAGGGACCCGTAGGTGCACTCCTCGGAACAGATCGGAGGACTTTCAGTGTTGGTGATAGTGTGGAGAGACTCTTCTCCTACTAGAGTTGTACGGGGAGCAGTTATGAGTTTGGAGACATTAGTACCGGTGACCTGCAAGTTGTCCAGGTCTGGAAAAAACTCGAGCACATTCTGAATGGCATAGAAGCGACCCTGAAGACGCTCGTCGAGGAACTCCGATTGTAGCCATCCGGGGGGAGCTTTTTGTTCCAAGGCCTCCCTGCCCAGAAGCTCCCGCTTGGTTACATTGGGCAGCCCAATGATCTCGACGTTCTTGTAGCCAACCATCTCCGGCTTTGGTTTGGTGGCCGCCACGCCGAGCGTTATCTCGCAGGTGCACGGATCCTGCAAATCGGCCAGCTTGGCGACTGGAGGCGCCTCTATCTTTTCGGGTTCCATGCGGTCCGCGTAATCCAGCACCCGCTTGACCGTCTGCTCATCACGATGTTCCAGGGTGGCGCGCCGGTTGAACAGCACCTCACTGGCCATCTTGCCTGTCCTCTGCTGCACGCGCAGTTGCATCTTCTTCCGCTCCAGCAACACCTGTAACATAAGGATCAGGTAAGGTCTTGTAATCCAACCTCCCACTACTCACCTCCTTCCAATATCGGAGCCGTTTGTCAATGTGTGGTTCGCATTCGGCCTGCCGGAACTTCATGGCGTTTACGTGGCAGGAGGAAGAGGTCTCGGGAAAGTCGCCACGGCGCTCCGCAAAGATCTGGTTGATGATATCCTCCACCATTCGCGACGAGTACTTACCCATGGGCGACTCGGTCTTCACTTCTCGTGCTTTCTCAGGGGCCGGAGTTCCACCTCCGGCTGACGAGGTGGATGGCAGAGACGCCAGATTGGCCATCGTGAACTTGGAGATGTCTGACCCGGCAGCCATATAGTTAAATTTCCGGTTCACCATGGATGCCCCCGTTTGCGAGTTCTCCGAATGTTGAACTTGCTTTGATGGCTTGGTTGCCTCTGGATCCGAATCTATTGCATCATCCGGAATATCCATTTTGCAGGATTCTCCGCTTATCGGCTGAAATGTTTGGTACGAAAAAATATATGTACAAGTCCTTGGAGCAGCTTCACTTTGTTGCCAAATAACAATTTTAAACGGACAGACAAGTAGTTTCTGAGCCAACTTTGTAGTGATAGATTACCCTTTTGAAGCAATCTGGTTGGGTGACTAGGACGCAGATTTTGGAAACATTCTGTACTAGAAATGAGATCTTTAGGTTAATTATAATACAATCAATCGAGTTTTATTGTGGTTGAATGTTGCAGAATTAAACAGTTTAGAAAAATATATGAACATTTTCAACATATTTGTTGAAAATTCGAGCTCAGAGAAGAGTGGTACTCTCAATGACCGACACGATGTCCTCGGCGACGTCGCAGAGCAGGCTGTAGGTGTGCATGTAGAGCGCATCCCGCAGGTACTTGCTGGTCTTGAGTCGCTTGGAGACCGTCGCCGCGATATCTTCCTCTTCGTTGGACGACTTGGCTTCGTTAAAAAACGGGATTATTTTACCGATGATCTCCGGCGAAGTCTGCGAATCTTGTGTGATCTCTTCGTCATTCAGTAGCCTGTCCGGGCGACCCCTCCGCTCGTCTAGGACCCGCAGAAGCTCCAGCTTGAAGAACTGGTCGTCCAGGCCCAAGGCCATCTTCTCCCACTCGTCGACGGCACTGCAGATGGTGCCGCGGACGTAGATGAAGCAGGAGCGTTCCCGTTCCGGGTTGTGATCCAGTTTGGCCAGGGCCTCGCAGCGGTTGCACTTTATTGGCTCCAGCATCCTAATCATCTGGAGGTGCAGGTGCTCGCGCATGAGGCGGTTCTCCTGCTTGCTAATGAGTTTGCGCAAGCTATCCAGGCTCAGGTCCCAGGGTCGATCGCGAGGCTTCTTGGCCACGGAATAGAGGGCCTTGAGGGCCTCCAGGTCCTCGTAGCGCTCGCAGCGATGGTTCAAGTTCTGGGCATTGAAGACCTCACGTTCGTCGAGTGCCCGTTCGTAGGGGCACAGTAGTGTCGGGTTTTCGATGATCGGAGCCAGGGTGGCGTGCAAGTTTAGCAATTCCCGGGCCTGTTGCTCCTGCTGCTTGTTGACCGGCGCCTGCTTGTGCTTTTCGAGGCGGCGTTTGTATACTTCCGGCATGGTGCACAGGCCCTTTATGATGACTTCCAGGCGGCGGCCGTTGCAGAACGGCGTCCGCACAATGCTCAAAGAATAGCGCAGAGTGTAGAGTCCCACGTGCTGCGGCTGGAACATCACCCGGACAATACGCCGCTCCAGTGGCTCCAAAATGAACTCTCTGCGTTCGAAGATCAGCTCGGAATTCATAGGAACCCGATCAGTGCGAATACGATTTTTTGGCTGCCAGTGAACGTTTACCAATTTCTTGCTCAGATTCTGTTAAAAAAAAGAGTTATAACCTCTTGGTTTGGGATGTACTCTGACTATAAGTTACCTGGATGTCCAGCAAAGTCTTGAGCACTCGCTGGTGCGGGTCGCATTTGAGCTCCAGTTGGATGTTCTTGCCGGTGGTTTTGTTTGAATTATCATAATCGTAAAGTATACCGTTTATCATAACTGCCTCGATGTCCTGATACGGATCCAAATCATTTACCTCCACGTTGTAAGCCGGTTTCTCCTTGGGGGCGGGCGCAATTTCCGGTTCCTTGGAAAGGCGCTCCTCCTCGCCCTCGAAGAGGGTTGGCTCGAGCTCATGGTCAGTTTCGTCCTCCTCCTCTTCCACGGTGGAGCCGCCGGAGAGAGGCAGAATATCAGCCTCCGCGAGCTTGGTGATCATCGGGGTCTCGGAAATTGGAACTGTGTAGGTGGGAATCACTTGCAGCTTATGGATATCCGGCGCAAACTCCAGCACACGTTGGATGGAACCCTTCTGGTCCTCGAGGTGTTTGCTCAGCACCTCGGAGCGTTGCCACTGACTCTCGGGAGCATCGGGGGGTACGTTTATGGAAGTAATCTCCTTCTGGGTCACCTGTGGCAATCCGACGAACTCCACCTCCTGTATTTTCGGTTTGGCCAAGAAAAGCTCTTTAATTTCACAGCAAGTCTCTGGATCGTTTCGCGCCTTAAGCGAGCGCAACATGGTTTTCTCCTTAACTAGGTCGGCGGGGCGCGAGCGGTCGGCGGTGTCAAGGATGCGAAGGATCATCTTCTTGCTGGCGTCGTCTATGGTCGTCGGACGGTTAAAAAGCACATCTTCTGCCCGCTTGCCGGTTTGGCGCTCGATGCGCTCCTGGATTCTCTGGCGCTGGTTCAGCACGCGGTTCCAGTTGCGCAGGCGGGGGTCCATGTCCAAGGACGTATCCATTTTTTCCTTTTTAAGAATTGACGGCTTTGATATCACCGAGTTGCCATACCTTAAATATGAGTAATCCCCCGAGGTGGAGCTCTGCTTCAGATTAAAGTTTTCCAGGCGCAGGACGTCTGCCAAGATCTCCTCCATGGTCTTTGTGCCCATGTGGTGCAGCACGTTCGGCTCGTCATCGTCAAGGTCCATGTTCATGTAGTTTTCCTGGGTATCTACAGCCGACGCATCCACCCTCGATGTATTCCTTCCTGTATTCCGTTTGGAGGTACTGGCCGCCGTTCCTCTGCCAATCATTTTTGCGTTTTAAGGTTCGTAGTTCACGGAAGTGTTATCGTTCAGGTGTGCGACCAATATTGTCAATATTGTATTTTTGTGTTTTAGTGTAGAATTGATTTTATTTTTACAAGTCAGAAACTTTTTAAACTCACTGCTCTGTTTTTGGAATGAAGTTTACGAAGTTACAGTTGAAACTCTACAATAATTCTTCATACAAAATACTTCAACACACAGTTACCCTTGAATTTGTTCAAAAATTATAAAATGAACCCTAGTCTTGCGAATCTGTTGGTCGGTGAGGGCTCTGCCAAAGAGGATCAGCATCCTGGTGACTTGGCCAATGACCTCATCGACGATTTGCTGAAGAAGCAGCCCAAAGAAGGCCACTACGATTCGGACTCACGGGATGAGTCCTGCCCGGCGAGGAGGAGAAGCAAGTGCAGCGTGGATCGTCGACTCGAGTACTGGAAGGACATGCTCCTCCAAAGACGAACCCTGCAGGAGAAGCTGCGCGCCCAGACAGGCAGGGGACCAGCCCAAATGCTTCACAACCGTCCTCAGAGACCTGAAGACTTTCTGGAGATAGTGGGCACAGCTCAAGAAACACCTGGCAGCGACATGACAGAGCAAGAGATAGTTCATTTTTCACGTCCTGGTAAATACATCCTCCCACACTGTTGGTGACTTTTTGCATCTTATGGTGAGGTTAGTTCTTCACTTGACGTTTACCCAGATACCATCTGTGGCTGTGTTCCCAGCCTACACGAGATGAAAGTCCCCGATAAGATCTTCCGCGGCTTCAGTAACTTGGCCTTGGATCTCAATAGTAGCAGTTCCATAGCCAGCGCTGAGCCTCGCCTAACTCGGAAGCGGTCCGGATCCAAGGCGACGATGCCCGACTCCACTCAGCCTTACTCCATGACCAATAAGTGCGGAGACAGCTGTGTATTACAATGCGTTCGCATCAACGGAATACACTACCGACCAGGCACGCCGGAGTTCTCGCCGATCGTGGAGCGCACCTTCACCTGCCATCCCTTCCAACGTCACGTTCGCACAGTGGTCCGCATTGAGAACAGTGGTCGGGTGATGCTGCGATGCTGCTGGCGGCGAGTCAACTTCTTCTCCAACAATGGAACACTTCTTAAGGACGATTCCGAAAACTTTATTTTCGACACCCAATGCTTCCAGCTCCACATCGGCGAAACCAGAGACGTGACGATACTCTACCAGCCCCGGAAGGTGTCCATTGTCAAGATGCGATGGCTGCTTTGCACCCAACCTGGTATTTTTTTCCGCCGACCTTATGGACTCACTCTAAATGTCCATGGACGTTGCACCCCGTCCATGCAGTATCTGGAGCGCCTGGCAGTTGAGAAGACCCGAGCCCGGCTCTTGTCGGTGGAGGAAAGTCTTTCGCTGAAACAAGACGAGCAGGCGCAGGAGAGGCCTGTGCTGTGCCCGTATGTCCGTGAGATTGAGGAACGGGAGGTTTTCAACATCCTGAATCAGAGGTATTTCTGCCAAACCTATGAAGATCTGGAGAGGCTCCATGCCTTCTTTGAGAAGATAACCAGATCATCAAACTTATGGGACCTCAGCGTGGAATGCCTCTTCCACTATGTGTTTGCTGTGCGGGATGTAGAGGCGCGAATCCAACTATCCGAGGAACTAAATACACTGCTGGATGGGCTAAGGAATCCTCTGGAACTTCCGCTGGCGGAGTCAGACTCCCCGAGGCTGCTGCAGAAGCGGGGCAATTCAGGATTTTTGTACGTCCGAGGACTTCTTGCCAGTCGCCTGGACGAATGGGAGCAACTGGCAATGGAGCTGGAGAAAAAGTCAGTCGATTACATGTACTTCATCAAATCCATATATACGTTGTTGTACGGAATGATTGGCAACACAGTGGAAGATATAGTGTCCATCATCGAATCCCTGCAGGAATCTAGTGAGATGTAGGAAAAGTAACTCAAGTAGCATCCATTAAACATTTTGGTTACAATTTCTACTAGAATTCGATTGGTCAGAGAAAGTTTAAGTAACTTTCTAATCACCAGGTCTTGTTAATCAATTATCCTTACACAAAACAAAAAGCAACATAGTTTTCGACGAGCGAGTAAGCAAATATAAATACAAATACATAATAAACACACAAGATACACAAGATGAGTTCACTAAGAAGGGACCACATTAGGGCTTCGGAGCACCTGCCCATGTCGCGGCACCGCTCCTGGCTATACTCCTTTATGAATTCGGTGATGCCGAATCGTTTCATCGAGTCGCACAGAAATGAAATGGATATGGGGTCCACCTCCACGGTGGAGGACTTCGCGAGAACCAACGCCCTCAAAGAGGTGACGGCGCGGGACACCAAGGCAATAGTGACCGACATTGTGAAGGAAATCTTTGACCACAATGCAGGCCACGCCTCAGTGTCCTCCTCGCAATGCTCACTGCAGAACCACCTGATGGATTCCCTGGACATGGATCCTCGTCTCAAGCTGTGGTACGACACCCTCCAGGACCGCGCACTCGTCCAGGCCAAGATTCAGCGGCAGCTGGGTCGCCGACCCGACGAGATGCTGATCAACCTGCCCACCACAGTGGGGGCCCGGGACAAGGGCACTGTCACCCGCATCCTTGATCTCGCCGACCGCATGAATCCCACCGCGCTGGTACAGAGGAAGCCCGTCGTGACCCCCGAGCAGCCCGACGCTCAGCAGTGCCTGCCGCCGCTTCAGGAGACGCTGCCGCGCGCCGAGCGGACCGGGAAAGTCCGGCCGGAGATCAGCGCCCTGACCCGGGCCACCAAGCAGGAGATCATGGGCAAGCCCCTTCAGCCAAAGAAGAATCGCACCCAGTGGCTTCAGTCGAAGGTCTTGGATGAGCGGATCGAACGCAAGAGCGAGGACATTAAACGCGTAATCGACCACTTTCCGGAGACGGAGGACCTGGAGGTGGTGGGCTCGTGCATGCAGGAAGTACTGTTGCGCCACGAGTCCCGCGGGAATGATGATGAGCCTGATATCGAAAGACTCTCCGCGTCGTCCATGTACAGTGTTAGCAGTAGCAGCCAGCTTCCAGTACCCGAGGAGCGAAGGGTTCAATTAGACCTCCAGCCAACTGAAATTTTTCCTGTGAAAGGAGCCGCTGTCAAGATCAACGACGTGCTCTACTACAACAGCGGCCGACGATGTCCGCAGCCAGAGGTGGCGTCACTGACCTTCGAGTGCCACCCGTACCAGAACATGGTCAAGGACTTGCTGCGCATCGAGAACGTGGGTCGCCTGGTGGTAACATGCCACTGGAACATGCAGGATACGGGAAAGCGCGTCAGCCAGGCTTTCGCGCCGGTTTATGCCCTTGACGCTTTCCTCATGGGGGATACGGCGTTCACTATATTTCCGGGCGAGGTGCATGTCTGTCGAGTCATGTACCGACCACGTGAGTGCCACATGTTGCGCCTTCGCTACGAGCTTCGCATCTTCCCCAATGTCCTGGGCACGCTGCGCAGCTGCTTTGTGGTCCGGCTGTGTGGCAAGTGTGTGCCGTCGCCGGTGTACACCGGCAAGATGAAAAGTATCAAGGAAAAAGTGATCGCCAAGTCCAAGAAGAAGATGACCGATACCCTGGCCCAGGAGCATGCCTCATTGGTACCGCTAATACAGCCGCACGAGGTAGTGTGTCCCTACGAGCGGGTCTTCGACGAGCGGGAGGTCTTCAACGCCCAGAACCCTGGTTACCGATGCGAGCGGTTCGACGACCTTGAAACCCTGAAGGCTCTCTACCAGAAACTGAAAAAGCCACGGGAGCCTGCCTGGGATCTGCGTCTGGAGACCATCAGGCAGGTGATCCTGCGACTGCCCCAGCCCAGCGAGAGGGAGCTGCACTTCGAAGAGCTAATCGAGGTAGAGGAGGCCATCAAAGGAGGCGGGATAGGTTCTGCTGGAGATGGGGATATGCTTTCGCCCGCCCGCTTCGGACGAAGCACTGAACGGGACCGATCCCGGTTCATCTATGTGCGCGGCTGCATCGGCAACGGAATCCAGGAGTGGGAGGAGATGATGGCTGCCATGGAGGTCAGTGCCCTCAAGCTGGAAGTCACACAATTTCAGGCCAAGCTGCTGGAAGCCGAAGCAAATGAGGGGGAGGACGGCGAGGAGCCTGCGGAGCCGAAGCCCTGGATGCAGAGGCTGCGCCAAGAGGACCCCGTCCGGTATCTGCTCAAAAGGTTGCGCTCCCGGAAGGCCTACAGGGATTCACTGTACATGCAGACCTATTCGCACCTGTGCGACCTGGCCGAGAACGTGGTGTCAGTCATCGAAAGCACACAATACGTTTAAAGTTAGTTGCTGCCAAATTCCGTGATTGTCTTAAGCTCCAAATTTGAAGTTTGCCAAAGTGATAAAGGAAATACAGAAAACACATAACCCCAGGGACGGTCTATTGATTCGGAAATCTATTAGTCCGAACCGGGGGGCCAGAAAACTATTTTTGGTTTGTGTTTTTTTTTCTTTTGCCGTCTTGGGACACACCTGTGCCTGTCATATTAAGGGAACTTTTCCCATTACTAGAGGCCGTTATGAGCCAACAAAATTGCCCATTTTCCAGGACTTCTCGACCACGCCCCTCACCGCCGCCCTACTTAATGGCGCGCAAATGTCGGCCGGAAAAGTTTGAGCTTTGTCTTTGACTTCGATTTCTGCTAGTTTGCATTGATTTGATGACACTTTGGGGGTTATTTTATGCCACTAATAAACGACCCCTGAGTTGGCGTGTCAAAAAGTTGTCGGCACACCGGGCTGCTCTTTTTCCCCCCCCCCCCCATTTCGGGGGTGGCGTTCCAAATGTGGCGGCAAACGAGGCCATTATGCCTGCAATTAGCCAAATTGATTTTCAGATAGCGTCAACACCAACCCCAAACCCCAATCCCCAGTCCCCAGAACATGTTTATTTCGGAAACTATTTTTGTTTTCTAACTAAAAGTCTTAAAATTGTTGTTTTCTTTGCAGGTAAGCTGAAAAAAAAACGCATCTTCTATGTTAAGTACACGCATCTGTGGGTAAGTCTTTGGAAGTACCGGCACCTCGGGAGCTTCACACGCCGCCGATCCACAAATCATAAATCATATACATACCACATACACATTATGTGCCTGCCTCATGTGGCATCTCTGGCAGTGCAACAAAAAGATGCAGCATTTCCGCTCGCACTCTCGGGTCCAGCGTCTAATTAGCCCACGACCGCACTGGCTGCTGCTAATGTGCGGCCTAATGATCTCCAGCCCGTTCGCATGGTGACCAACTAACATGGTCAATGGCAATTAGCCTTGAACCCCCCATGCGGCTAACTCGGTTGACACTTTATGGCTAAGAGGCCGTGAAACACGCATCTGTCATATGCGACACTAAAGGGGTCTATCTTGCCAATTAGGTCAGCTTAGGGATTACAGGTAAAAGTATCTGCTACTTTTAGACAAATCCTATTTTATAGTTACCTTTTTAGAGAACATGAAGATTATCATTTGTAAATGTCAGTCTTTTGAATAGGTTTTTGGGATGTAATAAGACTAGTTTACCTTTTACTATAATATATTACTAATCTTATCTTCCCTCTTCAACTTTATCTCAAAGAAAACCTTTCTCCCATGCGATATTGTGCCTTACAAAAAAAGCCTTGCATACTTTTAGGCTTTTAATAAAGCCTAAACCTCTGCTTCATCGAACCACCTCGAGCATGTTGGCCACTTCCATGTGGATCGCATGTGGATGGGTTTTAAGAAGAGCGAGCGAGTCGAAATATCGAGGCTCCCACTCGCACACAACTCTGCCCCAAGCCCCAACATGTGGATCCAACATGTATGAGCCACCCGAGTGTGGCCATCACAAAGTGAGAAAAAAGATCACATTGGGAACCACATTCAAGTTTTAAAAGTTTTCGAGATTCCGGCGCGATCGGTTGGGCTTACACCTGTTACCTGCTGTTACCTGTGTTTTGCCGTCGATGTCGATACCGTGCATCGTGTTAACTTGCACCAGATCTGTCAATTATCGTTTCCTCTCCCCCGAACCGGTGCAAAGTGCCCAGAAACCAAAATCCCCAGCCAACAAAAGGCTTCAAATAATCCAGTTTGTTGGTTAATCCAGTGCAGTGTAATCAGTTTAAAAAAAGTGCTCAAAATTAATGTAATAACTTGCGATTCATAGGCTGAAACCATTCTTATGGATACACATGGATACTCCAGCTCGCCTCCAGATCAAGATACAGATACAGATACTTTCTGAGAGACAGCCATAGGTGGGGCGACAATAAAAATGCATTGAAAATCAAATGAAATTCGAGACCGATTTGATATGCGGGGCACAGGCCGACGACAGGCGTTGTTGTCTCTCGGCTGCCCTAGCCCAATATTTTTATGGGCCTATCGAGTGGCCAAGAACCGAGCGGCCAACGGGGGCCGGGGGGCAAACGAAAGACTTGAGCAACGAACTCGGTTCGCCGACAGATACCAGATAGTAGCCGTCATAGACTTATGCACATGCCTTGATTTATTTAGATGCGCCGAGTCTTATTCGCGCACTTTCACCAGCCACATACTTCACATCTTAAGACAGCATCGCGGAATGAAGTCATAACCAAATAAGCTTACAACTTGCCCCGCAACACATAAAACATGGCTACATGACTTGTCTGGCCATAAAAACACTTGGCCAAAAGCCCCAAAATAATTTGATTACCGAGCATACAGCTCCTCCGCAACCCGGCTTTCTCCTCCGCCGCTTGATCCAATTAGCCACGGCAATAGATCCACTCCAGAGATCCGACCAGAGCCAGCTGCCACCCACAACCAGTCGGTTGGTCGGTTGGATTGTAATGAAATTGACTTACATGGTCTCCAATGTGTCAACAATGGCTTGTTAGCAATTGCAGAGCCGAGGTGTGTGGGCCGCGGACATGGGTTGCCAACTGAGAAACACCTTATTGACAACAGACATTTGACTTCTTGGCCCACTGCTGGCACACATGTGGGCTGGGAATCGAATTTATCTTTGATTTCTAATTGCCTGACATACCAATTTAAATTTAATGCTCTTGAGATAGTGTAGTTCTAAATCGAATTCCTCCGAGAGATGTTTTCTTAGACCATAAAACTCCAGGTGGAAAAGAAAAACCGACTTTGCTCCACTCCATGAAGGAAGTGGGGCCCCTTTAGTTATGGTGCCTTGTGGCACGCAGTCCCCCGTCTAACCAAATCAATTTTCGCGCCGCTTTATTAAGAAATTCTTCATAATTATATAGCGACGGCCGGCGGGCAAGTCGAAATAAAACTGTTGTTTATGGCCGAGTTGTGGCAACTAGTAGTCTCAATTATGGCTCTGGCTGCATCAACTTTCTCCCTCACTTGGGGCAGCCACGGCTGCTTAACCCCAATCGACGCCTCTAACTAACTGGCGTGTTAATTTGTTGGCCAGTTCCTCGCACAATTGCTGGACCATGAACAGATACACGGCGAGAAACCAGCTAAGAATCTCTCTCGAAGATTGGAGCTTTACAGTTAACGTTTTTGGTTAGCATAACAAAGATTCTGGGGGGCTAGCAGTGGGTCAACAACCCGAACCCTACCATCGTTATGTCAGGCCCCGTCTTTTGTCCCATTATTTGCATATTACACATGTCTCGAGTCCAGTTTGAGTGGCAATTAAAAAGGTATTTCTACATCTCCCATGGCTCCCAGGCTACCATAGTCAGGCCTCCATCCTAATCCATTCATCACACTGAGGCGAAATTCGGGATGTAAATTAATAAAGCCGCGTTATGAGCTTTTAAAGCGGGAAGTCGTAAATGAATACTGCCTCTGAAATGTGGGAATAACGCCGCCGAGCAGCGGACGCCGTCGATATGTGTGTGCGCAAAACCCAATTTGATCTGTCATCCTGTCAGCTCGCGTTATTTTTCCCAACCATCTGCCGTGCAGATAAGAACGGGTTCCCCGGAAAATGGAGCAGCTATTTACCATGCCATGCCTCTCCTCGACTTATTTTGATTGCATTTGACATTTAACACGAGTGCTGTGCCGATTAGACCGCCAAACCGCCCACACTCTTGGAGTTTAGTAGGCGTGCCTGGCTGGATTTTCATTTTCACTTTGCCCCACCAGATCGGGGGGGCTTATGTAAGCTCAATTAAAAAAAAATCGAGAAGGAATTCGAGCAGAGCAGAGACAAACTCGATCTGTGAGCACAGCAATCAATTTCTGGGGTCGGAGACAAAAGGCATTTAGCACCGCGCTCCCCGATTAGGCAGGCGTGAGATTATTATCTGGTCCAATGAAATATGAGACTGCCAGACAATGGCTCATTAGATCCAAGCCCTGTCGACTGGGCCTGGGCTCGGCTTTCCCCTAAAACTAGTTGGCTAGCGGGCCGGCCTAAACTATGTAATTATTACGGCCCAGCTAGCCAGAGCTTTCAGAGGCTTAAATTATAGTTTGGCCGTAAAATAGACAAACAAGTTAATCCATTAGCAAGTGAGACATCTTCTTGGCGAGAATCGAGAACCGGAAAGAAGCCAGCCTCGTGGTCCGCTATTAAATGCATATTTCTCATTGTTTATATTGTTTATCTGGCGGGCTTTCGTATGGTAATATCGGAAAATGTGCCATCCGACTGCATAATAAATTATGAAACTTTACAGTTGCATCGCTCGGGAGCGAGAATGAGTTGTCATGTCTGCACCGCGGCTTTCTAAACCACTTAGGTAGGCAGTGATAAGTCCATAGATATGTCAGATTTTCCGACGCTGAATGGGATTCTTGATAACACAATTTTGTGGCTTTTCGGTGGAAGACCCCAAAGCCCCAGAGAAGTGGGCGCTACACGGAGGCGAATACAAAAGGTGACGCGCGGTGAACGGCTTCAGCTGCTTAACTGCTGGCCGGGAAAGTAAACCAAGACAAGCAATTGACTTTTTAACCTGCATTGCTAGTAAATTACACTCGGAGAAAAATCTGCATAAGTAGCCATAAAATTAATTGCATCTGTCTGTCATTTTCCACGCAGTTTCCCAGCCGCTGGCCATGAAAACTTGAAACTAGACAAATGCCCGGCAATAAAAGGCTACCATAAAGCCATTCGGACACTCTACTTCAGTCCTGGCCAACTAGCCAGGGTAATTGCAATTGGGGATTGATGACAGAGCCGCCAGTCATACGGAATATCAGATATAATGGCAATGTAATAGGCAACTTCTGTATTTGCCTCGCATATTACTAATACGCCCAGTTAGCCAGTTGCCCAACTAGACCCGCTTGTCAGTCTGATTTCAATCAGTCTCTGGCTCGGCCACTGGGTCAGGTACGGGCTTGGGTATTAACGCCGGCAATTTAGCATCGGATAAATAACGCGACAAGCATCGATGGCGTCACTTACACATGTCGAACACCAAGCCAAGCCAGAGGAGGCAGCAATAAATTGTAACGGTGCCTTGCGGCACATCCACAACGATCTGATCCATCCATTCTTGGCCTTCCATCGCCGGAAGTCTTTGTTTGGGCATTGGTCTCCATTTTTGCTTTATGATTATTGTGTGATCGCGTTTTAATCGCATTGGAGTGGAGTAGCACATGTGAATCATGCGCTCAAGTGCCGCTTTTTCCCATTCGGAGAACTGGTTTCCCCCACTTACCCACTCATTGGGCTCTAATCACACCCGCCGTCTAACTGCAAATCTGGCCGGGATCGCGTGCTGCGGCCAAGACTATGTTGCGGTTGGAAACCATCTTCCATTTCTCAGTTGGCCGGAAACCACATGCCCCCTCCTGGCTCCGAGGGCACTCGCCTCTGCCTGCAATTGTTCTTCTTTATAATTTAATTATGTTTCGTCTATTTAGCATATCACAATAATATATCTAATTTAAAAATTCCAAAAGACAGTTATTCTTTTTAAAAAATAATTGCAAGTTTCTGTAAGAAAACAGAGACGTCAATATTGTTTCTGGCTTCTCCCTTGGCCCCTTCTCTCGCTGAGTGATCTTTGATCTCTGGTGGTAATCTGATAAATATTGCCTCCACTTTTGATTGACAGCCTTTCCATGGCATTGATCTCATAAATATGAGCCAAGACCCTGCCTTTTTGTCGACTCCATTAAGGCAGTCTGCGAGCACTAAGCTAAAAGCAGCTTAATGCACTCTCAAATACAACTTGGCATTGCGATGGAGACGAAGATTGCGGCTGGCAACACACACTGGCAGGATGCACTCATAGAGACTCACAGAGTACGACTGCGAATACGTTTGTACGTGCAACCATCGGTGGTAAGCTGGAATTGCAATGCCGTTGAGGCATTCGGCGGCTACCACTCAACCTGAGGCAGTTGCAGTTGCAGCAACTGCCCCTGCTGCTTATGCTGCTGATGATGATGAAGATGAAGATGAAGTTATTATTATCTGACAAGGGCATCGCCGCCATGGAAAACTGCATTGGCCTCGCACTTAGCCGAGCTGTTTTCCACATTTTCTCCTCCACTACGTGTCTGGTGTCTTTATTAGAGGCGTGACTAATCGGCTCGATGCCTGATGTCCGCAGTACCTTGTCCGATGTCCATTATCATCTCCCCTCTAGCCGTAAGCCGTAAGCCGTAAGCGTGTACGCAGCGCTATTTGCCTTTACATCCAATCACTATTAAGGGTTCAAGCTGCCAATTTCCAGTGTCTACAACACTTTGATTAAGTCTTCCAGCTCCACTCGGACGCCAGCTTCCGTGTGCGGTTTGGGGAAAGTGTTAAGAGCATGCTTCGGCGGTTTCCATCTAGTTGGAAAGTAAATTATAGGCAATCGATCAACACGGCGGGCTTTTGTTTAGTGTTTTTTGGATTCGGGTCGAGAAAGCGGAGTTTTCCTCGGGCTTTGTATCTGTATCTGTGTCAAGCGATAACCTAAAGATAAAGATATTTCCAGAAACTAAATAACACCTCTGAAGGAGTCGAGTTTTCTCCATGTGTAACCCTAACGAATAACCCATCAAGTTGTGCCAACAAAGAATAATAATATTCTTTTATAACCCATTCTAAAGAAAAGAACTTAGTTAAGCCTAAAAAATTTGGAAAAAATGTAAATAAATCCTACAACAAATAACCGGAACTAATCGCAACTAAAATCCAAGAACCAAACTTTAAAAAAACACAACAACTCATTTAAATTCCTAACAAACCTTAATTTACTTTTAAAACAAAAGCACCATAAAAACTTAAAAAAAAAAGCCCCAAAGAAAACAGTTAAAAGAGCAGAATGTCATTGCTAACAAGAAAAGGCACAGAGACCAGAAAATAATTACGGGCCAAGAACAATAATAATAAGCAACATGACCGGCCTGTCAGCGGCCGTAGGAGGAGGAGGATCAGGAAGAGTCAGCGGCCCGGAGGCTGTTTCTGGCCAGGTTGTAGAGGCCAGTGCCAGTGCCACCGCAAATGCCACTGCCACGGCCAGCATGGAGCCAGCGATGGTGCCACGAACCGCCAATTTGCTGGCATGCAAACAATGGTGGCGCGTCTGCTTTTTGTACGGCGACCAGCAGAAATATTATCGACAGCTCTATAGCAAGGCGGCGGCCCAGCGCCTGGCGGACGCTAATCAGGAGCCCGACAATAAGCCCGGCGATCGGAATCAGGACCGCGACTACGACACCGTCGGCTGCGATCTTATCAGGTCGCAATTAGATGCTGGCGAAGATGCGGACGATGGCATTGATCTGGGCGACGGTGCCCCCAAGGCGGGCAAGGGCAGCTCCTCTCCAGGGGCAGGGCGACCCCTCTTTCCGCTCTCCTCCTCCCCGCGACGCAGCAAGAAGCTTCTGCGATCGTTGAGGGCGCACGTACGAGGCGAGAAGCCTTCGCTTCCACCTTCACCCGGGGACACGGAACAGACCCAGAGGAATGCTCGCGTCACGGTGCTGGACGATCCCTTTCTCTTCGGCATCGATGCCGATCATCTGGGCGATCTGGTGCGCGGAAAGCGGTACGGTCCCCTCGAGGTCAGCGAGAATGTGTCCAAGTTCTTTGCCGATCAGGAGGGCACGGCCCAGGTTCTAGAGATTATCGAGCAAGAAGAGGAGATCCTGCCGCCGCCGGAGCAGGACACTGAAAAGCCAGCCCTACCGCCCAAGCAGAAGCAGCAGAGGCCGGTGCCACCTCTGCCGCCACCGCCAGCGAATCGGATTACCCAAACCCCAAACCAAAAGCTAACCCCAGAGCCACCAATGCGACCCCTGACCGCCGGCGATCTACAGTTTCTGAACCTGAGCCTGCGGCAGAGGAGTTTACCGCGCAGCATGAAGCCGTTTAAGGATCCCCACGATATCAGTTTCACTTTCAACGAGCTGGACACGAGCATCGCCACGGCAACATCAACGGCAGCGGAAGTGGCTACCGGAGTCACTGCCGCCCAGCAGGAGTCAAATGAGTGAGTAACTTTCCAGCCAGTTCATTTGTCAGATGCGATTTGGCATCCTTCGAGGTGGTTTCTTCTGTAGAGGGCAAGGTGTACCGTGTACATGCAATGCTGCATCCATTCACTGTATCTGCTGACAATTTAAATGCATAAGTTTTGTTGGCCGCAATGATTGATTACCGAGAGGTCGGGAGGAGATGCCGCGCGGCATCAACTTGTTGCGCAAGGCGGCGGATAGCGATACTGATGCCGCAGCAGGAGTCAATGAACACACATTGCGTGTTCTGCGACCGAGACGAACCGCAAAGTACACGCAACAAGCAGCAGCGGCAAAGCAACTACCCGAGGCAACTTGTTCTTGTCGTGGCAGCCTGAAACTGAAACCCCAAAGACAGTGGTGACAGGCGTGCGTAAATCGGCTCAGAGAAAGTCCGCTGATGGGGTATTAATCTTTTTATTTTTAAATAACATTAAAGTATCTACAGTACAGTAAAGAGACAGGTTTTAGATATTAAGTACCTTGTTTAGCAACAAAATCTGTTTAAATATTGTTTCTTTTACCAAAAATTAAAGAAAATTCTTTCATAATTTAATAAAAATAAAAATTATTTATTTAAAACATCCTTTAAAGTCCTAAGAAACTTGCCCCAGTGTATTGATGTTGGCTGTCTGGATCCGATCCGCTGCCTTGCACTCGAGTATAGTAGTTGCATGCCCCCTAGCTCCTGTCGTGCCCCTCAGCCCAATCTTTTCATACGCATCACTCACAACGGCAAACGGGCCTCCGCCTTCCACTTACGCGGGCTCACTCGGGTTACGCATACGACGCATGTGCCCCAGGGCCCAACGCACATGGGGCACAGCCGACGACGACGACAACTGCCAAAGTGTGATTTACCAGAGGCCTTGTTCCTCTTGGCGAATGCAGATGCAGTGGAGCCGAGTGCTGGGAGCTGGGAGTTAAGTAAGGCAAGAGAGTGGCTGCATTTCAGCAATTTTAGTGCCTTGCTACGGCGAGCTCCGCTTTCATGTCATGATTTTGCATAATGCCATGCAAATATCGGGCCCTAAGCCTAAGTTATTGTGTTTTGCGGATGGCAGGCACGCAGCTTATGAAATATGGTCGGCGATTGTTTTCCCGCAGCCAGCCGCATGACATTTCCTCCTTTTCAGCCATTCTGCCATTCAGCCATTCTGCCAGGGAATTGTGCCTTTGGGGGCTGTCGGGTGGAAAAAACAATATTGGCATATATTTCCATGGACATTTAAGGGCTTTGATTTAGTATGCAAGGCTTTGGGGGCAAACAAAAGACTTAGGCAACGAACTCGGCGACCGCAGTCGTTTCAGAGTTTGAGAAAAGAGCTCCACAACTCAATTAGTTGGTACCGGCTTACCACGATAATGATGCTTGCTACAATGAAGATAATGAAGATGAACTTTGGCAACCACAAATTAGAGATTCATTCGGGAGCTGCATTGCCAAACGGCCTGCTAACAGGAACCTCCAGCGATTCCAAGATCTGCCAAGAGATTCCAAGTTTTTTCAAGCGATTCAAACGATTCCAGCGAAGGCAATCAAAGCATAATTAATAATAATAACAGACGCCGTTTTGATGTGCCCCTGACACGGCTACCACCCCAATCTGTCTACCGCCACAATCCGGTAGCCACACGCGATTCTCCCGATTCCCGATTCTCGATTCTCGCCCAGAAGCCCAGCGGCTGCCATCGATGAAGTTTTCACCGCTTTGGCGCAGAATGAATTCTCACTGGGATTGCAATCGCCATGCAAAACCGGGAATTCTGAATCCAGTTTGGTCTGTGCCTTTTCTTTTAATTGTCCGGACCTCAGAGCGCTTAATGAAGATATTAAAAAATTGCACTGCAATAATTTGTGCGGCTCAGCTCAGCTGCGGCTGAAGCCAAATGGCTTCTGGTTTGTTCACATTCTGCGCTGGCAATTACCTTCTGCTCAGCCCGTGTCTAAGCATTCAATTCAATCTTAACTGCCATCGAGTGGCGCATAAATCTCCGGAGCTTAGCCGGGATCCTTGGAGGCGTGGCTGGGGCGTTGGAGCCACTTTTATGACATGTTCTTCAACCGGAATGACAAAAAGCCAATGCCTAGAAATTTTCCTGGGAATCTGTAGAAAGACATGTTTATGGTATTTGGAAGGAGATAGAGTTGGGTTCTATAAATGCATCTTATCTTGCATCAATGCAACAGATTTTCTGAACTACAACAAAATGAGCACTGCGATCTTGCAACCCATTCATATTGATTTTGGTTTTAATTAACAAAGCCATTAGGGGCACTCGCCTGCAAGTTGCAACAGCCTCGCCTCTGACAAATGCCCGCTTACTCGCTTGGGAGGCGTGGCTGCAACTCTGACTCTGGCTCTGGCTATGTTGCAGATGCAACTTAATTACAAAAACAAAGTGCAGCCAAAGCGACGCTGATGGTGGCGGCAACTTGCATGACTTGGCCCAGACAATTGGCCAACTGGCTTTTTCAGCTCTTTCAGCTTATTTGGCGCCAGAGAAGTGCGATGCAACAACAACAATGGCGACAAGAGCAACGTTGCCAGTGATTTATTTATGCACGGCGATAAAATATGATTTTGTTTTCGTTCATTTTGAGTTTCAGGTCTTACTGGCGGTAATGTGAAAATAAAGCAAGGCCATTAAGCGTCTCCGCTCATGTTAGCCATGCTAATTGCCTCAAAGCGGCGGTTCGTGGGGAGGGGCATTGGCCATGTTTATACGCATTTATGGCCAACACAACTGCGTCGCATATTAATTGTGTTTTGCGACTCCGACATATTGCCAGGGGGATTTCTCAAGCGTCTTAAGCCGAGCTGTCAGAAGTGGCTCAAACGAACCGGGCGACCGGGCGGGAGGGCAAAAAATTGAAATCAGTTATTGTTAGCTCCACTTGTCTGCGCCCACATCAAAGCCATTCGTTGCGGATCGCTTTGTGGTCGTGGAGTCGGTGGACCCACTACAGTTTGAATCTTTATGAAGGGATTTTTGGGGATTAGTTAAGCCGAAAGTTGACACTTGACTGACACATCAAGCCAAACACACTGGAGGAATTCTTGGGATACCTCGGCGGCATGTACATAATTTCCGCCCGCCCAGCACCCGGCAACTAATTAATAAAACATTTAACGCACTCACACAGACACGCAAGCCAATAAATTAATAGCTGGGTGTATCTCTGTGGAGCCGGTTAAGTGGCAAGGGAAGGGGGGGCAAGCTGGCAACTGGAGGTAGTCGCGTAATTTTTATTGACAGCTTCACTTTTTGCATTTAAATTGCCTGCATGCCACTGGACTCGCAGCTAGGTGCTCGCAACTTGCAACTAAGAAACTGGCTGCTTGCAACTTGCTGGCGAGTGGCAAGATTCCGCCTGCATTAACACTCTTTGCATTCCTGCCTCGTTAGCTCTTGAACTTGCCCCGAAGCGGGTTTCCTATCCCAACCGGAGAGCCCCTCCAAAGGCGATCCACTAACCGCGATAAGCCCAGAACTTTGGGGCATTATCATTGTTTGCCAGAGGCCCGAGGGGCGTACGGACCATAAATTCAAATCCAAACCCCATATATGCATATTTATTCCGATCTCTGGCATCGCCAGAAGTCAACTGAGTGACAAATCGATGGGATTACCAGCTCCCCGGTCCATCCTGACAATGCAGCAACCTGCAATGTGCTGCATCATTTAACTGTCAGGGCATCTAATAAAATGTAATTAGCGGCTAATTATTTCAGCATGCTGCTTTGCCAAGGGGCCAAGACTTGTTGCTGGCCAACATCAGGTAGGTTGTCAACAGCATGCCACCGAGAACAGTTAGTGCAAAAGTGCACTTTACCGTTTAAACTTTTTGCCAAACATCGAGCCAAATCAGTAGGAGGAAACGCTGGCCACTCGAGGTCGAGTCATGGAATACTCTTCAGGTTTTTGCAATTTATTGTTTTTCAATCGGAGAGCTTTCTGCGATTAATTACGGTCTTCTGGTGGGAATTCATATCTGATTTGTGGCTTCAGACCAATCATTGGTACTAAAACTTTGAGAGCCAGAACTAATTCCCCAGAGGGAATGGTCAGGTTCTGGCCAAAACCAAAATACTCGACATCCTTTTTGTTCGGCCGGCCGACTTGCAACTTGCAACGTGCAACTTGCATCGCGTAGGCAGACGAACACAATTTCTTTGCTGCTGGTTTTGTTAATGGCCAAGAAATTAGATTCCAATTTCAGTTGGCCATAAATCAAAATAAGCCAACATGCGGCAGGAGCAGGAGTTTGCTTTATTACGGTTAATTTGTGAACAGTTTTGCAGCAAATACTCGGCCACATAAATCAAATCGGATTCGGCTGGTGGCTGGTGGTAGAGAGCCTGGCAAAAGGCTCACTGCCGACATGTTTTTGCATCCGAATGTGTCATTAATAATTATAGTTTTGAATGCAGTTTTGTTGGCCATGGATAAGCGGTTGATTTATGCCGCCAATATCACAGTATCACATGCTCCGGGAAGCTCTCCAAGTGAGTGGAGGCCGACCTTCGGGACGGGTATCCGATAGATACCCGATAGGCTCTGGACAAGGTCTCGAAGCCAACACTCGAAGCGTGATTTCCATCACTCGCCGTGTTTGCACAGCTCGGACCCACAGCGGAATAAAATCAATCAATGCCAATTTGTTTACCAAATCATCATAAAAACCATGGCAAGAGTGCCCGAATCAAAAACCCCAGCTCCGCAACCTAACGGATGCGTTCGGATGGCCGAATGGCCGGATGGGGAGCTGGCAAGGGGGCTAGCCAGAAAGGTAACGAAATGTAATTATGGTCAAAAACAAAATTGAGCATAATCACTCCGGCAATAAAGGCAGCATTAATGTATAAAAATCGAAGCATCAAAAAAGTCGTAGAGATGCCCAAAGACGGGACGCGACGCGACGAGACGGTGAGACGACAAGGAACAAAAAGCATGGCAAGCAAAAACACAGCCAAAGACACGGCTTCAATTAAAAAGCCAGCCCGAGACGGGGGGCTCCATAGCCGAGCTGGGGAAAACAAGTTCATAGACCAAAGACAACGACCGCAGAAGCAGCAGCCTTCTCCATCTCCAGTCTTCAGTCTTCGTTCTTTGGTCTCCAGTTTCCAGATGAATGCCGTAGGCTCCGGCTCTGGAACACACACAGTCACATAGGGTGTTGAGTGGGCCAGGGAGGGTATCGGTTTATACATATACATATATATGTATATGTATATATTTTGCGGGAAGAGGCTCTACCTGGTGGGCGACCCAGAACAACATATGCTTTTTTCAGCAGCTCATGATTTGATGTATTTGCCACAAAGTTCGAAATTAATTGGCTGCCGCTCGAATAAAAAATAATGCCTTGAATCAATTACCATGAAAACAAATTGGAACTTCTCCTATCGCCGCCTTTAGCTCACCGAATTTGCATTGATGATGCAATTTCTCTTCTGGCCATTACGAGAGCGTCCGGCGTGTGCACTTGGTGGAGGTTCTTGCAACAAACCTGCTTATTGTTGCAGGTGCACGGTGAGAAAAGGATGGTTAAAGTCAGGGCTAAAGTCTATCTAAAGACTCTCTGAGGGACTAGCTAAAAGGTCTGCCCTTTATTATATTTTCTAAATTTTTTTCGAGTGCATCCTTTTGTTTGAACCAAGCTAGTGTTGCTAGGGTATTGCTAGATGTTACTCGTGTTGCCTGGTGTTGCGCGGTGTCTTTGGCTCCCAGAGACTGGGACTGAGGCATCGGGGCAACGGGGCAAGGAGGCCTTCAATGTTTGCCGCTTAGCACACAAATTGCTGGCATAGTTGGTCGGGATGGGACGCTGTTGTTGCTATTTGCAGCTGTGAAAATTTGCACGCTCGGGAAACAATTTTCCTGCCCGTTAGCAGAGCAAAGAAACAAAGGGGGAACAAAAAAATGAAGAGGAGCAGGCCAGTCCAGGCCGGAGCAGAGCTGAGAAAAGCAGGCAGAAATGTGGCAGCAACATATTTGCCGCCTGCAATGAGTGGCAATGTGCACTGACCGCCCCAAAGTTTAATTGGTTTAGTTGTGGCCGAAAGATAAGCCAAACGCAATTTGCCGCAATGATGCAACTTTCTAAACTGGCAAATTGAAAGGGGTGGTGGTAGCCCCGAGGAGCAAGAGGAGGAGGAGTAAAAGAATTAGTACAGTGCAGAGTCGGCAATTAGTACCACGCGGCGTATGCGTAATAAACGCACCTAGGAAGAGACCACACACCGTCAGTCTGACATTCTTAATCAACTTTCATGTGTGGCAAGATGAGAAAAAAAAGAGCGTTTGCCTGCTGCCTGGTGCCTGCCAAAGTCAATAAAAATGTCAACACGGCAAATGTCATGTTGACAAGGCAGACAGAACAAAACGTGCTGGTCGAGAGGAAAAATGCGAAGCATTGCTGGGAGTAGACGAGTATATATGGACATTCTCCCCCATATAAACTTTACGACCTTTTTCCACCGCTCCTTTCTCTCCAGTGCTCCGGCAATGGACAATTTTTATGGACAATTCAAAAATCGTTTATGACAATCGCACCGAACACGAACGCAACTGCCAACGAAGCTGGCCAACCTTTTTTAATAAAGTTTTGTTGCTCCTCGGCCAGGGATAGTAAAACAATAAAAGGATATAGAGGCCAACAGACAGTCCTGGCTGACCAGCTGAGAGATGTCGTAAAACTAAAAGCAAACAAGTCTTGATGGTGCGACACCTGTCCCTGAATTCCCCACTGAAGCCGTATATTAAATAATTACACAAAGGAAAATTACAGAGTACTTACTATAAGATAGCTTCCATGATAAACCATAATATTGGCCATTATAGCACACAATCATCTTATTTCTCCCAGTGTTAAGGTTGGTGTAACTTTCGCTGTGGATACATATTATATGTATTAGCAGGTTTATATATACCATATACGATTATTTTCGGCTGCTGCTGGTGCTGCTCTTCCGACATTAACCCAAATCACACAAATGACTTGAGAAAACCGCACACAAAGTGCCAAAGTGATTTGGGGCTAACCTTTTTGGCCATTGTTCCTCTTTCGTTGCCAGCCACCTGCCCGCCCTCCTTGGATCCCCTGGAGATCCATTCGCTAAACTGTCTTTAGCCAAGCATTGAGCCGTCGCTCATCGCTCAAGCTCTTTGGCAATTTGTCAACGCGACCGCCACCAAATGATCGTTCATTTGGATGCCAGATAAAGCCCAGACGCGGCTAAATATAGGCACTTGCCACAATTGCCACAAACTAAAGGAGGTCCAAGCAGCTGCAGCTGGATTCCATGGCTACCACGATCTATAACCATGGCTATCAATGGCCCAATACTGCCTGGGCTGTGAACTAGTTTTCCAAAGGGTCTCCCAGGCGCACCGACTGGGGCTCCGAGAAACCGAGAAACCAGTTCTCTGGGTCAACGACTGCCAAAGTAATTGAGTCGAAGCCGTAGCCCTCCGCCGTCGATCAATGCAAATATCGTCAACAGCTGCCGACCAGACTGGCTGAGAACTGGCGGGCTTTTTCCTTCAGGCGATGCCACTTTTGTGTCTCTCTCCAGTTGCCGCTGGCTACTTACTTACTTACAACAAAGTTGCACAATACTAAGCCTCAGTTTTTATGGTTTAATATTTTAATTCCTGTAATAGCCATGAGTACTTGTAGTGTTTGTATTATCTTGTTATACAAACCCGCATTTGACCCGTTTTTTTGAGACAATACCTACCCAGAAATATGGTTATACTTTCCATTTCCCCTAATAACTTCATAGTCCCCATATCGGCCAGCCCCAAATTGAAACTTGCCACAATTGCCTTGCCAATTTTACGCAATTCGCTGCAGTCAACAATAAATTTGTGCTGGTCCCAGAAAAAAGTTGGCCAAAGAGAAATGCAGGTCGCCGGCATGGAAAAGCCAAGCTGCACAATAAATTCGCCAGACAGACTCCCTGAAAATGTAGTTCCATGGCCCGGAGTCGGGCTTTTGCAGTTTTCAGCTCAAGTGGGAATTGGAAACTGGGAACTGGGAACGGAGAGGCACTGGCCGGTCCGGTCCGGTAATTTGAGTTTTGAATACGGCTGATTTGACAGCAGGCAACACTTGGCTTGCTGCAATGGGGTCTCCAGCTGGGGCATGTTGCACGTGCATAGCCGGCGACTTTGGATTCGCATTTCAATCGCCTCTGTTTCGCCCCCCTCGACAGACCCAATGAAATGTAGTGCAATTCCATTGCAAATCCCAATTGTGCAGCCCCGCCACCACGCATTCTTGCGTTTGAAGCTCAAAAATTCAAATTCAAATGTCAGGCGATTTTTTTGGGGTTTATTTCCCATTGAATGTCGCAATCTGCGCAATTAATTTACTGGCCAACCGCATGGCAAATAGCGCCCGTCCAGCTATTGACACATCAACGGGTCCCCCCAGAGCTCCCTTTGGTGCTGAACTAGAAATGGAATTGGAAAATGTTAAATCGGGATATGGCTGGTGAAGGAATGAAAGAATTCACGGGTTAAAACAACAAAAGGGCGGACAGCATTGTTTTGATAAAACGCCCGCATGAACTCGCATTTCCAGTTCGCTTGAGTTCAGTTCAGACCACGCCTCCGCCTCCGTCCCTGTCCCGGTCCCAGTCCCACTCCATTCCTGTATCCATCAGATACAAATTCGTGTGTGTGTATCTGCACAATGCACAGTTATCCTTTTGTAAAGCCAAACAGCGCACTGCCATGAAATGGTGCGTGTTCATTTTTCCGGAAGTCGCAGTGAAAAATTGTGCATTTTCAACGGAAAAAGTTTATTGCAAAATTTGAAACTTTAGTAGTTTAAAGGAGTGAGGAAATCAAATAGTTTTTCGGAGGGAAATCAATTAAATTTTCATTCAAAAACAGCCCTCAGGGGCCACAACATGGTTTATAACCTTAACTGATGGTTTCTATTTCACATTTTTGTTTAAAATTATTTCCATAACTCTACTAAAAATTGCGAGGAGCTCCAGACGTGGATTATAGAGAATACAGGGCCAGTCGGGTTAACAATATCAGAATAATGGCAAAATGACAACGACGACAGCCCTGCGGGCTTGGCGGCAAAAAAAACCATATTATCAGAAACGCAGAGCCGTCGATTTGTTTGTGTAAATGCTATGAAGCGTATATTTTTCATTTTGACGTTTGCAAAAACAAAACCCCATCTACAATTGTCCTCGCATAAAAAACAAGCAAAAATAAAAAGCACAAAAAAGTGCACAGAGCTGGTAAAAAAAACGCATAAAAGCAAACTAAAATTGACAGCTTTGCTTGTCGGGAAATAGGAAGTGAAAAACCGCATAAATCCAACGTATCACAAAAGGAAAACAATATAAATGTTTTCCATGTGGTTTTATATTCCATTAACAATATGATTCGGCTTTGTGGCTAGGATTATCATGTTTTTTGTTTCGTTATTTTTTTTCAAGCTTTTCCTCTGTTGACCTTAAAGCCCTCGACATACCGAAGACGGGAAATATTTTAATTAATTCGAAAACTTTAATTAAGTTTCGATTAGTCAAGCCTGGAGTCTAAGTCACGTTTTCGTTCTGTTCTTTTTTGTCTTCGCAGGCCCATCAGCCGGACGCCGCTGACGCAGATCTCGTATCTGCAGAAGATTCCCACCTTGCCACGCCACTTTTCCCCGAGTGGCCAGGGCCTGCCCCCGGCTCCCGCCCTCGCCGGCTGCGGCCTGGGTCTGCCCAGCAGCTCATCCGCCAGCGCCCTGTACGCGGCCCAGACTGCGGCCGGCCTGCTGCCCACCTCCCCACTGCCTCTGCAGCGCCATCAGCAGTACTTGCCGCCACACCACCAGCAGCTGCCGGGACCCGGACCCGGTAACATGCCCGGCGGAGCCTCCCCAAGTGGACTCCAGTACTCGCCCGGCAGCTCCACGAATCCGAAGTACTCCAACGCCCAGCTGCCACCGCTCCACCATCCTCCGCACCATCAGATGTCGCCCGCCCTGTCCTCTCCGTCGCCGCCATCGCTGATGCACCACCCTGCTGGCGGCACGTCCTCCGCTGGGGTACACCCTCCTTTCCTGGGCGGTCCACACATGGAGATGCAGCGGCAGTCTCACTCGGACGACGACAGCGGGTGCGCCCTGGAGGAGTACACCTGGGTACCGCCTGGACTGCGGCCTGATCAGGTAAGTTCAGCTTCCGATAGTTTCTGGAGAGGATTTTAAGGTTAAAGAGCCTTCAAGTGTACTGCCTCCACATACTGGCCAAGTAAGAACCAAAGAGAACTCACACTGGGTGCCTATGCTGTTCCTGGACATCCATGATGTCTTTGCATGGCCACGAAGTCCGAAAGATTGCAGCGAGAAGCGCCAAGGGCACAGTCTCGTGCTGGCAGACGAGATTTGTGGGCTGGCGATAAGCGGGATACTTGAGTTATTGTGCGTTATTTTGTCACTCGGAGCCAGCTGTAAATAAATACACACGCCGAGGCCATAAATCAGCCACTAGTGGCCAGAACAGCCTTACGAGGGGTACAGTCTAGACTCTCTAGCTAGAACTTTGTAGAGAGATTAAAACTAAGAACTGAAAATAGCAAAGAATATTGCTTGTTTTTGATAGTCCTTTAATAGGACCTTCTTAAGGCCTTTTTAGGAAGCCTTCTTTAGGAAAAATTCAATTTATAGAATCTCTACTGTACTGACTGCACTCTGCCATGGTAGGGTACCGGTCCCATTGAAGCGTGTCAATTAGGCGAAGGTCTAGTCCAACTATCCGTCGAATTAGATAGTGCTAATGAAAGTATGGCCCCGGGTCCGAGTCCGAGTCCGACTCCAACTCAGTGTATATGGACCCTGCCATTCCTCAATTCGCATTTGACTTTAATGGCCAATTCAATTGTGGCTGGAAAGCGCTCTGGCCGAAAAGTCGCTGCTGCTTTTTTCAATTATTTGCCAGGCGCTCGAATAACGAAACGAACTCGTAAATTATTCGCGTAAAATATGCGACAATGCCAAATAAATCTTTCACAATCTGCCCGGCAGAAGCGCCCAGTTGCCGGTTACCAGTTACCAGTTCCCAGTTGGCGGCTCTGAAATTCGGAATCTTTTTTTTCGGGTTGAACTCTTTGACTTCCGTTGCAAAAAAAAAAGAGCCATCCCATCCCATCGGGCCTATCAAATGTCTAGGATGGCATTTCTTTCAGTTCGTTTCGTTTTTCGGTTTTTTTTCTGGATTTGTGCCTTGTGTGACTTTACAAACAGAATTGAAAATTTATTTACAGTCATGTGGCAGCAATTTACGTTGATGCGGCATAAGCCGAGTGTCAGTCAGTCAGCCAGTCAGCCAGTCAGGCAGTCAGGCAGCCAAGTTGGTTGGCATTTCCCCGCCGATGAAAGAACGTTTTGCAGCGATCTGCAAGCGTGGCCAATAAAGTTGGCTTAGCACGTTGTGCACCTTTCAACCTGGCTCAGATGGAAAAGCCATCCGAGAGGCAGTCGCTCCTGGAGCGGCGGGAAATCAGCGTAATAAAATCAAAAATCTCTGCCCGCTGAGTCGGGCTGCGGTCCGGACTCCGGACCGAACCCTTTGTCCCGCCCGTTTGAGGAGGCTCTTTAACTGTATTTAGGCATTCCGCAATGTACTTACCACTCGGCGGATCTCCATTCTCCACTATCTGTTCTCTGTTCTCCCGCAGGTTCGCTTGTATTTCTCGCAAATACCCGACGACAAAGTGCCATATGTCAACAGTCCGGGGGAGCAGTATCGTGTGCGACAATTGCTGCATCAACTTCCGCCGCATGATAACGAGGTAAGTCAAGGGGGAGGTCCCCCCCATAACCAGCAAGCCCTCCTTAACTCCGCCCCTGAACCCCTCCCCGGTGGACCTGTCAATTTAGCAGCATTTATTCAGAGAGAAGGAGCCTAGCATCGCATGGCGGCCACTTTATCGTGATTGAAACCAACTCGAATTACGGCTATGACATTTCACAGTCAAATTTTTCAACCATTTTCCACATACGAGTATACGAGTCACCTATCCGGGTCTCAGTCACCGATAATTAATCGGGAAAACAAGTGCAGCCAGACTGAGGTGACTGTGGTGCGGAATTTAGAGCAGACGCAGGCCACAAAAATCACCAAAATCAAATGGGAATGGTCTCGACTTAGGGTTTCCTTGTAGTTATTAGACCAGGAGCTCTAAGCTTGGAGGAAACTAGCCATAACTTGGCTAATACTCATCCGATAGATCGGAACCGATAAAAACGCCTCTCGAATGTTACCATTTTCGGCCACCTATAATCTTATATGATAGTTAGTTAGAAAAGTTGATAGTTAGAAAAAAACCCAGAAAAACTCATAGTTTCTTATTAAAAATACAAAACTCTACAGTAAGTCCCGCTCATACCCGCAAAATTACACAACTACTGAGTATGAAGACCTGGATGGCTGAGCGGATTCCCAGATATCAGTAACGTGGGTTGGGGTTTGCGGATTTGGGATTTGGGATCTGCTCTGGCTAACGATGACTAGAACACTCATTGAAGGCCAACCCGAAAAAAAAGCAGAAACCCAAAAAAATAAGTAGAGGCAACCGAAAAAAATTTGCATACAGCACACAAACGAGACGCTGACCGCAGACTGTTGAGCTGGAAACTAGGAATCGGAGTCGGAGTTGGAGTTGGATTTTGAGATGAGGCAGATGCAGATGCTGATGGAACTTTAGTTGGAGGGGACAGAATGGCAGGGGGTGTGGCAGACTGGGACTGAGGGGAGGAAAGCGTTGATGGGCAGCCTTGGCTACTGGCTACCGTTTCACCTTTACGTTTCTGGGATTTCTGGGTTGTCTGCCGCTAGGTTGCAGGCTTCAGTCGAGACAAACAATCTCCGCCCGTTCGCCCCGGTTGCCGGCCCCGCTTCTTGGAAAGATCACTTGAGGCTGTGGTTCTGCCCACGGTTTCTGGGGATGTATAGGGGCTCCCACTTGAACATATGATTTCCCTGTCCGAGTGGGGAGCAAGAAAAGCCACAGTTTTCAGTTTTCAGTTACTCACTGTCGTTGCAGGTTCGTTACTGTCACTCACTGACGGATGAGGAGCGCAAGGAGTTGCGGCTTTTCTCCACGCAACGCAAACGCGATGCCCTGGGCCGCGGCAACGTGCGGCAGCTGATGAGCGCCCGACCCTGCGACGGTGTAAGTATTTGCCCCCTTCCCCCTCATGTGTCTTTGCCACACATTTGCCTTGAGATCTAATCCGAAACGTAATCCCACGGTACCTTGCAGTGCGATGAACTAATTTCTACGGGCGACATAGCCGTGTTTGCCACTCGATTGGGTCCCAATGCCAGTTGGCACCCAGCCTGCTTCGCCTGCTGCATCTGCCGGGAGCTCCTGGTGGACCTCATCTACTTCCACCGGGATGGGCGTATGTACTGCGGACGCCACCACGCCGAGACCCTCAAGCCGCGCTGCTCGGCCTGCGATGAGGTGAGTTCAAGAATTGGGGAAGATATAGCCATCACTGTGGACCCTATAGGAGAAAACCCCATTTTCAAGGGATCCCATCAGAAAAATGGACAAAAAATTAAAAATATATTTCGTCTTGGGATTTTTATGCAGAATGGTGGCGAATCGATCCAGAAATCGTTTAAGGTACTTCGCTTGGGAATCTTTTCAAGGGATCCCATCATGAAAAATGGACAAAAAATCTGAAATATATTTCGTCTTGGGATTTTGATGCAGAATGGTAGCAAATCGATATAGAAATCGTTTAAGGTACTCCGCTTAAGAATCGGAGCAGAATCGGGTAAGATATAGGCATCACCGTGGACCCCATAGGGGAAAACACCATTTTCAAGGGATCCCATCATGAAAAATGGACAAAAAATCTAAAAAATATTTCGTCTTGGGATTTTGATGCAGAATGGTAGCAAATCGATATAGAAATCGTTTAAGGTACTCCGCTTGGGAATCGGAGCAGAATTGGGGAAGATATAGGCATAACTGTGGACCCCATAGGGGAAAACACCATTTTCAAGGGATCCCATCATGAAAAATGGACAAAAAATCTAAAAAATATTTCGTCTTGGGATTTTGATGCAGAATGGTAGCAAATCGATATAGAAATCGTTTAAGGTACTCCGCTTGGGAATCGGAGCAGAATTGGGGAAGATATAGGCATAACTGTGGACCCCGTAGGGGAAAACACCATTTTCAAGGGACCCATCATGAAAAATGGACAAAAAATCTAAAAAATATTTCGTCTTGAGATTTTGATGCAGAATGGAAGCAAATCGATATAGAAATCGTTTAAGGTACTCTGCTTAAGAATCGGAGCAGAATTGGGTAAGATATAGGTATCACTGTGGACCCCATAGGGGAAAACACCATTTTCAAGGGATCCCATCATGAAAAATGGACAAAAAATCTAAAAAATATTTCGTCTTAGGATTTTGATGCAGAATGGTAGCAAATCGATCCAGAAATCGTTTAAGGTACTCCGCTTGAGAATCGGAGCAGAATTGGGGAAGATATATGCATCACTATGGACCCCATAGGGGAAAACACCATTTTCAAGGGATCCCATCATGAAAAATGGACAAAAAATCTAAAAAATATTTCGTCTTGGGATTTTGATGCAGAATGGTAGCAAATCGATATGGAAATCGTTTAAGGTACTCCGCTTAAGAATCGGAGCAGAATTGGGGAAGATATAGACATCACTGTGGACCCCATAGGGGAAAACACCATTTTCAAGGGATCCCATCATGAAAAATGGACAAAAAATCTAAAAAATATTTCGTCTTGGGATTTTGATGCAGAATGGTAGCAAATCGATATAGAAATCGTTTAAGGTACTCCGCTTGGGAATCGGAGCAGAATTGGGGAAGATATAGGCATAACTGTGGACCCCATAGGGGAAAACACCATTTTCAAGGGATCCCATCATGAAAAATGGACAAAAAATCTAAAAAATATTTCGTCTTGGGATTTTGATGCAGAATGGTAGCAAATCGATATAGAAATCGTTTAAGGTACTCCGCTTGGGAATCGGAGCAGAATTGGGGAAGATATAGGCATAACTGTGGACCCCGTAGGGGAAAACACCATTTTCAAGGGACCCATCATGAAAAATGGACAAAAAATCTAAAAAATATTTCGTCTTGAGATTTTGATGCAGAATGGAAGCAAATCGATATAGAAATCGTTTAAGGTACTCTGCTTAAGAATCGGAGCAGAATTGGGTAAGATATAGGTATCACTGTGGACCCCATAGGGGAAAACACCATTTTCAAGGGATCCCATCATGAAAAATGGACAAAAAATCTAAAAAATATTTCGTCTTGGGATTTTGATGCAGAATGGTAGCAAATCGATATAGAAATCGTTTAAGGTACTCCGCTTGGGAATCGGAGCAGAATTGGGGAAGATATAGGCATAACTGTGGACCCCGTAGGGGAAAACACCATTTTCAAGGGACCCATCATGAAAAATGGACAAAAAATCTAAAAAATATTTCGTCTTGAGATTTTGATGCAGAATGGAAGCAAATCGATATAGAAATCGTTTAAGGTACTCTGCTTAAGAATCGGAGCAGAATTGGGTAAGATATAGGTATCACTGTGGACCCCATAGGGGAAAACACCATTTTCAAGGGATCCCATCATGAAAAATGGACAAAAAATCTAAAAAATATTTCGTCTTAGGATTTTGATGCAGAATGGTACCAAATCGATCCAGAAATCGTTTAAGGTACTCCGCTTGAGAATCGGAGCAGAATTGGGGAAGATATATGCATCACTATGGACCCCATAGGGGAAAACACCATTTTCAAGGGATCCCATCATGAAAAATGGACAAAAAATCTAAAAAATATTTCGTCTTGGGATTTTGATGCAGAATGGTAGCAAATCGATATGGAAATCGTTTAAGGTACTCCGCTTAAGAATCGGAGCAGAATTGGGGAAGATATAGACATCACTGTGGACCCCATAGGGGAAAACACCATTTTCAAGGATCCATCATGAAAAATGGACAAAAAATCTAAAAAATATTTCGTCTTGGCATTTTGATGCAGAATGGTAGCAAATCGATATAGAAATCGTTTAAGGTACTCCGCTTGAGAATCAGAGTAGAATTGGGGAAGATATAGGCATCACTATGGACCCCATAGGGGAAAACACCATTTTCAAGGATCCATCATGAAAAATGGACAAAAAATCTAAAAAATATTTCGTCTTGGCATTTTGATGCAGAATGGTAGCAAATCGATATAGAAATCGTTTAAGGTACTCCGCTTGGGAATCGGAGCAGAATTGGGGAAGATATAGGCATAACTGTGGACCCCGTAGGGGAAAACACCATTTTCAAGGGATCCCATCATGAAAAATGGACAAAAAATCTAAAAAATATTTCGTCTTGGGATTTTGATGCAGAATGGTAGCAAATCGATATAGAAATCGTTTAAGGTACTCCGCTTGAGAATCAGAGTAGAATTGGGGAAGATATAGGCATCACTATGGACCCCATAGGGGAAAACACCATTTTCAAGGATCCATCATGAAAAATGGACAAAAAATCTAAAAAATATTTCGTCTTGGCATTTTGATGCAGAATGGTAGCAAATCGATATAGAAATCGTTTAAGGTACTCCGCTTGAGAATCAGAGTAGAATTGGGGAAGATATAGGCATCACTATGGACCCCATAGGGGAAAACACCATTTTCAAGGATCCATCATGAAAAATGGACAAAAAATCTAAAAAATATTTCGTCTTGGGATTTTGATGCAGAATGGTAGCAAATCGGTATAGAAATCGTTTAAGGTACTCCGCTTAAGAATCGGAGTAGAATTGGGGAAGATATAGGCATCACTGTGGACCCAATAGGGAAAGATCCCCACTTGAGAATCGGGTGAGAATTGGGTTTGTTTTCCTTTCCGAAGTTAGCCTTCGTTTCTTGTTTGGACTAAGATCTAAACTAGAATTGTATTATTTAATCCGAAAGCCGTATGACTGTTTCACAGCTTGACTTGTCTGCCACTCGTTTATTTGGACAGTTACATAAATGCTCAGTTACCTGAATATGATTTCCTTAATATGCAATCATGGTTCATGTGGCAGTTAACTCGTTAATGACAGACGTCTGTCAGCCAGGAATTCGCCGGCCGACAAAAATGTTGGCAGCTCGGCAACTGCCAAAGTGCCAGCTAGAATGCATAATAATAGTTTATTTTGCTTTAAGTTAGAATTCCACTTGGAGAATAAAAAACTAGAATCTAGAAACTTGAAAACCTATAACTAGAAGTGTCTACTTACTTAGGAGATACAGCTCCTTAATATGCTTACTAATCCATTTCCCATTACCCTTTTTCTCTCGCAGATCATCCTGGCCGACGAGTGCACAGAGGCGGAGGGCAGGGCGTGGCACATGAACCACTTCGCCTGCCACGAGTGCGACAAGCAACTGGGCGGCCAGCGGTACATAATGCGGGACGGCAAGCCCTACTGCCTTCACTGTTTCGACGCGATGTTTGCCGAATACTGCGACTACTGCGGGGAGGCGATTGGCGTGGACCAGGGACAGATGAGCCACGACGGCCAGCACTGGCATGCCACCGACGAGTGCTTCTCGTGCAACACCTGCCGCTGCTCTCTGTTGGGTCGCGCCTTCCTGCCTCGCCGCGGGGCCATCTACTGCTCCATTGCCTGCAGCAAAGGAGAACCGCCCACGCCGTCGGACAGCTCGGGAACCGGCACTGGCACAGGTCTCGGCATGTACACTTCATCCCCCCGGCCACCGCACGCGCAGGCAGCTCCGCCAGCACGTATTCCCAGCAGCCACGCCTCCAGCTCACCGCCCATGTCGCCGCAGCAGCAACAGCAGCACCAGGCCAGCTTCAACCAGGCCATGTACCAGCTGCAGAGCCAGCAGCTGGAAGCAGCCGGAGGTGGAAGTCTGTTGGGATTAGGAGGGGAACTCTCCCTTCTGGACCACACCAAGCAGGGACACAGCTACGCCACCTCGGACTCTGATGCGGGCGTGGTCAAGGACCTGGAGCACGGCCACCATCCGGGCGGTGGGGACCTGACGGACTTTTCGGGCGGTCGCGCCTCCAGCACCTCGCAGAACCTGTCGCCTCTGAACTCCCCGGGCGACTTCCAGCCCCATCTGATGCCCAAGCCTATGGAACTGCAGCGCGATGGAGTGTACAACTTTAATGAAATGTCCTCCAATCTGGACGCGGCCTGGCCCGCAAAGCCTCCGCTGGGTGCTACCCACAGCTACCAGTTGCAACGACAGCTAATGGAGCAACCGCACACCTCCAGCTTGCCAGAACTGACAGGTCCGATGCCGGGTCACAGCCAGGGACAGGGTCACCTGCAGCACCTTTCGCATTTGCATGCCTCTGCCCAGCAGTTCCAGCACCACGAGTACGCGGACATCCTGCATCCGCCGCCACCGCCTCCGGGAGAAGTGCCGGAACTTCCCACGCCCAATTTGAGTGTGGCGTCCACTGCCTTGCCGCCAGAACTGATGGGCTCACCCACACACTCGGCGGGTGAAAGGTCACTCAACACCCCCCTTTCCACGCAGTCGGCGACGCAAGCACCCATGCATCCGGTGTCCATACTGAGCGGAGCATCCTCATCCTCCCCCATGAGCGGAGAGCCGGGAAAGAAGAAGGGCGTACGTTTTGAGGGAATCCCCGACACGCTGCCCCGATCAAGGAGTTACTCAGGCAATGGAGCTGGAACCAGCGGCAGTGGGGAGAGGGAAAGAGAAAAGGACAGGGACAGAGACCGCGAGAGCGGAGGACGTCATGGCCATGGTCACAATTCGCGGAGAAGAAGGCGACGCAAGTCCTCTTCATCAGGACATCATCGCAGCGGCAGTGGCCACAGATCGCACTCCACCACTCGGGCGGACACCTATGCTCCGGCACAGCCTTTGTCGTCCTCCTACCAAGGTCCTCCCTCCGCCCTGCAGTCTGCCAACTTGGCGCAGGAGATGGAGGCCCACAAGTCGCCCAGCCGACAGCAGAGGGAGAGGGAGCGGGAAAGGGAGCGAGAGGAATCCGAGGAGTCGGACGTGTGCTCCACTTGCTCCTCAAGCTCCTCCAGCTCCGAGGACTACATGATGTACCAGCTGCCGCAGAGGCGTCACTACGGAGGCGTGAGGGTGAGCTACGTGCCCAACGATGCCCTGGCCTACGATCGCAAGAGGAAACCCAGCGAAATGGGCGGCGACAAGGACAAGAATTGCATCATCTCGTGATGCAACTGGCCGGCCGGAGGGCGTTTTAATCAGAGCCCAGAACGCAGAAGGAGATCCCATCCAGAGTTATTAATGAGGTGCCCTGGGCAAATCCAACTAGTGGCTAACAAAGTGGCCCACAACGCTCGCGGAGATCATCAATTCTGCGGAGTGGATGCCACTGCCACACGACAAAGCAAAATAAAGTTCAACTTGACATTAAGGCGACTACTAGTTAAGGTCTACACACACATTGCATATGAGACTCCTTGGGAGGAGAAACCCTACAATACGAGAAAATCTGTTCCAAATACACATCCCTAGTTAAGCCAACTAATGTTTCAACCTATATATTTTTATAGCAAGAGGAGATATTTTGGAGATGAACCTATTTATAAAGTATATATTTATATTTATTGCATCAACTAGGATTAGAGATTGCTTTAAGGCTACCTTTTACATTCAGAGATTTAAGTTCTTTGCGAGGACTTGCGATTGGGCTAATGAAACACTACAATAATATAGATTTAAGCCGAAATACTGTATGACATTCATAAGAATAAAGTGTTCAAAGAGAAATTATTGTTCTTTTAAAAGGAGAGTCACAAAATAGTTCCTGAAACTTTAGCCTAATATTCCATGGCATTTGGTGACTACCATACATAGGTGCCTCTCTTCGATGGGATCGTTGTTAATATCTGGCCTGTAATTATGCACCAGATAATGAATACAAATTACGCGCATGTCGAGCATTTGCATGCTGGGCCTCCACCGAAGGCAACAACTACTGCCCGTACATGGAAATTAAAATCGAAAATAAAACTGGTGGCTGGTGGAATTCTGCATGCTGCCAGCTAATAAGTTGATGGTAAATTATGGCAGACCTGGTCCCCCGATCCGAGGACGCCAGCAATAGGGCCAGCAGTGGCAGGAGTGGCAAGAGCCAGTTGGCAACCGACTCCAAGTAAGAGCAATCACATGCATGCAACGCTTGCTGCAGGGCGTAATTAGCAAATAATGCCAGCCACTCCGGTGGGGGACAAAAGTGGTGGTTAGGGCATCATCATCATCGTTGAGTGGGTCCCATGTTCCTGCTTACTTTGTTAGAATCAACAACTCGCGCCCCAGCCGTCAATTGAGCAATGTTTGCCAACATTCCAATGGTTACCCCTGTGCACGGAGCAAAATAATTTAATTTTAATGGTGAGACATTAAGTAACAAGTCATAGGTAGTACTTCTAATAGTATCTTATATACATACACGCAATTATTTATAAAGCTTGAAAGATTTAAGGTCTCTGAAACATCTATATGATTGATGCCTCAACCCAGATATTATCTCTGCCTGTGTACGCCGATTGGGAGTCAACAAAATCATTGGCAGCTGTGTAATTTGTGGCAAACCCAGACCGTGTCCAGTTTGTCACCAGCCCCCTTGTAGCTGGCAGCTTCTGGCTAATGGGCACTTAATAACGGTCTCCCTGCCGCATGCCACCACCTGCATGCAACTTGCTGCGGGACGAGCGATGCGACCGAGCGATAAGCTACCGAAATTGTCTGCGTCTGGCATTGATAAGCCAAATGACTTTGGCGTTAACGCACAGGACTACACAGGACACTACCTCGCAAATCGGAATGGGGGGGCAATCGCACTGCACAGGAATCAGGATGCTGGACACCAAGGGCAAGGACTCTTATGGCCACGCAACTTTTGCAATTGTAATTCCACAAAGTTTCTCCGGCTTGCGAGATGAGGAGTGAGGCCAAATGCATTTGCCAGATAGATTTTTGTTGTTAGATGCCATTTTTCGTTATAATCCAGCGTCGGGCTGACACAGACAATGGGCGGCGGCGGCGGGCTTTCACTGCTTTCCCCAGGATCTACCCAGCTTTCACTCGATGCGTGCGCCTTTGTGTTTTATTGCATGTCATTTCCGTTGCCGTTTCCTCCGGCCACTAGCATACTTTTGATGATTGGTCTGCTCCTGTCTGGCGGGCATCCTGCCACTGGGTTGGCAGAATGCAATGCCACCATTACGTTTATCCTGCCACACACATACCCATGCAGGCCCCATACATAAATATATAAAGCCCCATCCCATCGGACAATCCTACACTTGTACATCAGATATGGCAGAATTTATATTCGCATTTCCGACGCTCATTTTTATCATGACCGAAAAACTGTGAGCCAAACTCTGAGGGCACCACCAACAAATTGTAAATGTGCCGTACTTATTTTCCGGGTGATCGGGGCCGTAGGAGTGGTAACTGGTGGCTGGACAAACACACAACCGGAGAGCCGGCCCGTGGCGACTTTTATTGTGGTCGCCACTGCATGGGACAATCTGCTCGTGGCATTTGGTTGCGCATTTCCAGGCGATTGTTTCTCACATTTTCTATCCTCAATGGCGATAGAGTGTGAAGTGAGTGGCTTTAAAAGGTTGAATGAAAATGAAAGGACTTGGTTTAAAATTTTAAGGTTAAGGTAATTAAAGAGTTGACAGAGATGAAAGCTTCGATAGGGATTATTTATCCCCTAAAGACTTTAAAATATGAGAAGGTGATTAAAGGATAGATAGATTAGGATAGATTATTCCGTCCTCGAACACATCTGTCTACTAACAAACATCAATATTTTAAAATGAAATGTAACACCAGTAATTAAATTTTAAAGCAAACCTGTAACAGCTTCTTCATCGGTTTCGATTAGTTCAACGTGTAATTGACAGTGAAATTTATGGCGTCTGACACGAAACAAAAACAATTCAAAAACTAAAGTCAATTTCGCACAATTCGGTTATGAAAATGTTATTAACTCCGGGGGATGAAATGAAAAAAATGCGTAATTTATGTGCCACAAAAGCTGATTATTGCAGCAATTTCCCGCATTCCCAGCTCAACTCCCACGAACCTGACCAATATGCTGGCACTGGAATGGGGCTAATGGCGCAGCTTTCAGCAATTGTTTACTGGCCCATTAATTAATACAAATATAAATTGGCAATATGAGTGCGTGCTGCTCACACTTGGCCGAAACATCAGTGGCTGGAAAACAATGAATCAACCGTAGGCCCGGATCCGGTCCGGCCGTGTCCGTCCATAGGGCTTGGTCGGACAAAACGCATAAATAACCACGAAATGGCCGGGCCAAAACAGAAATGAAAAAATATATATACAAAATATATATATATATATGTATGTGGATACCCTTGTTCGCCTAGAACGTTTAATTAATTTTTAGCGTGCTCTGCAGACGGTCCCCCCGAAAAAACAAAAACAAAAAAAAATAAACAATTATTAATATTCGCCAGGCCTGGAGACACGTACCCCCACGTCCGCACTTTCCTTGCGGATCCATTAAAAAGGATACATCATGGTAGCTAATAATAATCATGTCCTGACACACACACACTCACTCCCCCTCCCAAGGACTTAAAGAGATAGCGGAAGCCACCGGCAAAAATCATAAACAGAGGCGGAATTAAATTAAGCGTTATTGATGGAGGACACATGTCCTTGCCAAGCTCTCCGCAGCGCCGCAAATGTTTCAGAATTCTGGTATTTATCGCATCATATTCTTGGGAAGAAGACCAACAAGTCAGGGCAGTATAGTCATAAAAGGATATAGGACAGTGGAACTATTCGAATATCAAATGGAATATCATTTGGCAAGGATGAGTTTCGTTTAGTTGACTTTTAATCTATAAGGTATTACTTTATTTTATTGGTATGATATATTTAATATTTTCAATTGAATCTAGTTCATATTTTATTAAATAAGAGTACACCCACTGTCTCCCCATATTCGTGCTTGGCATTTCTATATTTTTAGTAACAGTATCCCACTATTATTAGCCGAGCAGACTTTGTCTAATGTCCAAATCTAATTAAAGCTGCACTGGTCAGCAACTAAACACCCCCTCATATATGACTCCCTGGCTGTAAGTAGCGGGGGTGTGGTACTTTAAGTCGGTTGTGGCCACTGCTGGCAAAATAAATGCCACAAATAATCATAAAACTAATGCCACAGACATTGCCAGTTCCCCCACCAGTGCACCAGCCACCAGGAACTGCTTCCACCGAAAACCAGTCTCGCTTTCTGACTCCAGATTCTGTTACTCTGTTGCGTATTTATTATAGTTATGGATTTTTTCTCTCAGCTGCCTTGTGCCCTGGCCAGGATACGGAACTGGTGTCTGTTTCTTATTTGGATTTGCACTTTGCTTTTGTTGTGTCTAGAAAAACTTCATATTTTATTATGAATTTATGATCAGCGAAGCTTGTAATATGTTTATTGCCCAAGCTCGAAGTAATTTGAAAAATGTTTTTCAGGCTTTAAACTTTTGAGTTAAATATTAGCTACAAATTCTTTAAGATTAAAGATGAAATCTTTAATTAAATACACATGCTTGCCGTATTGATAACGAATGGTTCGACAGCTCCAAGACAAAACAAATTCCGCAAAGTGGAACTTTTAATTAAGTCGGGACTTCCGCTTCCGTTTGGCTGCCTCTGAGGCCTAAGTAGCCCAATACAACCATCTAAATAATTAAAATATGCAAATGCCGCCTAATCCGGACCGGCGACACGTACACGCAGACACAACCGAAACGAAACGAATCGGGTAATGGAGTGGGATATACTATATATACGGATATAGAGCGGGACAGTCGGACTACCAGCGATTTGCTTAAATTATTCATAGCAATGCAGTTTTCCACGAAGTGGGCTCTCGAATCGGCTATACTATGGCAGGTAGTAAATTAAATAAATGACTCGCCCCGAATCGTCGGCGTGAAAGTTTCAACAACACTTTGTTTGAAGCAATTAATTCCCGGGTCTCTCAAATGTATGCTTCGTTTTATTTGCGTAGCTATGGAGCTCGGTAGACCTGTTTCCCAGGACTCCCCGGGTCGCGCCAGGATTCTGGTAGCTAAAATATTCAATTATCGAAGTGGTGCATAGGCTTTGGCAACTTTTATGCCCGCCATCGTTTTGCTTAATTGTAAAAGTTTTATGTGCAGCACTTTTTTTTAAAGCCCGAAATTTTATTCGTGTTTTTACAACTTTTTTCTTGGCCTTTGGCCGTTGGTCCGTTGGTCGTGCCTCGCAATGTTTGTTTCCGTTTGTTGTTAAAAGAAGGGAAAAACATAATTTTTAATTTCGTGTGGCGCATCGTTTTTATTGGTTTTTAATTTCGTTGTGGCAGACATGGTCCACCGCTTGTCCTTTTCCAGCGCACCGTGTAAACAGCATCCTTAGAAGTTGCTTACCAAAAAAAAAATGCTAAAAGAAATGGTTTTCAGCTCTACAGTTCCTCCTGTGGCCCAATGGGCTGTCATAAAGCGTTAGCGTTGCTTTGTGTGCTGCGTCGTCAACGATATCATCATCGTCATCAGCGGCGCCAGGACGAAGGCTGGGCTGGGCTGGGCTGGGCTGGGCTGGGCTAGGAGTCCTTTCCGCTGCGTGCAAATATGCTTTGTCTATAGCATTCGTTTTAATTTTTCTCTTTTTGTGTTTCCTCGGCTTGTGCTTCCTTTTGCTGTTGTTACTTTTTCATTACTTTGGCTTAAAATTGATATGAAACTTTTTGCTCACACTCGTGGCCAAAGGAGTCCTTGCCATCAATACGCTTCATGTTTACTTTTCCCCACACACACACACTAACAGTCTCTTTCGAATGTCTGACTGTCTGTCTGTTGCTGTGTCTGCCCATGGAGTCCTTGCTTTCATGGGTTTTTAATTACGACAAGAATAACAATATCATGTGCTACCCCCCTGGACTGGACTGACTGTCCAGGTCTTTAAACTCCTTGCAAGTTCTCCGAAAAACGCAAAAGGACTAAACTAATCAAAACGATAAATAAAATCTAAATTTCAAATGAATCTATAAATCAAATTGTATTTGCGTATTCAAATCAAATCCTCCCCCGGGATGGGAAACATAATTCGATTGCAACATCGTTTCACTCTAAACTTTATTATCTCAGGCGCAGTAAGCAGACAATCCCCGGGCATTCCATCAGATTTGACTCATTGTCGGCATTGCTAAAATATAGCTTAAATATTTGATGTATCATGCATATGCCATGAGCCAGGAGACCCCCTTGCCAACACGGCAAAGTAAAGCCCAAGAAAAAACAACCACTCTACGATAAAAAAAAAAACCGTCGAAAAATGCAAAGTAAACATTGCGCATACGCCGGGTGGACCCCTCGGGTGGCAAAGCAACACTTGCCTGTAACTTTCAGGTGGCATGGCAAAGCGCTAAACGTTGTTTGCCATTCGGATATCGAAAGTTATAAAGCATGAAATCAGTGCCATCCACTGCCATGTGGTGTTGATAACAGGGAAGGTAGGAGTTGTGACATTGTAAGAATATGAGGACATAATTTTTGAGATTTTAGAAGTTCTACTGATAAACATTTTACCCTCCAAGGACTAAGGCCAACAAGGCAATCAAATAAATACCTTTTTATACATATTCGTACTAGTACTTAGTTTTTCTCCAAGTGCAAAGTGGCAAGGAGATTAGGTTTGGGGGTTTCAAGGGGCGTCGGAGCGAAGGTAAAACTTGGCGGCATATTTAAATGTGGCTGCAGGGCAGACACAAGGGCAGGGGCTGATGGGGTTGCTGATGAGGATGGAGGACTGGAGATACGGAAACTCCGCCACTGGCAGACAGTCAAAAATGCCGAAAATGTGGTGGGTGCTAGTGGAATTTTCGGCAAAACAGGAGTTTCGCATTTGCGGTGATAATCAAAGTCCTGATCAAGTTCTAGGCCTAGGGGGCAGCCACTCGAAGATGAACTTAAAGTTTTTTGGGAAAATAAACGCCCCAAAACAAATGGAGTTTTCTTCGTCTGTCCAACGTTGTCTACCGTCTTTCGTTTGTCGTTCTGGACCGGAGGCTTTTGCTCTTAATTTTCCGCTTGTGGTTTTTTATTTTTGTAATTTTCTACTTTGTGGTTGCATTAGAGAGTGGTGGAAAGGAAAAAAAGCCGAGGCAGAGATAGTGGTTCGGCCCGTGTAATTATCTGCTTATGTTGCTGCGCTTTTGCCCCGCTCCTTTGTTGGCAACATCGTTATTGTGCCTCTGCCACAGCCACAGCCACTGCTACTGCCACTGCCTTTGTGGCAAAACAAAGTTTCGCTGTTTTGACGTTTTGGAGTAAAGCTGCTTAGGCGAGTCTGCAACCTGAGCAGGCGGAAATTGCATGGAAGCGGAAGTAATTGACAGTGGCATGGGCCCACGGGGGAGGGGCCTCTAATTTGGTCTTGTAATTAGCAAAGCTGTAATGACCTTCTTCTCGGAGAGGCAGCCCGAGAGCAATCGAAATGCGGTCAGAAATGGCAGAGCCACTCCTGGCCAACCGAAAGTTGGCAATCTGTTTGAGTTGCACTTCAATTACTTGTTTCAATGCCGCAATTACCATTCATTTGGCCAGAATAATGTGTCCTTGTCAACGCTGGCTGCTGCTAGTGGTCCTGGTACTCCTCCAAGTCCGGGCTCTGCCACTGCAGCTGTGGCCAGTCCTGGAAGATGCCTGCCTGCCGTAGACCTTGTTGTTTGCACCTTTGCTTTGGCAATTTACACATGGCAATGGCAATAATAAATCAAAAGTGAAAATGCAAATATTTTCCAACTCCAGACGGAGTGCACAGAGAAAAATCCCTGTAAAGAAGGCCACTATTAATGTTGAATTGTGAGAAAACAGACACAAGAATCGATTCAGTTTAAATGGGCATCAATTTTCACCCCCAAGTTGGGCGACTTCCTTTTTCCTTTCAGTGCAGAATAACAGCCAGACAAACATCCTGCAGGAAGCTAGACAATGCGGTTGTCTATGCTAAGCCGAAGGATGCCGGGGAGCTGGGGCGAGGATGTCCTGTAGATTTATTGGAGGTGACTGCTGAATTTCCATGTTGCAGTGTGGGTGTACAACACAGAGGCATCAATAAATAATTGGAAAATGAATGCTTTGCTTATGAGAGATTTCGCAAATGACCGGACAGACAATGGATGGAATATTTGATGGCATTTCCAAAAGGGTTTCCATCTGAATAAGTGATGGTTGTACTAACAGCACTCGATAGCCTTGAATCCAATTCACTTCGAACTGTGGCCAACTTCCGGCACTTATAGCCGGCAGTTCATCCGAAAATCCAGTATGGATCCTCAAATTAAATTCCCTCTTTCAACCACAAATCACCCAACATCACCCAACAAAGTAACAGCATCGTGACGCAAAATGCCACAATTAAAATGAAAATTAACAGCAAAAGCAAACTGTCAATAGAACTGTCACTTCTGACAGCCAGTTGACAATTGCAAATGAGCACGACACCGGCCGTGGCATGGCAGGGCACACACAGTCCGGAATTCAGTCAACGAAGCCACTTGGAGGGCTTCGAGATAAACTCATTATAGCAATTTATGCAAAATGCTCCAACCGCAATTGAAAATCCATTTTAAATTGAAAATGCCACCGAAAAAGTGGTCTCCCCTCTCAACCCACAGCCCAGGTCTGTGGAAAAGGATGGGCCACCCCCAGGTCCTGCCTGTTTGCCATGTTGCGGTAACTGCCCCATTTCGTTGCCAACCCCCTTTGTTGCCGTTTGTTGGTGTTGTGTTTGCTGAGCTGCCTTCATTGATGCATATGAATTCAATTATAAAACAAACGCCACCTTCGGGGGTGTCTCTATCCGGAGAATGGGGAGCAGGAGGGCTTGGCTTGCGACCGCGGCCATGGCCACGACCACTTCTCTAATGAAACTGTTTTTTTGCCAAAGCGAGAGCAAAACTTGTTAATTTTATGCACCAGACAATGAGGACACACAGGACACGCCACTGTCCGGGTGTCTCCCCGGCGCTCCAAGCGCCGTATTTACATTTCCGGCGGCATTTGCATATTGCCTGCATAAAAATCAAAGGACCAGCTGCCAGCGGAAACAAAGAAAGTACACCAAGAAAAATATAAGAATTTAAATAAAAAAACTGGACAATTTTACCTTCAAAATTGTGATGCATTGTATTATAATGTTACCTTTGAAGTTCTTGATTTCAGGACACCTTTTCTTAAGGTGCAGTTAAGAAAAAGCCAAAGCCCAAAGGAAGTTCACATTTTTGCCGCATGGATGGTCGGGGCGCGTAGGCGTTCACCTGCCACCAAATGGCGGGAAGCAAGCAGCAGGCCTGGGGGGGCGGCATAAATAACGGCACAAGCACCAAATACAACACAAAAGGCGTTCGGCTGGGGCAAGTCAACTGGTCCCCACTTGACACCTCATAATAAAATTAAGTATACGCCACTCGAGCCGAACGATAGGAGCAGCCCCGTAACTCCGTTGTTATTTATGCCCTCGCCAGGACTGTGGGACGCCAGGACGCCAGGACGACACTAGGACACAGCAGAGGACCAGCGGAAAACACAGCGTGCAGTCGTCCGTCTTTGAAGTTTATTTGCGTATTTCGAGTGCGCCTGGCGCCGCTCATTTCAATTTTCCAAGCGCGCCCTTTGGTCCTGGCCGGGGTATCCTTTTGTTGTTGTTGATGGCGTTGTTTATGTTGATGCTGTTCACTGCTCCTGTTTTTCCTGTTGCCTCTGGCAATTGTTTAACTAGTTGGTGTCAGTTATAATGAATTTTAAATTAAGTTGTTATTGCTGTTCGGCTGGCACTAAACGATCTTTCGGCTGTTGTTCCGACAGAAGCAGTTTATTTGCATAATAAAGGACATGACTAATGTTAATTAAATTGCAGCAGACAGCGACTAGGTTTTTGTGAGTTTTAATTAAAAAGAGCAAGCAGGCAACAAGGAAATGGCTCAATTTTTGTTAGATTCTATTACATGTCTACTGCCCTAAAGTATGCCATGGAATTATACATACCTATTATCTCACAAAACCCACTATAAATTTTGTTATGTCAATAGAAAGACTAATTGCTGAGGACACAGAATATTTATTATTCAAATCAAACCAGAACATCTTTCAAATAGGAGCCCCTCCGAACCAAAAGTCTTAGTTCTTTGATATTTCTAAACCATACTTTCGGGCTGGAGGTAAAGCAAACAGTGCTGAAAGTTTGGTCTGAATCCACACATTCATTTGACTTTATTTCAAGCACAACATTTTGCTTTAATCTACAATCTATTTTGTGTAACAATCTAAGAAGCCAATTCAAAGCATTTCTCTCCTCTTGCAGCAAACTATTTGCATGCCAGTAGCCAGGAGCCTGGATGCCGACTCCGGCAGTCCGATTAAATCCTTTCAAACGACAAGCATATGCAAATGCCAAACAACCAGCCAGGCCAACAGGCAGCAACAACTTTTTGCATTACTCGGATTGCTGGCCAAGTGAAAAACAGAAATTGGAGAAAGCCAAGAGTAGGAGACAGGACAGGAGGCATGCGGCATGAGTAGAGGTATCCTGTAGTTTCGAGTGCTGGGTTTTCGGTCTTTCAGCTCATTTGTTGGTGACGCCACGCAGCATGGTGAAGTAGGAGTACGACGCATTCAACAGACTCCGGAACATGGCCAAAGTCATGGGGTAAACGTTGCCAACTGTTATCTGCGAGATGAAATGGAGCGCACCGCACCCGAAATGGAAATGGATTAGTATCATGGACTGGCTACCATTCGGAGTGCCCGAAACCCACCTCCAACGGATGTTGCGTTTGCATCAAGAAGATCAGAAGGGTTTTGCGGAAACGAATGCTGCCCCTGTACCACGGCACGTTGTAAACGGCCTCTGCCACATGGCAGTTCTACAAAAGGACCCACCTCTTTGTAATCCACAAATTAAATTATTTTCAAGACTCACCTCAATGGAGAGATCATTGGCGCGATTGTAGTAAGTGTACAGGACATACAACATCGTGAATATGTACATTATAATTGAGATGATCTGGGTGGGAGATGTTATCTAAACGATATTACAGAATTATTGTATAATATCATTAAGATCCAGGAACTATATCTTACTATGTTCAGACAAAAGAGCAGGGAGCAGATTATCGAGCCAAAGATAATTGCTTCGGCGGCCACAATGTTGGTAACTAAATCGTTGAGCCGCCTCACATAGCTGAAACGGAAATGAGAGGCCTATAGGGGCCAAAACCACTTGCCAAAACCCCAACCCCTCTTACCCTATCACCCGAATGTGGTACTGAATGCAATCGCATAGCATTTGGAACCGGACCTCCTCCGTCTGGCCCTCTCCCCCGATCTGGCGCAATCGGTGGACCAAAATCTGAAGCATAGCTTTGCCAAAGATGGCCAGGCCGGCAAAGAGGCTGACAAACGGCATGTACATCATGGACAGCAGCGCTGGGGTGGGCAACTGGGCCAAGTAAACAATTTCGTAAACGGGCGTACGGGTCATGTTAACTCCGGGCAATTCCACCCCAAAAGGATGGGCTGCAAGTAGAATCAAACCAATGGAATCTATGCAAATTGAAGATGCATAGATTTCGGCACTCGGAAAAATAATTAATTGATTTTAAAAATATATATATAAAGAACTATATTATATATACTTTTCCATATCTATCTATATAGTTTTCATCTAGTTTTTTCAAGTCACTTTAGTCTCTACTTAAACCTAACTTCTTTCTTTGTGTCCACTAACCTCTAACCTCCCGAAACAATGGCGATATTAGAGCCCCCACAATGTCCAGAAAAGAGGCACTCAGATTGACAATGGCCAGGTGACGGGCCTCATGCTCCGCCTGCCGGAGAATGTCACGCCCCCACTCGTCGCTGTCCTCGCGAATCGAGTGGAAGAGGACGGACAACTGGTTCAAGAACTTCTCGAACTGGACCCGCTTGATTATGACCAGCCACGTGCGCATGAGGGCGTTGAAAATGGCCGAAAAGAAGAACATGTTGAGGATGAAGGCGGGCAGGTCGCCCCACGACTGCAGCAGGTAGAGGAACTGCATAAAGTTCATTGCGGTCACGGGCAGGACGAAAGCGTACTTCCGCCAGTTAGTGCCCGGGGTGGGATAAAGCACGGCCAAGTACCGCCACATCCGCACGTTGATGCCCACCAGGCCAATATCCTCGATGGCTGCTCCTCCGCCTGCTCCCATGGCTGATTCTTTGCCAGATCCACTTCAAACTGTACCACAAAGTGCTGAGCAAATGTCTTTTATTTCGCAGCAATTGTCGCTTTGCCATCAAGGACAGCAATCTAAGGGGGCCCGTTGGCAATATAAATGGGATTAGGAAATGGAAATGGGTGAGCAAGTGGTGGATGGGAGTGGGAACTGAAGCCATTTGGCAATTGTCGTTTGCGAGGTCTATAATTTAGCTAATTGGCTAATGATGAGTGTAATGTAATTGGAGTGCGATTGCAATGTGATTGGATATTAGGCGATCTAGATGGAAGAACGTTAAGGGAATTTGCATTTTAAATTTCATTTCACTAATCAGAAAACCCAATATTTAGTATTCCTTTTCAATATTTATTCAAAGAAAATATTTCAATGGCTTTTCAAATATTTTCTTGAGATCCCGTTTAACAAACTCTCTTTGAATTAAAGCTACACCAATATGGAAATCCCCATTTAATTTGGCAATCGATTTTGCTCCACTCCTCCTCGGATCTCGTGTCGAAAATCCCTGTCTGAAAAGGTCTTCCACGCTCTGTCGCACAGACAGTCAAAAAGCCAACGAGCCGCTAACGTTGGCAGTGAGGAACAAGGCCGGAAAAAAGGACAGAGGTGTGGGCGATGGCCGGACAGGTTGGAGAGTCCGCTGCGATGGCTGGAATGACTTATTAAACAATAAAACCGGATTATCCGCAAACAACTGAGCAAACATGCCAGAGCCAAATATTTCGGCCTGGTCGCTTATCATCCTTGCAGGCGAAAGTCCAGCCGGAACAGGATCCCAATCCAGTTCAGACACAACAGAGGAAAAAAAAACAATATAAAAATCAACAAGCGCCCGACTGGCATAACATAATTCAGCAACAATGCTGGCTCAGCAAATATGGCGAAGGAATTAAAATGGGAACAGGAGGAGGACCACAAGCCAACAGGCCACCAAGCCAGCAAGCCACCGAAGCAACCAGGAAACGAAGCCAGAAAGGAGTCCAATGCCAATGCCATGGCCAAGCCCATAAAGGCACACATTATGGCCACTTAACCGCGCGTTATGCCGCAAAAAGGCAAAAGGACAAAGCCGAAAGGCAAAGAAGGTTCGGCACTGGCGGCGTATGCGCAATATTTTGTGCAAACATGCTTCATGCTTCATGGGTGGTGGTGTTCCAAAGGGGGGGCCAAGGCTTGGGGGAGGACAAATATGCAATGTCAGTTACAGCTGCCCCATTTGGTTGCTCATACGCAGCGTTGCACATAAATCAAATGGTAGGCCAGCCTTTTGTGCAATTCCAACACGGAGCGAAGAGGACATCCGTACTTCTAACGTTCGAAACTTTCAAATTTTAAACTTGAAAGCCAGACTTTGTCTTTCTCTCAGTGTTCTGTCTAGGTAATTACCTTGGCAACAGCCATTTTCGAAGGACAATTTATTATAAATTAAAATGCTAAGCAGGGCAAATGAGGACATTTAATTATCACATGCTGGAGAGGATCTTAGTCGAGTCCGGGCTATAGACGGGAAATGGCCATTATACGCACGCAGACATCAAAGTCGAGAACGCCAAGCCGGAGCTCCATCTGCGGAGGGACTGAGAACCCCATAAACCACCGGATGACATTAATTACGGGTCCGACCAGGCCAGCCCAGAGCATTGAAAGCAATCAGAGGAGGGTGGGCGGCGGCAGGGATGAGTGTGTTCGGGTCCAGGATCCCTTCCGGCTTGTATAAAATTAATATCGAGTAATTAACAAGGGCAGCCAGTTACAGGGCCTGTGATTTGGCAGTACCCCTCGAAACAGTCAATTGTGTGGAGTCCCAATATTGACTTTGGCACATGGCCTGGCCACCAGGTCTGCTTAAGAGGCTTTTTGCCAATTAGGCAGCTCACTATGCTTAGCCTGGAATTGGGCTTTAAAGTATGGAATCGCTTTCGGCCTAAACCCTCGAGCTGCTTTATTGTTTCTGGAGCTCAACTGCATCAGCTGTTCAAGTCGGTCTCGGCCCTGGTTACACAAGCATACCTAATGCGGCTTAGTTTTTGTTAACGATTTGCAAACATGTGTGCCACTCCGCTCCAGCACAGAGCCACCCCCACGGCCGGAACAAAAGCGGTCTTCACTTTGATGGCAGCGGGCCATGCGAGTTCTCTCCGGGCCATGTCGTCACTGTATTGACGGACTGGCGTGGGCCGGTTGGATGAGTAAGCCGGCGTAAGAAAATGAGAATCGTTTGTTTGCGGATAATAAACCATCTCAAAGAATGTACAAAGCTTCCCAAACTATATACATTTCAAAAGGGGGATATCTGGCAAAAAAAAAAGCCCAGATAACAGCATCGGATGACGATTCACGTGGAGTTCGAGGCCGTTGGGAATTCCGGAGACCGGAGACTACTGTGTAAATAATGGAAAAGTATTAATAAGCCAATCGAGGTCACAACATGAAATTATTTTTATTCCCTCTCATTTGGGGCATGAAGGTCTCATGAAACATCCATCACGATTGCCTGAAATCTAAAATTAAACCCAAAAGCAACACAGTTCCGGTGATTTCATATGTTTTGATAAGATTCTAGCAAGCCTTCTGCTAAAAATCGCGATACACTTCGCATCTCATTGGCACTGTGGGACTCACTTTGACTTTCACAATTCAATTCGAGCCTCGAATGATTAATATTTATGTGGGAAAAGTAAATTAAAATATTTAAACTGGAACACATAAATGTATATTATATTTTTTCTATTTTTCTGAAGATACAAATCATTTTTATTTAGTCATAATATTGACTAAGCTCATTGCAAGCGAAACAAAAGATTTATGTGAGTGGCGGGTGCACTCCCCTTTTTGTGGAGATTGCGAATATTTTACAAGCTAAAAAGTCTACTTTGGTGGTTTTTTGTGCGCGACCTGAGATTTGGATGAGTGGGATTAGGGCAGATTACAGCCCACTTGGGTGACAACCTTGGCGGCCACGTCCGAGGCCATGCGAACGCACTCGCCCAGCGGACGTTTCTCCAGCCAGGCGTGCAGGAAGCCGGCCACAAAGGCATCTCCGGCTCCCGTGGCGTCCACCAGATGCTCCACACGCGGCGCTCTGTAGTCTTCAAAGGTGAGCGGGCCTGGGGATCCCAGCTCCGTCACGTAGTTGGTGATTACTTGGACGCCGGCACTTCCTTTTGTGATGAACAGAACCTTAGTGTCACCGCCGCTGAACAATTCCTCGGCTAGCTTGTCGATGCTATTGTGGCCCGTTGCCTCGGCCAGAGCCTCGAACTCCTGATGGTTGCCAAAAACGAAGAAAGCGAGGCGGGCCAGTTTCAGCATGACATGGGAATTCTTACGAACTATGTAGGGGGCACTGAGATTGAGGGCCAGGCGGCGTCGCTCCCTCACTAGTTGCTGCACAATATATTCACACACATCCCCCCTCTGAGGCACAAAGAATCCCTCCACATACAGAATCTGCTTGCGTTCCACAGGTCTCAGGAAACTCTGGCCATCGTGGCTGACAGCATGGCTGAGGGTTTCCAATGCAAACTCCGCCGAGGCACCAATATTGGCGTACAGAGTGGGGTTATCCTTATACATGAGAGCCACACATTGGCCAGTGTGCACCGTCTCCACGGTCTGGAGGCAGGCTTCAATGCCCCGTTCCCGCAAGATCTTGCGCAGCTCCTCGGCCGATTCGTCGGCTCCAACAGCTCCAAAGAATAATACATCTGTGCCCAGTTGCTTGAGGATGCGGGCTGTGTTGAGGGCTGAACCACCAGGATTCGTAAGGCACTGAGAACTGAAAAAAGGATGTCGGTTAGTTAAAGACTAGAGGGTTTAAATATTTAATATCTTACCTGGCTGAAGCCTCTTGGGCCAGTTGGTTGAGTATTTCCATATCCAGCTCACCCTTGGAGCCTAGTTTAAGGTCATATCGTTGCAGAAGCTCCGGGTCCTCCAGCTTCACCAGACGGTCCAGCAAAACATTGCCGAAGCAAATCACTTTCCGCGGTCTACAAACCAGAAGGGAAATACCAGAAGTTAGTGGGGATTTCTTTCAGTGCCGGAAAAGCTTCTACTAGAACTTTTCCGCGTTTCCCATCTACTCACGTGTGGAAAACCCCTTGCGTGTCGTCGGTGGGTGGATTGCCACCGAAAATTTTCTCATAGACGTAGCCCAGGTACTCCATTGTATGCAAAAACTAACGAGCAGTCGGGACTTTTAGCGTTCTATTTGCGCGAAGTGTGAACTGGCAGATCCGTAGCTATTACGGCAACATCCACTGCTTCCGTCTGCCTACAACCAACTGATTGACCGAGCCGGTTTCTCCGCGTGTTTTTATTTCGCTCGCACCGGCGAGTTTTTTCCCAATTGGCCCATTTCTGGCAATTATCTCGGGTCAACTTCTTTTCTTTTGTTCGCGGCTTACAAACAATCTTGGTCAGTACCTTTTGGCCAGTATCTTCGCATCTTGTTCTTTTTCTGTCTTCTTTGACTTTGATGGTGTCTTTCAATAACATTGAGCTTTTTGGCGAGCGTTGGTGGTTGTCTTCCGTCTGTGTTGGTTAACGGAATTAATGACTGCAAGCTCACTTTAAAATGTCATCCACTTATCCATAATGACTTTATTGTATAATTTATGCCTTCTAATTACAACGCTTATTACATAAAACATTTAGCTTGGTGTGGGTTTGTAAGTATTTGGAAGCTTATCAACACTACGTGCTTATAGAAACAGCTGTTTGAATGTTTTTGTTTACATGGAAGAAGAAGCAAACCGGAAAGCGCCAAAAGAGAGCCATGCCAAGCTTTCGGAGCGAGCTTAGCCATAGGGTTGCCACTGGCGGTGAAATGAAAGCGCGAAAAGTACGTTAGTGTTTAAATATGTTTGTTCATTATTTGAAATGTAATTAAATGCGGGAACAGTTTATAGAATTAATTTAAAAAGTAAACAAAATGGTTTTTATTTGATAGTTTAAGCTACAGTTATAAAAAAACTAAATTTATAATTTCTTAAGCAATAACCACATCTCATTTTGAAAATATTTTAGTTCAATGTTTTCTCCTACACTGTCTTGCAATGATTTAAGAATTTCACAATCAGATTTAATTATCATATAAAATCAATTGATTTTTTTATAACATACATTATTCTAGAAAAAATTAGGACGTTTTTATAATCTATTCCTTAAAGTAATTGAATAATAACTCTTTAAAATAAAGATAACATTTTAATTAATTATACAATGATTACAAGCTGCTAACATAGAAAAAGATAGCTGGGAATTACTATCTGTTGCCATTAACTTTCATCAATAGACTTGATAATCATTAAAAATATAAATATATAATAAGAGAAATTTATTGTTTACCTAAGAGTATTTCACCTGCAATTCTGCAGTACCATCACATCCACAACCTGAAAAATATTTCGCCAGTTTTTGTAAATATGTACATATCTACCCAATATTTCGCCACATAATTCAATGAGGGGATAAAGCGTTGAACTCTGGGAATCACCTCTCTGAGCGTGGACCCCCATAAAAGCAGATAACTCTTCAACAAAAAGAGGACAAGATTAAAAAATAACCTACCTCGAGGACAGATTCAATGGAGAAACTTAAAAAACTACTTGGGACTTGTTTGGGGCTTTTTCTTTGAGAACCAAGAGAATTGGGGTTTTTTCCAATGCCAGCGATAAAATGGAAATCCCTCAGCATAGCTGCAGTGCACACATAATTGCACTCTGGGGTCTGCACCAACCGACGGGGCATTCCGAGCCAAGCGGCCAGAGAGCCAGATTAGTCAGATCCGAGGCGTGTTTTTGGTGCACGTGAGACAGAAAACGACGCAGGTGACTGGCGGACCTCGGCTGACGGCTGACAGCAGGTAGGACAGGTAGCGCAGGGGTATGGACTTTGGACCGGCTTGGACCGAAAGCCGAATGCGGCTCAATGCAAACGCTTTTTCGGGGAAGTCTTGAAACCAGTTGGCGGTTGCCAACCAAACGCACTCTCTTTCGGTGTTGGCTTACTTTGGATCTCCGATGCTGTGGGTTTGGGCCCAGTTTAGTGCTGAGCCGCCGTGACTCAGCAGATGGGCATCCCAGACATGCAGCGATCACTCTGCGGCCCCAAGCTCCGATCAATGCCCATTGAGTGCAAAAGTTATTCAAAAAAACAACTCACACCACATGTGGTGAGGGCATGTTGCACTGCACATAATTGGGTGGCATGATACGCAACCCCAAGCCAGTGATGGCAATAATGTTATAATGAAAAGAGCCAAAAATAACTTTTAGGAATTAATTCTTGGAAAATTAAAAAAAAAAACAGATGGTTCGTTTTCGTTATCTTAAAATAGTTTATTAGTTTAAATAGGTCTTCAAAATAAATTTTAAAAATAAATGTTAGCAGAGTTTGGGGTTTTTATTAAAAGAATTTCTTAAGAAATGGTTCTACATTAATCAAAATTAGAATAGGAAATTATAAAAAAAATAAGAGCCTATTTATTAAACAAAAATTTAAATACATTTCTAAGAAGTCAAAACCCAAAGCTTCATTGAAAGTTTCAATAATAAAACTATTTACTATTCAAGATTAATTTTTTTAAGACTATGGAATTATATCAAACCTAATCAGTACTTAAGCTTGAAAAACCACCTCCGTTTGGGCACCTCCTTGGTGGCAACATGAACCTTATTTACAAGTTCATTGGCCATTTTTGAGGCAAATTTGGCGCGCAAATTGTGAGCCGCGTCTGCACTTTCTATTTCGGTTGCAGTTCTCAGCTCTTTTTTAATATTTTGATATCAATTTCGATTTGGGTAAGCGCCCCGTAAGCAGAGACGACTGTTTATGTTTTCGACGTCTTCATAGGTCAGTAATTAAATAGGGGGGCTGGGAGAAGAAGGTGGAGCTCTCGACTCCCCCAACAAATCTGTCCAGCTCAACTGTTTTATATTGGGGAAGTTCATTGATTTCATATTTTATTGTTTTCCCCATTACTGTTGACCAATTCAAATTACAATTCTTGTTTTTCTCCCCTTACCAGGAAGTTCGTTAAACCTTATGCAGAATATATTGTCAGTTTTCGAGGGGTAAAAATATTTTTAGGGCTTTGTTTTTGAAGTACAGTGTCGACAGATATTCAAATACTTTGTTTTTTTTTGTGAAATTATAATCCCCGTTTTAGGGGTGGCCTGACATGAAATGCAATCTCTCTATAGATTTATGGATCCGAAATTAGATCTTTGGAAAACAAAGCTAGAGCTAAAAATGGATATGGGAGTTTAATGGAGGGTACTACATCGTAAATCTAGACAGAATTATAGGCTGTTTTGGTGGTCTGATATTTATGGTCACGTTATTTTCAAAATGCACCTTCAGCAGAATGTCCAACTCAATTAATTGTAAACTATAAAAAATAACATGACTGACATGTGAGTACGTGTTTGTGTGCAGGTGCTATTTTTAACCGTGGTGGCTCGACAGAAATTCGTACACCCACCGAATTATGCTTGCCGAATCAAAATATAGTCACTTAGTTCGAAAACAAAAATAATTTATCATTAAAAAAATGTTAAAAAAAATGCATTATTGTGCGCTTCGTTTGTGGTGCGGTACTTGAACCCGGCGAGCATCGGGGAAACCGCCTCGAATGGCGTAGTTTGCGAGGTTCAATTGATAAAATTCTTGATTCCCCATTTCGACACGTTCCCACGTGCTTATTGTACGCCGGGAATGGAGTCCGGCGATAAATTGATTAGCAGCTTCCATTGTGCCCGCCCGATCGGTCTAATTTTGTTTGCCAACTCGTCTGGCAAACTCCCAAAAATATAAATCTCTTCCCAATTGGGTTTTATTCATTCTCGTTCGTGCGAATCCAGAACAGAAATAATATTACCTTGAAACCATTTCGAACCAACCAGTCAGCAAGGGGTCGCGCATTAATCATACGCCCCGTCTAGCCATCAAGTATACGCCGCGTTGGCCAATAGATTGACTAACCGTTAGGACCTGTTGATCACCTGCTGGCAGTGGGCCAATCTTTTGGGGCCCATTCACAAGATTCCCGCGAAAATCCCAGTGTGAACTGCCAGGAAAACCATTCAAGTGAAATTTATTGGCAGCCGTGAAACACTTTTTGCAGAAATTTGATGAACAAAATTGCGATTCACGCACCAAGTGATTTTTTTTCCACTGAAAGATAATAAAAAACGAACTCTTAATTTAAGGGAGGCACTTTCTCAAGAGCTCCCAGGTATGTGTGTGCGTGCGTGTGGGAGTGCAAAGATGAGACTGACAGGTTGCATGACCTCGATGTTTTTTTTTTTAAGGCTAACTGCAGTTGCAACCCGTGGAAAGAAACTCGGCGTCTTGCTAATTGCCTCAAAATTAACGGAAACATTTTCGATTTGCCGAAAAGACATGAAAAAAAAACCCGACCGATTCGAGCTGAGCAAAGCAGAAAGAGCGGAAGAGCAGGCCCCCGAAAAGCTCGCTCCATATTCCCCGCGATTGGGGCTCTCCCACGAGCTGGGGCCTCTCGCGCGGAGCAATTTCTGATGAAATTCAGTGGAATCGGTAGGCGACGGAGAGAGGCGCTATAAAAGCGCTCGCTCGCCACCAGTCGGCATTCATTGTGAAATTGCAAATCAAAATTGAAACAACGCGGACGACAAAACGGTCAGAACGGAACGCCAAGCGTGGAAAGAATTTCATAATCAAAAGTTAATCAAACGCTAATCGCAAGCAAGAAACAAAAACAATCAGTGCCAAAAGCCATAAAAGAAACTAATTGCCAAGCCAAAAGTGTCAAGCCAAGTGGAAGCTAACAGCTCGAAAATTTCGCAAAAGCCGTCAAGCAATCAAACCGCCAAACACATCAACAAAATGGTAGTCGAGGAGACCTGCACCATGCACTTGGATATGGATCTGGAGCTGGAAATCGATATGGCCATGGAGTGCGCCCCCATCGGTCGCACTGTTAAATCGGCCCTTGTCAGGGCCCAAAGCGAGTCCCGGGTGATCGTGGGACTGTCTGCTGCCATCAATGTGCTCTCCAAGTCACCGGAGGGCTCGCTCTTTTGCCTGATGGCGGTGCCCAAGGACGGCGATTCTGCCACCCACATGCACGAGGTGCTGCTGGAGGCCTTCTGCTACGAGAACGACATCTATGTGATCAAGGTGGACGATGCCACCAAGCTGAGCCGCATCCTCGGCCAGGAGACTGTGGAGTCGTGCTGCCTGGTGCAAAAGACCTGGGCCGGCAACCTGCAGGACGAGGAGGAGGAGCAGCTGACCAAAGCCGAGAACCAACTGGTCGACTACTGCGAGGCCCACTGGGACGCACCCCAGCATCCCATTGTCCAGCTGCCGGCTGTGTAAGCGGGTGTGAGCGAGACAGCCATTCATGATTGAACTGAACTGAGCCCCGCAGACAGTGGGCCAAACACGGTTTAAAGCAGATAAAAAAAATAACAAGAAATAACCTGTTGCTGGAGGTTGACGTACTCGTTACCGAGAATGTCTTGGAGAGTTCCTGAGGGAAACCGACGTTCCGGAGCCTGATGCGGCCACCATGTATACATAGGATATTTATATATACCCTTATATAACTGTATATATAGAGAAGAGATTGATAAGCCAGCGCCTTGGCGAATAATGGAAACTGAAAGGCGACCTTCGCGGCAGCAACTGCGGCAGCGAATGCAGTAGAACCTGCAGCGGAGACACCCGCGGAAGTCACACACACACACGCAGATCATCCAACACATACTGAAGCGCGTGACCAGCTGCTGCTTTGGAGCCCATACACCCCGAACACCCCATATACACTTACATACATATATGCAATTTGTTTTTGTATAATTTTTTTTCGCTTTAAGCGCCCCGCAAATTTACTGATAATGACAATTATTCTGTATGTCGTAAATTGTAAATTACACGTTTAAAGGAGAGCAGCAAATTACCCTCAAATTGCCTGTTCAAATTAAAGTTTTGTTATGTTAGCTTTTCCAAAAAAAAAAACACAAACATGAAAACATACAAAAAAAAAAAATGTTACTTAATTTTAAGATGAAAAAAATTAATTGAAAATTTTTAATAAAAAATGAAAAAGAAATAAAACAACTGATGTATAAAAACCAAAACTTTCTCTGTTTCTTTATTTTGTCGATCTTTCAGGCTTCTCTTTCAGAAATCGAACCCCTCATTTGACGTCAATGGCGGGCAAATCCCCTTGGATATATCAGAGTATTCCCAAAAAAAAAAATACATATCGGTAGCCGACTCATCCGTCTTTTCAAAAGCACGTCTGGGCTTCCCCCTCATCGGTCTCTTATCAATAAAATTCTCGGAAACGGCAATTATGAGGCTATGCATACAAATTATAGATGGTAGATGGTTATATAGTATGTTAGGATGTCCTCCATCTGTGCTATCCAAGCCTATAGTATATACGATTTTTGAAGAAATCTCGTGGTTTGACGATAACGGGTGTGAAATCCCTCAGTTTACCAACCCACTTCTCACAATCGCCAATAAATGCGAAAATTAATTAAAAGTATAGGTCATGCTTAGGTTTCGTAAAAAGTAACTAAAATAATGAAATGTGCCAACAAGTAGGGGTTTATAATTATTAAATTAATATATTTTAATGGAGTTTTATTTCCACCTGTCTGGCCTGTACTTGAGGGCATCCAATCGGAGCGTGTTAGCGATCATGCCAATTGCCTTAACTAACCAGACCAATGTTAAGCCGAAGAGACACCTTAATATAATCAATGCCAGACATCGGACAATGTTTGTTTAATGGACGATCCGAGACAAAGAGACACCACACTAGACAAGGGGCGGAGAAGAGCATGCGAGTGGGTCGTGTCGTGGGAAAATCACTGGAAAAAAGCAAACCACTGATTAGGACCATTAACACGAACGAGACGCTGCTCCAAGACATAGGTCAGTTCAGGCGGATCGTCTGGACACGACGACGATCTTTTTGGGGAAAAAAAACATGAACGGATGGTTAACGCATTATTATGGCAAACTTTCCATTCCGAGATGTCTTATAAGAGTAGCTTTTAAATCTAGTGATCTACTAATTAGTACAAGCGTCTAAAGAACTTATGAAGCTACTCAGACTGCTGGGTCATTCAGGTTACATCTTGGATTGCACAATTACTGAAATGGGTCAGCTTTAAGCGGTTCCAGATCCACCTAGTTATCACCTGAACTATTGTCTCAGTGCATTAGAACGACAGATGTGTGTAATTTACCCAATGTTTGTAGTTTAATTATCTACCCCATCCAGGTGATCTGTTACCGGCTGTTCCACCCATTATACAAGCTGATCCCCACTTAATCACGGCGTGTACTTTACCCCTCTACTCGAATCCAGCGTAAATTCCAAAAAACGACTCAACCCCACAGCCGGCCAAGTCATTCTCTGTTGAGTAATGCGGCCCATGCGGCCATTGACTGAACAATTGGAGTTGCTAGTGGAACCACTTTCTGGCTGACCAGCTAACCGGCCAACTCCCTCGGACCCAACATGCAAATATTTTGCACTCTGATCGGTGCCATATAGGGAATTGCGGCAAGAGCGTGACTTGGCGGGATTGCGTAGCCCCACCAGGTAGTACAAATTTCAAAGATTCACCTCCGAAGCGGCGATGTCGTCGAAGGTAAGTGATTCATATTGGCCGGTGATAGCCCCCCCACCGACCAGCTACCACCTGGAAATTAGCATAATTCTCAATGTGAAGCTCGCGTCAAGAGATCGCTCGGAATAGCCCCGATACTCGACCTACAGCCCGGTTGGCAAAACTAGTTTCGGGTCGGATTCGAGCGGCAAAGTCAAAGTCTGGCCAGCGTTCTCGGTGCTGGCCGGTGCTGCTGTACATGTGATTGCCATGAGCGCGTGCTGAACGCCAAGCGTGAAAGGCCCTCCCCCTTTTTGGCAGTCGAAGTCTTCATGGCTCTGAAACTGGATGGAATGCAAACATGTTTTTCTCGGCAAACACAAAAATATAAATATTATTATTTACATTTAAGCTGCGTTCCGGGGAACATTAAGCGGATTTCCCCGTCAGTGATAAGGTTATTCGGAATCGACTGAAAGCCGTATAGTATACGGGGCGTATTATGCGGCGTAGTACTATCAGTGTGGGGGTTATACCGACCGCACTGCGCATAGGATTTGTGGGGATACAAATGGATGGGCACTTAGAGCTACAAAATGCGGAGCAGTGGAAATCTCCAACCTGGCCTGGCTGATAAACGAGCCAAAATTTCCATAATTGGGCAATAATCAATTTTTTGGCTAACTGCGTTTCAATAGATTCCAGTAGCCTGAACTTTTCCGCAACCAATTGATTAGAGTTAGTCTAAGCTGATAATCATACGTGGATGTTAGGGAAATCCGAACTACCTTACTTATGAATGGAAAACGGGTTTTTTTTAGTGGGGAAAACTTTACAATCAGACCAGTTGGGGGTCTGGGATTTACCGGCAAACAACTGGCTTGCATTACTGCCACTTTAATGACTTTTATTATTGCACAATATTTGCTCCCTAGTCGCGGGGCTAGAGCTAGTCCTCTAATCATGAGTTCGCAAAAACCAGAGCGATTTCGGGCACCCGATAAGAAGCTAAAGATTGTGTAGCCGCCACGCTTCCCCAAAAGTTTCAATTACTTGAATTTCTGATTTAAATATTTAATTGTTTCTACGAAACACGCTTAATGCCTTTTAAGGAAACGCGTGTTCTTGGGAAGCAGAAAAAGATTGTGGTTTCCTTAGATTCTCAGAATATGACCCACTAAAGGATCCAAAAAAACATTTCACACCAACTGGTTTTGTCCAGTTCCTCACATGATCACACATTGGGTCGGGAAAACTAATGGAAAAATCAAACATAGTTCAATATAACAGTTAAATAAAGGCCGAACGTAAAACGCAATTGCACTTGCCGCCCTTCCCCCGACCGGAGGCCCTCCCCGGATCAAATATTTGCACAAACAAGTCCGTGCGAAATTAGCGCCACTTTTATAATTGAGGGCGAAATAGACAGGTACAGGTACGGCCGAACTCCAATATTTAATTGCCGTTTATCGCACCCATAAAGCTTGATTTTGATAACGATCTCCTGTCCCTTTCCGACTGGCTATAGCTCTCTATAGTTCTCCATCGAGGGGGTCTGTCTGGGAAAATTAACGGTGGGGCGTTGAATTTCACAAGACCCCAGACGACCGGGGGATGTCTCTCGCACTCTCTTCTCTTCTGAGAGGGGTTCTCCCTCTTCCCCTGCTCAACGCGTGCCAAAGAGAGTGAAACTGATAAGATTAATTGACGGGCTGGGGGTTCTCCTCCTTGGCGAGAGTCAGGGTGACTGATTGGAGAGTCAAGTTCACCTGGCGACTGGTTCGACGACATGCTCGAGCACGTTTTGGTTTGATAAGACGCATTCCCGGCGAGCTTTCAAGCCACATGTCCTTAACTTGCATCGCGACTGCTTACGCAAATCGATGGATGTACCGTTATTATGCAACATCAGTCCGAACCAGCCATCAACCCCAACCACCCTCCGAGCAGCTGCGACAACTGCGTCAGTGTCGTAAAACTTTCTCACGTAAGTCAAAGCCCGCCCGACAGTACCGCTATCTTGTCAGTACCGGAGATCTCGGCTTATCCTTTGTGCCATTGCAGTGCCCAGCCCCAGAACCCGCCCCAATATCCAGATATCTGGTGTATAAATACGAGTTTATGATGGCGTAAAAAATGATTTTTAACGATCTTTGCTGGGCATAATGAAGTTATCGCATGATCGCCGATCGTCCAAACAAAACATTCAAACAAAACAGTCGTACATTGGGAGATCGGATGCTCACGCCCACTATCTGGACAGGAGCCAATGGTGTCTATAATTATGCTTGCTATCAATGACGAAGGCGGCTGTCTTGTGACGTCAATATCACATGGTTCCCTTTCTTTCGGGCGATAAAATTAGACGTATTTTGGGGAACAATTTGGGTAGAAGCAGAGCGATAGTGATTCTTGACGACCTATTTGGGGTTTTTTTGAAGAAATATTCGACGAAACTTGACTTCCAGACGTCAGTCTAAATGGCTTCCCAAAAATATAAGCTTTTTCGAGATAATGACTCCGGAAGGAGTAATAAATTGCACAATATGGTAAAAAGACCTCAAAATTAAATGCAAATATTTATAATTACGTATACAAATCGAATTTGAAATATTCTAAGCTCACAATACAATATCCTTGGTATCGACTTTCACTTTGTTGCCATAATTGTTATATCACTTGTGTAAACAAAGTTATTATAAAACATATTTTGTTTTTTTTTTTTTTTTCAGGCTCATGGCAACCAGAACCTGGTCTGTATTGGGGACCATAAGAAATTATCGCAAAACGTGATAATCGCCAACATGTGACTATCATATCACGTTTTTTGGGTTCATAATCGTGCCTTAATTTATGTGGCATAGCAACAAGCTTGTTTATCATGGCCCTTACCACCAATTTAAGTTATTGAGGAATAAAAAAACAAAACTATTTGCCATATTTGCCATATGGCGGGCCGCAAACACCAATATCCGCCGTAATCAGGCCCCAGCAGAGGTCACGGTTTCTGGGAATGAAGGTAATAATAAACTTGAGAGCTAAAAATAAAAAAAAGAAACAAGAAATGGATAATCAAAAATGGCAAATTGCTTTATCTTTATCTTATCAGTTACGTAGTCGAAATGACTTCTGGGTGGCGGGGCCCAAAACAAACTCAAGGTCCGCCAAAACAGACTACTCAAACCCGGCAGGGAGACCCACTTTCACGTCGATAAGTGGGTCTGGGGGTCTTATCTTAGTCGCATGAGTATAGTAAATGCCTGGTTTGAGGAGTGCTTAGGGTACAACATGGCTTATAGTAAACTACTATAGCTACCAGCTGAAATCGGTTAGCAACCTGTCGTGGTGAGTGATGAGGCTGGTGCCTTTGTCATTTTTATCGTCTGCGGCGCATTAACTTCGACCCAAAAATAAACTGAAATTTAAAAATAAACTCCCGCCCGCTAAAAATATAAGCAAAGCCAACAATAACAAATATTCTGCATAAATATCAAAGCAAATAATTGTCGGAAAATTTGTATCAGCACAACCTGTTTGTTTTTGGCTTCAGCTTTTTTTTTCGCACGGCTCTTTGTGGTAGTGGTATCATAGTATTGTTATCAGAAGTTCCAAGGAAAAATAAAATGCGACTGGGCCGAAAGTGCTTTTGTTTGCCTGCCACTTGATGGCCTGTTGGGGGGAACTACACACCCGACTGACATTTCCTTTTATGGTCAAGATAGGTAACCGTATATGCGATAAGTATTTATGATCCGGTAGTAAAATTTTTAAACAATCGTGATTACGATTGCAATTCTAACTAAGTGATATTTGTCAAAATGCAATAAAATGGTGAAAGTCGGAATTTGTGTTGTTTATTTTCTTAAAACCTAAAATATTAATATGATTCAATAATGTTTCATTCCTAAATTCTATAACTATGTACTTTGAATACCCATTTAGCTGATGGAATCCCCGAGTTGCTTTATTTATTTGTTAAAGATTGAAAGAATCTCGCCCCCAGGTGGCAGAAATGTTTGAAATATTTTCAATTTCGAGGAACTGGAATTGAAAATGTGTTTTTGGCCATTCACTTCCCAGTGTATTGTTCCATTGTGGGGGCTGCTCGGCCGGTCCAATAATGTAAACAAAGTCATATTTGCTTGAATTTGAACGTAAAATTCGCACATTGTAGGTCCAAACGTAAACTGCGCACTTGCCACAACATGGAATGGCCCAAATCCCGCCGGACAAGGCCAAATGGATGGTTTTATCAACGACCGGAGAGTAACCCCATTGTTTGGACCTGTCTAGCCGCAGTAAACCTCCGAGTTGCATCAGCCATATCACTTCAATCAAAGGGATTGATTCGATTGGCGTTTGATAAGCGGGATGGTGGGTGGGTGCGTGAGTGGATCAGAAATAAACTCCCTCGTGGCACGAATAATCATGTGAGCTTACCGGTTCCGCACCGGCTGATTCATTTGGAATAGACTTTGGACCCACACAGAAGTCTGTGTACTTTTTCCAAATGGCTGTGACAAATCTGGTGAAGTGTATGGTATCATGTGTCTCTGCATCCGCTCCACCAGTGCACTAGATATCAGATGTTACTCTCCGGCAAACGTGGTACTTGTGTAGAACATCTTCGGTTTCACATTAGTCACTTTCCCCTGACACGCTTTACATTACTCATACGCCACGTAATCGCTAGCGTAGTCTTATCACCGACAGGTGAATGGAGTGGGGGGCGGGGGCCGGAACGGGAGGCCATTTCATCAATTTCAGCGCCGATTAACGGTGCTTAGCGATCGGTTAGATTTGGGATAGGTCAGTGAGGAGCCGGCGGACGCTTGTGGACGCTAAGTGGATTGCGTTCCGAATAAATTTGTCGAGCATTTGTGTATGGAGATTTGTGTAACGGGCCTATGGCTATCAAGTTGCATATTTATTCCTGATCAGGGTCAATAGCGGAGCTTGTGTGACACCATTTGAGATAAGATTTGCAGCATTTGGTTTGCAGATCTTCAAGACGATAGGTAGCGTTATATATCTTAACAGTTATACTCTGAAAATGGTTCTAATAGGAATATTTTTATCAAAATGAGCTCAAGGATTTCTACAATGATTTATCAACATATGTAAGCTGCAATTTTTATTTAATATATCATCTAAAAAGGGTATCCCTTAGCTGGAATGATCTTCTATAAAGACCAACAACTTGTTATTTTTTCGTCAAGTGCTAAAGAACGGATCCCATAGATACGAATCGAATCAGAATCGAATCAGATAACATCTTCATCTGTGCCAGTTTGCGGCGCATTTATTTGCATTTTATGCGCATTCTGATCGAACCGACAATCTGGCGACTCCGAATTAGCATCAGAACGTTCTATAACTGTAAAGTCAAGAAAGCCATTTCCTTTGTTCCACCCCCTTGGGGACTCACACCCCCCCATCCACCCACCCAATAATGCAGCACGGTTTTTGTTTTTTTTTTGCGTTGTTTCTCAACTGAATGCATTTTTTAATCGGAGATTCGGACTGAATCGCTTAATCTACACAGGTGTACGAGTATGCGTATGAGTGGGTGCTTGAGTGACTTGAATGGGTGTGAAACTGAGTGCGATTATGAGTGTGGTTGTGATTGTGAGTGTTGGTCTAACCTAAGGCAATGCAAGTGATTCGAATAAGGGGGGGGGTTCGTTTTCTTAATGCTGGCAGGGTTCGGGGTTCCATGGGTTCTTTAGGTTGGCCAGGCGCAGCTGCTCCAGGGCGATCTCGTGGGCTCGGAAATGCTCCCTGGTGGCCTTATCCAGATCGCTCTCTGAAGTCAAGCTGGTACCGGTGGTGGAGGCGGTAGCAGAGGCGGTGGACACGTCCTGCTTCAGCTTGGTAAGGATGGGCAAGGGCAGAGGCTGCAGTACCTGTGGCTCAGAGGTGTAGCGAACCAGGAAGGGATTCGGAGTCTTTCCGGCAAACACTAAAGCCGGGTTGCTGATGGGTGCTTCACCGGTCTCGATGCTACTGGGCTGGTTGGTCTGAATGCGGAGGAAGAAGCCGTTCTGCACCTGCTGCTGCTGGGTAACGATGTTGGATTGGGGCTGAGACTGGGGCTGCGACTGGGCCTGGCTGGAGATAATCTTGAACTGCTCAGCCTTGCGCAGGTACTCCGGGATGCTCGTCTCATAGGTGGTGCTGATTTCCTGCTTCTCGGCTAGGCGTTCGCTTTCCAGCCGCAGGCGATCCTCCTGCTCGATCTTGAGACGCTCGGCTTCCAGCAGACGGGTTTCCTCGCGAAGACGATCCGCTTCCATTTGGCGCTCCAGCTCGGCCTCCTTCTCCTCCCTCTTGCGCTGCTCCAGCTCCATCAGGCGCTCGTTCTCGCGCTCTCGCTCCTCCAGGAGGATCATGTCGGAAATGTCGGCCACCTTGTCCTCGGCCTGTAACTTGGCCTGGTTTAGAAGCAGCAGATGCTGCTCACGGGCCAGCTTGACCTCAGGGGTTTCCTGGATGGGCTGAGGTCCTGGCACCTGGATAAAGGTGGTCTTAACAATGGCCTGGGGGGCGAAGGGCGCAATGGGAGCGGTGGGGATAAGTGGCTGTTGCTGAATGTCGATGGGCTGACGCAGAATGGCTTCGTTGAACTGCTTAAGATGCTCCTCTCGAGCCCGCTTCACCTCAGGAGTTTCCTCAATGGGCTGCGGGGCCAGCTGACCCTCAAAGGAAATGGCCTGGGAGCGGGTTGGCGTTATCTTCAGAAGGTGCTCCTCGGGGGTCGTGGGCTGACGCAGCAGCGCCTCGTTGAACTGCTTGAGGTGCTCCTCGCGGGCTTTCTTGACTTCCGGGGTTTCTTCAATCGGCTGCGGAGCCTGCTGACCCTCGAAGGAGCTGGTCTTAAAGATGGGTTGAGGTGGAGCAATCGGCTGGTTTTCGAAGGTGGTCACTGTCTTGATAATTGGCTGGGGCTGAATGGCTTGCGGCTGCTGGATTCCAGGAGTGGTCTTCAGAATCGGGGTTTCCGGGGCGGGCTGTCGCAGTAGGGCCTCGTTGAACTGCTTAAGATGCTCCTCACGAGCTCGCTTCACTTCGGGGGTTTCCTCAATGGGTTGCGGAGCTTGCTGACCCTCAAAGGTACCAGTTTGTGTCTTGATGAGCGTTTGAGTCACGGGGACTGTCTTTACAATTGGGGTTTCCGGAGCCGGTTGGCGCAGCAAGGCCGCATTGAACTGCTTGAGGTGCTCCTGGCGAGCCAGTTTCACCTCTAGGGTCTCCTCGACAGGTTGAAGGGCCGGCTGTGGTGCCGTCTTGATCAGCAAGTTGCCCTGGGTGGCGGTGAACTGTCCGTAGGAGTGGGTCTGAGGAGTTTCAATGGGCTTAGCCACCTGTGGGGTGGAGGTCTTAACCAGGATCGACTGCTCCGGCTGGCCGTAGATCACCGGAATCTCTTGGGCTTTTGTTTGCAGCTGCTGAGCCTGCTCGGCACGCAGAACCTCCAGCCTGGCCTCGTTCCAGATGCGCAGCTGTTCGTCCCGAGCCTTTTGTACTTCCGGACTCAGTCCAGGAACGGCTTCGAAGGCGGCGAACTTGACAATCTGCTCCAGGGGCTCGAACTGGGCTAGCATGCTGGAGGACGGCTTCTGTCCCTGGGCCCTTAAACGATCCAATTCCTGGCGCAAGACCTGATAGCGCTGCTCACACCATGCCCGGAACAGAGCAATGTCCTGGCTCTCATGCTCGAATCCAGCTCGGGTCAAAGTGGAGGTGGCCAAGTCGCGAATTCCGTTAAGAGGTTCCGGGTAGTTGTACGCCAGCAGTCGCTCTGCTCCCGTGCCGTCGTAGTAGCGCACGTAGCCCTGGGCCAGACCACTCACCACCGGGAACTCTCCTCGGGCCGGGGAGTAGGCCACCAGCTGGGGATGCGGCTGCGGAAGGGTTCGCACCACCGAGAAAGCTCCAACGGAGCCCAGGGCCAACAGGCCTATCACGAACAGGCGCATCTTGCTCTGATTGGAGGGTTACTTGGAGTTGGGCTAGTAGTTGGTAGCGACTAGTAGGACTTCTGGAACTCGGTGCTCCAAGACTTCGCTACAACTTCGACTACTGCTGCTGGGAGACTGTTGCGGTTGGAAGCCTTTGGCGAGGGCTTTTATACCCGCGTCCAGGCGAGTGGAAAAGAACCGCAATTGGAAGAAGCGGTTGTGGATGTCCTTGAGCCCTGCAGGATGTGTCAATAAATATTCTGTTGCCCTAGGTCGGCCGACACGCAAGCCGAGGTTCTTTATCTCGAATTTAATTGGCCACAGGCTTCTGGCCTGCCCCTCAGCCTGCTGCTCGCCGGGAATCGGGATGGGGCGGGACGGGACGGGACTGGACCAGCCTTCGCTTGGCTTCTTCCGTTATGCTCCAAGGTTAAGCCTGGTTTTATTTTTAGCCCGGCTGCTGGGAATTTATGGCCCTTGCCCTTTCCTTTGCCATTGCCCGAACCGAGAGGAGGAGTGAAGGGATCGCAACCCATGGAAGACTATCGATTGATCAATGACAGGCCCTACGAGCCGCGTGATTATTCAAATTTGTCAAAAGCCTCATTGCTCGCACTTAGCCGCCTGGGATCTTCCTGTCTGCGATATTCTGGATACCAAATATGGCCAGGAGGAGTTAATTTATATTTAGTCGCTGGCATTTTTGTACAGTCGCCGTCCAGTCGCGCCTGTATATGGCTTTCAGGGGAGGATGCGGCCAGGAAGGGAGCGAAATAATACCCCGACTCAGTCACTCGATATGGCTGTGGGTGCCCCTTCTTTTCAGCTGCTTCCTTCAACCGGTTTGGCGATCTGACCGCGTCTCAATAAATTCAAGTTAATTCCAGTCGGCGCCGTTATATGGCCAATCCAAGTCCCCAGAGGGAGGCAAACAGGCATTAAGGTTAAACAGTGTCAATCAGGCAAATTATATCATTCCATGCCGGCTTTGTATTTCCATACATTCCTGTGGCTTTCCGCACCACCTTTTTTTTATTTAAATAAATTTACACAAAAATAAATGATAAAAGAAGGCTCGATTCTGAGGAGAAGGGACTTCAACTAGCATTCCATACAATAAAATGTGTATATACATATATATATATTGAAGTATTCGATATCTGAGATGCTGAATCATATCAGATCGGTCACTTCAAACAATTCAAATATATCCCAAACTGAGTGAGGAAAGTAACCTGTTTAGTGTCGACTTTATTCAGTGACTTTGTTTAACACTTTTCAACAGAAGTTTTAAACTTAAAATGCTACTAAAATATATAAATTAATAGAAAAAATACCCTATTTCCATTTTTAGCAATCACATGCAACATGACTTGGTTGGAATCTTCCAACTCATCAGAACACTTTCTTATCTTCCAACTGCTGATTATTTTCTTGGCGGTGGCTATTTCCATTCGAGAGAAAATCATTCATTAGCCACATGCCGCCCCAATTTTTTTGCTCCAATAATCATTAGACTCGAAATCAAGATTTTCACAGACGATTCACCTTGTCCGATTTTTAAGGTTTTCATATTTCGCACTCTTAGGTAATGGACCCACCTGAAAAATCACACGTAAGACTTGTCAGAAGGTGGTCACAACTTTCCCAAGCCGAAGTATTTCGTAACATTCCTATTGAATTGAGTGCTTTATGCCTTGTTGCCATGCGAATCGGATCCATCTATTATAGATTTCTTGAACTGACCACAGTCACGTTGGATCTTTCGCTCATGTGACGTAGATGATGCTGAAGATTCTTCTGGTGCGAAATTTTCTCTTTTTCTTTTATGTTTTTTTTTGGGGATAGGGTGAAGATGTGAGCGCGTGCGTTAGGAAGCAATTGATTCTTTAATGATTTTGTTGTCCGCCAGCTTGATATCAATAATTGGAAACGGAGGCACGTCCGCGTTAATTAAAGCAGACCAAAGTGCTTACTGCTGGCTATCCACGTCGCAGCTTATCTTATCTCTTCTCTCGGAAACACCGATTTAGCATATGAATTTTCGCCAAACACGAATCGGTGGCGTATACGCAATCTGTGAACCCTGCACACATCAGGTGTTAAATGGCATTTGATTAGCGCGTCCCGATGGTTGATTAAGATGTCTGAAAATGGTTCTCCATCTCATCACGCCATTCGTGCCCAAAGATCTCCATCATTTTCCGGATCTCACCTGCCGCCAGATCTCTTGTGAGCCAAACATGACAAATACAGCTGAACCGTTAGGCGAGGCAGGGCAAAACCAAACATTATGGCCAACAAACGCTCTTGAACCGAAGTTCCGCTGAAAATTCCAATACCTTAATATCAAGCTTTAAATGATGTCTTTGGACGGGTTATTCGCGGTGCACGCTGGTGCCATCACGTGCGAATAGCTGCTACAAAATGCCCCACGACGTCATTGCAGCTGCGTGCGAATTTAAATTAATTTAACATCGAAAACCCAATAACGAACCAATCGAGGAATGGCCAGCTGAATGAACTACGTTTTTGCCAGTTTTGTATTTTTTTATTCATTAACAGCGTCAGCAAAAATGTATATATTTTTCAAAAGTAAATATTTTGACGATTCAAAGAAGGAAAAGTAAATAAGTATCTACAACTTAAAAGCCAAATAACATAGAGTGGATTAAAAAAAACTTCGGTAACCCAATCTTTTGGGGAAATAAGCTTCTTAATGTTACTTCTGGCATACTTCTTCAATGAATCAATAAATAAATCTTTGAAATTACCCAAATGCTTTTCCACATAATTCGATGCGAAATCAAAGTGTGGAACAAACATCAAGGCCACTTATTTTCAACCCAAAATATTCTTTTTTTAAACTTTTGTCTTCGATTTGGAGTGGCCGCCTTTGACGTCACATGGCCCCAGAAAGAGAAACTCGTTTTTTTTGGGAACTTCCCGCACTCTCAGTTCCGTTTGAGGGGCCAAATACTAGACAGCAATTATGCGTGAAATAAAAACATCAATTAGAGCGCCAACGCAATGACCTACAGTGGTCAGTTTGCAGTGGCCAGTGGCCACTCGTAAAAACGCCAACTAACCCGGCTAACAATCGATAAACCTCAAACGCCGACATCCGTTAATTAATTTGCATTAGTAATTAAGGCCAACTGCTGGCGATTTTGGGCGTTCTATCATCTACGGTTGAATTGAAATTGAAATTGAGCTGTTAAGTAATCGCCTCCAACAAACAGTAGCTACTTTGGCTGTCAGCTTTAAGCCACGTTAAGCACTTGATTTGTGCACAAAAGACCTCAAATAATATTGAAGCCATTTTTCAAGTCTAAGCCATGGAAAAATGTTTGGAAAATTGTTAAGATTGATTTTTTTTAATGCACTTCCAAGTGTCACGCAACGCAAACATGAACAAATTCTTTATGATTTGTTTTGACTGGCAAATAGCCAAGCTTGGTTTAATGTTTTTCACAATTAATTGGCCTAATCATGTTTGTGGCCCGTGACTTGGGGATTTTATTATTTGTTGGTAAACAACAAACTGGAATAAAAAATCGTCAATAATTCCAAAACGATGCCTGAAGCTTATATTAGATATTCAACAGCCGTAGTTTACTACTGGTCTGAGTTTTTTAGCTTAAAAGTTTCAAGTCTTTATATTGGTAGCTTAGATAAGTATGTAGTTTGTTTCTTACCCAAACATATAATGGCCTATTTTCAACACATTTTAGACCATATTTCTATAAGTTTTCAGCTTACATGGAAATGAAGTACATATTTTTAATCAGGGCTTTAGGCTGCTTTAATATTTATCAAAAATTTTGGGATTTTTGACAAAAAATATTTTTACCGATTTTTGGCCAAAATCATGATGTTACCCCTTTGAAAATTTGCAAAAAATTGGTCAATAATTTAGTTGCCAGTTTTTAACGTCAGTTGATAGTACTTGGAAAGCCAAGTTTGGGAAGGTATAACATTCGTAAACTGCACAATTATTTTTCAAGTTATGTTGAAATTCGTAAAAAAAAAATGTAATTTTTTGAAGCTCCTAATAGGATGATTTGTGGAAACTTTTCAACCACTTTTATTTGAATATTTTAGCCATTACTTTTCCGATTTCAAGAAGAAGTGCCATTTATGAATGAGGAATTTAATCTCCTTTGATCTGCATCAAAAGCTTGGAAGTTATGAAGAAAAAAAAATTTCACCAAGTTTTGGCCAAAATCATGATGTTACCCCTTTGAAAATTTTCCAAAATCGGGTCGAATTTTCGATGAATAGATTTTAATTGAGAATGATAATACTCGAATAGAGAAGATCGGGAAGGTATACCATTTGGCGATCGTCCAAGTATTACGCAAGTTATGAAGATTTCCCTTCAAATAATGGAGTTCATTTCTCACATTATCCTTTTGTACATTTTTGTCTAATTTTGTAGCAGAATCTTATGAATGATTTCCATTTTTTTAATAAATTTTCGTTTTAAGAAAGATCCTATATTTGGTCTAAAATAGTTCTCAAAGTGATGGCCAAAAAGATGGGTCTTGCACTCCGTTGGAAAAATTGTATAACCCCCTGCTATGAGAGTATAATATTTAATTACTTTAAAAATAAATATAAAGAGATGATAATGCTCCAGAATAAACTTACTACTTGAATTTGAATAAAAATGTTTTTTGAATCACGTGTCGGATGTCACTGTTTAAAGTTTAAGCTGGCCGGACTGAAATTGTAAAACAAAAAACATCTGGCTGGGTGATAATTGATGATGTGCGGAATATGACACTGTTAACAGAGGCCCCCCAAAAAAAAGTACGTGGTGAACGACCTGGGGGCAATCAAAATAAATGTAAGTCAATTCCTGACAAACAGTACTGACGCACTTTTGGCGACAGTTTTGAAACGGGGCTGCTGAAACTGTGAGTGGTGGATTCTGGCCGCTGCACCAGTGGATGCAAAACTGGATAGTATGGCGGGCAAGAGCTAGAGGTTCGGTTCTGGTTCTGGTTTGTTTAAAACATTTATTTCTCGGATTTTTATTTACCATTAAATTTAAACAATATTCAATGTTGTTAAGGGCAAAGGTGTGAATAGGAGTGGGGTGGGTGGGGCATTGTTGGGGAAGTTGGAGAAGGCGGAAGGGGACCAACTACTTCAATACTTAAATGGCTACGATTTTCACTTAAGTGTACTAAATTGTTGCATTAATTACACACCGTAATTATAATAATAATCCTCCTTGTATCATTGTAATACATCATAATAATCAAATATATTATTTGTTCATACGGAAATCAAAACGTACACTATTTGCATATAGAGATATATCGATTTATGTAGACACACGCACACACATCTATACAGTTCGTAATGCTATTTGTAAATGTTCATAATCATCTATCCACTACGAAGCGGTTTTAGTTTTTACACGATTTTCTTTTTTTTAACTTGAGGCGTATGCTTGTGTTTTTTTTTATGTTTGGCCTTAACTCTAGGAGGGCTTAAAACTATTTAACTTAAACATTGATTTGATTTCCCGTGAAACGTCTTGAGGTTATAAATTCCATGTTGATGTTGTGAGTCGTACAGATTCCGAGGATCTTCATCTTCTATAATTCATAATCGTAGTCACAACATAATGTACATAATAGGGTCCTCCAACCGAATTCGTTAACTGTACATAGGGTGGGGGGGCCAAAAACGAATCCCTGCTAGCTTGGCAACAAACGAAATTCAAAGACACTTGCAGTGCAGATTGGAAATTCGCCAACGAAATACTCTAATGGAGGGCTTCTTCAACTTCTTCGAGTAACAACAAACGAGATATAAAAACGACGGTCCCACTCGGCCAAGGAGTGGTGGCCAACTAATGGCTAAAGCCTTTCGCGCGGCGTTTACAGATGCAGTCGGGCCAGCAGATTTCACATGATCGGATCGGGTCCCTGGCCCTCCAGGTCCGAGACCTGGCTTTGATAGTGCAGTGCGTCCTGGTACGCCTTCTTCACCGCCTTTCGCTCCGCCGGCTTTCGCGACTCCACCAGCTTCTGCTGGTCCAGCTGCTTGTCGATCCCGAGGAGGTCCAGCTTGTTCGCGGGCAGCCACTGCCACGTCCGCTTCACATCGAAGAACAGCACCAGAAACACAATCTCGTCCAGGCAGTTCTTGCGCAGCGCCAGGACGTCCGAGGGCGGGGCGGGTAGGGGCACTCCATTGTAGACGAATCCCTTTGGCGTTTTGGGATCCAGGATGAGGGCGGGATACCACGGATACCCTCGGCACTTGGCCCACACAAGCTGAAGCGGCTCTAACGTGGGTTTCTGGGCATGACCCAAGGAGTAATTGTTTCGGGTTGACGTCGTATCCTCCGAATCCTCGCTCGGTTTACTCCGGTTGTTGTTGGTCGTCGCCGCTACTGTGGTGTTCCGTCTCGCCTTGATGTTATTAATTAGTGGCGAGGCGTTCGGGGTGGCCGAGCGCAACTTTCCCACCTTCTGTAGCAAAGGAGGTGGCGTGGCCGTGGAGCTGGTAGATTCGCTGAGATTACTGCGCCGCTTGCCTCGTCCCCGGGCTGTCGCCAGGGAAGCTCCTCGCGCTATTGCAGCTGAGGTCGGCGTGGGTGTGCCTCTCGTGCCGATCCTTGACGCCTTGTTTTGCCTCTCACTGAGCGGCTGTTCTTCATCGTCCTCGCTGGAGCTCCCGCCACTGCCGCCGCTGCTACTGCTTATGGCCATGTTGCCGTTGTTGCCTTGGCCGTGATGAAAGCTCGTGTGCTGCAGGTCCATGGCGTCTGTGGTGCCATCTTGCGACGTGGAATCTCGCTCGCTGCGGCTTCTTCCACCATCGCCGTCTGCATCACTAGCCTCGTCGCTGTCGAAGTCGGAGCAGCTCCCCGACATGCTGAAGTCTGAGCAACTGCTGCACGGACTGCTCGACTGCGATGGAGCGTCGTCGCTGTCGCTCGCATCGCGTTGATTGTTCGCCCGGTAGACCCGAAAGCTGTCGGGGATGCGCTCGAATGGCAGGGGATCGGGCATAGCCTGGCTTATCGCCGCCGCTGGGTTGGGTGACTTTTTTGGCGACATCGAGGCACTATGTCTAAGCTCTGGCAAACGGCGATATCGGCCTTGTCGTTTGGGCGACTTGACTCCCATACTCATGCCCAGTTTGCTGCTGATGGAGAGAGCCGTGGACGCTAGACTAGCAGCTGCTGCAGCTCCGGCAGACGATGCAGTTCCTACTCCCGAAGCTAGGGCTCCTCCACCACTGTTGCTATTCTGCGTCAACGCGAATCCAGAGGCTGAGTGCGGAGCGGTGGTCAGAACGTGATTCATTCCGCCCAGTGTGCTGGAGGCAGCCGTCGCAGCTGTCGTCGCCGACAGTGAGCTTCCGCTGGCGCTGGTGGACTGCGTGCTGGAGGTCTGTGAGTTGTGATGCTCCTCCTTCACGGGCGTCGTCAATGGCTCCGATGGTCTCTTGAGCGCCGCCTGAGCTTTTCGCGTCAGCAATATAGCCGTTCTACAATGGAATCGAATTAGGTTTTAGTTTCAAAGGAATTCTTTATGGATGCAGGCGTATCTCACCTCCTGTTGATGCCCACGGGAGAACTGCTGTTGTTGAGACTCTTGATTGGACTGCAGGGCGGCGTTTGTGTGGAGTTGAGCAGGTCTTTGGAGGTATTATCCTCGCCATCCACTTCACCCATGGAGTCGTCGTCCGTTTCCTCGTCCTCGTCCTCATCTTCCTGATCTATGTCCATGTTCATGGCATTGGTACTCAGGCGTTTGCGAGTTCGCTTCTTAGCAGGTGAAGCATCGGGCGCCTCCTCCTCTTCGCTCTGTGACTGGTTGGTTTGTGAGGAGTATCGCTAAAAAAAAAAATAAACCAGGAATTATTTACAATCCGATCCTTTCCAGAAATAGATAAACTTACCGCTGCGAAGCGAGCTTTTTGTAAAGACTTCCGCATTCTCGTAATCTCTAGCCGGATCTGCTTGATTTTCTTTGTCCGGTAACTGGGATTCTTAAGCACCTGCGACTTATCGGCAAGGATGAGGAGCTTCTGCACCACATCTTCGCTGGCCGGCCCAGCCAGCAGCTGACGAAACTCTTGCTCCACCTCCGCCTCCACGTGGTCTACATGGTTGCGATGTGATCGCTCCAGCAGGCCATCTCGTTGCAGCTCCTTACGCACCTGGACGAACAGCGGAGCCGCTTGGTCGCGCATCCTTATGCCGGCGCGATAGAACACCGTGTCCTTGTTATTGTAAGCTAGGCAGTTTTGGATCATCAGGTCGAAGTCGGCCTCCAACTGTTCGAGTGAGGTGTACTGGCAATCCTTGAGGCGCTTCCGCATTGTCCCTAGATCCATAGGATGCTTGACAATGTCCGTGTAGTCGGGAACTTCACCAATGTCAACAGGTTCGCGGAAGATCTCCATGCTGTCGCGCGCTTCCAGTGAGTCCAGAAGCTTGCCCAGCGCTGCCTCAAGCGGATTAAGCTGCATCATCACCACCTCCTCGGAAATGCGCACGAAGGCGACCTTAAGCTTCTCACGTTTGCGCACCAGTTCGCAGAGCAGGCGCGCACGCTCCAGATCCTGACGAAGGCACTGCCAGTACTTCAGTTGTCGGTACAGCTCTCCAGTATCCGGCGATCCCTCGATGCCGTTCCGCTGAATAACGCCGTGGTTATTTCCCTGACTCTGGAGACGCCGCAGCAGAGGCACTCCGTTCCGGTAGTGACGCTTCAGCGTCCAATAGGCAATGATGCGGTCCAAAAACTCCTTTTTCTTTTGCATCGTAACCATTGTGGCGATCTCTTGGACACGATCGGGCGGAATCGTCGGAATAAGCACAACTGGTGCCGTGGAGCGCTTCTTGGCCAGAGCCTTCCGCGCCTCGCGCATTTTATGGCGCGTGTCTTCGAAGTCGGGCACGTTCATCTTGAGCTTAGCGTCCGCTGGCGTGTGGGCGTGGCAGTATGCAAACTTCTGCACATGCATGGAGGAGTCGTTATGGCCGTCCTTAATCGTGTCCATGGTCATATACAGGCCGGCCTGCTGCGCGCAGGTGACATGGAAGGCAGCATAGCAGCTGTTCCTGTGGCACTGGATGCAGGCTCCCAAGCCTTTCTCCTTGCACACGTAGCAGGTGAGTCGCCAGCGAGCAGCAGGAATGGTCTCGATGGAATCTACGGGTTTAAAATTGTAAATAAACATTTCAATTCCAGTTTAATGTAAGGAGTACTTACCTATCGGCTCCAGAAAAACGGTGTTGGCGAACCGAACCTCTGGTATCCACAAGGCACACACCACGTGCGCCCACTGACTGTGGTCCGTCTGCTTGAAGGCTCCTCCGGCATTGGGGCAAAGAACACAGTTTACGGGCTTGCTGGGAGATTGCAGGCATCTCCGGCACAGCCACTGGCCCTCGGGGATGTAAGGGACGCCGTAGCAGTCTTGATGCACAGCCAGGTTACACATGTCGCAGAAAAGAATCACGTTGGTGTTCTGGCACTCGCCGTCAAGACAGATACAACAGACCGCATCGTCGTCCACCTCAACGCCCGTGGGCGTCCCATTGGCCGCCGCCTGAAAGTGGGACTCTTTTTCCAGCCTGTCCATTAGAAGCTCCATGGTGTCAATGCCCACGGAGTTGAGGCCTGAGCGCTGGCGTTCGTCGTTCATGTGCTCCAGCCAGGCAGAGTCCTCCTCGTCCACGTCGTACTCCACCTCACCATCCAGTTCCTCCAGCGACTTCTCGATGAACCGGTAGTAGGCGAGCGGCCGCGGTGGCGCATCAGGCACTCGGTAATCGGCAATCTCGGCCACCTTGGCGACGGGCACCTGGACCCGTGCCCAAGGCGCATTCTCCTCTAGCGGGGGTGCGTCGGCATTTAGTATGCAGCCCCTGGCTACTAAGGCGGCAAATTCCTCTTCATCTACAAGAGGCAGGGCATCGTCAATTCCCAATCTCACGCTTTTCCCGTCCAGGTTGAACGTTACGGTGGCCTCCTCCTCGTTGTACGCCACCAGGGATTCCGGGTTGGCGTACTGGTGGCGCGATGCTGACGCAGAGCCGCTTCCGGCGCCACCTGCAGCTCCACCACCACTGCTAGCGGAGGCGCAACCGTTTCTAGACTCGGCTCCTCCACCTGGCGCATCTCCTTTAGGTGGGCGGGGCGTGGAGTGGTGTGCACCGGAGCGCGAACGCGCCTTTTTCCGGTTGGGCGTCAGCACTGGGGTTAGCGGCTGGGGATTGTCGTGGTCGAACTTCATTAGATGGTACTGCAAGCCCACGATCGTCTTGTAGTTGCGGTCACAGCCAGGCACCGGACACGCAAACGGTGGCTGGGCCTGCTGGCTCTTGACACCCTTGCAGTACTCCACGGCATCGAAGTCGAGGCCCATGGCTCAGCTCTGCTGCAGCTGCTCAATCGCGAGCGGGAGCGGGCGCGGGCAATGGCTTCTATGGTTGCGGGGCGGTGCGGTTCGCAGGCACTGTGTCTACTCCGCGGCGCGGGTGCTCATATGTACGTGCCACGGTGTCCAAGCAGAGCGCGCGTTTTTCTATCCCCCGTAGCTGGTCAATTTTCGCTGGCTTGTTGCAAATTTTTTAACAAATGTGCTAGAGGTGGCAAATCTGGGCAACACACCATGGCGATACTATCGTTGACGCATTTCCATTCCAGTTTTCCAACACTAGTGCTGAAATAATGCAGGACACGCTCATTTTGAATCAAAGAAGACTGATGTCACTTTATGCTACTAAAACTGGACAAGAAACAAGTCAAACCGGTTTAAATTCAAATTATATTGGTAACATTTGCGTAACTTAATTCATAACCACGTTTATCAACTCTAACAAATAGAGATGGTAGTTGTAGTAATTTCATGGAACTAGTTCAAAAGTAGCAATGTTTTTATGTTGAGGAATGGAATAAAACTTCATTTAATTTAGCAAAATTTTCTTAAAGATATTGTATTCTCTTTTCCATATAATTGAATTATAATTTAATTATAAAAGAGACTATTTAAGAAGTTGTTTCTGTGTTTTTTATTTTGCGCGGGAACTTTTTGGCCGCTTGCAGTGTTGGAAATGCCTTTGCCCAAGCGCCTAACAGCCCGCATTCCGATGTTAGGCCAATAGCTTGCCAACAGTCCCAAACAAAGCCGATGTTAACAGCTGCTGTCGCGCGTCTCTGCTGCCGCCATTTGAAATAAACGTTTGTGAAATCCGAAAAAAATCGGAGCTGTGTTTGTGAATTACTGTACAGATAGCCCCGATTTTCTTGCAAGATGGAAGACGTTGCGGTGGTGCTGACGTCGCTCACGGACCTTCAGCGCAGTCTGGAATCCCTGCGCCTGGTAAGTTTTGGGAGTCTCAATAGTAATCAAGGCTCAACATGGCGTCGTTTGGTTTATAGACGCACGCCCAGGACCTGGACCACCTCTTCTATGGAACAGGAGCGGCCCCCGTCGACCCGGAGCCGAATGCCAAGGCGCCGGAGACCGCTCCAGAGGTAAGGAGTGGAAACTCGTCGGTCACACCACAGCAAACGAAGAAGCGGCCCAAACGGCTTAGTTCCCTGATCGAGGACCAGGACGAGCCTCAAGGTAAGTCTTCTGGTGGGTGGAATGTATGCGGCTGATTTACATCCGTCTTTACCAACAGTAACAGACACCACAACCAATTCCACCGTACGCCAGAGCGCAAGGATTAGCAACTCACAGCTTTTGGCTATAGCCGAGGACAACTTAAACAGCACAGCCACTCTGATGCCTCCACCCCCGGCTCCTGCGCCCGCTCCTGCTGATACCACACTAAATTCCACTCGGCCGCAGCGCGCAGCCAAGTTAAAGACCGAAGGGCTGATGAAGGAGCCCTCGCTTACTCGCAAGCTGCGACGTCCTAGCAACGAAGTAATGGTGAAGGTGAAGCTGGAAAACGAGCAGCGCCCCTCGCAGTTCAACGCTGCTACCACCACAATTAGCACACAGGAAAAGGAACAACCTCCGAAGGAGTCTGAGCCTGCTCCGGAACTGTCAATGGAGCATGCAAATGCCGATGAGGAGAATGCCGATCAGGCCAACAACTCACGGACTTTGCGCGTTAAGATCAAACGGGAAAAGATAAGCAACGAAGGTCTACTCCCAACTCCAAACATAACCAATTCCTCTGTGGCTCTGGAAGCGACTGTGGAAGATGCCCGGCCGGATGAGACGGTGGCTAGCCAAGAGCCGGGAAAGAAGGGCCGCAAGAAGAAAAAGGACGCAGCCGCCTCCCATCGACCGATCAAAGTGGAGCGCTTTAGCGAACTGGACACAAGGTCGCCGGTGGCGTCACGCACTCGCAAGGGAAGCACTGAGTCGCGTCCGAAACAGGACCGCTCTATTTACAAAGACGCAATGGAGGAGCTGCCGATTCCGGAGGTGCCTACGTCAGCAGCTGCTCAAGCCATTTGTAACGAGACGGTGACAATTTCGAATGCAACAATGGTATTGGGCCCCGCGCCCACGGAAGACAGCATTCGTGGCCCAGCAGCCGACGCCACCTTCGAGGTACACACTAGCGGCAAAAAGCAGCCTGAATTACCCAAGCAAGACAGCCTTTTGACAGAGGACGAATCGCTGGAGGAGAAGGTGCCATTGGCAAAACTGCTAACGAATGTCAAAGCAATGAAGTTGCCGTCTCGCCCTCATGAGCTCTTTAAGTAAGTTTCTAGAGTAAGCCTAGTATTGAATACTATTTTATGTCTTGAATATTTTCGAATAGCCCTCTCCTACAGAGTCCCGTAAAGATGCGAGTTGAGGCGTTTGAAAATGCTGCCAGTGCGGCTAACTTGCGTCCCAAGCGAGTAAAAGAAGTGGTAAGTTGTCTATTTTCTTATTGGCTAGAGGTTAAATTAACATATTTTCCATATTCAGCAAAGTACCCCGGTATCTGGCAACACACCCAAGGTAGGCAGGCTACCTGCTCCCGCAGTTGGACGCTTCTTTACGCCTACACAGATGACCAGCACGCTACCGGCTAGTTCGGCTCAACCCAAAAAGGCCCCAGCAAGTGCCTCCAAGGCCACTACTCTGATGAAGACTGCCACCGGAACCAACCTGAAGAGCACCAACTCCTCATCAACCAAGACCTTATCGCGAGAAAACAGTGGCGACGATTTTAGGAAGGGACTTCACAACCTGGCCGAGGAGCGAAAGAAGCAGCGGGAACAGAAACACTTGCAGGCGGCTCTTCAGCGGGAAGCAAAGGATCGGGAACGGGCTGAGCGAATGGCTAAGGTGGCAGCGGAACGGATAAAGAAGCAAGAGGAACGTAAACGCATCGAGGAGCGCAAGCGACAGGAGCTGGAGGAACTGCAGCGCAAAATGCGGCAACAGGAAGAGGCCGAGGCGCTTAAGAAGGCAAAACTTAAGGAGCAGGAGCAACAAAAACTGCAGCAGTTGACGGGCGCCAAGCCCAAAAAGATGCTGCCACCACCGCCGAAGACAAAGTACACCTGGGAGATGCTGCACGAAGACGATTCCACCGACGACGAGGGCAAGGTCACTCACAAGCGTCCACCAGCGCCAACCTGGAGTCGAAGTAAGTGTTTTTATGTCGTAATTTTGAAACCTGTTTAACAATTTCTGTTCCTAGGCCATGTAAGGGGAGATGCAATCATCATGCAGAGCCACTGTCCCACCGACGTCATCGACAGCTTCTTCTCGGTGGCGCCCACCACGCCTGACCTAAAGCAGATATTCCCGAATATCGATCCCAGCCAGTTGAAACGGAACTCCAGTGTATTGTGGTCGACACCACCACGCTACTCTGAGTTGCCGAAATACTAGCGAAGTAATCTTGTTCTCTATATCCGTAATCACACATGTTTATGCTTGAATAAATAAAGTTAATTGTGAAAAGTAAAACGGAGTACCGCTGCCCGATTCAGTGTGGCTCTGACACTAATACCCAGGTGCTTAAGAACTATTAAAGCCGCCAGCGTGCTCAATTAATGGTTCGCTGGTGGTGGCTGCTTGCCGATTCCATTAACACAGCGGAGGCCCCCAAACAATTGAAGACGTCGATTCGTGAAAAGTGTGAAAAGGCAAACGATGGAAGCGAAAAGAAAAGAAAATAAAATAAACCAGAGGAAAACAAGCTTCGGAAAACAAAATTTCACTGGTCATGGGGCATGGTTTTGTGGCATGATGAGCAGTCGATCGAACAGTCTGCCTCCATTCGATACTCTTTCATCATGTTTCCATTGCCAATGACACTGCCACGATGAGATTTCTTTTGAACGAAAGACGGAAAGTAAATTTTGTTCCTTGCATGATTGGTAATAGTCCCGCCCGATAATCACTAACTAGCCATTAAAGTCTGCCTGGTAAATGCTAATCCTCAATGGAATTCTGCAAAGCTTGTGACGAATTTTTATTTCCATTTCAGTGTTTTTCTTTCAAATAAAATTTAGGTTTTTTAGGTTTTAATGCAGATTGGTGCAGAATCGTTCTACAAATCGTTTAAGATACTCCGCTCAACAATCGGATGGTTATTGGCAAAGATATAGCTTTCATTGTGCGAAAAATTGACCTCCACATGGAGCTATCAAATTTTGAAGGGGACCCTTCAAAAAAAAGGACGAAAATTCTAAAAAATATTTTGTAAGTAGGTTTTGATGCAGATTGGTGCAGAATCGTTCTACAAATCGATTAAGGTATTCCGCTCAAGAATCGGATGGTTATTGGCAAAGATATAGCTTTCACTTTGCGATCAAGGGACCTCCCCATGGAGCTATCAAAATTTTGAAGGGGACCCTCCAGAAAAAATGACGAAAAATCTAAAAAATATTTTGTTGTTAGGTTTTGATGCAGATTGGTGCAGAATCGTTCTACAAATCGATTAAGGTATTCCGCTGAAGAATCGGATGGTTATTGGCAAAGATATAGCTTTCACTGTGCGATCAAGGGACCTCCCCATGGAGATATCAAAATTTTGAAGGGGACCCGTTAGAAAAAATAAAGAAAAATCTAAAAAATATTTTGTTTGTGGGTTTTGATGCAGATTGGTGCAGAATCGTTCTACAAATCGATTAAGGTATTCCGCTCAAGAATCGGATGGTTATTGGCAAAGATATAGCTTTCACAGTGCGATCAATGGACCTCCACATGGAGCTGTCAAAATTTGGAAGGGGACCCTCCAGAAAAAATGACGAAAAATCTAATAAATATTTTGTTGTTAGGTTTTGATGCAGATTGGTGCAGAATCGTTCTACAAATCGATTAAGGTATTCCGCTCAAGAATCGGATGGTTATTCGCAAATATATAGGTCTCTCTGGTGGATCAAGGGACCTCAATATCGCATCCATACTGAAATATTTAATCATTAAGTCTTTTTGTGTACAAATTTGTAGACAAAAATTTAAATTTGAACATTATTGGATACTATTACTATTATTGGTGGTTATTTACCTGAAAAAAGAAAAAATTTCAAAGGCCTTGCCACAGCGAAACTGTCGCTTTTACCAAGATCTTAGCCGAATTCGCAGTCGAAACTCCCCATGCCCCAAGCCGAGGCCGAAGACGAGGCAGCAACCGAGCAGAGCACCAGTTTGAGGCCTCGTCGGGTTGTAGCCAAGTCTTCGGACCCACCTCAGTCAGTCTGAGTCGAGCGGTTCAACGTTGCGCACCTGTGGACGGTTGGTTAGGCGGTAAATCGGTAGGTGAGCGAGGAAAGACGGCCAAAAGTGAAGAAGCCACCGGCGATCGTGGCCCAAAGTGCATGTGTGCGTGCGTGCGTTCGAATCTATGAATAAAAGTGAATAGCCAAGACGAGGCCCCAAGCTGCCAGTGCGCTTGTGAATGTGAGTGTGAGTGGGGAAGATGGAAAGAAGTCTCTTTCTCAAAGTGAAGCAGCCGCAAACGGCGAATATGTAAACGTATAAATGATATTTGTGCGGGGCTCGTTTGTGTGTGTAGAAAAGCAAAATACATATAGAAATACATACATACCCATGGCTGCAGCAACAAAAACATCAAAAAACTTTCTTTTTTTCGCGCTACCTTTTGCCGCCGCCTGACTTCGACTGGAAGTTAGTTAGTTTTGTCTGCGTCTTTTGTTCCACGACGTCTGTGAAATTTGTTGCAAATTCATAATTTGTCCGCCATTTCACTCCCAATTACAAAAAGCCACTCTAGTGGGCCAACGGGAGTGGGAATGGGAATTAATTAAGATTTTCGCGAGAGAACCGCGAAACAGTGCAGAGCGCAGTGGAGGCACCACGTTGAGTATCCGCCATGTTGCATGTTACCCCAACCCGATACGCGGTCCGTGGCCAAATTACTTGGCTATTGCAACCTGTCCGGCGGCCTACACATGTCTTAAGACTTGCAATACGATCCGCTAAATTGCTCTTAACTCCAGGCCAAGTCCAAGTCCAAGACCAGATCCAAGTCTGAGAGCAACTCCACTGCCCACTCCCGGGTCCCGTTCCAGCACTTGATACTGTTAGTTGTGCCATTTCGAGTGCACTTGTGCCAATTTTCTAGGCAGCAGCCAGCTGTGCTGCCCCTGTCGCTTGATTTTTGCTTTTCGATAATTTAGAGTTTTGCATTCCTTAAGCCGCAAAACCGCAATTGCCTCTCGGTGTGCAGGCTGGCCTGGCCTAAACCTGGAACTCGAGTTGGGTTGGCGAGATCTTCAATTTGTTGTCTTGTTGTTTTTTGCAGTTTCGTCGCTTTTCCCAATTGGTGAAATTTTTTTTATTATTAACGTTATTTATGTGCAAAAATCTAATTGAAAATATCGTGCAATAGAAAAGCACGCAAAAACATCAATCAAACGCAGAGATAACCATCGCATGATTAATGGAAACGCTTTGAGGTGAGTCTTAAGTGGAAAAAAACAGAAGCCAAAAAAGAGTTTCGTTGGGGAGTTTCTAGAGAAATGCCAGAAAGCCTAAAAGGATGTATGCATGTCAGCCTTAAATTCGCCAGTTTTTGCATAAGAGCTTATGCAATTTTGAGTCCGTAAAGTCGAACGTCATTCTTAACTCTCTTTTTAATCGTCTCTTTTCACCTCTGTCAATAAATATCCACTCCATTCTCCTTCTCGTAACCCAACACTCACCTTCGGCTGGGCCATCTGCCTTGGCTGAAGTAATGGTTACGCAACGGACTCTCCGAAATATGGCTTATAAAAAATCACATGAGTCATTTAACTGCAGAAGATGAAAGAAATGAAAACTAATTACCTGCGGCAACTTCCGCTGAATGTTGAAAGAGTCCAGAGTTCGGGGCGAAAAGAAAGCAAAATGGGTTTAATAAAAATTATTTCAAGGAAAATGTAAACAAGCGCCAGCGTGGGTGAACCACTCATTGGAAAAGAAACAACAATCCGCTGAAAAATGGAGTCATTTAATGACAGAGCCCAGAGAATAACAATAAAGCACACAGCCCACGATGAAAACTGTGTATGTTGTGGTTTTGCTCTTCCAGTGGTTTAGGTTAAACTTTCTATTTCACTCGGGGATTCTTCGAGCGTACTTCACAGATTTCAAGGTTCCTTTGCAGACCGAAACCGATTTTGAGTTTAAACAGTAAACAAAGCAAGAGAGCTGCCAAAAATTGGCCCTGGACTTGGCTAAATGGCAGCCGGCATGACCGGTTCCATCCGGCTTTAAGATCACGTATATGTGTAGTGGCTGGCAACCTTTAAGCTTACCTTTCCTTTTGCTACCTTTTTTTTTTGCTTTCACTTTCCATCTAATGCCCAATGCTCGGCAATTGCTTCAGTTGCTGGCACTGCTGTGGTTTACGATCCGGCATCATGTTTTGGCTTCTGATTAGCAGAAAGATATTCCTCTATTGGGTAATACCGAGCCCACCAAATCGAAAGCTGTAACACTGTAGATCTGATCTAAATGATAAACACCGAGTTTGCATTGGAATTTCACTTTTGCTTTGGCCCGACACCTCAAATTGTGCTCGGACTTTCGCTGCAACCAATTTCTGAGCATCTCGGACATCAATCAAAATTAGCATTTCAATCAGCCGAGTTCAGTTAGTCGCCCGAAATGAAACTTCACACTTTATGTAATCGGGAAACCAAACCAAAGTGTATTTCCGAAAGTATATTTTCTTTTCAAGCCGCTCAGATATCAGGGTTTGTTGACACCTCTGAAAAAGGCAAAACTAAGCCGCCGTTTATGTTAATGCTAATGTGCTTTTTTTGGAGTACTGCTAGTTTATGAGGGTTTGGCCTACGGTTGTCTGACGTAATGACAATTACGGCTTAAACAGCTGACTTTTGTGGCATTTTAATGGCGGAGAGCTCTGATTTTTCGACAATTCCCACAGTCCAAAACAAATGACTTAAGACACGAACTTGAGAATAAATTGAGATATTTTCCTCTTTTCAGAATCAAAACGTAAACATGCCTCATCAAAACTCGATTGTTTGATAAAATTACAATTTCTGCAAATCATATTTTATAATTCTGACAATAACATTGAGTGAGAATCCCAAGGGAATACCAAGTTTATGCAAAAATGCGACGAAAGTCACAGAACTTAACACACAATAAACAATCGAGAAGAGGCCGGGCCGGAGACGGAGGCGGTGGAGGAGGAGAAAATAGGAGTGCTACCTTCCCATCGTCAGCAATTTCCAACAATAGAATGCCAAGAGTCTATCGACACTTGATGGTCGTCACCATGTCGGCGCTGCCCCTGGCGCTTTTGCTGCTCTTCGTTCAAACAACAGGTAAGTCTCCGCCAGAAACGTGGCTTCATTGACGGGACTAGGCCTAGGGGAAAAGAGGCGGGGTGGTACAGTGGGTGGGGGTCATGACAGTGACATGCCCAACAAAAGAATTTCACATGCATTCAGTTAATAAATTGAGCCTTAATTGTGGGTCTTGTGTCAGTAGAAACTTTCACATCAGGGGATGAAAGTGGAGATAGTAGGGTTATGATCTTTAATCCTAGCATAGATTTCTAAAGAAAAAAGGCATAGAAAATATGCCAAATATCTTGCCGCTATCAGAGGTTATTATATAACGATTAATTATTTGTGATTAATGATGCGAGTAGAGATTCTTTGGGGTTTCCGCGAGTCATTTCACAAGCCATGTTTTCTGCAGAGAAGAGATCTCAACTGCAATAATCATAAGTTTTCACCAAGGGTTCTGCTCAACTGCGCATTTAGTTATTACTGGCAAGCTCAACTCTTTCTTCACGTGAGCACAATTTTAATTTTTAATTTGTTACGTTGCCAAGGAATGTCTATTCACAAAAAGAGAATAAACAACAAAAAAAATGAAGAACTTGCCACGATGATGAAGATGCTCGAGGCACTCTCAGTCACAGACATTTTTCATCCGTACTCGTACATGTTTATTCCTCTTCATTTCTGTGGCTCATTTTCGCCTTCGCCTGGTTAGAAAGCTGCCGTCTTCTGCATAATTTATTAGGCGTTACTAAGAATGCATAGAGTACCTGCCGACTGAGTACCTGCCTCGAACTGTGCCAAACGCAATGAAGTGAGCTAACAGTACTGAACTGTACTAACTGTCTGAGTACCCGCACAAGTGTCTTCAATTGTCGGGCCTTTGCTTGCCGAGAATTTTGTTAATTTTCAGTTTTAGCCACTGTAATACGGGTTTGACCCACAAAACCCGGCAGATACATCAGCTGGGCGCTGGGTGACACATTTCAAACCGCTACAAAACATGAAAGTGTGTCGATGCTATCTCTGATGCATCTGGATTATCTAGGGTCGATCACAACTTGGCTTTGAATGATTCATTGACTCAGGTCGGAGTTGCACAATTGTGATTATTCATACCGGATGGCTGAGCCAATGGGGCTTGGTCTTGGGTTTTTTGTATCGGATTTGGTTCCATTTGCGTGACGTGCGTGAATCGAAGTTAATTAACGTTTATGGTGACTTCAGCGTGCGTGGCTTACAATGGCCAAGTGACGGTGGCAAGCCGAGCTTATGTAAGCTGGAAAAATAAAGAAGTCATTAGGCAGTGCAAGTCGTCTTTAAGGTGCCTTGTAAAAACTAATCAGAATGAAGTAGCATAATTAGAATCGACAGAAAAAGCGTTAGGTGTTTTAAGGCCTGGCCTGAAGCATAGTTGCAGATTTGGAATTAGGTAATATGCAAGTCAACATAACCACCAACCACATTTAATTTGTGGTAATTATGGAAGTAAGTGCTGAGATTCACTCAGGATGAGGATGACCAGAAACCATTACCTAGTTAAGGAGGTTGTGTGACTAAAGACTACCCCTAAAGCCTTTAAAGAAAGGGCTGCCTTCCTGGCCTTGTAGAGCTCTATCTTCCCCCCTCTGTTAACCACAATATATGCATTCCAATGAAAGCTTTTTGAACGCCAGGCAGCCACTGAAACCGCTTAATTGCACGAATCCGGCCAGATCTCAGCGGGCTGGAATGAATTAAAGCTAACTGCACTGTTTACTGAGCCAGTCGAGGCAACAAACCTTTCATGCAGCTAATTAGCCGCATTAGCATGCAGCGGATAGACCAGAATTTACATAGAGTCGGGCCGGAAAAATTGGGTGAAGTGAAAATTATTTTACAGCAAACTTAATTAAAAGAAAACAGAATCTTCAGTTATGAGTTAGTGAAACATAAACAAGCATCAGTGGCCCGGGTGCTACGGTTAACCGTTAAACTAAGTAACGGCGTTTCGGGGCTTTCGATAAACAGAGCCAATTGAAATCGCTTTTGGACGCTTTCCAGCCATGCCAGCCGTGGAAAAGTGTCAAAGAAAGCACCATGAGTTGGCCCTTTGGCAGCCCATATTCCCATATTCCGGCCAGACTGAGTCAGCGTATTGGCCATCTATCGAGTGGTCTGAATCGGGTGACACTCTAACCCGCTGACTTACAACTGCAACCTGTTGGATTTTTCATTTTCATGCTTTTGCCTCTTCTCTTTCAGACAAGACCATAAAGCTGATTGAATTTCCAGATTAACGTTCCCCCACCAGTTTTCCCTGGCATTTTTTATTTCTTTATTTTTTTTTTTTTTGGCACATTTCTGTTACATGGCCCACTTGGCCGGAGTGAAAGAGACCTCTGAAGAGGGAGAAAAAAAAATATAAATAATCAAAAAAAAAAGAGTCTACCTTATTCGAAAGACGAGAAGAGAAGAAAGAAGCCGCCGAATTGCAGGCTGAGCAGAAATTTATCGCTTGACTTTTTATTGGGTCAAGAGGCAGGTTCGTTCCTCAGGCAGGCTGGCAGGTTTTATGAATTTTTGGCCACGGGAATCTTTTTGGATTCTTGGTGGGCTTAACGTTCACTGGCTGGGGCTTGCCGGGCAATTAATAAGGAATTTTGAGCAGCTTGTAACAGGTGGATCAACAGTTTTTTTAATGCCGCGATGGTAATAAAAGTGAAATTTTAATTATATTTAGTTTATAATTAAATGAAACTAAAAGCCAGTGAAGAGTATCATGTGCCTTTCATTTGCTTTTAATTCAAATTAGAAATTAAATTCTTTGGATAATGGTGATTTGGTACTTTGTGTACTTGCTTAGCATTCAGTTTGCAGAATCATTTGAAGAAACCGAATAACTTCCTTTCCCTTTCTGATCCGAAAGTCTCCAGCCATCATCAGTTTCCCTTGTTGGCTTAGCGAGATTCGAGTTCATAATCAGCTCACATGCTGATCTCTCATTTTCAATTAACTTAAACGTTTCTCCACCCTGGCGAAGAGCATTCAATTACCACTGCCCTGGCCTGAGCTTGGATGCGATTCCCAATCAAAACACGAAACCGAAGCCGTATCAATAACTGCATACTTTCCCTTTCCCATGAGAAGAGAAGCGACTCTCGGAGGTGGATGCCCCAAATTGTACAATGAAATTCAGCACATCGAAAGTTGCCTGGCCTGCTCAATCACAAACACACAGACACACTCCCTAAACTTCTGGGGGCCGAGTGGCAGACACAGTGCTGGGGCAGGGGGCACAGTCACACACCCATCGCAGCAGGTAACGCCAACTGAACCCACAATTTATCTCGTCTTTCCCCTCGTCTCTGGCCAAATTGGTTGGTCTTTGTTCGTTCTTCTTTAATGGGTGTCCTGAGGCGCTGCGGGTCCAGATTAAATTGCAGTGAGCGGGAGAAGGGAAAGTATGGGTCTGGAGACCCTTTCATGTGGCGGCGTTGACAATCAATGAATATATTCTCTTATGGGATTGCAAATTTGTATCCCGCAAGCGGTTTCGAACAGGAATGCGGTGTGTTACCAGTTTCCAACCAAAACAAAAGACTTAGGCCACAAACTTTTTTTTTTCTCAGAAAATTCTTTTTATCTGTGAAGGTTTTACTAAATAACGTAAGAATTCTGTTTAAAGGTCTTTCATATAAAAACAAAAGACTTAAGCGAGAAACTAAACTAAGCTCAACTTTTATTTGTAAGGCCCAAGCTTATTAATATTTTCAACACCTGTTGAGGTTAAGCCACACTTAAAGATACTTTGATAAACTTTATTCTTCTATAATTCTTTCAAAAACAAACAAAAGACTTAGGCAACGAACTTGATTGCAAAGAACTTTTATTATTTTCACTCGACGTTTTTAGGGTTTGGTCCACTACCAGAATGTGCAGAAAATAAAACTCTAAATACAATCAGGCACAAAAAAAATAAGCTCGGGCATAAAAATCCGTTAAATGGGTGCAGTTAGCTGGCTATCCAAACAAAACAGACGCCATCATGACACAATAATACCCACGCTCAGAAATCCACTCACACTCGGCCAGTTCACCCATTTCTATTTGGCACGCAGTTAGAAATAGCCTAATAAAAAGCTGGCTGACTGACTGACTGACAGTCTTGTATATAAAGTGGAATTCTTTCTATTCGTAGAGCCGGTTCTCTTGGCCACTAGCTTTGGACACACACATGTATGTATAAACTGGCAATCTTGAACTTGTCACAGACCATTAAGACCATATTGGCTGGCAACTTGTTTCCGTTTGGCTTTTATACATAAGCCGGCTGGCTACTGTGGGTACAACGACCCAGTTTCCAATGTGGAAAAATATATAGAGTTGACTATACCTACCTTTCAATCAATAAATTCTACCGAATGTTGGTCAGCGGCAGGTTCTTCTGGCCGATTTGCCTGCAGGGGCGTCTTCTGTTCCCATTCGCTCTCCGTCTCTAAGACGATATTATAGTAATTCATCGAATGTTCCGTTTTCCCATCCGAGAGCTGAGAGACGTGTTTTAATTGTCTAATTAGTTTCAGAGGCTCGGCCATCTTGGCACCGACTGGGTTACTGACCCAAGCCAAGTGGTTGCCCGCAGAGATATTCTGGTGGCATGTTTAAGGGGCAGCAACGATAGCGATTTCAACAATTTTTACGAATTACCCACGAGATCGTGTAGATCGCTTATCGCCAAGAGAATTGCACCTGGTTACAGACTCTTAGCTGGCCATTATGGTCTTGTTCGTGCCGGAAAGGAATGCAATGTTCTTGTTCTCTCCCACCTGAACCTTAATTAAACATGTGAGACAATTAGATTTCATAAGAGCCGGAATTTAACATGGACTAGGGAGGGTTCTGGCACAATCCAGAATATTTTTTCCAGATTCTACAATCTGCTAGCTACCAAGCGTATCCCAGCATGTTTCTTTGGTCATTATTGGTTTTCGAGATGGCTTAGACAAGCCCCACGGAAGGCAGCAAAGCGTAACCAACTAAGTTGCTGCCGCATCTCCAGAAGCCTGGTCAAAACAGAAATGCAGTCAAACTGCAATCGGTTTCAGCCTTGGCATTGGCACCGACTTTGGCTTTGGCTTTGGCTTTGGCTCGGACGCTAAGGCGGTTAGATCAGCCTCAGACCTTGATTAAGGTCATTCGCTTTGCAACTTGGCCACAGTGACCAAAACACAACACATCTGAATAAATGTTAAAACCATGTTAAAGAAATGAAAGCTAAACCAGTTTTTAGCATAAACAAAATATGGGAATAATTTCTTTAAGTAAATAAACTTTTTGTTTTTTTATAGATATTCTTTGAAACATTTTCAAAAATTCTCTACCTAGTTGCAGTGATCTAATAGGTATTAACTGGTATAGATATTGATAGTCCAGGCTTGTAAGTCTTAAAAAAAATTGCTAAAAACATAAATAAGTGGCAGGCACGCGCTACCAAAAGGAGAAACATTCGTGCAATGCCGAAGGCCAAGCGTCATGGTCACGGTACCAAGGCGGAGAGAAAAACCAAGAAATGTGGAAACGGAAAATCAGTTTTCCACAGAAGTGTTTCGATTTCACCAGACTTGAGTTCAGGCCATGAGGGGTGAGGTTGCATTTTCCTGGTAGACTTTGTTGTTGCCGTTGCCATCGTCACTTTGTTAATTGCAGTGCATGCATTTCGGCTCGAGAGCAACAAACCTGGCCGAGACGCTGTTCAAGTTCTGCCCACCCCTGTGTCCTCTCGCTCCGGCAGTGGCCAATTGTGCTTGCAGACACAGCTTGAACAACAACACCAAACAGTTGACGGGTTGATTGCACAAGTGCTCGAGAGCCTGGGCGACGGATACTTTATTTGCTTTGCTAATGAAATGCCCCAAGAATGACGTTGCACCTCCCCCAGGTGGAAATAAGCGGAGCAGAAGGCACTCAGTACTGCCGCTTTCCCTGGCCATTCAATTTTTTTTCATAGAGCCCGCCTCTACGCCCACAACGAAAGCCGATTGACTGCCCAAAGAATCAATTAGCATTAAATCAAACTTTTAATAGCCCAGGCAGCGCCCACTAGGAAGGAGTACTGCAGAGATTCTTGGGCTTTTGGAGCAGGGCGTGGTCGTGTTGTGATGGCATTTCGAGATGAGGAAACAAACAACCGCATTTCTTTAATAGAAATCTTGCCAAAGGGCCTGCCCATCTTTAGTTATTTTTATGTTTATGAGATTTATAAAAGATGAAAGAAACCTGGACAGCCAATAGACATAAAAGAGGCTCAGAGAATGAAATTAGAAAAATAATCCGATGGTATTCGATGAGATTTATTGACTGAGATTTTTGTCTCAAGAAAGGCATTCACCTTTTAATCTTAAGTAGAAGATAACATTGTGATCGAATGAAATAAAGAAAAGTGAATGCTTCGAAAACCTCGGCGTTGTATGAGCCTTGGATATAACAGCAGTTTCTTTCTAATTTGTCAGGCTTTGCCACCTCCAACTAAGCCACCTAATTATTGAAAATTACATAAATAAATTAATGGTGAAAACACAACGAATTGTCGAGTGCTTTTGGCAGCCAGTCATAAAATGTTATGATTGCATAATCCAGCCTACTGCCACCTCTTCCAAAACACAGGGCTGACATGGCGTATGCGTAATGTCTGGGTACGTGTGTTAAATACAGAAATCGAAACTGAAAATGTCGTATTTCATAAACAATTATCTTCGCCAGCTTTGCCCACATTAAAGGTGAGCGCCAGGCGGATTTAATTTCGGGTTCTGCTTTGGCCACGTTGTGAAATAGTTGAAAAGTGCAGCGAAATAGAAAGTGATTTCTTGTCGGCAATTTGGAGGCGCTGAAAAAGCCAATTTGAATGTAGCCGACTCCATCCAAAGTCTGGCTTAAGTTGGGCTTTTTTTCTTGAGTCTTTAGTCTCTAAAGAAGGTTGGGCACAAGTCGTGCGTCCTCGTTAAAGTAGCGTTTAAATTAGTGTAGGCAAGCGCTGGAACTAATGACGATGTTTCTGTCGTTGTTGCAGTTGTCGTTGCTTGTATCTCCACTGTTGTTGTCATATGGAGGTGCATTCAACCCGACTGGCCTACACCCGTACTGTCTGGGGATGGGGGACGAAGACTGGCGACTGGGGATAGGAAGCAGGAGACAGGGAGTCCGTCAAGATTTTACTTTCATTGCTAAATGGCCGTGAAAGTGTTGCATGCCCCGCTCCAAAATGCAATTCAATTTTCGTATTCCAAATTGCGTTACACATTCAGCCAGGTATGTCCATGTCTGGCGATTTCACAGCCGCCGGCTTACTTTTACCGCCGCCATCGCAATCAAAATCCCAATCCCAGATCTCGCCTCCGAATCAATAAAGAAAAATCAAAAGGAAAAACTGGAAAATTAAGAAAAGCAGCGCCAGCGCCAGCGTTAGCGACAGGAAAGTGAAAACTGTGTCGTCGCCTTTTGTTTGGTTTTTGCCCAAAAGGAAGCGTTAATTATATCAAAATTGCAACAAATAGCTGGCACATAGAAAGTGAAACAAATATTGTGTGTTTCAATCAGGGTTGAGCCAGTTTAGCGACAGGTGAAAGTAAAATCTGTGCCAAAGTAAATCAAAAAAAGCACGAGACCCACAAAAAGCCGCCACCAACACTCGGCAATTGGGTTAAGCTCAATAACTAAACGTGTTTGGCTGAGCTGAGTGTGAATTATGATTGTTGTTTCAACCTTAAACTGGTTCTGGCCTACCCTCCATAAAGCCCAAAAGATGACATGCACTTGACAACCCAAAGAAGACCCAGCCAGAGATCCCCGCTCTTAGAAAGCCAAACACAGAGAAGTGGCAGGCAAATAAATCTTTTCGAAAAGGTGCCAAAGAAACTTTAGGAACTCTTTTTGAACTCTTTGGATTCTCAAAAGACTTAATAGACAGGAGAAAAGATCAATGAAGAACCGATGAGACAGGTTCATTTTTGACACCTTTTTGTTTTGTTTTGAAGATAGAAACTCTTTCAAATTATTTCGATCAACAACGGTTGTCTCTTTAACTTCAAAAATGTTTGTTTGGTTGATCAGCATTGCATTTTCATTTCACTTGGAATTTCCTAAAGTTTGCCTGTCACATCTAAAGAAAAATTATGAAAATTAGCAGCAATAACTCAGAAATGGCATGTTTTCAACGCTTGACGTAGCAATTTGTGAAATTCTTCCTAGGCTGCCAAGCGAATGCTGATGCGGCCCGAGGCCAAGTCTGTACACATCTGAGTGGCGGGGTGCTCAGGGTAATAAGTAATGTGCCTTCACCATTGTGACAGATATGCCATATCCACATACCGCACTCGCAAGCTAACAAAACCCACAATTTTGAACGAAAGCAAACACAATTATAACCACTGAGAGGGAAAAGAATACAAAGACCGAGGCGCAGACTTGACATCGAAAACAAATGATGCCTGGCTGAGACTGAGACGGAGATTGAAACCGATCCGAGTTGGTCGGGGCTGGAGCTGGGGCTGGGCTGGGCTTTGTCTTCCTCTCAAATGCAAATGAATCTGGTTGACAATGACAAAGTGGCAGCAGGGAAAGGGAGGGACGCGTTGAAAGGGGCGGGGCAGGTGCATGCCGGGGCAATTGAAAAGTGAAATCTACGCTGGGAAGATTCTGCCTCTGCGATGCAAGGAAATCGCTCGAAAGTTGATTTTCTTTTGAATTTCATTGGGGGAAAAATTTCCAAAATAAAGCTGACACTGCAATCGATCAAATCAATGTTTGAGATTATAAAGCATTGTAAGAAATATAATATTAATCTTGTACTTTCTTACCTTTGCAGCCGGTCAGCAACAAAGCATTTCGCAAATCTCGCCAAAGTCGAGTAGCTACGGCAGCTCAGCCCGTCTGAGCATCGAGAGCACCATGGCGGACTCCATAAACGGCCTGGCGGACAGCCTCACATCCCCTCGAGACCTTGGCGATAATGAAACCCGAGCAGAGCGCGTGGAGCGATCGGCATCACCCATTCTGCACGAACGCAAGGCCGCCGGACCCAACGATGTCCATGTTCCAGAGGAACTGGAGAAAGATGTGTCTGCCGGACGGTACTTCCACTACAACATCAAGCCTACGGGCACTTATGACGGCCACGAAGAGCAACCGGAAAGTACGCACCAGCGCATCCGGGCCGGCAAGACCCTGGACGGCGGCAGCACTCCAATCAAGAGCAGCAGCAGTCGAGAGGATCAGTCTTTTTTAGGGCGGGGGGACCTGCGACCGCTAGTGTCGGGGTCCCCAATCCGGCCGAGTCCGAGCAGTACTGTCATATCGGCGATGGGGGCCAGTGCCACCCAGACGCCGCCTAGTCCCCGCCAGAACGGTAATCCAGATATCCAGGACATAATCACAGGAATCGTAAAGCTCTTGAATGGAAATGTCAATGTCCATGCCAACACGCAGGGTGTTCGTCGTCCTTCGGCCAGTAGGATTAACAACCGAGGTCCGCCAAGGATATCCGAGGCCCAGAATCTGCCCATTGATTACGAGGCCCAGAAGCCGGGAACATCAATGCGTCCACCCCCGTATCCTTTCGACCGCCCGGAGCGTCCTTTCATCACAGGTGTTCCCATTCCCGAGCAGATTGTGCCCGTGCGTCCCGGTTTCGTGAGCAATCGTCCTCCCTGGTATCGAAACAAGCCACGCCCTCCAATTACCACTAGCGTGGGCGGCAGCCGTCGGCCATTGCCCCAGTACAAGCCACTTCCAGCTCCTCAGGTACAGCCCACTCTGCAAACGCAGGATCAGCTGGAAAAGGAGAAGGATGCGGAGAAAGAACAAAGCCAGCAGGAGCCGCAGCAGACTGGTGAGGATAGTATTCCGCCGACAGACACCACCTACGACTCGGAGTTCTCCAACGAAGACGCCAATGCCCAGTACATAGAGGTGTCTGACCAGGATACGGACGCCAGCACCGGAACTGGTGGTGAGGTGGAAGACGAACTGCAGCCACCCCCAGCACCACCTTCAACGACTAGCAACCCGCCAACACCGCCCACCAAAAAGAAACACAAGCCGAAGCCGAGTGGAGAGAAGATCAAGCCCGACGGAGGCTACACCACCATCATAGAGACCAGTTCCGTGGTGCACACGGTAATGGGTATGTCCTCGACCTACGTGCCCATGTCCATGGACAGTTCCGAGGGCATCGGTCTGGATCCCTCCACCGAGGAGGTGATCTTCATGACGGCGAATCGCACACCCGGACTGGAGACCAGCGCCACATCGATAACGAGTATATCCACCACATCCTCAGCGCCACCAGTAATCCAACCTACGTCCTCCAAAGAAATTACCACCTCCACTACCACAACCACCACCTCAACCACCACCCCGCCACCTAGAACAACCACAACAACCACTGAAAGTGCGCCTCCCAATAACTCCAATGCTAACACCAATGCCACTCAGCCCGCCCCCTACCACCCCCGTCCTGGGATAGTACTCGACGATCCCGAGTTCAAGCCCGGTGGTCGGCCACGCCCTCTTAACCAGCGACCGCCACCCCAGTCGCAACAGAACCCTCTTCTGCCAGCAGTGCAGCCCACCCGACAGCATCTGCCCCCGGGCTACGGGGAGATCTTCGACGTGACGCTGTCCGCCATCCAGGGACCAGGTCCGAAGGGCAGTGGTTCGCAGCAGACGATCAACATCAAGCCGTACGGATCCTACGGATCAGGACAGGGTGGAGGAGGAGGCCAGGGCGACATCATCGTGTCGGCATCAGGTGACGAGGGCTTCGTCTCGATCGATGGCAAGCGCACTTACATCAATCTCTTTGGTGATCCCACAGATCCCCCAGCGGCAGCCACGACCCCAGCCACACGTCTGCCTCAACTGCCATCGGGTTCCGGATCAGCTCCGGGGGGCAGTTCAGGTGCCAGTGGTAGTCCGCCGTCTGTCCCCCCGAATGCTGTCACTCAGAGCAGTGGTGGTTATGTGGTACCGGAAACTGAGGTGGTGGACCTTCAAGGACACAGCAAGCCGGCGGGAACAGGAGCTGCAGCCGGAGCTGGATCAGGACCACCCACGACGAATGCAGGACCCACGAGACCCCACTACCGCCAGAGACCAACGCAGCCGCCGGTAAGGATCGACACCTGCATCGTGGGCGATGACTCCACTTGCGACCAGGCCCAGCATGAGCACTGCAAGACAGACAGTGGAGTGTCTAGCTGCCACTGCCGACCAGGTGAGATTTGAGGCTTAAGATCTTTGGGAATCCTTTAATAACCTTTTCCTTTTCTTAAGGCTACTCGCGTCGGAAGCACAGGGAGCCTTGCCGAAGGGTCATCACTTTCCACTTGGGCATGCGCGTAGATCGCATATACGAGCATCGGATCGTCTGGGACACCAAGCTTATGGATCGTCACAGTGAACCATTTGGCCAACTCAGCTATGAGTCCATTAGAGCGGTAATAATCACATCGGACATCTAAGCTTAAAAATTAATAAACACTATCTTTCAGCTTGATTCTGCCATGTCGATGACTCCATACTCGGATGAGTTCATGGAAGCCAAGGTCAACAATATCTACCGCGGAGATCCCAACCTTGGTGGCAGTGGTGTCTTTGTTAACATGACTATTAAAGTAAGTACCACCAAGAATGACTAAAAGATCGTAAATAACCCACCTTTACCTTCTTCAGTTGGACGAGAGTGTGGAGACTCTGAGACCCAATCTTCGAAGCGACGTCCAGAAGCATCTCTTGGGGGTGCTTCACCGCAGGAACAACAATATTGGAAACTCGGTACTGTTTGTCAGCTCACCAGAAGGTGCTGTGTCCGCTCTCCAGGATCTTGATGAGTGCCAGTCCTCGGAGCTGAATGATTGCCATCCCGGCGCCAGTTGCACGAACACGTGGGGCAGCTTCCGCTGCTCCTGCGAGGCAGGACTACGGGATCCCTGGGCGGACCAGCCGGCAAGGGCGGGACGCGAGTGCCAGGCCTGTGCTGACTCCGTTTGCAACAACCACGGCACCTGCAGTTACAGCGACGATGGCGGCCAGGTGTGCACTTGTGACTCCAGCCACTACGGTGCCCAGTGCGAGATCGACGGCGAGGTTCTGGGCGTGGCCATTGGTGCCTCCGTGGCAGCCATCATTATTATTGTTCTGACTCTGGTCTGTCTGATCATGTGGTCCAGGCGCTGGCAGCGGGAGCAGAAGAATGCCATGGGATCCCCTGTTTTCGGATATATGAACACGGCACCGTTGAAATCGGCTGGATTACCTCAAGCCGGCTATCAAGTGACGCTGGAGGACCGAATGCGATGGGCCCAAATAGCAGATGTCATGGCCCAAACTAATCACTACGGGGTGGGTACTCAGTATTCAGAATATTTATAATAGTTTCTAATGATTCTGTATTTTCAGGCGGAGCCCATCGGACCCACTCGACCCTCTTCGGCAATGTTTGCTTATCCCACTCTGGGCGCCATGGGAATGGGCACCTTGGGCGGGATGTCCCTCCAGAGCACCATGCAGATGCATCCCAGTGCCACGATGGCGCCGCCCGTGCCATTGCCAAGGTAAGAATCCTGAAAGTCCCACTTATTTGAATCTAAACCCTGTCTTTGTGGACTTAGAAGACTTGGCCTGGGTTCGCGATCGAATGGAATGCGTACGCTGGAGAACTCCAGCTCCAGTGAGGAAGAGGACCGTGCAGATCTCCTGGGGCGGAACTTCCAGGTGCCACGACCGAAAAGTCGCAGCAACGGCAGCATAGCGGTACGGAAATTGAAAATAATTGAAAATAATTATTTATTATAATTAATATACTTATTTCATTGATATGTAGAACCAATCCGGCATCTACTACGATGTCGATTATGAGCCATCGGGCAACGGCATTGGCAACTCCAGCGTCGATCATCTGTACGGTTCGCAGAACCAATCAGTGACCCACTCGGGCATCCCAGGCCCTCAGGGCATCCCCATGAGCACGTACACCTCCGGCCGTGCCCCTAGCAATTACTACATGAAGTGACCCTGACCGGATGGACTCCAGCCCCCCCTGTAAATAGGCAACCCAAGGCCTCAAAACCCTTTTCCACTGCAGTCCCTGCGGCGACTGCAGCTGAGACGCGTTTTGGACGGTACCGCCCTTCGTAGCACTAGAAAGTTTTCGATAGAATCTTAGCCTTAGGAATAGTCTTAGGCTCTATCTAGGAATAATTTAATGCAAGAAAAACTAATCATTAATTGTAATCCCTACATTAAACACTTAAATTATTTCACAGCTGTCCACAAAAAGTCAATTCCTTAGTTTAATACTGTCGCCTATATTATTTTAATTAAGTCTTTAAACTTAGTTAAGCGCATGTCTGTTTGTGTATATAAACGAATAAAAGATCTTTAAGTAAATAAATAGTAAATTATTTAAAAAATGTTTTTATTTTTAGAATGTAGGGGGAAAGATTCAAATAGCCACATATCAGCCACCTGGTTAAGTTCAAAATTTGAAACATGGCGCCCAGTGGCTCTAAAACTGTTGAAGCAGTGCTGAAAAGCGTTACCCGAAGTGGCGCTAGTGTGCAGTTTTATGATTCAACCGGAAGTTGGGAGGCTTTCTGTGTTTCTGAAGAAGTGGCTGTATATTCATGCATAACAACTTCATATTTATTTTATTTTTATTTAAAAATATAAAATAGTAGTTAAAAACTTACTAAAATCTTTAAAATTGTGTAAGGGTAAGAATTTAGGCCTCACAAATAATATAAAAATGAATAAGCATCTAAATATGATACTTAAATGATTCCTTATTATGTAGAATATTACTTTATGGTAATTTAAAGGACATACCAAATAAATTGACTGACAAATTGTTATTTCATATTCAATTTCACTTTTTTTTCACTTGTTTCATTAATAATCACATTGCTTCTGTTAATGATTTATGAGTTTTCACATTTCACGTCAAAAGAAAACAAGAGGCCCTCAATTTATGACAATTTTTTGGGGCTGTCTCTGGCGCGGTTCACACGCATAAATAAGTTGGAATGCCTGAAAGAATAAAAGAAAATAATCATAATTTTACTCTGAGCTTGCGTGAGGTTGGTTGACCACATGGCGGAGGTGTTGACGTCTTCTTATGCAACCGAAAAAGTGATCAAGCTGTGCCCCAGGTCAGGCAGTGGAATGCTCAGGTTCAGTTGTGACTGTATTTAAGTTGAGGAGACTCCAAAGAAATATCCATGGAGAAATTTATTACAGCACAAGAATAACATCATATAACCTTGCAAAATGAAACCTTTTATTGCAAAGAGATGTTCATAATTTAATGGCATGTTACAGATATGTCATATGGAAATAAACCGAGCCGGCGGCATGACAAGGCAGCATTTTCGCCAAACACTGTATTACCCAAACGATCATCAATATCTGACCATTACCTGACGCTAATCTGTGGCAGGTATATGTAGGTATTATGTATATGTCTCCGGATGTTTTGTGAAGTTCAATGCCGCGTTAGGCTTCAAAGCGGCAGAAACCAATTAATCGGCACACGCTCGCCAATTGTTTTTGCTTTTCAGCTATTTGGCGGGGAGGTCAGGTTCGTCTTTGGGCCATTGGCGCCTCGAGGCGCTATAATTGCGCTCATTTAATAATTATCCAAGTGACTAGTAGCCGCTGCTCTCCTACGGGGCGAAGTTGCAAAAATAAATAAAGCAAACTGCGCTTAAAACGATCATTTATTACAGCTACCAGATGTTGACCCATTTTCCTTTCATTTCACTTTCAGTGTTTCCATTTCGGTTTTATTATTTAATTTATTTTTGTACCAATGACGCTGCAATCTTTCAATTTCGTGCCATACCATCCCACCATCATCCAAGCCAAGTCATTCAACAACCAACCATCGACCGTGCCAACCAAATCACGTAGATGAAGCCACGGCGTGGCCGTAAAAAATCGTTCAGTACAAATTCCATTAGGTTCGATTTGCCATTGTTGTGCAGTTTTTTTTCACCAATTGGCGCTTGTTATTGGGTCACATTATGTCACGGTGCCACTGTTTATGGATTGCGGTTTGATGTGCCCTTCGAGTGCTAAATGATGGGATTTAGCTTCTTGCCACATCTCAAATTAGTGTTATAGATTGACTCACAAATCCAACACCTCAAAGACATTAGTCATCTTAATAAAATAAGGAAACTCTTGTCCAAATTCTTCTTAAATAGTATAGTGTCTGGGTATCTCCGCTTTTTCATTAATTTTTAATCTTCAATTTTATTTGTTTTGGATAAAGCCACATCTAAAGCCAAATTCCTGTATGCCTATAGTTAAAAAAAAACAAGTTCTTTTATATTAAACTTAGTTTAAGCTTTTAAAACATAATTATATGTAAAGAAACCTGAATGTTGGAATTTGTGTCCACTTTGAATTTGAAGAACAGCTAAAATGCGGCATGGGGCGCCACATCGGCAGCTAAAATTACCTGTTGCACGTTCAGTGTTCCAGTTACATTGTTGCGTCTTCGAAGCGGCAATGACAATGCCGAAAGACCGCAGGTGTTGCAAGCAATAACTCAATGCTTCAGTTCCTCGTGACGTGTGGCAGATTGGTCGGGTGGGTGGAGTGGTCTGAACTAGGGTTGGTTGGGGTTTTGGGCTAGGCGCTGTTGTCGTTTGTCATAATTGGGCGCGCGTGGAAGATGCGCTTCCAACTTCCTTGTTGGCATTGTTGCCACTTGCCGCCAGTCGGTTGTCATGAAGTGAAGTGAAGTTAGCCTGTCAATCTGCGGCAAACGAGCAAAAAAATTACGAAAACTAACAAAAAACTCTTTGAGCAAAAAAATTTCGGCCAATCCATTGTCTGTTGGAGCTAACCACGCAGTTGACGAATTGCTTTCGGTTCTCAAACAGCTAACTGAAGTCGTTAAAGTATTTAAGATTTGTAATAATGAAGTGCTTTAACTTATTTAAGGGCTTTATTAATTCTTGAAGTGCTATTATGTACGAAGTGGGTGTTATAGAAGGAATATACCTAAAGATAAGCTTTTCTCACAAAAGCCTTTACTACTTTTATAAGGAAATATTTCGTATAAATAGTTACATTTGTAAATAAAGTAATTTCTATATTTTCTACAAGTTTTATGGTTTCAAAGATTTTCTATAAGACGTAGCAGATTTTTAACTGGCACAACTACATCCTTCAATATAATTATAATTATAATAATAATTATATATATAATATAATATAATATAATATAATATAATATATATAATATAATATAATATAATAATAAATAATAATATATAATTATATTCAATATAAATCATACTCCCACTCATATTAAAAATTTAATGGCTTCTTGTTTTAATGAATTTCCTAAACATATTAAACAATACAACCATAAAAACCATAAAAATTGAACTTATACCTGTTCTTGACCCCAAAGAATAACTATTTCTTAAAGCCAATTAGTTCAGGTTTATGTCTTGGCCACCGAAAATGGGATGCCAACCAGAAACAGAGAGACACATCTTGACAAGCGTTCACATGGCCTAACAAGTGGAAGTTCAAACCGCATAAATTTGCCGAAACGCAAACAGATCTCACATGTCATTATATAAAAGCAGACACACTGGCGACTTTGGCTGTGTCAGAGTTAGTGGAAAGTGAGATAATTGGTGTGGAAAACCAAGAAAATTATACGCCACGGAGGAGTTATAGAGACCCAGTCAGTGTGAGTGTCTGGAGGCCTTAGCTTACCTTAGTTTCTTCTGTCTTTTCTGCAAGCGGAAAAGCCACAAAAAAGTCAAAACTAAGCCGCAAAGACGACACTCTTAGGCGCGTGACAAAATCCAAATGCAACTCCAACTTGCCACTGCAGACTGTTGCATACACCAATAAAAATTGTTAAAAAAAAATGTATAATGAATGAATTTAGCTATTAATGAGCAAAAATGCAAGCTCCCGAGCTATAAACAAATTCGCATGGATGCCAACGACTTTATTTTTTTATAGGCCCACTTTGCCTCTTGCCACCTTCCTCATGGCGTATGCCACCTGACAGGCGGCAACCCGCCACCGACTTCCTCGACGCCCACCTGGGTCATCACTCACCCGAGTGGGAGGGAAGATCTGCCGGAGGAACATTCAATTGGGCAGTTTGTTAAAAAATAATGCAAATGGAGGAATAGCAGTAGCTCCTAATGGCCATGGTGATGGCCTCTTCGACAATAATCGCGATTATAATGACGTTGTGGCAGACGCGCAAGAAGAGTGAAAGGGGGCTGATGTAATGCGGTTGCATCTTCTTTTAGTATTATTGTTTTTGTCGTTGTTGCTGCTGTAAGCCCCGTATCGATGGGGTAAGTCACGGCCCGATTGCGCAATATCTAATTGTCTCTGAGGAAACTGAAGATGTCTCCCAGCTGGTTCCGCTTTTTATTTTGTCTGGGTACTCCTCCGGACCGATTCCATTCCTGTGTCCCGCCCGGAGCCGCTCCCGGTGCCCGTCTGCTGTTGCCCAATCGACGCGTCGGCCAGGTGGCAGGCAAGATATGCCGTTTAATTAGTAATATTTGTCAAAGTGTTATAAAATACTGCCTAGGCAGGTCTCATTTCATGTGTCGGTGTCTTCATCTCCATTCGCGAATGCGCTCCAGCTTAAGTACACTTGCAGAAAATGCAGACAAATGTTGTTCCATAGATTAAATCATGACTATGAGGGTGACTAAGAAGGAGGCTTTAAAGACCTTCTCAAGATCATCTCAATTCCTGGTAGAGTCTATGGATTTTGTTCAGTGTAGCAATGAGGAAATCAATTGCAGCGGTACAGCTGCCTACCTGCCTGCCAACTTCCAACTAACAAATACCAACTACCAATGTTTTCAACAGGAGTGGGCAGCATCGGCAGCAGTGGACTTTTGCGACGAGTCTACGCAAATTGGAATGCGAGACCTCTGACTGTGTGAATAAAATGGCTAGGTTGGCTTAGCTTCGTTTTTGGCCAGATTGCGTAACAGAGGCTCAGAGCCACTGAGCCGGTTTCGGGGCGCTGCCAATTTGCATCTGTATCTGTAACTGTGTGCAGTCAAAGGACGACTGGCCATAACCAATGTTTTGTGAAAGACTCAGCATCTTCTGGTTTAATAGCCATTGCAACAGCACTGGCTCTAAAGACACCGAGGAGGAACCAAAGGGGCCGGCAGTTTCTGTTGCCATTAATAACCGTTAATGCCAGTTGCCAGTGCTCAACATGTTGTTAACTGGCCGTCCACAGTCTTGGCGACCTTGGCAGAAACAAGTAAACCAAATGCCCGCTCATCTTTTTGAACGGATTTCGTATTTTCGGTTTTCGGCCAACACTTGGCGCCAGTTTCGCCTGATTATTGGCCACCTGCTGGTAAATCCGTTGGTGCCCCGGCTAAGAGCTCACGCACTTTCAACTCTGATTACCCGGCCAATTAATTTGGTGGTCGGTTTAAGCCATTTAAACGCACCCACCGCCCCAAATTGGCTGCACTTTGGCCCCCTGCCGAGCGAGAGCGTGATGCAACTGCCAAGAAATCAATTTATCGGCCTGCAATTAGCACTGCTTCATTTACCATGGATGTGGGTCAGTCGCACAGGCATTCGTGGCAACAATGACATTAACGTCAACACTCGAGCACCTGCCGATCCAGCCGCAGACGCAGCTTCAGTTACAGTTTCAGTTCCAGTCTCTGAAAGTCCAGAGCCACGTAACAAATTGGGGCGGCCAAGTACCATGAGCTGCAAATGAAGAAAGCCACAAGCAATTACAGGCGCAATCTGTCGATCGAGATGACGACGATGACGCTGCAGACCGCCTTGGATTAGGCCTGATCCACGAGAGCCTGATTGAAGGTTAACCATGTGTGAACGCGAGTGTTATGTTATGGCTCATTGTTTTGCCGGCCAAGTGCCAGCGAGTTCCAGCCAACAGGTCGCTCGCATTGCAACAGCCTCTCCGCTCAATGAGGCGTATGTGCAATAAGTTAAGTATACGCCACCCATGGCTGGGAAATGCATTTTATTAGCTAGAAATTCCAAACAGATAACTACGTTATTAAAGGTAATTGAGATAAAAGTGGTAACAAGTAGCTGAAATTATTAAAAGTTTCATATATCTTTTTTTAACTTGAATAGCATATAGTGATATAAAATATTAAGTATACGCCACCTACTTGAAAGAAATAAAACAAACGAAATGGTAGCTAGTTCTTTCTATATCAGGAAATAATAAAGGTAATATCCTATTTAGTATAGGATAATGACCTTTATTTAAGCCGTCAATCAAAAGTTCATACAAACACTTTAAAACTACAATCTTAATCTTCAAAAAGGGATTATTATTAGACAGCAAATGTCAGCCAACTAATACCTTTCTCCACAAATAGTTTTTTCATTAAATTCCCCTAATTGTATAAGTAATTTTGTAGCCAATTTCACACGCTTCCTATCCATGATTTGTAGGGGAAACCTGTCTGCACGACCGTCACAATATAAGGCAATACATAACCTACATATAAACGTTCAGATCAATAAAATGATGCCGTAAATTATGCAACTGGGTGAGCAGGGAAAGGTGTTTCCAAAGCCCGAGGCTCCCCATCCATCCAGCTATCCATCTGTCCATGCGGCCATTTGTCCATTCATCCTGCAAACGACTGTAACTGCAGCACTGCAGCTCCATCCACGACATCTTCGGCGGGAAGCCAAACAGAAACTCGAATTGCCAGTCTGCAGACGAAGTCGATCTGCTGCAAAATGCACGTTTCGGGAATTTCAATTTCATTTTGCACAACAAAAAGCGACCTGAACGAATACTATATACGTATATACTATATATGCACGATAACAAAAATCCACTGAGACTGGAGTCGTTGAGCCTGTTGCACATTCTTCATTATATTCATGATTTTTTACCTAATTTCAAGTTTTTGGTTTTTTCCTTCTTTTTATTGCAAATTGGGGACTTTGCTTCTCGGTCTCTTCGGTCTGCGGTCTTCGGTCTGCTTTTCCTTTTGCAGTGTCTGGACTGAAGGCCGTCTGGCCGTCCCTCCATGTCTCTGGCTCCTCCTTGGACTATGACATAATATCTTGTCGGTTCCAATTTGTGCATACATATTACTTGCGGCCAGCTGGAAGGGTCTGTGTGCAGTTCCAATATCGACAGCATTATCTGGGACTTGGTCCGTTTCTGGGGTGTTAATTGCTAGCCGTTTGGACTTGGCGGATTTATCAAAACCCCAATAGCTAAGCTAGTCGGATGTTCATAAAGCGCGGCCCTTATTACCATGCTAAAAAGTTCATTTGGCCCCAGGCAGTCACTGAAGCAGACCAATAGCATCGCACTAAAAAAATTAAATTGCCACACGCAGAAAAATATATTTAATAAATAAATGTACAAAAGACTATAGTCTGGCTTTAAGATAAATCTCTTATTCAAAACTAAACTCTATCAAACAATTTCCTCTATTAAAATATAATCAAAACTACTTGAAACTATTTAAAGTGCACTTTAACCTCTAATGGTGCTTAATGTCTTCATGCTGGGTCGTCCCATCGACGTCGTCGGAGGTCGCATTGCCATTCGAGCGATTAGGTCGACCTGTCCATAAATGGCACTTTTTGTTGTCTATTTGCTTAGCCGAATTCCCCCCGCCATCCACCACCCCCACCGGGTTGCGATCATTTTGCAAAGCCAACTGAACTGGACTGCTCCGAGCTCACCTGTGCTAATTGTTTGTCACTCAAGTTCGGCGCTTGGCGCTCGCAGCTGGGAGTCGGACATGGTTAATCATACCATATAAAATGCGGGCACGTAGCCCAAATGGCCGGAGCTTAAGACTACTTAGTGTGTGGAAGCAGGCGCAACACGCCCACAGCGATTGACCTTATCGTCGGATGGGAGGTGAACCACTTTGCACTGCGCGAAATGATTGATCGCTTTTCCAGGGGGTTGGACTCGCCATTGCCCTATTGCCCAATTTGAGGATGTTTAGCGTGATGTTGTGTCTGTTCATGATGGGTGATTGATGAAAAATAATGAACATTTTGGGAAGGTTTGATTGAAATTTGGTTTCGAATTGTGGGATGTGTACTAATAATTGTTATAATGAACAAGGAACTATAACTTGTATGGGAGTCGAAGATCTGATACTCTTATGGTTAGAATTTTGCAAAACAAATTATTGCTTTTATCTTAGACTTAATAATCTCCAGAGAGGTAAAGGACAAAGACTTTATACCCTTGCCTCAATAACATAAATTGATTTTTTATCATTTCCTATATTTTTCCATGTATAATATCTCATCCTAAAGATAGGGCTTAAAGGTAATTAAGGACATACGGAAAAGGTATTGACAGTAATGGGATTTATTTTTAAAAAACCTCTTACAAAGTTTTTCTCAAAATTATACTACCTTTTGTAAGAGTATTAAAATATTGATACAATTTTTGATTAGGTCTTTAAAAAAATGTACTTGAATTTTAAATACTTGATCAAAATTTGCTTAGCTACTTCAGACCCTAGACGAAAGTAAACACATTTTATTTATCAAACTACTTGTTTTTAAAAACCTCCTCTAAAATAAGAGTAGGTGTATCTAGTAGGTATTCCTAGGAATAACGTGACTCTATTAACCGCCTTCGCAGAAACTGTAGTTACTTGGCCATTGACCAACGGCCACTCCACCACCAGTCGCTAATGCCAACATCATAATTACTGTTAACTCGCATTCTAGCCATCGTTCCGAAGATGGCTCTCGAGTGGATCCGAATTTTGGGGCCCAAAGGCAAAGGTACTCGAGTCCAATGGCAGATTGTGGTGGTGGTGGTGGTGGTGATCGCATTGTTGTTGAAGTCGCCGCGAAGCTGCGCCGTTACCTTGGGAAAATCCGCGCAGTCATCGGCGGTACAAGAGCGGTTCCAAACCTGGCGAGGTGAGCGTTACCTTTACTCTCACTCTCTGCGGTTTTCGTTTTTTGCTTTTGGATTTTTGCTTTTTGCTTTTGCTTTTCGCTTTTGCTTTCATTGATGGCAGCGACGTTGGCAGAGCAGCCGGCGGCTCAGGTGCGTGCATTTTGCACATGGACCGTGGCAGAGGCAGTGGCAGTGGCAGAGGCAGAGAGCTTTGGCCACCGTGTTTTCTTTTGTTTTTGTACTGGACCCCACCGCAGCGGACGTCGGCGTCGCAGTCGACGTTGGTGGAGTTGGCGGTTGGCGGTTGGCGGTTCGGAGACGAGATCCATTCCAAAATATAAATAGATGTGCATGTAGGGAAATGCGAATAGTGTTCATAAGACCTCAGCGGAGGCACATACCAGCTCCTTTTGTTTTGACGCGCTGTGGTGCAAGGGATACCAAGCATGAGATCCCTCAGTTTATTGGTTAGTGTTCAAAGATATATCAGTGGCTAAGTGAATCCTAAACACGAAAATATGCAAATCCAAAGTGATAATAATAATTGAAACAATATTTGGATTTCAAGAAACAATTAAAGACTGAGAAGCTCACAAAAAATTAAAATAAATATTAAAAACAAAAAATAATTCTGTTAAACAAAAAACCAATGTCAAAAAAAAAATTAATTTATTTAAAAATGTTACTCCTCCTAGCTACTCAGCGCCAGCTGCGCGCTAATCCTTAGCTTAGCCTATGCCCATCCTCCCGAGGGTGTGTGGAAGAAGAAACTCACCTGGAAGGAGGATTGGGTCCAGGTATGGAAAACCGTCAAGAAGGAGGCTTGGGAGACCAAGTGGAAGAAGGTCTCCGTTCCAATTTGGAAGGAAGTGAAGGTAAGAGTTAAGAAACCCTATCCTCTATGAGACCCTAATAGGAATACAAAAATCCATAAAGGTTCCCGTCTGGAAAGAAGAGCAAGTGCCAGACTGGAAGATTGTTAAGAAACCGAAAATCGAAGAGAGGGAAGTCCCCGCCTGGAAGGAGGTCAAGGTGGCCGAATGGAAGAAGATAACCAAACCCATCTGGGTGCCCACCAAGGTGGCCGTTTGGAAGGAGATCCAGGTTCCCATTTGGAAGGAGGTTCAGGTGCCGTTCTGGAAGGAAATCCAAGTGCCTGTGTGGAAGGAAGTACAGGTGGCAGATTGGAAGCAGATGTTTGAACCCCAATGGGTAAAAAAAATAATTGCTCTTAAAAGCTTTCAATTACTCATCAATTATCCATTTGTCAGGTGAAAATGGGCATTCCCGGCGAAAAGTTCCTGGGCAAGGATCATGAGGGTTGGGAGTACACCAGCCACGATCTCTGGCGCAAGAAGCTGATCTGGAAGCCCGTGTGGAAGAAGGTCTGGCGCACCGAAAAGAAGCAGGAGTGGCGCACCGAGAAGAAGCAAGAGTGGCGCACCGAGAAGAAACAGGAATGGAAGACTGAGAAGGTCCAGGAGTGGAAGCAGGACAAGAAGCTGGAGTGGAAGGATGAGTGGGTTCAGGTGGGTAAACCCAACAAAAGAGTCTTAGAAGCGTATTAATCATCCAACTCCTTGCAGGTTTGGAAGCCAGTGAAGAAACAGATCTGGATCAAGGAGAAGCGCGAGACCTGGGTCGAGGAGAAGGTACAGATCTGGCGCACCGAGAAGCGCCAGGTGTGGGCCACCGAGAAGCGACAGGCGTGGAAGGACGAATGGCAGTCGGTGAATGTGCCCGTGTGGAAGGAGGTCAAGGTCCAGGAGTGGAAGAAGGTCTGGAAGCCAGTCTGGGAGAAGGTCTGGGTGCCAGTAAGCCATGGCCATGGTTGGGACTAAGGGTCTGTGGCAAGGGTCTCCGTTTAGCCGCAAGCTATGCGACAGCACTGATATCTGATAACTGATCCCTCCAGAAACCCACAAAATCCCCGAAACCCAAACCTTGAACCCTTTAAGCCATCTGCCCCGTCTGTCGCAGATCACCTTTGTGTACAAGCGAACTTGTTGAAATTGTTACATAGACTTAAAGTTATAAGGCATCCTCCCACATCCCTCTCCACCTGCATTTTGTAAAAAACATTTCGTACCCTCCTCTCCATCTGTCTCCATCTATTTTTTCCCGAAGTGTACAAATTAGTCATGCGCGCGTTTTTGTCTTTAAGTTATACAAAATTCAATAAAAAACACAACAATGTTTTAAAAAAAACTTTTTGGCATTTTTATACAAACATCTATGTGTAAAATTTTGCAAAGGCAGCCCTCGATAAAATTGTTTTGTAAATACGTGTACTTAAACATAATTATAATCCCCATGTGGACCACACACGAAAACACTTTTACCTGAGAAAAAAAAAACCTGAGAAGAAATAAAAATTACTACAAAATCATAATAAACATAAAAAATAAATGCTTTTAATTACGGCTTAACGCAAATTACAACCCAAAAGCATCTGCGGACATTGGATGGGTGGATGTGGAAGCGCTTCTTCCCCTTTACGGATGAGGCATTTCAGTTAATTTTTTTGGGCCTGATGCAGCTCATAAAGATTCGATTTCGGGCCAAGACACCCGGAAGTTAGATAAGTGCCGAAAAAACCAAGAGATGTCCACGTCATCGTTCAACTGGAATTGGCAAAAAGGTCTCGCCTGAAGCTGCGAGAGGCCATGTGCCAAAGTCAACAATTGCAATGACGTTGGCGATGGAGATGATGATGATGTTGATGTTGAATACTGATGCTGATATTGGTGGCAATGCCTCTTGCCATTTGCTATTTGCTGTTTGCTAGATGCCAAATAAATCTCAAGGAAGCATCTTCGCGGCAGATAAGCGGCAACAATAACGTTGCCACTTCCTGTTGCCAAGTTGAAGTTGAATGCAGCTGGCCCAGCCTCCATTGCCACAGGGAGTACGTAGTACAACCTAACCGCTTTGCAATTCCAAGTCAGTCGGTCGCGTCGCCAGTTCGGTTGCAACATGTTGCTTTAATTGACTCCCCCGTGCCCCCCCGCACCACACTATTTCGGAGTGGAGTGTGTTTGTGTGCCAAAAAACCGAATCCCGCATAAGGTTGGCGGAGTGGAAGCCACCAACTGTTTCAGTTGCACCGGTTGCAGTTTCAATCCGCGCCTCGGGACTCGCTAGCTAGTCGGGATTAGGTAACCGCCGCCAAAAGTTCGAGTTCAAGCAAACATTCCGTTTGAAAATCTCACGGAGTCAAAGCTGGCCTAATGATGTTGCCGAAGAGATTTTGGCAAATCTACAATTGATGTGGCTTGCAAATGACTTTTTTTTTCATTGCCTGGCTAATAAGATGTATTTCCTTGATTTTCTTCGTACTACGGTATACGATTCTTCAACGGTGGCTAGTGCCTGGAACAATTAGACCCTAATTAAGCCAAGGCTATTTTTTTTTTGGTTGCCACAATGGAAATCAATTCGATTTCCATAAGATTTTCAAAATGTTGTCACACCATTATTGTCAGCAGGCTTTTGAAATTTGTCACATATATTCAATTTATCTTCATCTTGACCAGGCCAGGCCAGGCTGTATAATGTCCTATTACAATTGTTCGACATGGCTTGCGAGGCCTGAATTGCATTCCGTTTTTATATAACAACCGAACAAGTGTCATGCTAAACTCAGATTCGAAAACAACAACAACCAAAGTAACGAACCAGCAACCGACACTTAACGCATTTGAGTGAAGCACATAATCGTTGTTGTTTTAATTATTGAAGCCGCATCAGCAGCGGCAACATCAACAACAGCCAACAGACATCTCGGGCATTGCACAAGCCGCCAGCCAAAAACAAAACAAAACGTAGCCAGCCACACAGGCCCGAGCCCGAAAGAAATTGAAAAAATGTAATAAAAATAAATTATAACAAACAAAACAAAAAATGCAAAACAACGCGTAGCGACAGAAATATTTTTTTGTAATAAATCTTTTGTTTCCACCCGGTACACACACAGCAACACCCAGTTAAAACAAAAAAGTTTGCAACGAAATATTTATTGTATAAATAAATAAATATTTACTGGTGTGGCGACTCAGGTTCAAGACGCAGCAGCAGCCACAGCAGCAGCAAAAACAGCAGCAACACGTGATGAATTCGGCGCTTACAGCCAAGCGTGAAGTTGCAGCTTTTGGTTTGCTTGGGAGCTCGGGTTATTGCTCGCCAGGTGCTGTTGACTCTGGCGCAAGATGTGGGTCGATCCGAGAGGCAATTAGAGAACTGGAGCAGAGACATGAGGCACAGACTCCAGCATCGTGTTGACATTAGGCAAGTGCAAGTGTGGCAAGGTCGCCGGCGACACTCTTGCTGATTAAAAGGAGCACTAACGAAGCGGAGGCGGTAATTACACATAGCCCCTAAAAGGAGAGAAAGAGTGAGGCAACAAAAACACTAACCATCCACAACATCCATGACGCTGCTGAAATGGCAAACGCTGGCGAACGCGAGATGTTGCAATGAAGACGTGCGCTTCAAGTACTTGCAGCCAAGGGGGCAGTAAAAAATGATTAAAGGGCGGCACTGAGATTGCGTTGTCAACGCGCTTGTCTCGTATCTCTAATCTATATAAATGCCATTTTATAGCTGACCACTCTAACACACACACACTCAAAACGAGAGAAAAAAAACTTTTCAATGGACTTGCAAACAAAAGACTCAGGCAACGAACTTGTATGGCCAACTAACAAGTCCCGCAAACGCATCTCTTTTTTTCCGGATGAATTCAATGTCGTTTGATGACAAAGACTTTGTCAAATTGTTATTATTTTTAGATATTTGATTAAGATATATTATTAGAGCTGTAATATTTAATATTTAACATTTTTTGTAGCTTATATGTTCTTTGAAGATAAACAATATAAGTGATATAAGGTTTTAAGTAGATACAAAATAATAATAATTAAAAATGTATTTACGTAGTTTTTCAAATTTATTACATTTTAAAATTAATTTAATTTTTAAATAGGCCAAATTAGGCTGTGATCTCTTTAATAAACCAAACTCTTTCTTATCTAACTCTTTAGTGATTACTACTTTGTTGAATATTTGTTTAATTCACATCATTGCCACTGCCTCCATGCAAATTATGGCGTGGGGCCCGTTTTGGCCTAGTTGTTCCACCTGCTGCCACGCCCCCATTAACTAAATGTTGGCCACGCTCAACGCTCCCAACCGAAGCTGCTGTTGCCAGCATTTGGTTTGGATAGGATGCCACTGCTGCTTCCCCATTCATTCATATGCAAACGACTTGATTGTCAAACATTGCTTTTATTTTTTCGTTTTGTTTTGTTGGGGTTTTTATTTTTGCTCTCTCTCTTTCTTTTATTGTTTGCGTCTCTGTTGCACCACCAATGGGGTACCTATCTCTCCCCGTTGCAGCAGATTTATTGCAACTTGAAGACAATTGCTGTTTATGACTTCCTTCGGAGTTCTGCGACTAATACGCTAAATGATCAATATTTGATGGGAGTATTTGTCATGCTTCCATCGCCGCCAGACCGTTTGCCGTTTAGCGTTAAAACGTTTGGTTAGCTCACCACGCCCCTTGCCCCACCGCCTATCGCCTGCCGCCTCCCCACTACTCCCCTTCTGCCATTTACATGTTGAAATTTCTGTTATGCAGCCGCGTCACAGCAGCGAAGACAATGCACAATTGTTGGATGTTCGGGGCGTCAGTCGTAATTGTTTGCGAATAATTTTCATATTTTTTTCTCCTTTTTTGCCCAACTATGTACTAACCACATCCACTGGGTTTGAATTGGAAGGCGTTTACTCTGGGGGCGTCCCACAAAAGTGGGCATGGCTGCTTGGATTTATATTTAATGAGCCACATTTAGTTGTAAATCATCGGATTTTGCAACAATTAATTATATTATGCAAGGCCGCTGCCGGAGAGTGTGAATTATAAATAGCTTTTTATTGAATTAGCCAATCGGCAAACGTAAGCCGGTAATCATGATGGCCAAAACGCGGTAGCCTGGCAGTGCTTAAGCAGATTTACGGAGAGCTATTGCCACTGCAATCTTGCAGTGTTTGCATCAGCACTTGTTCTTTGGCAAAGAGCCAGAGCCCCTCCATCGCTAACTGGATGAGCAAATCCCAACAGCTGACAAATATTTAGAGTTTACATACGGCTGGTGTTTGTTGGCCAAGATTTGTTAATTTTTTTCGAAAGGGCAGCTATATACGAAGCCGAAATTGTATACCCTTGCGGCTAAGATCGTATTTAGTAGGCGATCCTAATTAAAATTTTATTATAAAACCAATTTATTAGAAGAAAAACATTTTACAAAAAATTCTAAAGCTTCTATCTTCAAAAACTATGTTCTATTTTTATCAAATACCAAATAGTTTTCCAATTGTCCAGTTATATGGCAGCTATGGTATATAGTCCCCCAAATGGCCCACAGTGATGGCCATATCTTTCCCAATTCTCATCCGATTCTCAAGCGGAGTACCTTGAACGATTTCTGAATCGATTTGCCACCATTCTGCATCAAAATCCTGGGACAAAATATTTTTTAGATTTTTTGTCCATTTTTCGTGATGGGATCCCTTGAAACTAAGGTTTTCCGCTATATGGCCCACAGTGATGGCTATAACTTCCCCAATTCTCATCCGATTCTTAAGCGGAGTACCTTAAACGATTTCTGGATCGATTCGCCACCATTCTGCATCAAAATCCTGAGACAAAATATTTTTTCAATTTTTTGTCCATTTTTCTGATGGGATCCCTTGAAAATGCGGTTTTCCCCTATAGGGTACACAGCGATGCTATATCTTCCCCAATTCTCATCCGATTCTCAAGCGGAGTACCTTAAACGATTTCTGGATCGATTCGCCACCATTCTGCATCAAAATCCTGAGACAAAATATTTTTTCTATTTTTTGTCCATTTTTCCATTTTTTTGTCCAGGGATCCCTTGAAAATGGGGTTTTCCCCTATAAAGCCCACAGGGATGGCTAGATCTTCCCCAATTCTCATCCGATTCTCAAGCGGAGCACCTTAAACGATTTCTGGATCGATTCGCCACCATTCTGCATCAAAATCCTGAGACAAAATATTTTTTCTATTTTTTGTCCATTTTTCTGATGGGATCCCTTGAAAATGGGGTTTTCCCCTATAGGGTCCACACTGATGGCTATATCTTTCCCAATTCTTATCCGATTCTCAAGCGGAGTACCTTAAACGATTTCTGTATCGATTCGCCACCATTCTGCATCAAAATCCTGAGACAAAATATTTGTTCAATTTTTTGTCCATTTTTCTGATGGGATCCCTTGAAAATGGGGTTTTCCCCTATAGGGTCCACACTGATGGTTATATCTTCCTCAATTCTCATCCGATTCTCAAGCGGAGTACCTCAAACGATTTCTAGATCGATTCGCCACAATTCTGCATCAAAATCCTGAGACAAAATATTTTTTCAATTTTTTGTCCATTTTTCTGATGGGATCCCTTGAAAATGGGGTTTTCCCCTATAGGGTCCACACTGATGGCTATATCTTTCCCAATTCTCATCCGATTCTCAAGCGGAGTACCTTAAACGATTTCTGTATCGATTCGCCACCATTCTGCATCAAAATCCTGAGACAAAATATTTGTTCAATTTTTTGTCCATTTTTCTGATGGGATCCCTTGAAAATGGGGTTTTCCCCTATAGAGTCCACACTGATGGTTATATCTTCCTCAATTCTCATCCGATTCTCAAGCGGAGTACCTTAAACGATTTCTATATCGATTCGCCACAATTCTGCATCAAAATCCTGAAACAAAATATTTTTTCAATTTTTTGTCCATTTTTCTGATGGGATCCCTTGAAAATGGGGTTTTCCCCTATAGGGTCTACACTGATGGCTACATCTTTCCCAATTCTCATCCGATTCTCAAACGGAGTACCTTAAACGATTTCTGGATCGATTTGCCACCATTCTGCATCAAAATCCTGAGACAAAATATTTTTTCAATTTTTTGTCCATTTTTTTGATGGGATCCCTTTAAAATGCGGTTTTCCCATATATGGGCCACAGGGATGGCTATATCTACCCCATTTTTCATCTGATTCTCAAGCGGAGTACCTCAAACGATTTCTAGATCGATTCGCCACAATTTTCTGATGGGATCCCTTGAAAATGCGGTTTTCCCCTATAGGGTCCACACTGATGGCTATATCTTTCCCAATTCTCATCCGATTCTCAAGCGGAGTACCTTAAACGATTTCTGGATCGATTTGCCACCATTCTGCATCAAAATCCTGAGACAAAATATTTGTTCAATTTTTTGTCCATTTTTCTGATGGGATCCCTTGAAAATGGGGTTTTCCCCTATAGGGTCTACACTGATGGCTACATCTTTCCCAATTCTCATCCGATTCTCAAACGGAGTACCTTAAACGATTTCTGGATCGATTTGCCACCATTCTGCATCAAAATCCTGAGACAAAATATTTGTTCAATTTTTTGTCCATTTTTCTGATGGGATCCCTTGAAAATGGGGTTTTCCCCTATAGGGTCTACACTGATGGCTACATCTTTCCCATTTTTCATCTGATTCTCAAGCGGAGTACCTCAAACGATTTCTAGATCGATTCGCCACAATTCTGCATCAAAATCCTGAGACAAAATATTTTTTAAATTTTTTGTCCATTTTTCTGATTGGATCCCTTGAAAATGCGGTTTTCCCTTATAGGGTCCACACTGATGGTTATATCTTCCTCAATTCTCATCCGATTCTCAAGCGGAGTACCTTAAACGATTTCTGGATCGATTTGCCACAACTCTGCTTCAAAATCCTGAGACAAAATATTTTTTCAATTTTTTGTCCATTTTTCTGATGGGATCCCTTGAATATGCGGTTTTCCCCTATAGGGTCCACACTGATGGTTATATCTTCCTCAATTCTCATCCGATTCTCAAGCGGAGTACCTCAAAAGATTTCTAGATCGATTCGCCACAATTCTGCATCAAAATCCTGAGACAAAATATTTTTTCAATTTTTTGTCCATTTTTTTGATGGGATCCCTTGAAAATGCGGTTTTCCCCTATATGGCCCACAGGGATACACATCTCTAAAATAATATACACAACTTTCGAGACGTCAAAAGTCAAAACTTTAAGCCTAAAGGTATGCTATTGAAATGCTATTATGCTGTGCTATTATTTCTTTAATAAATTCTTCAATAAAAAACCTTTTCATTTGTTTTATCCAACATAAATTGGCATTTATTTAATTTGAATTAGTTTCTGTTTGGTTTTTATGACACTGAAACTTGGAAAAATGACAAAATTGATTCTTTTTGCATGCAGTTTGATAGAGTTTTGGGCTGGGACTACCAACACGCCCCGAATAGAGCGCATCGGTTGCTAGATGGTAAGACCCAAGCATGTTGATCTTTGTCAAAATTCAATATATTTAATATTTAATGTAGTTAATATATGTATGCTTTCGTAATTGTAATTAGTAATACACATATTTAGTATTCAATTTTGGGTTTACCATATAATGCCGCGCTTAAGGTTTACGAATATTTTTCATCAATTTTTTGGTTTTTTTTTTTGGGTGTAGTGATTTTTTCTTAATTTCGTATAATATTCGTTCTGCTAAGAAGGAGCGAGTGGTTAGTATAAATGCGTTTTAAACTGCTTGTCCCATTTGGTAACAGACTACAAATGTGAGTTCCTCGAGCCTGGCTTTCCATGATGTTTTTTTGGCCAAAACCTGATGTGCGTTGAAATTGAATGACTCCTTTGTATACGAGTGTGTGTAATATTGTGTGTAATGTTTTTGTGTTTTTAATGAGAGTTACATTTTGATTAATGCGTTTTAAGTAAAGTTAAGTAGAAAATTAGTTGCACATTTATGTTTGGTTTTATCTTTAAAATAATTACAATGTATGCAGCGACGCCTAAAAAATGCTTAACGTGATATATTCGTCCTAGTCTCCTCCTGGGCAATGAAGCAACACAAAAAGCATTTGGCCCGAATGGAGCCGATTTCTAAGCATTATGCGAGTTAGTATGAAAAATGGTTTGATGCGTTTTATGAGTTGACAATTGTTAAGAATACTTTACTTAGCCTAAAATTTGTTTTTAATTCTCAAACCGTTTGTCTAATTAATTATTTGAAATTTTTCTTGTTGCCAAAAGTGATTTTTGTTTTGATTTTGATTTGCCGAAAATGTTTAGTTATTTTGAGAGTATTTAAAATCATCCTTTCGTTCGTTACAATTTTTGAAATCCAACGTTGTCTTGCCTCTAGATTATTGCTTGCTATTTGAATTACTTGAAAATTTGTAGGTTACTTGCCCTCATTCGTTTTATTGATTAAATGCCATTTTTCTTTACTACACACTACTTAATATTTGTAGTTCATTTTTGTAGCCTTGAAAATTTGTCATACACTCATATATCGTATATAGGTAAGCAATTTTTATTTTGTCACAACACTACATTTACATACGAATATATATATGTATATATATATATATCTATATAAAATTGGTATAGCCTGTTTAAGAGTGCTTAAAAAATTGGAGAGGTTTACGGGAACTGAAAAATAAATAAATAAAGTTATAATTTGAAAGTAAAAAGATAAGAAGGGCTGGTTTTCATTGGTTAAATGCAATTATTGATGTGCCCAAAGGTCAAGGATCAAAATCCAATTTCGATCTCATGGCAGTGCTTTGCTATAGCATCGTGAGGTCCTTCCAAAAATTCGTTGCTACTTTTAGATGTCGAGCAAAATACTGGTTTCCTTTGTTACTCCAATGTGGTGGCTCTCCGTTTTCAGTTTGCATTAGTCAGTCTTTGTATTTTTGGTGGCAATTCCACGGAATATCGGTTGAACTTAAAACTCCACAAATCATGCAAAATAAAGAAATATATCAAAGGTTTATGGACTATTTGATACCCTTTTAAGAAAGCCAAAAAAAGTAATCTTTTAAATAAAATCAAAATGATATATTTCAACTTACAAGCTAAAACTTAAAAGATATTAAATGAAATTAAATAAACAATTTCAAATTCTCTTAAAGCTTCAAATGCGTATAACTGATGTTTAAAACTGCATATAGATCAAAATTGGTCTAAATAAATCGTGCCAGTGTATATCCGTGTGTGGGCATTACTCGTGAGTGTCCTGGGGATTTTGTATAATACATTCAAATGTGTGTTTACGATTTGTGCATTGAACAATTTCGGTTTTGTTCTATTGGAAGCGCATTTCTGAATTAAAAATTGTAAGTTTAAATAAAAATAGTATATAAAGTAGAATATAAATAATGCATAAACAAATACGAATTAAATTAAAGACTCACACAAATCTACAAATTAACAATCAATCATCACAAATCAACGCAAACAAAACTGCAAATGTGCGCGTTCCATACAAATTACAAAATGTATAGGAAGAAATCATACAATCCGTATGTATATGACTAAATGTATCAATTAGACAAGTTAATGTTATGACTTTGACTTAGGCTAGACAAAGGATGAGTTTTCTGCTCCTGGCATAGATGGCAAAAAAGCTTACACAAAACAGAGATTCTCCTCTCGATACCTCTGATATTCTTTTAGTAAATCACACTTAAAACTAGGATACAATATTAAATTTAGTTTCAAATATTCGTACGTGAATATAGTGACATATCCATAGCATTATACATAAACTATGTAAATGTCCACACACCCACACACTCACACATACACATTAAGTATTTGTCAGAACTTACCCTTGAGACTTAGATTCAAATAGGCAAATGCACCGAACATGATCCTAGCCCAAATCAGACCTAAACATAATTGAGGATGGAAAAGTACTTATAAACAAAAATCCTCAGACTAAACAGACCGAGGGAAACATGCATTCAGCACGTTCCCATAATTCAGATCCCCAAACCCAATCGTAAAACTCAAATTTCGGGACCAAAGACAAAAACAAATTCAAAAGCAAGAATCCAAAGTCCAATCGGGAAAGTTCTCAGCCTAAACAATAAAACACACTCAATTAGAATAAACACACTCAAGTAAAGCTCGAAAGCTCCAAAACCGAGGTTTGATCGTAAAAGAAGTCAGAGTTAGGAGTGAAGTTCAGTTTAAGATCTACAAGTAGTAGGTTGGTGTTCTTCAAATAAAGAATATTTGTAACCAGTTGGACATAAGAAAAATAAAGATAATTTTTTTTTATTGAAAACTTATGGTGCAAACATTTAATTGGCGCAGTCGGTAGGATTTCTAAAAAGGTCCTTACACCAAGTTATCGGTACTGATCAACAAAGAAGGATAATACTATACGACTAGTTTATCCTGATCAGCGAAAGTGACTAAAAGAAATCCGCAAAAGAATTTATGTGCAGTGCGACTGTATATAAAGACAATTAATTAAAAATCCAATTCGGTCAATAACTCCACGAATTTTCGTGCGACAATATTGCAATACAAAAACTTCAAAAGCGATAAAAATGGCGACACCACAGTTATCCGAGATCCATCTCAATCAATTGATTGGACAAATCAAGGAACTGCCTTATTTCGACGGCAACCCAATAGAGCTCAGCCGATTCATTACACGGGTCGAGTATCTGTTGCAGTTATACCCAACACAGGATGTGAGGCAAAACCATATCATCTACGGGGCCATCGAGAGGACCATTATTGACTCAGCACAAGCAGTCATCGCAGAAGAAAAAACCACAACATGGATGCAGACGAAACTGGCCCTGATTAAAGCATTCAAGGACCATAGGCCATACGAAGATGTCATCCGCCACGTACATCAAACACCTTACCCAGGGAGCATCAGTAAGTTCATAAACGAACTTAAAATCAGGTCATCCGTAGTTTTAAATAAGTTAGATTTAGAAATGGATCAGACAGATAAAACAATTTATACAAGTTCATTGAACAAAACAATCAGGGATTGCATTGAAAAGAAACTTCCGGACAGATTGTATAATTCACTATCGAAAAGAGATATTACAACTATTACTAACTTAAAAGAGGCAGCCATGACTCTAGGCCATTGGGATTCAGATCCATACGATAATTATAAAACCAGGTATTATGATCAACGTAGGAATTTGGGTAATTCAAGACAGAATCAAAATTACTCGAGAAATAATTCAAATCATTATCCCCGACATAACTCAAATAATTATTTGAATTATAATCCAGGATCAAGCAATCCAACAAATATTCCGAATTCACCTGCCAGAAACCAAAACCAAGGCAACTATCATGAACTCAGAAGGAATTTAAATCAAGGTAGAGCTCAGAACCCCATGAATTATCAGGCATCAACTTCTAATAATTCTCCAAATGCACCTGTTAAGAGACAGAGAGAAAGTGAAAGCGCCCAAAGTAGAATGGACGTAAATTTTCAGCAAATAGCCTCGGAAAACGAAAACAGTATCCTTATATCAGAGTAGTAGTCAAAGGTAAAACTCTCAAAGCAATGATCGATACAGGATCTTCCATTAACATCATGAGAGAAAACTCAGGAAATTTTGCAGAAACTAACGAAAATCAGAAAGTCTATACAATAAATGGACCAATTAACTTACTTAAAAGCATTACATTAAATCCCAGTAAAATTTGCCCAGTAAAACAAAAATTTTTCTTACACAAATTCTCAGAGAATTATGACATACTTATAGGCAGAGATTTTTTGAAAGAAAGTAAAGCTAAGATAGATTATGAAGATGAATCAATTACGTTAGGAGACAAAAAACTTTTCATTGAATATGGTGAAGATGATAAAGAGGGCAAGACCGCACTAAAATGCCTTAGCTCAAAATCATCCGAACAAGAAATTAAAAAGGGCAAGACCGCACCAAAATGCCTTAGCCCAAAGTCAATCGAAAAGAAAGAGGAAAAGGATGAGACCGCACAAGATTGCCTTAATCCACCTCTATCAGAAGATGACTCATTTAATTTTTCCATAAACAACGAACTTAGAGAATGCAACGAATTTCGTCTCGAACATTTAAATGAAGAGGAAAAGAAAGATTTAAAAAGGGTTTTGTTTGAATTCAAAGATATTCAGTACAAGGAAGGTGAAAATTTGACTTTTACTAGTACAATAAAACATTCAATACAAACAAAACACGAAGACCCGATATATAAAAAGCCATACAAATATGCGCAAGCTTTTGACGAAGAAGTTAATACACAAATTACTGAGATGATTAAACAAGGAATAATTCGAAAGTCGAAATCTCCTTATTGTTCACCAATCTGGATAGTCCCAAAGAAAAGCGATGCTTCAGGAAAGAAAAAATTCAGATTAGTAATAGATTATAGGAGTTTAAATGAAATCACAATAAACGATAAATTTCCGATCCCTAGAATGGATGAAATTCTAGACAAATTAGGAAAATGCCAATATTTTACAACACTCGATTTAGCCAAAGGCTTCCACCAAATTCAAATGGATGAAAATTCCATAGCAAAAACTGCATTTTCAACTAAACATGGGCATTATGAATATACCCGTATGCCATTTGGTCTTAAAAACGCCCCTGCAACTTTCCAAAGATGTATGAACAATCTCTTAGAAGATTTAATCTATAAAGATTGTTTAGTATACCTGGATGACATCATTATTTTCTCCACTTCATTGGAAGAACATATTTTGTCTCTTAAGAAAGTTTTTGGAAAATTAAGGAATGCCAATTTGAAATTACAATTGGATAAATGTGAATTCATGAAAAAGGAAACAGAATTTTTAGGTCATATCGTAACTACAAGTGGTATCAAACCTAATCCTAATAAAACCAATGCTATAACTAACTTTCCAATACCTAAGACCCCAAAACAAATAAAATCATTTTTAGGACTATGCGGCTTCTATCGCAAATTCATTCCTAATTTCGCTAATATTGTAAAACCAATGACAGTTAAATTAAAAAAAGGAGCAGTAATTGATATAAAGTGTAAAAATTACATAGAAGCATTCGAAAAATTAAAAGTACTTATTACTTCAGATCCAATACTTATTTATCCTGATTTCAGTAAAACATTTTCTTTAACAACTGATGCAAGTAATATAGCAATCGGTGCAGTGTTATCACAAAACCATAAACCCGTATGTTATGCAAGCAGAACTTTAAACGAACATGAAATCAATTATGCCACGATAGAAAAAGAATTGTTAGCGATCGTTTGGGCAACGAAATATTTCAGATCTTACTTATTCGGAAGACGTTTTGAAATACTCAGTGATCATAAACCTCTTGTTTGGCTGAATAATATCAAAGAACCAAACATGAAGTTACAGAGATGGAAAATAAAATTAAATGAATTTGATTACGAAATTAAATATTTACCCGGAAAAGAAAATTATGTAGCGGACGCTTTATCCCGAACCAAAATAGAAGAAAATATGTTAGGAGAAGTAGCCGAAAGTGTAGGCGCAACCGTACATAGTGCACAGGAAGACAACCAAAATTACATACCAATAACGGAACGACCATTCAATTATTTCCCTAGACAAATCGAATTAATAAAAGGAAATGAAGACCAAACGAACGTACAGCATTATTTTCATAAAATCAAAATCAAAATAACTTATAAAGAAATGACTGAAGACCTGGCAAAAGAAATAATTAAAGAATATTTATGTACAAAGAAAAGCGCTATTTACATGCACAATGACTCAGATTTCCCAACATTCCAGAAAGTTTTCGTAGAAATAATCAATTCTAATCATTTAACAAAATTAGTAAGATGCACAACTAAATTAGAAGATATCTTGACATACGCAGAATTCAAGGAGAAAATATTGGGAAGACATAAAGAACTATTACATCCAGGAATAGAAAAAACAATTAATTGGTTCAAAGAAAAATACTATTTCCCTGACCATCAAAACTTAATCCAGAACATTATTAACGAGTGCGAAATTTGTAACATATCTAAAACAGAACATAGAAACACAAAACTTTCTTTCGAAACCACCCCAGAAATACAAAACATCCGTGAAAAATACGTAATGGATTTTTATATAGTAGGTAATCAACAGTTTTTATCTTGTATTGACGTGTATTCAAAATTTGCTTCATTAGTAGAAATAACAAGTAAAGATTGGCTAGAAGCGAAAAGAGCAATAATGAAAGTATTTAATGAAATGGGAAAACCACAAGAAATTAAAGTAGATAAGGATTCAGCATTTATGTGTGTAGCTTTACACAACTGGTTAGATTCGGAAGGAGTAAAAATTCAGGTAACAACAAGTAAGAATGGTATATCAGACGTAGAAAGATTCCATAAGACAGTTAATGAAAAACTACGAATCATTGGAAGTGAGACAAATATTGAAAATAGGTACACTAAATTCGAGTTAATACTTTACATTTATAATCACAAAACAAAACATAATGCTACAAACAGAGTACCAGCCGATATTTTCATGTATGCAGGAACACCCGATTATGATACACAGGATAAGAAAATCAATAAGATTAATCAACTAAATAAAGACAGACATGATTATGAAATAGATACCAAATATAAGCAATCTCCGTTAGTAAAATCAAAAACAACTAACCCGTTTAAAAAGACAGGAAATATCAGACAAGTTGATGAGAAACATTTTGAAGAAACCAATAGAGGCAGGAAAATTACTCATTATAAATCTAAATTTAAAAAGAAAAAAATAATTAATAAAAGTAAATATAACAATTCCAGACAAACAGAAGAAACCTAATGGATTCAACAACCTCTATAAAATTATTATGTTTATGATTATATTAACTACTTCAATTCAAATGACGAATGGACAAAACATCGAAATAAATCCGATAAAAGCCCAAAATGGATACTTAATGTTTAAAACAGGCACGATAGACATTCCAACTAATTATGAGAATCACTTTATAAGCATAAATATTACGAAAACAGAACAAATCTTTGAGAAATTAGTAGAAGAAGCATGTGAATTCAAAGGAACATTGCAGATAGAATATTTAGTGGGAAAACTTCAACGAGAAATTAATGGTATTAAAATCGCAAAACGTAGCAAAAGAGGGTTGCTAAACATTGTAGGAACAACTTACAAATACTTATTTGGAACATTGGATCAGGATGATAAAGAAGAGTTAGAACAGAAAATCGATACACTAACTGAGAATAGTATTCAAAGTAATGATTTGAATAAGATTATTGATGTCGTAAACAATGGATTAGATTTAATCAACAAATTTAGAGACGAGGAAGAGAAAGAGCAACAGGCTAACGTCCTAATATTTAATCTACAACACTTCACAGAATACATAGAAGACATTGAGTTAGGAATGCAACTAACTAGACTTGGAATTTTTAACCCCAAACTTTTAAAACATGATAATTTAAAACAGGTGAATTCCGAGAAATTGCTTAAAATCAAAACTTCCACTTGGCTCAAAACTAATACAAATGAAATTCTGATTATGTCCCACATTCCTACCGAAATATTTAAAGCCCCTGTTTTCGAAATTATTCCCTACCCAGATGAAGACAATAACATACTAACAGAGAACACGATCAATAAGTATTTCCTACATGATGAAAAAGTATTTGATAAAGAAACAGGAAAGATTGTATTTGACGAATGTATAAATGGAATAATTAAACAAGAAAATACAGGTTGTAAATACACTAAAACTCATAAAAATTTTCAAATTGATTATATTGAACCAAATATTTTATTGACATGGAACATCCCTAAAACATTTTTAAATCAAAATTGCATTAATAAAGAAATTTCTATAAGCGGAAGTAACCTTATCAAAATCCTTAATTGTTCGGTTCAATTGAATGAATTTATCCTTTCAAATACAATGGCAGATTACACCCAAACAGTTTATGTCAGTAATAATGTAACAAAACTAGAACCGCTAGCATATATCCAAACAAAAGAAATTATAAAAACACACACAAAATATTATAATGTATTCCAAATAATAACAACAACTACTTTTATAATTACAATTATAAGTTTATCTTTGTATCTATTCTATAAGTTCAAAAGTTTACCGAAGAAACTAATTGTAAAATATGTAAAACCAAAGGAAGAAACACCAAAGATTCCAGAAATTGTAAACGATCAACCTAATATGAACATAGGAGAGCATCTCATGTTATACCCAAATCTATCGACCTGAGGACAGGCCAAATTCAAAGGTTGGGGGAGTGACATATCCATAGCATTATACATAAACTATGTAAATGTCCACACACCCACACACTCACACATACACATTAAGTATTTGTCAGAACTTACCCTTGAGACTTAGATTCAAATAGGCAAATGCACCGAACATGATCCTAGCCCAAATCAGACCTAAACATAATTGAGGATGGAAAAGTACTTATAAACAAAAATCCTCAGACTAAACAGACCGAGGGAAACATGCATTCAGCACGTTCCCATAATTCAGATCCCCAAACCCAATCGTAAAACTCAAATTTCGGGACCAAAGACAAAAACAAATTCAAAAGCAAGAATCCAAAGTCCAATCGGGAAAGTTCTCAGCCTAAACAATAAAACACACTCAATTAGAATAAACACACTCAAGTAAAGCTCGAAAGCTCCAAAACCGAGGTTTGATCGTAAAAGAAGTCAGAGTTAGGAGTGAAGTTCAGTTTAAGATCTACAAGTAGTAGGTTGGTGTTCTTCAAATAAAGAATATTTGTAACCAGTTGGACATAAGAAAAATAAAGATAATTTTTTTTTATTGAAAACTTATGGTGCAAACATTTAATTATATATAAGTATGTTTTTCAGATTTCTTTTTGTTTGTTTTGTTTTTTGTTTTCACTACTGATCGTTCATATTATTCGTGGTATAACTTTAGTAATATTCTGCACACACTTATGATAGTTATTCATTTATATTTTATGTGTTTATGGATGTACTTATATATCGTATGCTTGTTTGGTTTACTGCTTGCGTAGACTTTATATATGTAAATATGCTTTTCAAAATTTCGTGGCATTATCCCCTTTATAATTACTTGAAATAGTTGAATAATTATACGTGTATATGGGATATATATTCATCTTTCTTCCTGCCCTCGCAGTGATGATCTGTATGTGTTTCTGTTTGTGTCTGAGTGTCATTCAACTCCCACGCACTTCATGCCCTTAGATCGCTAAGCTAAAAAGCCACTTCCATCTTCGACAGGATGGGCTTACAAATTACACTGCCATAGTATCGTAGGCTGTGAATCCTGCGCCATTTGTTTGTTGGAGTTGGAGTTGTTTTGGGCCGGCTTCGTTTCTACACGGGATATTAAAAATCGATTAGTTGTTTATAAATAAAATAATTTCAAATGTCTGTAAGCCTTAGGCTGCATCCAAAGCATAACAAGAAAACGAGAGTAGATCTCAGGTGGTTCTGGAAGAATTCTCAAAAGGAAACCACTTAGATCACATCTCGCCGTGGCGACCGTGACACAATGTTCTGTTTGAGGATTAATATTTTCTGTTGGTTTGTTTAAATGCAAGCTAAGGACAGGCGCAAAGCTGCAGTAGTTTGTTAACATCATTACTTGGGAATATATTTGAAATATTTTACGATAGACAGGCGGTGAGTATATCCTGTACATAAATAAGTCATAGTAGTAATTCATAGTAGGGTATATCAAAACATTCAACTGTGGTTTGCTGTTCAACCAAAACCATAAGGAAATAAAACCAACCGATCAAGATTAAGATCAAAATACAAAATGAAATCAAGTCATACGTTTGTGGGATGCATTCAGTGTTGGTGTAAGGAGTTAGTAGGTGTTTGTGCATGCTTTTGGGACTTATCACATTTAGTTAGTTAGTTCGGAACTTACAACTGTCGTCGACTAGAGTCAGCGAGTATATTAATTCACAATCAGGAAATTAAGTAAATGAATAAGAAAGAAAATGTATTTAATTTCGTGAAGGGCAAACTGCATCAGAACTACGATCAACAACTTCTGTGCAGTGTTTTCAACAGCTCATGATAATGTGGGGTTGGAGTTGTGAATATGTCCAGATATCTGGGTTCTGGGCCCATTAGTCTTACCTCTCAATCAGTTTACGCATTTCTTCGGTGGTGCGCTGATCTTTTGGTTGGGGGGATCGCTTCACAGCTGCGATTTTACATATTTTTGCATAGGAAATGGTTTGTTTGGGTTGCCCGAACCGAAAGAGTGGGTTGTTATACAAAAATTAATTAAAAATTCCATAAAAGTAGACAAAAAGAAAAATTCATAATGAAATGGAAATGAAAACAAAAGGTATTGTCTTAATCAAGACTCTAGAAACGAAAAACAGTGCATTTGGTGACGGTTCGTTGTGGAGAACTTCGTGCAGGTGACTTTGAATCTATGAAACTTAAATTCTTTAAAAACTGATTACATGCAGATTTTTAGTCACAAAAAACTCGGTTATCCCTCCATTAGATACAAACATAAAACATTTAAAAGAAAAGTGTGCTCTATGAAGTAAACTCACAATGTGCAGTATGACTTTAAAGTTTAAACTTAAATAAGAAAATTAATTTAATATAAAACACTGAAAACCAAAACCAAATAATATGTGATCATTTTACAATGTTTATGTTGTTTTTAACTTTTTAGCAAAACACAGCATGAATATTTAAGGTGATGCGAAGGAGTCCAAACATAAATTCTTTGCCATTTCGATGGATAATGATGGATGTTTATATGAAGCCTGAATTTTTTCGAATGAACTATGAGAATTTTTGATGTTCAAGAGAAAGGGCTCATGAGGATTCGAATGCGGTGTGATCAGTGATCGAATGAAGTTCATGTATCACATTTAAACTCAATTTCCAATTGAATCACTCACCCTCAGTGGAGTCTTCTGATTGACATTTAATTCGAAATTTAGAATAAATAGAATTGAAAAAGAGGGCGAATGGCGTTGTGTTAAGATTAGAGCAATCTCTCGAATATTTCACAGCGAATGTTAGATTAATCCGATTTTCGCAACAAAATGGAACTGTTTCTTAAAATCTATAAAAAGTTCATAGCTTACCGCCATAGTTGCCGCGGGGTCCATGATCGCGATCGCACTCGGCCTCTGAGATCTCGTTACTCTCCTTGGAGTCGTTGAATGAGGAGTTGCTCATGTCGTGGTTACGTGGTGGTGGTGGTGGAGGTTCAGGGGATCCATTGCCAGGGTTACGAGCCGAGCCTGTAAAGCATAAATAGTTAGAATTGTACAAGGATTATGATACGAAGTTATCATACACTTACCAATGCTGCGACGACCCATGGAGCCTCGGGAACCATAGTGATCGTAGGGCTGTCCATAGGGGCCTCCGTACTGCGAGCCATACTGATCCTCCTCGGGAGCACAGTTGGCGGGATCATCATATTCGGGTCCAGGCCCGGAGTACAGGCTGCCTCCCTGAGAGTTGACGCGAGTGTAGCGGCGCTAGAAGAAAGATTATATATAATTTTTAATGTTTCTAAAAATCAGAAAACTACTCACATATTGATCCTCTTCGGCACAGTTGGCTGGATCATCGTATTCGGGAGCTGGTGTGTAGATCGAAGACTGTCCTCCTTGGCTGTTCTTGCGCTGGTACCGATTGGCACGGGGCATGGACTGAGATCCGGAACGGGAGTGCACATGGCCGGGGTGTCCGGGCGGGAGCATGGTGCCGGCGTGTCCGGGAACTGGACCCGCATGTCCGTTCTGGTGTGGGAAGGTCTGGAAGTTCATGGCCTTGGTGGGATCCATTTCCTCGCGGAATCCGAGCAAGTGGAAGGTGGCATATGGGCAAATTTCATCCTCCATGCCTTGACGGAAGAATGCATCGATTAGTTTGTGAATTTGCCAGACTTGGAGGTGTTTTTGTTTGGTTTTTAGTGTTTTAGTACGATTTCATGATACCTGATACCCTTTCTGATTGATGTTTTAGGTTATTACTTACTAGTTAGTTGGCTAAGGTTAGCTTGATGCGACCAGAAGTTAGACCAAGTATTAGTGGAAATAAATGAACTAAGACACAACTTAAGGACTAATGGAAGGATGGGTTCAGGGTTAGTTGGAGGAAATGAATACAGAAACAAAAACCCTTAAAGAAATGCGGCTTCTCCCCACCGCTTCTCCTACCTGGATGCCTGTAGTGGCACTCAACATTGCCATGGGCATGACCATAGTGATTGCCGTGCATGGGCACTGGCGGGGCCTTCAGTTCCTCGTACAGATTGGGATTACGACGCGGATCCCAGGTGGAGTGGTTCGAGCGCAAGCCACCACGGCCTGGTGTTTTATTTTTTTGGGATGGTTTGGATGAATGGTATGGTGTATGGATTCGTTTTCGTGTGTTTTGGTGTTTTTTTTTTCAATTTCCAATTTCATACAACATCAAGTATAAGGTCAACGGAAATCATAATCGATTGAAGCAACCAAAACGGGCGGGATTTGGAGTTGTAGGTCGTGCAAGATCAAAAATAAAGATTAAAATAAAGTTCAGGAGAAGCTTGGGCATGGAAGCCCAAACATAAAATGGCTTAAACTAAATATCCAAACTTCACAACAACATTTAGAAATGGGATACGTTTTGTAGTTCATTTCGGGACTCAGGAATAACTTAAAAGAAAGCGGCTTAACAAAGCAATACTAATAATTTCTTTTTGGTTTCAGAAAAGCTTGACTTTAGTGTGATTTATGATTAGATGTGGGCGAGTCACCGCCTACCTCTCATTGTATGCAAAAGAAGGGCAAAATACTTTTCGTTTGTTTTTCGTTCGCAAAGTAAATGGAAGAAAGAACTAAGCGCCAGGACCCGGCCAGGAGTCCTCAAAACTCCCGGACGAGCCGATGGCAGCATTAATAAATGTTGCATTGGAAATTTAGATGCTTACTTATGACTGTACCTCGCTTAATCCGGTCGCAGGTGTTGTAGTTGGATCCGGGAACGGGGGGCAGCTTCCGGTTGGGTGGGGCAATGTATCCGAGCTCGTCCCGCAGATCAGGACGACGTTTGTCCAGGGTTGCGCCGGGTCCCATTGTCTGATTGTAAACTACATCGTCTAGAATTAATATATGATATCGCAAACTCAATATTGAAACACTGAAGATGCTTTTCCTTCATTCTTTGCTGCTCGCAATAAATCGACTCGCATACTTTACTTCTGTTTTATATCTCGACTTGTTCCGTCACTCGTTAAGGATTTAAAATTAATTTTTTGTTTTTTATTTTTGTTTGCTTGCTTTTTGGTTTTTTTTTGGTGCGGCATGTCAACACACTAAATGTGCTAATTAGTAGCTCAAAAATACAAGTTACAATTGCGAAAAAAGATTCCAAAAGACATTACGTGAAGTGTTTTGTTTTTTTTTTTTCGATATCAAAATATACCAACTGGTCAACAATTACAATTACGATTTTGTTTAATAATGACATGAAATGAGCGATGAACTTAATTTTGGATTTTATTCAACATTACTGAATCATCGATAATGGATCTCGATGGCGATTTTAAAAAGCATCTTAGTTTTGGTTTCATAGAATATGGGGAAAAGTGCGGAAAGTATCAACTAAAAACTTTACGATAGATTTGATTTGTCTTGTTCTGTGAAGGATATTGTTTTGGGATAAAGAGATAGAGTATAAAGAGATCGTTTGGATTGTGAAAGTTGCTTAGGTTATAAGCAAAACGTATATACAACAATATAGTAGGTATAACTTTAGTTGGGATTAAACTAATATTGGATATAGTACTCCTTTAGGCTAATAACGAATGCATATAAATAATTGCAACTGAATTGCAAAATAATCCATTTAAATGATGTTACTAGAGATATTTCAATTACGTCACCCAATTGGTTTCAATGACGATGAAATCGCGATGATGATACATTGTATAAACAGATATTGACACTAACATATGATTGGAATATAATAATATTATATATGGATATTTTTACATTTAATATTTTGTATATTTTGAGTATTTGACGGTTGGTTGGTATATTTTTGTGGTGCAAGCTTTTGGGTTTATTTCTGTAAGTGTAGCTTATATAGAAATCTATAAATTATGTGAAAATCATGCAATAATTTAGCTAAACAGTGACATGCCACAGACACTTATTTAAGTTAATAATTATATATGTTTTAAAGATTCAATTAATTTTTAGAGTGACGGCTTTTTGAACTGAATTGTTGGTTTTAGGAAATTTTATGAATATAATTGCAAAAGTTTTGAAACTTAAGGTAGATCTTTTGTAAAAATTAGGTAGAGATAACTGATTATCTTTTTTAGTAAATATTATAAGTAAAAATAAAAGGATTACATTATATTCAGGACTTAAATAAGAGGATTTATGCAGGTTCTAAATACAAAACAGATTAATCCCTAACGTTTTATCTATTTGGTTTTGAAACTTTGTTGTTAAACCATTTTTAAAACCAACATTTAGCCACAAGATAAACAGAAATAAAATATTTAAGTTCTTAAAATTGGATTAAGATGCATATATTATAATAAATTAATATATAGGATGTCAAGGGGCAACCACGCCCGCTGTAAAAGAAACCTACAATACACATCCTTCTGGCCACCACGCATATCGTCCGCTCGTCGCCGGGACAGTGCCACACACACCACACAGATGCCCACGGCCACCACCACCACGGTGGCTATCAGGGGCACCATGAAGTTCAGGTCGAGCCACTCGGGCATCCAGGCGGGCAGGCGGATGCGGGTATGGACATTGCCATGCCCCGTTCCATCATCAAGAGGGGCAATGGTGCCTTTTTTGCGTGTTTTTTTTTTTATTTTTGTGGCAAGATACAAACCATATTCACACATGCAACAACAACAACATCAACAAGAACAACATTCACACGCAACAGGCAAGTATTTTTTGATAGAAAGTATTTCATAATTGAAGCGCAAGTGTTACGATTTCGAGAGTGTTGTGTTTTGAGATGTGTGTGTTGTGTAGAGAAGTAGAGAGAAACCGAAAAAAGAACAAATATGATAATTAGTCGGGATTATAGATACCTTTGTGATGATTGCCCTTGCTACGCAGTATACAAATAACAATTATAGCGATTATAATGACGAGCAGAGCCGCCACCACGGGCACTACTAAATTTAGGTTCGATAGAATAATGCGGATCGTGTCCTCGGCGCTTAATTCTGGTAAATCACGCGAGGGTGCGATAGTGCCTGCAACAACAATAACAACAACAACCAAAGGGTGTTTTTTCAGTGGGTGGCAGGACACACATATAAGGTTGAGAGAGAGAGAGAGTGAGACAGACAGAGAGAGAGATAGATGGAACATTTTCACCTTTCACCCAAGAAACACCTTAACAAACACTTTACATATACAAATACAGACGAAGGCATGTTTTAACTTTTTGTTTTTAAATATAAAGTGTAAATATTATTTTTAGTTTTTGTTTTTAGTTTATAATACATTTTGCGCAAAACTTGAAGCACGCATCAAATTGTGAATAATATTTATATGAATGAGAAAAAATCTATTTAACTATTTGAAAAAATTCGTAATTGTATTATAGGTTTAAAATACGTTTAAATGCAATTTGTTTGTAATCCGCTTAAATCTAATTAATGATGTACGAGAGTATGTATGTCAAGTCGCAAACAACATTCCAAGAAAATAGAGAAATCTTCTTGAAGGAAACTTAGGCGGAACTCAACTCAACTATAACTATAACTATAACTTTAAAGTTTAAACTGAAATTAATCGAAACGGCAATAACCCAAAACAAATTGTCTGCAAATGACTGGAGCTGTTGTGTATATAAGTATATAAGTTAAAGGAAATGATGTCTCTCGGATCGGATCTTAACTCTCTGGCCAGGATGAGGACTCTTTGGTTGTTGTGCTTTTGTATTTTGAATGGCAATGGCATATGGTGGCTCTGCTCGATTCTCGATTGAGTTTCTTATGCATTTTGTCTTTTCCAAGTCACTGGTTAATGAGCACTTTGCTATTTGAAATAAAAATTAAATTAATTTTCCAAAATCATAACTATATACCCGTTTTTATTCGTGGTGAGTGAATCGATTCTGTGACCAGTTGTGAATTAATTTCTTATTGAAAATCATTAGAGACAAGAATTTTTTGAGATATTTAACAATCAGGATTTACATCAATTGGAGTTTTTACATTTCAGAGATTCAGGAATGGTTCGGCGGGTACAACAACATTTATTAGCAGCTTCTTTCCTAATCTATATTGGAGTTATATAATTTTATACAATCGATTTTGTCACAAACTGGGCACAGAAATGCAAAAAAAAAAAAGAAGAAAATCTTGAAACATAAATAAAATCATAAATATTCATACTGTGATCTATAGAGCTCTACAATGCTTGGGTCTAGTGAACAAAATAAACTTTAAAAAATAATAAAAAACTTAAAACATTGCTGGTTTGGTGAATTAGTAATCTATTCATTTATATACATAAGGATACTTGGCATTAGCTCTTCGTTTGGGGATTGTTGAACAAAAACGGAAGGAAACAAATTGCATTTACGTAAGTCAAATGATTATTATTATACACTATTTGGGTGCAGCTGCTTTCATAGTTCTGACAATTCAAAAATAAAAGATCTATCTTTTAAATAAATTAAAATATATACTAAATAAAAAGCCATTTTAGAGTGCGTTTAGAAAACAAAAAATATATCAATTACTGTGCAATCGTTTCTTATTTTGGAAATCAAAATCACAAGTTGGCTCATTTTTTGGTAATATACAGATTCTTTTTTTTGGTAAAAGGCAAAATGAACTCATAATAGTGTGGATATCGTATAGCTTGGTGCTTATCATCTTGTTATTTGTATATGGACAGAGTTTTAGGAAACCTTTTCCCAAAACCCCTCTACTTGACAGCTCTGACCCATTTTTTGGGGCTTACTGGCTGCCAGAGAGGTATTCTTAGAAAAGGGTTTCTATTCCGTCAACGTAGAGTACTTTATGTACAAAGCAATGCAGGGATATATTTATAGGGTGAGAATCGGAGAACAGATCATAAATACCTCCGGTGACTGTCAGTGTGGCAAAGTCGTATTCGGCAACCGTGAATCCAGCAGAGTTGTGGGCGGTGATTCTCAGGTTGTACCAGGTGGCGGGCTCGAGATCCAAAACCACGTAGTTGTTGTCGGGCTTGACATTGTTGGAGATCTGGTTCCATTCGATTTGGTCGCTGTTTAGGCAGATTATTGATTATAGTAAAGAATCAAAGTGTAAAAAGATAAACAAATACCGCTTCTTGCTCTCAACAACAAAGTGGGACATGGGGCAGCCACCATCTTTCCAGGCCTTGAAGTGCAGGGACACAGAGTTGGAAGACACTTCGATGAAACGTGGTTTTTCAGGCAACTTGGGCTTTTGGCCCTTGGTGCGGGTGTTCAGAATATCAGAAGCCTCTCCAGCTCCAATGCTAGGAATTAAGAAGATTTAGAATTTAAGTTCCATCAAGTATTTGTGGACTTACTTGTTGAACCCTGTGGCATAGACCTGATAGCGGGATCCGCAGAGTAGATTCTCAATGTTGTGCTTCTGTGAGTCCACGGATACTTCAGCAGTTTCCCATTCGCCGAATTCTGAAAAGGATTGTAAGTTAAAGGACAAAGCCACCTAACTCGTAACTATCAACCCACCTGGTTTGTAGTGCAGAGTGTATCCGTGCAGAGGAGCAGTGTCTCCCTCATGGGGCTTTAGTTTCACTGTCAGAGCATCTGTGGTGGTGGCCGAGAGCGTGACATGGGGCGACTGGGGGGGAGCTAAAACGATGAGCTTGTGGGTGATCGAGTCCTTGGCAATCGAGTTCTCAGCATGGCAGGAATAGTCGCCGGCATCCTGGCGATTCACGGATTTGATCAGAAGAGATCCATCGGGGAGGACACGCATACGATCATTGGCGCTGAACTCCACTCCCTTGATCTTCCAGGTGATTTCTGGTTGGGGGGCACCGACAGCCAGGCAGGGCATCTTGGCGTCCTCCTTGAAGGTGGCGTTGAAGGTGTCGTCGAAGGAGGCGATCTTGGCGGGCACCTGGTCACTGGGCATGGCCACAATACTCTTGGATTGCTGACCCTCGCCAATAGTCGTGCTGGCAGTTACCCAGAATTCGTATGGCTTGTTCTTCTCCAGTTCTGTGGCCTCGAAGCTCATCTGGTAGTGGGGCACCTTCTGGGTCTTGGTCTCGGTTTCAGCGCCTTCGGCCTTTGAGTAAACAGTGTACTGGGTGATGATTCCGTTGGGCTGTGCTGGTGATCTCCAAGAAACAAGAATGGCGGCATTGCCCATAACCAGGGCCTTGACATCGGTGGGAGCTTCGGGAACTGTGGAGGAAAAGGATGTTAGCCGTTCATCTAGTAAGAGGTGGAGAATCCTAGCTACTTACCATCTGGTTCGGTTTGGCAGTGAATGGGCACGCTGCGAACTCCATCACCTCCGGCTGTGGTGGCCAGGACTTGCATGGTGTAGTTGGTGTACTTCTTCAGCCCATGGAGAACGGTGTCCGAGGAGGCAGTCTTCTTGTAGTGACGCTTGGTCTCATCTATTAAGGATATTCGTTATACTTAGTATTTGAAACCCTAAAGATTAGAAGGCTGATCTACTTACCATACCACTCATCGCTGGGGGCATAGACAACCTTGTAAGTCTTGATCACTCCGTTGGCGGACTCCAGGGGCGGGCTCACCCAGCTGACGCGGATGGTCTGGGAGGTCAAGGTTGTGCAGGCAGTGTCGCTGGGGGGCTGGCTGGGTGTACCTTCGGCAGTGAATTGTTTCTCTTCCTCGCTCAGAGGGCCGGCTCCGATCTTGTTGAAGGCTTGGATCACCACAGAGTACTGGGTGTAGACGCGCAGGTTCTGCAGTTCCAGGTTGTGCTCCTTGCCCTCCTCGGTGATGAAGTTAATGGTCTCGAAGACGTATGAGGAGTTGGTGTTTGATAGCTTGTAGCCGACATAGTAGCCCAGGATTTCGCCATTCCATTCGGTGCGTGGTGGTGGCTTCCAGGTGACCCGCATGGTGGTCTGGTTCACGGGTTCCACCTTGATGTTCTGTGGCTTGCCGGAAGGAGCTTCTTCGGCGGTGATGATGGTCACTGCCTCGGAGGACTGAGAGGTTCCAATGGCGTTCTCGGCGACGATGCGAATGTTGTATGTGGTTGCCGGGCTGAGCTTCTGGACTTGGGCTTCGGTGGTGTGTCCGGGCACGATGACTCGATCGATTTCACTCCAGGAGGCGCGGGAACGCTTGAACTCAATGATGTACCGGTCCAGGGGCGAGTTTCCATCGTAGGGTTGGGCCCAGCTGAGCTGCACAGATCGGCCGGACTTGTCTAAGACCTTCAAGGCGTAGGGCATCTCGGGCACTTCCTGAACAATCATATTGATGCTGGCATCGTCGGATCCAAAGGCATTGGTGGCCACGCAGGTGAACAGGGCGGAGTCAGACCTTTCGGTACGCTTGATGGACAAGCTGGACATGACGCCGGTGGACAGGATCTCCTCGCGAATGGTGTAGCGGTTGTCGTTCTTGGGGTCCAGGCGCATGTTGTTCATGTTCCATAAAATTCCGATGGGCTTCTCTCCCTTGGCCTCGCACTGCAGTACGGCGGGTTCTCCTCGTCGGGCGGTCTGGTTTCTCAGCTTCTCGGTGAACTCTGGTGGGGCCTGGACACTGATCATGATCACTGCCGAGAGTCCAGAGCCGATGCCGTTGATAGCTTCGCACAGGTAGTAGCCTTCGTTGGTCTTCTGGATATTGTCGATGTGGAGGGTGCCTTCTTCTACGCGAATATTGTCGTTCTTCTTCAGGTCCTTGTACTCTCCAGGGGTATCACCTAGGAAGAAAAAGTTTTAAAGATTTGTCCTAAAGGGGAGGGGATGCCCATACTTACCAACAGCTTTCTTCCATGTGACTTGGGGCTTGGGGAATCCATCGGCTTTGCATTCAACTTTAGCATCTGATCCCTGGGCAAAGGCTTTGTCGGTGGGTTCGAGGATCCATCTTGGGGGTACTGCACATGGGAGTGGTTTTCGTGGTTGTGGAAAGAGAATATGTTAGTAAGGTTGTGGCGGTTTCTTAACTACAAGTTTTTGATGCATGCATTTCAGTTAAGATTCATAGAGGAAGCGGATCAACACGGACTTGATATCAAGCAAATCGAAATGATTTTAAAAGTATATATATTTTAAAAATTTACTGAGGGATATTATTTTTAATATCTTTGCTTAAGTAAATGAATTAAGAAACTTGTTATAGGAGAGAAAAAGGTTTAGCAATCGTATCATTTCCATTTGCTTAAAAAGCTTGCAAATACTTTTCTTTAATTTAGTTTTTCTTTCAAAAGTATTTACATTCTTTGGCTTAAGTTTTAAATAAAATTAAAAGGCCAAGCTACAACTAAAGTTTAGCACAATGAACCAAAGTGTTAAAAGGACAAATAAAAGTTGGATTTTAATTAAACTAAAGTTAAACCAAAACTAAAGGTTAAAGTTCATGCAGTTTGTGAAAAACAAAGACCATTTATTTGTGCAAATGGGTTTTGTTTTGTGACTTAATCGCTAAGTAAATTATGATTAATAAAATGAAAGTTAATTAATGAGGGATTTGGGATGGATTTTGGGGCAAGACTGATCGGGGCGATGGGTTTACGTTTACGGAAGCGCAGACTCGGTCTCGATTGGCGGAAGACCAAGTTTCTTAGTAACGATTAAGTTTAGTTTCGGTTAAGTAGACAATTAGAAGCGGTTTTTGGTAGTAAATGTTGCAGATGCTTGTCGACTGTTGGTTGGTTTATTCGGTGTTGGAGCATGAGCTTTGTGAACTTTTCAAATAAAAAATTAATCAAAAAATAGAGTCCTCAAACAGGGTTTTTGGGTAGTTCTGTGTGCTGTGCATGGATGTGTGTGCAGAGTCATATTTGTGTTTCGATTGCCAGGTGATTTACAAACATATTATTTTATGGGGAACCTATTGGTTAGATATCGTCTAACTTTTCCGCCTTGGGGATGTTTCCTTCCAAGGTTCATAACATTTAAGAGTAATATTCAAAACTGCACATATGTACATATGTATATAGACCTCGATCCATCTTTTTTTTTGGCCTAGAGAGTGAAAGTTTTCGATTAAGAGAAGTCTGTAGCAAAAACTGTAAAGTCAAAGGAGTAAGCGAGACAAAGTATAGCTCCTGCCCTCAATTACCATTTACAGTTAGCCCGTCTAGTCGCTCGGCCACGCCCACCTGGTTGCTTGCCCTGCACGTGTAGTTGCCCGCATGGCCCGCCCCCACCCGGTTGATGATCAGCAGGCTGGTATGCTCGCCCACCGTTGCCTGTGTGACGACATCATCGCCTCCATCGTGCAGCTGCCGCCCATCGAGCCACCATTCGAATAAAATGGGCGTGGCACCCCGGCTGGCAATGCACGTGAGTTGCACATAGTCGCCGACATCGCAAACGGAAGTGGATATCAGGAGCGGAGCTAGCACGGGCGGTTCTTTTGGGGAGTTGGGAGGGAAATTTAAGATTTTCTATTATTAAATATTTTTATACCCTTGCAGAGGGTATTATAATTTTGGTCAAAAGTGTGCAACGCAGTGAAGGAGACATCTCCGACCCTATAAAGTATATATATTCTTGATCAGGATCACCTCCTGAGTTGATATGAGCATGTCCGTCTGTCCGTCTGTCCGTCTGTCCGTCTGTCCGTCTGTCTGTCCGTCTGTCTGTTTCTACGCGAACTAGTCTCTCAGTTTTAAAGCTATCGTCTTGAAACTTTGCACACACCCTTCTTTCCTTTGCACGCAGTATATAAGTCGGAACGGCCCGGATCGGCCGACTATATCCTATAGCTGCCATATAACTGATTGATCGGAAATGGTATAACTTTGGTGTTTTTAGAGTTAGAGAGTTCAAATTTGACATGTGAGCTATATTTGGCAAAACATTACGTCATGCCAAATTTCATAAGGATCGGCCGACTATATCCTATAGCTGCCATATAACTGAACGATCGGAAATGACCCAACTTTCGTGTTTTTGAAGATAGAAAGCTGGAACTTAGTACAGATTTAATTCTTGGTCAGTTGATCCAACCTACCAAATTTCATTAGGATCGGCCGACTATATCCCATAGCTGCCATATAACTGAACGATCGGAAATGGTATTCGGTAGAAATATCAACTTTCGTATTTTTGAAGATAGAAGTTTGGGACTTTTTTTAGATTTTGTATTGTAATAAATTGGATTATATATTCCTATTCCCATAAGGATCGGCCAACTATATCCGATGTTTGCGATATATATCCGGTTTTAACTGCAAGGGTATATAAACTTCGGCTCCGCCCGAAGTTAGCTTTCCTTTCTTGTTTTAAATGAAATTATATAGAGAAAATCCTATTATTTTTCTTAAGAAGGACTATTATGCTGGAAAGTAGGCAACAAAAATGGTTTTCCTCATCACAATAAACCTCAGACTTGTTTGGCCAATATCTTTGGAAAGAGTAAGCAAGAAAAACTTTATAAAAAAAATCTCAAAAAAATAATACACTATAAACTTTTTATATACAATGGGGTCCTTTGAATACCCTTCACTTTTAGGGTGGACCAGCGACTGGTCAATCCCGCCGCATTGCTGGCCACACACGTATAGTTGCCGGAGTCGCTAATGGTGGTCTGTCGCAGGGACAGGATCAGGGTGTACTCGTCGATCTTGTGGTAGATGGAGCGCAACAGGGGCTGTCCGTCCTTCAGCCAGTAGATGTCGATGGGCAGGTCCCCCGAGGTGACCATGCACATGACCCGGACCGCCTGGCCACCATTGACCCCGTTGGCATTGAAGTGGAACTGCTCGATCTGGGGCAGCTCTGAGGAAATCGTGCAGTGAGTGAACAGTCTATACAGTGGGGTAATATCCCCCTAGTGTTATTTTACACAGGATATACCATACCAACACCAACAACAGAGGACTCAGAGACAGACAGTGGGGATATACAGATGATAGTTCGCCTAATCTAGGAGCTATAACTACAGGCCTCCTGGAAACTTCTTGAAATCAGGACTGGCACAAACCCTTGACACTCAGAAGCGTCTCGACGGACGACTCGCCCGCCCGGTTGGCACCTCGACAGGTGTAGGTGCCGGCATGGTCGCCCCGCACACTCTCGATATTCAGCGAGCTGCTCCGGCGACTGATCATCAGGATAGTGACTCCGGGCAGGTCACCTGCCGGCTGGCCGTTGTAGTACCAGGTGATGTTGAAGGGCGCATCGCCGTGCACCACGGCGCAGGATAGTTGGTAGTAGTCGCCCACATACAGGGGCGAGTTCCCGGGCAAAGGCGCCAGTTTGGGGGGCACTTTGATTTTCATAAAAAATGGGAAATTAAAATTAAACATAAAATATAATGAAGGCAGTAGATGGACCTATACCCCAAACCTATCTTTCAGAAGAAGTATTTTTCCCTAAAAGCCTATTCTTTATCTATTGGTTCGTTAATACGATTCATTTCAGTGCTTTATCGATGACATTCATGCAAGCTTTCGTGGGTCAGTGTGCGCCAGGCCTTAAATACCAAACAGTGACAGATCCAAACAGATCAGATATAGGATATAGAAACAGATTCAGATTCACAGACGAGGCAGTTAGGAAGACAACAGCAGATAGAGACAGGTGTTCGGAAGATCATGCTGTGGTAGATGGTAAAAGATGGGAACTTTGGATTCTAAATGGATGTTTTTTAAGATCTTTATATTTTAAGATATTTGTTCCGGAATTAAAAATGTTAAAGACATCCAAAATCCCCATCTACCATCCACACTTTTGCTGACTTTTGCCGAGGTTAGTATGCAACCACAAAGAACTACTCGAGCGACCCGTTCCCTTTGGATTTCTAACCGTAGACGTTCAGAGGTGTTGTGAACTGCTGATGACCCGCCGAGTTGTGGGCGTGGCAGGTGAAATTCCCCGCATGGGAGGCCTCCACAGCCTCGATGGTCAGGACACTGCCACGACGACCTACACGCGCAGTGCTGATGCCCGACTCCTCGGGGATCTCCTGGCCGTCCAGCGTCCATTCGATGGTGAGGGGCAGGTCGCCTCCTGGGACGGAGCAGTGCAACGTCAGGTACTGGCCCACCTGGGCAGGACCCTCCTCGAAGGCGAAGGGTATGATGCGCGGCAGAACTGGAACGGTGGCGATGGTGGTGGGATGGTAAAACAAAAGGTGCACAAAATAAATCAAAAGCGGATCAAAGAAAGCCGTATCTAAGTCTAATCCTGCGACAAGGACCTATCACTCGCAGCTGGGTGCTGTAGGAGGCCCTGCCGGCCGCATTCTCCCCGTGGCAAGTATAATTGCCGGCGTGGCGGGCCGCCACACTCTCGATGGTGAGGACGCTGCTGCGGCGATCCAGCTTGGCGATGAGGATGTCCTGGTCCTCGTCGTTGAAGAGCGGCTGGTTGTTGAACGTCCAGCGAATATTCAGGGGCAGATCGCCCTCCGTAAGGGTGCACTGGTAGGTTATGTACTGGCCCAGGTGTGTGGGCTGCGAGCCCGTGGCGAAGGGCGTGATTTGGGGCAAGACTTGCGGGAGTTGGAAAACAAAAACAAACCAAATGAAGGAACAGTAAAACCAAAGACTATTCTACTTTAAAATATGTGTGTGAAATTGAATCCTTCGGCCCACCGTTGACCACCAGAGCAGCCGTGTACTCCACAGATTGGGCCTTGTTCCTGGCCCGGCACGTATAGTTGCCCGCATTGTTGCCGTTCACCGAGTCGATGGTGAGGACATTGACCTTCTTGCCAATCTTCGACGTGGTTACCCCGTGGTACTCGTTGATGGGATAGTCGTTGAAGAGCCAGTTGATGTCCACGGGAAGGTCGCCCTTGGAAATGGTGCACTGCACGGTGACAGAGTCGCCAAAGTTGGCGGGCTCGTCTCCGAACTCAAAGGGACTGATGTGTGGCGGTACTTGGGATTATCAATATTGGGTTAAGATCTATTAGTGGACATCCTTTGCACCTAATTAATGGCAACCCCTTACTCTTACAAGCTAGAATATCAAAGCCAAGACACAAAAGCCAAAAGCAACATGCATATAGTTGGTGTGTTGTGTGGGAGGACGAGAAGTGGATTCGAATATTCAAAACTAACTAAATCAAACTGAGATTAAAGTGCTGTACATAAGCCCAGGCTCCTAGTGGCTATCGGGCAATACCATTCACTATCAACTGGGCCGTGTAGACCGCCGAGGCCCACAGATTCCGGGCCTTGCAGGTGTAGTTGCCCACGTGCCGGGCACTCACGGCATCGATCATCAAGACACTAAGGCGCTTGCCCATCTTCGAGGTGGATATGCCAGAGTAGTGGTTGATGGGGTAGTCGTTGAACAGCCACTCGATGTCGAGGGGCAGGTCCCCCGAGCTGACCAGGCAGTTCACCGACACGGAATCTTCAAAGTTGGCCGCCTCGTCGCCAAAATCAAAATGCGCTATCTTTGGGGCGACTTGCCACAAAAAAAGAGGGAGGACAACTACAATTAGGCGAGGGAATTGAACAGAAAACTTGAAAAAATAAAGTAAAGTGTTTGCTGTACAGTTTCTGAAACCAAAAAGTACCATTGACTATCAGTTCGGTTGTGTAATTCACGGCCGCCGCGTGGTTCTTGGCCCGACAACTGTACTGCCCCGCGTGGCGGGCCTGGACACTGTCGATGCTCAGCATGCTGTTCCTCTTGCCGCCCTTGACCACATTGATGCCCGAGTAGGAACTGATCCCATAGTCATTGAACAGCCACTCGATGTCGATGGGCAGGTCCCCGCTGGAGATCAGACAAGTCACTGAAACCGAATCCTCCACGTTCGTGGGCTCTTCTCCGAAGTGAAAGGGTGTGATTTTGGGCGGAACTTGGGGTTTCAAAATAAAGTACACAAAACGAGGAAAAATAAAAGAAAACATTAGACCTATTGGGACACTTTGTACCATTAACAGTCAGCTGAGCTGTGTAGTTTACGGCGGCGGCATGGTTCTTGGCCCGACAGCTGTACTGACCCGCATGGCGGGCCTGGACACTGTCGATGCTCAGGATGCTGTTTCTCGTGCCGCCCTTGACAACATTTATTCCGGAATACGAACTAATCCCGTAGTCATTGAACAACCACTCAATGTCGATGGGCAGATCCCCGGTGGAGATGAGACACATGACCGAGACAGAGTCCTCCACATTTGCGGGGGTTTCTCCAAAGTCGAAGGGCGTGATTTTCGGTGGAACTTTGTGGGATTATTTTGGGAGTAAAAAAAAGGTTAATAACAAAAGAACAAGTCATTTTAAGACTTAAACTATAACTAAAAGTTCTGAGAAGAAGCCACAACCATTCACGATAAGCTGCGCTGAGTACTCGGAACTAGCTGCCTTGTTCTTGGCCTTGCAGGTGTAGTTCCCGGCATGTCCTGCATGAACCGAGTCTATGGTGAGGACACTTGTTCGCTTGCCACCTCGTAGTACCGCCACGCCAGTGGCATAGTTGATGACCTCCCCATTGAACAGCCATTCAATGTCGATGGGCAGATCTCCAGAGGAAACAAGACAGTTGACCGAAACCGAGTCTTCAAAGTTGGCAGGCGACTCGCCAAAGTCGAAAGGAGCTAGTTTTGGAGGGGCTTGAGAGGGAGGGGATGAACAAAACATAAACAAATCAACTTGAGGCTAAATAACACTCTATAGGTACTACTTAATGTTGTCTAAATACCATTCACTATCAACTCTGTTGTGTAATTAACCGCAGCCGCGTGATTCTTGGCCCGACAACTATATTTCCCCGCATGCCGAGCATGGACATTATCGATCGTCAACATGCTCGTCCTTTTGCCGCCCCTGTAGATGGTGATGCCCGAGAAGGAGCTGATGCCGTAGTCATTAAACAACCACTCTATATCTATGGGTAGGTCTCCGCTGGATATGAGGCAAGTAACAGAAACCGAGTCCTCCACATTGGTGGGCTCCTCCCCGAAGTCAAAGGGTGTAATCTTGGGTGGGACTTGGGAAACACAAAATTATTAATTTAAAACTAATTATATCACTAAGGAGTATCTACTAAAAGAATCCAAGACCCATTAATACCATTCACTATTAGTTCTGTGGTGTAATTCACAGCCGCGGCGTGATTCTTGGCCCGACAACTATACTTTCCGGCATGCCGAGCGTGGACGTTGTCGATGGTGAGCATGCTAGTCCGCTTGCCGCCCCGGATGACGGTCATCCCGGAGTAGGAGCTGATTCCAAAGTCATTGAACAACCACTCGATATCGATGGGTAGGTCCCCGCTAGAGATCAGGCAAGTCACCGATACAGAGTCCTCCACATTGGTGGGCTCCTCCCCGAAGTGGAAAGGTGTGATTTTTGGAGGAACTTTGGGGGTTGGAATTTATTAAAACAAGACAAAAACTAATAACTTGTATTAAACTTAAGAAAATCTACTAAAGTTTAAGTGCCACTATGTACCATTCACTACGAGTTCTGTGGTATAGTTGACGGCAGCAGCGTGGTTCTTGGCCCGACAACTATACTTTCCGGCATGCCTGGCCTGGACATTATCTATGCCCAGGACACTACTGCGCTTTCCACCTTTGACCACCGTGATCCCCGAGTAGGAACTGATTCCGAAGTCATTGAACAACCACTCAATGTCGATGGGGTGATCTCCGCTGGATATCAGACAAGTGACCGACACAGAATCCTCCACGTTTGTGGGCTCATCGCCAAAATCAAAAGGAGTTATTCGCGGGGGTACTTTGGAATTAAAAAAACGGGTAGTGGCGGGAACAGAAAAAATTAATAAGCCAAAAGAAATGCTAAAAGTAAGAACACCAGACTTGTAGTACCATTCACTATTAACTCGGCTGTGTAGTTCACAGCAGCTGCATGGTTCTTGGCGCGACAACTATACTTTCCCGCATGTCGGGCCTGGACACTGTCGATGCTCAGGACACTATTGCGCTTCCCTCCCTTTACAACAGTGATCCCAGAATAGGAACTGATTCCGTAGTCATTGAACAACCACTCGATGTCGATGGGCAAGTCCCCGCTGGATATAAGACATGTCACCGAAACCGAGTCCTCAACGTTTGTGGGCTCATCTCCGAAATCGAAAGGAGTTATTCTCGGAGCGACTTGGGTGGTAAACAAAGGAGTAATATAACCAATCAGAATATATAATTAAATAAAAGTTTCTACTTTAAGAATAAGAAATATTTTCCGTCCAATACCATTCACTATCAACTCGGTTGTATAATTCACAGCAGCGGCATGGTTCTTGGCCCGACAGCTATACTGTCCCGCATGGCGTGCCTGGACACTGTCGATGCTCAGGACACTATTGCGCTTGCCGCCCTTCATAACCGAGATTCCCGAGTACGAACTGATGCCAAAGTCGTTGAAAAGCCACTCGATGTCGATGGGCAGGTCCCCGGTGGAGATCAGACAGGTTACCGACACGGAATCCTCCACGTTGGCCGGCTCCTCGCCAAAGCTGAATGCCGTGATCTTGGGTGGGGCTTGGATAGGGATGGGTTGTGTTTAAATAAAGCTACAGAACCAAATCAAAATCCTAGACTATATCCTAATGAAGAGAATGTGTCCCGCCAACCGTTCACAACGAGGGCCGCCGAGTACTCGCTGCTGGCCGCCTTGTTCTTCGCCTTGCAGGTGTAGTTCCCGGCGTGTCCTGCATGCACGGAGTCGATGGTCAGGAGACTGGTCCTTTTGCCCCCCCGGAGCACCGCAATGCCAGTGGAAAAGTTAATGGGTTCTCCCTCAAACAACCAATCGATGTCGATGGGCAGATCCCCCGATGTTACAAGGCAGTTGACCGACACGGAGTCCTCAAAGTTGGACGGAGATTCACCAAAGTCGAAGGGAGCTAGCTTAGGTGGGGCTGTGGGATATAAGGATGGGGGATTCTGGGATCAAAATCATACATCACTTTAGTTCTAATAGACTTTAGGCAATAGACAGTTTAGTTCTTAAGTACGGTGGCCACTCAATACCATTGACTATCAACTCGGCCGTGTACTCCGCCGAGTCTGCATCATTTCGTGCCTTGCAGGTGTAGTTTCCCGCGTGTCCTCCGTGCACGGAGTCTATTGTCAGGATGCTCGCCTTCTTGCCACCCTTGACGATGGACACTCCGGAGTAGGCACTTATGTGGGCCCCGTTGAACAGCCAGGTGATGTCCATGGGCAGGTCGCCCAGGTAGATGAGACAATTCACGGAGACAGACTCTTCGAAGTTCACGGCGTGATCCCCAAAGTCGAAATGGGCGATTTTTGGGGGGACTTGGTTTGAGGAATGGGTTGGAAAAACGAATAAATAAGTAAACTAAGAAAATCCACAAAAGCATGCTTTTAAGAAAGAATATCCTTCATCCAATACCATTCACAACTAGTTCAGCAGTAAAGTTAACTGAAGTGGCCCGATTGACGGCCACACAAGTATAATTCCCGGCATGGTGGTCCCTGACCACGTCTATGGATAGGGCGCTGATTTTCTTGCCCAACTTGACCATGGATACGTCGTAGACATTCTCATTGATCTCCCGGCCATTAAAGAGCCAGGCAAAGCTGACTGGAAAGTCCCCCGAGGTAACTAGACACTGGACACTGGCGGACTCGCCAAAGTTCGAGGGCTCATCTCCAAAGTCGAAGGGCGATATTTTCGGGGCGACTGGTTGAGGGTTCAGGGAGTTTCAGGCAGGGAGAAAACAATAATAATAAAAAAAAAATTAAAGATTTGTAATTAAAAAGTAATAACCGTTCACTTTCAGCTCAGCCGTGTGATTGACACGACCAGCCCTATTCTCGGCAATACACGAATAATTTCCAGCATGCTTTGCTGAGACAGCCTCGATGGTCAGCTCGTTGATGCGTTTGCCACGCTTGGTGGTTATGATTTCTAGATAGTCCTCAAAAGGACGGTCGTTCAGGGTCCAAGTAATGTTCACTGGGAGGTCACCGCCCGAAATGATGCACTGGACATTGACAAACTCCCCGTAACTCATGGACTCATCCCCAAAAGTAAAGGGGTTTATCTTGGGATGGACTACGAAAAACAAGGATACGTCAGGATGGGTAAACAAATCATTAGAAACTAAGGATAATTAATAATCTTTCTTATATCTATTGGGGAATATAACACTCCCGCTAACCGTTCACAATCAATTGTGCCGAGTGAGCCGTAATACCGGCCTTGTTTTCGGCATGACACGAATAGAATCCGGCGTGATGAGCGGACACGGACTCAATGGAGAGCACGTTGATCCTTTTTCCTATCCGCGAGAAGGATATGTCGTGGAAGCTATCGATGGTGGCGTTATTCAGCTGCCAGGTGACATTGATGGGCAGGTCGCCGCCCAAAATGGTGCATTGGACGGAGGCCGGCTCTCCGTAGTTCAGGGGCTCTTCCCCGAAATCAAAGGACGCTATTTTGGGGGCAACTTTGGGGTTTGGAAATGGAAACACTAATTAGTAGTTCTGCACAAGCTCTGCTCCAAGTTATATAATGGAAGTTAGAGAGAATGGATTAGATTAGTAGCAACGCATACTTTCAAGACTAGGAAACCGCAACCCTTAAGGACTAGTTCAGGTTATGATTCAAGCCAATACCGTTCACGGTCAGGTCAACGCTGTAGGTAGTCGTTCCGGCCTGGTTACTGGCTATGCAGGTGTACCGGCCCGTGTGCGCCGGACTGGCACTGGGAATGGACAGCATGCTCGTCTTCCCGCTGATGCGGTTCGTTCGCATCTGGGGCTGCATCTGATCAAAGCCCGATTCCCCGGAGCTCCGCTCGAAGCTCCAGTGCACCTTGATGGGGCGATCGCCCTTCTGGATTTGGCAGAACAAATCAATCGAGTCGCCCATGTTTATGACATCGTCGTAGGCGAAGGGCACGATTTGGGGAGGAACTGGGTGGAGGACAGGGATGGAAAGGTAAAATAACATCAATCAACAAAAGACTCAAACAAGACTTTTCCAAGGTGGATTGTTAACCATTCACTAGCAGCTCGGCGCTGTAGCTCACGTTGCCCGCACTGTTGCTGGCCACACAGCTGTAGTTCCCCGAATTGACCGCCTTCACCGACTCCACCGTCAAGAGGCTGATCCGCTCCCCGATCTTGCTGGCCATCACTCCCAGGTGTGGAAAGAGGGGCAGCCCGTTGTGGGTCCAGCGGATGCGGAGCGGAAGGTCGCCCCTGGCCACGTGGCAGGTCAACTGGACGCTGTCGCCCTCGTTGGCCTCGGCATCAAAGCTGAAGGGATGGACACTGGGCAGAACTGGGAGGGATTGAGGTTCAAAATCAGGCAACACAATAAAGAATAAACAATGACTACTAATGTGGTTCAAAAGTAGAGGCAGTGACCGTTGACTTTCAGCTCTGCACTGTAGCTGCTCTCGCCGGCCTGGTTCCGGGCCAGGCAGGTGTAGACCCCACGATGTTCGGCGGCTATATAGTCGATGTTCAGGGTGCTGGACTTGGTGGACATGCGACCGATGACGACGTCCAGGTCTCCGCTGTTAAGGGTATGATTGTTCAGAGCCCACGTGATGTTGATGGGGAGGTCGCCCTTGATCACCGTACACTGGATGCCCATGGTCTCGCCCGAGTTGGAGGCCTCGTCACCAAAGTCAAAGGGTCGTATTTGAGGCGGCACTTGGGTTTTGGGAGTTGGGGATTTTCGGGTTTAAAAACAAACGAAAAATATATAAAAGTCTTGATTAAATCTCGGATAATAACCGTTGACCATCAGCTCGGCACTCTGCTCGGCTATTCCCGCTGCATTGGTGGCGATGCACTTGAACAACCCCCGATGGTGGCCACTGATGGCATCGATGCTGAGGGAGCTCAGCTTGGGCGACATTTTGATGATTCTTATTCCGACGTGCTCATTGGTGATCGGTTGTCCGTTCAGGGTCCAGTGCAGCTGCAGCGGGGTATCGCCCTTGAAAACCATACATTGGACAGCCGTACTGTCTCCGTAGTTAGAGGGCTCTTCCCCGAACACGAAGGGCATGACTTGAGGGGGGACTATAGATGGGTAATACAGGTGAGTCACGGGAGAACTTGGAGAACCTTAAACCCTTTTTTTGGACTTGACAAAATTTCATTTAAGCTCCAACATCGAAAACCAAACCACAACAGTCAGTGAAGACAATACTTAGTGTTAACTACTTAAGCGTGCTCTTAGGATTAAGCCGTATTTGTACAGTTGGGACAAACCGTTGACTTGCAACTCAGCCACATTCTCACTGCTTCCAGCCGCGTTGCTGGCTATGCACTTGTAGACGCCTCTGTGGAAGGCATTCAGCGAATCGATGTTCAACAGACTCGTTCGCTTGTTCAGCCGCACCAGAGTGAAGCCATTCTCACCGTTGACAATCGGAGCCGAATTGAGGGACCACCGGATCTCGAGGGGCAAGTCCCCCTTGGGCACCACACAATTGGCACTGGCTATGTCGCCGACATCGGCGGCCGACTCCCCGAAACTGAAGGGCAGGACTTGGGGCGGCACTTGACGAGGATGGGGAGTGAATACCAAACAGTTATGAATCAAATAAAATCAAAAATGACAAAATTAAAAGCTAAAAGTATGATGTAAGATGATTAATGACCGTTCACGTGCAACTCGGCGCTGTAGTCTGTGCTGCCCGCCCTGTTGGTGGCAATGCAGCGGTACAATCCTCGGTGTCTGGCTTCCAGAGAGTCAATGTTCAAGGAGCTGGTGCGCGGATTCAGGCGAGACAGGGAAAAGCCATGCTCGCCCGTGATAATGGGTGCGGAGTTCAGGGTCCAACGGATCTCCAGGGGCAGGTCGCCCTTGGGCACCATGCAGAAGCTGCCAGCCACCTCACCCGTGTTGGCTGGCTCGCCTCCAAAGTCAAAGGGTTGGATTTGTGGGGGAACTTGATGGGAAATGAAAAGCATAAGAAACCATAAAGACATCTAAATGAAAATAAGAGATTCTACACTTAGACTCAGAAGATTGCAGACTCGAACCAACCATTCACGTCTAGAGTGGAAACATATTCCGCATAGCCGGCCGAATTATTGGCGATGCACTTATAGGTGCCCCGGTGGACAGCCTCTAGGGAGTCCACATTCAACGAACTCGTCCTCTTGTTCAGCCTTACTAGGGTGAAGCCTAGCTCCCCGTTTACGATGAGAGCAGAGTTCAGGGTCCAATAGATGTCGAGGGGCAGGTCCCCCTTGGGAACCACACAATTCACACTGGCCACCTCTCCGCGGTTCAGGGGCTCGTCGCCAAAGGAGAAGGGACTGATTTGGGGGGCAACTGTGATAGAGAATCCATTTAGCCTCGGGAAATACTAACTTGCTCCATTGCACCAAATAAACCGGGTGTGTTAGTAGCGGAAACTTACAGAAAAAGGGGGGGGGGGGGGATAGGTACGAGATGCTTCACCAACCATTCACTTGCAACTCCGCGGAGTATATGGCTTTTCCAGCCGAGTTCTGGGCCACACAGCTGTAGGAGCCGCGGTGCTTGGCCTCCAAGGCATCTACACTCAAGTAGCTGGTGCGACTGTTCATTTGAACCACCATGAAGCCATCCACTCCAGTCTTAACAGGTTCCCCGTTCAGGGTCCAGTGAATTTTCAAAGGTAAGTCTCCCTTCAGGACAACACAGTTGATGCTCAAGACATCACCCATGTTGAAGACTTCGCTGCCAAAGCTAAAGGGCAAGACATGTGGAGGCACTGCAGGATTAAATAAAAATAAAATAAAAAATAAAAACATAAACTAAAAACGTAGAGGGGTGCAGGGGACCGTCGTAACATCCGTGTACCGTTGACTTTCAGCTCCGATGTGGTGAAGCTAGATCCCGCCAAGTTCTCGGCAATGCACTTGAAAACCCCGCGATGGTGCTGCTCCACAGCGGCTATGTTCAAGACACTCGTCTTGGGGGACAGCTTCAGGATGGTGATACCCTCCTCGCCGTTAATGATCGGGCGGGAGTTGAGCGTCCACTTGATGGTGATGGGCACGTCGCCCTTCTGCACCATGCACTGCACTCCGGCATTCTCGCCCGTGTTCACGGGATCGTCCCCGAAGGAGAAGGGTGCTATCGACGGAGGAACTGCAAGGCAATGGAGTGGCGGGATGATAGAGGGAAAGGGTTTGAGAATCAAACAAAAGGCAACTCAAGATCCCAAATGAAGAAGGTAATCTATAGAGGTTAACCATTGACTGCCAGGATGGCAGACTGCCGGGTCTCGCCAGCGTTGTTGGTGGCCACGCAGGAGTAGTTGCCAGCATGACGCGCCCGGACGGACTCGATGCTCAAGACACTAATACGTTGGGTATTCCTGGTCACAATCAGACCATCGTTCGTGTAGACGCGGCCACCGTTCTTGGTCCAGGCTATGTCCACCGGCAGGTCTCCCCGGTTGACGGTGCAGTAGGCGGAGACCATGTCCATCTCGTTGATGACATCTTCGCCAAAGTCGAATGGCATGATTTGGGGCAAGACTAGGGGAGGCAGGAGGTGGGAAGGCCAAAAAAAAGGCAAAAACTTAATGAAATGATAGCGTAGAGGTGGAGCAATAACCATTGACCGCCAGCATGGCGGATTGGGTGATGGCCCCCGCATTGTTGGTGGCCACGCAGGAGTAGTTCCCCGCGTGACGAGCCCGCACGGATTCGATGCTGAGGACACTGAGGCGCTGGCTGTTCCTGGTCACAATCAGGCCATCGTTGGTGTAGACGCGACCTCCGTTCTTCGTCCAGTAGATGTCCACGGGCAGGTCGCCCTTGTTCACCGTGCAGGAGGCGGAAACCATGTCCAGTTCGTTAATGCTCTCCTCGCCAAAGTCAAAGGGCACGACCTGGGGCAAGACTGGGAGGGGGAAGGTTTAAAGAAACTAAAAGCCAAACAAAAGGAAAAGCTCTAGGCCAGCTATGAAGCAGAAACTGGAGGCTATTAACCGTTGACGGCCAGGATGGCCCAGTGCCGGGTTTCGCCGGCATTGTTGGTGGCCACACAGGAGTAGTTGCCGGCATGGCGCGCCCTCACGGACTCAATGCTGAGCACGCTCATGCGGGTGCTGGTCTTGGTCACCACGATGCCATCGTTGGTGTAGACACGGCCGCCATTCTTCGTCCAGGCCACGTCGATGGGCAGGTCACCCTTGTTGACCGTGCAAGAGGCCGAGACCATGTCCAATTCGTTGACGCTCTCCTCGCCGAAATCGAAGGGCACGATCTGGGGCAGCACTGTGACGGAAGGCAGGGAAGCGAGGAGATGGCGGTGTGAGGATAACGAAATACAAAAACCAAAGGTGTACACTAGCTACAGCTGGAGAAGATTGTCGGCAAACCGTTGACCCGCAGCTCCGCCGTGTGATAGATGACCCCGGCCGCGTTCCTGGCCACGCATGTATAGTTGGCCCGGTGCCGGGCATGCACGGACTCAATGCTCAGCATGCTGATGCGCTGGGTCGTCTTGGTGATCAGTATGCCGTCGTTGGACATGAGACGACCCACTCCCGTGGTCGGGTCCGGCGCTGTGGTCCAGTACAGCTCGAGCGGAGTGTCGCCCTTGTTTACCGTGCAAGTGGCCGAGACCATGTCGTTCATGTTGATGGTCTCCTCCCCGAAATCGAAGGGCACTATCTGTGGCGGGACTGGACGAAGGAATTGTGATTTTCGATTCTGAGCGACTGAGAAGCTAACGACCAACGATGAGGCTGAAAACTTATAGCCCGCCCACAAGGTGTAACAACAACCAGACCGCCTCTTTGAAGAGGAGTCTGGGCCAGAAATGGAGTCCTCAACTTACCCATGACTTGTACTTCCAGGGAGCCGCGAGCAGAGTATCCTTCCTGGTTCTTGGCCACGCAGGTGTAGGTCGCCTGGTCGGAGTTGCGTTCGACGTTCTCGATGATAAGTGTTCCGTTGGGGAAGACCTTCTGTTTGCGGTTGATGGGCAGGGCACGGTTATCTGGTAAAAATATTATCCATTAGTCAAATTCATATAGAACCTTAAGAATTCCTTACCTCTCTCCCAGACAATAGAATCAATGGGGTAGCCAGCAACTGGACAGGTGACGATCAGAGTCTCGCCAGCCACGATGGCCTTCTTCTCCATTTGACGGATGTAGGGCAGGCCGTAGACATTCAGCTTGGCAGAGTGATCAGCCACGCCCACCTTGCTCTTAGCTATGCACTTGTAGAGACCTCCATCGTTGGCATGGACCGAGGTGATGTTCAGATAGGAAACCACATCTCCGTTGACCGTGACATACTGTCCAACCTGATACCGATCGTTGTTGGCAATCTTCTTTCCGTCGAGTTCCCAGGAAATCTCGGGGGTTGGGTTGCCGCCAGCCACACACTTCAGGAATACACTTGGGCCGGGCTCCATGGTCTCCTCCTGGAAGGCCTGGCGGATGACGGGCGGGTCGAAGCGTCCTCCCAGCTTCAGTTCAGCACTGGCCTCGGCAGATTCCTGGTCGTTTCGCACGAAGCACTGGTACATGCCCTTGTCCTCCTTCTTCACGGATTCGATGCGCAGCACTGGCTCGCTGTGTCCGATCGCCTTACCGTCCTTCATCCAGCTGACAGTCTTGATGGGGTTGCCGGTGTACTGGCAGGTGAATACGGCGGGACGTCCAAAGTCAACGGTCTGGGTGGGGGGATCGATCTTGGCCGAAAGGGGGGCGGTCACGGTGAGAACTGTCTCGACACTCTCGCCACCCACGGAATTGTTGACCACACACAAGTACTTGCCGGAGTCGTCGACCACTGCGTCCTTGATAATCAGAGTTCCGGAAACCTGTTTCACTCGGTCATTCAAGACAACGGCCTGCTTGCGGGTAGTTCCCTCAATAAATTTGTACCATCTGGAACGAGAACGAGGTGTTAGTGGGGAATTCTTCAGTTCAGGGTTGGCAGCAGGGAGGGTGGGCACAGAATGAGCAAGTCCTTCTAATGTTTTGAGTCTAGGATACTTACCTTTCCTTCGAAGTGGATGGAGGATGGACTATACTTACCTCTATGATTGAGTTAAAATTTTCAACTCTACTTGCTTATTCTGTGCTCCATCTTTGGGGGATTGGGGATGATCCTACCGACACCCTAACAAGAAAAGCCCTAGAGTTCTACCTATAAACGGGTACTGGGTATCCCTGTCCTGGGCAATGACCCACAAATGTGCCACTCAAAGGCACCTCATTGATTTCAATGCTCTTGGTGGAAATGCGAGGCTTAACTAATCCAACGGGTTCTGTAAATCAAAGAAAGTGAGAGCCTATTCTTTAAAAAAAGAACTGCCTGAAGGTTTGATATGAATACTATAATTTCCAATACCTAAAAACAGGATGGGGGTACGATTGTCCCTGGCAGAGAATCGAGAAACCACGCCCCGACTTCTGGGTCTGTTCCTGCAAGCGATCACCCGAAATTGTGGGCGAAACACTTCCAATTGGTTCTGAAAGAACATTAATCACTAGTTGAAGCTTCTAACATATATAATATTATGCCTGAATGTTAATTGAGATAGGGAGCCCATGAATTACCTAAAAGCGGGAGTCGGAAATGACTGTCCGAGGCATAATATAGCCAAGTCTGTGGTGGCTGTTTGGGTAATTTCCTGCAAGCGTCCTCCCGATATTTTGGGAGCCACACTACCGACAGGCTCTGGAAATCATTATGAAAGTAGTATAGGTACTAATACAAAACGAAACTTATATGAAAACTGCCCAAATGTTAGACTAACCTTATAATGGGTACGGGAAATGCCTGGGCCTGACATAGCAAGGCGAAACTAGTGGAGATCTCTTTGACAAAAGTAAAGCTCTTGGACTCGCCAGAGAAGGTTGGGGCCTTGGCACCAACGGGCTCTACAAAGAAACCAACAAAATGCTTATATAGGGAACTGGGATGGTTTAGGAACTTAGTTCTATTTAAGGACTACCTTATAAGTGGAACAGGATAAGCCTGAGCCTGGCAGAGAAGAGCAAAGCTCTGACCGTAATGGCGGACGAATGTATAGCTTTTCATATCCGAAGCAAAAGTCGGACCTTTGGCACTAACAGGTTCTGGGAATAAAATAATGATCAGATAAACTAAACTGCCTGTATTTTGGGTTAACTATCGTATAAAGGGTACTTGACATGTTCGAAACTAAGTATCTACCTCATTACTGGAACAGGATAAGCTTGAGCCTGGCAAAGTAAAGCAAAACTTTGGCCCACCGAACGGGTATACGAAAATATATCCGAATCGGTGGAGAATGTGGGAGCCCTAGCACCAATTGGTTCTGTAAATAATAGTAACTATGTATAACTTTCAAATACCCTAAATAAACTGCCTGAATAGGGGATTGTTTCTGACCTTATTAGGGGAACTGGGTAAGCCTGAGCTTGGCAGAGCAAAGCAAAGCCCTGACCCACAGAGCGGATGTATGAGAATGAGTTGGAATCAGTTGAAAAGGTGGGAGCCCTGGCGCCAATAGGTTCTGAAATATTAAGAAATAACTACAATACCCCCAAAAAATAATAGAAAACTGCCTGAGTTGAAAACTAACCTCATGAGAGGAACTGGAAAAGCCTGAGCCTGACAGAGTAAAGCAAAGCTCTGACCCACGGCACGGGCATAGGAAAATGAGTTGTAGTCTGAGGAGAAGGTAGGAGCTCTGGCTCCAATGGGCTCTGCAAAGTATTAGTAATAGTTTTGGTTTAATTTCTATGACCTAGAAACTTGCCTAATGATGGGAACAGGAAAGGCCTGAGCCTGGCAGAGCAAAGCAAAACTGGCATTGACAGAGCGCTCAAAAATGCTGCCTTTAGAGTCGCTAGAAAACGTTGGAGCCTTGGCACCAACAGGTTCTAAAACAAAGATGGGTTTATTATAGTTGGTTGTATAAGAGGATTCACAGAACCAGTAAGACAGTGTTGGACCCCAGGGGAACTTGAATTACCTAAATATTGGGACTGGATAGGACTGAGCCTGGCAGGTTAGAGCTATTTCACTATTTTGGGGAATGTGAAGGGTAAAAGTAGAGGCCACACTAGGAAAGCTAGGAGCCTTAAATCCAACGGGTTCTAAAAAGTTGAAGGATTACGTTTTATTTATTTGAAAAACCTTGAAAACTTTTTACTGAATGTTGGGATTGTTTATTCTAGAAATCTATTTAAAAATTACCTAAAAACTGGCACTGGAAATGCCTGGGCTTGACACAACATGGCAAAAGTGCAGGATAGAGGAACATTTTGCTGAAAGACCATCACTCCCGTGGGCACACTAGGAGCCTTAGACCCAATGGGTTCTGGGGATTTGGATATACATTATATATATTACTATACTACCTAGTTGTAATGCTCTGAATGTTGAGTTGGGCAAACCTCTTACCTAATAATGGGAACTGGGAAAGCTTGGGCTTGGCACAGCAGAGCAAAGGCCGTGCCCTTTGACTTCTGCACCTCAATTAGCTTGTACTCGAGAGAAAAGGTCGGGGCCTTGGCGCCAACGGGCTCTGCAAATCACCCAAGTCATAAATTATTTCAAAAGAAAGCAATAAACTGCCTGAATGTTTCCCCAAGTGCTTTCACTTAACTTTCACTGAGACATTGAACGTGACCTTTGCGAACCTTGACTGACATAAGAAAAGTAGAAACTTTCGCACTAAAAGAGAGGAAATAAAATGGGGGGCAAGGTGCATACGTGAACTAGAGTTCATTGGGTCAATGTGAAGGCCAAAGACTTGCGCAAGCGCCCTGCTCTTTGCAGCAACAGCTATCGTGGCTGATGTGCAACAAGTGGAGGTGGGAAGCCACCCCACCCCCATCCGGTGGGATTTGACCTCGGAAAAGTGGCAACAAACACCGGCTGTTGACCCAGAAACGTGCGTTCATTCATAAACAGCTGACGGATGCCATCCACACGCTCCCTGGAGGGGAAGTTGTTTTGGGAAATTTTCTCTCGATCGCAATCATGCGCAGTGGTAACTAGGGAGAGCGAGAGAGTTTTTCCCTCTCAGAGAGAGAGCGAGAGAGTCCACCAGCTGAGCGCCGGTTTTGTTTACAAACTTTGGCACACACACAAATGCACAAAAGAAAGGGTAAAGAGGCAGACCGGTGGGTGTCTGTTTACCGATTCTCTTTTGATTTGTTTACGTAGCTTACTTTTATAGGTGCCTTTGTATTTTGTTTGTGTTTTGCTTTGCGCGCGCATTTTTATGAATGAACCGCCCGCCCCCAACCGCCCCTACCCAGTCCAAGACTCGAGCTACGGGGCAAAAGTTCACACTCCTCATGCATAATTAAAGTCACGTTTCTGGCCTAACCAGCTAATCGCCACCGGATATATGCAAGCAGACGGCACAAAGAAAAAATACCTATTTCCGTTCTGAAAAACACTTGGTGTCCAACGAAAGAAAAAGTAAAAGAAAGTGGATCTACAATCTTTTTCTATTTTATCACCAAAGTTCTCAAAATCGAACCTATAAACAGGGACGGGAAAAGCCTGGGCAGGACAGAAAATGGCCATATTGGTGGCCTGCATCCGCTCGATCCAAGAACGTTTGATGTCATTGGAGAGCAAGGTAGGAGCCTTGCCACCAACGGGCTCTAGAAGTTCCATATATGGAATAAATCATATTAGATTTCTGCCAAAATGTTTATTTCGGAAAACCGAAAGGTGGAAATCAGAGCTCAACAATGAGGATTAATATTCTTATAAAAACCAACCTAAAACTTGGAGCAGGATAACCCTGAGCAGGACTTAGTATAGCAGTGGTCATAGTAGAGTCCACAATATTAGGTTTATAAGTCAAGGCATTTATCTTGGGAGGGCTACTGCTGATGGGTTCTAAAAAAGGAGTATGAACTCTTAGAATTATTCAAAACTTTAAATGAAAACTGCCCGAATGAGTGGAAAAGAAATAGTTTTAAGTATTTACTAAACACACCTAAAACTAGGCGCGGGATATCCCTGGGCAGGACATAAGATAGACAGACTTGAATGTCCAGGAACGACCAAAGGTCTCGACTGCAAGGGTGGCACTTTTGGAGCAGTGCTAGAAACGGGTTCTACAAAAACAGAATAGCTCATTATAAGACTATGTAATCTTACAAAAAAACCAAATACTGCCTGAATATTGATTTAAAATTTTGGATTTTTACCTAAAAACTGGCACTGGGTAACCCTGAGCTGGACACAGTAAAGCCAATGTAGCATGACCTGCATAACTTTTCATATCGAACTTGGCCAGAGAAACAACTTTGGGAACCGTACTGCTAATGGGCTCTATATTTTAATAAAATAAAATTTTGATTTCAGTTAACTACAACTAGTATAATCCTTTGTAACAAGGATTATACTGCCTTCATGTTGGGCCTCACCTAAAAACTGGCACTGGATAACCCTGAGCCGGACACACTATGGCCACCGTCCCACCATGACGAACGTATTCAATATTGGTTTTCTGAATCAAAGCCACCCGAGGAGCAGACCCACTTATGGGCCCTAAAATAAAATAAATCACAAAATTTCCATCAAAACCTGACGGTCCTAAAAGTTATTGATAAATGCCTGAATGCCTCGAGGAAATCACCTGAAAAATGGAACCGGATAAGCCTGCGCGGGACACAACAATGTAACACTGCCACTGGATGCAATATCCACATTACGGGTTTTATCTCCTGAAGTCAGTCGAGGTCCCACACTTCCCACGGGCTCTATATAATAAAAGGAATGTATTGAATAACCTAACATGCAAAAATAAACCTTAAACTGGAAACTGCCTGAAAATATTCACATGGTTTACCTAAAAAATGGCACAGGATAAGCCTGTCCAGGACAGAAGAGAGTGGAACTGGAGCCCTTTCTAGCTTCAGCATTCTTAAGTCGATTTTCAACACTAATTTTGGGCGCCACACTACCAACGGGCTCTAAAAAATGTCAAAAAAATTAATTTCTAAACTAAATACTATTCTAATAACTGCCTGAATGATTGGTTTACCTAAAAGAAGGCACTGGATAGGACTGGGCTGGGCAAAATAGAGTCAACGTCGCATTTGAAGCTGCACCAGCATCTCTGAGACGCTCGCCTACACTGATTTTTGGTCCTACACTAGCCACAGGTTCTGGAAAATATCACATATTTGAAGCCTTTATTACTCATATCATTTGAAAACTGCCTCTTATAAGAACCTCACCTAAATGCTGGAACCGGGTACGACTGAGCTGGACAGAAAATGCTTATGTCGCCATTTTTGGGAACTTCCGCATCCTTGCGTCGCTCACCAACACTAATTTTGGGCGGTACACTACCCACAGGCTCTAAAATCAAATATCCAGAAATAAATCCTTTAGACCTAAGCCATCATTGAAAACTGCCCGAGATACTTGACAACAATAACTGCCACTTGATAGACTTCAGAAGGGGTGGGGGCTTTACTAAAACACATGACACTGAATGGGTTAAATAGGCCAACAAAGCTGGACACAAAGCCAATTATAATTGGAAGCCAATGAGGCCTGACAACTTAATCCCAGCTTGATTTTAATGGAAAAACTTTCGGTAAGCCCTCAATTGGCTTGCTTGGGTGTGTTACCTATAGAAGGGCACGGGGTAGGCCTGGGCAGGACAGAAAATGGCTATTGTTTGCCCCAGCCGGATACTGTCGTGGCTGAAGCCGTCTTTCTTGTTGACACGCGGCGCCACGCTGCCCACAGGCTCTGAAACATTGGAACACGATACAGAAGGAAACTAGGCAAATGCCTGGGAAGGACGTTCGAAAGGGTAAACTCGACAATGACAAACCTATAGAAGGGAACCGGAAATGACTGCGCAGGACAGCGAAGGGCCACCCTCCCTCCAATGGCTGTCCGGTCGTGACTGAACTCATCGTTCTTATTGACTTTGGGCGCCACACTTCCAACAGGTTCTAAAGGGGAATAGGGAATAAAGCTAATTTTCATTCAAGTTATTAAAACTACTAAACGAAAGGACTTTAAGCACTCGACGTTTACCTATACAGGGGCACGGGAAACGCCTGAGCTGGACACTGGATGGAAATAGTCTTCAAACTACTAATGCGGTCATGATTGAACTCATCCTTGCGATTAACTCGAGGAGCAACACTGCCAATGGGCTCTAAAGAATTCAAGACATTAATACCAGTTATTAGTTGCCAGACTGCCTGAACTAGTTTAGTTAGGGCTACAGGACAATGATTTAAGAAATTACCTATAAGCTGGCATGGGATAGGATTGGGCTGGACATAGAAGGGCCATGGAACTAGTAGCTTTGGCCACAAATATGCCCAGTTTGTCTTTGATTTCTACTTTGGGAGCCACGCTGCCAACGGGTTCTGAAAAAAAAGGGTTTTTAATCAGCGATTTATTTACCTAAATGCTGGCATAGGATACCCTTGAGCTTTGCAGAGCAAATTCAAGGAACTATTTGAACTTCTAATAGCGAATCCAAGTTTATCTTGAAAATCAACTTTGGGAGCTACACTGCCCACAGGTTCTGCAAGAGAGGGTTACTTTTTAACCTATATAGCCCCTATTATTTCTCCAATCTAACTGAAAACTACTTCTGATGGGTTCTGTACTCAACAATGTGTTTACCTAAAGGCTGGCATTGGATATCCCTGAGCCTTGCAGAATAGGTTTAAAGATTTGTTTGAGCTTTTGATGGCTACATCGAACTTATCGTGCATATCGACTTTGGGTGCCACACTGCCCACAGGTTCTGACAAATAAAATACAGAGATTTGAAACTGAAAACTGCCTGACTAAGAGAACTGAGTGGCAGGTAATCCTACCTATAAGCCGGCATGGGATATGATTGAGCTGGACACAGCAAGTTTAGGGCCTGTCCCTCAGGCTTATCAAGCCAGGTGATGCGATCCTTGACATCTACCTTTGGCGCCACACTGCCAACAGGCTCTGCAAGAAAGTGTTTTTAACTTTAAGATTCTAATAATTTTAGATCCTAAGATTCTCCATTGAAAACTGCCCCTGGGAAAGGTTGAATATTAAAGCTTACCGAGCAGCGGGCACTGGAAAGGATTGCGCCGGACAGAGCAAGTTCAGAGACCTGCCACTTGGCTTATCCACCCACTTGATACGATCGTTAGGATCTACTTTTGGTGCCACACTGCCCACAGGCTCTACAATAGGGTAAGAAATTTTGATCTGATACTGAAGCTAAGTAAACTGCCTGAAAATAGGGAGAGGCACTCACCGAAAGGCGGGCACGGGGTATGACTGAGCTGGACAAACTATAGCCAGGCTATGATCTAAAGCCACCCGAGCATAGTTGATCTCATCTTTGATATCAACTTTAGGAGCCACACTGCCAACAGGCTCTAAAAGTATATACTTATTATATATCTTCCTAAAACCTGACCTGAATGATGAGACGGAACTCGTGGGAATTACCTAAACAATGGCATGGGATACGACTGAGCTGGGCAGATCAGAGCCTTCGAAGCTCCCAAGCGAGTCCTGGCAAACGTAAACTCATCGCGGGTATCGACTTTTGGAGCCACAGAGCCAACAGGTTCTAAAGAGTTTAATAAGTATTATGATCCAAATCGATGGAACTAATCTTAACCTGAATGTTGGCCAAGGTTTCTGGTACTAACCTAACTATAGGCACAGGATATGCCTGACCAGGACATTGCATGGAGAATTCTTCTGCGAGTTTTACTTGCAGGACTTGGAACTTGTCGGAAAGACTTGTGATTTTAGGAGGCACAGATCCAATGGGCTCTATAAATTGCAAATAATTATAATAAAGTTCTGTCTAAGATAGCCCTTCTAAAATGCTGGGATAGAGATAACCGAGAAACCCACCTAACTATAGGCACTGGATATGCCTGACCAGGACATTGCATGGAAAAGTCCTCAGCTAGCTTCACTTGCAGGACTTGGAACTTGTCGTGCAGACTAGTAATCTTTGGCGGCACGGAACCAATGGGCTCTAAAGGTCAATAAAAATCATTTGGTAAAAAAAAACTCTGCTGAGAATAACCTGAACGCTGGGATAGACTGACATGAAACCCACCTAACAATTGGCACAGGATAGGCCTGACCAGGACACTGCATATCAAAGTCGCTTTTCAGTTTAACCTGCATCAACTGGAATTTGTCGTTGATATTGTTGATTTTTGGAGGCACAGAGCCAACGGGTTCTAGAATAAAAGAGGAGTTCTAAGCTTGAAAATATTCTATGACCAAAAATCAACCTGAATGTTGGAGCTAAGGGTGCAATTACCTATTAATGGGAACGGGAAAAGCCTGGCCAGGACACTGCATGGCATAACGTGCCCCTTGGGCGACCTCCATGGTGCGAACTCTTTCAAGGAGGTTCAATTTCGGAGGAACAGAGGCCACGGGTTCTGTTCAAGAGGCGATTTATTAAAGCTTGTTCAGAGATGTAAGAAAACTGCCTAAATGTTGGAGAAACCTACCTATAAACTGGTATGGGATAAGACTGGGCTGGACATTTGAGACTCAAGCTTCTGCCCACAAAGCCACGTGCATTGGCCACCTCGTCGTCAATGCTAACTTTCGGTGGCACGCTACCAATGGGCTCTGCAAAAAAACAATAAAAGTTTTCACTTCCCGAAAAACTATCCATTCAACTGCCTGAATACCGAAATGGGAAGGCAGTACCGCCTAATAATATAATCACTTTAACAACAAAGCCCCAAAAATGCAGAAAACGCCCTGGTAATTGAACAATTTGCCAAATTGGTGGCATATTTTCCGCACCTGTGGGCTGGAATGGGATAGGACTGGGCCGGGCAGAGCAAAGCGAAACCAACTCCTCCGGCTATCTCGCGTGTCTGCAGCTTGTCCTGAATATTTATTTTCGGTTTGACAGAGCCAACGGGTTCTACAAGAGAAATCACACAAACTAATAATAATAATTCTTAAAAGGAAACCCACCTGAAGGCAGGTGTTGGGTAGGACTGTGCCGGGCAAAGCAAGGCATAGCTGCTCGACATTTCAACGTCTATGAACTGGTGCTTGTCCTGGGGATTCACCTTGGGTCTAACACTACCCACGGGCTCTACAGTAGGATTAAATGGAAGTCTTACTTAAAAAAAGGCATTGGATAGGATTGAACTGGACACTGAATGTTGAAAGTGGTGCCTCCACTGATTTGCATCATTTTGAAACGCTCCAGGAAATTGAGTTTAGGCGCCACGCTGCCAACGGGTTCTTAAAAAACAATAATCCTATATATTATCCTAACAAAATTGTAATAAAATTAAGGAATGTTGGGTTAGGTTAGGTATAATTTACCTAGAAATTGGTTGTGGATAGGCCTGAGCTGGACAAAGGAGGCTTAAACTGCTCAAGTTTTTGGCCTTAATGTGCTTCAGATCATCAGAATTGGTAATCTTGGGACTAACGCTACCAATGGGTTCTGCAAAGTTCACAGATTATTGATTCTATCTCTATACCTATTAAATCTAGTTGAAAACTGCGGTAGAAGGGACATTTACCTATAAAATGGTTGAGGATAAGCCTGAGCTGGACAAAGTAAACTCAAATCATGGCTACTTTTTCCCTTCAAGTGCTTGAAATCCTCTCCTGTACTAATCTTAGGACTGACGCTACCAACAGGCTCTGAAAGTCAAGTTTTTGGCATAGTTATACGGATAGCTACGCTACTTGAAAACTGCTTAAACTAAGTTAGGGACAATTACCTAAAGAAAGGAGTTGGATATGCCTGAGCTGGACAAAACAAACTCAAATCTGGTCCCAGTCTGCCCTTTACATGTTTTAGATCTTCTCCTGCATTTATTTTGGGACTGACACTGCCCACAGGTTCTGTAGAGAAAATATTAGTTTGGGAATAAAAAGAAACCCCTTAGTTGACTGTCTGATATTAGGAAAGAAACTATGTATTTGTCAAATACCTATAGAAAGGAACTGGATAAGCCTGAGCTGGACAAAGAAGAGTTATACTTTCTGCCAGTCTAACCCTCACAGTCCGCGAATCGTCTCCGGATGTCAGCTTTGGCCCAACACTGCCCACAGGTTCTTGAAAGGGATTTAAGGGATAAGACTGACATTTCGAATTAAAGTTCCTGCCTGAAGTTGGGAGATTACCTAAAGAAGGGCACTGGATAGGCCTGAGCCGGACACATCAACGTGACACTTCCCATCTTGGGCACACGGATTAGAGTTATGTGCTCCTGGTTGCCATTCCCACTCAACTGGGGACTAACACTACCAACAGGCTCTACAAGAGGTTATTCGAAATCAAATTCAAGGAAATCAAATACAGATTCTATTTGCCCCAATGTTGGAATGGGTTTACCTATAAAAGGGCACCGGATAAGCCTGAGCAGGACACATGAGAGTGGCACTGCTTCCCGCAGATACTTTGGGAATCTTAATGGCATCATCGCCTGCTGTGACTTTGGGACTCACACTGGCAACAGGTTCTAGAATTTATTGAGGAGCTTTTAATACTCAAAGCCTAACTAAGGAAATGCTGCCTCAATGTTGGGCTAGTTTACCTAAAAAACGGCACCGGATAGGCCTGGGCCGGGCAGAGAAGCGTGGCACTGGCCGTCTGCTTTACTCTTAGGATGCGGGACTCATCGCCGCTTGTAAGACGAGGACCAACACTGCCAACAGGCTCTAAGAGGGAAGTAGAGGATTATATAGAAATACCCCCTCAGTTGGGATAGTTCTCACCTAAAGAATGGCACTGGATAGGACTGAGCTGGACACAAAAGTGTGGTGGGCAGGCCAGCACTGAACTGAACCACTTTGATGTCATTGCCAGACAAAAGTCTGGGCCCAACACTGGCAATAGGTTCTTAAAGAATTTCAAAGTTTTACGATGAGTTCTCTTAAAATGAAGCCCAAATTGGAAACTAGCCTTTCCCAGGATAACAAACATTATTCCTACCTAAACAATGGAGCTGGATAGGCCTGGGCAGGACAAAGAAGTGTCTGGCTAAAGCCGGCTTCTCCCGTGAAGCTACTGCTGGTCTGGGTATTGGGAAACTTTGGAGAAACCGTGCCAACTGGTTCTGTGAATGAAGTTTAGAATAAACAACCATAATAATAATGTGATAATATTAAGAAGGTCTGAAACTGAATGTGGCACTTACCTTGGGCGCATTTAGAAGGAGGATATGAATGGATCTCTTACCACTAAAGTAATGGCTTATTTGGCTTATTGGGAAAACGGACCACACCTACGCTACTGGCTTTATTGCAAGCTCTTTTCATTGTCGAGTACCCTATCCCAACATTCAGGCAGTTTTCAATTTAGACTTAGGCTATAGCAGCAATTCTTTGACCTCGTAGGCCCCAAGTAGGCCAATTATTTTTAAATTTTTAATTTCGCATTCAAATGAGCAATCTAGATCGTATATTTTTTTCGCAAAGAAAGAGATTTTAAGCGAAAAATCTTTTTGATTGCATTTCTATATATTCAAAGAATTGTTGCTTATGTTATGCTTATAAAGATCGCCAAGAAATTGCCGGAGATACTGTGCTCTTTAAAGCTCTAGAAACAAATCATGTATCCAAGACAGTTTCCCAGCGAGGCAAAAAATGTCTGGACTTCTTTTTATTTTAATGCCAAAAATAGAAAATTTGTGTGAAACTTTAAATATATTTTAAGAAATATAGCCATTTTAGTCAAATGAATATTTAGGTTAAAGAACAAATGAATCCAAACATTTTAAGCTGAAGAAAAAGATACAATTTTTAGTTTTTTAACTAAAACGGTGTATCTTTTTCTTTTTTTCAGTAAAATAGAGTAAACTTTAAAAACTTAAGTAAATAATAAATTTAAAATAATATAAAAACACTTTTTTAAGAAGAAAATGAAACTAGGTAACTAAAAATCTAGAAATCAAGAAACTACTTGTAGTTTACTTAAATTTGTGAAGTTTAATCAACAAAAAACTTCAGTTATCTATCATATTTAATAATTATTGGTACAACTTTTTTTAAGTTTCAAAATTAAACAAGTATAACTGAAGCTTTTTTTTATAATTTCTTTGAAAAATCATTTGGCCAACAAGGCGGACTTACCTGTAATGACCAATCGTCCCTTTGTGGCACTCAACCTGGTCTCTCCAGTCAGACGATGCTTGGTGCGGCACTGGTAGCTCTTGTATCCATCCTCGGGTCCAACTTCGCGGATATGCAGTTCTCCAGAGGGTAGTACCAGATATTTGCCATCTGATTCAGGCAGAATTAACGATAGATAAAATATAATTATTAGTAAGGGGCTATATAACATTAACATTTTTTAAGCAACTACATTTTATTAAATTTAATTAAGTTTTAAAGGACTTAATTGAATTTACTTGCAAGACATTAAAAGCCACACCTTTGATTGTTATTATTTATTTTTTTTAATAATTTAATTTATATGTTTTCTTTGGCGAATTGTGCTGTGAATTTAGTTAATTTTATATCATGCGATGTGACTTTTTAAATGGAGTTTTAATGAACTTAGATTGAAGGTAGTTTAATAGGACATTTAATATTTTACAACTTTTTATGTTGATATTTACATTTTATGTATAAATATAATATTTATATAAGCTTGCTAAAAATAAATAAAGTCCTTCAATCTTTGTTATACGATAACGTTTAAAAATATATTCAAAAATTATTTTTAATAAAAAGTTTGAATACATTTTCTATCTTAAATATGAGCTGTACAACAGCATAGCCAGGAATTTGTGGCGTGAACTTTAAACAAGTTTATTAAATTGTTAAGCTTATTTATTTTTACCTTTGTATACATTTTTATTTTTTGCATTCAATTCTTAAATTCCTAGCAATGCTCTTTATAAACATGCACCAGCAAAAATGCCAATAATTTTATTTCATATGTATTACATGATGTCGGTATAGAATATACATTTATTAATATATTTACAAGAATTTTAGAATCTGAGATGAGTTGTATGTACAGTTGTTAAGTTTATTAAGTTTAATCATTTATTAGCATTTTTGCACGTATTTACACTAGACTACAGGACAACGCTACTTTCAACTACATGAAGGGTTTCGGGTTTCGTTTCGGGCGAGTCAGGAGCGACCCATGGATATTTTGGATGGGAAAAAATCATAAAAATCATAGTGATTGGATTGAGGATTGGAGAGAAATAAACAAAAAAGGATAGAAGAATGGAAATTAAAGAGAATTGAAAGCCTAAGCAGCGCTGAAAATGATCCCATTTGAGGGTCCTTCGAGACATGATCGAGAACAGATCGAAGCAAACCGAATCGGAAAGGAGTCGGAGGATTATGACGTGGGGAGTGGGCAATGCGAGAGCTCTTATTCTGATAATTTACCGCTGGCTGCGATATCCTCCTGGGGATAAATAACTCGCTCCTCGTCCTCCACCCACGAATCGACCACAATGAAATCGGCCACGAAACTGGGTATGTGGCACTTAAGGATGGCGCTATTGCCCCTCAGTATGGACTCGTCCATGACATTGACGGTGTAGGATTGTGGCACAACTGCAAAGTTTACGGAAAGATTGATTGAGTGAGGAGCGGGGTAAAATCATAAAGTTAATGGCAGGAACCCCCTTCATGTGGCTAATCAAACGACAGTCTACACGTCTACGGGTCCTACCAGTCAGGTTCTTGGTGAAAGTCCCGCCATCGGTATCGATCCAATCGGTAATATCAACGTGATCCGCCACAAACGAGGGCGTCTGGCACTTGAAAATGGCCGCATTACCCTTGATCACGTACTCGTCGTAGACTTGGGACTCAAAAAACTGCTTTACCACTGCAAGACGGAGATGGTGGAACACGGTTAGGAGGGGAAGCGGACTGGGAATGGAGATGTGGATGGTTTGACTAGCCTAGGCCCGAAAATCTAGAGGGTTACCCATGGAGTCGTCTGGCAGAGGCCTCAGGATCTCGACACCTTCCTCGTCGATCCAGCCCTCAACGTCGATGAAATCTGCCACGAACGAAGGCACCAGACACTTCAGGGTGGCCGAGTTGCCTCGAAGTACAAACTCATCTATAACCCGCGTCTGATAGAACTGGTGGACAACTGAAGAATACCAGAGGAATACCATACTTGATGAAATAAAAAAAAACATACTAAAGGAGTTTAGGAGTTGAGCTGGAAAATGTTTGGAGATCTCGAAGAAAGGTGGAACAAGGAAAGCCAAGCCCATGTACCCGTCTCTTCGGCATTGTTGGGATAGTAGTTGCGACCCTCCGAGTCCAGCCAGAGATCGACGAACACAAAGTCCGCCACGTACGAGGGAATCTCACACTTCATCACCACGGAATTGCCCCTAATGACGTACTCATTGTCCGCCTCGGACTCGTAGCTTTGAATTACAACTAAGTCGGAAAAGAAAGTATAAAGTAGCTTGAAATTAAGGATCGGGAAAGGGATGTCAGATAAACCCTAACAGAAACACTAAACACACTAAAAAATCAATCAGAGTAATCTGTACCATAGGAGCTGGAGGCGTTGTTGCGCCACAAATCGGTGCCTTCCTCATCCACCCAGGCCTCGACCTGAACGAAATCGGCCACGAACGAGGGAATCTTACACTTGACCACCGCGGCATTGCCTTTAATCACATATTCATTCTCTGCCTCGGTAATGTAGAACTGCGAAACGACTAAAGATCGAAGAAAATCATAAATATAACTTGGGAAAATGCAGGAAAGGGATGTATTGGGAGTGTGAGTCATGAAACAACTAAGTTAAGCCTAAGAGAAGCTCTGCTTCGCACCGTAGTTGTCGGAAAAGGTCAGGACATTGCCCTCATCATCGATCCAGGACTCCACGCGTACAAAGTCGGCCACAAAGGAGGGAATCGAACATTTCAAAACCGCTGCATTGCCCCTGATCACATATTCGGTCAAAATCTCAGCCTCGTAGAACTGATTCACAACTGAAAAGGTTTTTAATGTTTAAAATGAAAAGGAAATGATAGTTCAGGGATTGGGTAGGAATGAAGCCCTCAAAGTAGTTGCCAATTAAATAAAAAGTCGCCTTATAAGAATACCATAGTCCTCAGAAGGTCGCAGTTCGGTGCCTTCCTCGTCAATCCAGGACTCGACACGGACGAAATCGGCCACAAAGGAGGGAATGGAACATTTGAGAACCGCCGCATTGCCCCGAATGACATACTCCATCAGGATATCAGCGCCATAATACTGATTAACAACTAAGATTGGAGAAATGCAAAGGATAGTGATAATTCTAAAAGCAGGGAAGAAGGAAGGAAATGATTTTGGGACTTATATAACTATATAGCTTATATAACTAACATCCTCCCAACAAGATCTATCGAACTAGATATACCAAAGTCCTCCTGGGGGGTGTACTCAGTGCCATCGCTGGCCACCCACGCCTCCACTCGTAAAAAATCTGCCACAAAACTGGGAATGGTGCACTTCAGTACGGCCGTATTGCCTTTAATGACGTACTCGGAAACCACCTCTGCCTCGTAATACTGATTGACGACTGAAAAATGGGATTGCACAAGGATAGAGGGGAAAAATGAAATAAAAGTTTAATTTATGAGATGGGATTGTCAAATGGGGGTCGGGATAATCCTATGCTCGTAAAATATGTGATTGTGCTATGTGTACCGGATCCCTGTTGTTCGCCGAGTGTTCCGTAGAGCTGACCCTCTTCGTCCTGCCAGGATACAACCTGTACAAAGTCAGCCACGAATGATGGAATCGAACACTTCAGCACCGCTGCATTGCCTCTGATGACGTACTCGTTGTTGACCTCCGATTCGTAGAATTGTTGCACAACTGGAGTTAAATTCACACGGCGACTTTGATTACATAATGAAAGTGGGGGAGGACAGGGTCGAGGGTACCCAGCCGAGAACACGAAAAACCCACACCTTGCGTGAGGCGGGCGTGTGAAAATGTGCACCGAGCTAATTGAAACAAGAGTGCCTCTCCTAAGAGTGCACTTAATGGGACTCTAAAGCGCAATCGTCTTGGAGGGCACTGGCTTCCCTGAGAAAGTCTCTGGCCAAAAAGGTTAAAACTGCTTCTGATAACACGACTCATCAACACGAATCCCCCGACAGATACAGAAGGTAAAAGCATAAAAAGTAAACACAAAAAAGAGTAGGAGTAGTAGGGTAGGTAGTTATCCATAATTTAGGATGAACACGCAATCGTACAGAGCCTAACTAAAGCTAACATTAAGCCGGAATGTAACCAAAAATCGCTTAGAAACAAACCATATTCGCTGCCTGGCAGAAAGTCCTCGTTCTGGTCGGTGTGCCAGGATACAACGGTAACAAAATCGGCCACGAATGAGGGGATTTCGCATTTCAAAACCGCCGCATTGCCGCGTATTACATAGGCCTTATTTACATCGGTATCGTAGTACTGCGCAACAACTAAAACATCACAACATGATCCAAATAAATGTACATATTTAATGGGAACCAAAAATTAAAGAAATTTGGGGCAAACTGAAGGCGAAACACTGAAGGATCGAGGAAGCTGACACGCAGGAACATGTTCGACAGTTGCTGCCTAACCAGTGTTGGTTAATCGAGTTACTTTTGAGTTTGGTGTGTTGTGTATTTTACAGAAATCTCGTTATTAGTGTGGCACATAGTGTGGCCTGTTAACTGTACTTGCACTGTACACAAGTGGTTCTGTGAGTCATTGTAGAGTGTTTTATTGTTTTGTGGTTAAAAATATGTAGTGCTAGTTTTCTAGAAGCTCACACACAGACTAAGGAGCTTAATCACACACCATATTCAGTGCCTGGATAGAAATTCTCCTGCTCATCGCTATGCCAGGATATAACATTTACGAAATCGGCTACAAACGACGGTATATCACACTTTAAGATGGCGGAATTTCCGCGGATTACAAACGCCTTGTGTATATCCTCTTCGTAGTGTTGCGAAACGACTAAACACAGAAGAAATGAAAGTTTAAATGAGTTTGTGGGTTTAAATAAAAAAGAGTGATGATGCTTGGAAAAGAATGGAGGAATATTCGGTGAAACAGGCTTGGTTAGTAAACCTAATTTGTATATTTTCTACTAGAAGTTCGAATCGCACCGTATTCCGTGCCCGGAAAGTAGTTCTCGTCCTCATCGGTGTGCCAGGAAACCACCTCAACGAAATCGGCCACAAACGAAGGTATCAGACACTTAATCACCGCCGAGTTGCCGCGGATCACATGTTCCTTGTTCACATCCGCCTCGTAATACTGGGCGACCACTGGGAAAACGGGGCAATCATTGCTGATTAGTTCTCACGGTCGCCCCAAAATGCGATTCAACCTTGAAAGAGCTTAACTTGTCGGCTCCTGGAACCGCCTAACTTTATAGCCACCTTGTGGTTGGAAATTCATTAAACGAAGAACCTCGGAACTACGGCAGTGTCGCTGCCCGGACAGACAAAGTTAATTTCAATTAACCAAAATATTTTATACGCCAGCCTGTGTTAAGGGTGTAGACCATAACTCATTTTGGCCAACTAGCTAGCTGGCTTGCCAGCTGGACAACATAGTCTTCCTAGTCTAAGCTTTATTCATACATGAACGAACCATAAAATGATAAATTCCGTCGGTTAATAGTAAGCGAAAGCAAACGACAATAATGATGTCAGGCCCGTGGAGCCGGGAGGAAGAGGTCGCTGTCGGGTTAGGTGTGCTGGCTAATTGGCAAGGAACACGTCAGCTGGCGATGAGTAAGCGGGTGGCATGGCTCCAGCATAATTAACTAAAATGTGTTCAAGTCTGGCCTATTTAGACGGTGCTTCCAGCCAGCGGAAGTGACTGATGGAGCTAAGGGAGTCGAGTCTGGCCTTTACCCCCATATGGGGCGAGCTAAATAAGGTGACAATTGCATCAGCGACACGTTGGAGAGTTGCACATCCTCCGTGGTGGCAGCTCCTGAAGTCTAACTATGGGGCAACTTACAGGTACAGTGTCTACAAAACACACAGGAAGTCAATCGCCGGCGAAAGGCAAGCCAACCGGTTAAAGTGAAATGCCAGCATGCATCAAATTCCACCGAACGTTGCAGAAACTCTACCGAGAAATGTGCGAAAATGGAAGCGTGTGGAAAACTTTGGCAATGCGCAAACGTTCAATGATAGCCAAACGGTGTAAAGCTCGGTTTTAATTGCCGCCATCGGTGCAACAATAAGCCAAACACGAGAGGTTAAACGCTGCAGAAAACGACTTGACACGCAAAGTCAACCGACAACCTGCAACTGGCAACTGGCATCTGGCGGCTGGGAAGTCAACGTTGAATGGCAGAGAGATACGAAACCAACGTTGATGGGTCTTCTATTTCTTCCACGGGAAGTAGCTGAAAGTGAATGGATAAATAGAGGGCAGTGCAAGTTTTAAATGGTTACTTTTCAAACTTTTGATGTTTTACCGATCTATGTCTTATTTGGTTTTAAATTTTGGTCATAAAGACTGATTTTTGAAAAAACAAGAAAGGAAAGTTATCTTCGGGCGGAGCCGAAGTTATATACCCTTGCGGTGATGGCTATATCTTCCCCAATTCTTATCCGATTCTCAAGCTGAGTACCTTAAACGATTTCTGGATCGATTCGCCACCATTCTGCATCAAAATCCTGAGACAAAATATTTTTTCAATTTTTTGTCCATTTTTCTGATGGGATCCCTTGAAAATGCGGTTTTCCCCTATAGGGTCCACAGTGATGGCTATATCTTCCCCATTTCTCATCCGATTCTCAAGCGGAGTACCTTAAACGATTTCTGGATCGATTCTCCACCATTCTGCATCAAAATCATGAGACGAAATATTTTTTAGATTTTTTGTCCATTTTTCTGATGGGGTCCCTTGAAAATGCGGTTTTCCCCTATAGAGCCCACAGTGACGGCTGTATCTTCCGCAATTCTTATCCGATTCTCAAGCGGAGTATCTTAAACGATTTCTGGATCGATTTGCCACCATTCTGCATCAAAATCCTGAGACAAAATATTTTTTCAATTTTTTGTCCATTTTTCTGAAGGGATCCCTTGAAAATGCGGTTTTCCCCTATAGGGTCCAGACTGATGGCTATATCTTCCCCAATTCTTATCCGATTCTCAAGCGGAGTACCTTAAACGATTTCTGGATCGATTTGCCACCATTCTGCATCAAAATCCTGAGACAAAATATTTTTTCAATTTTTTGTCCATTTTTCTGAAGGGATCCCTTGAAAATGCGGTTTTCCCCTATAGGGTCCAGACTGATGGCTATATCTTCCCCAATTCTTATCCGATTCTCAAGCGGAGTACCTTAAACGATTTCTGGATCGATTTGCCACCATTCTGCATCAAAATCCTGAGACAAAATATTTTTTCAATTTTTTGTCCATTTTTCTGAAGGGATCCCTTGAAAATGCGGTTTTCCCCTATAGGGTCCAGACTGATGGCTATATCTTCCCCAATTCTTATCCGATTCTCAAGCGGAGTACCTTAAACGATTTCTGGATCGATTTGCCACCATTCTGCATCAAAATCCTGAGACAAAATATTTTTTCAATTTTTTGTCCATTTTTCTGATGGGATCCCTTGAAAATTCAGTTTTCCCCTATAGGGTCCACAGCGATGGCTATATCTTCACCAATTCTCATCCGATTCTCAAGCGGAGTACCTTAAACGATTTCTAGACCGATTTCGCACCATTCTGCATTAAAATCCTGAGACAAAATATTTTTTCAATTTTTTGTCCATATTTCTGATGGGATCCCTTGAAAATCAGGTTTTCCCTTATAAGGTCAACAGTGATGGCTATATCTTCACCAATTCTCATCCGATTCTCAAGAGGAGTACCTTAAACGATTTCTAGACCGATTTCCCACCATTCTGCATCAAAATCCTGAGACAAAATATTTTTCCAATTTTTTGTCCATTTTTCTGATGGGATCCCTTGAAAATGCGGTTTTCCTCTATAGGGTCCACAATGATGGCTATATCTTCCCCAATTCTTATGCGATTCTCAAGCGGAGTACCTTAAACGATTTTTGGATCGATTTGCCACCATTCTGCATCAAAATCCTGAGACAAAATATTTTGTAGATTTTTTGTCCATTTTTCTGATGGGATCCCTTGAAAATGCGGTTTTCCCCTATATGGCCCACAGTGATGGCTATTTCTTCCCTAATTCTCATCCGATTCTCAAGCGGAGTACCTTAAACGGTTTCTATATCGACTGAGAGACTAGATCGCGTAGAAACAGACAGACGGACATGCTTATATCAACTCAGGAGCTGATCCTGATCGAGAAACAAAACTCGTACCTAAACTCCCCACTTGCACTGCCCTCGGTTTACCCCAGAACCCTTAAAACTTACCGGCTCGAACATGAACATCCCGGGAAATAATTGATCCAAACTGGTTGCGGGCCAGACAGGCGTAGACCTGGGCATGAACCTCCTGACGGTAGTCCTCGGCACGGAAAGGTGGGAACACCAGTTTGCCGTCTGAGGAGATCTGACGTAGACCGGGAACATCACCCACGGCTGTACCATCACTACGGATCCAGATAATCTCGGGCATGGGGTTTCCGCTGGCCTTGCACTCAATCTCGGCGCCGGTGGAGTTGGAAAAGTCGATACGGTTGGTGGGCTCCTTGAGGAAAACTGGTCCTTTCTGGTCGGCATCGGGGGGGCTAGCAGCCAGACTCTGACTGCCGCAAACTGTAATTATCGAAAGAGAGACACAAATTAGTTTATTTTATTGAAACTAGCAGGAGATGGCTTCTAATTGGCACCCAACACAATCAACAAATAGGTGGCTATGCTCTGTGGACAGAACATCCGCTGCGGAAGTGCACTGGTATATGGTTTGCTTTTCAAATGCATGTCTCCACGATCCATGTCACCACTCCAAACTATTGTTTGAGCCCCGGTTGTTTGACAATTGAGTGCCATGGATCAGTGACTTCCCGGTGCTGGACTCCCAACAAAAGCAGTATTCATTTCTGTGTTTTACTTTTTTTTTTTTTTTTTTGCCTTCCAGCCTAACCAGTCGGCGTGGACTGTGCCACTTCCACCCACTGCCATCGACAGACACAAAAAAAAAGCAAGCAGCAAAAATCGTTCATTGACACTCGACGAACTCCCATTTAGCCCCTAGACTACCAGAAACTATTTGTTTGTCACTGTCACATTGACAAGCGCTTTCATATTCAATTTTATTCATTCCTCATGGAATACCTCATGGCCAACACTTGCAGAAGGTGTTGACGACAAGTTCGTCCCCCGCAATTTTGCTGCAATTGGTGGGGAGTCCAACAATTTGTCTATTCAAAAGGTAAAGCATGCTTTTCCTACTGCAACGACTTCCGATTGAAATAAATATTTTAAAAGTAATTGTAAGATATTCATCACAAAGCAAAGTTTACCGGAAGTAGCGTCATGGGAAATAAAGCAGGAAGATAGTTGCAATTTCAATTAATTTATTTCTCTACTTTATTTAATGATTTTTAAAGTTTGAACGCCAATTTACTTGTTCGAAAAATATTTATCATTTTAAGAGGAAATACAAACTATTTTCTTTATTTTTGCAATTTTGTTTTCGCAATTTAATGTTTGAATTATGGAGGTTCGACTGTATATTACCCAACATGTGTTGGCCATCAGGAAAGCAAAGAAAAAAGTTAACAAGAAATGCGGGATGGAAAAAAAGAAACAAGATTTATGAATTATATTTTGCAGCTGTTGTTAAGAATTCCTGATGAAATGAAGAAAATGGTTTGAAGAGATATAAAATAAAGTCAGAAACTCACGGAGAAGGTCATTTAATTTCCGGTCTTGTCTTAAAAATGTACATATGTTTGGAGCTATTCTACAAATATGTAATACTAAAATGACCCTTAGTTTAACTTAAAAAATAGTTAAGATACTTCAATACCCTTTTTCTTACTTTCCTCCTAAATTCCCGATTTTAGAGCACACCTGCTTTTTTTTTAGCAAAGCCAATCATCTGCAGCTTCCCAACCGTAATAGCAGCAGGTGTTTTTGTTTACTTTTTTTTCTTTTTCCAAAACCTAAAGCTTTCAGTTCGCAAAAAAAAAATAAAATAAAATAAAAACTCAGAGGGAAACCGGTTAAGAAGCCGGCTTTTGAATCAAACAAAGCAAAGCAACAGCGAAGCAAAGCAAAAGCCAGGCAGAACATTAAAAGTTAGCTTACTGAAGCACTTAAAAAACATTGCTCACAGAATATGATTTTTTTTCGCACTACAATTTTCCACTTAAACAGACAATTGGCAAGACGTTGATAATTTTGTTGACGATGATGCAGTTTTTCATCTGAGGTCAAATCTGCTGCTTGAAAGTAAATAAATACTCTGCTATTTTTTGAATAATAAAAGTTGACAAACAAGCTAATGAAAAGTATGGATAAACTCTAAAAGGAATATGACTCACAACATATTAAAAACAGACTAAAAGCTGGTCAAAACACGCGATTGTAGAGGTGTTGAGTTACGACACCCAAGTCATAAACAAATATTGAATTTCAATTATATGTCTCTGAATTCAACACTTCCAGACTACCATAATTAAAGTTCAATAGGAGAACATAGCATTGTAGAGTTTCTTCCGGTCAACTAATTAACCCATTTCATTGAAACATATAATAAAAACCCTTAACACCTTTTGAATAGTCGGGAAATTGGAAACTAATAACTTCCGTCTAAACAAAAACAAAGGCCACCAAACTTCAATAAGCACACACACGCATGGCCACGCCCACCCAAAAAACTCTGCCTACCAAAATTAGTCCATATCACGCACTTTCCTCATTGAGACGTGAACCCTCAACTTCAGAATAAAATAAATCCCAACAATTTGGATTGGCATCGGATCGGTGAAATAAAAACCATCTGCTCGAGAGAGTTAAGAAACCAGTTCGCCAGCTGTTCGAGAGCAAAGGGTAGGGGTTCGGCGACAAACAGGTATCTCAATGCCAATTGTACCCACTCATTCATGCGAATCGTGCGGCATTTACCCACATAAGTATACGAGCAGCACTCATCACGCTTACAATGCAATTAAGGTCCACCCAAACTAATTATTTGGATTTAAAAATAAAATAAGAATCAAACTTGTACTGAAATATCTTTTCATCGAAAGATTCTCCCGAAGATACTATTTTAAATAGTTTTCATTCATCACTTTACGTTTCAGCTAGCTAGGCTTATATATCCAGTCATAGACGTGGAATTCTGTTAACACTATGGGGTTGTTTATTTATTTAATCGTGTTCAGAAAAATTCCTAAACAGACTCAATTTCACGGACTGTGCTTATCTATTAAAAGCTCAAAGTAAAATATTACTAGATACTTGATTATTTTACAGCCTTACGATAACTTAACTATAAATCCCTCACAAACCTCGCAAACTGTTAATTTTTTTATTAAAGTTGATTTAAGTTATATTTATTTGTGAAGTCTAAAGATATATTCTAAGACAATGAGGGTTTACTTTTTCAGATTTATAATTTATAAACAGTGTTTTCTTTAGAAATTGTAGAAGATTTGAGTTAGGTTCTAAGATAGTTGATATTGTCGGCCGATCCCTAGATGACTAAAATAGTAAGTAACAACCTTAGAACTTAAATAAATTATAATACCCTCTGCAAGGTTATATCGTGTTAATGGGTTAAATGAAACCCAGCCAGTAATTATATATTTTAAACATGTTGAAAAGCATTTTTTCTAAATAATTACTTTTCCCACTGCGCTCACACGAGTACACTTCGATTAAGTAATGCGTGACACAGATAATTGCAGACGTAATGCCCACGCAGTTCTAGCACAGACACCGTGTTGTCGCCGTCTGCAAGTCATCCGTGGAACGGCCGAAACCGCAAGCTAACCTGTCCAGCACACTGTGGGCGCAAGATGTCAGAGAGTCGTTGTGCCGACACGCCGCTCTCGACAGTAGCTGACAACAACACCACCAAAGCCAGGTAACCGCAACCAGGTGTGAGGGAGGGGTGTGGTAGTGCAGAGAGACACGTAAGAGCCACCGTTAGGAAGACAGGAGTGACAATTAGGGCGAAATGGAGCAGACCACGTGGAAGCAGGGAGATTTTTTAGTAGATGTGACAGGGGTATCCTCAACGATGTTGCACAGTGGTTTGGGTCGTGATATAAGTGATTGATTCAAAGTCTCTTTATATATCTAAAATATTATATAGATATGAGGGTCTTCGTTATAGTAAATCATTAATATTATTTTATTTTCCCTTTTTTTGTGGTTTCAACCACTGTTCTTTTAGACAGAAAAGCATCTGGGAATAAGCCTGACAAAGAGAGACATGCAGAAATAAAAGAACTTGGGGGGTGGATGTGGTCTCTAATTGAAAGCATACCATCATATCCCAGAAGAAAAGAGAGGACGTCTACAAAAAATAAAATAAAAGAGAGCCCACACGTGCAACATCTTCAAGTTAAGATGTGTGGGAATGTATCTTGAAGATACAGTATGGTCCTACCCTAAACATATTAAATATTGTGCATTTATTAAGTGTTTCGTAAGGTGTTTCTTATTTAAAATTCTATATAAAAGGGGTTGGTTGGGAGTTTCAGGAGTGGATGAGTCGCTTAAGACCTCAAAAATAGGGTGACCACTGTAGTCCCCCGCATTAGTAGCATATAGATTGTGTTTATATACTCGTATAACGAAAGCGATGCCGATGCCGAGGACGACCAGACCAAGAGACGTGTTTTGCATATTAAATAAACTTCATGTCGTCAGCGTCTCGCGCGCATTAATTAAGACCGCGTGCAAGACCCTAAGAGAGTTTTTAACAAAATTCATACGAATGTATCCACAATGGAACCTTAAATTATTTCTGTGGCCGTATGCAGATTATGGAGATGTGAATGATACAAATGGATTGAGGAGTTGGCAGTCCAAAAACACACAAAAACGTGACTCAGTCAGGAGAACACGCTGCGGGTAGGAGGGTCCAATCAAAAATGCCTGGACGTACGGAGTGTATACATCCATAGATGATTTCTGGCAGATAAGTGTTTCTTCGTCTGGAACTGGGATCGGTCTTATTTACGGGAGGGGGAATGCGTATAAGGTGCGGCTATAAACATATTTTACAAATTATTATGGTGCCTGGATTCCATTCCATTTAGGGGGCGCCAAAATTGGGGTAATCCCCTGCCCCTTGATCTTCTCACTTCACACATGAAGCTAATTTCCGAGATACGTATCACAGTTGTGTATCTTTCCAGATAAAAGCTTCTTTAATTTAACGCTACATTATTTACAGTTCTTTATGAAGAGTGGCTAAAATGTGTTTTATTAAAAATAGTTTTTGAAATAAAAATTTATTTTTGGGTGTAAAGCTTTTCTATAATGTATGACTTGTTTAAAATATTATATAAAACCCCGATTTGTAACCCAGCATCCACGGAGGCACACATTAAATCAAATCATTTTTGCCATACAGGGCAACCTTTGCCCCTACAAGGCCCTTGCGCCCACCCACCCTTCAACCCCCTTTTAGCCGTCAGCTTAGGCAAAGGGAGAGCAACGTCCCAGAGCCAGGAACTCGAGGGGTGAAATGCGGCAACTGCGCATCGGTCCAAATCAGCTTGCCACCAGGCGGGGCAGGGAGACATAAATAAGTATAATAATTTTTTTTCAGAGGCAGGGATAATGTTTGGCAGAGAGGAGATGCGTGCCGACAACGTGCTCTTAGTTATTACAGCTGTTCGCGGTGAAAGGAGGAGGCCAGGGAGCCGGATGACACTCTCTCTTCTTCAAATGGGCCGTAACCTCAACGTCTGATGTTGTTAACAAAACGTATCTCATTTTCCGCCAGTTGTCCTCTCTCCCTCGCGTTAAGGGTGAAAATAACTCCCCCTCCAGAACGGTGAAACTGAGAGAAGATATGGGTGTTTACGATTGAAAAATTAAGGACCAAAGTGTTATACCAATTTTGAAAACTTAAAATGTAGCTAAGACTAAATGAAATGAAATCCTGGCAATAACTTATTCATATCCTTGGAGTTCACAAAAAACGTTGCCTACTTTTATGTCAGATCTTTGGGAATCAAAGAGTACCGGGTATAAACATTAAACTCCCTACCCTTAAAGCTCTTAAAACATTTTTTAGTAAAAAATACATTAAGAATGCTCCAATAAACAAGTTAGTTAATCCCAAGTCAAGTCCCCCGAGACATTTTCTGATGTTTTCCCCCCCAAAAACTTTAAATGCTACATTTACTCCGCACCCACTTAAGTTTTGAAAATCTGGAAATTCTTTCCGACTGAGACCATAAATTGCTTGCCTTGCTAGAGCTTATAAAATATCTTGATCCAACATAATACTTTCCCTTTATATATATTTTGAAATACTACATAGAATGCTTTTGGAAGTTCTGGGGAGCACTTAAACGACTCGAATATATGACAAATGCTTTTTAATGGCCCCGACAAAGGCTTCCATTCACTGAGCCGTGGAGCTATTCATGTGGATTTGTAGGGAATTTCGAAAAGCTGGAGTAAGATTCTTTTGAATTGCGATTAGGCTAGCTGCGTTGCCAATTTTCACCATCATTATAATGCAATTATTTACGAAATTATCGAAAACTTGCTCTGCGCCTGTAATTTCGCGAGTCTCGGAGTTGACAAACCGCTTTGAACTTTTGGAAAATGAGGCAAAAAAGCGTCAGCAATGGCTCATAAAACACAAAGCTACGACTGCATGATGACGTCAGACGCCTTTCTATAAGTGGAGTCACATTCCTGCGGCTGCTGCAACGGAACTAATAATAAGTCAAGCGAATAACCATTATGTTGGGGGCAAAATTCTATTGAAGCGTCTGCAGTTGCTCGTTTTCTGGCATGAGAACATATTGAACTTGTACACTAGAAGAAATATATCCCAGTTCTTGCCAGCTATCTGAAATATATCTTTATAAATCAAATAATTGGTATTCCCCAAGTGTAAAATACTTGATAGGATGTAGACCCTCCACCCAGCACTCCCCTTTGCGTGTTGTTAAAACAATCGCCGCGTGTGATGTGCCTCAATCGTCAAGGTATCATAACACGGTCTTTGAAGAGGGCCCAGAAAGTGTCAGGAGGGGCACATCAATCATTTGTAATTACGGCCAGAGGCCTGTGCCATCTCTATTCTCCTATTTCGGATTCTTTCCTCCATTCTTTTCCATTTGGATGTCTAGAGAACGGAAATAGATTCTTTTCCAAAGATTCTGCCTTAGAGTGATCTATGTGCCTTCATATTTGATGGAGGTCATTATTTCTTATAGGTTTTTTAGCAGATAAGTCTCATAGAGATAACCTGTGACCTAGTTGATAAGGGATCTACAAGTTTTTATTTAATCTGTACAAAAAAATTATTCACACAGCAACGGGGGACCACTGTCTGGCCATAATTCCATGTGTTCCATTTGATTCGCAAACACTTAAATTGCCAGCTTCCTGTTTATTTGTTTTTGTGTTACACATTTTTCAGTGTTTTTGTTTTTTATTGGTTTGCTGGAACTTAAAGTTCCATTACACATTACCCGCCTGCCATGTGTGTGAGCTGAATTTCAATTAAATTAAATGAAATTGCGAATTAAACGACTGCGACTGCAGACAGCTTTCCAACTTCCTCGTGAAAACATTAATATTTTTAAATGTATTTACTTAATGGTGTAAGTTTCTAAAATTGTTCCTCTGAGAAGGGTCTTCCTTGGCAGCAGCAACAGAGATATAATATAAATACAAGCAAAAAATTGGTGGAGGAATTTTTTTAATCAATTTCAATTGAATGATGACCCGCACAATCAACGTAAGACGAACCAGAGAGAAAAAATTCAAGACGAAAATTGCTTCAATAAAATGTAATAAGTTGATGTCTTTTAGATCTTTTACATAACCTGTAGTATTTGCACTTAAATAATATTTTTATTGTGGCGATAAGGTGAATTTGTTATTTGCGAATTATTTTTCAGGGATTTTTCAAAGAAACTCATTATATTATAAGCCCCTAATTTGATATTAAAGGTGTGTGTTATCTAGTAAATTTTGCACAATCACCAGCACTATATTAGCTTTCCATAAGCCTTGAAGTAATTTTATAAACATGAAAATAATGTCAATCATTTTTAAATTGGAATATAATCGAAAAGTAAATATATCCAACGAGGATATATCCACGAGGAAAATGGACTTATATGGATATGATCAAAGTTTATTCATTGCTGGGCCTAGGCTGACTAATTCAGTATCTGACCCACTGCAATTCAGCCCATCTACACCTCCACATCCCCAGCTACCGCCCCCGGGCCCTACACTCTATTTCCCGGACGGCTGAGGCAATGAACCGCAAGTTTATCTGCCCCTGCACACCAAAAGATACAAATGTATATTGTACATGCGAGAGCTCGTACAGATACAAAGTCGGGTAAATACACAGCTACAGAATGTAAAAACAAAAAGGCCATGTAAACGAAAAGTAAACGCAATTAAAAATGCATAGAAATGTTTGGAAAACGCATTGCAACAGTCAGGTCCACGGGGAAAATGGGTAAAAGTCAGTAAAAGTCTCGAGGAATGTGTCAACAAAGATAAGAATCTAAAATCTAGAATGAAACTGAATCTGACAAATAAGTAAGTCAGACCCACATATCTCCAAAGCCCTTTAACGTTTCACCAGAAATCACGAAAGCATCTGTAATTTCCGGATATCATGGATTTTTCAACAGCTCGGAATTCTTAGATGATTTCCTCAAACAAATAAAAGCTAAAACGAAAAAGTAAAGTGTTATTACTCACCAATAAGGCCAACAGCTGCGTACAGCATTAGCCATTTGAGGCGTTCCATGATTATATTCATATTATAGGCCATACACTGGATTGTGTATAAGTTCCTCTTGAGGGTAGGTCTGCTTATCGAGTTTATGCAAAAAATACACGAAGAGACCCTTTGTTTCAGATGGGACACACGCGATAACTGAAAAGAAGAGAATTTTAGTTTTATTTTGAAATACATTAGTCTATATATTTGTTAACTAGTCATACTACTTTATAACCGATTTCCCAGACAATTGTTTACCCACAAAGCCATAGAAAAGTTCCTCTGAAACACAATATAAAAAGAATATGAGCCCTACGCAATAAAGAAAAACTGACTTCTGGAAGGAGGCGACTGTGGATAGATGTCATTAATTAAACCACAAATGGATAATGGGATGGGGGACTCGACAGCTTTGACAACTTCGTTCTGTGCCTTCTGCTGTCCATAAAATGACTCCCTCCGGCGCCCACCCCCACCGACACCCCACTTTGGTGGAAAAAAAGACACTTTATGACAGGCAGGAAGTCACGATTCCACATTTCTGTCTGTATTGCCGTAATCCCCTCGATGTCGGGTCCCTGAACCCCCCCAACTTCGATGCCTGGCCAGCGTCTTATTTTAATCCATGAGATAGCCTCTGATTGTTCAATACACATGTGTGAGCTTTTCGAAATAGACTCAAAATGGCTTGGCTTTTTAACGCTTAATTAACTACAAAGTTGATTCCATCATTCGCGCATGCCACAAATTGTTGTAGAAGAATGAATTTAATTTTCATTTCTTATTTTGCATTCAATTGAGGTCTGATCTAGCTGTTAGATATCCCCAGTCCTATCTACGACTTTTTATTTACTTTGAGGGTTGCGCACGCGTTGTAGCTTTGTGTAAAAAAAATAGACATATTTTGAAAAAGTTTTCCCTCATATGGTGGGTTGGTGGTTGGTGGAGGGTAGGCTCTGCAAATGTTAGCTTTTCAATTGGTTTAATGATCTAGCTGTCATGCCCAGCCAGGGTTAACTGACTTCATGTTGGCTCGACAGCTGTGCTGTCCTGGACTCTGGGGTGGCCAGCACGCTCACAGGGGGTGTGAACGAAACTTTAAGGTGTGTTTCTATTCAAATTCAAATATAATACCTCAGATAATACGTAAAATAATATTTGAGAATATACATAAAGGAAGAATGAATCATATTTTCCAGATTTTTAAAGCAAATTCTTGAAAATTCAAAAGAAACAATTTAGAAAACATCTGGTAATCAGTCAACAGCTACGTAAAGAATCCATGTACGGATACGCTTATGTATCTGAAGATACAATACATACAATTTACAATATACAATATAAAACAACTCGACCCCTCCCTCAGGGCAGACCCACACGATCAATCGCGTGGTAAAATCAACGAATCAAAAACATTATTACTCATTCTTGCATTTTTGTATTCTTTTTAGTCTGTCTGGCTGGCTGGTTGAATGTTTAACTAAAATTGGGGTGACGAGCCAATAAATTCAGCGCAAGGGTGGGTCCACATGGGGACAGAGTGCAGTGGCCCAGTGCAGGGCCGAGGGACAGGACCATTGTCCAGATCCCAGCGCGATGCGGTGACCCATTCGCGCCAGAAAGTTTCCGCACTGCGTCCCTAATTGAGATTCAAGTGCACTCGATGGCAGCAAAAACAAAAGGCCAATATTTATTTGGTCTCCCAGTCTTTGTCAGCCTTTGTTCACTTTAACCTTTCCTGCTGTGTCATCCTGGTGCCCGAGTGGAAATCAATATTTGTCAGCAGGACAGGCGGCAAACAGAGGTTCATCAAACCACTAAGAGCGGAAGCCCAACAAAAGAGACTCTTCATAGTAAAGGATATGAAAATATATTTAAAATATTTCTTCTAAAACTAAAGTCACCAGTTTATTCCTATGAATAGTGAGTCATACGGAAGATTGGCAGACAGCCCACCACGAGGCAGTGCACCGCCTAGCAACAGGATGACGAGCCGACGAAAAACCAGATGGAAACGTTGGAAAATACCGAGGAAATCGCAGTCGGGCGGAGGACAAAGTCCTAGGGTAAAGGGAGCGCAACACTTGTGAAATCAAATAAAGGAAACTTTAGGCAGCTGCATGGGATTTCAGGGATTTCTACAGATGCCTTTCGCCTGCCAGGGGTTGAATTAGTGCACACACACACAGACTCAAGGATACTCAGTGGTGGCATAAAGGCTCAGTTCAGCTCAGCGTATGTGTGCCACATGGAAACTGCGAGCAATTTTAAAAGATGCTTGAAAACCAAGTGCCCTGAGTAGGGAAAACTACCTGACGGACACAAAGGATCAGGACCGTAGAGAAGGACCAAGGACCGGGCGGCAGGCAGCAGGTTGCACACATGAACACACACACACTAACACGAACGGGAAACAGAGTTGCTTTTGGGCGGAAGAGAGAGCGCATGCGCCGAAAAAAAATTCGCTGAAAAATTCACGGACCAAAATGATTTCCTTCAAAGGCGAATTTATAAATGAAAAGTACAGAGAAACCTCTAGAATTGTACCCAAGAGACCTCTATAAAGGGCGATTTCCAATATTAAAGACTTTTCAGGACGTATCTCTAGTAGTTTTGCAATTTTCACACCTTTTTGCACATGTGTATGTGTCTGTATGGGAGCAGTGCAGAAAGCAACCATTTTTGCATTCCCTGAATCGGAAAAACATCGGCTCTGGCGGAAAATCAATAAAAAGACAGGCTAAATTAATCAAATCGACATTAAAATTGCCTAAAAACCACACATCATATTCGGTTTTTTGGCTAAAATGTCGCAGACAACCGTTACTCGGCGGTGGGCGTGGGCAGGACTCACATATACACACGCAACCCATACATACACGCCACTCACAAAGAAGTCGCCAGACAACGATGGCGAAAATTTCTTCAGGAATTTGTCGATTTTCTTACCGTTTTCGCCTTTTTAGCCGGCCAAATTCGATGATTTCGTTAATTAATTTTTGTCAATTCACACACTCACACACATACACTGTGGCAGTGGTGGGCTATTTGCAGCAGGGTGCCACTAATCCACGGGGGTGGCGACTCCGCACAAAATCAACCGCACACACAGGCACAAGCTCACACAGATACTCTGCTATTCGATTCGATCGCTTTTATTGCTGTTGCATACTATTATTTACTTTTATTTCACAGCATTCACGCACTCAGAACGCGCGCCGCTAGCACGAACCACCACTGGATCCAATGGAACCGGTTGGCGGGGGTGTGGGTGGCTTACCGTACCGCTGCCGAATCCGTATCCGTATCCCAAAACAACGCACACTCTCACACGTATCGCGCGAATCGCCGACAGACGTTAACTCTGCTTCTGGTTTTCTCGACGGTCCAAACAAGACTGCCAGATACAACCACCCCGACGTATCTGTATCCGTATCTCTCGGTTTTTGAGAGCGGAGGGGTATTTGTTTGGGAAATTCGATGGGACTTTTAGCACCTGTTACTCACTGTAGGGAGTTTGTTTTGATTTTGAGTTGAAATAAGAGCAATCAGTAGCTTGAAGATACTATTTTTTGGAGTCTTTTTAAAGATATGTTGTAATCGAAGTGATTTAAATAAGTTAGAGTTAGATAAGTTAGATGTTATTAGAGTTTAAGTACTATCTTTTACTGGTTCTCTTGATGGTTTTTAGTCACCTCTGGTCAGGTCAAGTTCAGGTTGAATCTTCAAGTCTTTCCTTTTTTTAGCTCATGTCTATCCAAAACCGGTTCATATATATATCTTAGAGACAGAATTTTATCTTATTCATTATTATTAATATTAAATTTTAAATATGTTTTCACACCCTTCCCTTCCCAAATCCACAAACGAAACATTTTCTTTTAAATTATCAATCCAGGAGACTGGCAAGGAAATGAATAGCATTCCTGCATCGCATTTTACTTTTCCACAGTAAAAAATGATGGTAGTCGGGGCTTAAATCCGGGGAATCTGTTTTGGGAAATTAATTGCCCACTGGGAACATTACTGCGAAGTGTTGCTGAAATATTGTTGCCAATGTGGTACCTATGTTGCTGAAACATTATAGCCCTAGTAGTTCCACAGATTTTTCAATATTTCACCCAAATTAGTCACAAAAACACACTCTTTGGATTATCGACATAAATATATTTATTTTCTTATCCAACAATATCCACACAAATGATTTGCCGAGCGTTTATTGTGGAAAATCTGCCAAGAACGATTGGTATGTAATTTGAAATGCAGATTTTCAACGAGTACGTTTAATAAGTACATTAATCTCAATTTAAAAATGCATATTCACATATATATATATAATATTCGGAGTATTCGGCCAACAAAACATATTAAAAACACAACCAAATAATAAAACTTACTTTGTAAATAAAATGGAACTTGAGTATGTCGTCATAGTACGAGTATTTGTTATCTTTTAATATTAAATGTTAAATGCATTAGGAAGAATTGCTTATAAAGAATACGAGTATTTGGAGTTGTAACAAAAGTCATGTCAAATACGAGGGAAGACACAAGTGTTTACAATTAACCTAAACCTTAAAATCAATAATAATAAACGTAACTTAACACTGATTCTTATTTACATAAAAAAAATACCATGAGAGATTCGAATTCGAAGCTTTTTAAAGCCTTTGAGCGACATGTTTGTGGGTTTCTCAATGAGTGTGTGGTCTTGTGAGTATCTTAAGTATCGGGTCAAGTCTTTACAGTTGAATCTTTTGAGGATAGTTAGTTTCATATGCTATTTGTATACGTAAATTAAAATAAATGCATACCAACTAAAGAAACAGAAAACCATAAGTCTGTAACATGACTGTGGATGAAAGTTCTTCAGTACTTGGACCCAGGTTGTGTCCTGGGAGTGCTTTTTGTACACAAATAAATCTGGATATTCTGAAAACCTGACAGTTGCTTCTTAAAAATATAAATTCTGACAAAAAATTCGCGCAAATTGTTGTAGTAGGGACTTGGTTCCGGTCGCTACTTGAGGAAAGTTTTAAATTCGAATTCAATTACGGCGGCTGGCGTCCTGGATGATAATCTTGTTCTTCTGACGCGTCACTTTTGTAGCTGTGGGCGGTGGCATAAGTTGCTTGAGCTGCTCCGGCTTGAAGCTAATCAGGGCCTTGTCCTTCACCTTTCCAATCGCTCCAGTGGTTGTAGTTGTGGTCGTGGTGGTGGCCGTGGCTGTGGTGCTAGACTCGATCAGAGCAGTAGACTCTTCCGCAGTGGAGCCCGAAGAGCCCGCAGCCGCTGCCGCAGCGTATCTGGTGAGCACCTGGAACTTGGCAAAGATATTGCGACCGCTGCGCTGCTCTTTGTCCTTGTACTTGTCCAGAGCCGCTCCGGTGGGCATCGGCTTGGAAGCTTTCACCATAGCCTTGCCGTGGTTTCCGCTATTTGCCTTGTAGAAGTCCATCTCGTAGTTGCTAGCCGCTGCGGTGGTTGAAGTTGTTTTGGGGACCAGGGCCCTTTCTCCATAGCTAGCCGAACTGGCGGACGTCTCCTCGGCCATGTGTCGCAGCATTAGAGTGAGCTTCATTTCGTGTTGGCGCTGCAACAGGACGGCATTCCTCTCGCCCTCGAGGCGAGCCTGACGCACCGCATTGGACAGCACCCGCTCCTTCCACTCCCAGGCATCGCGCTCCCGTTCCAGCTGTATCAGTTGCAGCTCCAGCTTACGGGAGGAGTCGCGCAGATCGATCACTTTGGTGAAGTACTTGTACAACAGGGTGCGCATCTCATCTTCCGAAAGACGATTTAGACGCTCCATGAGCATCTGTTCACCTTTTTCGCGTTGCAGGCGCTCGCTGGTATCGATGGAGCGGTGGCCACAGATAAGTTCGTTTTTGAACTCGATGGCCGCGTCGATTGCCTCGATGGCCTCGTCGCACTCCAACAGCTTGCGCTCCTCCTTTTGGGTCAACACCTTTTCTCGCTTAAGCTTTCGGTCTAAATGACAACGCTCCTCCAGAAGCAGGTCTCTAGTGCAGCGCAGGTTGCGGATTTCGTGCCGCAGACTCTCCTGCTGTTCCGGTCCCGGTTGCCCTTCCAAGTTGTCCGACTTCTCGCGCAGAATATGATTGAGATGCGTAATCCTCGCCTGAACAGCCTTCAATTGCCGGCCCTGTTGTTCGGGGCCATCTAGAGCCGGTTTTACCAGCTCCTTGCACGGCTCCTTACCCTTGTCCTGCAGCTGCTGCAGTTTCGTCAACTCCGCCTCCAGTTGATCGCGCAGTTTTCCCTCCTTTCGCAGCTTCTTCTCCAGGTCTTCGGCCTGCTTTCGGGATTCGGCCAAAGACTGCTGCAGCTTCTTCACCTTTTGGCCGCTTTCGCCGGCAATGTGCTTGATGGAACTCAGGTCTTCCAAGCGCCGCTCAAGGTGTGCGATAGCCGAGGTCCATCGCTCGATTTCTGCCTGGTCGCGGCCCTGCACCAGTGCCTTGCCCAGGTGTTTCTTGGCCTTCTCGCATTCGGCTTCCAGCTTGCCTCGTTTCTTGTTGAAGCGCTGCTTGGCGTGGCTGCGCGTGTCGCTGTTCTTCACCAGTTCGCCAATAATGTTCTGCTTCACCTTCATAGTTTTCTGGATCTCGTGCAACTGCTTTTCGCGCCCCTCGATCTCAGCTCCTAGTTTGCGCAACTTCTTCTGCAGTTGTTCCACAGGCGAGTTTGCGACGGCCAATGCTGCTTTACGCAGCCCCTCGCCCGACGAACTCTCCAGAGGATCGACAAACGGCTCGCCTTCACTGGGTGGGTTTGGTTGTTGGGCAGCCACGCGACTTAGCATAGCTAGTTCCGATGTGCTCAAGCTGGCACCTGGTTGAATACTTCTCCTGCGACCTATTCAAATGTAGAGCGTGAGTATCAAGAGATTCAATATTTTGTTTAAAAAATCATACCACCTATGCTGGTCTTCCTGTCCTCGCTTTGCTCAGCCTGCAGTTTTGGCTCGGTGTCTTGGTCATGACTCTGCATCACCGCCTGGGGGTGCTTGGCCAGATATTCGGTGTACTTTTCCAAAATCAGGGCATCTGTCTTGGCTCGGAATTCCTCTTTGAGACCTTCCAGCTTGTCTGCAAAATCGGGACGCTGCGACTCGTTATCCGTGTCGTTCTCATTATCCGAATTAGCCGCCTCCGAATTGGCTGCTTCTGAATTGACTGCATCCGAATTGGCTGCCTCCGAGTTGGCTGGCTCGGTGTTGCCATGCTCTAAAATGTCCATTTCTTCCGGCTCCTCAGCCTCCTGTATGGGCACCAATGGCTGCTGGTGGCGCATGGCCTCCGTGGAGCTAAGGCATTCCTCGCACTCCTGTTTCAGGAACATCCACTCCGCAATTTGTTCCTTTTCCACTTCGCTAATCAGCTTTGAATCTATTAATCTGAAAATAGGCTTCGGGATAAGCTCTCAGGATGAACTAAATAAATACTTACTTTGCGAACAGCCCCTCTGCATTGGAAACCAGCTTGCACCACTGACTGGCCGCGAATTGCAGTCCAAAATTATCACCTGGTGCAGCCTGAGCTAGTGGTCCTGCCCCAGGATGGTGTAGGGATTGCAGTTGCGGATCTGGCGGCCTCACGATCATAGTGTTGTCATCAGAAAACGTATTCATTATCACGACGTTGCGTACACACTGCACCTTAAAGGCGAACTGCAGGTTGCCCATTGTTTCCGACAAGTGCTCCTCCAGTGGCGATACGCACAGCAGCACCAACGTCTGAGCTCTACCTCCAAACGAGTCCTTCAGCAAGCTTGTAAGAGTGGTCTCGCCATAGGGAATGTTTCCGTTTACAGCATACATTCGATCTGGATCAGTGAGGGTGTACACAACCTGCTCCAGCATGTGCAAGCCGTCGTCCCGGGGTCGACCAGGTGGCGGTTCGCCACAGCGCTCCGTGCCGCACAGGTCCGAAAAGCTAGCCGTGGATAGCCGATGCTGGAGCAGTCCTTCCTTGGACACCCACTGCTGCTCCAGTGTCACGGTGAACAGCGTGTGCGCAGGCGCAGAGTGGCGTGCAACGAATCCCACCTGCAGCAGGCGGAACACCGCGTCCACATTGGTGCAGTGTACATTGCCAATGCCCAAAAGGTCGCACACATCCCCCTCGCAAATCTCAACAAATCCAACGTTGACGGCGTATGTGCGTTCTGAAAAGGAAACATGCATGAGACTTTGATGGCAAAGAGAATTAAATCCGAGCTTACCTGGGTGTGAAGATATGTGGGCAAATATATCTCTCACGCATAATTGAACCACTCCCTCCACGGCGTCATTCTGGGAGTCATCGTAAACCGTCCCATACAGAGTGTAGGTCTTGCCCTGACCCCGCTGTCCATAGGTGACGACAGAGGCGTCAAAACCCTCCAGGAACAAGCTTATTAGTGGTTGGACGGTCTGGTGATACACCTGCCGCTGACTGCAGTTGCTATCCAAGGCGTGGGTTACGGGCACCGAGTGAGGGCCCACCTGGATGAGCCCGGCCGCTATGTTATCTATTGGATCTCCTCCCGGCACAGCACTGGGCAACCCCAAAGAGGAGCTAATAGGAATTGCCTGAACGCAGTAATGGGCCTCATTGGACTCGCTCATGCCACCTTCATTCCCATTGGCATCCGCCTTGGTCTGGGGTTTGGGAGGAACATCTTCCCCAGAATTTCCGTTCTCATCTGGCACTTCCTGGGGCTTTTCGTCGGCGGGCGCTTCCTCGGGGGACTTGTCTTCGGGCCTCTCGCTATTGTCCTTGGACCCCTCCTCATCCCTGACTGGCACCTCCTTGTCGCTTTCGAGATTGTCAGTCTTCTTTCGTTCCTTTGGCTCACTGTACGGGAAAATACGCACAGCCACCTGTATAGGTAACTCCATGGTGTCGGTTTTTCTCCTGATTAAAAAGAACACCTTTCATTTGACTCCCCACAGAGCGGTGTGCATTTTTTTGCGCTTCCTTCGAAAATGTTTGGCTAAATCGATATGCGAATTCAAGGCAGAAACAACGCTTCGGACGGCGCTACCAGACAGACAGGTGCCATTGATGTTAATTCAATCCCTAAAGAGGGAAAAAATGTGCCTCAACGTTTGGTATTCCTCAGATGCATCCGGTAAAAACCTCTTACCAATAAATAAATCAATTAAAATTCCTCTAACGATTGTCTATACCTCCAACCATCCGGCAGCTCTGATTTGAGGTGGTATAGAAACATCGATAATCACAGCAATCGGTGTTCTCGATAACTTTCTCTGATTCAGAAGAGCCGGACCCAGGCCACAATAGTCCATCCCTAATCATTTTCACGTTGTTTTTTCAGCGCGTGTTGTCTTTGTGCGAAAACTCTTAATTTGTTGATATAAGTACATTCGTGGACCAACAACATGTCGAAGCGTCGCATCGAAGTGGGTGAGACCTATGGCAGCAAGCTGAAAAAGTGAGTGTCACTATTCTAGCCGTTGGGACGCCAATAATAAGCCTTTCTCTTCCACCAAACAGAGGAAAGGAAGCGTCGGCTCCCTCGTCTTCTTCGGCAGGAGCATCAGCAGCAGCTACGTCTGCGGCCGGGACAGTGGCCCAGATCCTTGGCGGATTTGTGCCCAACAAGCAACCACCGACCATTAACCCGCTGACCAACAAGCCGTACTCAGTGCGGTACCAAAACCTGTACAAGAAGCGCATAACCCTGCCGGTGTTTGAGTATCAGGCAGACTTCATGCGGCTGCTTAGCCAGCACCAGTGCATCGTACTGGTAGGAGAGACGGGGTCCGGTAAGACCACACAGATCCCTCAGTGGTGCGTGGATTTTGCTGTCAGCAAGGGCAGGAAGGGCGTCTCCTGCACCCAGCCCCGTAGGGTGGCAGCCATGTCCGTAGCGCAGCGTGTCTCTGAGGAAATGGACGTCAACCTGGGGGAAGAGGTCGGCTATTCCATTCGATTTGAGGACTGCTCTTCAGCCAAAACCTTGCTGAAGTACATGACCGACGGTATGCTGCTCCGAGAGGCCATGTCCGATCCCATGCTAGAACAGTACCAGGTAATCCTGCTCGACGAGGCTCACGAACGTACTTTGGCCACCGACATCCTGATGGGCGTGCTTAAGGAGGTGATCCGCCAGCGCAATGACCTTAAATTAGTTGTCATGTCCGCCACCCTTGATGCTGGCAAGTTCCAGCAGTACTTTGACAATGCCCCGCTGATGAACGTGCCAGGACGCACGCATCCAGTAGAAATCTTCTACACCCCAGAGCCGGAGAGAGACTATCTGGAAGCTGCCATTCGTACTGTTATCCAGATCCACATGTGCGAGGAAATTGAAGGTACGAATACCTTTGTTCCGAAAAGGCTTTACTTAATAATTTTTCCATTTATAGGCGACATTCTCATGTTTCTTACGGGTCAGGAGGAAATTGAAGAAGCCTGCAAGCGCATTAAACGTGAAATCGACAATCTTGGATCGGAAATTGGAGAACTGAAATGCATTCCCCTTTACTCGACGCTACCACCCAATTTGCAGCAGCGCATCTTCGAGTCGGCCCCGCCTCCCAATGCCAACGGCGCCATCGGGCGTAAGGTGGTGGTGTCCACCAACATTGCTGAAACATCTCTGACCATCGACGGAGTAGTGTTTGTCATAGACCCGGGATTTGCTAAACAGAAGGTTTATAATCCCAGAATCCGTGTGGAGAGTCTTCTGGTCTCTCCCATCTCCAAGGCTTCGGCACAGCAGCGAGCGGGTCGTGCTGGTCGTACGCGTCCGGGAAAGTGCTTCCGTCTCTACACGGAGAATGCTTTTAAAAATGAGATGCAGGACAACACGTATCCCGAAATTCTTCGCTCCAACTTGGGTAAGTCTCATTGAAAGTATTTTATTATATTTGTGGCTTATACTTGACTTATTTTCGGATATTTAGGAACCGTTGTCCTTCAGCTAAAGAAACTGGGTATTGACGATCTGGTGCACTTTGATTTTATGGACCCCCCGGCACCGGAGACCCTCATGCGTGCCCTGGAGTTGCTCAACTACCTGGCTGCCTTAGACGATGACGGAAACCTGACAGATTTGGGTGCTGTAATGTCAGAGTTCCCCCTGGATCCCCAGTTGGCTAAGATGCTGATTGCCAGTTGTCAGCACAACTGTTCCAATGAAATCCTTTCTATTACCGCGATGTTGTCGGGTGAGATGATATAAAAAGCTATGATAAGAGCTTACCTTTAAGGTTAGGAAACAGTTTAGGTTTTAGAGGAAACCAATTGTTCCATCAGTTGCTTCTCTCTAAAAAAATCTTTCAAGAAAACTCGAACCCATTACATTTTTATTTGAAAATTAAATTGAAATTATCAGTTAGCTTAGAGGAATTTAAGTATAAGTTTAAGTGCAAAGGAAAAAGTTTGTTCAATTTATTTGTTCTTTGCATCCAACCCGAAACAAAAGTTGCACATGCGTTGAAGTATTCAGTCACGTAATCATTTATATGGAATGCTTTGTGGCTCCTCTTGCTTTATTAAATGAATGACATGTAATGAATTAAGTAATTCCAAACGCAATTGCAACTCACGAATGCAACCAATCTTTGAATCAAGCTCCTAGATTGCCTAGCTGACAAAGAGTGAGCACAATCTATTTGTTTATATAAGCCCCAATATGAAAATTGTTTTGAACTTGCGCTTAATCGAAAACAAACCAATTTAAACGTGCCAAAATAAAGTGCCACAATGCTTTGTCCGACCCAACGAGGCCAAAAAGGCAGCCGATGAGGCCAAGATGCGCTTTGCCCACATTGATGGTGATCATCTGACCTTGCTGAATGTCTACCATGCTTTCAAGCAGAGTAAGTAACAAGCTATTAGATATTAAAATCGTAACAAACTAAAAGATGTGCAATATTTCAGGCAACGAAGATGCCAATTGGTGCTACGAGAACTTCATTAACTTCCGTTCTCTGAAGAGTGCCGACAATGTCCGCCAGCAACTGGCTAGGATCATGGATCGTTTCAATCTGCGGCGCACCAGCACCGAGTTCACCTCGAAGGACTACTACGTAAACATACGAAAGGCCCTTGTCCAGGGCTTTTTCATGCAGGTGGCTCACCTGGAGCGCACCGGACATTATTTGACCATAAAAGACAACCAGAACGTACAGCTTCATCCGTCAACTTGCTTGGACCATAAGCCCGACTGGGTCATCTACAATGAGTTCGTCCTGACGACCAAAAACTATATTCGCACAGTGACGGACGTAAAGCGTGAGTAGTCATGAGTCATTTTAGACCTTTATATTTATTTATTTAATTTTTTGTTTACAGCTGAGTGGCTTCTGAGCCTGGCACCGCAATACTACGATTTAAACAACTTCCCCCAGTGCGAGGCCAAGCGCCAACTTGAGCTGCTGCAGCAACGAATGGAGACTAAACAGTACCAGAAGGGATTCTAATTTCACCGACCGCTGATTCAGCGCTTGGGGCGCCTAAGGGAGGGGATTGGGGGTTTGGAAGCTCCAGAGATACTTTTCGGTCACACATAAGGATAAAGATGAACTGTTTTGCTTTTTATTGTTTGCTAAATTTAATCCTAAGCACATAGACACGAGCATCTACTGAACTTTAATATCCACGAACCCCGTTTAGTTAGTAGTCAAAATAAAGAAAAGCATCTTTTTATAAAATAACTCCAGTCCTGCTGTCAGCCTTCAGCCGTTGGTTCTTTGAAACTGAATGAGGATGACCAGATAGGTTGCTATGGCCGACGCAAACTGGAGAAGGAATTGCGCTTTAAGAAGTCTATATGGTTTATATATCTTTCAATACTTTACCGACGTCAGGATCGTTCGGTTGACTCGACACAGACCACAGGCCGAAAAGTCAGCGTCCACTACCAATAGTTGCTGCCAGAACTTCTTCACAGCCTCCGCCAGAATGGGTTCATGCACCTTCCTCTCGATCTCGCACACAATCTGTATGGTCTTGCGCGACTCTCGGGCAGCCAAGTGACACGGCTCCACAACCATCAGCAGGCGCAAAAAGTGAAACACTATCCAGAGCATTTGAACCCACAAGTAGCCGTTGTCCCGCTTGCTGAGGAGCTCCAGAAAGAGGAAGTAGGCGGTGGCCACCAGATGCAGCAGGCAGGACACCAGGATAAAAAGCACGGCTATACCAAAGGAGCTGTTAGAAAACAAGATAGTGACAATCTCAACATAGAAGGATTCAGATAAACCTACTTGGAGAGCAGGTGGACGCACTTGCCCAACGACTCATGACTGTCGGCCATCGCCTTGATGAGCAGCCCCTTGTTCTTGGCTGGAAAAGGAACCAGTTTGAGTAACTCCACGTTGAGTATCAGACTGTGTGCGGCTGTTTTTTGTTCACCTGCGGATACACTGGGCAGGGACTCGCTATTCAGCTTGGTAAGGCTGGAGTGGAGGGTTGCGGGCATAGCTAAAGGATTCATGCTGATGGTCTTTACGGTGCTCACCTTGCGGGCTTTTCCCGCGTTAGAGTCCTTGGAATCTGCGAAAGGGACTTGGTTAAGATTGTTTTAAGGTGTTTCATGGACCCATTACCTCCAAGGAAACTGCTGGTGAGCATCAGGTTTAGGCGTCCAAAGCGCCTGCCCAGACCATAAGCCGTGTTTGCAAAATTAATTTGCAGAGCAGTTAGGATAAAGTAGAGACTATAGAAGGGTATATACCAATGCACATTGAGTTCTGAAAATCAGTTAAATAATTAAAGAAATATATATGTATAAGAATGTAACTAATTTTTGATAACAATTCAAATACCTGTATCCGAATGCGGTATATTCATCTCTTGGGCGATCCGCACCCAAGTTCCAACATCAAGTCCAATCAGCAAGGATATGGCTATCAGAGAGGCCAAAGCCATTCCCAGAGCCCTCCATCGGTCCCTCTTGAGGTTGTTGTAAGCATTCAAAGTATTGTCGATCTAAGGATTGGAGGTCTCATTAAAGAAAACTGAAAAGATAGTCAAGATTCACGTGGAATTTCACCTTGTTTAGGCGCTCGTTCAGCTCTAAGGTGTCCTTCAGACTGAAGAGTCCACAGTACACACCCGATAAAATAGCCATGACGACCACGGACACGTCCAAGGCTGTCACCACCTTCGATGTTGCCGACTTCATTCTAAAAGATGCACTTTTGATTTGTCGATTGGTTTTGTTGAAGTTGGTCAGAGCAATTAAAAGGTGAGGATAGACGGTGTACGGAAGGTATTAAAGGTGGTAACTTTACATCAATTATTTTGTACAGTGTAGGTTAAAAAGGTAATAAGTAATGTGAGGGTTATAATATAATTGTATTATATAAATTATATACAAGAAAGTACGCACTAACTAAAATACAAATACTCTCCGATTCTATCATTTCATCAGAAAAATTGAAAAAAAATCGATCCAAAATTAAGTATCAAGGTTTTGATGCAGATTTTTGGAGAATCTATCCACAAATCGTTTAAGGTATTCCGTTTATGGATCCGATGAAAATTGTCCAAGATATGGCTTTCGCAGTGGGGCCAAATTATCATACTCCTCGATTTCCCAAAATTTCAGAGGGGGTCCATCAGAAAAATTGAAAAAAAATCGATCCAAAATTAAGTATCAAGGTTTTGATGCAGATTTGTGGAGAATCTATCCACAAATCGTTTAAGGTATTCCGTTTATGGATCCGATGAAAATTGTCCAAGATATGGCTTTCGCAGTGGGGCCAAATTATCATACTCCTCGATTTCCCAAAATTTCAGAGGGGGTCGATCAGAAAAATTGAAAAAAAATCGATCGAAAAATAAGTTTCTAGGTTTTGATGCAGATTTGTGGAGAATCTATCTACAAATCGTTTAAGGTATTCCGTTTATGGATCCGATTAAAATTGTCCAAGATATGGCTTTCGCAGTGGGCCAAATTATCATACTCCTCGATTTCCCAAAATTTCAGAGGGGGTCGATCAGAAAAATTGAAAAAAAATCGATCGAAAAATAAGTTTCTAGGTTTTGATGCAGATTTGTGGAGAATCTATCTACAAATCGTTTAAGGTATTCCGTTTATGGATCCGATTAAAATTGTCCAAGATATGGCTTTCGCAGTGGGCCAAATTATCATACTCCTCGATTTCCCAAAATTTCAGAGGGGGTCGATCAGAAAAATTGAAAAAAAATCGATCGAAAAATAAGTTTCTAGGTTTTGATGCAGATTTGTGGAGAATCTATCTACAAATCGTTTAAGGTATTCCGTTTATGGATCCGATGACAATTGTCCAAGATATAGCTTTCGCTAGGGGTTGTACTCTACTTTCCCAAGTTATTAAAATTTCTTGGTATCTTTATATCTATTCTATACTCATCGAATGTTTTATCTGTCAAATATATTTATTTCATTGGGGCTATGTATATACATACTACATAATATGTGTATGAAATTGAGGCCTATAAGTACCCCCCAAACACAGTATATCATCTGCAGTCACAAAGGTGTTGTGACAACAAAGGTAGGAAATCAAACAAATAATTTTTTCGGATCAATATTGTGTTTAGGCAATGTATCGTGGGTGTCGTTAATTTAATTAGGTAAACTCGGATTTTTTGTATCCTAACGACTGTCAAATGAATCGGTTCATTTAAGGTTATTATATGTTATTATTTTGATAAAGAAAATAAAAGAATTTAAGAAAAAATACTTGGTGTACTTTATCGAAAACACAAAAATATTTGCACAATGGGGTGCGGAGTACTTACCGTACAGGAGTTTCGGAATTGGCATCAAATAGGAGGCCTCTATAGGTGAGGCAAACTGTTGAAGAGGTACTATTGGAAAACCAGGAAAAGCCCTCCATTCCATAGACTTACCCAAGGCCACCGTAAACATTGCAGAGTAGATGGTAAAAAGCCAACTACGCCGGATCTCCACTTGTCCCTTGGTGTTACGATGGGTAGCGTAAGGGGCAAGGGCCAGCATTTTGCTGATATAAAAGACTCCGATGCTGGGCTCCGATATTTCCATCTTGATTCCCGACCGAGAACTTTTGAGCAGTCCGACCTCCGGACGAGAACTGTTCGCGATCCGGCAAATACCTGAACTTAAATTGTAAAACGCCATATTCGACACCAAACAAATAATGCGCTCCCATATTTGACTATTATTAGTGGCTAGCCAACTCCACCAGCCCCATCCCTCCGAGTCCGTACTCACAGGACACGAGCAGCCCGCAGGCCCGTCTGGGCAAACACCCCCCCACCCACCGGGCGCGACCAGGTAACACATTTGCTTATCAAAAAGCGCGGCTGTCCACGATGTAAATAATAATTAGCGTGTGAAAATACCAACCCGGTAAAAGGACACAGGAGCCAATTATTTCGGACCCCAATTCGAGAAGTTGCAACAGCTGCGACAGGGGGTTCCCCAAAGCCCAAGTCCATACAGTTATTGTTGGTCTTTCGCATGTATATTTTAACGACTCTTCTCAGAAGCCTCCACTTTACAGCTTAGATGTAAGAGCGGGCAATTAAGGAACAGTGATGTGTACACATTTAGTAATAGTAGAAAGTGGTGGTGCTTTTCTAATTCGGGACACTGTGGGCGTTGAAGATCTCAATCCAATAGCCGTCTGGGTCCTTGATGAAAGCCAAGCCCTTCATACGGCCGTCATCGGGTTTCTTGATAAACTCAACGCCTAGCTCCTGGAAGCTGTGAGAGAAAAGTGTTGCCTCAATTTTAAGCAGATGAAGGATTTTGTGAGCTATACCGTTGGCAGGCGGCGTATACGTCCGGTACCATGAGTCCAATGTGTCCAAAACCCCGTGGATCGCTGTTTCCGGTGTGATAGCTTTGATCCGGATCGCTTTCAGTGCCCCAATTGCTAAAAAATTTATCAGAAAGGTTAAAGGCTTAAATACACAGAGGCCATTCCTTACTGGGTCAGTTCAATGGTGGCCTTGCGGCTCATGGCCCAGCTGCGTCGCTCTTTGGGATCCTTGGGTACATCAGCGGGGTTCTCGTATCTGTGGGATACATGAAGGGCAAATAAAACAATCAATAGGTAAGCTATCGCAGCACGTATGCAGATAAGCGCCCGGTATAACCTTACCCCATGAAGTACAGCGAGAACTTTGCCTCCGGGAAGTCCAGCTTCACCAAGAGTGTCATGCCAAGGACACCAGTGTAGAAGGGCAAGGACCGGCGTGGGTCCTTGATGCGGTACATAGTTTGTTGAAACAAAAAGTCCTGCAGCGTGTACGAGTCTCGAGTGTTATTGGCTTTTCCTCAAGGTCTTTTAGAACCAATTAGAACCTTACCTTGGTTGATGCCTCTGGCTTTTGGCACAGCTCATCGGCTTCGGCATTGCTGAGACCCGTAACGTCGCCCATTTCAAGGGTTTTTGCTATTTATGAAACACCTGTTGAAATAAGCTTAAATCCGGTGAGGTAAATTATGGTTTGTCCAGAAGTGTTGGATAAGAACGCGTATGTGCTTATAATGTGCTTTTCTGTGTTAAGAAACGTCATTTTTTTTTGGAATTATGCAATACTTTATAAACTGTTGCATGCAACATTTTAAATTTCTCTGTTCTATCACAAACTTATAAGTTTTCTTTGTAAATAAGGTTAGATATACAATTTTTTTAATTCACTTAATTAATTTATGCGCTATAACTAAGTTCAGAGTTCAGTGTTTCATTTATTCTTTTTTGAAATATATAATTTTAATTTTTTTAAATGAAGGTGTACCGATTCCGATTTCTGTACTGATTTACTTTTTAAATTTGACTTATCATAATAAATCATAATAAATCTTTTAAAGAATCTTTACTTAGTAAAATAATTGATTAAGCCATAAAAATTATCGTTAAATCTTGTGTTAAATCTTGTTTAAGATCCAAATATCTACTTCTACTTCTAGTCTACTTTCTAGAAACATTAATAAGTATTAATATTTAAATACTTCTTTTATAAAAATAAGTAGCCTACTCAATTATATTTTAAGTATCTTTTGTGAGCGTTATATAACTAAAAATAATTTAATTAGTCATATAAATGTTGCTTTTAAATTTTTAGTTTCTGTAGGCCCTTTTAAAAAACATAATACCAAAGAAACCCAATATTTTGAAACCCCAACCCAAACCCAATAAATTTACCCAACCCCTATAGTCTACTTCCCAGTCCAAAAAAATCGAAGCCCTAGCTGACTTAATCAGGGAATTAAAATTAAACTATAATATCTTACTAATAACAATAAAAAATGCATTGGTAAAATCTTTGAATGTAATTTTCGTGATTTATTTTTTGTAGGTTTGTTCCTTTACAAGTACTTCAACTGAAAAAATATTTGTGTTTTAATGTCAAGTAGTGTGCTTAATCCTAAATATTGACTTACTAATTAGTAATTACGCTATTTCGCTCTATATCATTGTGACTTTAGGCCTTTTTGGGAATTTTTCGGAAAGTTGCCTTATAACTATTTCCAAGTTCTTTGAATATGTATGGGCTTACGATTATTTGAACCATGTTGTGGTTTTTGATTAGAATTTGTTTTTTTTATGTTTAGTGCTGCTATGGATGTGTTTTCAAGTTATCAAGTCCAAAAGACCCCGTTTCTTTCACCACAAATAGATATCAATATACCTAGATATACTCTCGTGTTTGTATATTATACAAAAATTAATCGGTATTATCTCCATTTCGTTCTGACGGTTGCTCAGATATTGGTCGTTTTACTTGTGGATGGTACTTTATAAATACAATTTATTGTTGTCTCGGCAAATGATTCTCAAGATACAAATCATAGTCTTGATTAAACGAATCCTAAGTGGACGTCCGTGATAGTCAAAGAGGAAAACATTGGCCAACACCGTAGTATTTTGGCCTTGATTTAAGCCACTTTTAACAAATTCCTTGTGTATAGAAGGGGAAGGTTATCTTTTTTTTTTACAAAATAAAATGGTTTTCACCAGGTCGGTTTCTTTGTTTCACATTTATTTTTATTTTTTTTTCGTTGCTTTTAACTATTGCAAGCGTATAACAAAATCATAATAGCTATTAAAAAATAATTAAAGAATTTCAATTAAATTCAAATAAAACATGAGCTAGAAACATAAATGTCTTCATACCGCACAAATTTTTAACTAATAATTATAATAATATGGAGCTAAATAATGTCGTAGTAATATACATATACAAAACTAACAAATAAATCGAAGCTGAACATTAAATAATAGTCATTATATGTCCATAACAATACCAAATCAATTGAAAATGATAGAATTAAACCTGAATAGAAAAGCAAATAAGAGGGATGTCGATATGAACGTTACACTAAAGTTCCAGTTTCCCTTCTTTTTTTTAGTCCGAATAATCAAAGTAACTCAAGGCTTAAATTAAAGCACGGAATTAATGGCAATTATCCGTGATTTTTATGTTAACTTAACGATTATGTGTAAGAGTTGTTTCTGATAAATGGGTTTTCGCGTGCAATTTAGGAAAACCTTTGAAATAAATATGAATACATTGATAAATGGTTGCCAAAAGTTAATCTTTAGGTTGAGGGTTTGTATGATTCGTTTTCCATTTTGTATGTTGGGCCGGTTTTTCGAGTCCCATCTTACTCGAAGAGACTCGATAAACCGGCCCTTCATATGGGTCTTTAAAAGTAATTCATATATTTTTCGGTACATCATGATTACAACTAATAATTTATTTATAAAAATTTCACTAGCAAGTAAATTCACCACTCAATAATTACAACTTAGTTACACGCATATAAACAGAATATCAATAGATTTGTTTCTTGTCGTTGGTTCTGTCAAATAAAGGCAATTTAGATGATAACCAACATAGCTAATCGTCGTCCTCATCGGACGAATTTGAGGACAGTTGTAAATCATTTTGTAGCAAATCGTTCGGAAAGCCACCGTTGGACGCATAAATGCCAGACTGTTGTTTCTGCTGCTGCTGCTGTTGCTGTTGCTGGTGGGGATGGTGGCGCGACTGCTGCTGGTGATGATTGTTACCGTAGGATGGCGATATGGAGCCCAGTCCCAGATTGGGTAACTGGTTAAAGTGTTGCTGCTGCTGCTGTTGATGCATTTGGGCAGCTTTTTGTTGGTGTTGATGCTGCTGCTGTTGCTGGTTAGGGCGGTCATCCTCAGTGCTATCGTCGGAATCACTGCCGCTATCACTGTCGCTAGAGTCAGATTCGGAGCTGGAACTGGAGGCACTAAGAGCGCCACCAATTTGCTGCAAACAACCAAGAACCGGATTAGTACTTCATTCATAATATGATCCAATGTGGCTAAAGATATTCACCTGCTCCAGAGCTGCTGCAGCTTGGGCAACGGACTTTGAAGTCAACTCATGATCCCTGGACGAATCCAGGTCCATGGGCATGCTGTTGCCATGCTGTTGTCCGTAGGGGGAAGGTCGCTGCTGCTCGTGTGGCTGCTGTTGTGCGTAGTTGTTGCCACCGTTGTAGTTGCGGCCAAAGTTCGGCTGTTGCTGAGCCATCGGCGGACTGGAGCGCTGTTGGCGCTTGGCATGTCCGTGATGGGGTGCCTGCCGCTGCTTACCCATGTGCGAAGACGAGGAAGCAGATCCGTAATCAGACTGGCCCACAGCCGAGCCGGTTGAGGAGCCTGAAGTATTCGCCTGGGAGCCATTATGGAGGGCCGCTCTCAGCCCGAAATCGTCGTCATCGGTTATCATGGGAATGCTGGGCAGCGTTTGTTGAGCATTGTTGGCATCCCAACTGAAAGGGAAATACGCAATAAGTTTGGTTTCCCAAATGGGAATAGGATTTTAGACATACGCTGGCGCGGATTGTGGACTTCGATGGATAACCGCTGGTCTCGAAGGAGAACTTTGCTGCATCGGCGAATTTCGAGGCTTGAAATCAACTGCAATGAAAAAAATAAACAGAAGTTGTATTATTTTCCCCCTTTCGGGTTATGGTTTACTTACTTATATTATTGCGGCGACTGCCCGTTGAAACCTTCGTCTTTGACGTGACTCGCATGGTGCTGTTCTCAAGCTTGGGTGCCGAGCCAGGCCCATGCCCGGAAGCTGCGTTCGTTGAGGGTCCAGAGCCGTTGCTGACCTGTTGGCCCTGCATGATGGCCACATTCTGAGGAGGCAGATGGTTTGTTTTGCTCGATATCTCACTCCTGGAAATCCAATTACATTAGAAAAGATTTATATAAATTATGAGAAGCAGGCATTACCTCGTTTTCTTGACTTGAATATTGTGATTCAACTTCTCGATTGTGATAGCACCCGTCTCCTTGTCATAGATCATCAAGCACTCCTTAGCATGCTCCCTCTGATTACCCTTATAAACTGTATGAGGCACACCGGAACTTTCTGTAAAATAAATACAGGGTATTAAGAGTAACGAAACAATTATCTATGGCACTAAGAGATTATAAATATTTACTTTTAGGCCGTTTAGTTTCTTAATAAAATATTTTACTCAGTTCTGATTCACAATGCAGTTGTTATTCATGTTATCTAGTAAGTTTCTTCTGAATAACTATTGTCTAAAATATTTAAATTATCATAAAAATATTTAGTTATAATATTCCTTCATGTAACTGATGTATGTCCGATTATATCTTTTTTTTGGGACGTGGCCGAGTCTATTTTGGAATTAAAATCGGACATATTGAATAGGACCGGTCACAGAATGAAGAATGCCAGCGCCAAACTCATGACGTATGTGAATCTTCTTGAAATAGCTACGGGATTCTTGGTTCCAAACAAAACTCTTCCTGATCTATCATCATTGTTGAACCCATAACTTAATTATAAAGAAATAAATATTCAATCTCACTTTAAAGTTTCAAAGACAATGGAATTTCTTTAAGATCTCCTTTAAATCCTATTAGTTCTGGTTGTACTATTAAAAATAAAAGCTTTATGGTTAAATATTTAATGGCTGTTGGTGAAACATTAGCATTTTAAACTAATTTTAATTTCATACCAATGGCAGCTATAAAAGCAGCTTCTTGGGAACAATAAATCTAATCTAAGAAACATAAACTAAAATGCACCCGGCTGCTCTAATTCTAGGTGAGTCTGTCTTAAAAAAGTTAAAGATATATTTCTTAAAATTATGACATTTTCAGTCCTGCTTGTGGCCCATTCAGCAGCGTATCCAGCTCCCACAACTGCTCCCAAGGAGACCAAAAATTGGTACGATATTCTTAAGGACGCACTTTCAGGATACTTCCACGAAAAGTACACAAACACACGGGTGTGGGCGGAAGGAGTCGCAGATGCCATGACCAAGTTCCTCCAACAACGAGACGTCGGGCAAGATTTGAGAAATGCAGAGACCACCTTAGTTAAGAACCTGAAGGAAGTAAGCCGGAATGCTGCCAAAATGGTTGGCTTGGGAAGGACGGCGGCAGAGAATAAGGCGGATACTATGGTGCAGGACGTTCTGAAGGACATGAAACTGTGAGGTGATCGACCTTGGCATCTGGATAATAAAGTTTAATAGTCGATTAAGCCGTGAAATGTCGATTCGTCATGAATTGGACATAGCTGGTGTGAAATAAAAGCTATTAGTAGTGCGGTAGCAGCAAGCATGACGTTTTGTGCAACTTTTGTCTACGGTAAGTAGATTCTCTCTCCGGATCAAGTCCAGTCCGATCTTTACCTCCCACTCCCCCGAAAGGCATGTTCCTGCCCTTGGCCCTGGGATACCTGGGGAAAGACGCCATAAGGCTAAAGGACAGGATCTACCGGGAAATTGCCGATTACTCTCTCAAAGGAACGGCCGATCCAGTAGTCAGTGCCCAGCTGGTGGAGGCCAAGAGAAGGGTCAAACAGGCCGAGAAGAGCTCTTCCAAGCAGACCATGGCAGATCTGCAAAAGCTTCTCTTGAAAATATGCGATACAACTTCTAGAAACCGTGAGAGACCATCAGTTCTATCAGAAATACCCACCCGTCCACCGGATACTTGTGGAGCGCCTGGAACGCCAGGAGGACCTGGTGGCCCTGGAGGCCCAAACGGACCGGGAGGACCTGGCGGGCCTTATGGACCTGGGGGGCCCGGCGGCCCTGGAGGTCCCGGTGGACCTGGAATGCCAGGTGGTCCAGGGGGTCCAGGAGGCCCAGGTGGACCAGGAGGACCTGGAGGACCCGGTGGCCCTGGAGGACCATGCTCACCAGGATGTGTAATAACTCCCAGAAAGACAATCAAAATAAGGAAGTGGTGTAAAAAAAGGAACAGCAAGAAATGCAGAATTAATGCAGAATTAAAAATGTACTCTGCGGCCAAACAAAGGCTTCCTGTGGGACCCCCAGGTGGACCAGGTGGTGCAGGCGGTTCTGGAGGTAAGGGCGGCACAGGAGGTCTAGGTGGCGCAGGCGGTGCAGGTGGTTCAGGATCTCTTCGACTGAAAAGATCAGTGGATTCAGAGCCTGAAAAGACCTTCTTCCAAGAAATGCCTCTATTCAGGAGTAAATCCAACAAAAATTGCATAATAGCTGATATATTGAATTCCTTCAACGTGAAGGAGAAGAACCAGGTCAACAAAAATATAAATGTTAATAAAATAAATGTAGGTTTAAAGGTAAAATCCAAAAAAAATTGATAGACCCAAAGAATAAATATTAAATTGTATTATATATAACCCAAAGTCCCTTATAGTCTTTAATATAATTCTTTAACTCTATAATCTAACTAGATATAATAGAATCTATAATCTACATGGGAAGTTTCGACTGCACCCGTTCGCTTACGATTGCAAAGTTACCGCACCACTTCCATACCATACCCACACTTGACCAAATGCCGCTATTACTGTCGTCGCCACCGCTGAACTCTTCGACTGCTCGGCGCTAGCAATCAACGAAGCGTTACACAAGCCAAGTCGGCCCCAATGAAGTCCACCAACAACAACAACAGACCCAAGTCTGGCCACAAAGAGCATGGCAAAATAATGCGAGTATATGGAAAAACTTGAACGCTTGGCTGCATTTGGCTGCCTGACCTGATGTAATTTAGTTTCTCTCCTCAAGAGCTGGCCGGGAACACCCTTCACCGCCCCATTCCAGTCTTTTGTTTAAACTTTAAACCATCTGATGCACAGGGTAGGCAACTAATTTCTGGCTATAAAGAGTGCCGAGGAGTGGATTTATGTTAATAAACTATACCATCATGGAATTATGTCATCTAAGCTCTCCAAATATGATATATATCTGCTTGAAGCAACATTACTGACAGAGTTCTTGTCTCCCAAGTGCTTGGGGTATTCCATTGGAGACTCACCTGAATTTGGCACGATAACAGTAACTTGATTGTTGGAGCCAACGTCGACAGATGCCATCCGGCTGGTATCCACACTCGCTGGCTTAAAGTCATCTGGCAAGAGCATCATTTTTTGCATTAATATCGTGGAATGGAGGTGAATTAAGGTGCAAAACTTACATTTGATTGTGTGAAATGCTGTCGACGTGTTCTTCGGGTTGAAGGTGGCCCCCAGCTTCAGCTCCCGCACCTCCTCCCCGATGTTGAGGCGCTCGGCCAGTGTGTTCTTCTGTTTGGTCATTATCATCGTTGTGTTGTTGTTCTGCGACGAAGACGACGATAGATGATGGGACTGATAAGGCAGGATGGTGGCGGTCTGAGGGTGGTTATAGTTGTTGTTGTTTGTATTGTAATTGGCACTGGTGTAGTTAGACTTTTGATAATTGTTGTGGTTGTTGTTAATGTTGTTGTTGTTGCTACTATATTGATATGACTTCTCGGCCGCGTCTGTGGCTGCAGCTGCTGCCGCCGCCAGCGCCGACGTCGCAGCAAAGTTACGCTCCTCGGCACCGCCACCGCGTTGATAATTGGAGACGCTTTGGGTTCCAAAACTGGGATCTCCGCTTCCGATATTCCCACTGCTGCTCGCTGAGGAGGTACTTTTGCTGGACTTTCGGTAACTGCTGCCGTAGTGTTGACTCGCAGCCGCCTTGGCCTTGAGACGCTGCAGCTTGGTGCCCGTGGATTTAGGAATTTTTGCGGCCGTATGCTGTTCGAGGTGCTGTCCAGTTCGAACGATGCAACGACTTTTCCACACGGACGCGAAAAAAGTGTTGCACGCCGAAAACTAAGAGAACACCCTCTCGAACGGTGAAAATAAAAATAAAGGGGTGGAGACAGGAGCGAGGAAACAGACGCTGGCCAACGGTTCGGTGCGGGTTCGGTTTAACCTCTGGAAACTTTCCTATTCCTCAGGGCGGCTGGTGAGTCTGCGATGCTACATTTGTCATTTGGTGACGTCGTCGTGGCTGGAGTATATTATCTTCTGATTCTGATTTGGGCAAGGCGTATAGCCTTTTCTCTTCTCATTCCACTGGTGCTGGGGAGTGGGGCCGAGACACTGTTCTGCAAAGAATGCATAATTTTATAAAATGTACATATTTTTTTTTTTCAGCCAGACATTTCTCCATATGTTTGCGACACGAACACACACACATACACACGTGCAGCAATGCAGCACTTGCACCTGCTGCTTTGGGCCCTCTAGTGACACACATTCGAATAGCTCCACTCCGATTCAAATGCGGTTTGCTATTATTCACCGAACCGATCCGATATGGGGTATATTTTTAGCAAGAACCCACCCACACGCATACAATGGCCCACGCGTGACGGTGGCCAGGAGACTTCTTTGCCTAATTCGAGCTGCCACAGAGGAAGGGTGGCGAGGTTGGGGCTTCAGCTGCAGCTGGAGCTGGAGGTGCGTGAAATTGTGCCAGCTTCTGCATTTGCACAGCAAATTGGCATTAATTTCCAGCAAAACCTACCTACACGCACACCGTCACACGTAATACGTAAGCAAATTAAAAAGTGAGCGGCTGCAAACGTCGTGTGGTAAGGGGCGGGTCGGGGACAGGGGCGGGCACAGCTGAAAACAAGTTTCAATAGCCGAAAAAAAAAAAAACAGCAACGCAAAGGTGAAATTTCCGAAAATCGAATTGAAACGTAGACGAAAAATATCTGCCTATAGGTGAGCGTTGCGCGTGTGTGTGTTCGGGCGCACCAGTGGTCGTGCTCTACGCTTTCCACAGAAGCTATCTCAGCCGCTTTTCGGATCACACCAACCAGTGCAGTTCAAATAAAGCACACACAGTTCAATAAAGCCTGGCTCCCGCACAATATTGGCTTACATTATTTACACGAAGCAGTAACACGTCCAAATTTACAACCAGTGTGACCATTGGCCGTTGGAGCCGAATAGTTGGGGCGGAAAGTGGAGGGAGAGAGAACCATCGATAACAGCGTAAATATCATCGATGTTTTTAACCATAGTAACTAAAACATTGATTTAAAAAGGAAACTTTTATCCAATTATAATCATTTTGTTTATAGATTTATTTTTTATCTAGTCTTCCATATAAAAAGAAAGTCCCCTAGATCAATGTGCTTCCACCTCTAGCAAAAAAACAGTGCTGGAAAGTTCTCGAGGATTATGAAGTAGGCCATCTCTAGCGGCGACTTTTTCCAGGTAATCTCTGTTCCTAAACAGGGAGGTAGCCAGGTAAATAGGCAGATCTCAAAATTCAATAGAACGAAAAACAATCCAACAGGTACATGGAATCCCCCATTGTATCTGCGCCTACAGAATTCGCATTTCCGCTAAAATCCTGAACGTGGTTGCGCAGATACGCATGTATACATATGTTTGTATGTTTTTGTTGTATACACACAAGTGTAGGTTGTGAGAGATACTTTGTGGCTCGGAAATCATTATCAGTTTGAAGAACTCTAGAACCCCCAGTCGATCGCCAATGACCGACCTGTTTGGATCGACAGCTCAGTGTGCTTTCTGTTGTTTCCGGGGGCTGTGACTGTCAGAAAGCAACTGCTAGCTTTTTCCTTTCCTTTCACTTTGTTCGTTCGGCGTTCTGATCTAAATTCCGAATTTATACATTTTCTGCAGTGCGGTCTTCGGTCTGTGTGATTAGTTAGCCACCATGTGTCAGCCGCTGGGCCAGATGCAATGCGAGATCAAGAACATGGCGCTCTCGGGCGACCCGGAGCTGGACAATCAAATACGCAGGTGGATACGCTGGGACAAGTGTCCTAGCACCGCCTGCCAAATCATGGATGCAGTTCGTGCCAGCGACTGGGATACGTAAGTCTAAAACATCTAGGGTGGACCATCTTCTAATCTCAATTCTTATCCCTGAGCAGGCTGCGCAAGAGACTGTGCAACCGCATAACGTTTGGCACGGCGGGATTACGGGCCTGTATGCGAGCTGGCTTTGATTCAATGAACGAGCTGGTGGTAGTTCAGTAAGTGTTTCTCTTTCTCCTTGGGAGTGCCCTTGAAACGTAACGTATGTGTCTCCCATTTCCAGAACGGCCCAGGGTCTGTGTAAATATTTAAAGGAGCAGTACCCGAATCCGGAGGATTGGACCAATCGTGGCATTGTCTTCGGGTACGATGGACGCTACAACAGCCACCGGTTTGCTGAATTATCCGCCATCGTATTCCTGAGCAACGAATTCAAGGTGTGGCTCTTTAAGCGCGTTGTGGCCACACCCATGGTTCCGTACGCCATATTGCGATTGCAGTGCTTGGCTGGCGTAATGGTGACTGCCTCTCACAACCCCAAGGAGGACAACGGCTACAAGGTTTACTGGTCCAATGGAGCACAGATAATACCACCTCATGATGCAGGAATTCAGGATGCCATTATGGAGAATCTAGAACCCATGAGCGGGGCGTGGGATGACTCTGCGATGTGCTCCAACACTCAATTGAATGACCCCTATGACATTGTGGTGCCGCCCTACTTCGACCATCTCAAGAAGAAGTTCCCGTGCAACCTGCTGGAGATTAATGGGCGGTGTCCCATCACATTTACCTATACGGCAATGCATGGAGTGGGCTATGATTTTGTGAAGACGGCGTTCAAGCGGACCAACTTCCCGCCGTTCATCTCGGTTTGCGAGCAACAGGAACCGGACCCAGAGTTCCCCACCACGCCCATGCCCAATCCCGAGGAGGGCAAGACTTCGCTGGACTTGGCGATAAAGACCGCAAAGCAGAGCAACAGCGAAGTTATTCTGGCCAACGATCCGGATGCAGACCGCTTGGCGGTGGCTGTACGGCGCGAGGACGGTAGCTACAGGTTGTTTAGCGGCAATGAGGTGGGCGCCTTGCTCGGCTGGTGGAGTCTGGAGTTCTACAAAATGACCGTCCCCGATTGCGATGTTTCCAACTGTGTGATGATATCCAGCACGGTCAGCTCGAAGATCCTCAAAGCCATGGCCGAGCGCGAAGGCTTCACCTTCTTCGACACCCTGACCGGCTTCAAGTGGATGGGCAACAAGGCCATCGAGCAGGAGCAGGCTGGCAAGACTGTATTGTTCGCCTTCGAGGAGGCCATCGGGTTTATGGTTGGCACTGCCGTCCTGGACAAGGACGGCGTCAGCGCTGCCACCCATGTCGCCACCATGGCTTGCTACTTGCGCTGCACCCAGTGCATGACGTTGGAGGAGAAGCTGCGGGACATATACGAGACATACGGCTACCACACATCCATCTGTTCGTATGTCATCTGCCGGTGTCCGCCGCTCATTGAGAAGATTTTCGAGCGGCTTCGGAACTGGGACGATGGCCAGGCGGACACCTATCCGACGAGCATCATGAACGGCGAGTACGAGATCGAGAGCATCCGCGATCTCCACACCGGCTACGACAGCAGCACACCCGACAAGAAGGCCACTCTGCCGACCAGCAGCAGCTCACAGATGATCACGTTCACGTTCAAAAACGGAGCTGTGATCACCCTGCGGACCAGCGGCACCGAACCGAAGATGAAGTACTACGCCGAGATGTGCGGCAAACCGGAGGAGAAGAATTGGAACAAGCTGAGCAGCACACTGAAGATCATGGTCGAGGCCACTGTCGAGGAGTTCTACGAGCCAACCAAGAACGGTCTGCAGCGAAAGAAGGATTAGGCCGACGGCTGCCCAGCTAGCGGAAGCTCTGACGATCTTTTAGCGATTAGACCTGGCTAAAATGATATTATTTGGATACGGATAGCACTCATGCACAAGCCAAAAAGCAACAGCGGGCCATGCTGTTAACTAGTAGCTACTTATTGATAACCAACTGTTACGTTTTCTATTTACACTAGGGGCATATTTATAAAAGTATGTAAATAAACGCAACACCGACACCAGGCACTAGAAACCACATTCGTATTGTGCTCCGCACCCAAAACAAAAATAGGCTGAGGAACCACGTTTTCGGTTCTATTGTTATCTTTTGAAATGCGAGGTGGGGCTGGCAAGTCAGACCACACTCGAATTAATTGCCCTTGTTATGGTTATCTCGGGGAACTGGAGTGTCAGCGATTGGATGAATCCGAATCCCTCCATTTCGCAAAGTGATTGATCGGCGATTAAATCCATTGAACTTGATTGTGTCGAATTAGGAAATCGGTATGGTAAATCATTCGAGGAAGTCTCATAGCTGATAAGACTGTTTTCATTTATATTTCCTCCATTTGCGTCAAGATCAAGAAATCAAGAAAGAAGCTCGCTTAGTTAAAGCTGTTAAAAAAGGGGTTTCAGTTTATTATATTTTAGGGCATCCTCCATAGACTAAGTACAGATCAAGTACAGGTTACAACAGTTACAGTTGGTTAGTTAATATAAATATTAGCTTTAATATATAGGGACTGGCTACCCAATTGCTTTAATTAATTGCTACAGAACGGCAATAGAGGAGGAGTACTTCGGCAAGAAGCATTAGCTAGAAAACGATAATAAAATCAAACCTCAAGCAGAAGGTGTATTTAATTAGTTTTGTAAATAGGTTATAGCATATATCGTTTAGATTGGATTCACTGGAACGTGTATGTATATGTGTATATATATAATCGGGTCCTTATCACTAAAATTTCGCTTCTAAAAATACACTTGTTTTTTGTATAAATGAGTTGCTATGCCTGCGGGCGGCTCTTGGCAATCTGTGTTTTGTTTATAAAATGCATATGTTCAGGCAGTCTCTTTGCTTAAAGTATGTATTTGTCAACGGTTTCATTCGAGTTCTAGTCCTAATCTCATCTTGGCAGAGGAGTTCGATCAGGACCTTTAGGTTTCGGCTTAAAATGTGCGTCGGTTTAATTCTAGCGAGTCGCGCCAGAAGTGGTCGCTCCACTCTTGGCGCAAGTCCGAATCTTATCTAAAATTCCATTTGGAATATCTTAAGGCTATTGCGATAATCGGTAAATAAGATATATCGCTCGTTATAAGCACAACTTTACACTAAATATTTCCTAAAATAAAAAGTGTGTATAAAAGAGCAGCATTGAAGAGTTGATATGATGAACCCTCCTCATTCTTATAATTAATACTTTGGGAACTTTCAAGTCATGTTTTCTTAAAAAGGGGACATGTGATATGTGTTCGAGTCGGTCTAGGATGTGATATACTGGAATTTTGAGTATTTTTAGATGATATCCTGGGCATAGGGTGGAGGAATCTTCTCTTGATTCACCGGTTCTATCAATGATTATAAAATTGACATCGAAATACTGAATCTAAATAGACGATTGATTGTTTCAAAGCTTCGAGATAAAAGAAATAAAAAGTTAGAATGGATAATAGGACATAGGAGTCTCACACAAACACATGGAGGTACGAGGACTGCGTCTGGTTGCTGTGAGTGGGCGTTATAGTCGGGGGCGGGGCGTTGTGGTGGTGTCATACGGAGGTTTCAGAGTTCAGCTTAAGTACAAATTTGTTACTCTTGGGATCCACCACCTCCTCGGCCAGGTTGAAGTGCGGCAGCTTGTGCACGGTGACCATTAGCGAGACGTCGTTTTGGATGAGCTGGAAGGTGCACTCGTTGCTGATCGGTCGGGACACAATATCGTCGCAGATGAGCGACCAGGACTGCACCCAGCGACGCTCCTTCTCGCTCTGCATGACTGGCGACTCGGTCAGATACGGCTCCAGGAAGGCACGCGGCGACAGGTCGTGCTTCAGGCAATGGGCCAAGTGTTTCAGGATGCTCTCGAAGGTGTGTCGTGGCTGCTGTCGCGTCACTCGCAGATACTTCTGCAGAGCCCTGGCCATGGAGGGAAACACAGCGGCTGCGGCTTCCTGGGGATCGAGGGGCAGGGCCGGAGCGGGTTCGTTGTGGATGCGTTTGATGTGGGTGAAGGCCTCCTCTGCGGCGGTGATGAGACGGGCGCGACGCTTCTTAACCCGGCGCTCGTACTCGTGCTCCTCGTAGAAGCGCTCGTTGTGCGAGGAATCACGACGACGAGCGTTGGCCGCCAGGACGGCCCGGCTCTGGCTCTGCTGCTGCGAGTTGCTTACTCCGTCCACCTCGTAGTACTTGAAGCTGTTCGATATCTTGTTCCGCTGCGACTTTGAGACCGAGATGGGTATGCGTTCGAGATACGGGTTGAAGATGGGAAAGTCCACATAGTAGTGCTGCAGCACCCACACGGCTGCCCGCTGGATGCTCAACTGGCCCAGCATGTAGGATCGCGACACTCCGTCCGGGGAGCGGATGATTTTAACATAGTAGCTGGGCTGCTGGTGGCGCAGCTCCAACAGAACCACGGCCACGTAGTGGACGAAAAGCAAGGTGTCTACGAAATTAGTCGCGTAACTCACCAGCGACTTGTAATCAACGGCGTAGCCACCGGTCTCTACGACGATCCTGGCCCCATTCGTGACCTGCACGATGTAGAAGAGCCAGTAGGCAAAAGTGCAAATAGTGACCAGCAGAAGAACCAGAGCGCGGTACAGGAAAATTCTCGGCATGCTGGCCGAGGTGCGGCGCATGAAAACAGCCCACAGACCAATCGCTAGGAGCAACAACCTGGCGGCCAGTGAAACCAGCTGACCCTTGCACTGTTCACTGCAGGCTAGTAGCTTGGTGCGTACCGTCTGCGTGAGATCTGGATCGTCGAAGGCGGAAGGGAAGAATCCGGCGTGCGGCATCACCACCATGGCCACCGGCGAGAAGAACGCAGCGCAACCGAGCAGGAAGCAAAAGCCAGACTCCATGTAGCGACGACAAGCAAAGCCGAATCCCTTCTCGTTCTCGCGGTGCCACATGTTGTTGATGTCCTCCATGGAGATGCTCTGCTCCGAGGTGTTTCCTGTCACTGCGGTGGTGTTCTCGCCCCAGTTCTCATCCTGCGGAAGGATCTGCACCTCAATCACCTCCTGGCCGTCGCGACTCTCATCACCTAATCAGATATGGTTGGAGGTATTACTTTAGATTCAAATTGGGGATAATGGGAGTGGTGGACTCACCTGTCATATTAACGCTGGTTTGGTAGGGAGCCATGTCCCCGCGCTGAAATCCCGATTTTCCCGACTTTGAAGAGTGCGTACTGCGGTGGGAATGGCGAGACCTATCCCGCTCCCGCTCCCTGTGGTAGCCGTTGTTCACGCTGCCTCCTCCGCCACCTCCTCCCCCGCCGTTGTTATTATGGTTCCGCGAGCGTCTGGAGCGTCCACTATGTTCCGACTTCACGGATTCGTTTTCCATTGCGTGCGTGGGCAGTCCCCGCTCCCGTTCCCCCTCTTCGCTAGCTTGCAGCCCCCCTATCAACAACCTGACCGTGCAGCTATTTTAGTGTCTAACTGTAATTACGGCCGCGGCAGCAGGTTTTTTATATGCAGGTATGCAGGGCGGAGTGCATACCTCTCGGTCGGTTATCTTTTGTATCTCTAGCTATTCCTGCAGCACATTGCCTCTATTTACCATCCGCGCTATTATTTTGTTAACATTTTAGCGATTTCACAGACACTTTTCCCTTTTTTTCTGTTTTTTCTTTAGACTTGGCTTCACCCCGACGCATCGAACGCCGTGCCTAAGGTCACACTTTTCAGCAATATTTTTCAACACTGGCACCTTTCACACTTCGGGTTTGAATTCTATTTAAGGGGGAACCCAATTAATATGCGTGTTAAATTTAATAAATTTAAGCTTTCAAATATAATTTTAAATATAGTTAATTTTAGACACATTTTAAAACTAAATTACGAACACATTGTATAGAAATATCAGTATTACATTTTTTCACATATTTATTTTTTTAAAACATTTTTTAACTTTTTTTCTTAAAATGTATTTATGTTAATGGGCAATAATAGAGGCAAGTAATTTTCTAGCCTGCTGGTTGGTTGGGTTCAGTCGGATAGCGCGCTGCACTAATTTGGAGGAGAGTGCCTTGTCCACGGGACCTACGGCCTTGCTGGCGTAGATAATCGTCTCCGCTTCCTCACTGGCCTCAATGCTAAAATTGAATGATTTTTTCCTTTGTTATTATTTATTGAATGTTAAAATATTATATTCTTCATAAAATTTAATTAGTTAGTCCATTCATTTAAAGAGTTCATCATATACCAAAGCAATACCAAAAACTTGATCGTACAAATTCTTACCTCTGTTGCAGTTTAGTATGCCCTAGGGTAAGGGCTAGCAGTGCCACATTGGATGTGGCTAGTTTAAGGGAGGGATCCTGAACATAGTAATCTAGTAGAAACTTTAAGAACACCTTACGAAGGTTAGTAGACTGGGGAAACATTCGAACACGGGTCTGCAAGTAGCGCAAGGCCTCATTGGTGCCATCCTAAAAAATAAAAGTTATCATTATTAACTTTAAAAACTCCAATTAACACTTACATTTATAAGGATGTAGTGGGCAGTTAGATAGGAAATCTCATCACAACACTCCTCGTTATGGTCATAAGCCTTTAACTCCGCCATCACCATACGGCTTAGCTCGTTGTCCCGATGAAGTATGCCCAAGGCATAGGAGGAATAAAGAGCCTGTATGGGCACTTCTTTTAGAAGAATACTTCAAGGATCAAAGTCATTAGTTAAAGATTATTTGAAAGCATTATCTTATACCCACCACTGATAGAGGAGAGTCTTGGTGTCTGCCTCGCCCTGAAATGCGTAGATCATGGAGGCCATGGCCACCAATATGGTTGAAGCCTTATCATCATCCTGGCCCTCTACATTCCTCAGCACCGAGTTATAAATAGAATACGATTCCTGCAACTGTCCAGACCGAAAATACGCCAAGGCCAGACCGATGATTGGCTTGAACGTGGCATGGGCCACAGTATTCAAAGCATTAACTGCTTTTTCAGGTTCATTGAGCTGCAAATACAGGTATCCCAAATTGGTGTACAACTTGTCCCGGTCTGCACCCGGCTCACATAGCTTGCAAGCCCGGGAGAAGGCTTCCACTGCCAGACGATACAGCTTTTTACGGGCGCACAGGAATCCTTGAAAGGTGAGCGCCGCAACACTAGTTTCTGCTTCTTCGTTTTGGACAAACCTTAAATATATAATTGTTTAAAACAATATCCAAGAACATACATATCTTGGTCACTCACCAGTTAATGGCGTCCAGGGCAGAGACATCAGCGTGCATGTGCTCTATGGCATGCTTGTTGTGGGGTTTTTCCATGGACTTCGGATTGGAAAGCACTTCGCACACCCAGTGGGCGAAGCCAATCGCCGCCTCCGGGTGGTACTCAAATTGCTGGCAATGCCTGAAAAGGTCAAAGGACTCTTCCTGTTCACCAATGGTCTCCGCCACCATAGCCTGGCCTATCCAGGCATTAGCGTAGGTTGGGCAGGCCTGTTGGGCACGAGTGAAGGCCTCGTTGGCCAGCCTTATGTTTTTCACCTTCACGTACAGAACCCCGAGATTTGTCCAAGCCGTGAAACTTTTGCGTTCCAGCTCCACCGCCTGGATGAAACAGTGCTGGGCTAGGGGCAGGTTCTCATGATCTGGGTGCATATTAATCACACCGAGGAGGTTCCAGTTTTGCCACCGATTTCCTCTTTCTTTGATAGCCATCTTGCAAACTTTTTCCGCCGTCTCCAAGTGGCTTTTAGCTTCCTCGGGAATGTAAACGGCGCTGTAGTAGGTGGACAAGGCCAGTTCGTACCACAAGTAAGTATTCTGCTTCAGTTTCAAGGCACACAGATAGAAACGCTGGGCCAACAAGAGGAGATCCTTGCGGGACAAGTAGGTTACAAGTTCGTCGCGTTTCGCTAGGCTTCCAGCGACATCTAAATTGGCCAGGGAAGGGGGCAGCTGGGCCGTTTGGACAAATACGCTGGCCATCAAACGCCACAACCAGACCATACCATGAGCTTCCGGTTGATGAAATGCCCTGTATAAACAGAATTTTGGTTGAATTTCGTATTAAATTTTGAGGTTTCTTACTTTTGAAGGTATTCCACAGAGAGCTGCCAGTGCTCTTTGGCTCTACCGTACAGGTTCTGGGCTTTGAGGCTGTTGGCCAAGCCTATGTGTGCCTCGGCCGCTCCTTTCAAGCCAGGCAAATATATAGGATTCAGCTTTAAAAGAGTACTGAAATCCTCAATGGCTTCTGGATACATTCGAATAATCTGCAGAGAGTAAAATATAAGTAACTTAATCTTTAAGAAAAGACTGTGTTTCCACACCGTTTTTATAGAAGCTAGCTGGAGCAGAGCATAGCTGTTCTCCGGGGTAAGCTCGAGAATTTTTTGGAAGACCCGGATGGCAGAATTGTAGGAGCCGCGTGCTGCGTACGCGTCGCCCAACGATTCCCAGTACACCATGCACTTGGAGTCCTGCTTTATGGCATCACGGAAACATTGGATGGCCTGCGTGGAAGCGAATATTCAAAATTAAACAAATATTCCAGCAGTGGATGAGTTAATGCCTACATTATCCCATTTTTTGACTTTCTGGAAGTGGAGGCCCAGCTTGTACTGCAAGCGGATGGAATCCTCACTGCTCAGGTGGTTCACTGTGTTCAGCAAAAGCGCCTCGTTCAGCTCCTCCTCACCAAGCTCCTGATAAATAAAACTCAGGGCGTCTACCGCTTCTTCCGCTAAAGGATTCAGGCTGATGCACTTCTCGTAGCACTTTCTGGCCCGAGCCGTATCCCCTGTAGTCAGAGGATACAGCCTTCCCAGGTAATCGAAACATTCGGAGAAATGCGGTCGGAGACGAGTAGCCCTCAAAATGCAGTTCAAAGCATCTGGGTAGTTCTTCAGTTTCATGTTTAGTTTTCCACAAAGAAACAGAGCATCAAAGGACTCATCATGGCCAATGGTCGAAAGGGCTTCCTCTGGTGATCTGATAGGAATCAAATGTAGAACAATAGGTTATATCTATAACATTAAGGTATACTTTTACTTACAATAGAAATTCTGCTTTAGCTATATCGTCTAGGGCTAGATCCTTAAGATGATGCACCTCACCCAGTTTATGATAGCAACTACAAAAAAAAGGATTTCGGTTATAATATCGATTTGCAAAATATCCTAGCCCTTACCGAGCTAATGTTTTAACGTTAGCCGGTGAATTTTCCAGAGTTTTTAAAACTCTAATGGCTTCCTTTATCTTGGACTCGTCTTTTTCGTATGACAAACACTCTGCCAGAGCTTTATCTTCCTGACCCAGCTGCAGCCACAGCTTCAGAGCCAGCCTAAAGGCTCCCAACTCCATATGAATTCGGGCTAGAAGTTCCAGAGCTACCTTGTAGGTTGGTTGGGACAACTGGGCCTGCAACGCGAGCTGTCTGGCCGGAACAAACTGGCCACTGGCATATTGCTGCAGCGCCTTGATTAGCAGAGCTAGATTGGAATTGGGATTCAGCTGAAGCAGCCTCTCGGCATACGAATCTATAGGATGTTTCAGCTCCTTCTGCCATACATTGCTGTAATCTTGGTCGTGGTTTTCGCAATACGTTTTACAGATCCACTCGTAACCATAGACATCATTGGGATGGGATATGGTCATGTTGATGGCGTGGCGCACGCATGCGGCATAATTCTTTTCCTTGTAGAGCCACTTCAAGTAGCGTTTGTACACGACATTTTTCGTATTTGCATCTGAGCTTTTAAGCAGAGCTTCCATTGTGGTTTTGTACTAAAGATGGAAGGGATATAGTTACAGGATGTTACGTATGATGTTCGATGGACTTACTAGTTCCTTTTCGTCTGTTGGGATTTCAAAATCATGTGTGAACCAAATACGTCCCAAATAATCTTGTAATTTAGCATAGTTTATGTCCTCTGTCTTATGGGTCCTTTTTTTAAATATTTTAAAACATGCTGGAGCTATGTTTGCATCAGAAGCTAAAGAGAAGAGCTTATCCCAGTAGTCCAATGCCTTTTCTCTGAAAAACAAAAGAAATTCATGAGCCATTGCAAAGATTAAGAAGTTCTTCTTAGATTACATGGATTTTATATCCAAGAAAGAGTTTGAAGTTACCAAATGTGCCATTCAAAAACAAATTTTCAAAAGTATTACGTTGAATATATGATATTAACTACAATAGATACTTAAAGCGAATGCTACTTTTTAGAGCACAGCCTTCCCGCACCGCTTGACAGTTTTGTTTTGATCAAGTTTAGATAGTATCTGACAGATACTTTTTTGATTGACCGTTCGATATCATTTAAAACAATAAAAAGAGTAAAAACCAAAGAATAGAACCTGGCTCTTACGGTAGCAGATCCGCCAGCTGATCGTAAACTTCAGGCAGCTCATCGTTTGGCGCACAATTGGCCAATCCTTGGAGCGCTGACGTGGCTGGTCCCTCCGTGTACTCAATGGATTTCCGCAAACTCCTTGCCGCCTCAGCCTTGTCCAGATTTTGATAGGCAGCCCCCAGCAACAAGTAGGCCATGGCATTTTTCGGCTCCATTTTCAGTAGGCGCTGCAATTAATGTCATATTTAAGTTCGCAATGGTCATGCCGGTGGCAGGTGATGTTACTTGGCATTTCGGAATGGCCTCCGCATGCTTGCCCAACTTGATTGTGTCCCTAATGTCCTTTAAGAGGGATTTCGCTTCTTTAGATGCACTCATTTCGTTTATCAATAAGTATGTTTGTTTGTGTGTTTTTGTTTTTATTTTTGTGTCTTGTGTGTTGTGAAATTCGCGCAGTGTGAGTGTTGAAAAACGTTTATTGGGTCCAACGTGTGTTTACCCAACACTCGACTTTTTATTGAAAACATTTCAATATTTTTGGATTTTAAATAGTTGTAGAGATTAAAATGCCCATCAGTTGCAAGTCCCGGTGTGGGAACCGCGCCGCCTTAAAGGTGAGTTGTTCAAAAAATCAGAAAACAGGAATTGACATTATTTTATTTCTTAAGAGACCCAAAACTGGCGATGCCTTGTGCAAGGAATGCTTCTTTGCCGCTTTTGAGGCAGAGATCCATCACACAATCTCGTCCAGCAATTTGTTTCGACGTGGCGAAAAGGTGGCCGTAGCTGCCAGTGGAGGCAAGGACTCGACGGTATTGGCTCACGTGTAAGTGGCAGAGACAAAGCATGCAACTCTGACTCATTTGTAACTTTCCTTGGTTTTAGGCTAAAACTTCTCAACGAACGACATGACTATGGACTGGACCTGGTGCTGCTCTCCATCGACGAAGGCATCACGGGCTACCGAGACGACAGCCTTGAGACTGTCAAACAAAATCGCGATGACTACCAGATGCCCCTCAAGATTCTTTCATATGAGGAGCTCTACGGTTGGACCATGGACCGAATTGTGGCCCAAATCGGACGCTCTAACAACTGCACGTTTTGCGGAGTATTCCGTAGGCAGGCATTGGATAGAGGTGCAAAGCTGCTGGGTGTAGACAGCATTGCCACGGGCCACAATGCGGATGACATTGCCGAAACGGTGCTGATGAACATTCTCCGTGGGGACACCGCTCGCTTGCGCCGCTGTACAGACATCAAGACAGGTGGCAGCGAAGACTCCATACCAAGGGTTAAACCGCTCAAATACAGCTACGAGAAGGAGATTGTCATGTATGCGCACTACAAGAAACTTGTCTACTTTTCAACGGAGTGCGTCTTTGCCCCCAATGCGTACCGTGGCCACGCTCGAGCGTTTCTGAAGGACCTGGAGAAAGTTCGGCCCTCTGTGATAATGGACATAATTTACTCCGGCGAGCAGCTGCGATTCAAGGACACTGTGAAGAAGCCCGTGCGTGGCATTTGCACACGTTGCGGCTTTGTCTCCTCCCAGCAACCTTGCAAGGCGTGTGTGCTCCTCGAAGGATTGAACCGAGGGCTTCCCAAACTGGGAATCGGCAAAAAATCCAAAGGCGATCGCATGATAGCCAAGCAAGACCAGGAACTAGCCCTAAGGGAACGTGCAAACTTAGTAAAAAACGATTTTTAATCTTTTAAAACAGTCTTTATTTTTATTTATAAGCGACTGGAAGGTTTTTGAAGGTTCCTTTGGGTTCCACACAGTTATCGACCTGGAAATATAGAACAAAATATATGGATAAGTAAGCTGACAAGATAATGTTAATATTAATTTATAAATAGTGAAGCTCAGTGCCAATTTATTAACCAGGGTCCATAACCGGTCAAGCAAGACTCCCTATCTCCAAAAGAATATTGAAGAAGTTTGTCAGCGCCTAACTTTTATATGGTGTCTGTGAATGGTTTAAGTGATCATCATTGAAGCTCGAAGAGGCTACAAATTGGTCTTTTCATACTAACCCAAGGAAAGTTTCCCTTCTGCATAAGGTCTCGCCAAACTCTGCGGATGCTTTCTTCATCCAATCGTGTCAAAATACGTCATAAATGGACCTAAAAATAGATAAGTATTATTATAATTGGGTCTATAAATATCATATATAATATATTTAATTAAGGATACTTCAGATATTTATTATAACTGATTTGAATCACAACGGTTCATTAGAGATGTCAGAAAAGAATTTAATAAATCATCATAGTATAACCATTAAAAAATAATAAAGATATAAAAGGTGCTTACCATTTTGACAGTTTTTGGCGGAAATGTCAGACCAATCATCTGGACTTCATTTTCAGTTTCTGAAACAAGAATAAAGAAATTTTTCATTAAATTTTTAAATATTTAAGGCACGCATGTATGCATTGATATTAAAAAAACTGTTGGCTTTACGAATAAAATATGCACCGCAAATTCAGTTAAAACAAATTTGGGTTATGCTTGGGCAAAGCGCATTTCTCTGCGAACAAGTAAAAAAGCACTAGCTAAAGTTATGTTTCTTTACACCAGCGACTCGTGTTCGCCCTAAAGGTTATGTATTTTTTTTTAAGAATTTACCTACCAATTTAAAATGCCGGTGTATGGACGCAGCATCCATTATTTAATAGTTCACCTGAAAAGTAATGAAATGCATCATTAGTTAGAATATAAGATAACATTGAATTTGTTGAAGTTGCATAGGATTCTGTACCACGTGCATGCAGTTTGACCTGCAATCGGTACAGAAGATTCCTTGCGGCCACAACTTGATTTTGCAACATTGAGTTCTGCAAAAAAGCTGTGTGTACTGTAATTGCAGTTATATTGGCTGCAATTATCTGAACTTAGAAACCCAAAGATAATACTTACATCTCGAATGTATGTTGCTGCTTCCACGTTTGAATTTAAAATAGAAATGGAAATTGGAGGAAGTGAGTTAAGTTGGTTGTGGCTGGTGCAATCAATGATGCCAGATGTCGAAACGGGTTTTCTACAGCGTTTTAAATTAAATAACTAACGGTCACTCTATGACAAAAATATCTGTTATACGGTGTTTAAACGAGTTGCAAATTAATATAATTTGTTATCTCCTTTAATACCAATGTTTATAAAATATTGCCAATATTGGTAAATATAAATCCAAAAACCAGGTAAAATATTTAGAAAAAATTGTATGACAGTATGATGTATGACAGTTTTTTATTCGTATATTTTTACAATGCATACAGCATTGTAAGCATACAATAAAGTCGAAACAATTAAAAATTTATAATTGATTAATAAGTTCCAAATTAAAGTTTTTTTTAAGTTTTTAAAAAGCTTTTAACGATTTTTTAAATTTATGGCTTTTTGCGTAGTGCTGCCCAATTTCTTAAGTATCGATAGACAAGCACACCGTCGAAGCCGTCACCGCTGAAATTTAACTGTATTTTCTTGTCGTGACGAGAACGCTTTTTTTCGGGCTAATTTTGTGCGAAAATTTTTATATTTTCTTATTCTACAAGTAGGTTCAAGAATGACAACTTTCAACGCATCTTCAGTTCTTATGCCGTTGGGTAAGCTTTATTGGTGGAAAACTTGGTTGCCTTGATGTAAACTAATTTATGATCCTTAGATGAGTACTACAAGCAATGCGTAGAACCGAAGCCTATTACTCTTAGACGCTCTTCATACACCTACGGTAACAATCCCCGCCGCCAGGCTGGGCATTTGCGCAGCTATAAAGATTTGGATTTCCCAGAAGAGGAGGAGGATGATGATGAGCCTGTTTCGATTCACACGACGCGCTCTGAGAGCTTGGACGATATTTTTGCGTCCAACGAAGAGGATCCCAACATAAACCAAATAAATTTTGAAATGAAAGATTTTGACAAGTTGTACTCCGAGGAAACTGGGACCTCATCAGAATTCGCACCTAACTCTGCTCAGGGCAGTGACAATAGCTCGCGATCCAACGTTAAATCACGTCTTGATCTCAGAGCCGAGTCACGTTCAATCCATTACAACCGGAGACCGCGAAACCACCAAAACTGGAATAACGGCCAACAATACCGCGGCGGCGGCTATCGTGTCCAGAGGCCTTCAATGGGAAACGCTTCAATGGAGCAGCGGATGCGCAATGCTTACAATGCATTCTCCAATAATCCGGAGCCGCGGAATGATACCCAGATAACTGTAAAGCATCCCAAAATCATCTATCCCAACCAGGCAGCTTCTGAAACCAGCCCACAGAAAAACTCTGTTTACTCACAGGTCAATTATGTCTCCGGACCGAACATTCCGGACCAGCGTGCCAACAATGTGGGAAATTCCTCATTTCCTCAGCCAGGAATGTTTGGCCAAGGATGCAGCGGAAATCAGCAACCCACTGAGCCGAAAACCGAAAAGAAAATCGAAGTTTTGGGTGACCTTATTGGAATGAATCCGACCGAAAATTCAAACTTTAACGCACGCGAGGTGGCTCGGAACGTTCTTCTATTTTTGAACACCGTTTCTGCGAACGAACAACAAGGACCGTCCCAGGTACCGATTGAATTTCAGCCAAGGAATAATTAATCTTTAATTTTGTGTGTTTATTGTAGAGACCGAACTGGATGGCCGGAAATCATCGTTTTAACTAAAATTTCCTATTTGCAGCTACATTAACATTCATGATATTTAAACCATTAAGTTAGCGGGCTCGTTCTGTGTGAATGGAATGCTCGTGTAGGGTAAGAAGCAGATATCGGGAGGTCTGCGAATGGCAACAATGAATAGTTGCCGACTGTTGTTTCTTTTTTTTTTTATATAGAATACATATTTTGGCTGATAAGAACAGGCTGTGCCTCTTATCAGCAATGCACAACAAAAAGTACACACGGACGAGCAAGATGTGAGAAGCGAAAGCGGACGAAAATAGAAACAAACGGCGATAATTTTACAGCAAAGGCGAATTTTCATACATAAGCAGCAGCACTGTGTTGATGGAGGAACAACCAAGAGAATTACGCCAATAATCCAATCAGTTAATCTTCAAAGCAGGCGGAGCGTGGACGTAAAAATGCTTAGCGGTTACGGGTATTCGGATGGTGCTTCGTGATAAAAACTCCAGGGAATAAAAAAAACACTCATTTAGCTTACATTATGTATGTGTATTATCAGATGTAGGACACTGCACTCATTAGCTATTCCTTTTTTTATTTTTTTGGCGAAACGCCGACAAACGTTGCTACAATCGAACAAAGAAGAAATCCATTTATTTCACTTACTTACTTGTAGTTTTCCGTTGAAACCGATACGCATTTGGCTGCGGACTCCGCTTCGGCCCAAAGAATACAAAATAAACGTAAAAACTATTCCTAAATGTTCGTTGTTACTCGTGAGCAGCTACCATCATGTTGAAGTCTACCCAGTTGGTGCAACAGTTTGCCAAAGGTAAGGATCTAGGGGATTCCAGTTGGATGATGGCTAAAGGCGCATTAAAAGCTAGATTTGTACCTTCATCTTCCTATCTGTGTTTTCGTTGCTCCTCTTATCAGCTTCGCGCATGTGCTCGTGTAAGCATAGTACTATATCACGAGATTGTAGGCTCGCCTTGGCAGGCCTTAAGGCCTATGACGCTGAAAGCGACAGGTTCTTCGTCATCATGAGCTTTCCAATAAACTGCTTTCTTTTGTTTTGATTTTATCTCGTCAGTAAGGTTTAATAATTAATATTTTTCAAGTGATAAAAGTGGCAATACCCCTTAATAAAATGGTTACTTATCTGCCAACTTTTCGTTGCTTTATATGAAAATCCTAATCATTGTAACCTCACCCCAATTGTCAACCTCAGAATGATCCTGGGTTGGAGAAAGATTTTGTCAGAGTTACTCAGTAAAGTGTCAATCCCAGTGGGGCGCTTCCAAAATCGGACTAACAAGGACCTCCGTTGCGTTTGTGCGTTTTACAGAGTACGCCAAGTTTACGCCGGCCAACTTTAAGTTGGAGCGGGCACTGGTGGTCACCAAGTTGTCTCGCTATGAGTTCGAGCAGCTGCGTCATCCCGGCCTCTCCAAGGAGCAGCTGGAGCAGAAGTTGCGGAACCGGGGCACCGATGTGGAGATGGTGCTTTACCTGCACAACCTCCACAAGGACTTTGAACGCCGGATCGTCCAGAGCTTCAAGAACGTGGGCTGCGAGGTGAAGCTGGCCAGCAGGTGCGTACCTTCTTCTTCCTCCCTTATAATCCTCCCCGTGTCCGTGTGTGTCGTGTCGCCCGTCACATAATTATTATGCAATTGTATATCTTCGATCCTGCCACAATTGATATCTCCGTCATCCACACACTTGCGTGTCCGGCCGCTGTTCTGTTGTGTGTTGTGTTGACTTTACTAAACGAGCAGACTTGAATTTAGAAGCTCGTTGAGCAAGGAGGTCATGCGCTGGGCGGACGTCATCGTTCCTGTGGGTGGTGATGGCACCTTTCTCCTATCTGCGGGACGCGCCAGTCCGCTCTTTGCCCTTAGCCAACAGAAGACGCCGATTGTGGGCTTTAACTCGGACCCCCTTCACTCGGAGGGCAGGCTGATGCTGCCCAAGTACTTCTCGGAGAATCCCTCCGATGCAGTCTCAAGGATAAAGAGCGTAAGTAATGTACTTATTCCTATATATTTGTATATATTGAAAAAATATGTCTTTATTGAAGGGTGACTTCAAGTGGATGCATCGCTCCAGAGTGCGCACTACGCTGCTGGGTAGCAATGGCAAGATCCCGGAATCCACAGACCTCTTCCGGCACACAGAGGTTAAAATGGAGCAAGTCACAACCGAACCCGAGATGCTCGACCCGGAAATGGCCAGCAAGTACAAGGCAAAAATGAAGCGCATTCTCCCCTATTTGGCCTTAAATGAGGTTGGTTTTCAATGAATTATAAATAAAGTCTCGAAAGATGGTAAATAATTATGTCCGATAGGTCTTTATTGGCGAGCATCTCTCGGCGAGAGTGTCCCACCTGCAGTTGGTATTGGACCACCAGGACGTGGTGAACAAAACCAAGTGCTCAGGACTCTGTGTGAGTACGGGAACGGGTTCGACCTCGTGGCACACCAGTATCAACCGCATTACCAGTAGAAACGTAGATGCCTTGCTCCGATCGCTTCCTAACAGTGATTCGAAAGACGTATTGAAGCTGCGGGAGAACACGGAGGAGATCGCTCAGAGATACAACCAAGGTCTGCTATTCGCACCCGATGACCCAAGGCTTTGCTATTCGATCCGGGAACAAATCTGCGTGGGTGTGTGGCCCTCGCCGAAGACTTTTAAGGAGCGCGACTTTGTGCAGAGTGTGTTTGTCAAGTCGCACTGCATCGATGCCAGTAAGTACCTATATAGTCTAGCTGCGAAATTATAATAAATTTCATATTTCTCTTACGCTAGATCTTGTCATAGACGGCAGCATATCGTACCCCTTCAATGATGGTGCTAAGGCCTTGCTGGAGATCTATCCCGAGGATGCGCTGCTGACCATTGCCCTAGACTGATAACTGAGGAATCATGGGGGAATAACGCGTCTCAAGTGCCTGGTCCGGCGTCTCTAGCATGTCCGAATTTTGGAAATTATTTAAATATGCATTTTGCAACTACTTAGCGGTGTAAGCTCAAAAGTTATTTTGTTATAATATTAAAGTATATTTAAACATCACGCTTTAGACTTTTTAACTTTTTTGTTGGCCTTCTCAGCTTTCGATTTAAAAGGTCTCTTCTGTGGTTTTACTTCTGACCCATCTTTGGTGAGCTTTTGACTCCGTCCCTTGTGTTTCTTCTCGAATCGGGCACTGTCCACTGTCTTGAAGCGTTCGTCTTGCAGAAGCACCTTGCTCTCTTCGTTGTTGGCGGATTCTGCTTGCTGTAGCTTTCGTTTGCGACGAATTTCTTTCAGCTTATCCTTCTGCTTTTTCCGATAGCTGTGCGAATGATTTTTATATTAAGGATCTCGGCTAAAAAGAGTTAATTGCTTACAGTGCTTCCATTTGGTCTGGATCCTTTCCTTCCATTATCCATGTTTTCCTTCTGTAGTTCTGAGCCCGCTCGTCAAAGTCGTTATTATCCAGTTGCATCTCTGACTCTCGTCGCGTTACATTAACTTGCATAAAAATTCGTTCAACCATTCGCTCTAATGATCAAAAAGAAACTTATTTAAAGGATATTTTAAAATTATACTGAAAAACGTACGGTCGATTGGATGCTCGGTCATTTTGGTATTGATTTCCTCCTCAATGGCCCCTAACAGCTCCAGATCCCGTGGAAATCGAAAAATAGAGATGGACATGCCTTTCCGTCCTGCCCTTGCAGTTCGACCCACGCGGTGGATGTACTCCTTAGGGGTACGGGGAAGCATGTGATTTATCACCAACTGGACACTGGGAATATCGAGGCCTCTGGCAGCCACATCTGTGGCAATCAAGGTGCGTATGTGGTTAGACTTGAAGCGACTTAGGGCAGCCACGCGCTCCTTTTGCCGCATGAAGCCGTGCAAACACACATTGTCTATGTCCATGTTTTTCAGAGTCATCGAAAGCAGTTGACAGTATCTAAAATAAGAACAAATGATTAAGTTAAATACGATTTATCTACGTTTAAGTCTTACTTTTTTGTGTTGGTGAATATCATGACATTAGCGTTTTCATTTTCCTCCCGGTATTTCCTTAAAGCCTCGATCAAAACCATGTCGCGATCATAATCTGCACACAGAAGATACCGTTGGTCAAGGGTATCTACAGTGGCCACATCGGAGTCCTGCGACCATTCCAGGCACTAGACGAAAAATACCTGAGATTAACATAATCTTTTGTAATTTTTTCACACTTACATCTTTAGATATGGGAAAAATGCTAGACTCTTTAATGAAGTCCTTCATTGTGGCTGAGAAAAAGAGGTTCTGTCTGGTCTTGGGCAGGCAGCGTTCGATTATGGCCAGGCTCTCATCAAAATCGCCGTTTAGCATGCGATCCGCCTCATCCACCACCAGGTATTTCAGGTTATCGAAGGAGAACGTGTCGCAGCCGGTGAGATGATCAGCCAGACGTCCAGGCATTGCTACCACAATGTGTGGTCGTTGCATAAGTTTCTGGCTCTCTATCATTTGATCTGTTCCGCCGGATACGACACAGACACGAACCCCCATAGCCTGGCCAGCCACAAGAAACTGCTCTGATATCTGGTACGCCAGCTCGTGCGTGGGTGTTAAAACCAAAGCGAAATGACTGACGGGTTCTTCACTCAGCTTCTCCAGGATTGGCAAAGCGAAGGCAAAGGTCTTTCCCGACCCAGTCTTTGCGGCTCCGATGCAGTCCTGTCCGGACAAAATTGCAGGAATACAATTCTGCTGAATGGGAGTTGCTCCTTTCAATCCTGTGAGTAGAGATTCATATTTAGTCAGGGTACTTATTAATTTTACGCTTCAAATTACCCAATTTTGTGAGCTGCTTTACCAGCCAAGGCCTCAAGCCCAGGCTCTGGAAGGGATTCACCTCCTTCCGCTGCATTTTTCCAAAATAAAAACAACAAAATCAAAACAAGAAAACAACGTGCGCGAGCTAGTGATGGGCGAATAACATATGGACAGTTTTCACATCGGATTATATATCGCAAAAGCTATTTTTGCAAGCTTGAGTAATATTAGAATAGATTTTTCACCCATAAGTTAAATTAGTTGGAAATTAAAGAATAACACAATAAATTAATACAAAAATAAAAGGAGCAAATGGAGGAACAGTGATCAGCTGACAAAGGGGAATAAATATCGATAACAATCGAGTACATTTTACACACCACTAATGTCATTGGCGCGATCTTTTTGTAAGAAATTATACCTACAGTACACGAAAAGTAAATTAAAATGCTTGAAGACACTCAAAAAGAAGCGATTTCGATGTCGTACAGTGAGCTGGAGTGTATAGACCAGGAGGACATTATTATGCTTGTTGATGTCGAATCTGCAATCAAGATATGCCAGGAATATTTGGACAGTAACACGAACAGCTCTTCCAATGTTTTGTCGCTATGGTTTAATAAAATGTTAAGAGCATATATGGATGAGGATATATGCTGCTTCAATGCCATCAAGCAAATGTGCGAGTGGTTTCAGACAATGGTAAGGACGAAAAACACTCCATATACAAAAACCTATAACATTTTTATACCCTTGCAGAGGGTATTATAATATTGGTAAAAGTAAAGGTGCAACGCAGTGAAGGAGACATCTCTCAACCTATAATGTATAAATATTCCTGTTTAGGATCACACCCTGTCTCTCAGTTTTAAAGCTATCGACTTGAAACTTTGCACACACCCTTCTTTCCAATAATACATATTATAGACTTATATAGTCGGAACGACAGGGTTCGGGCGACTATATCTTATAGCTGCAATATAACTGATTGATCGAAAATGCAATAACGTTGTTGTTTTTAATATAAGAGATAGAGAAATAATACGACAAACCAACTTTCATAAGGATCCTTTCATAAGAATTCACAAAAAATAAACAAAAAATCTAAAAAATAGTTTGTCTCGGGATTTTGATGCAGAATGGTGGAGAATCGATTTACAAATCGTTTAAGGTACTCCGCTTGAGAATCGGATCAGGATTGGGGAAGATATAGCCACCACTGTGGACCCTATAGGGGAAAAAACCATTTTCAAGGGATCCCATCACGAAAAATTGACAAAAAATCTAAAAAATATTTTGTCTCAGGATTTTGATGCAGAATGGTGCAGAATCGATCTACAAATCGTTTAAGGTATTCCGCTTGGGAATCGGATCAGAATTGGAAAAGATATAGCCATCACTTTGGGCCCTATAGGGGAAAAAACCATTTTCAAGGGATCCCATTACGAAAAATTGACAAAAAATCTAAAAAATATTTTGTCTCAGGATTTTGATGCAGAATGGTGCAGAATCAATCTACAAATCGTTTAAGGTATTCCGCTTGGGAATCGGATCAGGATTGGGAAAGATATAGCCATCATTGTGGACCCTATAGGGAAAAACAGCATTTTCAAGGGGGATCCCTCGAAAAATGGAAAAAAAATCGAAAAAATATTTTGTCTCAGGATTTTGATGCAGAATGGTGCAGAATCGATCTACAAATCGTTTAAGGTATTCCGCTTGGGAATCGGATCAGGATTGGGAAAGATATAGCCATCATTGTGGACCCTATAGGGAAAAACAGCATTTTCAAGGGGAATCCCTCGAAAAATGGAAAAAAAATCTAAAAAATATTTTGTCTCAGGATTTTGATGCAGAATGGTGCAGAATCGATCTACAAATCGTTTAAGGTATTCCGCTCTTCCAATGTTTTGTCGCTATGGTTTAATAAAATGTTAAGAGCATATATGGATGAGGATATATGCTGCTTCAATGCCATCAAGCAAATGTGCGAGTGGTTTCAGACAATGGTAAGGACGAAAAACACTCCATATACAAAAACCTATAACATTTTTATACCCTTGCAGAGGGTATTATAATATTGGTAAAAGTAAAGGTGCAACGCAGTGAAGGAGACATCTCTCAACCTATAATGTATAAATATTCCTGTTTAGGATCACACCCTGTCTCTCAGTTTTAAAGCTATCGACTTGAAACTTTGCACACACCCTTCTTTCCAATAATACATATTATAGACTTATATAGTCGGAACGACAGGGTTCGGGCGACTATATCTTATAGCTGCAATATAACTGATTGATCGAAAATGCAATAACGTTGTTGTTTTTAATATAAGAGATAGAGAAATAATACGACAAACCAACTTTCATAAGGATCCTTTCATAAGAATTCACAAAAAATAAACAAAAAATCTAAAAAATAGTTTGTCTCGGGATTTTGATGCAGAATGGTGGAGAATCGATTTACAAATCGTTTAAGGTACTCCGCTTGAGAATCGGATCAGGATTGGGGAAGATATAGCCACCACTGTGGACCCTATAGGGAAAAAAACCATTTTTAAAAATCTAAAAAATATTTTGTCTCAGGATTTTGATGCAGAATGGTGCAGAATCGATCTACAAATCATTTAAGGTATTCCGCTTGGGAATCGGATCAGGATTGGGAAAGATATAGCCATCACTGTGGACCCTATAGGGGAAAAAACCATTTTCAAGGGATCCCATCACGAAAAATTGACAAAAAATCTAAAAAATATTTTGTCTCAGGATTTTGATGCAGAATGGTGCAGAATCGATCTACAAATCATTTAAGGTATTCCGCTTGGGAATCGGATCAGGATTGGGAAAGATATAGCCATCACTGTGGACCCTATAGGAGAAAAAACCATTTTCAAGGGATCCCATCACGAAAAATTGACAAAAAATCTAAAAAATATTTTGTCTCAGGATTTTGATGCAGAATGGTGCAGAATCGATCTACAAATCATTTAAGGTATTCCGCTTGGGAATCGGATCAGGATTGGGAAAGATATAGCCATCACTGTGGACCCTATAGGAGAAAAAACCATTTTCAAGGGATCCCATCACGAAAAATTGACAAAAAATCTAAAAAATATTTTGTCTCAGGATTTTGATGCAGAATGGTGCAGAATCGATCTACAAATCGTTTAAGGTATTCCGCTTGGGAATCGGATCAGAATTGGGAAAGATATAGCCATCACTTTGGGCCCTATAGGGGAAAAAACCATTTTCAAGGGATCCCATCACGAAAAATTGACAAAAAATCTAAAAAATATTTTGTCTCAGGATTTTGATGCAGAATGGTGCAGAATCGATCTACAAATCGTTTAAGGTATTCCGCTTGGGAATCGGATCAGGATTGGGAAAGATATAGCCATCACTGTGGACCCTATAAGGGAAAACAGCATTTTCAAGGGGGATCCCTCGAAAAATGGACAAAAAATCTAAAAAATATTTTGTCTCAGGATTTTGATGCAGAATGGTGCAGAATCGATCTACAAATCGTTTAAGGTATTCCGCTTGGCAATCGGATTAGGATTGGGAAAGATATAGCCATCACTGTGGACCCTATAAGGGAAAACACCATTTTCAAGGGGGATCCCTGGAAAAATAGACAAAAAATCTAAAAAATATTTTGTCTCAGGATTTTGATGCAGAATGGTGCAGAATCGATCTACAAATCGTTTAAGGTATTCCGCTTGGGAATCGGATCAGGATTGGGAAAGATATAGCCATCATTGTGGACCCTATAGGGAAAAACAGCATTTTCAAGGGGGATCCCTCGAAAAATGGAAAAAAAATCGAAAAAATATTTTGTCTCAGGATTTTGATGCAGAATGGTGCAGAATCGATCTACAAATCGTTTAAGGTATTCCGCTTGGGAATCGGATCAGAATTGGAAAAGATATAGCCATCACTTTGGGCCCTATAGGGGAAAAAACCATTTTCAAGGGATCCCATTACGAAAAATTGACAAAAAATCTAAAAAATATTTTGTCTCAGGATTTTGATGCAGAATGGTGCAGAATCAATCTACAAATCGTTTAAGGTATTCCGCTTGGGAATCGGATCAGGATTGGGAAAGATATAGCCATCATTGTGGACCCTATAGGGAAAAACAGCATTTTCAAGGGGGATCCCTCGAAAAATGGAAAAAAAATCGAAAAAATATTTTGTCTCAGGATTTTGATGCAGAATGGTGCAGAATCGATCTACAAATCGTTTAAGGTATTCCGCTTGGGAATCGGATCAGGATTGGGAAAGATATAGCCATCATTGTGGACCCTATAGGGAAAAACAGCATTTTCAAGGGGAATCCCTCGAAAAATGGAAAAAAAATCTAAAAAATATTTTGTCTCAGGATTTTGATGCAGAATGGTGCAGAATCGATCTACAAATCGTTTAAGGTATTCCGCTCTTCCAATGTTTTGTCGCTATGGTTTAATAAAATGTTAAGAGCATATATGGATGAGGATATATGCTGCTTCAATGCCATCAAGCAAATGTGCGAGTGGTTTCAGACAATGGTAAGGACGAAAAACACTCCATATACAAAAACCTATAACATTTTTATACCCTTGCAGAGGGTATTATAATATTGGTAAAAGTAAAGGTGCAACGCAGTGAAGGAGACATCTCTCAACCTATAATGTATAAATATTCCTGTTTAGGATCACACCCTGTCTCTCAGTTTTAAAGCTATCGACTTGAAACTTTGCACACACCCTTCTTTCCAATAATACATATTATAGACTTATATAGTCGGAACGACAGGGTTCGGGCGACTATATCTTATAGCTGCAATATAACTGATTGATCGAAAATGCAATAACGTTGTTGTTTTTAATATAAGAGATAGAGAAATAATACGACAAACCAACTTTCATAAGGATCCTTTCATAAGAATTCACAAAAAATAAACAAAAAATCTAAAAAATAGTTTGTCTCGGGATTTTGATGCAGAATGGTGGAGAATCGATTTACAAATCGTTTAAGGTACTCCGCTTGAGAATCGGATCAGGATTGGGGAAGATATAGCCACCACTGTGGACCCTATAGGGAAAAAAACCATTTTTAAAAATCTAAAAAATATTTTGTCTCAGGATTTTGATGCAGAATGGTGCAGAATCGATCTACAAATCATTTAAGGTATTCCGCTTGGGAATCGGATCAGGATTGGGAAAGATATAGCCATCACTGTGGACCCTATAGGGGAAAAAACCATTTTCAAGGGATCCCATCACGAAAAATTGACAAAAAATCTAAAAAATATTTTGTCTCAGGATTTTGATGCAGAATGGTGCAGAATCGATCTACAAATCATTTAAGGTATTCCGCTTGGGAATCGGATCAGGATTGGGAAAGATATAGCCATCACTGTGGACCCTATAGGAGAAAAAACCATTTTCAAGGGATCCCATCACGAAAAATTGACAAAAAATCTAAAAAATATTTTGTCTCAGGATTTTGATGCAGAATGGTGCAGAATCGATCTACAAATCATTTAAGGTATTCCGCTTGGGAATCGGATCAGGATTGGGAAAGATATAGCCATCACTGTGGACCCTATAGGAGAAAAAACCATTTTCAAGGGATCCCATCACGAAAAATTGACAAAAAATCTAAAAAATATTTTGTCTCAGGATTTTGATGCAGAATGGTGCAGAATCGATCTACAAATCGTTTAAGGTATTCCGCTTGGGAATCGGATCAGAATTGGGAAAGATATAGCCATCACTTTGGGCCCTATAGGGGAAAAAACCATTTTCAAGGGATCCCATCACGAAAAATTGACAAAAAATCTAAAAAATATTTTGTCTCAGGATTTTGATGCAGAATGGTGCAGAATCGATCTACAAATCGTTTAAGGTATTCCGCTTGGGAATCGGATCAGGATTGGGAAAGATATAGCCATCACTGTGGACCCTATAAGGGAAAACAGCATTTTCAAGGGGGATCCCTCGAAAAATGGACAAAAAATCTAAAAAATATTTTGTCTCAGGATTTTGATGCAGAATGGTGCAGAATCGATCTACAAATCGTTTAAGGTATTCCGCTTGGCAATCGGATTAGGATTGGGAAAGATATAGCCATCACTGTGGACCCTATAAGGGAAAACACCATTTTCAAGGGGGATCCCTGGAAAAATAGACAAAAAATCTAAAAAATATTTTGTCTCAGGATTTTGATGCAGAATGGTGCAGAATCGATCTACAAATCGTTTAAGGTATTCCGCTTGGGAATCGGATCAGGATTGGGAAAGATATAGCCATCATTGTGGACCCTATAGGGAAAAACAGCATTTTCAAGGGGAATCCCTCGAAAAATGGAAAAAAAATCGAAAAAATATTTTGTCTCAGGATTTTGATGCAGAATGGTGCAGAATCGATCTACAAATCGTTTAAGGTATTCCGCTTGGGAATCGGATTAGGATTGGGAAAGATATAGCCATCACTGTGGACCCTATAAGGGAAAACAGCATTTTCAAGGGGGATCCCTCGAAAAATGGAAAAAAAATTTAAAAAATATTTTGTCTCAGGATTTTGATGCAGAATGGTGCAGAATCGATCTACAAATCGTTTAAGGTATTCCGCTTGGGAATCGGATCAGGATTGGGAAAGATATAGCCATCACTGTGGACCCTATAGGAGAAAAAACCATTTTCAAGGGATCCCATCACGAAAAATTGACAAAAAATCTAAAAAATATTTTGTCTCAGGATTTTGATGCAGAATGGTGCAGAATCGATCTACAAATCGTTTAAGGTATTCCGCTTGGGAATCGGATCAGAATTGGGAAAGATATAGCCATCACTTTGGGCCCTATAGGGGAAAAAACCATTTTCAAGGGATCCCATTACGAAAAATTGACAAAAAATCTAAAAAATATTTTGTCTCAGGATTTTGATGCAGAATGGTGCAGAATCAATCTACAAATCGTTTAAGGTATTCCGCTTGGGAATCGGATCAGGATTGGGAAAGATATAGCCATCATTGTGGACCCTATAGGGAAAAACAGCATTTTCAAGGGGGATCCCTCGAAAAATGGAAAAAAAATCGAAAAAATATTTTGTCTCAGGATTTTGATGCAGAATGGTGCAGAATCGATCTACAAATCGTTTAAGGTATTCCGCTTGGGAATCGGATCAGGATTGGGAAAGATATAGCCATCATTGTGGACCCTATAGGGAAAAACAGCATTTTCAAGGGGAATCCCTCGAAAAATGGAAAAAAAATCTAAAAAATATTTTGTCTCAGGATTTTGATGCAGAATGGTGCAGAATCGATCTACAAATCGTTTAAGGTATTCCGCTTGGGAATCGGATTAGGATTGGGAAAGATATAGCCATCACTGTGGACCCTATAAGGGAAAACACCATTTTCAAGGGGGATCCCTGGAAAAATAGACAAAAAATCTACAAAATATTTTGTCTCAGGATTTTGATGCAGAATGGTGCAGAATCGATCTAAAAATCGTTTAAGGTATTCCGCTTGGGAATCGGATCAGGATTGGGAAAGATATAGCCATCACTGTGGACCCTATAAGGGAAAACAGCATTTTCAAGGGGGATCCCTCGAAAAATGGAAAAAAAATCTAAAAAATATTTTGTCTCAGGATTTTGATGCAGAATGGTGCAGAATCGATCTACAAATCGTTTAAGGTATTCCGCTTGGGAATCGGATCAGGATTGGGGAAGATAGAGCCATCACCGTGGACCCTATAGGGAAAAACACCATTTTCAAGGGGAATCCCTGGAAAAATGGACAAAAAATCTAAAAAATATTTTGTCTCAGGATTTTGATGCAGAATGGTGCAGAATCGATCTAAAAATCGTTTAAGGTATTCCGCTTGGAAATCGGATCAGGATTGGGAAAGATAAAGCCATCACCGTGGACCGTATAGGAGAAAACCCTATTTTCAAGGGATCCCATCACGAAAAATGGACAAAAAATCTACAAAATATTTTGTTCCAGGATTTTGATGCAGAATGGTGCAGAATCGATCTACAAATCGTTTAAGGTATTCCGCTTGAGAATCGGATCAGGATTGGGGAAGATATAGTCATCACTGTGGACCCTATAGGGGAAAACAGCATTTTCAAGGGGAATCCCTCGAAAAATGGAAAAAAAATCGAAAAAATATTTTGTCTCAGGATTTTGATGCAGAATGGTGCAGAATCGATCTACAAATCGTTTAAGGTATTCCGCTTGGGAATCGGATCAGGATTGGGAAAGATATAGCCATCACTGTGGACCCTATAGGGAAAAACAGCATTTTCAAGGGATCCCATCACGAAAAATGGACAAAAAATCTAAAAAATATTTTGTCTCAGGATTTTGATGCAGAATGGTGCAGAATCGATCTACAAATCGTTTAAGGTATTCCGCTTGGGAATCGGATCAGGATTGGGAAAGATATAGCCATCACTGTGGACCCTATAGGGAAAAACAGCATTTTCAAGGGATCCCATCACGAAAAATGGACAAAAAATCTAAAAAATATTTTGTCTCAGGATTTTGATGCAGAATGGTGCAGAATCGATCTAAAAATCGTTTAAGGTATTCCGCTTGGAAATCGGATCAGGATTGGGAAAGATAAAGCCATCACCGTGGACCGTATAGGAGAAAACCCTATTTTCAAGGGATCCCATCACGAAAAATGGACAAAAAATCTACAAAATATTTTGTTCCAGGATTTTGATGCAGAATGGTGCAGAATCGATCTACAAATCGTTTAAGGTATTCCGCTTGAGAATCGGATCAGGATTGGGGAAGATATAGTCATCACTGTGGACCCTATAGGGGAAAACAGCATTTTCAAGGGGAATCCCTCGAAAAATGGAAAAAAAATCGAAAAAATATTTTGTCTCAGGATTTTGATGCAGAATGGTGCAGAATCGATCTACAAATCGTTTAAGGTATTCCGCTTGGGAATCGGATCAGGATTGGGAAAGATATAGCCATCACTGTGGACCCTATAGGGAAAAACAGCATTTTCAAGGGATCCCATCACGAAAAATGGACAAAAAATCTAAAAAATATTTTGTCTCAGGATTTTGATGCAGAATGGTGCAGAATCGATCTACAAATCGTTTAAGGTATTCCGCTTGGGAATCGGATCAGGATTGGGAAAGATATAGCCATCACTGTGGACCCTATAGGGAAAAACAGCATTTTCAAGGGATCCCATCACGAAAAATGGACAAAAAATCTAAAAAATATTTTGTCTCAGGATTTTGATGCAGAATGGTGCAGAATCGATCTACAAATCGTTTAAGGTATTCCGTTCGGGAATCGGATCAGGATTGGGAAAGATATAGCCATCACTGTGGACCCTATAAGGGAAAACAGCATTTTCAAGGGGGATCCCTCGAAAAATGGAAAAAAAATCTAAAAAATATTTTGTCTCAGGATTTTGATGCAGAATGGTGCAGAATCGATCTAAAAATCGTTTAAGGTATTCCGCTTGGGAATCGGATCAGGATTGGGGAAGATAGAGCCATCACCGTGGACCCTATAGGGAAAAACACCATTTTCAAGGGGAATCCCTGGAAAAATGGACAAAAAATCTAAAAAATATTTTGTCTCACGATTTTGATGCAGAATGGTGCAGAATCGATCTAAAAATCGTTTAAGGCATTCCGCTTGGGAATCGGATTAGGATTGGGAAAGATATAGCCATCACTGTGGACCCTATAAGGGAAAACACCATTTTCAAGGGGGATCCCTGGAAAAATAGACAAAAAATCGAAAAAATATTTTGTCTCAGGATTTTGATGCAGAATGGTGCAGAATCGATCTACAAATCGTTTAAGGTATTCCGCTTGGGAATCGGATCAGGATTGGGAAAGATATAGCCATCACTGTGGACCCTATAGGGAAAAACAGCATTTTCAAGGGATCCCATCACGAAAAATGGACAAAAAATCTAAAAAATATTTTGTCTCAGGATTTTGATGCAGAATGGTGCAGAATCGATCTACAAATCGTTTAAGGTATTCCGCTTGGGAATCGGATCAGGATTGGGAAAGATATAGCCATCATTGTGGACCCTATAGGGAAAAACAGCATTTTCAAGGGGGATCCCTCGAAAAATGGAAAAAAAATCGAAAAAATATTTTGTCTCAGGATTTTGATGCAGAATGGTGCAGAATCGATCTACAAATCGTTTAAGGTATTCCGCTTGGGAATCGGATTAGGATTGGGAAAGATATAGCCATCACTGTGGACCCTATAAGGGAAAACACCATTTTCAAGGGGGATCCCTGGAAAAATAGACAAAAAATCTAAAAAATATTTTGTCTCAGGATTTTGATGCAGAATGGTGCAGAATCGATCTACAAATCGTTTAAGGTATTCCGCTCGGGAATCGGATCAGGATTGGGAAAGATATAGCCATCACTGTGGACCCTATAAGGGAAAACAGCATTTTCAAGGGGGATCCCTCGAAAAATGGAAAAAAAATCTAAAAAATATTTTGTCTCAGGATTTTGATGCAGAATGGTGCAGAATCGATCTAAAAATCGTTTAAGGTATTCCGCTTGGGAATCGGATCAGGATTGGGGAAGATAGAGCCATCACCGTGGACCCTATAGGGAAAAACACCATTTTCAAGGGGAATCCCTGGAAAAATGGACAAAAAATCTAAAAAATATTTTGTCTCACGATTTTGATGCAGAGTGGTGCAGAATCGATCTAAAAATCGTTTAAGGTATTCCGCTTGGGAATCGGATCAGGATTGGGAAAGATATAGCCATCACTGTGGACCCTATAGGGAAAAACACCATTTTCAAGGGGAATCCCTGGAAAAATGGACAAAAAATCTAAAAAATATTTTGTCTCACGATTTTGATGCAGAATGGTGCAGAATCGATCTAAAAATCGTTTAAGGTATTCCGCTTGGAAATCGGATCAGGATTGGGAAAGATAAAGCCATCACCGTGGACCGTATAGGAGAAAACCCTATTTTCAAGGGATCCCATCACGAAAAATGGACAAAAAATCTACAAAATATTTTGTTCCAGGATTTTGATGCAGAATGGTGCAGAATCGATCTACAAATCGTTTAAGGTATTCCGCTTGAGAATCGGATCAGGATTGGGGAAGATATAGTCATCACTGTGGACCCTATAGGGGAAAACAGCATTTCCAAGGGGATTCCTCGAAAAATGGAAAAAAAATCTAAAAAATATTTTGTCTCACGATTTTGATGCAGAATGGTGCAGAATCGATTTTCAAATCGTTTAAGGTACTCCGCTTGAGCATAGGATGGGAATTGGTGAAGATATAGCCATCAATGACCATATCGGGGAAATCCTATTTTAAAGGGAACCCTTCAGAAAAAATGGACAAAAAATCTAAAATATATAGTATTTTCGAAGATAAAAGCTTGGGACTTTTCGGCTCCTCCCTAATTTACATTTCTTTTCTTGTTTTCGTCAGATGTCAACTGAATCATCGGATATATGTAACAATATAAAGACTATCGTGACGGACGCACAGCAGTTTGTAACAGATTACAAGGACCATTTACTAAGAAGAGATGAACGTATGGTCCATGGAACTGTATATATGTTGTTTGAAATGGTCAAAGTTTTTTTTGAAGAAAGGTACGGTGAATAATTTAAATAAATTTTAATAAATAATTCAATAAATGTTATCTAACAGTGGAAAAAATGAGAATCGCAGTACTCTGAAGACAAGTGCAGCAGTTGCCGTTAATCTTCTTTTCCAAGTGCTTTCCGTACTCAAGGAAATTACTGCGGTTTCAACAAAACTGCATGTGCGCGTTTCAACCCGTAAGTATATATTAACATATTTTACAAATTGTGTCCTCATTGGGTTCGTCTTAAAATAATAACCATAAAAACCTAATTTTAGTGATTCAGCAGATGAGCGACATGTCCGCATTTGTATGCGAAAATGTCACTGACACATTTATAGGAATTAGCGAAACTATGACCTTTATATGCTTACACTATTTAAAATTGTATAACGAAAGTCCAATAAAGGAAGAGCAGATGCCTCAATGGCTCAAGGAGACTATTCTGCATATTTGCGATACGATCCTAAACCTCTTGGAACCAGTTTTTAAAAAGGTTTGTTTTAAATTTTTTATTTCTTTGTTAGACATTTAAGAGTTTGTCATTTGCAGGTTGCACTTTCTATACCCATTGAAAAACTAGAAGAATTGGTCGTACTTATTCATAAATATTTATTGATGCTGCATGAGATAATCAGTGGTGTCGTTACCCCAATAGACGAAGAAGTTTTACAAGCACTAATTGAACTCCTCGGTGAAACGTAAGAGATAATGCAATTTAATACAACTTTCTCTTATATCCTTTTTTTATAGAAAACCATGTCATAACCTTGGCAAGGATATACCTTTACTTTTATCCACATACATTACCCCGTATGTGATTAATGTAATCGGAATTGTTTATTCCTATGATGATTTTCAAAAGGTATTTCCATCTTTATGTTTCATAGATATATATGCATATTATTCAATATATATTTTATTTAGTATTTAATCTCCTGCCTGAAAGATTCTATTCAATCGAAAGTAGAATATTTTTACGTATGCATTGGCTTTATAACAGCGGTATCCAAAGACGCAGCGGAAATCAACGAAAGTACCTGCAAAACCATAGAAAGAATTTTTGAATACTTGTTCAAAGGTAAAAAATGTTAATATTATTATTTTCGTGTTTAAAAACGTTTTAATGTATTCACAGATGCCTCCAATTTTGTAAATTGCGAGAAGTACGATCTCATTATTGAAAGCTATGCTACTTTGTTGTTTTTGGGAGAAAGTTATTTTCTGTTTTGTTATTTTTTCATGGGATTGTTTGAAGAGGACATTATCTTGGCCCAAGCGTGTGCCGATGTACTTATGTTATGTTTTCGGTTTGTAAATTGAGCTATATCATTCATATAAAAATCGTAATCCTTATACATCCACTTTACAGCCTAAAGGAAGTAAACCAGTCCTGGAACCAAAGCGAAATTGAAAAGGCTTTAAGTTTCTGGAATAAATGCAACAACACCTATTCAATGTTTTCTCAACAACCAAGTCAATGGCATGTTCAGCGTTTTCTTAAATACTTTCATCGAATAGGAAAAAAGGAGTTACCCGACTTTAACATGGAAAACTTTCGGTACATATCCGCAGTGCCTCCTTCACAAATGGGAAACAAGTTGTTACAGTGCTTGGAAAATTGTTCTTCTGATCCGCCAACTCAACCGGAAGTCTACTACGAAATGGTTAGGTTACTTGTAAAATTATATAATAAGAATTAAAATATTTTTTGTTACAGGCGGGAATTCTTGACTTGTTAGCTCAACAGAACAACGTAGATTGTTCAAAGTGGTTTTTACGCTCCTTTGAAATGGCCAAAGAGCTTCTAAGCAACGGCAAGTCTATGGTGTTTTTCGAGAGTTACTTCAAGCTTCTTGCCAAAGAAAACAAAGCCACACAATTAGTAATATTACGAGGCCTGCCGCCGTTAATTGGAGACGCCTGCTGGAATCAGCAGAAGTTCATATTTACCTGCAAAGCCAGCGACGACCCGCAATTGAAAGCTTTTAGTGCTCGACTTTCTATTGGAAATAATATACAGTCTATTTTAGACGCCATGTTTCGGCAAAATACATCTGTGGACACATCTGTGGATCTGTGGTCTTCTGGCCAAGACCTGAGTATAGAAAGTATTGCTCGACAGAAGCATGAATGCTCAGTTTCTAGTTTGAAACGTAAGCGATCTGATGATTCCGCAAAAGAAATTTTAAAAGTAATGTACGAGAAATCAACGCAATTTCGCCAAAGCAACTTGTCCAGTTTGGAAGCTGCTGACTGGGATCGTGTTAAGGATATAGTGGTTTGTTTGACAAGCATTTGCAACGAAAAAAATAATTAAACAAAATAAAAAAAAAGAATTGATTTTAAGGTATTCTTGTTTTAAAAGTGTTTCGTTTTTAAACAATTGGTCAAGCTGCGAAAACAATACGTCCTAGGCAGAGATAAAAGTTATCACGCTTGGTGAATTTCCATTAACTGACATTTGTTGCCTACACATTCAGAATGTGATGGTCAACATAATCATCTCCATCTGCATCTATTTCCATGAATTTCGATACCACATTCGAAACAATTGGCTTTTTGATGAGTATACCTATAAGAATTAAAGTCGAGGTAATACTATTTAGAGTTATACCACAATATCAACTTACCTGCAAGAGATGCAGAAGTAAAGCTAACGAAACTTCCGGCAAAGAAGGCACGGACCGCCACCCTAGTAACATCGGCCCTTCGTTGAGGTGCCATTGCACTAAGGGCGGCAATCAGAATTCCTAGGGAGCCAGGGTTAGCGAATCCGCAGAGGGCAAATGTGGCTATTGCTTCACTTCTATGCTGTAGAAGAAAGAGGCTCAACAATTTTTAATTATATTTGTTAGAATTAATGAAATGCATACATACTTCAATTTCGTTTGCTTGTATCAGCTCTCCCAAGTGTTTGTAGCCGATGAATTCATTTATTAGTGATTTCTCAGCAACCACCAACCCAATAACTGAACAGTCCTTTAAGGGAACGCCCATGGCATATGCAATAGGCCAGAACATTTTCGATAGAAGATACAGCAGGGTGATATCACTAATGTCCAGTAGTTCGAAAGCCCATTGAATAACAGCATTAAAGAAGTACACTAAAGCCAAAAAGGCGATTATGTTAGCCACGATTCCGAGAACAATAAGCATTGCATTCTGAGCGCCACTTGCGGCAGCATCCAGGATTGACGTGTCCTCCCTTAAAAAAAACAGATTATATTAATAAAATTGTGCTGTTTTTATTGGAACTTACGATTTTGCCAGCTTGATGTTGTCAGCCCTGGTTTGTGACTCCTCCGTCTCTGGATAAAAGAGCTTGGAATAGGCCAAGGCACTCGGAGCAGCCATGACACTGGCGGCAATCAGGTAAGCCGGATTGGCTCCGAAAGAGACAAACGCTCCCAGTACAGTTCCGGCCACGGTTGCATAGCCACAAACGCAAATGCAGTGCAACTCGCTAACCGTAAGAATATTTATATAGGGACGTATCATCAGCGGGCTCTCGGACATTCCCAAAAATATGTTGCCCACGGCGTTGACGCTCTCGCAGGTCGTGGTGCCGACCGTGGACTGCAATAGGGATCCCAAGACGCCAAGGAAGGCCTGCATCCAGCCAAGATAGTAGAGGATGGAGGTGACGACACTGAAGAAGAACACCACCGCAAGAATGGCAAAAGCGAACACGTATTCGTCGACGATACGGTCTCCATACACGAAGCGGGCTCCGAACCGGGCATAGCCAAGAAAAGTGGTCACCTTCTCGCCCATACATTGAAACACCGACCTTCCGAATTCCCATCGGAGACAAAAAATGGCCAACAGCAATTGTGCCAACATGCCATGTACCACAATTCTCCAGGGAATGCTTTTGTGGTGTTTGGAAACGGCAAATCCGATCGTGAGAAAGGCAGCCGGACCTATAAGGCCCCTGGTTTTGCCCCAATCATCTCGGCATTCGAATGTTAAATACGCCAATGATAGGACGATTACAGTGATCAGCATCACGACAGAGACAAGGCTGGATATGTATTAAAAAAACAAGCATTTTGTCCCACAAAAAGAACATTCAAACTCGACACTTTTACTTACATTTTGCTTCTAAATTCAATCCATTTATCGATCATTCCATCTAGGTAGTTATCATACAATTTTTGGCCAATAAATGGCTTGAAAAGGACATAGTATGTCCAAAGTATATGAAAGATCACGAAGATTACTACCAGTGATCCGTATCCATGGCACCAGTTGATGCTACACAGAATGTATGGAACAAATTTGGGCTTAGGCTCAGGAGTGGTTGACTCCGTTTCGCCCTCCGTTGTAGTAGGCGGTACAGTCGGTACAGGAGGCGCGGCCCCATCGGCGGGAGGGGCTTCACCCGCTGGAGGAACTGCTGTGGGACCGTCAATGGTCGTACCTGTATCTGCCGAGGTTGTATTTTCTTCGGGCGGTGCTAAGCACTTGTCGTTATTCTGATCTAAATGTATCATTTAAGTTTATACAGACTTAAATCTTAAGGTTTCCTGGACACTTACTATAGCGCATGTAAATTACTGTGGCTGCTATGAAATACGCAATGAATAATAAATGTAGTACAATGAGAATAATGCGCTCAAGAATCCTCCTCCATCTTGGCTTCGGCTCCTCCTCTGACTCTTCAGGTGCCGCCGGTTCTGCCATCGTAAATTTTTCTTAACAAATCCAAAAATCTACAAATAAACTAAACAAAACAATTTCTTTCGACTAAATCAAAGGATATCTGACAGTAGTTTTATAATGTTTTGACATTATTGGCCAGGAAGAAGGCTTGGCAAAAGAAAAACTGGATTATGCAGCTAAAGATAATATAGTTTAGTAGCTAATATTCATTGCAGATATTGCCAGGACGAAGCTGGACCTCAATTTTGTGAAACCAAACTAATACATGCCATGAATAAATAAATAATAAATTTATTAGTCTGCTTAACAAGATCACTTAATTAATAGGATCTAAAACTTTGTAACATTTCTTCGTCCCAATTTCTCCATAATCACATTGTAGCTGGTTCTTTCATCGTCTTCTTGCAGGAGAATACCTAAAAGTTGTGATAAATTTTTATATATAAATACATTAAAATATGATTTATTTTATGTCTTATTTTACCTGCAAAACTGGCAGACACAAAGCAGACAATACTGCCGACCACAAAGGCTCGGAAGGCCACGGCTGTGATCGTGGAACGACGATGTGGCGCCATGGCGCTCAAGGATCCTATCAGGATACCCAAGGAACTGGGATTGGCAAAGCCGCAAATGGCAAAGGTAGCGATTCCAGCACTGCGGGCCTGAAATAATTAATGTACTTTAGATTAGTTTTTTATGATTATATTTCCTCATTCAACACTCACTGTAATTTCGCCACTTTCTATGTACTGTCCCAGACGTTCATAGGCAACGAACTCGTTGATTATGGTCTTGGTGGCCACGACCTTAGCAATTATGTTGCAGTCCTCCTTGGGCACGCCCATTGCCCAGACGAGTGGGATAAATAGCTTGGAGAATATCCATTCAAAGTCGATGTCATCGACGCCCACCAAATACCCCAACCAGCTGACCAGGCCGTTCAGGAAGGCAACAAAGGCTACAAAGGCCACAATGTTGGCGATGATGCCCAGGACGATGGGCACGGCATTGCTTGCTCCACTGGATGCGGCGTCCAATAATGAGGAATCTTGTCTGGAACCCAAAATATCTTCGTTAAAAATATTTTTCTGCCACTATGCTTGTTAAATAACTTACGATTTCTCCAATTCTATTGAGTCTGAGGTGGTTTGGCTCTCCTCCGTCTCCGGCATGTAGAGCTTGGAAATTGCCAGGGTGGCGGGAGCTGCCATCACCGAGGAGGTGATCAGATGGGCGGCCGAGGCGCCGAAGGAGAGGTAGGCAGCCAGAACAGTGCCGGAAACCGTGGCAAAGCCAGACACCATGATGCTGTGGATCTCACTCTTGGTCAGCTTGTTGATGTACGGACGGATGAGCAGTGGACTCTCGGACATGCCCAGGAAGATGTTGGCGGCCGCCGTCACGCTCTCGCAGACGGTGGTGCCCAAAATTGACTGCAGGATCCAGCCCAATTTGATCACCACCCATTGCATCGCACCCAGGTAGTACAGGATGGAGATAAAGAAGCTGAAGAAGAAAATCACTGGCAGGATGGCGAAGGCGAAGACATCGTTCTCCACCAGAAAGTTGCCAAACACGAAGAGGGCTCCATCAGTGCCGTAGCCCAGAAAAGTGGCCACCTTGTTGCCCAGGCACTCGAAGATTTTGCGTCCCACCTCCCAGCGGATGCAGATGATGCCGAGCAGGAACTGGGAAGTGATTCCGGTGATGACCACGCGCCATTTAATGGCCGCTCGCTTGGTGGAGAAAACGTATCCGCACAGGATGAAGAAGCAGGGTGCTACCAATGATACCAGCTTCTGAGGCTCATCTTTAGTCTCAAAGAAGAGGAAAATGCCCAACAGGACTAGAAGAAGGACAATGGAAGCAAGTGACACAATTCTGAAAAATAATTAAAAATTATATTTAAACTAAATGTCTTAAAAGTTGTTTGGTTGATGTATTATTTAATTTTGTTTACTTAAAAGTCATAAATATTTTTATTTGGTTTTTGTAGTTAAAAAGTTATGGAAAAGTTTCTTCAAGTAACTTTTGAAAAATGATTCATAAACGTGGCATTTTTACGTGACACCTACAATCTAAAGCTGCCATAAAGAAAATTGTTTTTAAACAGTAACTTTAAAATACCAAACTTAAATATTTGATATTTTTAAATTTATTTCTAGCCTTGATGGGCATGAACAATTTATTGCTCATACGACATGTTGTCTCAGAATCGAGTAAAATTTTGTATTATCTTGTAAGAGGCTCACCGGGTTCTGCTAAAGCTGTGCCATTTCTTGGATAAAGGTCCCAAAAAATGTCTGTACAGATAGACTCCAACAGTGTCCTTAAATATGTAATAGTAAAAGAGACCCAAGTAGATGAATCCCAGGAGAAGGACTAGCATTCCATATCCACTGCAAAAGTTGATGCCACAGAGGGGATTGGTGCTCCCACTCCAGGTGCATTCGTAGTTAGCTAAAAAAAGGAAATAATCAAATAAAATAGAGTCATAGATATTATTTAATAATACTTACTTATATCATTATAATGGTAAGTGGCATAGGAAAAGTAGCCGACAACCACAAGATGCAGAGCAACATATAGCAAGATCTTTACAATGCGAACAACTTTTGGATTCGAGTCCCAATAGGTTTTTTTTGTGACACTTTCATTGCTGTCGATGGGTGGGAGCTCCTTAAACTCCTCAATGTCTGGTATGCTAAGTTCCTTCTAAGAAATCGAGAGAGAATAACTAATAGGCCACCTCTTGAATATAATATAATGCTTACATGATCCATTTCGTAGCCGTTGTTAAGGGCACCTTTAGAAGTGGTATCTGTCATCTGAAACGAAAAAATACTCGTTCAATAATCTTCTTGTCCGTAATCTGAAATAATCTATATAAAATTATTTTAAGAGTGGAGTGTGCCGACAACTCAAGTCCATTGGCAAAGCATAGCTTTCTATTCGCCATCCAAATCAAAGTGCGAATAGATTGAAGATTTGTGGCCACTTTAAAAAGTAAAAAAACTGGCGATAAGGCAGGTTGGATTTTTGTAGAAAAAAACGCACGTGGGACGGCACTTGATTTTTGCACTTGGCTTATGTTTTGCGGTGTCAATGGCATTTCTTGTTAACAAGCACGTGGATCGACACTTTAGAATTTCCGGCAATTTGTAGTTCGAAAAGTAAAGCTTTAGGCACTGCCAGCAGATAAGCCGCTTACTGGATTGGGCTGTAAATTAAATTCCTTGAAATATTTCCTTGTTAGGAATAGGATTTTGCCTTGGGGGCAAAAACCCAATAAATGTTGATAGCACTATCTGAATGGCGTAACTCGTGAAAGCTAATCGCACTCTAATTTATTGTAGCTTCACCTATATATCCCGCTATATACAGAGTTATAAACTAGAGTAATCATTCACAAAAGCACTTATTATTGTTTTTATTCACTGTCAGAATTACAGCCTAAAGCTGTGAGGGGCTTTTCTCTTTGTATCACTCGAATATAAATCATTTTGTTAATGAATAGTGCCAGAATTATTATGTTCCCTTGATTGCGTGCATTGCCAGTTAATTCACCTTTTAATATTTGTTTTTGTGTCGTTTTTTAATGAGTACTATCGAATTGTTGTGCCTCAAAACGTGTTTTCAAAGTCGTCGCTCTCAGGCCGAATACTAATGAGTGATTAGTGCATCTGGTTAGCGCGTTAATAAAAAAAGCTGGCTAACTGCTCTCCGCCACCATCGTAGTCGGTTGAAAGTCGCGTCAAGACTGAACAACCAAAAGTTTGTCAGGGCGTTTATACTTAAATCGAGCCCAAATACTCGGTAACTGATAAGGGGTGTATCAGGTTTGAAATTCTGATTATCGTTGATTTATACGAGTAAGTGTGTTAGCCACTTTACAATCAATTAAAAACGAAATTTGGCGAAATAGGCCTATCCGTTTGAAGCTTGGGATGATCTTCAGAGAACATTCCATAGAATTCTTAAGAAATTTAAATATATATAAAGGTACTGAGATAAGGAATATGGATAATCTCGTGTATTACAAAATATTTGCAATTTAAATATTTATTTTCTTACTTAATGTGATCAAGGGGTACTCATTCGTTGGAAATGATTCAAGTTTCTCGTAGTTTATCAATGGGGTTTCCATTTACGTATGCCTATAAATTTTTATTTGTGTTTCGACTTCCGAAATATTATATATTTCTTAGGCCCTTTTAAATCTATACCCCTTCTAGAAAAATTGCGGATTACGAGCCAGTTGTGAAATCTAATAAGGTTTAACATGCATACCGAAGAAACAGTAATGCCCAGTCGAGTGGCCTCCGATGGGCAATTTGAATGACAAATTAATGTTTTATCAGCTGCTTGTAGAAAAACGAATGCTGCTCGCAGAACATTCTACGAGTATTCCGATATTTGAGCGAGATAATGTTCAAGTAGGCCATATAACTTCCCACAGATTGCTGATAACAGTGACGTTTGAGGAATCTGATTGCGATAGAGATGGAGATATGGGCAGTACCAAAGGGTGGGTGGGCCGGTAGCAACATGGGCTCGTACACCCTCCCATTGAAAGAGTTGTGAGGTTTGTTAACTGGTGGTCTATCAGCGATAAGTCACCATTGATTGGTCAAGCAGCTAAAGTCCATAAATACCCATGCGTTGAGTTAGAACCAATTCTAATCGTTCAAGTAAAGGCGCACGGTACATATCTTATCGTAGATTTGATCCGCGTGAGGATAATAAACCCAATAAGCCCAGCAGTCAGATTAATTCTTAATTAACTCGCAACTATACATGTTTGCGACTTGCTTTTATTTATATATGTGTTTTAGGTTTAACTCATATTTGTAATCGATTTACAAATGCACTTAGTTTGGATGGTATGGAGGTGGATTATTATGCATAGATAGCTGTTAGACTTCATGAAAATGTGTTACTTCAATGGGTTCTTATAAAATCTTAAAACAAAACACTAATTTCGGACTACAAAAGGATTACAAAAGATTGAGATTCAGAGCTGTTACCGAGGCTCTGTTTCCTACAGGAAGGCACTTTTAACCTATTGACTTACTCATATAACACAAGTGTAAATTTATTTCAGCTACTTCGGGACGATAATCGTTTCGCAAAGGCATCCAAAAAATAAATTTTTTTCTGATTTGGATCGCCCTTGGGTTTTTGCTTTTGAGTGGATTGTGCTGAAGTCTGGGATTGTAATGTTTCGATAAGGCATTGATTAATATTTGATTTACCATCTGGCCCAAGGCCACTTGGTTATTCATACTTATTATGCGTTTTTTTTTTAAATTCGTATATAAAATTTTCTTATAGTTTTTCAATAATTCTTTTTTTTTGTGTTTTCTGGATAATTTTGTATAATAAATGATAAACAAAGAATGGCAAATTCAACCACATCTAAATCACAGGCTTCTAATATACGAAAGTTTCTAAAAATAAACGACAAATTTCGATGGAAATTTTGCTTAGCTTACGAACGAATTTTATAAATAAGGTTACGCGATAAAAGAAACCGATGAACTAAAAACTAATTAAGTCAACTGGCCCTAATGTTAAAAATAAAAACAAAAAATTAAATTTAAGACCAGCATGAGTGAGGGTGAGAAATGTTTTTTTGTTTATATGAATGTGTGTTTTTATGAAAGGATCCTGGAACATGGTTCTACTCCGGCTTGTGGGTCATCTTGTGGTGCTTGTGGTGGTGGCGCTGATAGTGGTGGTGCTGCTGGAGCTGGTGCGTATGATGGTGGTGGTGATGGTGATGGTGGTGCTGGCCGGAGCGTTGCCGGTGGTGATTGGAGATCGGTTCCATCTGTTCGCTGTTGCTCGCCGAGGAAAAAAGCTCCTCAGCCCCGATCCCGGTCTCCACTTGACTCGACTCCGAATCCGAGCCAGAGCTAGACTCCGACAGGTGATGTCGTCGGTGCTCTCGCTCCTGGCTCTCCTTCTCGCCGACTCCATCCAGCTGGTTGTCGATTGCGGGCGATCCAGATGTGGTAGTTTCCATGCCATAAGATTTGATTTTCGGGGAAATGTAAATGGTTTTGACTCCACTGTTGAATGATGGGATGGTATGGAAGAAAACGTCTAACCTTGGGTTTCTGTTGAAGAAAGAAGACAAAATAGTTGGATATAGTTAGCCAACGGAGTTTGATTAACAAAATAATTTCTTATAATATAAATATTATAAGCCCATAGTTTAATTTTTTTAAAACTTGAAACCGATATATACTTATGGTCGGAGAAACATTACCAAAATTAAAATACCCTCTGCAAGAGTATAAAAATAATGTATTTTACATACATAGTTTTTACATGTATACTACACGGTCAAAAAGGTTTTGGTGGTAAAGTAAATTTTAGCAAGGTTCACAACCTTTTAAGTTCTTTTAAATTTTTTTAAAATTTCATATGCGAATTTTTATTATCGTTATTTTAATTTTAGATTTAAGGAGAAAATAATACCTTGGCACTGTCCAACTCTCCAGATCAGGCTTAAGCGATTCTGTTCCGTATGCGCTCCAAGGGACTGCAATCTCTGTGAAATAAAAATTGCCAGCAAAAGATTAGAATATATTTTTAATATTTTTAAAATATTTACAAGTCATGCAAATGCAATAAGGAAATGGCGCAAATGAGGAAGATCATGCAAAATAGCAGAAACAGCGACACGCAGCAAAAATTGCAACACACATCAAAACTAAACAACATAGAAAGCCGAGCAGAAAACCACGCACAACGGTGCGTATGAGCAATATTTTTTCTAAATTTTAGATTAGTATCTGCAACGGCGAGTTCTTTGTATCTTACCAATCCAGGGCAATAACTTCGACAACAAACATTAATGAATCTCAAAGAAATCTGTGTACTTTCGTTACTTCCGCTCTACTTTTAGCTTTCTAGATCCCTCATGAAATTCAAATATATACATAGTATGTCTCGGACGGAAGAAACACTCTGAGAATCTCGTAAGATTTTGTTATTGGTACGAAAAAACGTGCGCGAATCAAATTTTACATTTAAGCATAACATTTGCTGACTTGGCTCGACAATCAGACGACCAGGTATTTTGTTGTTGCTTTGGATTACGTATTCTGATATTCGAATTCGGACTTTTTTCTTCGAGCTCAGCTCAATTTACGCTGTCGTGTCTGGTCTTTTTTGGTCAGTTTTGCAGTCTGCAGTCCGGCCCCCAAAATCGCCTGACTAATGACCTTTTATTTGTTTTTTTTTTGTGTTGGTATCGTAAATCAATTGAAACTGCAACGTGGATGGAAAAGGGGCCTGTCGCTACCAGGAGAGATTGTTTATGAAAGAGATATATGTGACTGATGATTGGAGACATCCACGATGTGGAATGACATCGTTTCTCCATTCTTATCCTGGCCGTTAGTTAAGCTTGGCAAACAACACGCTTACCTGCCTGATCGCAGGTGGGTGGCGCAAAGTAGAGTCCTGGCCTCAAAGGATTCTCCTCGTCGTCATGCACCTCAATCATCAGCATGCCCACCACACTGGCAGCCAGTTGCTGCTGTTGTTGCGAGTGACGTTGCTGCTGCTGCTCCTCCTGACGCATTTGCTGCTCCCAGTAGGCGAGGGCACACTTGACATCGATCTCCACCCAGCCGGTCATGGCGCTGCTCAACATGGTGGTGTTGCAAGTGCGCTTCTTACGTTCTGTGGAAGAAAAAGAAGGTTTATTGTTTTGATTATTAAAAGATTAATAAACTGAGTTTTTAATTCTTTAAATGGTTTTAAAATTATTGAAATATTTACTTATATATTCTCCTTACCTAATTTACGATTCTTCTTTTGCTGATGGACGATGGATACGGTGACTCGAATTTGGGGACCCGCTTGAGGCTGATCCGGGCATTGAGAGGAGGTCCTTTCAGTAGGCTCTGTCGGAACTGGGACCTGATCCTGAGGATTATGGCCAGGATAGGTCTTGTAGAGGCGAAGCACAGCGCTGGTAAGACGGTCATCATTGTGGACAAACACACTGTTGGCGAACTTAAGAGTGACATTGGTGCCCAGCTGCCATTCCTCTGGAATGGTTGTCTCTGCATTGCAGATGGGGAAGCCAGCCTTCTCCTTGGTGGTGCTACTGTTCGGGTCATTTGTGATGGCCTTCTGGACACGCTTGATAATCTCATTTAATCTGTGAATAAATATATGAAAGTTTTCTGTAGAAATATAGTTGTTTTCTCGTTTTTGTGAATCTTAATTCCTGTAGACTAGAATGATTTCATATATCATCACACTGCCATTTGTATGCCCAAGCATTCCCGTCCAACAAATTTGGTTCAAGTGTTTATGTAAGGCCCACTTAATTGACATTTGAGAGCGGTCATAGTTACAGACAGCCACAATGGAACCGCCCGAGAGGACTGGGAGGTACGAGAGGTCTGAGAGGGTCTGTGGGTGTTGGATAAAACGTGCTCGTTTCCGTTTGGCAAGAATTTAGAACTTTTGATTCAATTTAGCTAGACAGCTCTCGTAAACTATTCCCCCTCTTTCCGCCGAACTACTTACTAGAAACCCCCCCAAATGAGTAAACATTTTTTCCATTAAATACAATCATATCTTGAAGTAGCTGGTGATATGTGACGTGGTTATGTAGTTGGGGTTCACTGCACTGTTTGATTATAATAGTATTATTAGATTGTATTAAAATGATTAGAACGTGCGAACTATTATCATTAAAAGTTTTAAAAATAACTCTGTACTTTGGGGCTTGTAATCTTTGCTTTTGAGAGTTCTTCACATATTTTGGAGAGTTCCCTAGAACTCATGGCCAAATTAAAACTATTTCATACTATTCAAATAGGTTCTGAACTAATCGACTTATCAGCAAATCAAAAACATTGATAGTGACTTGACTATTTTAAAGGCACTACATAAATTAAATGGGACAGGTCCGAGACATAAAGGATGATTAAATGGCTTCACATGATTCGCTCGCCAGGCATGTGATTGCGGACTCAGATGGGGTCAGGTCTTTGCCGGAAAGTATGTCGGTAGGAGGATAACCATCGTGATTTTTTATGAGTACTTTTATCACGAGCAACCGGACAACAATAGATATTCAGCTATGATCTAATCTGGCCACATTCATTCCTCTCGAAATTGGACAATTGTACGATTATATTTCGTATGTCTGGATCAGTAATTGAAGGTTTTGTTGCCTTTTTTTTGCTTTGGTTTTTTTGACTTTACATGAAATGCACAAAATGATTGAGAAAATAACTGATTAATTGTTTCGGATGTTGGAGAGTTGCCCACGGCGCAATTTGTCTAGCCGAAATAATTATGAAACACGGTCGATCGGTCGCAGTCTGTCTGCGGTCTGAAATTGAACTGAAACTGAACCAAGTCGAGGAGAGCCGAGTCGAAACGCCTTTGGCTTATTATCGTTCTTGTTTATGTTTATGTTTACGTTCCGATCGCATCGAATCGTATCGAATCTGTCTGGCCTGGTCTGGTCTGGCCTGGCCACGGGAATGCCATAGCCATAGTGCGAAGTCGTCTGGAGTTTCGCTCTGTGGCATGAACTTGAAAACTTGTTGAGTTGGGCCGGGACGGGCCGTCTGTCTGGCCACCGTCTAGACGTATTCTGTCCGCTTGTCCGTCTGTCCGCCTTCTTGTTTGCTGGCTGGCTTGTCTGCCGGCCTAGAGGAGCTACTGTGATGCTGCCAATACTGTACATGCGTGAGTCACGCCATTCAGTCATCCCAGCCATCTGGGCATGCGCAAAGGTAGAGGTTTAGGCCAAAAAAAAAAAAAAGATACAGGTGCCTTGGTCTTGGATGTCTCTAGGGGGAGGGGACCGTCTCCAAATTTGCATTGGCCTCCATTTGACAGAGGCTGGAGCTAAGGCTCTGGGGCAGACACATCACTGAATGCATCGCCTCTGTGTCTACGTCTGCGGTTTTGCATTGCAGTCCGTTGCCTTTGGCCGCAGCAGCACCAGCAGCAATGGCAAAGTAGCAAATGCAACAGCAACAACAGTGGCTAGACAGTGTCTCGCCGGCTGCACTTCATTATCATGCAACCAACAGCGAACTGCCAACAGCCGGCAGTCAGTAAGTCATTCAGACTTTCGCATACACTGAGAAAAAGGACCGAAAAAAAGGATATCCTGAGGCATTTATATTTCTAGAAAGAAAATAGATAATGCCTGACAGTTCCTTGAATAGAACCCTATGAAAAAATCCAAAGTTATAAATAAAATTTCAGTGTAATAGCCGCAAAATGCACACGCCTACAATCTAAAACTGTTTGCATTGCATTGCAAGTTGTGGGGGGGCAGACATATCTACTGTGCCGATATTGTTCATACGTCATAATTTTTTTGTTTATTTGGTTTTTGTTTCTGTAGTATTTGTACCGTCTGTGCGGAACTCTGCCAAAGCAATCAAACAAGATGAAACAATTTAGATATCAGCTGTTGGCCCCCACAAATGCACGAGTGCATATAAGAGCCACTACTATGTGCCCGTTTGTCGTCTCGCATAGCAACGACCTACAAAAAGTTCATTACCGGACACGGAGCCGGAGACGTAGACGGAGACGGAGACGGAGACGGACACAGAGACGGAGACGGTGCCGGAGTCAGAGCCAGTAAGCTAGACATGGCCCAGACTGCTCCCAGACATATGCCAGACACCCGCGGGCTCACCGACAAAGATATACAGATACAGAGGTCGCCGCCGTCGACAGATTTCGATGCAGTCTGCAGATGTGTGAGTGCCAGTGTGCTTCTTTCATTGCATTGAGCTACTGTATCTGATGGATACAAGAGATACCATTGATGGAAGTAGGACTACACGATAGTAGATTCTCACTTGGACCCATCAGATTTGCATTTAATTGATTTAAATGGTGCCCGAGAGGAAGTCAATAAAAAAGGACTTCCAAAATGTATTTCAAAATAAATATTTAATGACCCACTTATCTATCTTTTGGAAAAGACGCATTTGCTGGCACACTTTTCAATGAAAAATCAATTAAATTACAGTCTAGTGGTTATTGCATTCGATTTTACGACTTTTTTTTGGAGAACATTTCCGAATCATTGAATCGTTTACTAAATAAATATATATGTAATTAAACTTTGTGAGGGCACGTGTCGATAAAAGGCTATTAATTTCCTTTAAAGATATATATTTATTTTATTTATTCGCGGAAACGGTTGGAATATGGGAAAATCGTGTTGGAGATGAACTGAAGCACAGCATGTACTTCGTACAATGTACCTTATAAATATATATTCCTGTTCGTGGAAGTACTGGTCTATATATTAGTAGGGGTGCTTGGCCACATTTACGAGATGCAAAAATGTTTTTAGCCTTGAGTTGGGGAAAACGAGTGTTTCTGGACAAATCACGCAATTAACAATTTGAAAATATTTGGCAGTAGAACATTGTGTGTTTACACATCCAGACAAATGCATTTTCATCACATTTTGTATACAATTTTGAAAGCCTTTTTTTGGATGGTATTTCTTCTTTTTTTCGAAATATTTTTTGCTGGTCATTAACTTGCGCCGAGAATCGTTTCACTTATTTATTTTAAAGATACTTATATTTAGAGAAACTGGTGGCTATTATTAGAGAACGGCCGCACAGTGATTGACAGTCGTTCTGCAATTGTTTTGAAAAGTATTTCTTACCTTTGGGTGGCGACTTGCTGCAGATACAGCTGATTGGATGACTGGGAGGCCTCGTCCCTCATATTGGGATTGCTTCGGTTCTGGATGCGTTGTATCTGCTCCTCGGTCAGGTTGAAGCGACTGAGGATGGTCCTGTTAAAGGGATTCACCACCTCCGACTGTACCCCCTCCATGAAGGAGGGATTGAAAGGCAATGCCTGGGATTGTTCGGCAGTGAGCAATACCAGAAACATGACCAAAATTAGATCACGACTCCGGCTCCTTCCGCGTTTTTCGCAACCCACATTAGCCATTTTTTAATTAAATTAATTAAGCTTTATTTTCACAAAGATAGTGTCTAGTTGTTTGAATAAGTGTTTCTTTAGTACTTCAGTAAATCAGATCGAGTCTTTTGTAACTATTTCACATATTTTATCATCCTCTTTTTCACAAATTTTTAATATTTTATTGGCTTTTTTTTAGAATTTTTCGAAGAATTTAATTTTGTTGGGATTTTGGTGTTGGCTCTTTTTCTGGTGCTGGTATTTTGCTATCGACGTGTTCGCTTTAAGAACCAAGTCTGAAGTGATTTGCGCGAGTCAGTTTTTTAGTCTTAAATAAGAAAAAATTTGGTTGTGGCCGGGCATATCTACTTTGTTATGGTCGTAAATGCTGCGTTGCTGCGAACACTGAAAGAAATTGTAGTGGAGTTGGATAAATGCTCTTGTCTTGTGGGCCTAAAAAGGCATTTGAAAATTATAATATTTCCAATATATATATATTTTTTTTTAATTTATTAAAATAATTGAGACAAAGTGCATATCTATAGTGAGCTTAAATAGTTTCTATATTTTCTTAAAATAAAACCTATTCAATAATTTCTTACTTAACACTATTGTTTATGGAGTTTCTTCTTTTAATTTTATAATTCTTACCTTCATGGTTCTTTATTAAAGCAATCTTATAATAATTTATAAAAATTCCTAACAAAAACGCAATTATTTTTCAATAGAATCTTTTTATTTTAAAGCTTCATATTAATTTTTGTTAAATTTTGTCATTAAACTACACATTCTCTTTTACTTATATAATTTTTAATAAAAAAGATTAAAAGTTAAAGTCTTTATCTTATTGAATTGTTTTCAGTGTACCGCTTATGCACTTCGGCTGATAGTTCGGCTGGTGTTCGGCACTGGCGTCGCCGACCAATCAACGTCGCTTGAGGATCTGCCGGCGCAGCAGAAGGCTTTCTGTTGTTGCCCCATGAATATGCGTGACACACAGATACAACTGGTGCGATTGTGTGAGTGCTTGAGTGTGGGTGCGTGGTTGGAAGTATCTTTATCTGCAAATCGGTGGCTCGTGATGCGGCCTATCGACTATGGGGCGGGTGCGAAAAGCGATATATCTGGTCCTATGGTAACTGTTCCGGCCCAGAAGTGCACATATGGTGCTATGTTTGTTACCGATTTTCCAAACTACTGACACAATCTGATACAAAATGCCTGTCTATCAGTTAAGTTAGTACTTCAAACACTACTTCAGCCAATGCCTTGAATTAATTTGCACCTAACTGGACCTAGAAAGGAGCTGAATGCTCCGAAATACTACTATTGCCCGGTAGTTCTCATTTAGTGCGTGGGTGATTAGATTAATTTGGAGTGATTTTGTGTCGCACAATTATAATAGTAGTATGACTTAATCAAATTGTTTTGATTCTCAAGTTATGTGTGTTATCAGAACAAGTTGTTCTTTATTTCTTATTCTGGTTGGGTACAATCCGAATTGCTTGATCTTTTGACTTTCAGTTGACGCCTGGGATTTGTGCGTGCGGATTAATCAAACTGACAACAAGATAGGCCAGAAAAAGTGCGTAGTTCATCAATTGGAAGGTGAATTGGGCGGATATATCCTATTAGAGGTGGTGCGTATGGTGGTGCCTGGTACTGCCTGGCTAATGCTACAACCTTAACCCCAGAAAGCCGGCAGTTGTATCCTTGAGGATTTTCATCTACAGCTGGATAGCCTTTCCTCTGGGTGTGTTTCGAATACTAAGAAGTTGTGGCGCTATTCAAACGTATTATTCATTCCATCCGCATACGGAAATCCAAAGAGCCAGACTTCAAGGACGTTTCTGATTTATTTGTTTATTTGCTTTTGTTGTTGTTGCAGCATCTAAACATCATCATCATCATCATCATCATCGCCGCCTCAGCATCAGAACTCAGCATCATCAGCATCATTCCCATCAGAACGATCCATGTTTCTTTCGTCTGGACAAAAATTGAATTTTAAAATGATTGTATAATTCGCAGCACTTTATAAAGTCTGGATTTCTCAGTCTGTCCATTCATCTGATATACTCGCATCATATCATACATGTCTACACACCGTTTAAGCTATGAATAGAGGAGAATTGGGGGGCTTCTGGGGACAGGAGGACGGGTTCTCCAGACGGCGACTGTTATGTAAAATTGCAATCGTATCAAATGGCTGGCCAGGAGAAAAAAAAATGACAACAAAATAAAAAAAAGATATAGCAATCAGTGGCTGTTGAAGAGAAGTTTATATAATAATGTTTGTTTATTTAAGCATTCGCATAGAATTTGTCCCACTTTGTGGACAATGTGAGCGTGCACGAAAATAAACAGCCAGGCAGTAGATGCAGACATATAGACTGTCGGGATAGAGATACCTTTAAACAATTGGAATGCGAAATGAGTCAAGAGTCGGTTTCAGTCGGTTTTTTTGTTTTTTCATTAACTTTTCAAGGCTGTGTACCCCATTCCTGTGTCTACCGTCCACCCATCGTACAATTGGCTGAATTCTAAATGTAGGATCCAGATAGTTCTTGTTTTCTTTGATCTTGGGGGGAAAACTAAACGAGACATTGAAGCCGGGTAGCAAGTAAAACATACTTTTTGATTGGCATTTGTTCGTGGTTATTTCTGAAAGCAATTTTCTGACAAATCCCAAATATGCCTCACGCTCGTGCCCATTTGTGTGGCTAAATTTTAAACGGTGGCCGGCGGAGGCAATTGCCGCCAATGAGCAACAATTCAGCCAGCTGGATGTGGGAGGCTCGTGTGAAGCATTAAAAAAGACCGGTAGCCACCACCATCCATTACTATCAAAACACTAGAAATGGCCACCAGCACCACCTGCTCGCACCACCAAGTTCTAGTAAGAAAACATTTGTTCTACAGATTACAGGCCCTGATTGTTTTTCGAGTGAAATCAGCAGGTGTGGGCCAAGTAAGAGCTGGGTGGTTTAAGGTGTTAAAGTGGAGGGAATCTATAATTATCCCATCAACACTATCGAACCTTAATGGCGCCCCATCGAAACTGATAAAAAGATTTTTACCACCATACCTTGATAGTTGAAGAAGTTTATTACTTAATAGTTCTTGCCAAAATTTTTAAAGGTGATCCCTTCACCTTGTTTTCTATTCTATTTTAAGGTCTTAACGCCTAATTAATTAATTACCTTGTTGGCCCAGTTAAGAACTCTTAAATGAACCATAGTTGGAATTCTTACTACGTTAATAATGGCTTATCATATCGTTTTATTTCTGCCGATTTTTAGTTTGTTTTTTGAGAACTTCTTATCGGTCATGGTATGCCGATAATATAGAGCCTTACGATCTGCTTTGGAACTACAATTATATGTCTTGATAGAAAGAAACATTTCAGCTTACTTCTTACATGAATTTTCTTGAAAATTTATTATTCAACCATAGAGCGGAAAATATTTAACCATCAACACGTCATTAAGGTAATTACTTTTACATTCTTCCAAGTGGTAAGATGGGGTGTAACCAAACCACCACAGCAATAATACAAGATCTGAGAACATTCGGTAAGACCTGACTGCCTGGGGTCTGGTGGCAGTCTATGTATTCAAAATACACGAACCAGACATCCATCCGTGTCCCAGACTCTGCCCAGACAGACCCAGTCCATATGCATATAGACAGGCTTGAATATTTGGCCGGTTATCGGTTGCTCAGACACCGAGGGTGTTACCATGTCGGTGCTCCTGGCCATTCTGGAGGAGATGGCTATGGCTATGGTGATGGCGATGGCGATGGCGACTGGTGCCAGTGCTGCACCGAATGCAGTTGTCGTGATTGTTGTCTCAGATTGCATGTGGAATGCAAAGACCAGAAGCCAATTTGTTATTGTGTTGTTGTCTGCCCGCCGGGCCGATGCTACCGTTGATTTGCAGACGCCTCTACTGCTGTGGCACGTTGGTGTTTTCAGTATTTTCTGCCACAAGGCATACGAATACCCTAGCTTCTGGTGAAGTTTGTATAGGTTTTGAAATAAATTTAAGATTAACTATAACTTGATTATAAACTATAACCACTATATAACCAATAGAAAGGATTTATTGATAATTTTTATTGTAATTTTGGGGAATTTTAAAGGGTATTTTTATTTCGGGTTAGTTAAATATATCATGGGAGCCTCCTCGTAATTCTTATTCATTTTTGCACATTTTAATTTTCGATTTTTAGGTTTTTCGCGTGCCGTCGTTTGGCTTCTGTTGGTGTTTTGTTTGGGACCGGCCCCTTCCAGCCAGATCCAGATCCCAGCAGACGAAGGAGGAGCAGGCCAACACCGAGACCAAGGCACCCAGAGCCAGACAGCCCGTCGCAGTGATTGTGGCTGGAGAGGCTACACAGAAAACAAATGATCTTTAAGATCTTGTTAATAACCAAATAAAAATGAAGTAACTCAAATACTTTATTTTCAATTATACATACTTCAAATTTTAATAAAAATCTTTAATGTATTTGTGATTTGTTTAATATCTGAAATTTTTCTCCAGTGATCTCCTGACTGTCTGCTGGGGCATTTAAGCAAGCATGTGTAGCCACATCTTGTTGATTGTCAAAATTGACAATAAATGCATTCGCCGGGGGATGCTGCGAAATGCAGACGGAAGCTGACCTGAGGAGCCGTGTCTTTATCGCTGGGACAAGTGCATGTCTCGCGTCTGCAGTTTGTCTGGAGGCCGCACGGTGGGACTAGATTAGAAAAATAAAGAAACTATGTACATATGTATATTGCAAAAGGTAGAAGGACCAGACTATTTTATAGACTATAAATTATAGGTAAGATGTTTTAAAGACCCCCTAATCTAAAAGCTATCTACAATTTATATGTACCAAACACCATATAGCTTTTACCATGACCCACTGTAAAAAGACACTAAATGTTGCATTGGCTGAAGATGTGGCTGATTTTGGTGGTGCTGTCCTTAAGTGCCGCAGATGCGTTGCGGCCGTTGATGCATCCAAATATGGACCAAGGCCCGTCATCGTCGTCGTGGATGTCGTTGTCGCGTCATCTCGCGGAGTAGGTGAAGAAGCTATCGGCCAGACTGGACTGCAGTTTCACACTTTGGTGCGGAAAGTTATTTAAATGATATGCACATGCAGCATGCTCCTCCGTCGCGTCGCGTTGTCTGGTAGCTGTAAACTGAGACTGAGCCTGAGACCGAGACTGAGACCGAGACTGGGACTCGTCTGCTTTTGCTTTTGGCTTTTGGTGCTTCTGGTGTGTTGCCTTTGCCAGCAATTATGAGCGTCTGGCCGTCTGGCATTTTACATTACAATATTTTTAATTATCGCGCTTTTTTTCTAAGCACAGATAAGCATCTCAGTGGACTGACACTTTTCGAATTTCAATTTGAGTCCCCGAGTCTCTTCTGGTAATTGCCTCTGGTCAGCAGGACGAAGGCTCCCGGCAGTCTGTGGTCTGACTGGTCAAGCCATTCCAGGCCGTAAATTAAATCAGTTTCGACCAGTACGATGATGGCCATCCTCCATGGTAAAATCGGTCTTGAGGCTCGGTAGTAAAAGTGAAAAATATCTCTGAATATGGTTGGCACTCTGTCACTTTTGGGCCTATTGATTCTACACCTGTTGTCAGAGCTAGAAAGGATATACTACAGTAGCAATAATAACTAATTAGAGTTGAGCAAAAATAGTTCAGATTAGAAATGTATGAATTCTTTGTAAATTTCAAAAAGCTTGTTCTAAAATATATGATCTTTTCCTTCAGGAAAGAAAGAATCTTTTTGAATTGATGTAAATATACTTAAGCTTGAAAAGGGCTGAATGACCAGAGCTCCTTGTCTGAATGAAACGATGCTAAATGCTGGAAGCACTGCCAAGGTAATCAAATAAATGAAGATGCAACAGCACCATAAATGGTACAAATACCACTCATTCTCCTGCATTCCCCGATGACTACGTGCACCTTTGACTGTATGTTTATATTCATACAATTGTATATACCATATAAATGGCTGGGTGTATCGGTTTTGGGGCTACAGAGTTTATTTATAGGATGAGATGGGCACGTGCCGGAACGCCGGGACGCAAGAAGGGCAGGGGGAATGGAGACCACGTGGTCGTCGACAATGAATTTTGGTTGCCAACATCGAACAGGGGCGAGTTCCTGGCAATGACATACAAATGAATGAAATGGCGTTTATGGTAATTCGTAAGAGCCAAGTTTGTGCTACTTGTTAGCCAACTATGCTAATGAGAGCGACTTGCCGTCTGGACTGTGGATGGTTTTTGTTCCAAAAGCGGATTCCAGCTGGAAGGACGAAATCTACAAAAAAGTAGGAAGAGCTCTGTCCTATATAAGGTGTCAATACTTCGGGGGTTTCGAAGAATTTCCTGAATTGGGGTTTCTTTATTTTGAATTGTACCTGGAAGTCTCTAAAGATATTTATAAATACATATGTATTTATTTGTAGACTTCTTTACTGTTTCAGGTTCCACAGTGCAGAGTCCTCAACGTAAAAATTGGTTCTTGATTATTCATTTGCGGTTTTGGTAGTTAAGTTAATGCTTTCTTGGAGGCAATAAGTGGCAGAAGGAAAGATATTTTCTTACTCAAAGGAGGTGATCAAAAAATAATTTATTTACTAATAAGAAATTTAAAAAAAATGTAAAATTTTTGAACAGTTGTCGAATATTTTCAGCCCAAGAGTATGCAACAAGATTGAACTTCAAAGATTAAAATTAAAAAAGGCTTTGGATTTTTCATATTACACTTGGTTGGCTTGTCACAAATTGCAACTTTTTATTCAAAAATTAATCCTACACAACGAATATCAAGATGTGTGAGGTGGTGTTGCCCTGCAACTACAATCCGGTAGCTTGCCCGAGCGTTCCCTCCAAGGGTCGACTGTTCACCATCCTGATGCTCTATTGTTGGCAGCGGGAATACGACAAACGTCCTTACAAACACTTCCAGTTCAAGATTCTGGATTTCGAGAAGCGAATCGGAAGGCGCTACCATTGCATTCGTGATTTAGGCCTGATTGTGAACTATCTGCTGCAGCGCCCCCAGATTTCGGTGTCCATCACCGGCGTGCCCGTCAGTAATTGGGATTCCCATCTCTTAAAGGAGTTTGCCCACTCCTTGATTCCCGCTTGGTACATTGAACTGAAGCTTATGCGGCTGCCACTTGAGTTCTTTGTGATGTTGCGGCTTAATGCATCCCACATGGATGTCTGCATGCTAAGTTTGGAGGGTAAGGATTTCGGTTTTCGTACCAGGAATATACAAATAAACACCCCGGTTTCCTAGGAACACCTCTCACCGACGAGGATGTCCGAATTCTGCGGGAGTTCCTGATCGTCTCCCAGTCTCTGAGGATTCTCAATGTGTCCCACTGTAGCTTGACACAGTACAACTTCGCTATGATCGCCGATGGGGTGCACAAGTCGAAGGGTGTGTACCAACTAAATGCCAGTCGGCTGCTGGGAATGACTCTCAGCCTGGACACGGAAAAGGTGATGTCGGTGGTAGGGTCGCTTCTAATGCACAACGGATTGGAGGAACTGACTTTGGAGTTTTGCGAGTTAACCGCCCAGGATATGGAGCCCATTGCCGAGTACTTGAGGAGGTTGCACTCGAACCTGCGGCGCCTGCGCTTGTCCTCGAATCAGATCTCCTCGGATGGAGCCTTCTTTCTCATGCGCGGCATGTCCATCGGCGGGAGGCTGGAGCTCCTGGACATAAGCCACAACAGCATAGGAACGCACGGTGGCGAGTGGGTGTCCCAGTACTTCTCCTCGTGCCGAAAGTTGCACGTTCTGCACCTGCATAATAACGATATTGGTGCTTCTGCCGTTAATCAAATTCTTCTGACCTTAAAAAAGAAGTGCAAGCTGGACTACCTGTCCCTGTATGGCAATGAATTTGATTCTCATTCTGCCAAGATCGTACGCCGTTTACTCGATTCCGAGGTAATGTTGCAATCCGAGCTGGACATCAGTTATACCTACGACGAGAGTCTGCAGGACTACCGTGTTGTGCCCTGGAGATAAGTATATGGAGTTAGGTCGTTACTTTTGGTTTAAAATGAATCAATAAATGTGTGGTCTTAAGTCTTGGTTTGTGATATTGCATCAATCATTCGCAGTGTTGTCCAGGAACATTACGAGCTTTGAATACTTTGCCTCTGCTCATCTCTGATACTTGCAGTGGGTTAAGCTTTTCGACCACGTGCCTGCTCTCCCGCTCTCACTTAATTAAAACGATGAATGAAGTGCCAGGGCTGCCAGACCAAAGGGAAGAGAAAGCTTGGCTTGGGAGCGAGCTTTCAGGGCCAAACAGCTGAGATAACGGTCTGGCAACTTTCGCTTTCGTTTCCGGCTTTGCTTTGTTATTGTGAGAGCGCAGCTTGTGTATGTGTGAGTGTGTGTGTGTGTGCATTATTGTTGGCGATTTCAAAGTCAAACAGCAACAACAAGGACATAATGCGCAGCCAACAGCTGCGAAGCGCGGAGAGCAAAGCCGAGCAAGGCAGAGCAGAGCAGGAACTCCAACGGCACACGGGACTAGAAACGACGAGCGCAGGCAGCTGGCAGCGACGCGGCGGCGACAGGACAACGCCAACGTTATCCTTGTTGAGAGTTTCGCAATATATTTTTATTGCAGCAGTCTCAACGAAAGCGTCGAAGCAACCGAATCGCATCCAAATCGAACACCCGACAAATCGGTCAGGCCAAGTTCAATGCAAATCGCTAGACAAACTAATAATCAAAATTAAACAATATAAAAATTAAAATAAATAATTAATTTCCACACAAACATTAATCCCCAAAAAAATAATGAAAATTAAAAGCTTGTGTATTCTGTGCATTTGCTCATCCTGTGTGAAGTGCAAGTGCCTCCCTCCAGTTCTTGTATAACTTTCGTTGGAACTTCATATTTTAAAGGACCTGTGTTGGCAGGACGAACATTGGGCCTGCGGCGAAATTGTGTTTTTCCCCCTCCCAGAACTTTCCCCTGTTCTCTTATCTTATTTTAGTTGCAAATTTATTTATCTGCTTGCAGGCGTCTGCTTCCTCCCAGCTCTAGTGAATATACACATATTTCCAGCAACAACCCACCTAAACTAAACTACAACTATAAAACTAAAGCCAAACTCAACTAAGTAAACGAACTGAACTAAAACTGAAGCCAGAAGCTGTTACAACTTTTACCATTTCTTGCTTCAAAACTAAACTTAGAACCGGAATTATAATTAGAACAAACACAACCAAGTGAGCAAAATGAACGACAGTCGACGCAACACGGCCACGGAATTCAGTTACATTTTGCAGCGTCAGGTAACCACTCTTTAATTATACATATATGCACTAATTTTGAGAAGAGTTCGTTTTTGTGTTTTGCGTTTGGCATTTTTTTGCGAGTCCTGTTCCGAAATCGCACCCACTGCTCGAGCGTTTCCTTTGCAGCACCCTAATTGCACACATCTCAGCCACAGGAACTCCAACTAATTGCACCCACACGAACCGTCTGATTGTACGTACCACTACCCGCAGAGTGCATAATGGCCAAGGATATGGGGACTGCCGGGTTGCCTTGTCCATAGTGCTGCCTTTTAGCCAAATTGCTTGCACATGGCCATCCATATTTTTCACACCATTTTTTATCTGGCTTTGAAAGCTTCACTGGTAGTTGATTTATTTGATTGAAATTCTTTAGTAAAACTATTTTGATAATACGAAGTATCATTTATGTTAATAGAACTAAGCAAGCAATTCTCTATTAAAAAATTCATTCAAAACAAACATAAAATTTTTAATTTAATATGTTAGCTGCAGCTTAATTGAAATGCCACCATACTGATCCTGTAGGCCATAGCACACATTTGGCGTGTCCAATGAATTGTTAATAAACAAAATTCTCCGTCAATCAATCATGGTTTAATAAATGCCCCCATAGACATTTGCATATGAATATCTGGGCGAGGGGCTTATCGGGGACAAGTTGCCGTCGGCAGGATGGTAGAATGGCAGGATGCCCGCACGGGTTATGCTCGATAATCCCTTAAGCTCGTTATGAATTCCATTTCACTCAAATGCTGAAATTGGCTTGCGTGTCTGTCTGCACATACGGAAACACATTCACACAGCCACTGGTTCGAGTTTGTAGCTCGTGGCTCGTAACTCGTAACTCGCAACCCGCAGTTCGTACTGTGAAAAAGACTGTTAAATCAATTTGTTTTGAAGCACCCCCTGGCACTGAAATATTCCCCGAAGGGAGCTCCAAACCTCCGCTGAGACAATGACACATTAGAATCATCGAATCGTGTCTTGATTGAGTGATAATCCAAATCACAATTCACAACATGCTATGATTAATGGCAGCCAATTGAATCACAAGGGTCAGCTGTAACGACTCGACTATTTATTGTTTCAGCAATGACCTTTGACGGGTGAGAAAATTTGTCTGGACAGCCTTGGAGATCCTTCAAGATTTAATTAAGCTCTCCCCAGGGTGCCAGGGCGGCCGCGCTTAAGCACTTGATAACAAAATCAATAAGCGCCAAGCTCGACCTTTAATTACACAACACCCACACAGAAACACCCGCCCACGAAGGATTTATGAGGCCTGCTCCACATACTGATGAATGGAGCTCGACTTGCACTTCCACTTTCCCATCTACATCCTTCAGTGCCACAGTGCCACCTTCGCCTCCTCCTCTGTCTCCGTCTCCGCCTTCGTTTTCTCATCCACATCCACTTAATCGCCGCTTAGTATGCAAGGCATGAGGTGGCATCGCATCTGCTGTCTGGCCTTGGCCAGCCCGCTCCATGGTGGCCACCTCGTCCTTTGTGTCCTGCCACTGCTATGCCAGCTGGGGCATCAAATAAGAATGTCAGCAACAGCAACACCCTGCTGCGAGATAAGAGAAATCAATGTCGGCTGCAGGCAACAGCACTTTTCAGTGCATTTGGAACACTTCCTCGACCCCGACAATTAAGTTCCCATTGGAATTTCAAATTGGCCCGCAAGCCAGCTCTTCAAACGCTTAACTCAATCCCAATACCAATTGACCCAATTAAATCAAACATTGTTCGGGGGTATGGGAAATCGTAAGGCGGAAAACCCAATTTAAATAAATTTGAAAAGCAATGGCTATTGATGGTCCTCAACGATGTCCTGACACTGACAGGCGACAGAGTGCCACAGGGTGATGCATATCCGTAAATAGATGTTAAGACAATTTGATTAGTGGTGGATATATAAAGTGGTTTTTAATAGAGTTTTTATTTCCGAATGAGTTCACAGACAGTTTTAATCCATCAAAGAAGCTAATAAAATTAAAATTTAATTATCAAAGCTGTTTAAATGTGCTATTAAGTGTAGAACTAAAGCTATCCTGCAAAAAAAGAGGATTATCATATATCACTTTGAAACTTAAACGTTAAGTGGCTTTCTGGAAACACCAGGCGTATACGTAATATGTAATTGTATATCACGTACACGCCATGGCTTCAGTTATGCAATAACTGTTGGATACCTATCTGGGCTGCAGTTTTTTTTTAGTTTTTTTTGCTCCCATTAATTCACAGATAAATTTAGTCCTTTAAGGCGGCTAATAAATTAATATAAATGATAAAAGGAGGAAATTAAAGAAAGCTTCTTTGAAAATCTTCCATATAAGATGACTTAAGCCTAAGCTCAAGTACTCTTGCCTTTTTAACAGGATCATATATCGTTTTAAGATTTTATGGCTAAGAGGCTTTCCAGCCACACTAGGCGTATACGTTATATTCATGAGTATCTCACGTATACGCCACCGTTTCAGTTATGCAATAACTGTTGCATACCTTTCAGCTGCTGATGGTTCTTTTCCACAGGCTCACAGGCCATCAAGGCGAATCGCTAAATCCCAATCCGGACATGATGCCGGGGCAAGGTGCCCTAAGTCTGTCTCCCAGGACAGCGTGAGTGGGGTTTTTTTTTTTTTTGGAAGGGTCGGGGGTTCTGAAGTGGGAGTGAAGATGGGCGATGTGCTTAAATGGTTTCGATTTGCCATTTCACCCAGCCAGGCCTGATGGCCTGATGGATTCAGACTTGGCTGGGTGGCCCCACCACGCGACCAAAACAATAAAAACAAACGCGTTCGGGGCATCGCAACACTGTACGCGTTCGTATCTCGAAAATTGACGGGCAAAACGATAAAAACAAAAAAAAAAAAGAAACAAAAACTCAGCCAACCACTGAACTGAGTCGCGTATTTCCCTAGCGGAAGGGACATCTGTGATATATAAAGCAGAAAAAACACGTGTTCCATAAAGATATGTGCACACTTGTATATACAACAATCCAGATAGAATACGTATATTTTGGCATGCGAATAAATTGGAATTCTTTGGTGCGCGGAACACGGTTCGCAGTTTTCCCCCTCAATAATTCGGTATGCAGTGCACAATACGTATATGCATGTTTGTTTGATTTGATATATATTTTATGTTTATGTTTTAAGCGAATCATTCGCCGGATTGAGCTCGATTTAATGGCTAACAATTTGATTTATATTCGTTTCGTTTGCCGCACACAGGGCAGCGATGTGTCGGTTGCCGAGGCTTATGCATTCGATGACTTCAACAATTTAATGAAGGTAAACTTTGACCCACATTCCTTGCACTGAATCTAGTCCCATTGCTCCTCCACTCAGTCGACCTGTGCACTTGCATTCCGCTTCGTAGTCGTATTCACATTCTAGCCATCCCTCCACTCACATTCATTAAATTCCGAGTAACGCCTACACACATTCACGCCCCGGACGTGGCAGAGGCAGTGCCTGCCTTGGAGACTGGAAGATACTCGTCCTGGCATTCTGGCGCCGACCTTTGCCGAGGTCTTTCGGGCGGTACAAATTGCTTTTGGTCTCTGGACATCAAAAGAATTTTCTTATTAGGAAATATTTCCGTGCCTGCCTCGCACCCGATGCCTTATTAAATATTACATTAGACAAAATCATGTACGAGTTTCTAATGAAGAGAAATCACAATTGAGGATTTGTATTCGAGGGCGTGAAGGCAACTTTAGAACGTAGTTGGCATTCGGGGGAAAAAGAAATTAATAAAGTCCAAAAGTTAAGGATACCATGGCCCAAACTGATGAGGAGTTAACTCATCCATCAAGCTTACAGCTTATGAGACGCTGGCAACAAAAAAAAGTGAGAAAAAACCCTTGCTAGCTGGCTCGGCTTTAAGCCGTAGCTAATCCTGGCAACTAATACCAGAGAATGCCTGTCAGAAAAAGCAAGAAAAGGATTTCCCATACATACACTTGAATGTAGTTGGGTTTGGGTGGGGGGTAGGGGCGGCGGAAATGAAAGCAACGAATGTTGGCCTAGAACTTGAAGGGAACATTGTGTAATATTTGATGCATTACCATGCATAAGTAAGGAAATCCATTCACATTGGTGTGGCTATGAGTGTGTCTGTCAGTGTGGGTGGGGTGGTGCAGAGTGTTTATGTATGTGTGGCTTTTGTTGTTTTCTTAGGCCTCGAACCGAAAGTTTTGTTGTTGTTGGCAAAGCCATTAGGCGCCAAGGCTGTCCAAAAATTCCAACATTAACTACTGGGAGAGGGTGCGAATAAAAGAAGAAGAAAGCCAGCCAGCCAGCTAGCCATCCAGCCCTGATTGTTTGCTCAACTAATGGCCGCGCCAGCTCAAAGGCAAATTGCCAATAGTTGAGACACTCTCGGCCCTGTTTTCTCAATTAGGTTAGTTCCACCCGAAACTATAGCCACTCTCGGCCGGCAGTAAGGATTACTCGTTAATTGCAACCAGCCAAAAAAAAAGGAAAGCAAAAAGGAAACTGTGACTGAAACTGAAACTACAAAAATTAAATTAAATAGAAAAATTGGCAAAGCGAGCTATAAGCACACAAAATTGTTTTCACTAGAAGGTTATTTGCTTTTTTGTACAATTTTATATATACAGAGAAAAAAATGGATAATAGTAGGATGAGCTTGTATATTTTTTTAAAAAGTCTTTTATAGAATAATTAAACATTTTTGTTAGGAAGTTGGAAATGTTGTACAAAACCTAATACACTAAGTCTTAATTGCTTTTTTAAATTGTGCATTTTTTGCTGTGCATTTCTATTGAAAGAAGCAGCCCATTCGCCAGCCCAATTCCAATCTTCACTCCTCAGAAAAACAAGTAAAAAAACCTGACCTGACCCGGGACCATTTGCCTGCCTTGCATATACGTGTTTGCTTTTGCAACACCCCATATGGCTGTGGGTTGGACTTGACTTCCTATGGGAGGAGTGAGCGGGCTTAGGCCCTGTTTGTCTATCAGCATGGGGTGCAACCCAGGCAACCCAGGCAACGGCTGAAACTGAAATGACAACAATGTCGACGCGGCTGTGTCAATAGTTCAGGGGGAGACACGAAATGCAATGGAAAAACAGCTGCAATTTCTGTGGTCGGGCCAGGTTAACACTTGCCAGGTTTTTGCCATTTTAGCCATTTTTCTGGTCGCATAATTTGAGGTCCCTTGTTGTTAATTGCTGGCCCTGCTTCGGGGAGCAGCATTGTGTTAACCAAAACGCTTCAATTAAATGCAAATTGTTGCTCCCATTGGGCCGGCTGCCGTTCTGTAATTTCATTAGGCCGAGTTCAGAAATGTGAATTGTGATTTAGGGAGGTCATTATGGGTATAACCGAAATCCAGATACTTCTAGGCTGAAAGTAAAAAATTAAAATTATTTTGGAGTTTATTTTTATGTGTGCTTTTCAAAGCAATTAGAAAGAGTCTCCTTAACGATAAATAAGTCTCACGTTTCTGCGCCAAAAAGGGTATTTTTTATTCCGTTGTTTAATCATCTAGAATTTTTGTTGATTCTGGGTGTCCTTAGAGCTAGAGGAACCCAACGACATGAGTGTTATTAATTAAAATCGTGCACTGCATGAAATGGCTTGTTTGCCATTATGAACTGAGACCGGCAGGTCCTGGACCGTTTTCAGTATCCTGTATGGGTATGGGTATGGGTATGGGTATGGGTATGGGTATGGGTATGGGTATGGGTATGGGTATGGGTATGGGTATGGGTATGGGTATGGGTATGGGTATGGGTATGGGTATGGGTATGGGTATGGGTATGGGTATGGGTATGGGTATGGGTATGGGTATGGGTATGGGTATGGGTATGGGTATGGGTATGGGTATGGGTATGGGTATGGGTATGGGTATGGGTATGGGTATGGGTATGGGTATGGGTATGGGTATGGGTATGGGTATGGGTATGGGTATGGGTATGGGTCCTGTCCCTGCTGTTGGCATTCCAATGCAGATTGCCTTTCGTGTTTGAGTTTGTATTTGTATTTGCCTTTCGACAATGTTTGTCTTTTATTAGAAACGTTCTGTTAGAACAGGTAGACTTTTGGCTAAGGTTTTTCGTGCGTGTGTATGCCTATATGTGGCTAAGCACCTGAGAAAAGCCCCCAAACAATTTCCATCTCTTGTGTTTTCACATTTTTTTTTTGTGTCCCGTCTCTCACACTTTTGACGCAATTGAGTTTCGAATGGATTTTTTCCGTTGCGATGCCCCATCCTTCTGGAAGTTAATTGGATTTGTGAGGTTTAATTGCTGACAGGGGAATGCCCGACAATTTAAAGACTTTCTGCTCGAAGAGGTTCTCCCTCGAAAGGTACATCCGTCTTGAGTTTGATTCATAAATCATACATGCATAATTTCCAGACCCGAAATATGCTCGATTGAACAGCGGAAACAAGGTCAGTCATTCGTTGAAATCATTTATTCCGGCAATTATTTATGATTCTTGATGTTGGCTCGAATGGCCTTAACTTGGCCAACTTAAAGTGGCTGAAGGACAAGTGACAATAACACTTTAATGTCGCCGTAATGCTTTACATGATAAACTAATCCAACTGGCTGGCTATAAATTATCCTGAGCCAGTATCCTTCGAGGGTTTTCCCCGGCTTGAGATTAACGTTGGCCCATTTGCCTTCGACGGAGCAATTTGTTTTTGTGTTTTCTTGGTCGTTCTTTTTGTTTTTTTGCTGGCAAGGATGCGACTGAAAGTGGCCGGGCGAAGGACTGGAGGGCCAAGTAACAACTGACAACGGACACTCTGTAATTTCATTGGGCCGCAGCTGCCTTTTGTAACCTTGTCCCGGGCATCTCCATCCCGGAGACCTTGGGCCAGGGCCGGGGGTCTTGTGCGCCTCATAATTAGCCATTTTCTTTGATACGCCATGGCACTTTTTCGGGTGTAAAAACACCGCGTTTCTGCGACCTTTGACGCCACTTAATTGAATTGAAAACTCAACGCAACTCGCGCGTAATGTGCCTTTGGAACTTTTCATTATGCCGAACACCTACTACAGAAAACATTTTAAAGTAGTTCTGCAAAAATGTTTGTTCTCCTCTTGGCGGGGAGGGCGGTTGATTCGGAAAAACCTGCAAAAGTGTAAAGTTTTCCGGCATTTGTTTGCTGTTTCAATGTTTGTGCGCTTCCAAGTTTAGTTAGGAGAAACTTCTTTAATTGCCAGCCAGATGGTGGAAGGTTTTCTTCAATTCTTTGCCTTTATAACCTCTGTTTTTATTATTTTTTTTTAGTTGCCAGTTGGCTCAGGAGGAGACCAGTGATGGGTAGCAGGAGGCCACACAACATTCGTGACTTTATGACGTGGCTGAGGAATTTTATTTATGTTTATGTGAGAGCTCTTGATATAAAATTGTCTTTTATGGCTGGCGTGGGGTAGGTTTGGTAGGGAAGGGTAAGGGTTTTTTGGGACAACCACAATTTACGATAAGGCTATAGATACTGCTCGTATCCTTTGTTTTTACCTGAATATTGCGTATACGCCACGGTGCGGGCTCTGTTGATTTTGCTTTTGATGTAAAGAGTCACTCGAGGCAATTTTGTGTGCTCTTATCCCAATCAACGAACAGTAATGGAGACTCTGTCCTCTGCCCGGGGATGGCAATTGCTAACCTTTGGTGTTTTTTGTTGCCTGCCATCCTAGAACAACCATCAGACACATCAGCAACAGGGCCAGCCGCAGCAGCATCAGCATCCACATCAGCAACAGCAACAACAACAGCAGCAGCAGCCACAACAGCAACAACCACATCAGCAGGATGCTGTCCTGGGAGAGGCATTGTCTTCCCTCCCCCAGGCCTCGTTCAACTACATAAACTCCATCGTGGGCAGCGGCGTCATTGGCATACCCTATGCCCTCCACCGCGCCGGATTCGGTCTCGGCCTGGCCCTGCTCATCCTGGTGGCCTACATCACCGACTACTCGCTCATCCTCATGGTAAGTGGCCGGCTCGAAACCCAATTTCGAAAAATTGCAGCGGAAATTGACGCACCACCGATGCTTCCCAAATCCGTTTAGAGTGCCAATCGAGCCACCCAGACCCAGGCCCAGACCCAGACCGAGAGTCACATGCATTCGCGTTTTGACTTTGAGTTTGGGTTTTCGGGCTTAGCATTTTCTGCATAATTAACGCCCACACACGAGCCGTTTAAGCCTCATTTCATTTACAGGTCAGGTGCGGCCACATTTGCGGTCGGTTCAGCTATCCGGGCATTATGGAGGCCGCGTACGGCAAGTACGGCTACTACCTGCTCTCCCTCCTCCAGTTCATGTATCCCTTTCTGGGTGAGTATACTACGGGAACTTTCTGATTTTTAGTTCTGAACTTATGGTAGAAAACTATTGAATTTTAAAGGAGTCTTAGGGTACTCAAATCTTTCGGTTTAATCTAAAAAATCATTTCAACATAGCTTCTATCATACACTTTTTAAATATTTATTAAATATAAGCTCGAAATGAATAAACTTCCAGAAATGATGAACTTAAGGGTCCAAGTCTCAATAGCTTTTATATAAACTTGAAAAAAAGGTTTCCCACAAGTTAATTATAAAGTTATAATAAGAACTGCAAGTTAGTATGCTTTTAAAGCGGCAATATATTTTGATATACTTTATTTTCAGCCATGATATCCTACAATGTTGTGGTGGGTGATACGCTGTCCAAGGTCCTTGTCAGGTTCTTCCCCTCCTGGGGCGGTTCGATGGGCGCCGTTCGGCTGGGCGTGGTCTTCTTTGTGAATGTGGGCGTGGTCATGCCCCTATGTCTCTACAAGAACGTCTCCCGGTTGGCCCGGGCCAGTTTCATTAGCCTGGCCTGTGTGGTCTTCATTTTGTTTGCGGTCATCATCAAGCTCATGTCCGGCGATTATAAAGTGTAAGTAGATGGGATTTTATATTTATGATTTTTGTGCATATGTATGGACTTAAAGTCTGGTCATGTATAATCATTTTAGTTAAAATTATATTTACAAAGCTTCAAATATTTATACATAATGTAGAATATCAAATGCTTGTGATATTTGTCATGGTTTCAAAAATATAATATTCAATTAGCTTCTGGCTAACTTGAATTCATAATTAATGAGAGAAACTCGTCAACATTTTAATTGGGGTCAAAAAATAATGAAATAAAATGTATGCAAGCTGTTTGGAAAAAGAGGAATTCAGCTACTGTTTGCTTTGGTGAAAAGGTATGATGATGGGATTAAAATGGACAAAAAATGAGGTTTTCCCCTATAGGGTCCACAGTGATGGCTATATCTCACCCAATTCTCATCCGATTCTCAAGCGGAGTACCTTAAACGATTTCTAGATCGAATCTGGACCATTCTGCATCAAAAACCTGAGACAAAATATTTTTTAGATTTTTTGTCCATTTTTCGTGATGGGATCCCTTCAAAATGGGGTTTTCCCCTATAGGGTCCACAGTGATGGCTATATCTCTCCCAATTCTCATCCGATTCTCAAGCGGAGTACCTTAAACGATTTCTAGATCGATTCTGCACTATTCTGCACCAAAATCTTGAGACGAAATATTTTTTCGATTTTGTCCATTTTTCGTGTTGGGATCCCTTGAAATGGGGCTTTCCCCTCTAGGGTACACTGGGATGGCTATATCTTCCCCAATTCTCATCCGATTCTCAAGCGGAGTACCTTAAACGATTTCTAGATCGATTCTGCACTCTTCTGCATCAAAAACCTGAGACAAAATATTTTTTATATTTTTTGTCCATTTTTCGTGATGGGATCCCTTGAAATGGGATTTTCCCCTATAGCGTCCACAGTGATGGCTATATCTTCCCCAATTCTCATCCGATTCTCAAGCGGAGTACCTTAAACGATTTCTAGATCGATTCTGCACTATTCTGCACCAAAATCTTGAGACGAAATATTTTTTCGATTTTGTCCATTTTTCGTGTTGGGATCCCTTGAAATGGGGCTTTCCCCTCTAGGGTACACTGGGATGGCTATATCTTCCTCAATTCTCATCCGATTCTCAAGCGGAGTACCTTAAACGATTTCTGGATCGATTCTGCACTCTTCTGCATCAAAAACCTGAGACAAAATATTTTTTAAATTTTCTGTCCATTTTTCGTGATGGGATCCCTTGAAATGGGATTTTCCCCAATAGCGTCCACAGTGATGGCTATATCTTCCCCAATTCTCATCCGATTCTCAAGCGGAGTACCTTAAACGATTTCTAGATCGATTCTGCACTCTTCTGCATCAAAAACCTGAGACAAAATATTTTTCTATATCGATTCTACACCATTCTGCATAAAAATCCTGAGACCAAATATTTTTTAGATTTTTTGTCCATTTTTCGTGGGATGGCTATATCCTCCGCTTGAAAAATTCGAAAAAATTTAAAAAGGTATTGTACCAGTTTCTTGAATTAGGAATTAAGCTACTGGAAGCCTAGGTCTCAGAAAAGTATGTCCTTTTCCGATCTTATGACAAATGGAGGGCTACAATTTTCGGAAATGGGCAAAATGGCGAATGCTGTAAAATAAAATAAATATTTTCTTACGTATATTTTCTCGGCCTACAAATTCTGTCAACAAGCCCGTAGGTGCTATTCTTTAACGAGTCCCAGATTTCTTTTTCGTCCACATTGTGAACAAAATATATGGTACACCTTTTTACACCTTAAACAGTATGCAAATTACTTTCGCGCCAAAAGCCATTTATAAAAATTACCAAACAAAGCATAAATACAACTCGCGGCAAGCGCGTAAAGATTTATTTACATTTTAATTACAAATTGTGTATTCGCCTCGATTTCCCCCAAAAACCGTTAACAAAGTTGCAACCAGTTGGACCTGTGGGGATGGCTTTTGGGGTGGCTGTGGCGGTGGCGGTGGCGGCAGTGCCGGATAGGGGGAGCTTCTGGGCTTTAGTGCTAAGTGGCGCTTTAGTGCTTTCAAATCTGTGGCAACTGCCCAGGGCGGGTGGTGCAATAGCTACTGGCGACGCAGAGCTCATAAAATTTAGTGTGCCACTTGTTTGCCTTTTATGGCTTTTCATTAGGCGAGTCGAGTTGAGTCTGTTGCAGTGCAACTAAGTTGTATGCATACACCCATACCCTTACACACACACATACATATATCCTTTGAGATCCAGGAGGGACGGCGGCGGCAGGACTCGAGGGTACCGCAGCTTAGCAAGGCAACACTTTGGCATGCAGTTTCAGGGTCAAAGCTGGAAAGGGTTCATCTCCGGTTTCCCCTTCTGGGTTAGCTAGCAACTGGCAGTAGGATACCCTTGAAGGCCGCCGCCTCTCTGGTCTCTCCTCGGTTGGTATAAAATTTAAATAAATTTCCAATTTGCGGCTGGGCCGGCTCTCCTTTCTTATCTATCCTGGCCAGCACCTTTTGTTTCACACATTTTTTATGCGAATAATTCACATTTCCGCCCCCACCTGGGGCGGCCAACGAAATGTTAATTTGGTGTTAACTTTTGTGTAATGTTTCGTCGGAAATGAACCTTTTTTCTTTTCTTGTTTCGTGGCTCTGTTGATTTATTTTCAGTACGGATACGGCGGAATCGTGGCGCTTTGCTAACTCTGACCTCATCCCGGCCACAGGCATCATGGTCTTCGGTGAGTGCCCGTGTCCACTGGACTTTCCATCTATCTCTGACATATTCCCCACCCGATACAGCTTTCATGTGCCATCACAATACCTTCCTCGTTTATCAATCGATGCGCGAAGCGACCATGGAGCGATGGGAGAAGGTCACCCACATTTCGATTGGATTCGCCTGGACTGTGGCGGCCCTCTTCGGCATCGCCGGCTACTCCACCTTCCGCGCCCTCTCCCAAGGTGAGCCTGACACAAACACAAATTGCATTTAATTGCATTGACAGGCAATTTGTGCGAATTTCCTGTTGCCTGTTTTTGGCATTCATTTTAGCAAGCACACAGGAGAGGTAGAGGTAGAGGCCCTGAAGGCACAAGTACCTAATCTTAATGTGCCACAAATTGTATAAATTGTTTATGCTAATGTCCTTGCGACGGATGTTATGGCTTCGATAACAAGGCAATGGCCCATAGATAAAACCAAAGAGATTAAAGCGAAACCAGATTAATCAATTTTTATTTAATTTGGTTTTTTTTTTTCACAGGAGACCTTCTGGAAAACTACTGCTGGGATGACGACCTGATGAACTTCTCGCGTGTCCTCTTCTCCATATCCATACTACTGACCTTTCCCATCGAATGCTTCGTCTCCCGAGAGGTTAGACCAAAATAGTTTGCCAAAGTTTGTGGCTCTTGGCTTATTTGGGTTATTCCCAACAGATTGTGCGCGCCCTCGTCCATCGTTTCGTGCTAAAGGAGCCCATCAGCGAGTTCACCCAGGACAAGGACCCCAGCCTGGAGAAGGGAGCCGAGATCGATGAGTATTCCAAAGCCATTACCATGGCCATCGTGTTCAGCGCCTTTGTCATTTCGCCCATGACCGACTGCCTTGGATCGGTGCTGGAGCTTAACGTAAGTCAATTTCAAAACAAATCCTTAAATAAAACAATCCCTGGCCAGGAATAACAAGGTTTAATTATGTAGAAAAATATCACAGACTTACAGAGAAATCTAGACTTTTCTAAAAAGAAAATCTTCAAAGCCAAAGAGTTAATAAAAGGAATAAGGAATAATAATAAGTTAAAATAACTTTTTAATAAGTTAAAAGGAATAATTAGTTAGGGAAACTTTATATTAAACTAAAATTCTATCAGAATAAATTACCTCGTATTTTAAATTTTATCTTGATTCCCATATATTAGCCTTATAATTTTTTATTTAGTGATTTAGGCAACCTCATATTATATTCATTCACTGCCATTTGAATATTTTATGAGGCAAATCGAATGTTTCAAATACTCCATCAAATACAACTGAGACTAATTCGAACTTCACCACTTGGGACTAAGGCTGCCGTATGGCCAAGTTTATTATCATGGCCCGAACCGGCTTTTTCCCCCTTGCATTCTGGTCACGGGTATCGGCCAAAATGGCCTCTCCCCCTCCACACATTTTCCCCCATTTCGGCCTTTGTAGTTTGTGGGTATTTGGCATGCAAATTTATGCTCTGGTTGGAACATTTCAGGGTCTCCTGGCCGCCATCCCACTGGCCTACATCCTACCCGGCCTGGCCTACATCCAGATGGAGCCGCACGCCCTCCTCAGCCGCGAGAAGCTGCCCGCCCTGGGCCTGGTGGTGTTCGGTGCCCTGGTGACCATACTGGGGGCGGCGGTGCTGCTGCCCGGCCTGATGGGCGGAGACTGCCGGGCAGACATTGTGATGGGCTACTGCCGGCAGGAGTTCCAGAACGCCACAGCCTCGAATTAAGCACTGGACGATGGCAGACGTCGTGGGGGAGGAACATGGAGCCAAAACCCAGCGTTTTGGGTTGCGGGTTGGGTTCAACAGGATTCGTTTACCTTAGAATATTTTCGGTTGGCTTTTCGGTTGAAACATTCGGTTAAGAGCTGCACCAAATCGCATCGAAAGAAACTTGTACCTGAGTCCCAGACGTTCAAAGTATCTGCGTAAGTAAGTTGTAGGGAAAAGTGTGTGTGATACGGGCGAACCTCAGTACAAAGGCCAGGCGGATTCTCTCTATGATCGAGTCACCAAGCATATATGCACTAGGATTGTTGAGTTTTGTTTTTTGTTCGGATATACATACTTACTTGCCATAAACTATTACCATGTAGTATCCATTGTTAATTGTTGTCCAGCCCGAAATGTTTGCCGTAGTGAAAGTTCCTCGATAGATGTACTTTGATGCCATTGCACTAATGAAATGAAAATGAAAATGATAAAGAAACAAACCAAATACCAAAAACTTAGAACCTAGATGTTATCCGTAGCTTTAGCGTAGTCTGAAACTATTTGGGCACCAATATACACAGAAATGCAATCCTTAGCAAACCAAAAACCAATTACCAACTCCCCATGTTGAGAGGCAAATCAAAAGCGAACAAGTATTATACGAAACAACTATTTATAACTATGTATTGTATCTGTATCTGTATATCATCATGTTACCAAAGTCATATTTCAGCGTTTTATATGTATATGTATACAAAAATAAGTAAATAGTTGCTTAGCTCGGGCGAAACATCAAATCGCATTGAAATCAAAACAAGAACAACCCCCTTTTCCATGGACACATCGATTTCTGACAACAGTTTTGAGTTGTTAATGGCACTGAACTCTATATATTTTAAATTGCTTAAATATACAACACACAGGAAGACACTATGGGACACCATACACATGAATATTTATACATGTTTATACACAAAGATATATTTTTGTACAACTCTTGATTTATAGTGCACGATATTATGTAAATACATGTGTATGCATTTTTGGATGTGATTAAAGTTTATACACAAATAAACTGGAAGCTCTCACTTGTTACTTCCTCCTCGGGCCGCAGGACGACACAATGCTGAAGACCCTTACTCTAACTCTATTCTCTAAGAGCTTAAACACACATATCATACGGCCAGAAGACACGGGACAAACACAACCAAGGGCTTTTCTATAGATACTTTTTACAAGAACTTACCAAACTGACCCTATCGCTTATACACAACGAAATCGGAACAACCAATTTCCACAGACTTCTTGTATATACACTCTATAGGGCTCTGCTTATCGATCAGAACGATGTTACCCATCTTCTCATTCGCCGATTAAATCTAAATGTCTCTGTTTTCTATCTACATATAAAGTTATATATAATTACATATTAAAGTTGTAGGGATTCGATTAGGGAACTGTTGAATTGGAATTATTATTATTACTGTATTGTGCATGTAGCGAAAAAATATATCAAATACAACATATTAATGGTTGAGATCGGATGCGAGCGGCTGATCGCCGCTTAGGAGGAACTTTTGATTTCCAGCGCAGAGATAACCAAATTAAATTTCATTCCAATAGGAACATATGTCTAGATAAGCATATGCAATATCAAAAGCAAAGAAAACCAAAATCAAATAAAATAAAGAATGTATTTTAGAAATATGCAAAGCAAAACACTGCGGTTTTCCTGCACAAAAGTCTTATCGGAGTCATGGAGACCGCCACCGGGTTTCCGTTTTAGAAATTTTGCGGTGTCTTGAAAAGATAATTATTTTAAACTAGAAACTAAAAACTAAAGACTACAGACTAAGCACCGATAAGGTAAGGTATAAAAACCCCATGCCGGCTGTGGAAAAGTCACAGTTGTGAAGTGGCATTGCTTCCAGTGTTCAGTCTCCTAGATTCCCTTGGGTTTTCATCGCTTTCTACAAAATCACCGACATGGCCGACAAGAAGAACCTCCTGCTGCTCTTCGACCACCCCACCGAGCCGGTGTTCATGGACAAGGGCAAGACGGTGACCGTCTTCGACGTGCCCGACTCCTTCCTCACCGATCGCTACCGCCCCATTAGCAACGAGGTGCAGAGCCGGGTGGGCGAGACGGTGGAGCAGCGCATTCCCGTCCGGGACATCTCCATTCCGGATCTCCGGATCCCCATGTCCCTGGGCCGCGACGAGCAGTTTTCCCTGTTCCTGCCCAAGCACCGACGCATCGCCGGCCGCTTGATTGACATCTTCATGAACATGCGCTCCGTGGACGACCTGCAGAGCGTGGCCGTGTACGCCAGGGACCGGGTCAACCCGGTGCTCTTCAACTACGCCCTGTCGGTGGCTCTGCTCCACCGTCCGGACACCCAAGGCTTGGACCTGCCGTCTTTCTCGCAGACCTTCCCCGACCGCTTCATCGACTCTCAGGTGATGCGCAAGCTGCGTGAGGAGTCCTTCGTGGTGCAGCCCGGCTCCCGGATCCCCATCACCATTCCCCGGGACTACACCGCCTCTGACCTGGACCCGGAGCACCGACTGTGGTACTTCCGCGAGGATCTGGGAATCAACCTCCACCACTGGCACTGGCACTTGGTCTACCCCTTCGAGGCCACTGACCGCAGCATCGTGGCCAAGGATCGTCGTGGGGAGCTCTTCTACTACATGCACCAGCAGGTGATCGCCCGCTACAACGCCGAGCGCTTCAGCAACAACCTGGCCCGTGTCCAGCCCTTCAACAACCTGAGGGACTCTATTGCCGAGGGCTACTTCCCCAAGATGGACTCCCTGGTGGCCAGTCGTGCCTGGCCTCCGCGCTTCGAAAACACCAAGCTGAGCGATCTGAATCGCGAGGCCGACCAGCTCAACGTGGAGATCGGGGACCTGGAGCGCTGGCGCGACCGCATCTACGAGGCCATCCACCAGGGCTTTGTTATGGATGTGAGTACCATTTAGTAACTCCATAAGGCTCTTTATTAATGAGTAAATATTTAAAGGAACGCGGCAACCGCCTTGCTTTGGATGAGGCCACTGGCATCGACACTCTGGGCAACATGATTGAGTCTTCCATTCTGTCCCCCAACCGAGTACTGGTAAGCTTCAATCAAATCTTGTAATGAAATCTATTCCTGAGAATAATTATTCTTAATTAATTATTAATTATAATTGAATATCCTTTCAGTATGGTGATCTCCACAACAATGGACACACCTTCATTTCTTATGCCCACGACCCAAGCAACAAGCACTTGGAGTCCTTTGGCGTGATGGGCGATGTCTCCACCGCCATGCGTGATCCTGTCTTCTACAAGTGGCACTCGTACATCGACCGCATCTTCCAGGAGCACAAGTCCCGCCTGCCGGCGTACACCGATGCCCAGTTGAACTACTCCGGCATCTCGATCACCGGTATCCAGGTGGCCGCTAACGGAGGCCAGCCCAACACGCTTACCACCTTCTGGCAGCAGTCGGACGTGGATCTGTCCCGTGGCTTTGACTTCCTGCCCCGTGGCAATGTGTTTGCCCGGTTCACCCACCTCCAGCACCTGCCCTTCACCTACACCATCAACATCAACAACGATGGAGGTGCCCAGCGCTTCGGCTACGTGAGGATCTTCATGGCCCCCAAGAATGACGAACGCAGACAGCCCATGTTGCTGCGGGAGCAGCGTCTGATGATGATCGAGCTGGACAAGTTTGTTGTGTCCCTAAACCCAGGACCCAACACGATCCGTCGCCGCTCCACGGAATCGAGTGTGACCATTCCATTCGAGCGCACTTTCCGTAACTTGGATGCTAATCGACCAACTGCCGGATCACCGGAGGAGCTGGAGTTCAACTTCTGCGGCTGCGGCTGGCCCAACCACATGCTCATCCCCAAGGGTCTGCCCGAGGGTCTGCAATGCGACCTGTTCGTGATGGTGTCCAACTACGAGAACGATAGGGTGAGTATTCTCGGCTTCTTCGCAGTTTCTTGAATCTAAAGTTTGGATTTCTTCTTGAAGATTGACCAGCAATTGGTTGGTCGATGCAGTGATGCCGCCTCCTACTGTGGCGTCCGCGATCGCCTCTACCCGGATCGCCAGTCTATGGGCTATCCCTTCGACCGTCTGCCACGCACCGGAGCCGACCGCCTGGTGAACTTCCTGACCCCCAACATGAGCATCGTCGACGTGACCATCCGCCACGATAATCGCACTGTCGCGCGCCCGAACTAAACCAAGTCGAACGCATCCGTACCGACCCTGACCCGAATCCGCTGACCTTGCCCACTTCTAGATACATAACTCTTAGCAATCTATTGCATCTTTATTGAGACTTTAAAATAAACAAGACATCATGGCATTCCACACATCTATCTGCCTTTGTGCTCAATTGTTCTGGGGGCCTGGGAGCAGAGGAGCATCCCATTGATTGCGCTTATCAGTGGTTGGCGTCCGGACTTCGGAGAGCCAAGCCGTTAAAAGGCAGCTCCCCGGGCCGGAGAGGCTCAGTCCGTCAAGATCCGGTGTTTAGTGTAAAAGTGAAATTGATTCCAGATTACGGATTACGAGTTCCAGATTCCGGCGGAGATGAGTCTACGGAGCGTGGTGCTTCTGCTGCTGATAGCTGGCATTGGCGTAAGCGTGTTGTGGATTAAATAATCTAAGATTCCACCATAAAATTAAAGATTTGATGGGTCCATCTGTATAAAATAAATGATGTTGTTAATTTTAGTTCCAAAAATAGTCTAAAATATTAATTTTATAACAAATATTGAATCTTTTGGGAACTAAAATTGGGTTAAGGTCACAATACATTTTTAAAAACCATAAAAACAACAAGAAATAACTTATAACTTAAAAAGATTTTCATTTAATGGAAGATAATTATAAAAAATTAACAAGATCTCATTGATATTTTTGGATGGGTATTCCCATTTCAGTGCGCCTCGGCAGCAGCGAATTATGACCTCGAGGCCAAGACTTTTGTGAACCAGTCGAGTGCCAGATACTACAGATTCTACAACGAGATCGCCGCAGAGACCTACTCGGCGAACAATGAGGACGACTTCGAGGCGCTTTTCTCGAAGCTGAACAACGTGAAGCGGATTGCCGAGGAGCTGGTGAGCATATCCCGCCAGGCAGCCGCATTCGATCTGGAAAGGATTCGCAATCCGGAGACCAAACACGCCCTCCAGGAGCTGCGCAGTGTGGGTGATTTGTTCGTACTCGGGGATGACTACTTCTCCTCCGTTCAAATGAATCTGGCGGCTCTGCAAACCCTCTCCACGGACAAGGACATCGAGCCCTACTTGGGCGGGGCCAAGATGCCTGATGGGGATGACAGTCCGCTGGCCTACTACCCCGACATCCAGAAGATTGTGCAGACTAGTCGAGATTCCGATGAGTTGAAGTACTACTGGGAGACCTGGAGGGAGAAGAACCAGCTCTGGGCCTCGCTTAACTTCTACACGATTGTCCAGTCGTATCAGCGAGCGGCCAAGATCCTGGAGGTGCCAGTACACAAGCTCTGGTATCGCTCCGACAGCCAGGAGATGCTCCAGCAGATGGAACAAGCCATGACGGAGTTGCGTCCGGCTTACCAGCAACTGCACGCCTTTGTCCGCCAGGAGCTGCACAAGAAGTACGGTGGAGAGGTGGTCGACTTGAACAAGCCCATTCCGGATCATCTGTTCCAACAGGTGGTGGAGCAGGCCTGGGCCCCGGGCAGCATTCTGGAGGATTACTATCCCCGTGCCCAGCTCCCGGAGTTCGATGACTATGTTCGTCATTTGAATGCCAAGGCCATGGTCAATGAATCCGAGAACTTCTACACCTCACTGGGATTCGAGCCTTTGTCGCCGGAGTTCCACAAGAACCAGCTGAAGGAGCCTAACGAGGACAGGCCCAATGACGACTGTCGTCCCTCTGTCTTCGACCTCACTCCGCATCCCTACTTGATGTACTGCGAGAAGGTCAGTTTCCGAAAACTGATGCAGTACCACAGTCACTTGGCCAGAGTCTACTATGCCCAGCAGAGAAGCCACCTCCCCTCCTACTATTTCAAGGCCTACAACCTGGAGTTTGCCGTGGGCGAGGCGGTGGTCCTGTCCGCCTCTTCACCCACCCATCTTACGGGTCGTCAGCTGGCCAAGGGAGTGCTCAGTGACCGGGAACTGATGAATCGCCTTTTCCGCATGGTGAGTGGTTTGAGGCCTCGGATAGTTGGGATACACTTTTTAAAATTATTTTTTCCAGTCCCTTCATACCATTCTGAGCATTCCGCTGTACTATGTCCACACCAAGGTGATGCACGACTTGCTCAGTGACGCCGTAGACATGGACACGGTCAACAAGCACTATTGGCGGCTGATGGAGCAGTATGCCGGTGTGGAGCCCCCCATGGATCGTGGCGAGGGAGCCATCGATTTTCCCTACAAATTCTACGTGAACATAGACCAGAATTTCCAGACTCAGTAAGACTTCAAGCCATTAGACCCCCAAGAAGTGATAAAAATAATATCTTTTTCTAGGAAATTCATCTCCGAGATTCTTGGCTATCAATTCTATCGAGAACTTTGCAAGAAGAGTTTCAACAACAAGCCGCTTCACAACTGTGACTTCTATGGCAATTTAGCTGTGGGAAATAGCTTGAAGTACGTAATTGAATTCTTTAATACAATATAACATTTCATTGGAATTGTGTTCCTAGATCCATGATGTCTTTGGGATCTAAAAAGCCCTGGAGGGAAGTGGTGACCAAAATATTACCCAACAACACAGGAATAAGCAGCTTGGCGCTCTTGGAATATTATCAGCCTGTCCTTGATTGGGTCGGTAATTATAACAAAGAAGCCAATGCCAAAATAGGCTGGACAGCTACTAAAAAGAGTAAGTAATACAAATTTTTGTTTCAAAATAAATAAGTAATATTATTTTTTACTTTTAGAAATCGTTTAAGCAACTTGATGATGCTTATATACATATTTAAGACAACCAAACAATGTTTTTAACAGGCAAATTTTATTTTTCTCAGATAAATCATAAAGAAATATTAAAAATATGCTTTTAATTCAAACTTTTAAAATAAACCGCCTTTTATTCACGTATTTGTCAACACTTTTTACGAACCAGTTCAGGGAGAGCTAGTTGTCCCACTCGCATGTGGGGAAAGTGGCATATATTGGGGCTAGCTCCAAAAGCATATGCTAGAGAGAGATGATAGATTACATTTTGTTGGCGCGAAGGAAATCCAATTTAAATTTCCAAATATTTTTATCACTTTTTTGTACACATTTAATTGCTAAATCACACTTTTTGCTTAAATATTTTAGTGAGAATTTCTTAACTAATCTTTATTCAACTGGAAAATCTGTTCCGGCTGTGAGCAGGCTTTAACTTTTCCCTTTCAACTGACGACAGCTACCTGCCGTGGCTTTGCATGTTGCAAGTTGGACCAAGAGCCCTCGAAATGTTGCTTGGCCGGAGTTGAAGTGTCGCAATCCGAAGCCAAGAGTTGTCCCCGGTCTGAAGACCATCGAAGCGGACAGCAGCTTCATGTGCGTTCGCCGCTTGATTGCATCCACTGGCCACATCCACCGACCACATCCACATCCGACTAAGGAAGGAGAAAGATTTTTAGTAATTTTTCAATACTCTTTGAAAATAAAAAGTAATTTTAAAATAAATTAAAAGATTTGAAAGATTATGTTTTTTTTCCTCAGCAATTTTTAAACGATTATAACTCAGACTTGTATATCACAAAGGGTATCATACCATTCGGTTTTTGACTTTTCAGCCGGATTTGGAACCGGCAGCTGCCATGCTTCAGTTGTCCGGCGACAGGCGAAAGGTCAGTGATTCTGGTTGTCTCCAAGCGGACCGCAGGTCATTAGCCAAGACAAAGTCCAAGCCCAACGGATTGTGGAGCAAGGCAAGGTCGGCGGCTTGCCTCCTTTGCGCCTCCCGTTGGGTTTTCCCCAACAGCGGGCGTTTCTCATTTAGACGGCCGAGTGCTTTTTCTTCCCTCCCGAGTGATTTTCCTTCTGCTTTCGTGAGGGGGCGAACTTAAAGGCAATAGAAACTGCAACTTCAACAGCCACTGCAACTGCAAATGCGAATGGGAATTGCGTGCCGCCTGCCCCTTGCTAATTGCGCCAAATTGCGGTGGTCGGGGCGGATACTCGACGCGGAATGAATGGCCGTGAAATTGAATCATTTCCAGCTTCAGCTCCAGCTCCAGCTGCAGCAGCAGAAGCAGGCAGGCCACTCGGCGCGAGTCCAACTTTGACATGGCACGTCGGCTCCCCCGAAACGGAGAGTTGAGTGAAAGGCACCCACGCCGTCGTCCGACATCCGTATATGTATCTCTGGATTTTATGCCAGCTGTTGTTTAAACAAACAAGAACAATCATCCTAAATATTAAATGCCCTTAAATGGTAGATGTAAGACTTGATTTTTAAAAAATATTACCCTAAAAAGGTTAATTTAAAAGAGCATTTAAGTATTTTCTTTCAATTTGTTGCGAGTGGTATCCTGTAACTTTCCAATGCCAATTATCCAAAATTTCAAGACGACCCCTATGCGAGAGTATAAAGACTTGACTGTCCAAATTATGCATAGATATATGGGTATATGTAGGTATAGTTACAGTGTGTAGTATGTGGTGTGTGTGGATGGCTGTAAAAGATGGTGAAAAGAGCCAAAACGGAAACCGCAAAGGGAAAACAAGTTAAATGAAATTTGCATGTCGATGTCAGACAATTTGGTGAACTTTTTTAAATTGCCCATCAGCATCAGGAGATGCATTCACATTACCATTAACCCAAAAAGTAATCCCCATATATAAACACTCGTTCACAAGCTGCCAACATGTGTATATGTGAGTGTTAAATGCGAATTTTGTTTACATATTCATCAGGCACGTTCAAAGCAAATATTTTACCATTTATCTCGCCAAATAACAGGCAAAGTTTAACCAAACACAAACGGAATTCAACTCAAGTCCAGCACAATAACGCGGAATTGGGGGGTATTTGAATAGTTTTAGCATAATTTTATGTGTGGGGGGGATTGGGAAAAGGAGATCTGGGAATAAGCTCTAAAATGGCTTTGTTACGTGGGTCCATCCATTGTCAAGTTCATATTTGTTAAATAGACCCAATTTGGAAGCTTATAGTGGCTTAAGAAGGAGGATGTACTAATGTTGCAAAAGAGAAATCTTTACAGGGAAACTGAATCCATTAAAAAAATATATATGGTTTACTTACTGATTTGATTGTGAAATTAAACCAACTCATACATTTCCTCATAAAATATAGTTTGTCTTATTTCTTCCCTTTCTTAATTCTTGTGAAAAGTTTATAATTAGCTAAACATTTAAAAACCGAAAGCATATAATTGGTTAATGGAATCATTGGATCCTGGTTTATGTTAATTGTGTTTCAAGTCGAACTTTCGTTACTTGTTGTTGCAAAAACAAAAAATAAGAAAAAACGTTTGAGGAAGAAACTGCAGATCACCATCAACGTCACGCGCTCGCGCAAAAATTATGATTATTTGACGAAATCGCATGCTGTGTCTTATGCCAGCTGCCGCAGCGAGGCGCCCCAAAAAAACGCAAAAAAAGGAAAAATAAATAAACGAAAAAATAAAGCCATGGGGGAAAACAGAAGACTGAAGAAGCAATCAGCCGTCACAAACCATCCGAGCATCCATCCGAGAGCTGACCCCAAGCAATTAAGAAATTATGTATATTATGACGCGCGCTGTGATGATGGCAGCCCCGAGTCGAATAAAAAGCAATAAAATGTTACAGCAACAAATGCGAGCGTCGGATTGAGCATTATGTATACGCACCGTTGGTCGAGGGGGTGCGACGGAGCTCGGGTGCCCTGCAGGCGGTGTGCTTTGCTTTTTTCACTGTGCTAACCTTTCTTCTTTTGGGTGCGATTACAATGCCACAATGATATGGCGCGCCATAATTATCATTTGTTGCATCTTCTTTTGGGGATTTTGGGATTTTTGGGGGGCTGCGGATCATTATCCCCATCGCACGCCGTGGACATTGTTCAGAATTTATTTATGATGGAAATGAGGGAGGCGGATGGCAGGCGTTTGCGGTTGCTTCCTGGCGTGTCGAATGCTTCAAAAAACAAAAGACTTAAGGCACGAACTTGAGCTCAAGCCCTGGCAGATTTTACTAAATCTTATGTAAGCGCGTGCTCGCCTTAAATTAAACACCACATTCAAGAGGTCAATGAGAGACAGAGAAAGAGAAAGAAAGAAAAGGAAGAGAGAGAGAGATGGATGGCCTGCTGTGTAGGTGGAGAAATTATGTTGACATCATCGCCAAAAAATGGCCAAGAAACGAACTCAGTCGAAGCCCACAGCAGGCGCCTCTTGAAAAACTGAAGCCCAAATAAAAAAATTGTATTTTACTTTCATTTTCGTTGCGGCGAACGCTCGCCTCTTTTACTTTTTAATGAATTTCATGTATATTTATTTTTCGGTGTTGTTTATTTTTTTTTTGTTTTATTTTTGGTCAAGACATAAAAACCTCCGCATCTAAGTTTGGCTCTTTTGGCTTGTGCCACTCGAAACGGATTGATTGCACTTTTATTGTCCGGATTCCGTTTGGCCTCCGGTCGGATTAATTTTCAAATCGATTTGCAGCAAATCTTCTACAGCCGCAAAACGGAATTGTCCATTAAGTGCAGGCATTAGCTGGCTATAGTAACTCACTAACTGATCGATCGATCGATTCGTCGACTGAAAGTGAGCGGCTGGTGCAATGAGGAAACGTCTATTTATGAAAATCTGTTTGAATGAAAGTCACCAGCTCTAGCCGTTTTCCAAATTGTATTTTAATAGGCCAAGAGTCAATTTCCTGGCCTGATGCCAAAAAAAGCTGTTATTCGCTCAACGATTGTGAAAAACGGTCCAATTTTATTGCCAATTTTGGTTGCGCATTGGCCAATTTTCTAGGTCGCTCATCGGTATATACGAGACGCCTCAGGCTTACGAAACCGCCCAGCAATTTGCCAGTCAAATCTCTCCCACGCACTAATGTGCAAATTAAACGCATTTCGTATGACGTTGCATATGTGACGTTGAGATGGGGCCATCTGCCAGGCAATTACATTTACTCAACATAATTTCTTTCGCTTAAATTTTATGGGCTCTTTAGCCTGTTCAGCGAGCTCTGAGCCATTCCAGGGCCCACATTTCAGGGGGGATATTTCGAGTTATTACTCGGCTCGAAGTCGAAACCCCCTCGGTTACGCATGCCCCATCAAGAGTCAGCGGGTTGTATAAGCCGCCGAGCTCTTCCCGCATTTGACAGAAAATGTGTCGTGTTGGTAGTACCGAGGGGGCTAACAAAAAATAAGCACCACAAAGCACTGCCAAGACAAATGTGTAATTAGCGGGGAGAAAGAAACGTAAAGCGGGAAGTCAAGGCAAGAGAGCTCTTCAAGACAAAAAGATCTAAACGGCTATTCATAATGTCCAATATTTCTTGGGCCATGCCATTCCGTTCAATTGTCTGCAGATGCCATTCGGTAATCCCAATCAGGAAAAGGCAGTTGTGGTAGTAAATTTTTTTTGGTTACCAACTGCTGGAGACTAAATGATTTACGGCATATGTGGGACTTGAGATGTTAATACTCTTTGGAAAAGAGTCTTGGGTTGAGATTCAGTGTTACTCGGTTTTTAAAATAATAATAAAAAATTAATTAGAATTGTGGTGATAAAATACTTATGCAATGTGCCATTTTATTAAAGAAAAAATGTCTAAAATGATTCGGTGTATTCCAGATGGGTTACAATTTTCGATGTCTTCTCACTAATTGCCGCAAATTTCACGATCAAGTTTGGCTCGTGGCACAGACCCTACCACCATCGTCCGCCCTGATTGACTGATCGACTGATGGCATCTGTTTTTTTTTGCCTTTTTTTTTTGCCAGGAATGGAAAGTTTTTAATGTCCTAGCCACGCGTCTTGATCGCTCTCCCTCGCACTCCTATATCATTTTTGATTGCATGCCATTTGTCTCAGTTTCTTGGTTGTTCTGGTATTTATTATCTAACTCCAACGAACTAATACCCGCTAATTGGTTGACTAAATATTGGGAATTTGTCAAGCTCTGCTAATCAAATTAGAAACTGTTATTGATAATCGTTAGCAACAATCGATGCGTGTGTTGGTGTTAAAATCAAGAAAACAATAGAGCGGATTAAATCAGTTCTTGGATTTGGACTTGCAAACGGAACTGCGGTTTTTACAAAAGATCACGTGATTGATACACAGTTGGGGGTTCAGGTGTTCTAGTTGAAATAAGGGTTCAGTTCAGATGATGGAAAAAGTTAGATCCTCTTTGTTGGAATACGAACAATGCACCTTAAGTTTCCTATAGTTTAATTTCTCCCACTTTAAGTACTTAAATTCTAAAGGCTAACGTTTTTAACTTTAACTTTAAATCTCTGCTTAAAAAAGTGATAAAATCGCGGAACACTTTATGACTCTTAACCCGACTAATTTCTCTCGTTTAGTCAGAGTACGCTTAAGATATAGTCTTTAGAAAAAAACCCCTTATATGGATGTACATACACGTATCTGGTGAAAAAGCATCTTCTGTGGCAGATGACGTAGTCAGGGGCTCGCTGGGCTGCGGTTGAGTCCATTATATCACCTCTGGGTGAAAGTGATGATGGCATATGCGAGGCTCTGGCGAAGCCGATACTCGTTTGCGAATATTTTCCTGAATGTGGCACACAGGGTGTGTGAGTGTGCCGGATACGCCCCACGGCACCCTGTTGCCTGGGTGTTGGGTGTTGAATGTTTGGTGTTTGGTGGGCATGGCGAATGCAAGTATGCTAATGCCCATCGATTTGCATTTCGCCAGCAAATATTTTTTTTCAATTATCGATTTTTCGTTTGCCTTTTACTTTGGGAAGGTGTGCATCGACTTCCTCATTGCAGTTTCTTGCCAGGTGATGGAGCAACATGTGGGCTTGTATGTTTTGTCGGTTTTTCTATGTGATGCTTCAATTGGCGCTGATTTTCAGGGGAGAAATCGGCAATCGCGTATAGCCAAACCTAAAGCAAATGCCTGTCATCGATTAATGAATATTCATAATTGTGGACAGCAGCCGAAAGCTGGAAAGCAGCAGTTAGCCCCTTGGAAATTGTGCCACACGAAATTAAGAGCAATTGCTACTCGACTTTGTGGTTGCCAGCAACAGCAACAGCCCCAGCACCACCAACAGCAGCACCAGTAGTAAGAGTGTATGCAAATATTTGCCCTGGCCGCAAAAATGAAAAAAATAAAAACACGAAATGGAAAAGGCCAGCCAACTGGCAACACTTTCCAACTGTCGCAAGCATCCGCCAGCAACATGGAGCTGTAGTTGAAGCGTTAAAGCTGGAGCAGCACCCGCACCAATCTCAAGCCCAAGCCCCAACTTAAACCCAAACCCAATGCCAATGCCGATGCCGATGCCAAAGTCGATGCTGAGATGCCCAGGCCCCGCAGCTAAATCAGCAACATCAACGCCAGCAATGCCAGCAACTACAGATACAGATGAAGAAATGCTGCTGCTCCTTTCACTTTCAATTTGAATCGAGAGCAAAACGGACTTTTAGCTTTGCCAAATGCCAGCACCACACCACCAGCAATCAAAAGTAAATAGAAGAAATCCAAACAAAAAAAATCAAAGACAAAAAAAGTAGCAACGGATACCGGATGAATCATCCGGATGCTGTTTTGTTGACCGCTTCGTGGTTTTCCAAAGGCCGTTTCGCTATTTCTGTATGGGGCGACACAAAAAAATCATCACATGCCATCGCGGTTTCGGGTAAACCCGTGCGTACACCTCCCGGTTTTAAGATCAAGGCTTCTCCGACCAGCCTTGACGTTGAATTATTAAGTATTCACTGTACAGGTTGTGAACGCTCGAGTGGCTCAACCACAGATCAACAGATGAACCATTGTGGGGGCTTCTTTGTGGGTGCTTCGGCCTAAATAAGTTGTCAAATTTTAGCTATTGAACCCTGCCGCACTAATTGAAGGCAGAATGTTACTCTTTGACAAGTTTATTTCAAAAGCAATACAATCTTAAGATCCATAAGAGAGCTATGGAGTTTTAAAACTTATGGAATGTTTAATCCAGACAGATATAAATTAACCATATATTTCTGGATCATGTTGAATAATTTCAATCCATCAAAGCTCTAAATAAAATTATGCACAGCCACCCATTGCCCAGGAAATTCCACGCATTCCTCGTAGCACCTTGAACTTGCACCCTTGGGATACGGTTAGCCCACAATTGGGTTAACCAAACCGCTTGGCCTGGCCAAGATCTTTGGGACCGCAGCTGCTGCTGCTCCTCTGGTGTCAGCTGACACACGCTGCCCGGTCGTATGTACATTTCAATCAAATCAACTGCAATTAGCTGTCACAGCCGAGTCACAGCCTGTCACAGTCTGTCAAAAGGCATTAAATGTTGCGACGCTTTAGTGAATTGTGGGTTCTGTTTTTATTTTTTTTGTCCGGCTTTGTGGCTTTCTGGCTGGTTTTGTTGGCCCGTAGGCATTGGGAAAATATGAACTGAAAATGTTTAATTGGCGGCTGTCATGTTTGACCGGCAACAAGTAATAAAAGAAATAAAAGAAAAATAAAGGCGAAATAAAACGATGGTGCTTACTATTGGCCATGGCGTCCAATGATGCTTTACGACTTTATATCATAATTGCAGCTTACGAAATGGTTGGGTGGCGGGCAGGGTGGGGGCTGCGGCGTGGTACGTCTGCCGACATTAGGCAATAATTCGTATTATTTGTACAATGCGGTGGCTGTTACAGTACTCCCTCCCAACTATATCCCCGTTTTGTATCTTTTACGCTTGTCTGTGCATTTTGTTGCCTAATAGTAGTAGTAGCGGGGGAGGGGTGGCTGGTGGCTGGGTCGACAGCTGTTTTCAAAGCAGCACTTCGACGCCAGCAGCGACTGCGACTGCGCAGCGGCGTTCGAAAGAAAAGCTCGCGCTCAGCTTCGCTCAGCTTTTGCGCCTGCGCAGCGGATCAGACTTCTTTGAGACTCCGCTCAAGAAGGTCGTGTTAGCGCTTCGCTTGGCTCAAATCCACTTCCAGACTCGGCTCGCGCTCGTATTTACAGTTAGCTTCGGGACGAACGCGATCGTAAGTGTCCCAGTGTGAGTGTGTAGAGGATTAAGCCTAAAAGCCAGGACTTTTATTATCAAAACGCCAATCAAAAGAGAGAAAATAAACCTTAAAACCCCCGAGAGAAGATTGTGTGTGTGTGTGTGCAAGTGAGTGCTATTGCTACTGTGAGTTGCAGTTGCAACTGCAATTTCATCCACCGTGCCCCACCAACCCCACTCAGCCCCCCGCACACCCCTTCCTCTCGGCAGCTCTTGCGCCTGACAGTGAAAGTGATTTGATTTTGCAATTGGAGTCGCAACGACTTTGAACAATATTTCTGCTTGTTTGCTGATCCGATCAGCCAGCAGCTAGCAGCTAACCGCCTAGCAGCCAAAAGCATTTCTGCTTTTTATTATTACTCTCGCTGCTCCAAGCTGCTCCAAAGCCGAGCAAATCAAAGCAAACCAAACGAAACAAAACACGGCAAAACAATAAAGAAAAGTGCAAAAGAAAAACAGCCACATAAATTGCAGGCAATTTTTAATCGCGATCCTAATACAATTTCTTTCTCCCCATTTCGCACAGTAATTCGACAAAATTTGGATTAATTCTCAGTGGATTTTCGAAAAGGATTTTCCAAAAGGTAAAGTCTAGTTTCAAACAAAAATTCCAGAAAAGCCTTAATTTATAAATTTCACTGCGGAGCCAGTGATTAAATCATTTGAACATTGCAACATTCGCACGGAGCACGAACCGCAAAAAAAAAGAAACTCTATAGTTATGGTGCAAAAGTAAAGCGTCATTATCTAATAAATCTTACCATATATATATATGCCCAGTCTGTAAATGCATAAAACGCAAACCTCATGGCGTGGTCTCTTGCAAAATGTGGAAAGTATTCGCACTTAAATGCTTGCAAAATACCTGGACACATAATCCACCGCAGTTGAATCGCCCCAGGCTGTTCCATTTACGGACTAGTTGTGGTTTTTTCATTGCAGTTTTTCTATAATTTAAATCTAATAGAATTTTAATTGAATTTTTGACTGAGAAACTGGCAAATTCTCTTCCACAAATGCCATAAATTTATAGGCTTTTAGCCTCATCAGCAAACCATTTTAACTGTGTGACCCAATAATTTGTCAAAACTATAAAACAATGACAAACTATGCTTGTTTATTCAATGCATTTCCACATTAAAAGCCTGATAATTATTATATAACTGGCGAAGACATGGAATAATAAATAGGTTGGCTCGAATAAGTTAAAACAAAAAAAGCATGTCAAGTCGCCAATAAAACAAATAAAAGCAGACGAATGCAAAAAGAAAAGACACAGCAAACCGGAAAACATAAATACTGGAGCTGTAGGTTCAGCTCCAAACAAAAGTGCGTAAAAGAAGGGCAACACAGAGGCCCAAATGTGAAATGAGTCAAAAGCCAAAAAAAAAATTTGGTAGTGGTTGGCGCATCGCAGCGGCAGCGACGTCTTAGCCTCAATTTGGTTAACTGCAACCGGGCCACAAATTATTTGGCAACGTTTTTATGGCTCTGACGATGTCTCGTCTTGACTTCACAATATATATAAATACACATATTCGTTGGTATAAGTATGACATGAACTTCATTATCAGCAAAGTTGAACGCCGACGCTGTTTTTTTTTTTTTTGGTAACATCTCTTTACTTTTTTTTTCGTTTTCCTGAAGTGGTTTTATTTTATTTTGCTTTTTCAATTTAGGGCTGGCTTATTGCATAAGCGGAGAAACTCGTATGGCTTGGTCTGCTCTTTGGAGCATGTTGTCTTTAAATACATATAGATGCCAAGTTTTGGTTCAAAAATACATATTGCAGGGTTTGTTATGGCTGAGAACTTTCCTTCCTTCAAGACGGCACAAAATTACTTAATTTTTTTTGGAGATGCTTTAGCTATACTTTATGTCCGGCTCAGCTGAAATTTTTGGGTTTTCAGGTTGAGACCCTTTTTCAACATCATGTAATAAAATCCAAAATATACGAGCCAAGTCTCCGGCTTTGGTCTGTTGAAAAACAAGTTCCGCCAAATTGTGACCATGGCAATGGATTTCTTGGCTTCATTTGCCTTGCTTTTATTTTCTTTTTTTGTTGTTTTTGTTTTTTTAAAGGTTTATGTAAATATTTTTCTCTCTTTTACCTTCTTTGTTGCATTGTACTTGGCTGGCTGGCTTATATAAGCCAATCGAAACACTCCAAAAATTGTTGCTGGCTTTATGCAAATGATTTCTCAATTTTTTGTTGTTTTCATCATTTCTTCGGATCTGTTCGCTTCGAATCCAATTGATTATGTATTCGGGTTGTTTGTTTATCCTCTTGTTGTTGTTATTGTTAATTGGGCGCCCTGGGTCAGTGGGGGGCGGGGCAGAGGCGGGTGGGGGTGGTAGTAGCCAGTAGCGGCTACTGGCCATACGGCAGCTAATTATTGCGATAGCAGTTTGCCGGCCAAGTTTGTGTCCTAAGTCTCTTGTTTGTGGTGGCGAGTTTGTGGCCTAAGTCTTTTGTTTGGGAGGAAATTTTTGCGGTTAGAGCTCAATGCTCGTGCATGCCACGAGTCATTAGCGCCAAATTCTCTTGGCCAGCAACTTATCTAATGTGAAGATACCAAAATCGCACATCTATTGATTAATATTGCTCATACGCCGTGTATGTGAGAGGCGCTAATTGCATAATCATCGTCATCATCATCATCGATATAGCGTTACGATTTGCATGCAACGCTACATATAAAATTGGCAGTGTTTTCTGTTGCCGCAGCTACTTCTTAACACTCGGGTGCCGCTGCTACTCCAACCGACTTAACACATTCGTAACAATTGCGCAGCAACCTTCTGTATTGAATATTAATTAGCACTCTCTACGCGACAAGTCCGAGTATGTGTGTGTGATAGCGTCTTGGGCTCATCTTTTGGCCAACGATTGATTATGTGGTTGGAGAGTGTTGAAACAAAATGCTGCGGGCCATGGGCTGCGGTTTGCAACGACACTTACCTTACCCAACAACGGCTCTAATATGCTTACGCCGTTTTGTTGTCGTCTCTGTTTTGGGCCTGGTCAAAATGTGCCAATGGCACGACACCGATTTCCACTCAATTTCGGACGAGCACAGCTGGCCTGACCCACTTGGTGCTGGCGCTGGTGTCGGTGGGAAAGCCAAACGTTTTAACCTTTCGGGTTGAGCAAACAGTTCGTAATTGCAAATGGTAGCAATTCAAAATAATTGAGCAAATCTATTTTAATTCCCAACTGTCCAACTGTGGGAGGGAGTGGGTATGGTGGGGCTATCAAATTTGTGGTTTCTGTGATTGTCTCTTGAATGCCTGGCATGTTGTTGGCGATGAAAGAAATAAATGAAAATGCCATGCTTAACAAGGAAAAATGGTTTGGGCATTTCAAGGTAGAAAACTTTAAATTAAAGTGGCAATTGTATTTATAGCCGGCGATTAAGAAAGGATTTATTTTGGCTTTCGGCTCAGGCTTCTTTGAGCCTAAATGAAAGAAAATTTCAAACGTCGCTGACTGCTTTTTTTTTGTGTCTCTTAATTTATTATCCAAACGTTGGCCTGCCTCCTCCATAATTTAAGCATTTTCCCCCAATTCAACAAAATGCATAAAAATTTCCTTGAGCCGGCGGCGCAGCTTGTTTGGCATTTATTTTATTTTATGCGCAACTCATCAGCCAACAACAAATGCAAGACAACGAAAATGACAACTTTTGGTTGAGCTTTTGTGTTGCCATTGTTACTGATGTTGCTGCTTTTGCTGTGGCACTCGTTGCCATTGTCATTTTGCGCATTAGGCATTGTCTTCTTTTTGGTGGGTCGGAGAGAATTCATTTGGCTTGAATGATGCGTGGCCGGATAAAAGATAAAAGAAAAGTCTTTCCAGATTTGAGCCGCATAATCGACTTCCAAAAGCAAGGAGTCGTCGCATCTGCATACGCAACTCTCAAGATTGCAACTCTTTTTGGGGTGTTGCTGATGTTGCAGCTGGTGCTGCTGACGATGCTGCTGTGGTGGCGCATTTAAAATGCATTTATCTCAATTACGAGCAGAAAAGCAACAAAATCGCTTGTTTACAACGAAATGAAAACGAAACGAAATGAACGACGCATTGTTTGCAACAGAAAACAGAAAAAAACTTTCACTGCCAGCTCGAAACTAAAACAAAAGTAATGAAGTTGCGGGCGAGTGTATCTCACAGATTGGAGATGGAAGGAAGGGTCCCATCCGCCTCCAAAAAAATACAAAAAATTAACAACCAAAAAAAAAAAAAGTGTATTGTTAATTAAAACAAATAAACCAAAGGCCAGCAGCAACAAAGCGATTGTAAATTATGCGTGGCAGGAATGGAAGTGTGAAGAAAGAGGCGTTTCAAGAGAAAGAGCTGCAGAAAGCAAACGAGCGAGAAAGCCAGTTTCCGGCGTCCTTCACTCAAGGCCGTTTCCATATCGATGCGGCACGCATGCAACTCGACTCGATAATGATGACGATGATGGCGACGACGATGATCATGATGTTCATGATGATCATGATGATGATGATGATGGGGCAGCTGTCAGACTTACGTAACCCGATCTCCGGCTGGGCAGATGGATTAGCCCCAAGTGCACCTCCTACCGAAATGTAAATTGAGTTTTGCATCGGTTGCATCACTGTAGGAGTATGCGTGCTGGAAAAACAGAAATGCCAGCTGGCAAAACCAGTTAAGTCGCCAAAAAAAAAAAAGGAAAAAACATATATATAAATATTTCATAACCAAGCAAGCTAGGTCTATACATAAAGTGTTCGCAAAATGTGTTAACTATTATGCAAAGCAAATCTTCGAGACTGTCGAAGCGCCGAGTCACGTTCCGAGGGGCTGCTTCCCAGCTTCCCAACAACTTGGGCCAACTTCCTGGTGCATGCCACCATCGATACCAAAAAAAGGCACCGCAAATCAAGTTCAAAATGTCAAGTTTGAGCCAAGTTAGAGGAAGCAATCGAACTAGTTGCTCGCAGCACCACCACCAGCAGCTGCTTTTGTGGTGCTTGAACCCGAAATGAAAGTGAAAATACACCAAAGTCGATGGTAACCAAACCGAGCGAGCAGCAGAGCCGAAAAGCTTGCAAAAAGCATTTACTTGAAAGTCATTTTTCCCTAACTAGGAGTTCTTAACTTAAGTGACTTTCTATTAAGGGAATTTGAGTTTGAAATAATAGAGGGATTTTAAAGAACTTCTTAAGAACAAAAGATGACCAACTAACAAAAAGGTTGTTTGAGGAAATCATAATTAAAACTCAAACCTTTAATGCAAAGAAACTCTCATGCTTCAATTACTACAAGTATAATGGTGATTATTATATCTATCAATTATATCTATGATATTTAATGAACAAGTGTCATGCCTAGTTACCTTAAAAACGAGGTTTTTTTGGACCATTTTTGGTTTCAATTTCAGTCTCCTATGTAGGGTACTATCTAAATCACTCTAACTAAGCATCCCCAATTCAAGTTAGAGTACCAAGGTACATATTATATTTACTTTTATTGCCTTTTTCATGACATTCATTCATTTCCTTCTATCGTTTAATGTTAACTTAAAAAAAAAAAACAAGGCAAAACATTTAAACAACAAAATGGGGAAAAAAATGGAAATTGTAAAAAAATAAAAACATTGTGAGGTTTAGGCGGCTGATGACGGTTTTTCCAGTTTTCCCAGATGCTTTTATCTCAACGGGCAACAGGTTTTCCAAAAAAAAACTCAGCTGTAGCTTGTGACCGAGGAAACGCATGTTGTCGTTGCAGTTGCAAGTGCACCTTATGGTGGAGTTGCCGTTGGTGTTGGTGTTGCTGTTGTTGCAACAAGCCGAAGCGTAAATTGATGATTTAAAATTAATTTGCTGCTGGATTAATGGGAATTTAATGCGCAGAGCGTAGATTATGGCTGCCAGATGAAAGCTGATTTGAGCATTTATGAGTTTTACGATGACGGGCGTTCATGCAACCGAAAGTGCCCCGAACACACCCACTCTCTTAACAGCCAAAATTCAAACCAGTTGCTTATAATTTGTTTTTTGTTTTTTGATTTTATCTTTTGCAGGCAATTAAGGAAGTGATTCGTGGATGTTGTCGCACGATACGATGCAGCATGCAACCACAAGAAATCGCTTGAAACGTCGCTGTTAAAGCGTCAACAGCAATTGCCATAATTGCCATTGGAGCACCACACATAGACATACTATCCACATACACACACACACACTCCAGAGGACGTAAACGGAGTCCAATAACCCGGCACCCCGTATCCAAGATCCCAACCAACCAAACCAACCATCCATTGGACCATCCGCCCGGCACCCGGACCAATTCAGCCATCACAAAACGAAACTCGCCACACGAGCCATCGGCGGCAGGCACTCCACTCCAATCCAATCCAATCCAATCTGCAGCACCACTCCACCACTCTGTGCCACACACACACACACTCATAACGGCGTAAATCGTTTTGCCGCAAATCCAGCTGAATTGTAACAGAGACGCCGCATAGCGCATAGCGCCGGAAAATCCCCAAAAGCCGCGACCAGGCCAAAAACCAGTGGTGAGAAGATCAATGAACGCGGCACGCAGCTGACAGGCTTTGGTATTTGGTATTCAGTAATCAGTATTCGTTACTCGGTCTTCACTGTTTGGTGTGTCCAGCGGAGCGTAGGAAAAGCGAAACGGCTTCAAGTTCAGGCCGTAAGCAGGAAGTTGTGCGGCTGCACCTTAATTGGAGCCAGTGTCATTACCACCAGGCAGCACAAGGCAGCAACCAACCAAACAAACAACTCACCAACGCTCATCCTGCTCAATGTAAGATGTTAGTGACCAGCAGCCACATTAACAAAAAAAATAACAGCACACGCAACACCTGGAGATGGAGCCAACTGACGTTGGCCATTAATCTGTTCGCCTACTGCTGCTGCGCCTCGGCGGCCTCGCCCACCACCGGTGGCACAACGGCGGCTCTGCTAACGGGCCATCAGCTTCTGCCCTGGCAGACGGCAGCCACGGCGGCCACGCCCTTTACCACCACCCCTGCCACCGCCCGGAACTTGTACGCCCCGTACCAGAGCTTCAGCCAGCAGGACGACATCAGCTTCAAGGATGTGCGTCAGCGCAGCGATGGAACGGTGGTGCAATCCTTTGGTTCCTACCGCACCGCCCGCCAGTCGGGTGGCTCGGCGGCTGCTCAGCGGCGGTCCGATGTCGCCGTGGAAATAGTGCCGGCTCCCTCCGTGGAGCTGCCCCAGGGCGAGCTGATCACGGTGCCCAAGCAGCTGGTGCCCACGATGCCGGAGAATGTGACCCGCCAGGGCCGGCAGCGCAACTACATGTACATACCGCTGCAGGAGTCCGGTCAAGGCGTGGGATCTGGGGCTCTGCTCCAGCTGCGACCCAGCAGGAATGCCACCCTCTCCGCCCTGGGACCGCCAGCTGATGGAGTAGCGGCTGTGGCTCACGAGTTCGCCTCCGACTTTGAGGTGGAGGTAGCGAGGGATCCGGAGCGAACGGAACGCAGCGACTTAATGGCTGCCGCCAGCTCCACGGACAAGCTGGAGTACGCTGAGCCGGAGAACACCAGTCGCCGGGTAGGCTTCCAGTTTCCCAGCTACAGTCTCAAGCCGGCAAGTCCCTTCCACCCACAGGCCTATCGGGAGGATAACCCCATCTTCGGGGAGACAAGTGGTGGGGGCTATGAGCCCCAGCCCTACAGCGAGGACCCCGTGGCCGCTCCAGCTCCCACGCAACAGCACGAGACCCGGCACACCCGGCAGCTGTACTTTGACCCGGACACCGCCTCTTCCAGCTTCGAGTTCCCTGGTCTGGTGAGCAACTCAAAGCCGCACGGCCTTAAGATCTATCGGGACGATGTGACCAAGTTCGGCGACATCAATGGACCCATTACGGCTCTGCCTCAGCAGCGACCGCAGCGAGGCTTTTACTTTGGCGACACCGAGTTCCGGACGGGTCCTCCGATCCGCCAGTTTGGTCCGCAGAAGAACTTCCAGGAGTACGTGGGCCCCAGCGAGTACCAGGGCTCCCGCAAGAGCCGCTACTACCCGTACAAGTCCTCCAGGAGCCCGCGTGTGGTCTTCCCGACCAACGACAATGTGGGAACCACCGGACCCAGTGGACCAGCAGCCGGCAGCGCTCCATCCGGCAATGGAGTCTACTTCAGTGATAATATTGCCTTTAGGTGAGTGGATATATCTTTAAAGGACTTTAAAGAACTAATCGGATTCTTCCTTCTCCCATTAGGGATCAGAACTTTGGCATCAATGAACTGGCCGCCGTGCAGGATGTGCGGAATGACTACAGTCTGCAGGACCTGGACAGTGCCTCGGAAGCCACCAGCAGTCCACAGTCGGCCAGCACGTTCAAGGAGAAGGGTAAGTGGTGAACCGAAAAGGAAAAGAAACCCCGTCGTTTCCGCTTTCGTTAGGGCTTAGATGAGCTTCAGTCAGCTGCTGGGAAACTGCTTGCACTAGGCCACGTACTACCCCGAAACCCCAATGACCCTCCTCCCCAGAACATTCCCACCCCCTCCCACACACACCTAATGCCACAACCAAGTCTAAGCAACCCACCCAACAACCACCCAGACACGAGAACAAACCGATTGCAACTCCGATTCGATTCCCATTCGACAGTCGACATCACAACGGACACGGAGTGCCAGCACCGCGGCGGTACCTGCGAGTTCTTTTTGGGCTGCTGGCTGTCGGGCGGCCTCATTCAGGGGACCTGCAACGGACTATTGCGCGGCTGCTGCCACCGGACGGCCAAGTCGGCCAACCTGGGCAGCTCGGACTTCGTCGGCAATGCCGTAGATCTCACAGATCTGCCGCAGAAAAACTTTGGACCGGTCAACAACGAACCCAGTGAGTGTGAGGCAGCTCAGCTCGAATGCAAGCCAAATACAAAAACCTCCAAGCACGTGCACCTACACTAAACCCAAAAAAAAACCCCAAAATTATTAAAAAAAACAAAATTATAAAATGCTGTTGAACAAAATAGTTGGGAAATAATTTGCATGCCACCTCTAACCATTTACGTATATTTTGTAGTTCGTTTTGTTTCTTCATTATTTTGTTATGTATGTAGTTATGCACTCGTAATTCGCATTTGGGTGGTTTTTCAGTGCCTAATTAAGCCGCAATCGCTAGTAGATGTACTAAAACACAAACAAATTAAAAATAAAACAGAAAAAACAAAAACAAAACAAACCCCCGCAAAGAAGATGGCGCTGGGCAGCGTTGGAATGAAAAGTGAAGAAAGAAAAGCTGGAAAATAATATCGTATATAAGTTTAATTGCCCGGCATGAGCATGTTAATTACCACAGCACGCTAATGATAATTAAGCCATATATTACACATAACTTAACGGCATTACGCTCCAAGTCCAACTCGGATCCACCCCAGACCCCGACCAGACCAGACTCCGCACCAGACAGAAGCGCCTCGCCCCTTCCGAAAGAAAGACTCCAAAAGCCCAACTAGAAAGCTGAGCTGAACCCGGCAGTTGCGATGGTTTTGTTGCTTGTTTGCCTAATTGCCTGCTTTATGGTCACCCCCGTTGTTAATGCTTCACTAATCCCAAGACCCCCTCAGCCAGGACCCTTGAAAGGATGTAACTAAATGTGGCTCTCCTTCCTCTCTCTTCCATTTCAGGCTGTGGCATTTCGTTGGCCAAACAAACGGCCCAACGCCGCATTGTGGGAGGCGATGATGCCGGCTTTGGATCCTTTCCCTGGCAGGCCTACATACGCATCGGTTCCTCTAGGTTAGTAGTGGGATGACACCCTCAACCAGCTGAGTGTTTATGTTATGGTTTGACTCTACCAGGTGCGGAGGTTCGTTGATCTCGCGGCGGCATGTGGTCACCGCCGGACACTGTGTGGCCCGGGCCACTCCCCGCCAGGTGCACGTCACCCTGGGCGACTATGTAATCAATTCTGCGGTGGAACCCCTGCCAGCATACACCTTCGGAGTCCGACGGATCGATGTGCATCCGTACTTCAAGTTCACCCCTCAGGCAGATCGCTTCGATATCTCAGTTCTGACTCTGGAGCGGACTGTGCACTTTATGCCTCATATTGGTAATTATTTAGATTTAAATTTTAGACTCCATTGAACTGACCTTAATCATTCCCATTTCTAGCACCCATTTGCCTGCCTGAGAAGAACGAGGACTTTCTGGGGAAGTTCGGCTGGGCCGCCGGCTGGGGAGCTTTAAATCCGGGTTCCCGTCTCCGGCCCAAGACGCTCCAGGCGGTGGATGTGCCAGTGATCGAGAACAGAATTTGCGAACGCTGGCATCGACAGAACGGCATCAATGTGGTCATCTACCAGGAGATGCTGTGCGCAGGATACCGGAACGGAGGCAAGGACTCTTGCCAGGGTGATTCCGGAGGACCTTTGATGCACGACAAGAAGGGCAGATGGTATCTGATAGGTGAGTTTTTTTGAAAGAGTTCCAACCCTTGGCCAGATGTATAACAAGACTTCCATCTTCCGCAGGTGTGGTATCCGCAGGATACTCGTGCGCCTCCCGAGGCCAGCCAGGAATCTATCACAGCGTCAGCAAGACCGTAGACTGGGTTTCCTACGTAGTCGGCCTGACGATGAACATCTAAGAAGGGCAACTAATTTATTCTCATCGCATTCGCACCTGCCTGCTAAGTGGGCCCGAAGATTGTTTTTTGTACATAACTCACTTCATTCTGCTTTCGATTCTGACTCTGATTCTAATACTGATTCTGATTTCGATTCTGCTGACTTTTAATTTATGATTATACGCAAAAAAAAGAAAAAAGAAATACTTATAATTGAACAAATTAGCGCAGTACAATTTAGCAGATAGGAATGGCTGTGTGTATCTGCAAGATATACACGTGTGCGATATTTTTTGCAAAAAAAAAACAGAAGACAACCTAAATCCCTTAAATTAACTAATAATTATGGATAATTTTACTTAGTCATATGCGCTGTTATGTAATTTTAAAAACTATTTATGAACTACATTTCGTGTGTAAATAAATTATACAAATGTTGAAATGAATTGGAGTACGTCAAACGGGGTTTATTAAACGTACAAACTTGGTCCAAATATTATATTCTTGCTAATATCACTAATATCTACGATTTTTTTTGAATTTATTTCTGCTACTTCTTGAGAGGAAGACGCGGCATAAACAACTGCTGATATGGAACCCCAGCCGCAGTCCATCCCTGCTCAGCATCTTGATAGTAGAGCCCGCCCAAGCCCCCGTCCTTCGATTGTTGCTCCATCACCCGAAATAGAGTAAAGACCTCATGATAGATCTTGTAAAATATGACTGAAAATCCACAAGGTTAGTGGGGGGAAGATTACCAGAGATAGGAAGTGTACTCACCTAGTACGAGAGTGAATACCAGAAGGCACATTAGAAAGCTCGACAGGTCAATGAACAGACCTGCGACAGCGTAGAACACACCCAAATATAGACCAAATCCAAAACTTAAGCCATGAAATATTAGCCAGGGATACATCAACCAACTCGAATCCTGGAGAGCAGGAAGGGTTAGTGGAGGAGAATGTGGTTATAAGCGGGATACTCACCCGAGCAATACCAATAAGCAACAGTAGGCTCACTCCCAAGTTGATCAACGAAAGTCCATAAGCTATAGAGCTAAAGATTCCCAACACTATAAGGTTAGGAATACTTAAGTAGAGCGGATAGCTACATATTACTCACGATAGGATATACTCACAATTGATCAATATCTGCTGCTCGGTGGCCGGGACTGTGTTAAGGGGCCACTGCTTGAGGAGCAGCTCGATGTCGGGCTGCATATGCACGGTGAGCAACGAGCTGCACAGGATAACGCTAGAGAAGATCACACCAAGCCAGCCCAGGATAAGGACGTTGTACTTCAGGTTCTGACACTGCACGTACGATATGCCATTGCCGGAGACAGCTGCCATGGCAGCCGCCTTGGAACACGGATGAGCTGGATCGTTGGGCGCCATTGTGGTCTCCGTTTGTTGATGGATGGACCAAACGTACCACTTATAGCCGAAATCGGTTTATTTTCGATGGGAGGGGGCTGTTTGGGGTTTTGCCGGCTTTTAGTTTTTGTTGTTTGCTTGTGTGTTTCCAAGAGAACAAACAACTATGAACTGAGAGTCAGGCCAACGACAGCCAGGTGACAGCAAAATATTTGGTAGGCAAGGCCTGCTTGTTTTGTTTCTTTTCCCAATTTGTATCTATTACAATGCCATCTCACTTTCTTCTCTAGTAGAGAACTTAATAGCTGATATTTAGGAACCTATTTATTATGCTAATCCCCCCGAAAAAAATAACCCACCCGGCGACAAATTAGAAAGTTACATAAATGAATGTGTGGCCCCCATTCGACGGAGTCGGTTCTCCTTTGTCTAGATGGCCTAACCCAAAAACACTTGAACCGCCACGAGAACTGTTCCCATTCCGCTGGGAGACTTGAGCGGTTGTTGCAATTATGTCGCATAAAATAATTATAACAGACTGGGGAGAACATTTCCTGTGCCGCTGGCGGCGTCATCAGCATTTCGTAATAATTAGTAAAGATGAAGAAGATCAGTAGCTGCCACAGCAGCAGCTAGAAAAGCAACATCAGCAGCCACAACTCGAAGAGCAACATGAAGAACCATCAAGATCAACCTGTTGGTAGTTCTTGGCCTGGCTAATGGCGTGAAGTTTAGTTAGTTTGCTTTTGGCCAGCGGCGCGTGCGGTTGTGCGGCTTTAGAACTACATGTTGCATACTATCATCTTCTAAAATGTGTGTAGAAGTGGCAGTGAGGTGTGCTGCTGCTCTTGAGAAAAGGAAAACCGAGTGAGAAAACTGTGCCGTCGAGCCAGCGAATTGGCACAGTTTGCAATATGATTGTTATATAAAAATCCATTAGCCATCGGCCCGACGTTTCGACCCATTTGCGAGCGACCCCAGAACTTGTTCGCCTATCAAGGACACAAATCTCTTTCACTCGAGAAGTGAGTCACCCAAAACAGACCCATAAACGACGACGGCGGCGGCTTCTAGTAAAAGTGGAGCAGCAATAATAGGAAATGTAAGATGAAAAAGCCAAGACAGAAGACCCCAAGACTTCTAAAAGTGTATGAGAAGTTGTCATGCTTTCATTAGCAGCCACAAAGAATATAGAACATTTCAATGAGTGTGCTCCAGTGCTTCAAAAATCAATTCGATTCGGTGGCTAAAGTGACCTGTGACTAGTGATCAGTGACCCTTAAAGATGCAGTTCTTCTGGCTGCTCTTTGTCTTCTGGAATTTCAGTGAAGGAAGTGCCAGTAAGTAAAAGGCTACGTAAATTCCAGAAGAGCATAACTGATCAGTGATGACACTTTCCAGGCATCCTAAACACTCTCCTGGGAGTGCCAGCAGAGTGCGTGCACCAGAGTGGCGTCTGGCCCTGTAAGCTGAGCTTCTCCTGCTGGTTGCAGGGCGGCAAGCATGCCCGGGGCTGTGGCAGCAACAAGTGGCTTTTCAGCTGCTGCGTCGCCGAAGCCCAGCCCCCGCACCACAGCTCCTCGCCCCTGGCCAATCTGGTCGACTACGGGAAGCTGAAGCTGAGCCTCTCCAGTCTTCCCAAGCGAATAATGCTGCGGAGACGCGACGATAACGAGCTTCTCAATTTCAAGGTAAGTGGCCCGCTAATTAGGCCTTCATAGATGATTGAGCCATTCTGCCCGATGGAGTCCCCAGGGCGTTGCACGTTTTCGTGCCTCAGAAAAGAATCTAAAAGCCACATATCTTCCAGCCCGAGTGCGGACTTCCTCGAACAGCGCAAAACAGCCTCCAGAAGCGAATCATTGGCGGACGTCCCGCCCAGTTTGCCGAGTATCCGTGGCAGGCACACATCCGTATATCGGAGTTCCAGTGCGGCGGCGCCCTCATTTCGGCCAACATGGTGGCCACCGCTGCGCACTGCATCCAACAGGCCCAGTTGGCGGACATAACGGTCTATTTGGGGGAGTTGGACACCCAGGACCTGGGTCACATCCATGAGCCACTACCCGTGGAGAAGCACAGCGTTCAGCAGAAGATCATCCACCCGCGCTTTAACTTCCGGATGACACAACCGGATCGCTATGACCTGGCGCTGCTCAAGTTGGTCCAGCCCACGTCCTTCAGCGAGCATATCCTGCCGGTGTGTCTGCCACAGTATCCCATTCGGTTGATTGGACGGAAGGGGCTGATCGCAGGATGGGGCAAAACAGAGGCGCACATGGGCCACACGGGCACCAACATGCTACAAGTGGCAAGTGTTCCAATTATAAGTGAGTATCATCGTTATATTGGTTTTGAACTTGAGGCTATTTCTTTTCTTTTTGTATAGATTATGTATAATAATTATATTTATTTCTTTTAATTTTAAGCCACATTGGACTGTATTCGCTGGCACGAAAGCAAGCAAATAAATGTGGAAATCAAAGCGGAAATGTTCTGTGCTGGCCACCCCGATGGACATATGGATGCTTGTTTGGGTAAGTTATAAAATGTTTCCCAACTCTCCTTGCCATGTCTTACAAAAGGCCAAATCAAGACCATTATATAAAAATGTCCCAATGTCTCTATAATATCTTTCCTTCATAAGAATGCAATACAAAACATTTCAAAAACAAACAAACGCTGAAAATATATATTTTTGAAAGCTAAGATAGCCTCTGCATTAAAACTAGTTGTATACTTTAAGGCGGCAACACTAAAAGTTTTCTGTATGGAAATTAAAATTACATACTAACAACAGAAAATTAACCAATTTAAAATTGCAATAAAATCTATCCACCCGACCCTTCTTTTTAAGGTATTTTACTCAACATCCGGCAAAGATATAGCCTTTGCCGTAGGTTATATTGTGCAGCCTATCATTCTCTCCTTCAAAAAGTGGGAAATGCATGGGGTGGACAATCTGGCCCACTGCGATGGCGATATCTCTGGCAATATTCCTCCGATTCTTGAGCGGAGTACCTTAAACGAATCATGAATCGATTCTCCGCAAATCTGCATCAAAATCCGAGAACAAAATATTTTTAAGATTTTTTGTCAAATTTTATGGGGGGTCCCCTCCAAAATGTGGAAAATGCATGGGGTGGGCAATGTGGCCCACTGCGATGGCGATATCTCTGGCAATATTCCTCCGATTCTTGAGCGGAGTACCTTAAACGAATCATGGATCGATTCTCCGCAAACAAATATTTTTAAGATTTTTTGTCAAATTTTATGGGGGGTCCCCTCCAAAATGTGGAAAATGCATGGGGTGGGCAATATGGCCCACTGCGATGGCGATATCTCTGGCAATATTCCTCCGATTCTTGAGCGGAGTACCTTAAACGAATCATGGATCGATTCTCCGCAAATCTGCATCAAAATCCGAGAACAAAATATTTTTAAGATTTTTTGTCAAATTTTATGGGGGGTCCCCTCCAAAATGTGCAAAATGCATGGGGTGGGCAATATGGCCCACTGCGATGGCGATATCTCTGGCAATATTCCTCCGATTCTTGAGCGGAGTACCTTAAACGAATCATGGATCGATTCTCCGCAAATCTGCATCAAAATCCGAGAACAAAATATTTTTAAGATTTTTTGTCAAATTTTATGGGGGGTCCCCTCCAAAATGTGCAAAATGCATGGGGTGGGCAATATGGCCCACTGCGATGGCGATATCTCTGGCAATATTCCTCCGATTCTTGAGCGGAGTACCTTAAACGAATCATGGATCGATTCTCCGCAAATCTGCATCAAAATCCGAGAACAAAATATTTTTAAGATTTTTTGTCAAATTTTATGGGGGGTCCCCTCCAAAATGTGCAAAATGCATGGGGTGGGCAATATGGCCCACTGCGATGGCGATATCTCTGGCAATATTCCTCCGATTCTTGAGCGGAGTACCTTAAACGAATCATGGATCGATTCTCCGCAAATCTGCATCAAAATCCGAGAACAAAATATTTTTAAGATTTTTTGTCAAATTTTATGGGGGGTCCCCTCCAAAATGTGCAAAATGCATGGGGTGGGCAATATGGCCCACTGCGATGGCGATATCTCTGGCAATATTCCTCCGATTCTTGAGCGGAGTACCTTAAACGAATCATGGATCGATTCTCCGCAAATCTGCATCAAAATCCGAGAACAAAATATTTTTAAGATTTTTTGTCAAATTTTATGGGGGGTCATCTCCAAAATGTGCAAAATGCATGGGGTGGGCAATATGGCCCACTGCGATGGCGATATCTCTGGCAATATTCCTCCGATTCTTGAGCGGAGTACCTTAAACGAATCATGGATCGATTCTCCGCAAATCTGCATCAAAATCCGAGAACAAAATATTTTTAAGATTTTTTGTCAAATTTTATGGGGGGTCCCCTCCAAAAAGTCGGAAATGCATAGGGTAAGAGGTTAAGAGGAAGGGTCGTTTTGAAGGTGACCTCCTACAAAAAATTTAAGAATAATGGTCAATAAATATACAAATGGTTTAATGTACGATTTCTCAAAACTCATTATTTCAGGCGATTCGGGAGGACCTTTGGTTATAAAAGAGCGAGGACGATTTGTGCTCGTAGGAATTACCAGTGCCGGCTTTGGCTGCGGAGTGGACCATCAGCCAGGTAAAATGAAGTAAATTCTAAAACTTTGAAACATAAATATTGCAAATTGTTTACATTTGTTGCCAGGCATTTATCACAACGTTCAGAAGACTGTGAGGTGGATACAGGAAGTGCTGGCACGCAACGAATCATAAACGCTATCCCCTCCGAATGGCATGCAACCCATCTCAATAGTTTACGGCTCGTAGGCTTAGGCAATGAAAATGTGCAATCCGAAACAAAAGAGCGCAATATATTTATTAGATTTAATAAACTTTGTAATTAGCCAATTGGTGTGGGTGTTGGGAAGAGACGCCACCCGCTGAACGACCTTGAACGCCGGGCCGAAAAGAGAAAACTGCTGCGTGGCCAAAACAAAACAAAGCGCAGGTCTTGTTATGGGTTATGTCACCTGCTGTTTGGCCTATTTGGTGGAGTGCCACAAATGGCACAATCCCTGACGATTGCCGCCGGTAATTTGTACATTAGGCACATTAAGCTCGGGCACTTGGCTTGGGGTTGCCCAATATCTGCGGCAATTGGTTGCGCAGTGCAATGTTGCTTCTGCCACGGCTGCTGTTGCTGCAATGGCATATGGCAATGATATTGCATTTGTGTGTCATTGATCAGCGGCTGTGGCCAATAATTATTAATGGCTACAATCAATGGAACTGGCTGGAAAGCTTCTTCTTCGGCTTCTGCGAAAATGTCATGCTTGAGATGAAGCCAAGTGGTCTTTCCTGCTGCAATTTGTTGGGCAATTGTTGGTTTTGCTAAAATACCAATTTGTGCGATGGAAAATGCCACTTCCTCTTTGTCAGGGTGTGCGTGAGGGCAGGAGAGGGGATAGAGGGGGGGCGTGGTATGTCGTGGAGAGTGTATAGAGATTAGTCATGATAGCAACAGCAACAGCAGCAACATGCAATTGTCAGTTGAGCGACAAAACTCGTTGGCCACTCTTCTGTTGCTTTTCACTTTCGTTTTCAATGCTCTCGCTCTCTCTCTGTCTGCGGCTAAGTGCCTCTCCCTCGCTCTTTTTGGTGACTATTACTCAATAGCTGGGGCTCCGCTCTCCAAGCCAGGTCTGAGCCGGTGTTGATGGCATTTTGATTTTGGATTTGTCAGCCAACTGTTTATTAAGTGTTTCGACGCGCCAGCAAACTGTTCGCGAACTTGCCGCCTGCACCGCCAAAAACCAAATAAAAACAGGGCGCCAAGTCCTAAAAATAAACTAAAGATATTGCCAAACCACCGCGGTGGCAGGTGGAGAAAATTGTGAACTTAATTCAATTTACTCGGGCAGCAACTCCGAGTATTCGGGCTTATTCGGGCTATGCAAACGAGACGAGCGATTATTCAATCAAAAACTCGCGCTGCTACGTGAATTAAGTGAAACACAATTGCAGAAATCAGTGACAGCCGCTGTCGTACCACCGACGAAAAATACAAAAATAAAGTGTAAACACAGCAACGAAAGTATTGCAAAATGCGCCTGGCAGTTGCAGGCTCGATGCTGCCACAGCAACGTCTGATGTTGCTACTGCTGCTGCCACTTGCGGCAATAGTTGCTGGCCACAGCAATTACAATTCGGTTTACAACGAAGTGATTACCCCGGAGCTCAAGCAGGCGATTGATAAGGAGCTGCCCAAGCAGGCCAAGTTCTTCGATGAGCTGGATTGTGAGTATTCCTCTCCCCTCCCTCGCAACGAGCAAGTCAAGTCAAATCGAGTTTGTTGCCTAAGTCTTTTGTTTGATGACGCTTCCGTGCAGTTTCGCATTACACCATTTGCATATTAGTTAACAGTGGCGTGTTTAACCTTGATCTTCGCCACTTTACGCCTCGGTCTCCATCTCCCACATCGATTCGATGTCAAGTTCGTACCGAATTCCTCACAGTCCATCGCAATCGCTGGCGCACTCTTCCGAATTCCGAACTTCGACCCAAAGCGAAAGTCAGACTCAGTCGCCCTGTTCTTGGGCCACCGATTCATCTTGTTTAATTGGACTTTCGAAAAAAAGACATGCCAGCCAATTAGCCAAGAGATTAAGGTGGCCAAAACATTAACACAAAAAACACTCAAACTCCACATGCACACCACACATGAATATTTTGTGGCTTGGAAAGCCCGCGTTTTTTTGGGCAACTGTGAGTGTCTATTAAAATGATGGCCAGGCGAGTGAAATATTAGAAATAAGCAAGTGTGCGATCGGGGCTGAAAATTGCTGCATTGCAAGTTCAATGGCAGCACGGATACGGCCCATACGGGTATATGTAATACGAGTATGAGAAAAGCAAAAGTGTTTCCAGATACAGTTACAAGCACACACCAGGCAGCCAGTCAGACACACACAGAGGAGAGAGACAGGAAAATCAACTGCAATTAACTTCAATTGCAAACTTGTAGCATTCGAAAGTGTTAACACAGCCACAAATACCAAGCCATGATTCGGCCATTTTCCCAAAGATTATAGATTATTTTGGTTTGGCCTTTTATGTAAGCAGAAACCTTGGCCAAAAAAAAAGCGTAATCAGTTGAAAAAAAATCAGCTCGAATAGTCGAACTCGGAATCGATGGCTTGGCAACATGTTGCCAGCAACACGCTCAGAGCCGCCCTGCTCTGATTCACTCCACCTCTCTCTATCGCACGCCCGAAGTTGCCGCTCGGCAAGTGAAATGCGAAAGGCGGCAAAACGAGACTCCGTCTTCGGCTTTTCGAGCTTGCTTCAAGCTCACAGACCGCACAAGTTTGGCTTAATTCTGAGCCGATTTTCCCGACGCGCGGTCGCATTTTTTTCGGTCGCTTCGTGTGCGCGTGCGCCTTATGAAAATTTTTTGATATAAAGATCAACCGAAAAGCTGGAAAGTGTAGCGTTGAAAAGTTTTCTTTTCTTGTTGTCGAGAGCGCCGAAACTGCGCATGCGTGAACCGCAAGCAGCCAGATGAAAACAAAAGTGAAATCCTTGGTGAACTAGTGGCAGGACCGAACGCCCGTACGCCCGAAAGCGAAAGTGCAGCTACCCCGTATCGAAAGTGAAAGTCCCCATCCCAGAGTCGATCATGTCTTTGCCCAGGCACTCAAAGGATACCTGGCTGAGGCTGCTGATTGGCCTGGCTGCCCTCCATTTGGCTCAAGGACTGGGCTATCCCAGTGCCCAGCAGGAGCACGATATGCTAATCCTGGATGCTCTTTCCCGCCGAAGTGGAACCGGATATTATGGCGAGAACAGCGTGATGGAAATGCTATCCCGAAGTACTTGATTTGACTTGACCTCTGACTTCCTTTGAGAATATTCCCTTATTCCAGACCAATTTCTCCCTCTCTCTTTCTATCTCTTATCCCATCTCCCTCTGACTATTTCGATCCAATGTCTTTACAGTGATACCGCAATCGTGCCGCTTTCGTGGCCACAAATTCGAGTGCGGCCTGTCCATTTCATGTGTCTTGGGCGGCGGCAAGCCCCTGGATCTTTGCTCCGGCGGCATGATCTGGTCGTGTTGCGTGGACAAAGATCTGGATGCCGAGGAGAGTCCACACGCTGCTCCAGTCAACAACACGAGTAAGTATCCCGCTTCCCTTAACCCCAGCCCCTTTCCATCTCCCGCCATCCTGCCTCCAACGAAACCATTTGATTCTGAAAGACATTTGTCTCTCTGCTTTCCCCGCGTGATTCCGACCAATCGCAAATTACTGGGCTCCAAGTTATGCAACTCGGATTCGTATAATAGAGCAATAAATTAGCTTGCATTTCGAAAATGACAACAAATTGCTCTGCTCTGCACACACAACCACAAAACCACACAGGCTGCACGCTAAACTCAAGCCCATGGGCAGAGTGCTCGGATTTAAAACTAAATGGCTTTGAAGAACTAAGTATCCCAAGGAGTTTGCAGATTTGTTGGCAAACACATGGGTTTCTTGAACTGATTGTAAACTTTTTAACTTTCGGTTAAATAAATATAAATAATTTGTAAAAATACCTACAACATCTCAGATCAGTGCTATTTTTAACGCTTTTGACGGTATATTCGATAAAATTTAATCTAAATGACTAGATCTACGGAGCTGTTACAAATCCTATCATATGATATGTTCTCAAATCCCATAGAAACCTCTTTATGGATCAATAGTTATCCATCAAGTGCATTGGCCATATCGTAATCGCATCAAAACGATTGCATTAGAGTAGAAATACCTCAGAGTGTTAGACCAGCCACTTATATTATGCCACTAACGCACATACATTGCTAACGAAATGGTTATATTTTTTTTGGCTACTGGCTGTTGTTGTTTCTTCCGCAGCTATTTTGTTGTGCTCTGTTTAATTTTCTAGATTTCTGCCTTCTATTTTCGACTGCTAGCATTACAAAGGCCAGCAGACAGAAAAAAGCAGGCAGAAGCAGCCTGAACAGACCATAACAATGCATTACAACATGTTGTGAATAATTCTTAGTGGAAAATTTTTGTTTTTTTATTCCACTCCCCCCACTGGTTTTTTGGGGGCTCACATCAATCTTGTTGGCTGCCATCAACCCTTTCTTCTTTTACCGCAATTTAACTTAATTTTGAGAGTTTCTTCTCCAGTTTTTCGGTTAACCATTTCCTTGAAGCCCATAAAGAAGCGGGTTCTGTGGGCTTTCTTCGCGTCGCTCATCATGTGTAAAGTCTTTTTCCCAAGCCAGCCCCGTCTGGCGACAATGATAAAGCCAAAAAGCCAGATGGCAGACACGAAATGGGCAAAACTCACTTGCGGAAATAAACGAAGGTGAACGTTTTCGCATTTAAAAGTGAAATTTTTGTTTTCTTTCTTTGTTTCAATTTGGTGGTGCACCCTCCCCTTCTGGGCTTTTATTATTTTGTTTGCTTTCAAATGTGGGAAAAATCACAGTGAAAAAGTTACGGCATAGTCCCCAAATCAGGCCGAACTGTTTGAAAGTGTTAATCAAGTCATGACGCCGCCGTTCTGTCTCCCCCGAAATGGCTTTTGGATTTGTTTGAATTACGTGCGAAACAACCAGCCAGCTTAAGTGTCTTTGTCCGGCTCTGTCTTAATGTCCAAAAACTTAAAAACTGAAAGAAAAAAAACTGGCCAGTCTGGGCCCCCAGACTGTCCATCTTCTGCTGACATAATCGCAGTCGTGTTGGGGGTCTTACTTTTTATTATGATTGCATGCCGCGATTGTCATCGTAAGTTTAGTTTTAGGTTTTTTTTTCAATTTTAAGGGGAAAGTCTGGCTTGGAGTCTTTCACTGACCCTTGGAGCTGCTACTTGATCATCCTAATGGTTTTTTGAAGAAATTTTTCCATTAGAAATTTGCATATCCCATGTGCATATCTTAGTTATTTTATTTAAGGAGTTTTAGATGTCGTCGATGACTAAGATAACAAGCCTAATGAATATGTCCTTAAATATTATTTTCAAAAAATTCTGAAAGATAGGCCATATTCTTAGACCTCTTAGGATGATCTAGACCCCCTGTATCACGATTCTTACACACAGGTGACATAATACACTTGCATGACATATACCCCGATCTGTCGCCGAATGCGAACAAGCCGCATCCACAGCAGCAGCACCACCAGCACCACAACGGCCTGTCAGCGGCCTCGTCCACTACCTCCTCCTCCACCCGACCAGCCTATCCCGGTAACTACTACAGCACCAAGCGCCCCACCTTGTACAGTGGCGGTAATCCTTACAAGCCGGGTGGTAATGGCGGGTCTAGCGGATCCGGATCTGGTCACAGGCCCTCGCCGTCATCTAGCCTGAACAGCTGGGAGCATGAAACTGGCGGTCACACCATCAACGGGATCACCAACCACCTGGATAGCTTCTTCGACGCAGAGGCCCCGCCGGGAGACGTCCCACCGCCGCCCCACGAGCCCCTGCCCAATGCCCAGGCCTTTGCGGTGGGCAATGTCTTGGACCTAAACGCGGGAGAGGCGGCGGATGAATACCAAAGCGGTGGCAGTGGAGGCTACCACGATGCCACCTATCGTCCAGTGCCGGGTACAAAGCAATCTCACACATTCTCTCTCTCTAATAATTATTTCTGTTCTCTGGCACTTCTGCAAATGATTTTCCGTAAAGCTGCACCACACCACATTTCACCTATTCTTTAGTTCTTTGGGATTCTATTTATCTTTCTTTACTTTCTTCATAAGAAATAGTATTATTTTTTATATATTTTTAATTATTATATTTTTGTTTCTTCGGCAGGTTGTGGCGAGGTCTTCACCCGCTCTAATCGAATCGTGGGCGGCCACTCCACAGGATTTGGATCTCATCCCTGGCAGGTGGCTTTGATCAAGAGCGGTTTCCTGACGAGAAAACTCAGTTGCGGTGGTGCTCTGATCTCCAATCGATGGGTGGTTACCGCCGCCCATTGCGTGGCAACGTGAGTAACAAAATAAGTGCAGAGACCTTATATTTCAACTCTGTTTTAATTTTTAGAACCACCAACTCGAACATGAAAATCCGCCTTGGGGAATGGGATGTCCGTGGCCAGGAGGAGCGACTGAACCACGAGGAGTACGGCATAGAGCGAAAGGAAGTGCACCCGCACTACAATCCTGCCGATTTCAAGAACGATGTAGCCCTGATCCGACTGGATCGCAACGTTGTTTACAAACAGCACATCATCCCGGTCTGCCTGCCACCTCCGTCCACCAAGCTCACGGGGAAAATGGCCACAGTGGCGGGTTGGGGCCGAACGCGTCATGGCCAGAGCACTGTGCCCTCTGTGCTGCAGGAGGTAGACGTGGAGGTCATATCCAATGACCGCTGCCAACGATGGTTCCGGGCGGCAGGACGCCGTGAAGCCATTCACGATGTAAATATTCAAAATATTCAAAAATTCCAAACAAATATAATATATACCCCTTTCAGGTCTTCCTTTGCGCCGGTTACAAGGAGGGCGGAAGAGATTCCTGCCAGGGCGACAGCGGCGGGCCGCTTACCCTGACCATGGACGGTCGGAAGACCCTCATTGGTCTGGTGTCCTGGGGCATCGGCTGCGGACGGGAGCACTTGCCCGGTGTTTACACGAATATACAGCGCTTCGTGCCCTGGATCAACAAGGTCATGGCCAATGACAACAATGCGTAGTCGAGGCCATAGCAGTTACGCTGACCATTGACCCACTGACCCATGAACCCTAAACCGGAAGACTGCAGTCACCGCTCGAGAAGTTCTGCAGTTGTGTGCGTCCGCTGCCGAGATGCATCCCGTCAGCCAGGCCATGTGATTCCTCTACGACTCGGGGTTGCTAGTGTGTAAGACCCAAGGTCCTTGTGGCCCTGTATTTATTTTACCTTTATACCACCACTCCAAAGGGGATCCCAGAACCGACTTTGACCCGATCCTGTCGCCTTCATTCGTTTCTCATTGCATAACTAGGATTTTGGTTTAAGTTTTTGATATTTATTGTATTTCGTGACGAAAGATTCCTACATTCGATAGATTCCATTCACACACTTATTTATAATTACAACTACCTTTTAATATACTATTAAAATTTATTGAAATATTTTAAAAATGGGGTGTTTATTTGTGGGTTCGATTATAATAGATTTTTGCAAAGTGATTAGCTATATGATATTTTTTTATACACTTAAAAAGATTTAAATTTATTAAATTCGTAAGAATTTATAGCAATATTTTTTCTAAAAGGCTTATTAATCTTAAAATCATCTTAGTTTTAATTTATTGAACTATTCTACATGACAATTGTATGTATATAAAGTTTCTACACGCATTGGTTCGTTTCCCCGCTATTGAAAAAAACCATTGCCTACTTTGATGGATGAATGAGGAACCTTTTCAGTAACGTTTCCGAATCACATTTGAATCATTATTTGATTTGTAATGCTAATAACAAACAAAAGCAGTAAACAGCAGCAGTCCACAAAAGACACGAATAATAAACAAAAGATACCAGGGTGAGATGCAAGTGGGAAGATGCCGTCGGTGACCCAAAACTCTTTTTAGAGAAACTGAAACTGGCGGGGAGAGCGACATGCAACAAGTGCCACATGCGGTGCATGGACTGAATTTCTAATGAGTTCAACTTCCGCCAGTGGCTGGTTAATCACCGTGAGGCAGGCAGCTGGCAGAGCCATCAAAATTCAATAACATAATCCAGGCAGGCAACGAAAAGACCGGCAAGACCAGATCCCAGGCATTATCATTGCGATCAACAGGAGCTTATCAGGCGCTCTCCCGCTCTTGGCCAGAATCTCGGGGCCCGCTCTTAGGATCCACATTGGCGTCCACTTCTTCGGGCAATTGGCCAAAGAACCGGGATCCGGCCAGCAAGTCAGCAAGTCTGTTGGGGCTACGAGTCTTCAGTCGCCGTGGAGCTGCGCCAGTGTCAAGGTCTCTCGAGTTCAAGAATCGGCCAAAGACACGCGTCATCAGCCACTTAACCATCCATCCATCCATACAGTCAGTCAGTCAGTTAGTCAGTCAGTCATTCGGTTCTTAATTGTGCGTTTTCTTTATTAAAGACGATACTCTCGGCCGCGTCTGACTCCCTGTCTGTCTGTGATTTATAATTGGGCCTTGCTGGCCATCCAAATGATTTTCCATAAAGCTTAATGATCTGTTGATGAGTGTTTGCTGGTGTTTGTTTCTTGAACAAAAACCAAAAAAAAACCGAAATATTCAAATGGGGGGGAAGTGGCCACTAGCCATGCAATTCTTATCAGCGAACAGGTTTACCTGTCAACGAAAACGTTAATAAAGATTGACTTTCTTAACCTGAAGACGTGCATAAATTAAAATACAAACCAACTGCGGCACTCACACACACGCACCCCTCGACAAAGACACAGGTGACAAAGAATGGCAAGTGGCAGCAGCAAAAACAAACTCATTTGCACCACAAAATATTAAAAGAAAAAGCCATCATGTGTGTGTGGTTGTGTGTGTTTTTGGGATATGTGTGGGTTTGTTGTTTCTCTGTTGTCTTCTGCTTCTTGCTATTTTAATGTGAAAGCGCTGTTAACCCCAAAGGTAGCCCCCTGGCTTCCCCACCCCCTGCCCAAAAAGAAACAAAAAAAGAAAAAAAAACACCACTTGCCGCCAATCAGCTGTGCCGCCAAAAGAGAGAGGCCCCCAACAGCAGCAGCACCAGCAGCAGAAGAGTGTTAGTGAGTGCGAGAGTGAGTGTGAAGTTCATTTGAATAAGAAACAGCGCCTAGCTTTTGGCTGTTCTCGCCGCTGTTGGCCTTAATGGAAACCGTTATGCGTCGCTGCCGAGCTCTAACTAGCAACGTCGACTGCGCAGCGCCGACTGCACGCATGCGCACATGTGGGGGCAACCACAAAGAAAACGAAGCAAGCGGGCCGAGAGAGCGCTAAGGAGAGCCAGCAGAGCGGGCTCCAACTTCTACCAATTTCGCTTTGTGGTTCTTCAGCTCTGTCGGCGTCGCCAAATCTCAGCCGCTGCTGCTGCCGACGCCGACAGAGGCAGCGACCGAGACTCCAGTTCACCTGGTGATGGTGCCTGGTGTTTGGATCTTTTCAGCGATCGCCACTCCGCAGACGTGCGCAACTTGTCGCGCTCTGAACTTGGTCTTCTGCTCGCTTCCGCTTCTTCTTCTTCTGCTTCGTGTCGCCCGCGGGATATTTCTGGGAGTGCGTGCTAGTGCGTTTTAGCCGCTACCGACCGACCGACCGAGCGTGTGTGTGTGTGTGTGTTAGAGTTTAAGCGAAATATTAATTGGCCTGACCCAAAGTCCCAAAGGCAAGTTGTCCCAGTGTGTTGTCCCTAGAGCGGCAGAACTAATTTCGGGAGCAAGATACTACCCACTCGGCCACAATAGCCAGCAATTATCCGGCTAACAGTGCTTTGTGTGATTTTTTTTTTGGAACTCTTCTTCCCGGCCTAAAACAAAAGGTAGAACCATCGCAAGGCAAAGCCAAAAAGCCAGTGTCAAACAAAAGCCAAAAGTGAAGAAACTCATAAAAAGAACAGTCCAAGAAGTTAGACCAAAAAAAAAAACATGAAAAAAACTAAAAACAAAAAACTAGAAGCCGGAGGAGTTATAACAATCATACAGTAATAGCAAATTAAAAGAAATGACCCAAAATAGCTGAAAAGCCAACGCATGTAAATGCAAAAGATCTCCGGCCAAGATACGCATCCGACAGATACGCCGGCCCTCGAATGTTTTTGTGTGTGCCTGTGTGTGTGAGTGCCTAAAGTAGCTCCGCTGCACTTTCTACCGCGTACAAGTCAATTAAGCGCCAACTCACAGTACTCGGATGCTGAATCTCACAGATACCACAGATACAGATACAGATACAGCACACACCCAATAGATGCGCATAACTGCAACTAACTGCATCGAAGATGCTGCAGCTGAACGAAAAGAAGAAGAGTCATCCCAAGCAGCAGCATCGGCAGCAGCAGAAACAAGAGCAACAAGTTCAAGCGCCGCAAACACGGCCAAAGCTCAAAAACGAGTCCAAAGCAAAAGTCTCGAGTCTCCGCTCTCAACCGAACCGAACCAAACCAAAACCAAAACCAAACCATTCCGAGGCTGAAAACTGTGGGCCGTTGCCGATCCGATCTGCTCCTGCTGTAAATTTATTGAAATTCCTGTAAACAACAACAACGGGAGCAAGCCAAAGCGCTTGCCACAAGACTTTCAGCAGTGTGTGGCAGAGTCAGAAGAGTCAGCTTCACCATCAGCAGCAGCAGCAGCTTAGTACAAGTGTTTCAATTGCGGCACGGCTGCTTCTGCGGCTGCCGAGACACAAAAAAAAAAAAACAGAACCAAGAACTGAAAGAACCCTGCCTTAGCCTTCTCCTTGGCAAACGATTTTTGCTTTTCGGTTTAAAGAACTGGTCTGATAGTGGTTATGCCAATGGCTAAAAGAACAAGGGTATGCCGGGTTAGCTGGAACATTAGCTGGGTGTAGTTAGTTAGTGGCAAGATAATCAAAATATATTTATTCTTTTTCTTGTATTATCAGGATTTGAATGTATAAACAAGAACTAGATCTAGAAATAGCCATGTTTACTAAATTTCACCTTGCCACAATCTGGTTTAGAACCAAAACTACATAGTAACCACACGTCGACTCTGCTGCAGTCGCACACGTCTCTTCCTTATTGTTGGAGACCTGCCATTCCGCCTGTCTTTGGTCTAAAACACACTCGACCGCGGTTAGGGGAGCAGAAGATGGCCAAGACAGGAGAGCACAAGAGAGTAGTGGGGGCTTGGGACGTTTGGCTCGCGGCCACAGATGATCTGGTAGTAGGATGCTCTGGTAGTGGGCATGGCGCGTTATTTGCATTTCACGTTCTTGGGGCGCTCTGGTTTATACAGGTTTCCTGACGACTGACGGCTTCGATGATGCTGGCCGGGCCCACAAGTAGCATAAAATGGCTTGCAGTAATTATTGTAATTTGCATTCGGCATTTGTAATTGAGAAATTGCCGTTGATGGTGGATGGTTGCATTGAACCTGCATTCTGGTCGCCACTTGCCGAAATAATTAGCCAGGCCATTGTCAAGTTTGTGCCTTGAGTCTTTCGATTCGAACTAATGAACTTAGCCTTCTCCCTGGTTGCCACCGGCAGGTGACAGGCGGGCCCCTGAGTGGACAAAAGCAAAGCAAAAACTTTTTTTTTACTAAAAATACACACAGAAATTTCTCCTAACTCCGTTTTTGGGAAGCAGAAATGAAAGCAGCGCCAAGCGAGACGCACTTCTTATTTGATTACACTAGAAATGTACGAGCTTAGTGACCGTGTATGTGGTTTCTTTTGCGGCAACTGCCCGTTTCACGCCAAATGGCATAATTCTTTTGTTCAGCATTTGAAATTACAAGCTGCTGGCGGCTTTTCACTTTTCGTTTAGGTAAATACTAAAAGAAGTCAGCTGCCACAATGAAATCCCCTGCTGGCTTTCGCTTTTACTCAAGGCGGGGCATATACCTTCATACATACGTACCGCTCAGCTGACAAAATGTATTTTTAATAACAAACAAAACAAATTGTAATTTCACTTTTAACGAGCCAACCGAAATTGTCACTTGTATCGAGTCGCGAGTGGAAATTACTTAATTGCCCATAAAGCTGGAACTTCAAGATCGAGATTCGAGGTGGAAGCTGGCAAGAAAGGGACGAGGCACTGACTCGTCTCGGCCAAATGAAAATCATGCAAATCATCCGTCGCTTCTGACCCAGATCGAGACCCATTTCGCGCTTCCCAGGCAATCCCCGCCCGGTTCTGGTTATCGTTTCTCTCAGTAGCTCAGAAATTCATGTTAATTTGCACACAACCAGCCAACGCCAACACAATTATACAGATACGCATACCGATACGGGTGTTTGCGTCTGAACGTGACCCAAATACACAAATAGCTGGCCAACATTTTTGAGGCTGCGAAAAGCCAAACAATCGCTGGAACTGGACTCGACTCGACTCTGTGAGATTGTGGCAACAACTAAAGATCACACTACCAATTAGAATGCCAATGCTTTCGATTCTAGTGTTTAATTGAGGCAATTTGATGTTAGTTAGTATTTTGTTTTATGGCTTCCGTTCTCGATACCAGACTTTTAGCATTCGGGCCTAATTAAAGCGATTTACAGCTCTGCGATGGAAGTGTCTTTAAGCCAAGTTTCTGATGGGGCTGGAAAATGCTACTGCTGCTGATGCTGTTTCTGTTGCTATTGGAGTTCAATGACCGTATTACGCAACTCACAGAACTGTCGCTAACAATGAGAGTTACTCTCCCCGCAAACCGCTTACCGCTTACCTCTTACCGCTTTCCCCCTACCAAACGCAGCTAATTTCTCAACGCTGCAGAATCGTGACTGAAAGAAAGAGCCAACCCAAGCCAACCCAAGCCAAGCTAAAGCCAAACAGAACAGAACCGATCAATGAATATGTTGTCACCGCAAAAGATGCCTCCCGGCCATGGGCAAACCAAAGAGATATACAAACAAACATAAAGATACATGTTCTTGTGAGATATAGAGACGCATTGTCATCGCTGTTCCCGGAGCAGGTCCAGTTAACTCTAGCCAACTCATCATCATCATTTGTTGTCGTTGGACGCGCTTTCTTTGATTGCTCCGGTTTATGTCATCATTTCTGTACATTCTCTGAACTTTCTTTGCAGTTCGAACTCGGCGGCTCAATTAGGCGACTGTTGAACCCCAAAGATGAGCAGAACGAGTAGTATGGGAATGGGTCTGGGTCTTGGTGTGGGAATGGAAATGCATTTCCGAACAGTTATATAAACGCTGGAGGAAGATTATACAATCAGTTGAACGATTCCCGTTTGGGGAACGCTTTCTATGCCCACACGCATACACTTTTGCTTTCCATTTGGAACATTTTAGGCATGACTATACTGGTATACGTATATGTTACACATACGCCCTGGGTGCCGCGGCAAAATTTAGCTTCGTTCGGTTTCCGTTTCTGTGGCTACGTTTTGTTTCATTTGTTCATCGTTTTTGCATATGCAAGTCACCGGAGACAGACTTTCACCTACTTGAGTCAGCAGAGGTATTGCTTCTACGCACTTGTTGCCTTGCCTGCTTTTGCTTCTTCTGCTGCTGCTGGGCCGTGCCCATCTGTATTTTGTTGTTTTTTTTTTGATTAATTTGAATAAGGCCGTAAAACATTTCACATTTTTGGTTATGAATCACCCCCGAATGAAGAAACCTAACCGATTTATGCTTCACTTTTGCAGATGATGGGTGCACAACCACACACGGATTCAGAAGACACCTATACGTACACTGCAGCAAAGTGCAGATCGGCGATATCCAGGTCCATCAAGATGCCACGCCCCAGCCTCCTACTCAGCCTGATTGCACTTTGCAGTCTCCTGCTGCTGACGATAGACGCCAGTCCAGTTTTTGTGGATAACCCCAGCTTAGCACAGTGTAAGTCACAGTATTGAATCATCAGAGCCATCAACTTCATGGGTGTCGAACGCTCTCACTTAGCCGGAATCGGTTCAGCAAAGAGATACAGATACAGATCAGGCAGCAGTACGAAGCTGTCGTGGTTTATTTCCATTGTTTCCCAAGAACTCCAGCACTTTCTCTCACGTAGACTATAAAAAGTTTCTTTTCGGGAGCATCCACGGTTATTACAATGAAATGAAACGCGGTCTGTAAGAAACTAAAATCTACAAAGTAAGAGAACAATAAGAGTTCCAGGCCAGCCCATAATTAGTAGCCAGTCAGATGAAAATTCATATTTACTTTAACTGAGAGATTAGCTTTTATTCTTGTTTTAACTATTCCACTGCCACCTTAAAAGTTTATTGCCAAAAAAGAGAAGCCAACAACAAAAGACTTAAGCGACGAACTTGTCGGGAGGGATATCAAGAGCCAGAGCATTTCCAATGAAAGTAATCAAAATTAATGACAATAGAGACAGGCGTTTCCCGATCCGGGCCCGGTCCAAGAAGATTAATTGGGTCACAGTCATTAAGAATCAAATTTATACGCTATTAGCACTTCCTCTGCGGACGGCCCCACACAGCTGCCAATTTGTCTGCCGCAAGGCAACAAAGCGCAGCCTTTGAAAAAAGATGAAAATAAAACTACAAAACTTTCATATACAAACTGAGACTGAGACTGTCGAGACTGACCAGCCAAGATTCAAGATCCAAGATGCGAGAGCCAACAACTAAAGCTACCAAAGCTACCAAACGGGCAAACGTCAGCGAGCAAAAGCAATTGAGGTCAGCCATCAAAGAATGTTGCCATAAAATAAGCAACCCGCCAGTCGGGCCAGTCCGTCTTGGACCGGGAATCGGAATTGAAATCAGAATCAGACTTGGACTCTTGGCCAGAAAGCGCTTGTGCCGGTGAGCATTTCATGTTTATGACTGGACCGCAGAGGCAACAAAGAAAATATAAATAATATTGGAGACGGCAAGAGGTGGCTGCAGAAAGCGGAAAGTAAATTTGACGGCAAGTGAAAGGGAAATAAAACAAACAAACCCTCTGGAATGGAGGAACGAGCCGAGACATTGATTCTCGGTCTCTCCAATGGGCCCCGACACTTCGATTCGATGGTGACCCACTTAGCCACTGCGCCACTCACCCACAATCGGGCCACGAAAATGTGGTGCCGCGCATTCGCATGCCAAAAACGAATTTCCTTACATTGCAATGCGGGTCTGTCGCTTCTCTACCGTGTGTCTATCTCTCTCTTTTATTCTCTCGCCATCTCTGTCTTTGTCTGTGTCGTCTTGGCCTTCGATTCTGGCTGTTTGGTAGGCCAGGCGAGTGGCGGCGGCTAGCTAGCGAAACATATGCTAAGCTGTTGACCCAAAAAGCCACAAACGAAATGCAAACAGAAACAGAACCGCTGCCACGATCCATGGAACGTGACAATGTCTCTGGGACCGAGTTCAATTTCGGTCGATTGATTTCTTTGCTTTTCCACTCAACTGGCCGCCAGTTCGTGTCTTGAGTCATTTGTTTTGGGACGCTTCTGTGGCATAAAATCTCAGGCCTGTATTTCGTGTTAATTGCATAAGAAATGCCCGATACTTTACATCCCCAAAAGTTCAATAAACGCAAAACACGCCGAAACTGGTGGCAGTTGGCAATATTTATTTGCATACCGATTATAATCGTGGGAATATAAACGATAACAGATAATAAGTATTCAGGGAATACTCTTTCTTTAAATAATATTAGTGTTTTATAACTCATAATGGATGGATAGAATTGTGGATTCTTAATAAAATATATTTGAAAAGTAAAGTAATATACAAATTTCACACCTTGTTTCGTACTTTCCAAATAAGAAGAGGTATTTAAGCCATCGCCCTGCCTTGTTTTCTTTTCATTTAGCAGAAGTCCGGCAAAGTGCGTTATTTATGTGAATGGATATATTTAAAGCGCTTACTTCGAAATTCTGTGGCCAGGTTGTTAACTAAATTTATGACCTCCCTGGGGGAAACAGGACACTCGGGCGGTCTCTCTTGTCCCTGGCCTGACACTTTTTTTTGACCAAAACAAGAAAAAAACATTAACAAAACTCTTGGCCCCGTGCTCGTGGCCATAATTATATAAGTTCAAAGCTCGAGCTTGGATAATTCTCGGCTCGATTACACAATGACAAAGATGACGGGGCTGGTGGTTGGTGGGTCTCGGCAGCTCTTGGTGGTTCTTGGAGAAGAGCAGAAATAAATAAATAACAATAATGCGGATGGGCTACTGTTGCCTCATCGGGCGGTCTTCAGCGAGCATGTCTGTATGTATTTATGAATATTCTTCGGCCGGAGCGACGATGACGCCCTTCAGCGGACTTGGAGGGGAGCTAGCCAGCTTTTATGGGTTCGCTGTTGGGTTCGTTTTTGAGTTGTTGCCACTTCATTTTCACTTGTGCTAACTGTTTGCCTAACGGTAAATGGACGGACTCAAATTGGCGTACAAATTCGAAGGCGTTAATCGCACCGGCAAACGGAAATGGTGTGGAGCAGCTAGAATGGGAATCTTATTTGCTTTGTCCCTGCCCCTCGCCCAATGGGTATCATCATCATTATGTTTATCACCATTTTTTTGTATATTATTACTGATTTTTGGTTATTATCTTTAAATTGGCAGTCCAATCGGGCCGAAATATACGCCATCTGCCCTGCATCGTACGCAAGTCTGGACGCTCGGGCGTCTGCATGTTCGCCATCGATTGCATTAAACAGAATGGCACACACCTGGGCACCTGTATCGATCGCTTCTACTTCGGCTCGTGCTGCGCGCTAAAGGTAAGTGGCATCCCAGACTATTAAATAAAATCTGGTAGCAATTTCTTAATTGCTATTTTTTAATTTCCAGGAGGAGGCCTCGCTATTCGCGCCGGAGATCAACGACAACAGCATCGACCAGAATACCATTTCGCACTTTGCCCACGAGTCCACCACCTTGCCCACCAGCGCTCTCTTCAAGCTAACCACCGAAAGTGGCCTGACGAGCAGCAGCAGCGGCACCAGCAGCAGCAGTGCCGGCACCACCCACCATCACACCACCAATGAGCTGCTCAAGAACGTAACCCAGTCATACCTGAGCACCGCCAAGCCAGTTCGCACCACCATCGGTGGCAATAACAGTTCCCTGGCAACCACTCGCCGCCCACCACAGCAACACACCACCCACAAAAACTCGCACTTTGTGGTTCGCACCACTCTCAAGCCAAGTGCTGCGCCGGTGAATGCCACTGTGGCAACAGTGAAGCCACCACGACGTCGCACCACCACCGCCAAGCCAGTGCTTACGACGGGGGCTATAGAGCAGCGCATCGAAACCACTACGGTGCCAACAAAGTTTGTGACTTTCCAAATTGTGGAAACCACCACTCCGACGGTGACGGAGCCTTCCCTGCTGCAGGAGACGACGACGACCACCAGGCGGCACACAAGGCCCACGGTTAGCAGTTCCCTAGGGGGCTCAGCTAGCAGGACAACTAGCAAAACAACAACAACTACAACAACTGGGGCACCAACAACAACTACTACGGTAACCACCAAGAGGCCAACTCCCCCACTGCGCACCACCACACAAAAGCCGCACAAAACGCATTCCAGTAGGAGGCCCACGCCAGCCAAAAAGCCAACCACAACTGCAACCACAGCTGGTGCAGCGCAGGACACTCGAAAGCCGGCGGAAACAAGCACCACAGTAAATGTCACGGTCGCCAGCACCACCTTGCCCACTCGAAAGCCAATTGTCCAGACAATTAGCAGCAGCAGCTCCACCAGTTCCACCTCAACAACCACATCGTTTAAGGAGGAGCTGAACAAGAACAACAACCGCACCACCACGCCAGCAACCACCCAGGCGCCAAGGCCGAAACCCAAACCCACAGGAGAAATCGTAAAGGTTCCGGCTTTGCTGGCCGAGACAACTGTAACCACCAGTAGCAGCTCCTCCAGCACCACCCTGGTGACCAAAAAGAAACCCACCACCACCACGCCTACAACAACCTCTACAACCACTCCGAAACCCACCAGAAAGCAAACTACAAAAGCTTCAACCACCATCACAACAACAACAACAACAACAACGACGACTACCCCTAAACCAACCACAACCACCGCCAAGACCACGCTCACCACTGAAGCACCCACCAAGGCACCATCTACAACAACCACAACAGCCACCAAAAAACCCGGATTGATCACCTGGACCGATGTGGAGGCTGAACCACCGACGAATGCCAGCATATCGAACGATTGGCAGCCAGTGAGCATTTTGGTGCCACTGACCACCCAAAAGACCGAGGCCCCTGCAGCCACAGGTAAGTCTGGATTACACCACTCAAAAAGGTGGATTTTGTAAAATTTACGATTTGTTCTTCCAGCACCACCCAGTGCCACTGACAAAGTGGTCATCTCGGTGGCCACCAGTGTCAGTGCCGTGGAGACCCACGGAACAGCCAAGCCGCACAAGACCACGAAGCCAACAAAGACCACAAGCACACCCAGGCCAACAGCCACTGCCAGGCCAACAACAACAACAACCACAACCACCGCACCAACAACCACCACATCAACAACAACACAAAGTTCAGTGAAAACCACAGATGCACCAATAAACAGTGTAGAATTAGCATCATCCTCCACGGAGGTGGCATCCACTAGCTCAACTAGCAGCCCCTTCAGTACTATCAGCACCACCAGCAGCCCCACAACAAAGCCAACGACATCCACTGAAGAAACCACCGATTACAGCAGCGAAGAACCAAACACCACAGCCATCGAGGCCACAGGCAGCACCACCGTAGCACCCGCCAATGCATTGGAGGGCGTCGATTACCGAGAAGGTGAGTAAGTGCACCACCGAGGCGGTGGGGCGGAGGGAGGGGCGTTCGCTCCTCGGGAGAAAACTTGTTTCCCGCGGGGAGAAATCTATTAATACACTCGTGGCTGACTTTGGTCATAAGACAAAGCCAACGTGCGTGGCCATTAAATTCAATTTGAAGGCTAACCGCTGGCCTTGAGCCAGCATCAAGCCAAGAAGACCAAGAATCGGAGACATCTTCCGAGATTCTCTTCTGACCAGATCATAAATGAATGCACTGAAAACAACAATAAATATATCAAGAAATTAAATAAAAAGAGTGTAGTAAGATAGGAAAGATCTTGCCTTTGTTATACACTGCCGTTAGAGCCCTCTCTAATCTTTTAATATATTTCCTGAAAACTCATTTTTATTCACATTTTTTCTCAGTGCAAGAACTTTGCTAAGGCCGCAACAATTTTTACAGCAATCATTTACAATAATGACTGCATCGTGCATGGGATGGTTTCGGTCATTGTGCCGTATGGGTCACGTTGTCGGCCAAGTCTGCAAAATGCAGCCAAAAATGAAAAAAAAAAAACCATCCCAGTCCGTGGCCTCCCCCTTTCCCCATTTTCCTCCTGCAACTGCAGCCAGTTGACCGATTTGCAAAAAGCAAAAACAATCTTGATACACGAATCGAAACGAGTCGGGCCAAGACAAGTGGTTGGCCATAAAGTAGGCCGTTGACTGACCGAACAGCCAGGCAGCGGATGGCCAAAGCCAAGGACTTGGCCAAAGCACATTACATTGGCGGCCAAAATGACTGAGTGCCTGGCGGAGTGATTAAAATGTTTAAGGCTCTTGCCAGCCCATTATTTTAATTGTGACCTGGCGCTGGCCGCTATTAGCCATGATCCTGTCCATTGTTTAATGTTCGCTTCCCTCCTCACCCACAGTCTGTGGACGGCGCATGTTCCCCGAGCCCCGAATCGTCGGAGGAGCGAATGCCGCCTTCGGACGATGGCCCTGGCAGATCTCGCTGCGCCAGTGGCGCACCTCCACCTACTTGCACAAGTGCGGAGCGGCCCTGCTGAACGAGAACTGGGCTATAACGGCGGCGCACTGCGTGGACAAGTGAGTAACCACTACCGATTCCCAGGGGATCGTCCTGATGAGAGTTCTACTTCCAGTGTTCCGCCATCCGACCTGCTGCTACGCCTCGGGGAGTACGATCTGGCGGAAGAGGAGGAGCCATACGGCTACCAGGAGCGTCGTGTCCAGATTGTCGCCTCGCATCCGCAGTTTGATCCCCGCACCTTTGAGTATGATCTGGCCCTGCTCAGGTGAGTCAGTTTCTTTCAATTATTTTAATTATTTCATTAAAATTTGTTTACCTACATGACAGGTTTTACGAGCCCGTGGTCTTCCAGCCCAACATCATTCCGGTTTGTGTGCCCGACAATGACGAAAACTTCATTGGGCAGACCGCCTTTGTCACCGGCTGGGGCCGCCTGTACGAGGACGGACCCCTGCCCAGTGTACTCCAGGAGGTGGCGGTGCCCGTGATCAACAACACCATATGCGAATCCATGTACCGGGCCGCGGGCTACATAGAGCACATACCGCATATTTTCATCTGTGCCGGCTGGAAAAAGGGTGGCTACGATTCCTGCGAAGGTGAGTAATTGCCTGCAATTTGTGGCACTAATGTAACTGATTTGTATCCTCTTCCGCAGGCGACTCCGGTGGCCCCATGGTGCTGCAAAGGGAGTCGGACAAGCGGTTCCAGCTGGGCGGAGTCATTTCGTGGGGCATTGGATGCGCGGAGGCCAACCAGCCGGGCGTGTACACGCGCATCTCCGAATTCCGGGACTGGATCAACCAGATTCTGCAGTTCTAGGTCCTGGGATGACCTGATCCCAACCCTGATCCTTAGCGAATGCCTAGAAACGCAATTCCCTTTCCCGCACACATCGGCATCGGAATCCAACGATACTCGGACTCGTGCTCCGGTTATGGAAAGAACAGACCCGCGACGGATCTCTGACGGATTTAACCATAACCCGAGCAACGATTCCAGTTGCCACCATTTACCTCCGCCTGCCCACCCCCCCAGGAACCACTGGAACACTGATAACACTTCCATTGTCATAATCGTAATCTTACAATTAGCGTTGCCTAGCCTAACCTAAAACTAGTTAGTGAATGTGATTAACCAGCACACTAAACGAAAGGAGATAGGGAAAGATCATGTAACGTATTAATCGATTGGACGCCTAATTTATTCCCATTTGCTGTACATAATTTTCTAAATTATTGCATAACATTTACACTTAGCTTTAGTCCTATTCAATATTAATTTTAAAGGGACTCTGACTCGGACTCGATCGAGTCACTCGGTAGGGCACTATCACTTAAGTCGCTTCTCCTCGAATCGAATAATGCGGCAGAAGCTATTGTAATTTTATTTTATAACGTACTGTAATTATTTATTTATAGCAGCTCATGCGCGACAAAATTAATTAAATTCAAATGTTTAAAACAAACGTATAAAGTTTTTTTCTTTTTAAATTCTTGCAAAGATTACCTTCTGGCACGTGCTGACCATTTCCTTGTTCATCCACCTATCTGTTTCTACGCAACCCATGTTGTCCCATATTAATAGACACTGTCGATTTGGGGGTTTTTAATTGGAGGTCACTTTAATGTCCAAATTTAAATTGACTTAAATGGACTACTTGAAAGATGAGAATCGAAACCAAAAATAGAGTGATCCAAAAATGATAATAATTCTGAATATGAAAAGGGAAACATTAGTCCATTAGTCCATACTAAGGTAGGTATTTCGGTTTTTTAAAGAAATAAAATCGACTTTTGGAAGTTGTTAGTTAAATGGTATTTTCAAATTTATTATTTTTAAGGCTGGCCAAATTTATTGTATACTTTCGGGGTAAGAAAAAAAACTCGCACTCAACTTCAATGTAAGATTTACATTGTAATTTAACTATCAGTCATTGACAGGCTTCACAAAAATTCTAAAATAGGTAATCAAAAATCGAAAACGTAGAGCGTTTGTATCTTTTTCTCTATACATTTATTAAAAGTCATGAACTTCATAAATTAATCAATCGATTTCAATTGACTTCCATTTCTCTCAGTTCCTATTCAATTTTTCCCAAACATCATTTAGCCTGTGGAGTTCGGTCAGTGAAGAACCTTCGCAGCAAAGTAAGCACAAAAATCGGTAAAATTGCATAATCAACAACAAAATAATGGTGTTTTAAAATAATATTTAAATGCTCAATTTCTATCCACATTCAAAAAAAACCCCAAGAGCTACAAAAAATCCTGTGAACCTGTGAACTTTTTCATTAATCAATTTAAATAAAGTAAGGAAATCAATTCCCACCTCTCTATATAAATTCTATTTAATATTTTTTAAATAAATGTTATTCAGATATCGAAGTACCGGCGCTATGACCGCTCAAAGTTCGCTATTGCTCTTCGTACCTCTACTGTGGATGGCGATGTTACTTCTTGAGCCTGTGAAAGCCTTTCCAGGGAAAGAGATTAACTATATTACTACCTCTAACGCTACGGAAGTTCGTATTACCGATGAATCGTTTAAAAAATGTTGTGAACAAATTCGCCTTAATGAAACATACAGCGATTGTCAGATGTGCTTAGATTTTAGGACGAATGTGAATCTTAATATTAGTTGGAGAACTTTTGGTTCTCCCTTACGGAAAACCCACACCGGTAAAAAGCTTTAACCAGAGGTCTGCACGGCCCTATGCACGGCATAGGAAATTTCCCTGCCCGAGCTCTGACACACACTCCCCACTAGCTTAAACAATAAGCGCTCAGTACGTTCAAATGAAAACAACTTGTTATAAATATTTCCACAACCAAAATATTTGTAAGTAAGCTTCGTCAAATATCCAGCAATAGTTTTAGAGGAGGGATTTTATTTCAAATGAAGGGAAACTTGGTAGTTTTAACAAACCTGGTGTTATGAACTTTACCTTTTTTTAAAACGCTCACTTGGTCATTCATTTTGTGTGTCATTTTGTGTCATTTGGTGTTCTTAAATTGTGTCACTTTTTGGAAAACATGTTGATTTTGTATCAAAGATTTTTATTTAAATGCGGCTCTACATGCTACAACATATTGATGGCGCCATCTATTTTTGAAACTTAGAATCATGTAAAATGTATAAATTGTATATACAATAAGTTCACAAAAAGTAAGAAAAATATAAATAAAAGAAAAAGAATGTTAAATCAAATTATACATACATAAATATGATATATAAATAATCCATTGCCAAAGTGAATAATAAAACTTCAGAATTACTACAAAGAATATATATAAAGTACTACCTATTTCTTATATTGAACATTTAGAATGTGTTTACTTCCATTAGACCTTCAGACTTTCGGTTAAAAGTAACTAAAATATATATTTGTACAATTTTTTTTTCATACAAGATTCCAATTTTTAATGCACAAAACTATACTGAGCTTTGGTAACGAGTTAAATATCATTTGGCAGGTGCCGCGGACGAAGTTTGAAAACTTTCTTTGCCGGGAGGTTGAGCACACGACTTAAGGGGTTATATACAGTTGTGACAAATGAAAAAATCGATTTTTTTTTTATTGCATATTCTTTAAGTATATTCTATTGGGAATACTCTCACAAAAATTCTTAACGATCGGAGCATTAAAACCGAAGCTGTAACTATTTATAGCGCACTATCTGCATATAAAACTTGAACAAACTTGAAACTTTAAACGCGATTATCTCAGAAACTTTTTTTTGGGAAATTACCTTTGCGGTGGACACGATTACTAAAAAACTACTAATCCGATCAACACCAAATTTTGACCACTTATTTATTATGATATTAGCTAGTCCGTGAACGAGGGATTTTCAATTTTTTTGAAAACTCCTTTTTTAAAGCACAAAAAACGAAAATCTTATACGTTGAAAAAGTACATTTTTTGTTAAAAACGTCGCCATTTTTTTTTTAATCAAAATTTTTAAAAATCCCTCGTTCACGGACTAGACAATACAATTTACTAACTAAACTTTTTTGAATTTTGGATTTCGGATGAACCGTTTTCGAGAAATCTTGTCCACCGCAAGACACCATCGAAAAAAGACGATCCGGGAATTCGGCTATAACATTTTTGTTATGTAATATTTTTTTATGAAAAAATTTAATTAAGTACCCAGAAACATGTACTAAACAACGTCGGTAAAACATTTTTCATAAATATTTTCTATGGTGTCAAAAAAAAATCGATAAAAATCCATATTTTTGCGCGGTACAACTGTATATAACCCCTTAAATAAATAGATATGTTCCATGTTTTTTTAATAAAAAATTATATATTCCTCTCATGTACTAGCATTCAATTTTTAGGCAACACTCTTCGTTTAAAAATATGAAAAACTTTATATTTTATTTTTGTAAAATTGCGATATTTAAATATAGTGAATCAATATGAATAATATTACCTATTGTTTTATTTATTTAAAATAAATGTAATAGACTAATAATATAATTACTAAGCAAAAAAACCTTAATAGCTAAATGGTAAGGTAATTGGCTGAAAAGACTTAATTTTTGACCAAACGCCCTCCAATTGCCGGCTTGATTACGTCCAGATTGTCGTGGAACTTTCGCTCTCAGTTGATAGCGGTGGGGAATACTTGTACCTACTGGCCATTTGCATATGGCCACGAACACTTTTTATTGTTTTTGTGGCATGTGGGGGAGCCGGAGATCAGACCTTCGTGTGCGTTGCAAGTGCATGTCGTGGGGCTCAACACGAGATCGGCGGCAATAGGCATATCATAATTTGTACGGATATCACGTACTGCGACGGGGTCATGTGTCCGGATTATCAACGACTGCGATCACGACTGGAGTGTCGGTCCTGGGCCTGAACTTTCACATGGCGTTCGTGTTCGGGTAATGGGCGCCGATTAGGGGATTACTTGTCAGGCGATGATCCTCGACAAAGATTAGATGAAAAGTGCGCCTTTCGAAAGTGAAAATTAAAGCCTGCCCCCGGTCCATCTGCTCCATTTGAATTAATTTGTGGGCAAATTGGCGATTTATGACATTCGATGGCTTTATTTATGGCCTGGTTTTTATGCAATTCACAAAAACCAGAGTGAAATTTTTAAAGGCCTTACATAACCCAGCCCAATAGAGCAAATTTTATTGTTACCATTGATGGGCCTCCTATTTGGACGAACACATAGTTTTTGGCAGTGTTCGCAGACACCGAAAGCCAAGCCACTAATCCAGAGCATTCCCATGGAAAACGAAAGCTATGAAGTAACTCAAGTGCCTTGCATTTAGTTTCTAAAGAAATGTTGCACAATTAAAACGCTTGAAGCACCAAGCACCAAGTATCAAGCATCATCAAAAGCCGCACACACGAGTGAAATGAATGAGGGGGCGAGTGTCAGGCAAAGATCAGCATGAGGCATGAGGCACCAGAGAAAAAGATGACCACCACCAACTACTGCCTAGTGCCACCAACAACTGAACCTGAACCGAATGCACAATGACGACTTTAGACTTTCCCAACGGACAATACAATGGAAATTTCTTATTTTTCTGAGCAAAAAAACGAAAAAAAAATAAAAGAAGATTTATAGGAACAGTCGTCGCCGCAGCCACTTGAGAAGCAAACAAAAAACGAAAGTCCAAGTACTGCCACAATAATAAATATAAGATCTTTCTCCCAAAAATTTATATGCCCATCTATGGAAACAATTGAAAAGTACTCATGGACAATGTTTTCCCTTTCTTCAGTTTGAAGATGCCAGTGATGAAGGAGGCTGGGAAACGCCACTGTTCTGGTGGCACGGAAAACCTTTAATCACATAGAAGAGCCCAGTCGATCTCCTCCAGGTCCAGTCGATATCGTTTAATGAAATCGCACAATGCGAGTAAACAAAACCCATACCGTGGACCCAGAAGACGATCATTATTTTGATGGGCTGCCAGCCCATTTGAAACGTAACCCGTAGGAAATTACTCCTCATCCGGTAATTATTGGTCTTGGGTCTACATACTTCAAATCTTGATAGATCGATGGCCAGACAGATCTATGGGGCCGTTTTTGGATTCGGATGCAGCCAGCAGCTTGCCACAGCCCCCGGCACAGATACTGATGGATCTTCATTTGGAAGCTTCTCCTTTTCCGCGGCCGGTTCACAGGTGTGTCGAATGTCCAAATATGGGCGTCAATAGTTATGATTCAGTTCGGCGGGGAATGGCCAACAAGAGTTGCGATTTTGGATCTCGTTAAACTGCGGGGAAACCCTCAAAGGCTCTCCCCCACCTTCAAAGCCTCTTTGTTCGGTAAATCATTTACCCAGCACCTCGGGGCACGGAGGCTTCCCTTTCCAAAACTCAACAAAAATGTAAACCTTTTTCTGCCCTTTGGCCTGCGGACATCAGAAAAGTGAAGGCAATTGTAGAAAAAAATATAATCTTCTGGCCAACATTTATCAAGAAAAAATTATGAATTTCCCCCTTTGCATCGGCATAATCCAAATGAATTTTTTAGTTTCGCTTTCTAATTAATTGCATTAGCCCCGGTAGACGCCCACACAAAATGTAAAATGTTGTTAATGTAAAAATGTTTTCCCTTTTTAATTTTCGCCAATTAAACGGCCTCACAATCAAAGTCTTGGCGGTACACCAGCCCAGCGAATAAAAATAATAAAAAGGCAAAAAAAGGAAAATACAAACAGAAAAACTGATGGAAGATGGAAAAAAAGCGGTGACGGAAGTCGAATGGATTCTGTGAAAGGTGCAAAATTTTTATGGAGAGCCCCCAAACAAACAATGTGCAGAAAAAAACGCACCTAATGAAGACGAAAGTCGTTGCGCAAATGGAATTAAATTAAAATGGCATCAAAATGAAATAATAGTGCAATTAGCTTGAAGCCCAAGCTGGCCAATACGACCACCACCCAAGTCGGTGACAAAGAAATTTGTAAACAAAATTATGGCTTAGCAAGATGGCCATAAAATACTCTATTATATTGTCAAGTCTGGGAAGATTTGTAGTTTAGTTTTTAAGATGTATTAGAGACCTGAAATACTATCTTCAGGGTTTCTTTGTAATTTTTCCGTTTTTTTTTTATATTTTATTATACTGTTGGTCCTTATTTTATTCTCCAAACTTTCAATAGTTTAATATAATAAATAATAAAAGGAATTGTTTTTGTTTCATCTATATATTTTTTATATATATTTTTAAATTTTATTATAATTGTATATTTTAACTTAACCAAACCCTTGGCAAGCCTTAACAACTTTCCCAAATGCGTCGTTTGCCAAAAAGTTTCGCCCATTTCTCTAATCGCACACCCGACGACTTGCTTACTGGTTTATTGAATAACATTTGCGTAATTAAAAGTGTGCGAAAACGAAAGAAACCGAAATTAAATCATAGGTGCACCATCCGGCTTTCCGGGCAAATAGCCACAGGCTTACCGACCCTTTTTGGGGGCCATTGACACGCGATAATTGAAAGCGCAAGTTGTCAACAAGGCGTATGCGTGATGTGTTGTCGGTTTTTAGAAAACAAGGCTTAGTTGTTTGAGGATGTCTTTGAATAGAGAGGAGTAGGATAGGGAGGGGAGGGGAGGAACTAGCCAACTTGTCATACATTAGCCTAACAATCATTTTCTGTATGTCGTTTGTACTTGCTACCATGGCTACTACCCGGCTACTCACTTTCATTTATTGTGCTGAAATTTCTTTTCTGCCTCGTCTTGTTTGGCTTTAGTGGGTAAACATGGCCGGCAACCTGCTAAAAGTGAAATTATTGCCTTTTCAATTAGTCACAGATCCCCAAATACCGACAAAAACCAATACAGAGTCGGTTGGGCTACTGAACCGCGAACCCTTCGACGCTGCATAGTGGAAAGTGAGGCACCCTTGGAAGCGCTAATGACGGGGCAGACACTGTCAGTTGGGATTGAGTTTTTGGCTCAATTTGCTGGCAATAAATCAAAATTCATGTCGACGCCTCATTTTGATTAATTGGGTCTTAATCCAACAGATCCGACGCCAAAAACGATAGCAGACAATCCGGAGACCATTGACCATCATCTCACAAACAGGCCGCCTTTATGATGGCTTTCGTTTTCAATCGCCGGCGTTGAAAAACAAATTAATGGCAGTTAATAAACTTTGAGCCAAGATCGAACACACCGCGAATTGGCAACACGAGAGGCGTTGACATGGGAACATCCCCAGATAGAAACCTTCACTTTCTGGATTCACAGCGATTCCGCGATCTCCGTGTCGCCTTTGGAAATTCAATTTCTCACACTTGTCGCTCACTCACCGGTCATTATGGTGATGTTTTCATCGATTGATCGACCCGGCCCTCCCGTCGATTTGGCTGCTTAGTCTGCAGATTATTTTGCCAGCCGTGAAATAGAAATTTTGATGGCTCATCGTCGGAAAATATGCAAAACAGAAATCAAGTGCCCATTGCAATTTAAGGGGGCTAATTTTTGCCCAGATAGAGTGGAGCTCATTTCGTTTGATTGAGGGTCTGGCGAATGATATAACCCGAAATGTATAACCGATTGCCCGATCAGATTGGTGGCGGCATCTTAAACAGATTCAGCCGAAGAATGGCTCCCAATATTTCATCATTGACCGACCGGCTGTACGGATCGCAAACTCGACCCGTTGCCATTTGTTTAAAGTTCGGGTTTCGGCTTTGTTAGTGCTTTATTTTGGCACCTTCTTGGGCGAGCTTCATTGTGCCCGAGTGGGGAGAAAGTCAAAGATTCGCAGGGTCTTTGTCTTAGATACCATACCGTTGATTATGTTAAAATCGTTTAAAATCGTTCATAATTCCCAGCTTGTCGGGTTTCGTAATACCGCATCTAATGAATCACGGGATTCGTTAGCCCGTTTGCTCTCCGCCCGAGAAAGCCACCAACACTTTAGCCAACTAGTTCTGGCCGGGCTACAGTCACCACCACCCACGTGCCCGGCATGGCCAATCAGTTGGAGTTGGAGTCCGCTGCTCTCACACTGTTTTCCATTTCGATGGGCTGACCACAAGAAAATAAACAACAAAATAAAGGCCCAAGCAATGCCCAGAAAAAGTTTACAGAAAAAACATTAAATGAACAAGTAAAAAAAAAAAACTTTTTAAAAAACGGCAAGCTGCGACAACAATAACGAAAGTGAAATTCTACAAAAAGATCGTGATGTGATGGTGGAGCGGTGTCCACGCTTGGCCAGCCACAAGTGCCAGCCAGCCTGGTCAGGCGTTTACCCACTGGACCCCCTTCACCCCAGGGCTGCCCAACCCCGGGCCGGACCTCGACCAGGCCGACATTAAAATGCCGACCACCGGGCCAAGCCCAGCCAAGAAAGCAAAACAATAACACACCGCCACATCGATGGCGCCGCCGGATTTTCCACCACCGTCTCATATGCTCGCAGTGAAATTTGGGTCAAGGAAATGCCAATCGGCAATCCGCAGGTTGCACCTCCTAGCTGCACATGCAGAGGCCCAAATGACCGTTATTAGCCGCCAAAAGTGGCCGGTGTTTTGCTCTGCCGCTAATTGACAGGCCAACCAGAGGGGAATAACCTTTCCAACTGGCTTCGTAGGACATATCAAGAGTAAAAGTATCATTTCTAATACCTGGTGTTTTTGGGAGGATTTTTTTTTACTATAGATAGTATTTTTGAATAATCTATTTTATTTATATCCTTAATGGGTAGTTCTTTTAAGTGGCACTTATTTATATTATTTCTAAGACATAAATGGACATTTGGCCTTAAATCTAATAACAAGGTATAATATATTAAATCGATTTTATTAATAGGACTATCAAGCCAATAAAAACACCCATAAAATTCTAAGCTTAGCATCTGGTAAGATACACAATGTTAAAATCAACGATTTGTCCATAATCCTTAAAAGACAAAAGTCACAGGACTTAAGATAATGCATATTTAAAGAATAAATATTTTTAAAATAAATCTAAACAGTTTTTATTAAATTATTGTAGTAACAATTGGAATAATTTTTTTAGTCTTGTGCTAAAAACTGCATTATTTAAGTCTTGTGCTAGGTTTCATGAATAATTTCATGATTTCATGTACATTTTACAGACATATCACTTGTCCCCGAAAAGGAGCAGATGATCCGTGTTAATCGGACGCCCGGTAGCCACCAGCGAAAGCCCCAACCCAGCCAACTCCACATCCGTAGCCATCTCTTCTCCAGGTGTGACATGAATAGCGGGCAACAGGCCGCACGGAGCGCTCTTAACCGCAAGGCCGCCGCGTTAACCGTTTCAGTTGGGTTTCAAACGCGCACGCGTGCAGACGCCACAAGAGAGCGATTTGCAGCAGCAGCAGAGTAGCAGCGGCGAAAGAAAGCAGCAGCAGCAGCAGCGCTAGAAAGAAACGGCAAACAGGAATCCGAATCCAAATCGGTGGCAAGAAGCAGAAGCTGAAACGGACGCCGAATTAGAAATGTTTACCATTTAAGCCAGGCTTAATAGAAATACTCTCACGTACTCTACCTGGGCTCTCCCACCAGCCAGTGCCAGTGCTCTCTCTCTCCTTTCTCTCACACCTGCTCTCGCTCAATACGACGCTCTCTCCCTCTCTCCGTGTGGCCGGGAGTTAAAGTGAAAGTTTTCCACACAAAAGTGGCGAAGGTCCGTTATCTTGGCCCCCGTTCGGGCCAACTTGCAATCAGAAACTCAGACACACGCGGAGCGTTCAATTGACCGGACGCTTGGATCGGTCGAGGATCGCGGTGAATCAGAATCGGAATCGGAAACGGAATCAGATAGCTGAGATACTATAATATAGCCACCATATACACTTACTATATGTGGTGCAGTGTGTTAGTGTTTTGGTGCCACCAGCAGCAGCAGCAGCAACTGTAAATTCGCAGCTGACCAAAGAAAGCGGCCGAGTTAAATACGCAAAGTGTTCAGCGGTGGTCGTCGTCGCAGCAATTAAATCGGTGTCTGATCAGAATCGGAATCGGAATCAGAGATCCAGATACAGTTACAACTTATTTTCCGCTCGACGCGCGTTCGTTGCCTAAGTCTTTCGTTTTGCGCGCGCTCCGTTTTCGCACTCGCCATACCGATTTGCGATTTCAAAACCTGAGCAACCTGGGCGACGAATATTGAAGCCAGCTGGTACATAAAACGCTGCCAGACGGTCTAGGCCAAGATATCCCCGCCAAGTGTCCGGCCACCAGCAAACATGTTTAAGTGGGTTACGCCGGCCTCAACGGCGACGTTGTCCCGCTGCAAAGCAACAAGCAACAGAACAGCTACAGAAACAACAACGAGAATAACAAAGCCACAACTACTTTCCATCGCTTTAACAAGTTTAATAATAATAGTCGCATCATTTGTGCCGACAACAAGTGGATTTAGATCAATTGAAACGAATGGCGGTAAGTGACAGACAATTTACCTCATTGAATTAACAGAATGAATCGATGAAAGGCTCAAGATCCAAAGACAGCGGTACGGGGGAGAAAGAAGAAAGTTTAGCACACAATAAAAAATGTAGAATTATGGCAAAGAAAATCAATTTGGCAAATTGCAAGCTCATTTCGTTGCAAATCGAATCGTGTCAGTGGCTTTTGCTGCCTCATTTTGGCTCACTTGGCCAACGCCAAGCACACATCCCCACATACCTATACTATAGTATGGTACATCCAGTAACATCCATTGGAGGCTTTCACTCAATGGCTGGCTTTCGGCCCGGCCAAGTTGACAATGCGCACGGGCAAAACACAAACTATGCCTTTGTGTCAATAAATGAATCAGAAAAACTTTGGCACAGAAAACTCTGGCAAGCTGTTAGTGCTGGTGGTGATGGTTGGTGGTGTTGCTCTTGCGAATGACTTTCCACACTCCACGCACTTGGCAATTATTTGGTTCGTTTTATGCTACATTACGGCCACAAAGCTGCCACAAAAGACCTCAAGATGCTCCAGACACCATCAGACGTTAAACGTCAGACATCGACTTTCCATGTGACAGTTTTTACGAGTGGTGGTTGCTGAACACAGCACGGGCTTACTTGCCATCCATCTCATTGCCGTTAATTGTCGAGGTCATTCGGCTGATTTAAAAAGTGAAACAAATTTCTAGAGTACCTGGTTATTAGCTCGAATCGGCACAAACCGCAGATTGGGCTCAAGTGCCAGCCCACAAAAGGCATTGAGTGCCAACTCAATAAAAGTCCAATAAAAGAGGAAAACAAACTATTAGTATTAATGGACCCTTCTCGCTCCATACAGAGCCAGACAATGGAAATCTGTTATCGTTCTTTGATATGTGAAATTTCACACAGCATTTTCACTTCTTAGGCATCATAAAGTTGGTGAAAATGTTCATAAGTAAGTTGTAACGAATTTATGGTGTCAGGTGTGTATGATCTGTTTGGCTTTTTGTCTGCAACGAGCCAAGTCTTTTATTTGTTCAGCTTACGTTGCAAAAAACCAGGCAGTATATCTCAGATCCTTTAGTAAACAACTAAGTCTATAGAAGTAGATATCCAAGATAGTAATACCCTTAAGAGAAATATCTGCTTAATAAAATGTATAATTTTCTCTAATGTTCAACGATCAAGTTCTCAAGACTATCGATGGCAAAGTGATCCTCTATTACGACTGCGGTTTCTTCACCTGGCCAAGGTTTGGGAAAATCAAAGAAAAGAAAATCAATACTTCCGCTGGCAAAAGTCTGCTGCGTCAGAGAGGTGGAAGTCAGCAAATGCCAATCATCGGGCACATACACACCTGATCATTAGTATAAAACACGTAGAACAATTTTCAATTTCTATTCGGGCTTTGTTTGAACGGGAAAGCAGTGAGGTTGAGCCACAGTGCAGTGCAGTTGGAAAAACGCGTGCGAAATGAAAATGTCTTGGCCAGAAGCCACAGACCAACAGCGAACAGCAAAAACGCTGATTCTGATGGAAGCGTGTGCCAGTTTGCGGCTTTCGTTGTTGCCTGTCGCTCTGCGACTTGACTCTGCGACGGTTGTGGTTGCATTTGCGGTTTTAGCCATGGCCAAGACACTGCTGCTGCTGGTGCTGGTGCTGCTGCACTTGTCGACGTTGACTTTGCGGTAATTTGCGGCTCGGACCGGGCAGCTGAATCTGAATCTGAAGTGGCTGATGGACAGACAGTTTTCGACGTTCGATGTCGACGTCGATGTAATCACGTTTTTACCGCTGCCCGTTGGCCGATCATCGGCTTGGTCAATTGTTGCTCCACATAGATCTGGCCAACTGAATTGCTCTCTCGGCCGGCTGACAGCCAGATGCCTGTTTAAAAATCAATTCATAACTCTATTTCATCTCGTTTGGCTAATTGTTGGTTAACCGTTACACACGCCAACATTCTCGGTTTATGCAAATTAAACAAAAATTCCATAATTCCATATACATATTCGAGATTTTGTTTTGTTTTTTCCTCTTCATGCAATTAATGTGAAAGCGACATTTGACTTTCTTCCAAACCCATCCAAGGTAGAGATAGTGGTGATGGTGGTGAGAGGGCCGAAACCATTTTCCCACAGCCATTTTACACTTCATAAACTTAACGCAATCGCATTAAAACTGTGACAGATCATGAACATCGAGTGCCGGGAGAGGAGCATTTCACCACGGCCCCAGTATGGATTGCACTTCCTACTCGGCTGAGCAGCCGAGTGAAACTACAGTAGAACATGGCTAACAGCTACTGATAGCCATTAAAGAACTTTAAAGTCTAATAAAATCATATCTTGAATCGATTTTTACGAGTTACATGGAAATAAATGTTTGTGTTCCGGTTAGAGGTGCCTGACTGTACGGGAGCTTGTGAATGGAGGCTCAAACAGAAGCCACTCGGATCGGAAAGAGTCTCGGGGTACTCGCACCCATTTTGTTGACTGTTTGGTTTATCTTTTAGGCGCATCGGCATTGTTTCAAGTGCTACTGCCTTATATCGACACCACCGGCAGCGTAGTTACAAATTATCCGACTGTCAAGCCAGTGATTCGAAGTTCGAACTGAAAGAGCTGTTTGATGGGATGGGACCATCGTTCAAACAGGAAATACATGGCAAACTTTGAATTTGTTTTGACATGTTTGGCGGTGAAAGTGAAATTCTCCCGCGGAGCTTGCTTCCGCCGCATGACACCACACATTCTTCGGGGCCTTTGTATTCGCATGGAAATCAAACTCAAACAAAAAACGCACTAATGTTTGCATCCATAAAAAAGTTTGATGCCTCTGCCATTCTGTGCCAGCTTCCTCAGACATTCGTCGTCGTCGTCGTTGTGTACTTATTGCTTTTTTTTTTGGATGGGCTATTGATCGGAATCGACAGCTGGAATCGAGGCTATTGCCAAAATGATGTCATTTATTGCGGCCAAGCACCAACTTTCACTGTTCATTCACACAGTTTTCTTTTCACAGCAGCAACTCATCGAACTTGATATGATTTTTCAGTAAATTTGTTGGCAAAACGTTTTTGAATGCGAATTCAATTGGTATTCGTGGCGGCAACTATTGTTGCCCGCAGACTGTTCAATATAGTTACCATTGTGCACCATTTTCACCAAATTGAATGTTTCCCGGGTCGCATTGTGGCTTTGTTTGGTCAAACAATCAGACCATGCCTGCGAGAGTCCATTGTGACAGTCACTTCCCCAGCAACCCAGCCACCCAGCTACCCAGCTCCCTAGATCATGACCTGGCGAAAAAGTGACCACCAAAAAAGAATAATAATGGTAATGAAAACAAAACGAAAACCTGAACATGTGTAGCAGTTACAGAAGTACACAGTAGGTAGTACAAGATACATAGTAGCAAACGGAGCCACCTTAAAGTGCTGTTTTAAATTCAAGTTGGTAGTCTGGGGGTTCCTAGGCCCTGCCATTGCCCAATGGTGCCCCCAACATAACCAGTTCCATGCGAGAACTGGACTCCGGGAGTGACACCGTACGATTACCTTTCTTATTACGGTCAGCATGGCACACCATTCAGAGATGCCCAGTTCTAGATGTGGAAAAAAATGTGCCAAGAGCATTAATTAATTGGTTAAATTAGAGTTCACCACAAGCTATTTGTTCTTTAATGGTTTGGTAGATATTAATCGCTCTACTTGTTAGCAATTAAGAGACAAAGTGTTTAAACCACAAAGTGGTTATAATAATAATTATATTATAAGTGGTTATAATATAATAATCTTTTATTTTATATATTTAAAGCTTTATTTTGCTCATCTCTGATGGCCATTGGATCGCATTTTTTTCATCTGGTTTGACCAGAAAAAATTACTGTTTCCAGTCGAATTGCATGCGTAAAATTCATACTTACACCTGTGTGTGATACCCCACAGGTGTGTGCGGAGATGGACTGGCTGGCACTTGCACATTCACTGTTAGCTTACCGGTCTTTTGGGTTGTGAGTCGCCCGTGGTCCGTATTTGGGTCACTGTTACGATTTACACCGGAGAGGAACCAGTGGCCGGTGGGATGCTGTTCCCAATTCGCCAAGGCGACATATGGAGCGAATCGTATCAATACAGAGAGAAAAATGTATCTCAAAGATAAAGAATATGATATAACCTAGTACTCAGCTGAAACCTAGAAAACCTAACCAATTTTATGTAATTGAAGCCCTCTCGTCTCGATGGCGCTTAAGATTCGCGTGCAAATCGGTTATAGCCGGGCTTACTTTGTGTAGTTATATAGCTCATGGCCACAGTCCAATTGGCATAAAGTGCAGTAGAGCATGCAGCGGGATATGTTTATGTTTATATGCCGATGCTGATACCCAACAATTCAATTACGAGGCGATTAATGGAGATGTTTGGTTGCGGATCAGCTGCTATGTGGAGTGATTCGAAATAGTATCCACAATGTACAGGTAGTACAGGTAACCAAATCTGCCAGTTTAAGCCAAGAAAGGTCAAGACTCGGCGAAACTTTCCATTTCTCTCACGCAAAGCGGAAAACTTCTCGCGTGATGACACTCTCGAGAAAGATATAGCCATGTACTATACCGACGCAGCGCCGCACGTAAATCCCATTAAGATTAATAAAAAGCCAGCATAAAACAAAAGGAAAAGATAACGAAAACAAATCAGTATTGTGGCCAAGACACTCTCGCTTCCAGCTGCCGAGTCAAGTCATAATTAGTAGCCTAAATCAAGCGATTCATGAAAAGCAAACAGTTTTTCTTCGCTTTTGTCTAGGAAAAGTGAAATTAACTTGGGATGAATGCAACAATTTCTTCTATTTTCTTTCTGTTTATGGTAATTCCATGAAAAGTGACATTTGGTTAAGGCCGTTGTTGGCCTTTCTGTGGCCACTGGCCAATAAATCGTTAGGGAATTTTTGCCTGTCAATGGCCAGAGTTTCTCTAATTAATTGTGCCGCGAGTTGGGAAATATTCAGGCTTTTTTTTCCGATTCTGGCCTAATCGAACTATTCGGGATTTCACTTGACTAACTGGCCAATAACTATCAGTAATGTAGACCAAGAATATTCAACACTTTCACAACGCAATTAGAGCAAGATTCGTTAAATGCAAAACTGGCCAAGATCAGAGATCACACGTGGTGTTGCATGTTCGCTGCTCGCTGCGGTAAGAAAGTTTTTTTGCAGTCTTGGGCTAATTGATCGATAATAATTTTCCATTTTACCGTTAAAGCGCCTCGTTTGTTTACATTCTTCGGACTCGGAGCACGCCGAACACAGATCTGGCATTAAAAAACAAGTTCTACAAAATCTCAGAGCGGCCTCATCGGACTCGGCTGCTCTGGTCTTGCTCAGATCTTGGTCTTTGGTTTTGGCTTTTGGTTTTAGACTTGGCAGTATCATATACTCATGATTTAATTAAATTTCACTGCACGATAACTGTTCCATTGGCCAAAAAGCCAAGAACCCTCTGCCCCAAGGGCTCCAAGGTGACATCGATGTGCAACAGAATTCGGCTATTGGGCCAATTTTCTTGGATGATTAATGATATTGCCACCGCGTTTGGTCAGGTTGCTGGGAAGCCAAACTTGTTATCTCATTTTGCAGCTGCCTCAGCGGTTCGTTTATATATTTTCTGGTCTTTATTTTTTCCTCTCTTATAATAAACACCGAAAAATGTTTTAAAGCGGCGCGAAATTATTCAGGCGTTTGACACACTTTCGTTCCCCCGGCCAAAAGCATTCATGTTTTCTGGCCATATCTCTCCGGCTTGGCTGCTTGTTTGGCTGGATCTGTTTGGTGTTGCCGTCCAGCGATGCTGTAACCTATTTTGCATGCGTCGCCTTCGTTTATTACGCTGCAACATGCATTGACTTGGGTTTCCTGTTGCACAAATTAGGGTCAGAGGACTGTCAGTCCGTAATCGGTTATCCCCTCGCCTCGCAAACCTCACGCACATGTTTTCTGTGTTGCATGGTGGTAGAGTTGGAGTGCTTCCCCCCATCTCCTGTCATTTTGGCCTATAGGCGTGCCCATTTACCGACAAACATTCTTAGCATATTTGATTCCAGGCAGTTAAAAGTGTTGTCTTAACAAGGGTCTAGATCTGAATATCTTATGATCGACATTGCTTTGGGTACAGTGGAGCTTGACACACAAGAAATATAAGAACTAGTGCTATTTTATAAATCTATACAAAAGCCTAGAACATCTAATCCATAATATTAATCATTATTAAGAGTAAAACAAACCTATTAAAACAAAATATTTTAATGACTTGACTCTCTAGTATTATATTTATTTTATAACCCTTTAAGCCATTTTCTTCTAAGCCAACTCCACTGTAAAATCACTTAAACTAATAACTTTGTGATAACTTTCAAAATGCATAATCATGCGGCCCTTAAGTGTAGTACACCATTCAATTTGCTCGGGCTAAATCAAATAAATTATGCTAAACTGCATAATTACCGCTGCCTATTCGTGTTGCCTGCCAAACTTCATTAAGTCAGCCCCATAGCCCCCCGGGCTACCGAGACCAGAGACCCAACCACCGAGCACCGAGCTCCGAGCCCCGAAGCCGGTAATTAATTCATTGACTCCACAACTCCAGTCAGAGATGGTCTGGGGGAGACTCTGTTAACCGCCAAGCAAGAGTCTGTTGGAGTCGGAAGCTCTGTTAATCGCAAGAAAGAGGCTTTTGTTTTGGCCTGGCTAATACCGCCGCCGGCTTTTTCTCACGTCTCTTCGACGTGGCCCAGCTCTCTTTCGACGTGTTCTTTTAACGATTTGCGGAAGAATACTTAAGAGCACTTGAGTGTCTAATCGTAAAAATGCGAAATGTCTGCAAATAATAAAGCTGCAAAAAAATCATTGTTATTTTATTGGTAGACGCCGGAGCAGAAAAAAGCCAGGCCAAAAAGAGAAATGGGCAAGTAAAACACTATCACTTTTTCCCAATTATGTATGTATGAAGATATTTTGACTGCTATTCTAATGGAATGGTTTTTTGGCACTACTTTTTTTACTTGCTGCCTAATACACTTGACTCCACTTTTTACTTTACTTTCACTGGAGCAGTACGTGTCTGGCATAGTATACCCTCAATCGACTTGAGTCATGATGGCCTCTATTTTGGGTTGGTTTCCTGCAATTTCGGTTTCGTTACCCTTAGATTTTCATTTAATTAGCAGCGAACTAATTGGAACTAAGCCTCCTACCGAACCCCCGAATCTAGTTCGCTGCCAGAGTGTTTGCATTGGCGGCAGGTCTTTTGCTCCAATTTCACGTTTAAACATTGACACAGTCCCGCACCGACCACGGATCGGGGCCACCATCCATGGAGCAAGTGGAGCGACTGCGAGAGGTGTTAATTTTTTTAGAAGTAAACCCGTCAGAAGTACTGGTTTCGCGCTTCTGGTTTAATTGCTCTCCAAATCAATTTCGCCCCAAAATGTCAAGAACTTCCAATGGCAGCGGCAGCATTAAATGGTTGAATGGCTTTTCGAGGTATATTGGTCCTTTAACTATGCCAGTCTTTCAAGTAAACATTAAAAATATTTTTACACTAAGATGTTGTTTGAAATGATGTTGAAAAACAAAGACATTTTACTACAAAAAATTAAACTTAAATCCCCTATAGAGTATTTCAATATTCAGGCTCCTTAAAAGTAACCTTTCTCCCACCATTCCCTGTGGTTGCTGTCGTCATTTGGCAAATGAGTTGGAAAACCCCTCTCAAGTGCATTGCCCACACCTGGGCCGCAGATGAACTTTGACATGGCAAGTGGCTGCTCTGTGTTGGTTTCCCAGTCACCATTTGTACTGCCGCCAACCAGGGCCACTTTCACTTGCTGGTTTTCGAGTGGCATTACCTTTTTTTAAATATTCGGCTGGCTATCCACACAGAACAGGGAAAATACCGTCGTTTTAAATAGAGTTTATGCTTTATAGTTGAGGCTACTGTGTCTGTTTTTAAGTCCGAGCCCGAGGGCTTTTTGTCACAATTAGCACTCGAAAATGGCAATTATATGGATGGAATTGTGCGGCTTTGCGAGGCATTTAAAGTTGTCACTTTCATTTGAGGAATTTCCCACATTTTCACTACGCCCGCCAGTTATAATCCAATCATGTACAGTTGAGCGGCTCTAGAGATACCTGAATGGCATCTTAATTAAGATTTTGCCACGGGCATTTGTCGTTTTTGAGTGCGGGATTATTGACAAACGAAATCTGCATAGAAATCTGGGCAGTTAACAGGTGTTGAATGGAAAAAAATTAGAAAATTACACAAGCATGCCAAATTACCTTCCAAATAATCCAACCAATCATCCTTTTCTGTTTTCCAGGTGGTCGTAAGTTGTTTGGTGGCTACCGCATCACCCCGAAGCACTGTCGCGCCACCAAGACTCTGCCCAGCTCCGACCCGCGTGCCAATGGACCCACCATCTGCATGTTCAACCACGAGTGCGCCCAGAGGGGCGGCGAGGTTGTGGGCGCCTGCATGGATGGTTTTCTGTTTGGGGCCTGCTGCCAGATTCCGCCCACCCACGAGCTGGCCAGCACGCTGATCAACGAGGCCCAGAACGCCTACTTCCAGCAGCACAAGCTCCAGCAGCAGGCAGCTGCCCAGTCCTCGTTCGAGAGCTACGGCAGCCAGCAGGAGCAGCACCACGAGCTGAGCGACGAGCAGGTGGTGGCACAGCCGTCGCAGAACATCTACGACCAGCAGAACCTGGACAAGGTGTACCAGCAACTGGGCAGCAGCAGCACCAGCAGCAGCAACATCAGTCCACCCAGCGGCGGCTATGGAAACGAACCGGCCCAGGAGCCGGAGCAGGAACCGGAGCAGCCTCTAACCTATTCCAGCAGCAGTAGCACAGGCACTTCCACAGAAGCCGCCCAATATCAGTCCTCCTCCGCCAGCTTGGAATTCGAACAGGAAGCCTCGCAGCAAGCCGACACCTCCAAGGAAGCCAGCACCACCCAGAAGGTGGTAGCCAGCCAGCCGGTCCAGCCACCCACGTTCCACGTCCACAAGCACTCTGTGACCATCAATTCGCCCTCTTCCCCGCCCCAGAACGACGACTTTGTGATGCAGGTGCTCAGCACCCTGCCGCCAGAGCATGCCGATGACCACCGTGTCGTCTTCACCACCGAAGTTCCCACCAAGATCGGCAGTGGCCTGCAAGACCAGACCAGCTCCGAGTCCAGCTCGTTCGAGGAGGTTTCTTCCACGGCAGCTACTACTCTGAAGCCCAAGCCTAAGCCATCCACTCAAAAGCCAAAGCCGAAGCCAGTTCCTCAGCTGGCCGAGAGCATGAAGAGGCCCATCCAGCAGGCTAAGCCTCAGCAGGCAGCCAAACCCAAGCCCCAGCCCAAGCCTAGCCAGACAGCGGGCAACATCCATCACCACAACCACCTTATCTTGGACGGAGGAGAATTCACTCACAGCGACATTACGCACCCCGGAGCTGATGCCGACCTGGTAGAGGATCTCCAGTTCTCCACGGGCTACGGTCCCCAACCGGTTTACGCTGAGCCACCAAAGCAGGAGCCAGAGCCACAGCTGCCCGAACAGAGCTACATCTCCTCCAGCACAGCTGCCAAACGTCCGACCAGTGGTCAGAGTCCCACCACAGTCTCCTCGATCACGACCCATGTGGACTCCATCGAGTCCATCATCCTGCAGCTGAACAACACCAGCCACGGACCCAGCTACAACGTCGTGAGTCAGCAGACGCCCGCCTACGGTTACCCCTCGTCGGGAGCTTCACCAAGTCAGCCTGCCACCCAGCCACCTACTTTCTACCAGGAGAATGAATCTGAGAAGGTCCAGGAGTCGGAGCAGCAATCGGACTACGGATACACCACGACGACCAACTACGACTCCGCCTACGATAAGGTCTCCGACGAGAAAGACACTTCAGCAGCTGGCAGCCAGTCTGCGGAGCAGCCCACTGCCCGCCCCGGCTACGGAGATGATGTGTCCGCCGTACTGGAGGATCACACGATTCCGGCCACCAGCTACAATGATGCCATGGCCCCTGCTCCTCCCCAGACCTCCGAGTTCAACAAGATGCCCGTTATGGGCATTGCCTATCCGGTGGATATGTCCTACATCGAGGAAGAGGGCAGCTTGCTGGGAGGATCAGAAAGTGGAGCTGGCTATGGCCAGGTGAGCAGTGACTCCTATGAGGCCAGCACTGAATCTGGGTACCAGAAGCAGCCCTCCGTTCAGACGGAGCAGCCGCAGCCAGTGCCCACCTACGTTCGTCCCACCACGAATGCCAACAATCAGAACCGCCCCGTGGCGTCATACATTGGAATGGTGACCATGTCGCACTACAGCCCCCAACCTGGAAACGCAGACTACCACTCGCAACTGCCCGCCGAGGTGTCCGTGTCGTCGCATACAACCAAGGTGCAGGAGCAGTACGACGAGAGCTCCAATGGCTACCAGCAGCCTTCGGAAACGACATCTGATTACATTGCCTCTCAGCCAACGGCTCCTCCAGCCGCTTCTCCTCAACGTCCCCAGTACGACGCCGTGCCGGATCCACCCTCGGAGCGACCTGTATTGGTGACGGCGAGGCCCAAGCCCTCGACCAAGCGCCCGGGATTGAAGAGACCCATTAACGGGGAGAACACCAAGAAGAAGCCACAACCACAGAAGCAGCCTCAACTGAATGGTTACAACCAGGAGAAGGTCTCCGAGTCTCCCATAACTCATATCCAGATCAAGAAGCCAGCGGCAACTCATCACAAACAAGAGCAGGTCCAATCTGGATACCCAAGACCAGCTACTGCAGGCTACGAACAGACAACGGCTGCTGCTCCGTCTCCAGCTGCTCCCTCTCTGAACTACGATAAGCCCGATGCCCCGGCGACTCAATTCGATCAGCCTTCAGCTCCGTCCTCTGGATACGACCAGCCGGCGCCGATGCCCTCGGTGCACTACAACGAGGAGCACTTGTCCAGCTCGCCAGGAAGGAAGCCATCGACTTCCAAGCCCATTGCCACAAGCTACGTGACTGGACCCAGCACACCTCGCCCTTCTGCCAACGTGGACTACCACTACGACAATGTGCCCCCGCTCTTCATGGCGGACGACAAGCTAGATGCCTTCATCCAGAGCACAGCTGAGAACATTGTAGGCTCCACGCCTGGCAACTACCAGCCTCCCTTGGTGGCCACCGCCTCCACACCCATCTACGTTCAAAGACCCACCAGCAGCGGAAGCTATGGCCACAAGAAGCCCGGATTCGTGCAGATCAATGGAACTCCCAAGCCACCACGTCCCACGGTGTTGATTACTCCCAAGCCCACTGCCATAAACCTGGTTACGTACAGCACCCTCGGCGAGGATAACAACAAGCTGGCCTCCAGCACTAGTTCCTATGTGACCGGCAGACCTGGAGCAGGCGTGAGCTCCAACGACTTTGAGGATCCTGGCTACTTTGGCAGCAGCCCCGTACACTCGGCCTTCACACAGTCTACCACTGAAGCCATTTACGCAGTGCCTTCGGACGACAAGCCGGCATTCCCAGGATACTTTGGACCAACGCCCTCGTACCCGGCTTTCTCAGTGCCCGGAGAAAAGGTTGGACAAAATGTGATGGAGGAGACGTACACATCGCCGAACGACTTTGTCAACTTCCCGCCAGTTCGAAACCCGAACCTCAACATGTCTGCCGCGTCGAGTGCTGTGACCAGCGACCTGGAGCTCTCCACTCCAGCCTTTGTGGAGGATGTGGTGCTGAAGGACAAGATGCACACGCTGGTGCACAAGCTGGTGGCCTCGCTGCAGGGCAACTTTGAGGCTCTGGCCGATATGATTGAGGAACCGGGAAGCAACAAGACAGCGTCCACCTACCAGGCGGGAGCTGGAGGAGCAAAGCCCGTGCGAGTGACCACCCGCAAGCCCGTGAGGGTTGCAACTACGACCAGACCGAAAGTAACCACCAAGAAGCCCGTAGTTACACGAGTCTCCACCAAGGCGCCCAACAAGAAGACATCCGCCAGCAGCACCACTCGGAAGCCGGCGACTCGACGCACCACCGTAGCCCCCACCACCCGTAAGCCAACCACCAAGAAACCTACTCGCCGGGTGAGCAGCACCATTAGGCCCACCACAGAGAGCGCCGCCCGTCCCGCTGATGACGAGATCGTGGACGAGGAGGACGAGGAGGATGTGAACCCGAATCCCAGCGACAACGAGATCGACCAAGGCGCCACTCTCAGCTCGTACGGCAGCAACGGTCGCAAAATCCGTAAGTGTGCCCTGAACGTGTAGCATGGACCCGAAACAACTCTCTTTCTCTCTCTCTATTTCTTGTTCTCTCACCTGCCTATTCACCTGTTCCTAACCGCTCACGCATTAACCAACTCGCTTCCCAAACCTCATCCCCGTCTCATTGCAATTTTATTCGAAAATCTAGCGCGTCGCAAGCTCAAGAGGCGCAACAAAAAAAGAACTTAGATCCTCCCTCAAAAAATTATAAACCCCCTAGTGCTAGCGTCCCCCAAATCCATACCCTCATCCATTACCCATTACCCATACCCATCCGATATCCGTGTAACTGTCCCCCCAAGATCTATGCCTACCCAAAACTCTCAGACTCGACTCTCGAACACTCCCCACTCCTAACCTCGCATTTCACTCCCCATCAACAGAGTGCGGTGTGCGGCCCCATGTCAAGTCCGGCCGCATTGTCGGCGGCAAGGGCTCCACCTTCGGCGCCTTCCCCTGGCAGGTCCTGGTCCGTGAGTCCACCTGGCTGGGCCTGTTCACCAAGAACAAGTGTGGCGGCGTCCTCATCACCAGTCGCTACGTTATCACAGCTGCTCATTGTCAACCTGGGTATGTTATCACTTAATACAACCAGAGATATAAACAATATCTTACCTGATGGATAAATTGCAGATTCCTGGCCTCCCTGGTGGCCGTGATGGGCGAGTTCGATATCTCCGGCGACCTGGAGAGCAAGCGTTCTGTGACGAAGAATGTGAAGCGAGTCATCGTCCATCGGCAATACGATCCGGCCACCTTCGAAAACGATCTGGCGCTGCTGGAACTGGATAGTCCAGTGCAATACGACACCCATATAGGTTAGTTTATCAGAAGTCTTTTAAGAATATACGACACTCTTTCTAACCTTCTTTGACTTTCCCTCACTTTCAGTTCCCATTTGCATGCCAAATGACGTAGCGGACTTCACTGGCCGCATGGCGACCGTGACAGGTTGGGGACGCCTTAAGTACGGCGGTGGTGTGCCTTCCGTTCTGCAGGAAGTGCAGGTAACAATTACCATTACTTTAATATTCATAACTTGTTCAGAAACTAAAATATTAAAACTTGTACTAGGTGCCAATTATCGAGAACAGCGTTTGCCAGGAGATGTTCCACACCGCTGGCCATAATAAGAAGATTCTCAGCTCCTTCCTCTGCGCCGGCTATGCCAATGGCCAGAAGGACTCCTGCGAGGTGAGATTAAGCTTCGCCAGATCTAAGAATAAAATGATACAATATTCATATCCAACAGGGTGACAGTGGCGGTCCGCTGGTGTTGCAGCGTCCCGATGGCCGGTACGAGTTGGCCGGAACCGTGTCCCATGGAATCAAGTGTGCGGCACCCTACCTGCCCGGCGTCTATATGCGCACCACCTTCTACAAGCCCTGGCTGCGCAGCATAACAGGAGTGAAATAAGGATTCCGAACCCTTGGAGAAGGTCCTGCGGCAACCAGGCAACCAGGCAACCGGGGAGCTGGGATGCTGGGGAGTGTAAATAGAACGTAGAGTTTTAAGAGTCTGAGGACCGAGGTGCGAGAACAGTTTGTCGAACTTCAAAGTGGCGTCGCTGTCTTGCCCTCCTCTGAGCCCCAAACCCTCCTCCAGCTTCCAACATTACATTAGTTTAATTGAAAATCAACTGCAGCAACAACGAACGATATGGAAAACCCAAGACGCGAAATACGCAATCCGAGATTCAGATATTTTGTTTGAACTGGCGCTGCAAGATTCGCCTTTTTTTTGTCCAGTTCGCGTGCCTAACTTTTGTAGAGTCTGAATGAGAATTATGCTAATTGCAAGCCGTAATGCTTAAGACATATTTATTCTAGTTCTAAGCCTATTTATACAACTATTTATTTATTTATGAGACGAAACGGCCGCAGTTTCAGTTTGATTCAACTAAAAAAATTGTTATTTTCGTAGGCAAATTGTTGTTATGTTCAAAATGAATGAGAGAGAGCAAGTGTTTTTAGTTCAATTGAATTTACTAATTTATCGATTTATACCACTAATCTTTTTCTTAATTACGTTTTATGTTAATTGTTAAGCAAACGACAAATCGAAGCGAAAAGAGATCGAAATAAAATAAACGACATAAATTGTAGAATAAATACAGAGTTGCTTTAATCCTTCAGTTGAAACTGAAATGCCGGAGTGCAATCTACAATCCATCCGCTTTTTTCTGGAAAATGTACTCAGGCCCCCCATGCTCCTCGTACCCCATCCATTTGTTTACCCTGCATTCCGGAATATTTAATGGTGGGTGGGTGGCCATTTCCCGTCCCAGCTCTGGCAGATGCCAATGCTGCCAGTAAATTGAAAACAAGGTTAACAGTCTAAGCCAACAATTTCGCTCCTTCGTGTTGGCCGCGTTAGAAAGTTGGGGTTGGGAAATGACTTTCTATAAAATTGTATTACCTTCGTCGGATTTAAATAAAATGTTGATAACTTTTTCATCAGACATCTGGGTTTTATATAAAAATAGCTCAAGGTACTTTAAAGAAGGCTTTCACAATTTGCGAATTAAATATTTGCCGAAAAATGCAAAGAAAAAGAGTTTTTTGCCTACACAATTCCCATTATCCTGATGCAGAAAATGTCCTGAGGCTCTTGGCCAGAAATTGCAGCAAGTTGGCTCTTTTCATTTATGGAATTAAATTGCCTGTTTTCGTATAAACAGATTTGCCTGCCGGGCTGTGGCTTCTCGAGTCAAGGATCCTTTGTTGGCCACATTACCAAGCTCATTATATTTGCATCTGTACAGCCACCAATCAGCGTGACGTCATGGCCAAAAAACGGTGTACTATGGCCAACATAAAATATGCTGTGCCATTGATATTGATTCCCAGTTGCGGCTGCCAGTCGGCGAGCTTTGGTTGTGCCACAAACACACTTAATTCATAAAAACTAAGCGAAAGCTCTCGGTCTCAGGCCTGTTGGGCGAAAGCTCGCCGACAACAGGCAGCCGACAGGTGTTGTGGCATTCAGTAGCCGACAGGACGAGCATCCAGCAGGTACGTGTGCCACAGGACCCTGATCCCTACAGCCCTCCACTCCCCTTAGTGCGTTCGCGTGCGGTGAAAGTAAAAGTCGTTGACTGGCGACACGTGTGGAAATGTTGTGAGAAGTGGGAATTGGGCGTTGGGTGCGGCATTGTGATGCAACTGAGTAATGCAACTGCCACCATCTACTAAATAAGGGCGTGTTGCCATTAAGTCTGCCAAATTAGAGTCTAATTTACAGGTGGAACAGTCTCGGTGTCGTGAGACTGGATGTGGAAAACGACGTGAGTTGATCAAATTTCGCACAGAACTCGGCTGCCTTAATTGCAGAAATAGGATACACTATGAAAGGAAATGCTAATGTGAAACCGTAACCGTAGCAGATATTATAATAAGCCACTCTTAGTGCTAATGGGGCTCCTTTATTTTCCATATTTTCCAAATAAATAACTACCCATCAGCTTATGGTCCAAACTCAAAGGTCAATTAGTTTCGTTGCTAAACTTCTATAAACTCATCGCCTAAGTGCATGCCACCTGCTCGGCATTCGAAAACTTTATCCAATTGTGCAAAATATAACTGGAAACTAACTAATTGCAAAACTTTGGAATAGCCCCGAAGCAATTAGCCACATTCTGTTGCAGGAGCTCGGCAGCCGCCCAAGGAAGTGGACAAAAAGCAAAGTTTTTACATCTTTTATGGTCGACTTTGACACTTTCGACGGAATAAGGACTCGAACTTGGAGATGCGTCAGCGGCACTTTACTTAATTAAGAATCGAGGAAGCACCACAATGTATCAATTTCATTTCCTAACCTGGCCATTAAAGGATAGGTCGTTTCCCTTTCGCAATTAGTCGAGTTTTGATAAGCGACCTTGGATAGTTAATTGTAATTGGTGTCCGCGAGGGATAAAGGTTGAGCCAACCGTCAATCCCACGATTTTGGCCTAAAAGTTTAACCAGGCCCGTCTGGCCCAAATAGAAGAAAGTAATTAACAAACGCAAATGGGTTTTATTTTTTCTCAGCCCTTTTCCGTCACCACCTTCTCGAGAGTATTAATAGACTCCCACGCGGAAAAGAAAATGTTTTCCTTTGGTCAAGGGCCGAGGGCCAATAACTATGTAAACTCATTAAGTTATTGATGGGAGACAGCAAGACAGCCATTTCTTGATTAAATTGAATCATTACGAACAAATAACAATAAGTGTAAAGCAGCCCATATAAGTAGGCTACAATTTTTGGCATTTGGTGGAGAAAGAACTTTAAGACAGATCCTTAATTCTGGCAGGAAAAACTCACTTCCTGCGGCAAGTAATTATAAAATCATGTAATTTATATTCATTTTCAAAAGGAAAGCCAAATGTTTGCTTTTTTTAGGCCAAAGCACACATTATGGCTCTTGGTAACACACGATTCTGAATGCTCTTTAGAAAACTTTTTAAATAGAATCAAGTTAAATATAATGCCTATTTATATTTCGGGGTTCAATCAAATCAAGCCACGAACCTTTTTTCGCCATCCATCGATTTTCGTTTAGGCCGTAAATTAGACCAAAATAGCCTTAACTTAAATTGCCATAATTTGGCATATGACCTGACAACAACCACCAATATGTGCACATTAGGATTTATGTATGCCCCCATGGGGCAGTAAATGCGAAGGTAGAGTCTGAAAATACATAAATTAAGTCGCAGCCGGTAATAACACTAAAAGAAAACTCACAATTTTAATGAGCTGCCTGACAGGGACATTCCGCCGGCACTGGCGGCGATTTATGTTCCCCAACGCTTCATCCATGCGTGTATACACGGAAATTTGCTCATCCTGGATCCCGAAGGAAGCGAATAGACTCTGCCCCAGCATACATTTTAATTAACTGAATAGGGGGCATTCAATTTTCACAGGCAACGGGCACAGGCAACAGGCAACTGGCATCTGGAGGCAACGGCATCAGCAACAGGCTATTCCACGGGCGATGACGTACTAACGTGGCTGCAATGAGTAACATACCGCTGTGGGCAGCGTTGCTGCTGCTCCTCGGCACCTCTTTGGCCACACCCTCATCCGCATCATCATTCACCACCGGAACTGGCGCCGGACCCGGAACCGCTTGGCAGCGCGCCCTGTTCGGACGCAATTCGCGCAATCTAGTGCACCGCAGAGCCCCCGGGGACTTGGGTCTGAACGACTTCTATGGCCCATATGCCGGACTGGTCCTGGATCCCAGCCGAGTAGGGGAGCAGAGGGAGCAGCACCAGCCATTACCACCTCCGCAGCAGGTGAGTGGGCGTTGCAATTGCAAGGCTTCGGTCGGGAAACTATTTTATTTTTATTTCGGGAAATTGCTTTGAAAGAAACAGGAAAAAATTGCAGTTGGTCGTAAAAAAAAGGAGGAAGCCTGGTATGGCTTGGGAGTACAAAAATAAAGGTATTCTGATTTTTCACAAGTTCCCCGAGAAGAGAACTATTTTCCTTAGCCATTATTAACTTAATGAGACTCTAGAGAAATCAGTAGTCTTTTTTCGGTGAATCTTTAGTCGCCACATTTTAGGCCTCATTTCCAAAGAAAATTATAATTGAAACCGCCAATTCTAGACTAGTTTCATTTAACAACTCCTGCGAAGGTCGCAATCAACCGAAAAGTTCAGAGTTCATCTGAATTCTCAAATTAATCAACAGTCAGCAAGTGTCAGCAATATTGATAGCCGGTTATTGCAGCTCGGTGTGTGGGGGAAATATAACGCATACGCACCGTGTAACACCATGTTGAACAAACGCCGCTCTAATTGCCACCGAACTTGAACCTTCCCCACAGCTTCGCCAACAGACCGAGGTATATGGAATTGTAGAGCCGCTGATTGAGGACACACCCTGTGCAGACCGCGCCTGCCTGCTCAACGAGGACTGCTGTCCCTCCGGGGTCTGCGTCAACACATATGGCGGTAAGTTGCCTTAATTTCATTGCCCGGTCTCAATCAGCACTTGATGCCAATGAAAGGTTTTTTATTTCACAAAAATAAATCATATCAATAAAGAAAGTAATTATGAAAGCAGAGCTTGTTTGGTAAAAAATCGTTGTAGCTATTTTTTTAACAACAAACATCATCTAGAAAGTTTAAATTCCTGTAGTTGTCTAAAAGTTTTGTGCGCAACATGTTTTCCATAACTATGTCCCAAATTACGAATACATGTTGGATAATTTTTAAAAAATTACTAAAAACTTTTCCAGAGGGTAAATGCGTTTATGTGTTTGGGCGGCAGCGGGAGTTGTGCCAACACCATGCGGATTGCCCACAGGGAAGTGCCTGCATGCTGGTGGCCCAGGAAGGGGTATGGAGGTGTGAAGCAGAGCCGGAATCGGGAGCAGCCCCCTCCCTGCTGGACGACGTGTTCCGGATGAGACCGAAACAGCCTTTGGGCAGCGATTGCAGTAGCAGCAGTGACTGCCAGGTGATCAAGTAGGTTGAGGCAATTCAAAAGTATAATAGAATATTTATGGATTCTATTTCAGTGGCATGTGCTGCCAACAACAACGGTTGCACCACCGCGCCACCATCAAGCTCACCTGCGGTTACTTTCGCGATGCTTTTGATTGCGTGGACATGGTCGGAAATGAGGTAGGAGTATAGCATTTAATATTAATGATAACAATTGTTTTTTAAACAAAATTTTTAAATTCTGATTAAATTTTTGCAGCATCGGAACTAAAAAGCAGAAACACCACAAGTTATGAATGTGCTAACTGAATGAAATACCAATGTATTTCAACATGGATTATTGCGTTTCTCAGATATAATTACAATATTGGAACATATCAAATGTTAAACGAATACATATCAATCTTCGAGTTTGCTGTAGCTTAGGGAAATCGCGTATATATTGCCCGCATATGAAAATTAATTCGCGTACCACGTTATATTACCTAAATGTTCTTAGATATCTAAATGTTTTTCGTAGAAACTCCATATATACTGACTGAGGCATTCAATGTTATTAACAAACGGTTATTCTAATACAGTTTTACCATATTCAAGAAGAAATTAAATCGTTTCACCTCTCAATTTAAATCAAATCCAATAAATGAACTTAGCAAAAGTCTGTTGTGTTTTTTAATCTAAGCATTTTGAAATGGATACTCCTGGAAAATGAAGCAAAAATATAAAAAAACAAGGTTTGGTAACTTTTTATGCAGATTTGCGGAGATTCGATCCATGATTCGTTTAAGGTACTCCGCTCAAAAATCGGATAAATATTGACAGAGATATGCCCATCGCAGTGGGTCTTATTGTCCACCCCATGCATTTTCCACATTTTGGAAGGGACCCCCTAGAAAATTTGACAAAAAATTTAAAAAATATTTTGTTTCCGGATTTTGATGCAGAATTGCGGAGAATCGATTCACGATTCGTTTAAGGTGCTCCGCTCAAGAATCGGATAAATATTGACAGAGATATGCCCATCGCAGTGGGTCTTATTGTCCACCCCATGCATTTTCCACATTTTGGAGGGGACCCTCCATAAAATTTGACAAAAAATCTAAAAATTATTTTGTTTCCGGATTTTGATGCAGAATTGCGGAGAATCGATTCATGATTCGTTTAAGGTACTCCGCTCAAGAATCGGATAAATATTGACAGAGATATGCCCATCGCAGTGGGTCTTATTGTCCACCCCATGCATTTTCCACATTTTGGAGGGGACCCTCCATAAAATTTGACAAAAAATCTAAAAATTATTTTGTTTCCGGATTTTGATGCAGAATTGCGGAGAATCGATTCACGATTCGTTTAAGGTACTCCGCTCAAGAATCGGATAAATATTGACAGAGATATGCTCATCGCAGTGGGTCATGTTGTCCACCCCATGCATTTTCCACATTTTGGAGGGGACCCTCCATAAAATTTGACAAAAAATCTAAAAAATATTTTGTTTCCGGATTTTGATGCAGAATTGCGGAGAATCGATTCATGATTCGTTTAAGGTACTCCGCTCAAGAATCGGATAAATATTGACAGAGATATTCCCATCGCAGTGGGTCTTATTGTCCACCCCATGCATTTTCCACATTTTGGAGGGGACCCTCCATAAAATTTGACAAAAAATCTAAAAAATATTTTGTTTCCGGATTTTGATGCAGAATTGCGGAGAATCGATTCACGATTCGTTTAAGGTGCTCCGCTCAAGAATCGGATAAATATTGACAGAGATATGCTCATCGCAGTGGGTCATGTTGTCCACCCCATGCATTTTCCACATTTTGGAGGGGACCCTCCATAAAATTTGACAAAAAATCTAAAAAATATTTTGTTTCCGGATTTTGATGCAGAATTGCGGAGAATCGATTCACGATTCGTTTAAGGTGCTCCGCTCAAGAATCGGATAAATATTGACAGAGATATCCCAATCTCAGTGGGTCATATTGTCCACCCCATGCATTTTCCACATTTTGGAGGGGACGCTCCATAAAATTTGACAAAAAATCTAAAAAATATTTTGTTTCCGGATTTTGATGCAGAATTGCGGAGAATCGATTCACGATTCGTTTAAGGTACTCCGCTCAAGAATCGGATAAATATTGACAGAGATATGCTCATCGCAGTGGGTCATGTTGTCCACCCCATGCATTTTCCACATTTTGGAGGGGACCCTCCATAAAATTTGACAAAAAATCTAAAAAATATTTTGTTTCCGGATTTTGATGCAGAATTGCGGAGAATCGATTCATGATTCGTTTAAGGTACTCCGCTCAAGAATCGGATAAATATTGACAGAGATATGCCCATCGCAGTGGGTCTTATTGTCCACCCCATGCATTTTCCACATTTTGGAGGGGACCCTCCATAAAATTTGACAAAAAATCTAAAAAATATTTTGTTTCCGGATTTTGATGCAGAATTGCGGAGAATCGATTCACGATTCGTTTAAGGTGCTCCGCTCAAGAATCGGATAAATATTGACAGAGATATGCTCATCGCAGTGGGTCATGTTGTCCACCCCATGCATTTTCCACATTTTGGAGGGGACCCTCCATAAAATTTGACAAAAAATCTAAAAAATATTTTGTTTCCGGATTTTGATGCAGAATTGCGGAGAATCGATTCACGATTCGTTTAAGGTGCTCCGCTCAAGAATCGGATAAATATTGACAGAGATATCCCAATCTCAGTGGGTCATATTGTCCACCCCATGCATTTTCCACATTTTGGAGGGGACGCTCCATAAAATTTGACAAAAAATCTAAAAAATATTTTGTTTCCGGATTTTGATGCAGAATTGCGGAGAATCGATTCACGATTCGTTTAAGGTGCTCCGCTCAAGAATCGGATAAATATTGACAGAGATATCCCAATCTCAGTGGGTCATATTGTCCACCCCATGCATTTTCCACATTTTGGAGGGGACCCTCCATAAAATTTGACAAAAAATCTAAAAAATATTTTGTTTCCGGATTTTGATGCAGATTTGTGGAGAATCGATGTACAAATCATTTAAGGTACTCCGTTTAAGAATCGGATGAATATTGACAGAGATATGCTCATCGCAGTGGGTCATGTTGTCCACCCCATGCATTTTCCACATTTTGGAGGGGACCCTCCATAAAATTTGACAAAAAATCTAAAAAATATTTTGTTTCCGGATTTTGATGCAGAATTACGGAGAATCGATTCATGATTCGTTTAAGGTACTCCGCTCAAGAATCGGATAAATATTGACAGAGATATGCTCATCGCAGTGGGTCATGTTGTCCACCCCATGCATTTTCGACATTTTGGAGGGGACCCTCCATAAAATTTGACAAAAAATCTAAAAAATATTTTTTTCCGGGTTTTGATGCAGATTTGTGGAGAATCGATTTACAAATCATTTAAGGTACTCCGTTTAAGAATCGGATGAATATTGACAGAGATATGCTCATCGCAGTGGGTCATGTTGTCCACCCCATGCATTTTCCACATTTTGGAAGGGACCTCCATAAAATTTGACAAAAAATCTAAAAAATATTTTGTTTCCGGATTTTGATGCAGAATTGCGGAGAATCGATTCATGATTCGTTTAAGGTACTCCGCTCAAGAATCGGATAAATATTGACAGAGATATGCCCATCGCAGTGGGTCTTATTGTCCACCCCATGCATTTTCGACATTTTGGAGGGGACCCTCCATAAAATTTGACAAAAAATCTAAAAAATATTTTGTTTCCGGATTTTGATGCAGAATTGCGGAGAATCGATTCACGATTCGTTTAAGGTGCTCCGCTCAAGAATCGGATAAATATTGACAGAGATATGCTCATCGCAGTGGGTCATGTTGTCCACCCCATGCATTTTCCAAATTTTGGAGGAGACCCTCCATAAAATTTGACAAAAAATCTAAAAAATATTTTGTTTCCGGATTTTGATGTAGATTTGAAGAGAATCGATCCATGATTCGTTTAAGGTACTCCGCTCAAGAATCGGATAAATACTGACAGAGATATCCCAATCTCAGTGGCTCATATTGTCCACCCCATGCATTTTCCACATTTTGGAGGGGACCCTCCATAAAATTTGACAAAAAATCCAAAAAATATTTTGTTTGCGGATTTTGATGTAGATTTGTGGAGAATCGATTTACAAATCATTTAAGGTACTCCGCTTAAGAATTGGATGACTATTGACAGATATATGGCCATCGCAGTGGTCATATTGTCCATTCCATGGATTGACCTGTGACCTTTTGCATATTTTTGCCAACACATCGAGGTTAACTTTTTGTTTCCGAAAACCCTCAAGGCATTTATGAGAAATGAAATTTAAGTAAAAGCTTTCCACATCTCAGCATTTAATATTCATGTCCCCAAACCAAAAAGCGCAGAAACATACTGTGGTTCTGCTGGAAGACAATCTTTCTCCACCGCACACACTCTAAATAAAAAACGAGCAAATTTCTTTTACAAATATTTTCTGTTGGTTTTATTTATTTAAAGTGCCAGTAAAAACGCAGCTTAAAGCTAAAAGTTAGACTCTGTTTACACTTTCAACGCTTTTGTTTTTAACATTACACCCAAGAAAATCGTCCTTTCATCTCTAAACCTTTCTCTTTCCATCTCTCGGTCTATATATCTCTCATGATCCAATTCAATTACGATTAATACACATAGAAATGCTTTTAGCTCATATTCTTAATGGCTGAGACACTCTTCGCTAACTTGAGCCTAACATAAGTCGCGTAAAGTACATACATCGGTTTAGTCCTTAAAATCTTAAAAGTTTTCGAACCAAAAGTGTGTTTTTCTTTGCCAGCAAAATAGGATTTATTTTTGTAAATTTAATTGATTTTTTTCATGATTTTGCGCATTGTGTAAGTCTTATCTTGTTTTCGTGTTCGGTTTAAATTGAATCTTAAACTCAGTTCAATGTAAATGGTTTTTGGTTTGGTTGGATCAAGGGCTACGGGTGTGGGGTGTAGGAAGTGCCCCACATCGGAGGTTGTTCAAGGGTTTTTGTCTTAAAAACAATTTTCGTCTTAAACTTAGCTTGCAACACAGTCAAGCATTTATCAATTAACATTGTATATTGAATTATGTCTCGTTTTTTGTGTTTGACTCGCACGCACGGACTGCACAGACTATTTACACATATTACAAATACAGGAATAGTTTTAAAAACTAAATATACGTATATATACGATCTAATAGATCTAAAATATTTTGTTTAGATTTTTTTTTCCGAAAGAAATCGTTTGAGTTCGGTCAGGACATGATTAGCTTCGGTAAAACTAAATTAAAATAGGAAGTGAAATTTCGCAGGCCGAAAATGTAACAATATGTACTATATAGTAGCTAAAATGATATCATCATAATCATGCACACACTGATCGCACAAACGCTTACTCGTAGCTTACATCAAAATGATTAAAATGTTAATTAATGTTTACGTTAATCTCTCAGCTGGCGTGTGTATATGGTTTAAGGAAACATGTTTTATGCACAAACTACTATTGCATTCTCATCGAGGGTTTGTAAACACAAAGACAATGGACTCAATTAGCTTATGGCAATCGATATGGAAATTCAATTAGTTAATGACTTTAAAACACATATAACTGGGAGTACCCACTAGTTTTAGTGGCTTAGGTTTGTTCATGAAACATCGAGTTCCTTAAAATGTACAATCGAAGCAAATATAGTTTACAATTCATATTTAAATATACTAGATTACTTTATAATTATATAGTTGTATTTTAATTTGCTTTTCGCTTTACGGCTACAGTAAAATAGGAAGAACAAGCTTTGGTTACAAAAACAAGAAACAAAAATAATAAAAGTCAAACGAAACACTAACTAATGCGAAATGAACGAATAACAAAAATAATAAGCATGCCTATGGGTGAAAGGGGCAACCAATAGGAGTTGATTGCAAGGATCGAGAATTGTAATGATGGATGAGGGAATGGGCAAGTAGTTGCAGCTTAGAATAACAAACATAAGCTCATCAACTGGATGGGCGTGCAACCATGTGTGAAGTGTTTGGTACATATTTTAAGATTAGAGGCACAGCAGCAGCAATAGCGACGCGGGCATGGCAAGCTGCACGTGAGCAGGCGGCGCACCAACTTTGATTCATTAATTCTTTACTTTGTTTTACATTACGATTTCCTGAGTTTGTCAACGTTGTGTTGCTTTATGCCTAAATATTTAATTCTCTTCTATGCTGATGATGTGGTTCCTCGCTGTCGATGTACAAATATCTTTTACAATGCAGTTTAAAAAGGTTCTGCTTATTGAATCCGTGTTTGTATATTGGGTATAGTTGCTTTCACTGCTGCTCAGTCTTGACAAAGTCTCACTGTATTTTTCGTTTTGTATTTATAGTTTTTGTGTGCTGGATTCTCTTGCTCGCGAACAGGATTAGTAATAAAAATGTATAGATTGTTTTTATAAGATATTTGTTGTTGGTATACCTATGCCCTAATCGGTAGCTCTAATGGCAGTGCGGTAGTTTCCTATGGCGCGCCGCTTTGCTCACGCTGCCCGGAAACAAGCAAATCTCAGCGGAAATGTCAACGAAGGCTATGTACAATAGTTGAGGATGGTTTGGACACAAAACTAATAACGAGCTCGTTCTCGCGGAAACAAAGCAAGCATTGAAATCATTAAGGATGAGTTAGCGCTTAATATTTACAATTTCCTTTGTATTTCTATCTTAACGGTTTGCTCGAACTGCTTTGCAGGCGCTGCCAGGACATTTAAGGTAACGCGGGGCCAGGTTACAGGTTGCTTATGAGCATCGTACGAAAGTGCCGCCACCATCGTACGTACTCAAATCTCCTCCCTCTCGAACTCGTCGAACTAGAGCCACAATCAGTTTTTGACTTTGTCCTCGACACTTATGCTCGCTAGCGTCTTCTTGATGCGCAGAGCGGTCAAACGCGCCACGGGATTGGGATACCAGCACTCCTTCATCACCTTGGCCATATTGTGGAGCACGTCGGATGCGTGCCAGCGATTTGGAATGTTGGGGCGGATTCTTTCAATGCAAACAACCTGAAGGAATGAAATCGTATTTTTAAAAACTTCAAAAAGATAAAATTTTCTGCTTCTGCCAACCTTCTTCATTTCTTCGATGCTGGGATCCGGTTGCACGGCATCATAGTACGGCAACTGGTACTCGTCGTAGATCATGCCCATGTTGCAGCGCCGCGCAATCTCCCAGAGGATCAAACCGAAGGCGTAGACATCGGCCCGCTTATAAGAGTCAAAGTGCTGGGCGTTCATCGTCTCATCCAGCACCTCGGGGGCCATGTAGCGCTTGGTGCCCACACGATGCGTGGAAGGAATGTCCACCGAGTCATCTTTCTCCACATGGCGCACGGCCAAACCCAAATCTCCGATGGCGCAGCTCAGGTTCGACTTGACCAGGATGTTCTTGGACTTGAGATCCCGATGAGCAATGGCTGGCTTGCCGCGAGTACCCACAATATCCATGTGCAGGTGGGCCAGTCCAGTGGCAATGCTCAGCGACATGTTCAGCATGGTGTTGGTGTCCACCGCATGCGTGGTCAGATAATCGAACAGCGATCCATTCTCGTGGTAGTCTGTCACTAGCCACAGCTGTGTCCAAGTTCCATTGTCTATTGGAAAACGGTAGGGAGAGAATAAGCATTTTGGATTTCTCAGAGAGGATCGTCTGACAGGCTCACCCTTGTTGTCGGCGGCTATGAAGCCCAGGATGTTCTCATGCCGAAGCATAACCGTCTGATAAATCTCGGCCTCGCGGAACCAAGAGCACTCCTCGCGGCTGGAGAAGATCTTGACGGCCACGTTCTCGCCTCGCCAGCGACCACGCCACACCTCGCCAAAGCGACCCTTTCCGATCACGTGGCACAGTTGCACCTGTCGGGCAATGGATCGTTGCACCAACAAGGGGAGACCAGCTAGTGGGAAAAAAGGATTAATATTTCATTTAGGAAATAGGTACACATGGAACTCACCCGAACCGGAGCCCGAAGTGGTCATCTCGATGATGTCGTGTATCGTTGTGTTGCCATTCAAAATGGGATCGTAGACAGAGTCCTCCTTGGCAAAGGGTCTGCCGCTGGCCAAGCGCTTTCTCCTTTGGAAGTAGTACCACGAGCCGGTGCCGGTGAGGCAAATGAAGAGGGTCACGCCCAAGATGATGGCCCCCAACTCCCAGCTGGTCAAGCTGCGCGACGGCACCATGTCTGGACACATTCAAGGATAACATTATTAGAGAAAATCAATGGCAGCATAGGGTTAATGTGTGAGAAGTAATGGAAAATAAAAAATAGTAAGAATATGCGGAATGTTAGTCCATCCACTGGGAATGGCATGCACGAAGCCGTTAATAGGTAGATGTGCGTGATACAGGTAAGAAAACAAGGTGCATTACAAAAAACGAATCCCAGAAACTCATTCCAAACACAAGCCATTAGTAGAACTTAAATTTAATAATTTATTTACACAAACAGCACTGACCTGCACATGAATATGTTTCGGTTATTTACAAACCTTTGCATACCAAACGACGTCGCCTTAAAATCTACTTCAAAACTACTTCGCAAATGAACAACTTACAAACTATACGTAACAAGAGTTGGTTTTAATAAAGTTTTCGGTACCGAATCTGAATCAAAAAATGGCAGACAAACAGACTCATACAGAGACCCACAAGCCACCCACTGAACAAACACAAAAGTGCAATGGAAATGAGCGAACTCGTCTCATTAAAACTGAAATACCCTAACAGAAGTATTAAAAATGTTGGTAAATAAAGTGAATTTAAGGTTGAAAACAATATCAATTATATATTAAAATAATAATTTATCATAACAATAAAATTGGTTTATTATTTGTCTTTGGAAATGCAACTTCTGTGAGGGTAATAATTATAAAAAAAGAGCCAGACAGCAAGAAAAATGCGGCCATTAATGAATGAAATGAGAGACGCTGGCTCTGGCTCTGGCGCTGGCTGGAACTGCAGTTGCAGCTTTGGCCCTGGCGTTGCACATGAATGAATGACCGAGCCGCATAAACAGAAACGGGGCAGACACACCGACACACACATTCAGACAGCGGCACAGACAGTCACTGGAGTGGGCACAACAAAAAAGGGGGCACCACCGCCAGGAGGCAGGCCCAGCTCCCCCCATTTGTGGTTGTGGCTGGGGTGGTTCTCGCTTCTTTTTTTGTGCTGACTGCGGTGCGGCCCTTGAGACATGTTTGTTGTTGGCTGCTTACTTCCTTCTTAAATGCGTTTTTAACAAGTCAATGCGATGATGACTCGAAAGGTCACCAGACAAGCCCACAGCACAAAACTGCAGCCCGAACTCAGGTGACTAAATGGCGGCCAGTTGGTTGGGGTGATTGGGCGCCAGCAAGGCCACCGACAAGGTAACAAAGTGGTGCGAACAACAAGGACGATCCAAGGGAACACTAAAAACAATACCATGTCCTTTCCACAAATAAAAACAATGTACTAAAATCCTTAATATTAATAATTAAAATTTATAGTCAAATAATCATGAATTCAATTATGGTATCGAGAACACTTTCGGAGGACGAACATGGACAGTGACGGGGGGCAATGGACATTGTCGGAGACAGGTGGGCACTGGAAGCGTTTATGTGCGAACTTGTGTATGGGTGTATGGGTGTGTGTGTGTGTGGGTGGCGGCCAGGAGTGCTTATGCATGTGTTGGTGCGCGAATGAGTTTTGTTACAAAAAAACTGAGAGTGTACTAAAAAAAACTACTCAAATGAGGGGTGATGCAGTGGCATGGGCGTGGCTGCCTCGCGATGTTGGGTGGTGCTGCGAGTGGGCGGGTGTGGCGGCGGTGTGTGCAATGCTGATCTCACCTGGTAGGACACCACTGTAATTTGCTCGCGTATTGCAAAGGCTCTCGGAGCAGCACTGTGAGTGGGCTATCTGCGAATTAACCTTGCACGGGGACGGATCATCGGGTGGCAAGTGGCCTGCGTCCAGGCATCTACATACACAATATTTAGTTGGGATTTGCTTCATCTACTGGGTTATTGCTTTTGCATGTGTTTGGTTTGTTTATTTTCTTTTTTTTTTAGTTTCTACTTCTAATTTAAAGTCTAGATTAGCAATTTGGGTTGGTTGTGTTCCATTTGTTGTTATTCTAGTTGCGGTGTGCAGTTGAGAAGCAGCTGTTGCAGCTATCACTTACAAGCTAATATTCAGCAGCAGCAGCAGCAGCAGCCTGCAGAGAGGGGGGCGGGGGTCATAGGCTCAGGTTGTGTTGTCAGGTGCACAGGCAAAAAGCAGAGTCGGGGAATATGGGGGGTAAACCACAGCCAGATGGGAGGAGGGATGTTAAGTGTAAGACCTCGGATAGGGGTCTATAACCCATATAACGCCCTAGCAGAAACAACCTAACAGAAGGGCTCCATCAGAAGGTCGAAAATCATCCGACATCTACAAACTACAAACTACCAACAAGGTTTGTACGAGATACTTTGGCATGCATATAGATAGTTAGGGTTTATAGTTCATAGTTGGTCATAGAGGGATAGGGTGTGTAAGCTGGATTCCGTATAAGATATATACTGTGGTGTGTTTGTGTGTGCCACAAAGAGATAGGCAAAAAGGTGGGCGGTAGGAGGAGAAAAGAGAAAAAAACAGAGATTGGAGGGTGGAGGGGAGCCCGAGAAGCGAATAAAGTGCAAATAGAAAAGGTAAATAATAAAACAAAAGAGCAACAACTAGCCGTTGTGCACACCTCAAACTAAACTAGTATAAAAATGGATATCATTACAGATTATTCGATTGTTTATTTAATAATAAGTAAATTATTATTATTGTAATTAATATTATTATTATTATTGTAGTTGTTGTTGCAGTGCATAATTAGGCAAAAGTGAGATAAAAGATAAGAGAGAGAGTAGTGCAAACTAAAGAGAGAGAAATTGTTGTATTTGTTGTATTTGTTGACTGTAGTGTCGAGTTGTTAGGTGAAATGTTGCTGTACCTGTTTCAAATATCCTTTTCATAATCTCATTCTTATTGCAGAACTCATTCCTACAACACTCAACTCTATACGTATCGTACTTGGGCTTACCGCTGAGGCATTCAAACGGTATCCGATGCATATCGTATTTCAAATCGAGGCAGCTATATATTTGCCAACAATTGGGTATAGTTTTCGAATTTCGGATTTCGGATAAGGGAGCGACGGGGGAGAGAATAGAGAAAATATTATCAAATTAAATCAAGTTAGTTTTGGATTGGCATTTTATAGTTGCGATTGCTGTATGCTGTATGGTGGTTGTTGTTTGTTGACTTTCAGCTTGTTGCTAATTGAAGTTTCATTCTGGTTAGTAGCAATAATACTTTTAAAAAAATATGTAACTCGGGTTGCAAGTCGGTATCGATATCGGTATCGCGACGCCCTGGGCGGCGTTCGTTAGTAAAAGGGCTCTGCAGTTTTGGGTTAGAGATCAACTTCAACGAGCAAAAAATTGTGGGGTAATAACAGTCAGAAGGTAAACTATCAAACGGTGAGGGGGCAAAAGTCACACAAGAACGGGCAGAAGAGCGAAACACGTGCAGAAGCGCACGCACCTTCAACGGCGACCAACGAATTCAACCGCCGGCCACCCTCCATCTTGATGACGGGCCGGAGCCATCGGTTGCAAAAGTCTCTGTCCTTGCAGCAGGCGTGTCCGCCGTGCCGGGCTGCCGGACGGGCGGTGGGTCCAGGGCCCGCGTTGCACCAGATGAACCGACCCGGCGGAAAGCTCTGCGACATATTGAGGCATCTGCATCGGTGCAGATTGTTTGACTGGCTGTTCTGAAATCCTAACGACTAGGGATTGTGCCGGGATCCCCAGGCATGAGACACTCACCTGTAGCTGAAGATGATGCCCCTGTCCTCGCTCTTCTCCACCGACGTGAAGCAGTAGCCGTCCGTCTCACAAATGTTGTTAGATTCCTTGCAGATGTCGCAGTGGCATTTGATCAACTCTGAAACACGAATTAGTTGTTAACCATTTGAAAAACCAACAAATTAATCGATTTGGTGATGGCAGAAATTAACTAATTAGAGAACGAAGAGATCCATAAATCAACCGCCAGCTGATTGGTATCTCCTTTGGCGCTGGCCACAAGTTTGGACTTGGCATAACCATGCCCACGGGGCACCTGGCCGGGCACACGCTTACCCAGACAGCCACAGACACATCCATAGACGCAGACACTGCCGAAAGCGTGATGAAACAAAAACAAAACCATTTAGCATTAACAAAGCAGACGCAGAGAAGACAAGTGCAAAGTGGAGGGCCAGACAATGCGACCAGTTATGCCCTCCCTCCGCTTGCCGGTCTGTGCTTAGGCCTGCGTTTTTTTTTTTGCATGCCGGTTGCAGTTGCAAGTACCCGACTGCAGCGAGTGCAGCGGGCAAAATGCATCCAGACGTGGGGGTGTCTGCTGCCAAGCGGCGTTGGAGTGGGCCATGAGAGCTGTCTGGCTCAGCTCATTGACACCAAGCTGACGTCACGAGATGGGAATGGAATCGGAGACGGAGACGGCCTTTTAGAGGCATTCAGAGTCTTTGAGGTGTTAGAGTCACGCGAGCTGCACTCACAGAAAAATCCTTTGATATTTCATATTAAAAATAAACTTAAAACTACTTAGGACTACTTTTAATAAACTATTTAAAGTTAATTACACATCAATGTAATTCAATTATTAACGGTAACACGTTATCTTAGCCTACCCCGAATCTAAACTGGTTTCCCCTAGTTCGATGACTAAATTTTGTTCAGTGTACGGAGATTAGCCTCCGAAAAACCTCCGACTTACTTTCTTGCTTTTTGCTAACTGGCTGCGCTACATAGGGCTTCAGCTCCTGAGATGCTACAGGCGCAGCAGATCCAGAGTCTGATCCATCGCCGTCTTGGGGCAGCAACATGGGCACTGCGCTATTGTTACTATTGCTGTTGTTGTTATGACTTCTGTTATCAGTGGCCAGCGACGTCGATTGGGCGAGATAAGGCTGCTGGCCAGCTGTTCCGTTTGCTGCCTTCGCCAGCGGCGCCCTGGTCGGCTGCCATTTGCTGGCCCGAGCCACAGTCCCGGGATCCGAACTGGAAGCGTTCAAGCTGGTGTCCATTACCAATTCGATGGGAGAAGCTGATCGTTGATGGGAGGGGAGAGCGGGGAAATATAGGTTAGTTTCACACCTGGCCAGCACGAGGGTGGCCACATCCTCCGCCCCGATGGGGCAACCAAGAGGGGACCGAACTCACCGCAAACAGAGGCTCCGAGCAGAGCGCCCAGGAAGATGAGCCGGTGAGCAGCGAACATGTTTTGCTTTCACAGCAATTATCGGTCGCGGACGGCAGGCCTGTGTTGTGTTATTGTTTGCCACGGGTAGTGGGGCTTTTCTTTTGTTTTTCGCGCACGCACACGCATACACGCACAAACACAAAAACAGTGCGGCGCAAGTTCAAAGTCTGGGTCTGCGATTCACTTGCTTCTGATGGACAGACCCGCCAGGATGCAGGGGAACGAGCAGAACCTGCAACAGGAGGTGGAGGAAGCAGAGGACCTCGCCAGACACCCACTAATTGGCCCTGAATTGCGCATTTATCGCGTACGAATCGCGCCCACGAGTTCTCACAATTTTCGGGGGCATTGCTGATTGTTGTTACTGCACTGGACGAGTTTCGCTTATTGTTGCTTATTTCAGAATCTCCGCTCCACCCAATTGGAGGTGAAAAACTCTTCCTCACATTTCACGAACTTCACAGACGAGGGCGAGTTTTCAGGCGGAATCTTATCACGTGATTTACGTTGGAAACCACAGCGGCTTTCAGTTGTTTTACAATCCACGCAGTGGCCGGCACTACGTAGGTCACTTTGCAGCAATTTGTTTTTATTAATTGCTGTTATTTTATGTTAAATATACAATTTTGTGCAGTGAAAAATCCGCGATTGTGTGTGTGAATCTGCAACGGTGTGACCAATGTGCTCGAAATTTAAAAACGCAAAAATAGGTCGGGTGCCGCCAAAAGTATGGCAGCCTTTTTTGTTACATCTGGCAGCTTTCTTTTAAAAACATCAAAATTAAAATTAATTTACTTTTATTTTTAAATACAATTTGTTTAGTCATTATGGTTTACAGATATTAAATGCAAATTTTTATAATTGTCCAGGCTTGAGTTTGTTGAATAAGCAGATCGAGGTTTGTAAGAAGTCAGATGATTCCCCAAATATGAATTTTATGCTTTTTAAAACAGCCAATTGTTCTCTGGCCTATTTCAGTAATAAAGCGCTATATTTCTAATGGGTGGTAACAGAAATTTATTTCCGATAACTGCAGGTACTTCGAAAGGGCCCAGGAATCCAATGAGAACCAAAATGCGGTGCACACGTCGTGAAACGGAAACAAATCCACGGCATGATAGGGGTATAATTTAATGTTTTGTTTTCTACTGCCACAAGAGGCTCAGAATGGAAAGCGGCGGCATGCCAGGCTCAGCTCCCTTGGCAAATCCTACATAAAGAAAATATTGATAAGTGATAAGAGCATAAAAATGCATGTGCTTCTTCTTTCACACCGCGTGTGGAGAAGAAACCCGAAGAAAATCGTATTTACCCAAATACAAAACAAGGGGAACAAACCCCCAGTGGAATGTGGTCTGCACGGCACCAACGACAACTCCCAGACGCTCCTTAACTCCCTCAGACAGCTCCATTTTGTGCAGATTGTAGATTTTGAATCACAATTTCTTCGTGAATTACGAAATTAGAATCCAATACACCGACGGAAAGTCTAGTGTTGGTAAACGTTATTTTCTCAAGAGCCAAACTTCTGGCACAAATCACTTGGAACAAATGATTTATACTGATTTATAGGTAAATTATATTGAATATATGTTTGGAAAGCTTCGCCAGAGACTGCTTTGATTGGGAAAATTTGGAAAAGTTAAAAAATTTACTTGACAGTATTTTTTAAGGGTATTATTTTCATATGGTCCGGTTACATTGGAGTACCATTTGAATATATCATGGCGGCCTTAAAAGTTTTAAAAGTTTATGATCAAAAATATTTTAGGTGAATTTTATTGTAGTCGATTTAATATTATTCCTCTTTATTTAATGTTTTTCTCCCAAATAAATCAATTAAAGTTACCTATCCTTGTTAAGGCCGTTGTTTTCTTAAAATCTGGTCACACCCGAAGTTCTACCTTTCCTGCGTTGCCCACATGTGCATATAATACGTGCTAAGCGTATTTAATTTTTTTCGTTTCATGCACATGAAATATTCAGCAACGTAGAGCAACAGCTGCAGTGCCGAGGAGAGAACTTGTGATTGCGGCCCACTCTGTTCCTATCGTCAAACAAATACGTAAGTGATAAGCAACACTTTTTGACGTCGAGCTCGACGAGCACAGAATTCAGTGAAAAATCAATTCGTGTTATGTAAGTTGACTGGCGCACGACTAACGGAGAAATTATCCGCTTTCGCAGATCCTAATTCGCTAACTTGTTGGGACGGACCATGAAAACAACCAACCTCGGCCTGTACGCTTTCCGTTTAACCTTCGGTCAGGTGAGCACTCGCATATTAAACCAGTAAAACGGGAAACCACTCTACGCGAAAATGCGTTCAGCGACATTCGGTGCCAACTAGTGTCCCGGCCCCGCGAAACCCACACATCCCACTACAAAGCAACAATGGACCACCTAAAGCCAGGAGACTCTTGCCTCGAATGTTTGGAACTCGGCTTAGATCACAAGCTGCGCCTATTCTACATCAATCTTGACGAGGAACTGCTCAAGTGCGAGTCTCGTACTTGTCTCTGGCCGCACAATGACGAGGTTTCTTCGGATGAGGATTTTGACTTTGGGGATCCTTCTGAAACTGATCTGAGTCTATCTGATGGACCGAGTGCAAACCCGCCAGCACATCCCGCTGCGAAAACGTCTGATAAGGTGGAATGTTCCTATTCTGCAGATGCTTCATTGCCTGCAACGGCGGGGAACGATGACGACGACCAGTTCATTTTGGAGTTGCTAAAGCAACTGGATCCAGCTCCGCAAATGGTACCTATGGAGCCTTCACTGCCCGATCTGTCCTCTTCAGCCCATACTGAAGCAAAGATTCAGCCAGATTTTGACATGCCGAACCTAATGGATTTCAATATAGACTTTCCTGTGTCTGTACCTGCTACAGAAACCAAATCCGTTACAGAATCTCCAATAGAATATAAGGAAACAGACCAGCCGCCTATGAAGCTAAAGCTTCCAGAAAAAAAGGGCGCACTGCTGAAAAATCTCAAAAGCCAATTGGCGGATAAACTCAACAGTTCGTCGGAAAAGGAAGAGAAAATTGAACAAAAAGTGAATCCAATTCCTGCTGATATCAAGCCCCAAATTCAAAATAACCTGCAGATAGATCCCTTTAGCAGCCCGCTGAAGAAAGCGTCCACTCAGCCGCGTAGTCCTCCACCGGCCTTAAATGTTATCATCAGTATTCCGGAGCTCAAAAAGCCCAATTCCTTTCTGGACGCTATTAAACGCCATGACAAAGAGCGATCATCAGCGGCTCGGAGACGTTACAGAGTCCCGGGACCGGCTGGTAGAGGCCGCTATACCAAAGCTGTGATGCAGTTATTCGACAATTTGGAGACCACGAAAGCAAAGCAAAGGCCGCCCCAACCTTAAGCGATGTTGTTTCTTTTTTTTTAAGTTTTAGAAATAAATTTGCATATAAAATATGCATATACCAACCGGATGAGAACTCAAGTTCGTTTATGTTTTAAAAATGTCTTTGTATTTTTTGTTTATAAATTCGCCAATTTATAAATAGGCGGCACGCGTCTAGCGCATGATAATGTGCCAAGAAATACAGAGATTCCCGAAGAGGAATCTGGTGAGAGGCCACCATATCAGCATATTTGAACTCGGAAAAGAAGGTCGTTGGAACTGCGTCACTAGATGAGAGGTTTCTCAAAGCCGAGATTAACAGTGGAGGCGACAGCAAGTGATAAAGCGGAACAATTGTTGAGGGAGAAAAGTGGCGTCGTAACAGCCCGCAGGAGGCGTCCTATCTAATCTGGCATTACATCGACCCGCTAATCAGTTCAATGAACGTGGGAACGTATGTAGGGAAATCGGTTTCGTGTGGCTGGGCACTTGAACCTGGTTGCCAACCACCGGCGCAGGAATTTGTTGCTGCGTAGTATCTTTTCGTAGATGGGTGCTGGGCAGTGGGCCAAGTTTATTGTTTGTTTGGCCGCTAAAAATATACATTTATAGTATAATGCCTAAGATAGTGTGCCTAATGGTTATCTTATCTCCCTCAGGCGCCGTCGCTGTCCACACAGGCAACGTCGCACTGCAGCCATGGATTCACCACCAGCTCTTCGGCACCAAACCGTGTGGTGACGCGCTCTGCAACCATGCTGGCGCTTTTTGGCATCGCCCTGTCCTCATTCAGCCTGAAGCAGCTTCTCGCCAAGAAGCAGAAACACCAGGGCCTCCGCAAGCTCTAAGCTAAAGCAGAATGGGTATCTAGCCTAGGTAGAGCGGGAGAAGAGCCGCTGCGATTAGGCCATGTCTTGAAGCCGCATCCGACTCACTCATCACCCACCATCATATGTATATTTGCCTATTTTAAGCCATTCATCACTCAAACACACAATCGGATCAGGCACGCAGCAGGTGCCGGGCATGTTCATTTATTTTAATTTGCTTGTTGATTTTAAGACCCAGGCAGGACAACTTCTCGGGTACATACATAGATGTATTTTCTTGATTACACATGCACACCACTCGCTCGCAGCGCCAACTAAAAGGAATAATTTGTGATAAATCTTATATGAGTGTAGCCAAAACATGGCAAGCTAAACAGAGGTCGGAAACAAAAAGTCGCTAAATTTATGAAAATCCCAAATTATTATTAAACTTTTAGTTATGTATAGTTTGTGTATTTGAGTCTATCATATATGTATATTTAGTTACAAAATTGTAAACAGAACAGAGAAACGACTAAGAAGGAATAGAAACATTAATGACACCGACGGATATAAAATCGTGGGGCACTCTTCGTGCACTTTGCGTGAAACAGTATCCAATAAATCCAAGAAACAAACTAGTTATAGTTATATATTCAAATAAAAACATTATATTCAGCTGGAAATTTATGAATTTTTCTTCATTTTGGAAATTTAACAAATTAAATTAGATGCAGTATAAAATAACCAAAGGAAAAATATTTTCCTAACCATTTTTTGAAAGATAATAAATTAATCACAAACAAAATTTATTGTTTAATTTAATATTGTCCTGCCAATAAGTGTAACAATGAATATTAAATAAAATGGAATTTATTTATTAATTAAGCCTAGTACTGAGTTGACGAAAATCCGCTGTCCAACGAGTGACAGCTGTCAAACTCCATATAAAAAAAACGGTGGAAAAAAGGAAAGAAGAAGAAATTTTTGCCTGCTAGATTTTGCGGGTACTGAGTTGACGAAAATTTTTGTTATCGATGTTTATCGTGTTGCCGGATCAAAAAAAATAAACAGCTGCTCTCGGGGAGGTAAAATAAATAGTTCAAATTATTTGTGTAGGAGCGACATGGAGGGTCAATTGACCAAACAAAAAAATAGTCGGCCCGAAACATTTTCGACGCGCCAGGACAAATTAAAATGAATTTCTGCGGTCAAGACGAAGCCCATAATATGAGATTTGACCCACATGGGGCATTTTTTTTTTTTTTTTTTTTGTATTAAGTTACTTCCATCCAGGAAATTGGGGAAGATTTATTTGGCCGTCCCGAAGGGGCATTTTAATGCCATAAAATGGCATTGAAATGATTTGTGATTGATTTGGATTTTGATTTTGACCCAGTTTTCTATTTCTTAATCAGCTCCTTAGCGGCGAAATACATAAACAAAACACCAACATCCAATCGTTTTGAATTCATTTTTGCTTATTTGTTTTTTGTTTACAAACAACAGCTGTTCAGTATAACCTTATTTCTTCATTGTTTTGGTCACACTACCTCGGCAGCCGAATAAAGTGCAATTTCGCAAGCGGAATTTCAAGAGCGGATTTTCGTCAACTCAGTACTAGGCTTTAATTTAAAAACTTGTACAAATTATTCAAAAAAGCGTTATTTATATCGATAAATATCGATAACCGGTCGCTCTCAATAATCTACATTGCTTATAAATTTATCGCACGCGTTGGCAGCCCTTTATTTACAGAGTTTTATTTTGCAATCGATAGGTGGCAACTCTAATGAAAAGGGAAAAATAAATAAGTGACGTGCCACCAATAAGTGGCCGGCCACAACAGCAGGGTTTTGTTTTGTTCGTCTTAAGCGGACTGCGGAATGGGGATCAACGTCAGCAGGACGGCCGACCTGGGGTCAAACGAGTGGCTCCTGCGGTTTGTGGGTCGACAGCACATCGCCCCAGATGATGAGGCCTTCTGGAACGGACTACTCAACTACAACATCGTACTGCCGGAGAACAGGTGAGCCTGAGACATACAACGTCAGCAAGACTAATGATGTGTTCTCTTTTTTCAGCCAGGATCAATTGAACCTAGATAGCCGGTTGGAGTCGCTATGCCAGTCGTTCATCGGCAACAATTTGAAGACTGGGAACTTTGGCTCTCTGGTCGCTGTTTTCCTGGAGAAGACCAGCGAACTCCTGTCATTGTCGGACCAGGAGAGCAACATGCATGTCTGGCAGACATTCAACGCACTCTTTATCATCCGCACCCTGGTAAAATACATAAACGAAACAGGATCAGAGTTCCAGTTGCTTCAGCACTTTGAGGCTCTGCCCAGTGCCGAGCTGCTCCAGGCAGCAGTGGAGCGGCAACAGCAGACGCCGGCGGAGAATGCCAGCATTGCCATCGAAGCGACAGAGCAAACGGCGCCAGTGCCCGTCATCGTGGACGGGTCCAAGTTTGAGACCTTCATCGACGCGCTGGTCAACCTGATCGTCGTGATTCCCGTGAAGGAGTTCACTTACCATCTGCACCTGGAGGCGGTCAACATGCTGATCACGCTGCTATCGGTGCACTTGTTCGCCCAGCAACCCACTGACAAGTCGATTGTGTTCCGTACGGTGTTTAAGTGCCAGCACGCCAATGTTTTGATGTCGGCTCTATTGCACTTTGTGGCGCGGATGGTGGAAGTTCCGCACACCATGTTCGGGTCCAGTTCTGCCGGCTCTTTTGTATTTGGCATTGCTGAGTCCCTGCTTTCCATCTTCTCGTTCCGAAAGCAGCAGGATGCTCTGAAATCGGGACAAGCCACTGGCGGAGAACTTTCACAGCGCTTCCGAACGCTCTACCCTCTGGCCAACCAGAGCCTACTGCTAATTCTTATCCTAACAAATCACTATACAGCGCAGGAAAACGCTTACAGAGCCAGTTTGTTTGGCTGCGCCGATTCCAAGGACTCGCCCAAACAGGGCACTGGCGCTGGTGCGGTCTCCTTCCAAATCGACTTCTCGGCGGTCTATGAGACGTTATGCCTAATCGTCACCATTGACCAGGCTACGTTGCTCCTTTACTTGCTTCTGCATCGCAACGAACGTTTCTACCGATTCGTCATGCAGCAACAGAACCTGGAACAGCTTGTCATACCCATCCTGCAGACCCTGTACAACGCCCCAGACAGCAACTCGCATCATATTTATATGTCGCTGATTGTGCTACTAATTCTCAGTGAGGACGAAGGCTTTAACAAGAACGTGCACACGATTGTAAGTCCCTTTAATGTCCCGCGTTCAACCATTTTTTTTAATACTTGAGTGTTGAAATTTTAATAGATGCTTAAGAACATCACGTGGTATACGGAACGCACCATTTCGGAGATATCACTGGGTGGTATCCTGATCCTGATCGTCATCCGCACCATACAGTACAATATGCTGAAGATGCGGGATAAGTATTTGCACACCAATTGCCTGGCGGCGCTTGCAAATATGTCTGGACACTTCCGAGCCTTGCATCCGTATGTGGCGCAGCGGCTGGTCTCTCTTTTTGAAACTCTGGCCCGCAAGCATTCGCGCTTGGATGCCCAATTGAAGCAGCCAGCCGACAGTGCCGTGTTTGTTAATGTAGCAACAACGCCAGAGGACATGCTGCAGGATCTGAGTGTGCTGGAGGAAGTGCTGCGTATGGTTCTTGAAATCCTAAACTCCTGCCTCACTAACCAACTGGTCTACTGCCCCAATTTGGTCTATACACTCCTGTATAAACGAAGTGTCTTTGAGGGCTTCCGTAGCCACCATGCCTTCCAGGATGTCATCCAAAACATCGATATGGTAAGAATATTTTTGGAAATCGGGGGACCAAGTCTATACTTTCGTTCATCTGCAGGTGGTTGGATTCTTTTCTTCGCGACTGCAACGCGTCCAAGAGCAACGAGGTGAACTTGGAGTCAACGAAGTGCTGGAGGTGATATCAAAAGGTGCCAGCCAATGGTCCAGCGATCGTTTGAGGGTATGTAGATATTTCTTTCTGAAATAAAGTTATACCATCCTGTCTATTTCATCTTGTAGAAGTTCCCGGACCTTAAGTTTAAGTACGTCGAGGAGGACGCGCCCGAGGAGTTCTTCATTCCATATGTGTGGACGCTGGTCTGCAAGTACGGCTGCGTGCACTTCAGCTCCGAGAGCATAAAGAGCGTAACCACGGACATTGCCTGCTAATATTTACCCCACGCTCCTTTCCGCGAAACACGCGCGCACACTCGGCTTCGCTTCCATCGTCGTTCGATGCTTCGCTGTCTGTGTTCCGTGCAGGACTCTCTGATCTGTATGTGTCTATCAATCCTCTAACTGAAGCCAAAATATGTCGAAATTAAAAATCAAAAATAATAGCAAGAAAGCCCTTATGGCGCTTACTAGAGGCATTCGCATCTCGAACGTTGACGATAAATTGAAAGAAACAAAGCAAACGAGCGGACTAACGATAATACATAGTTCTAGTTACGCTAATACTATTGATTATGTTTATATGCAATCTATTTGGAATACGTTCAAGTTAAAACATAGCCTAATCCTTAACACCAGAACATATTTTGCTACGCTAACGACAGAAAACATATTTAATTGAAAGTTTAGCTCCGAACGCCTATCAATCGTTTGTTCTATTCAACGGAAAGTTGCAAACCCAATAAAATGTGTGTATACATATGGAGAATCGGAATATATATGCATAGATATATTTACATTGTGTATTTTAGTCTATGATAATTATATACATATTATTATATATTTAGCAATTGAAAAAGTCGATAAATTATATATTAACAAAGTTATGTGTGTTCTGTTTTAAATATTTTATCTAATAAGTATCTATAGATATTTCCCCAAGGCCACCTAGAAGAAAACGGAAGCACTCTGCCACTTTTCTTCTGGGCCAACATTACGTATACGCAGTGTATACAACTGAGCCTCCTGTTTTCTTTTGTTTGGCTTAACATTTCCATTAGTCACTGGGGCTTGTTTGTGCTTCATTATGCATATTTGCACTATCAGCAACTGCAATAACAACGACGGGATGGCTTGTTTATTACTATAACTTTGTATTTTTCCCACCATCAGTTTTGCCGGCAAAAGCGGCAGGAAAAACAAAGAATCGACTTTGCATTTAGGTTCATTGACTTGGCCGGTGTGTGAAAAGGTAGTGCGATGTGGGTTGACTTAGGCCCATGATCGGGAGGTATTATTGTGGTCTGCCGACTCGTGTTGCTGCTGCTGAACTTTTGTCAGCACTGCATACGTGTCTTAAATACACAAGTTCGAACTGATGGAAAAAATACATACGCATGGCAAACAATTGCAGTAGAAATTGCATTTGTTTTATTACCGCAAAATGAAAAAAAAAAACAAAAAGGCGGAAAATTTGTTATTGTGAGCTTTTCATAGCGTGTGCGTTTACTGCATTTTTAATTATTTTTTAGCGAAAATGTTTTGAATTTCTTTGCCTCCTATTTTGCTATAATTATTTTGTATGCTGGTTGCCTTTGTAGCACTTTGTGCGCTAAGCAGGTTAAAAAGGTTTATTGACTTCTGAGCTGCACTTTGTTAATTATTTTTGTATTTGGCCAATTGTTTTTAGTCGGTTGGACTTTATTGCAAAATCGGTGAGAATTTTCCAGAAGCTTAGCCAAGTTCGAAACCCAGAGGTGGCGATTGAAAAATTGCAAAATTGCGAATCGAAAAGTGGAAAGAAAACTCCAAAAGCATTGCGCATGCGCAACTTGATTGAATCTCGTTCGCACCCCCCGCTCCCCCCGCCGATTGTAAATTGTTAGCAAATTTCATTGTAAATTAAAAAAACCAACACCATTAATTATGACATCGATTTGGATCGGGTAGGCACAATTATTAATAAGCTGGGAAGGCCATACGCTGGGTTTTATTGGAAAATTCTAAATAGTTTAAGCTTAAGATATAATATTTAATAAATATATTTCTTTAAATTTAAGATTTTTAAATATTTTAAGTTCAAAAACGTTATCCTTTTGAAAGGGTATGGACGGCATGGCTACAACTGGAGCTGCAACCTGTCCAGCTGCCGGTTAGGATGTTGCAACTCCCCTGGAGCTCGCCTCAGATCGGCTGGGCCCGCATTTTCGCATTTTGTTTTGGCAAGCAGCTTCAGGTCATTGATCCAGTGGGCTGTTGGTAAATAAAACTATTTACTTTTTACACGAACGGGTGCAGGCGGGCCCGCACAATAATCTTGGGAATTTGCCAGGTCCAGGCCAGGCCAGGCCCTGTACCGGGCAATACGAAAACCCCCCTTAACTTCTTCGGGCGTTTGCCCTCGGCGGGGTTTCGCTTGAGCGGCTCCATCTTCCAGCGGCTAATGTTATGCATATTGGCCAAATTAGATTTCGAGTTATTTCTTTCTACACGGTTTTTAGGGGTTTATTGGCAATCGGCTTAGCATAAATTCGCACCTTTCAATTGTTTATGTTTACTTGCTTTGGCTTTGGCTTAAATTTGGTTTTCGAATTGTAATCGGGTTTTGCCTCGGTGTCTCGGTGTCTCACCGGTTTGTTTGTTTTGTCCATCTGTTGTTGCCCATTAAGTGGATCTACGGATCGTATCGTATCCGTGCGTATTTTTACCGCTGACGTAGTGTCAGCGTAGTGGTTTGCCTAGACCCAACTACCACCCATTGACGTGGTCCACTCATCCGTCTCATGTCCGTCCGGGTGACCTTTGCGGCTACATACTCGATCTTGTTAGCTCATTGTGTCTGCTGGTTTTCGATCCGATCGATCGATTGATCAGCGCTCCCATGAATGGGCCAGTTTTGCATTGAGAGCTCAGCTTGGACCATTTCCAAGTGAAATCTATGAAAGTTGAACCTATGAAGCCTCTGGCAATTGCGCCAAGCGATCTCTCACTTGAAAATTCAGTTTTGAGGCCGCTGATATTGTATTGGCTTAGATAACTCATAAAATTGTCTGAAACTATTTCTATAAATATTTATAAAACTCGTTGTTTAAATTTAGATTGGCATAGAGACTGCATTTGGTTGACAACAAACATTTAAAGTTTCTAGAATTTACCAGAAACGGATAATGGTTCTAGTATTTGGCAATTATTAGATATTTCTTGCATTCTATTCCCAGAACTATATTTTGGTAAAATTTTTAACAGGTTTAAGGACTATATTTCAAATCCCACCCTCTTCAAAAAACCTCTAAAAAGCTCTAATAGTTTTCAAAAACCACTTTTTTGATTCTGGAAACAATAGATTTCATAAGTATTAATTTTAGTTAAAAGAAATATTAAATATTTTTGTAAATCTTTTATTTTGTAAATATTTTTTATCACAATAACTTAAGCTCTAAATGGGTGGCAGGCAATGGGGCAACACCCAAAAAAAAGTACAAAATAAATGGATCAATGACAGAAACTACATAAATATTAGGTAGAAAAGAACAGTTAATCGCTTGGATTGTGATGTGGGTGAAAGTTTAAAGTACATTGTTTATGCTGCCTTTGGTTCGCTACTTTGCAGAATCGAAGGAAAAGCAGGCGCCTTTGGCAACAAATCGTCTGACGCGCTGGGGAGCTCTCTTCCTCACATTCCCTCACAGGTTGCCATGCAGTCCTTGTAGCTGGGGAAATTGTTCTCGTTGCCATCGCATCCGCCAAACTTGAACTCCACGCATTTCTTCTGCTCCGGATCGTAGCGCCACCGCGGGATCAGAGCCCGGCAGACACCCTTGCGGGCCGGCATCAGGCAGAACTGCTCCGGATGCGTATTCCGACCAGTGTTGGCCACATCGTCCAGGGAGATGGCATCAAAGAAGTCGCTCACATCGTCGTACAGGTCCATGGGTTTCGCCTCACTGGTGGCCGCGAGCAGGAGAAGCACCACAGCTAGTCCTAAGCTGGCCACTCCAAATGTTTTCAATTGTCCGCGCATTTTGTGTGTAATTATTTTATAGATTCGCGTTTCTCTTTCACTTGTTCACCTGGCGGCTGGAGATACTTAAATGGTGCCGCTTCGGATCTAGCTTTTGTTTTATACAAGCCTCAGACCTCTGACGTGACCGATGGCGCGCAAATCGGTGTCGGGGGATCGGGGTGTTGGAGGTGGCGATTGTTCCGAGCGGCCAAGAGACTCTGCAAAACCGTCATGTTGAGCTTTTAATTTGGCTTAAAATAGTCGCTCTTAAGTTGACTCTTTAACTGATATAAGATAGAGATAAAAGAGATTTAAATTACTCCATAAATGCGGGTATCAAAAACTTTAACTTTGTTGTTTAATACACATAATTTCTGTGCCGAATAAGGATTATAGTTTAAACTTTAAACTAATCAATATTATCAATAATTATGGAAACTATGCATATTTAAAAAGTTTTTAATTCAAATGAAAGGAGATTCAAAAAAACTTGATTAATGGTAATGATATTCTTGTTAAATGGTTAAGCTATTGGTTTTTCAAATAAATAAACTCGATTTTCTGCTCAAAAATATTCAAATTTTTCAAAAATGAATGTTTTTCTATAAATCTGGCAACTCTTGCATCGAGTATCGAATAACTATCATTCTACAACACTGGTTCATCTTCTTCTTCAGCAACATACGATCTGGCGCCGAATCTGTTTCAATTACAATTGTAAATTGTAAATTGTAAATTATAAATTAAAACTATATTAAGATGGGGCAGGATTCCATTTTACAGTGGGTGCGAAAGCTGGGGGAGAAGGGGCCCCGAAGTGAACTGGAATTACTTATTCAAAATACTCCAACAAAAAAGGTGGGACGACTTGTGCACTTAGCGTCCTTTGTCATTGTTTTTAATTTAATTTGTTTCGATTAGTTAATAGAGACTCTTAATGAGACAATGGCGCGCAGCGAGGGAATAACCTTTTGGAACTACCTCCTCCTGGGTTTTGTTTCCAACAGCGAAGAGTCCAGGCAGAAACGATTCGCCTGCGTCCAGAGTTTCATGGACGGACTTCGTTGTGTGGAGCTGAGTTACAAGCAGACATTCGACCTGATCACGCGTCTCTCTCAGGATCTGTCCACCTTTCCCTCCGAACAGCTGGCCTGGATTGTGGAGCACTGCGTGGACGGAATGCGACAGGGAGATGCCAAGTGTGTGGGCTGGAAGGACCTGTTGCCGGATGCACTTTCCCTGCTCTTGGGGAGGCCGAGGTTTGTGGTAAATGGGATTGGATTAGATGGACTTGAGTATAGAAACAACACGGTCAAAACTATTTCGACAATGCAATGGCCATCCACGATCTTAACGCCAATTGCTGACATGCTTAAGTAAGTTTTTAGTCCTTAAAATCCCTTGATGGATTACTTTTCTAAGCTTTCTTTCTATTGTAGAACTATGAATCTCAGCAATGCAGAACTTCTGACGGTTCTGAACAAGTTTTCGGCCGCTCTGCAGGAACTGTCCCCCATGGAACTTCCAGCCCTCTGCTTCCAGCTTTTTTCAATGTGCAACAGTGCTTCGCAGCTCATTATGCCTCTATTGGCGCTGGAGAAGTACTTTCATCGCAACTTTTACAAGCGTCTCTTTTCTGATATGTGCAGTAATTCCACCAATTTTGATAGCATAGGTTAGTATGCCTCTATCCTCCAAAAAGGTTGGAGTTTTTAAAACTATATCCCTATGTATTTAGATTCTTTTTCGGACAACGAGCTCCGTGAGGCGGAGGAAACCATTCTACACCATTTGAACTACTGTACTATGTATAAGCTCAACGAGCAAAATTTGGTTATTATGCTAAGGGTAAATTTTAAATCAAGATCTACATATAAATTAGATATTTTTCACAATTGTATGACATATTGCAGAACTTTTCGCATATGCCAGATGTAGTTTTGACGCCCTTTATGCTAAGTGCCATCATTTCCATGACCAGTATTAATCGGGATCCCGAATCTGCCCGAAACTCTCATTCAATTTTGCTGCCTTTCTTGCGGAATGTCATCAACAATAACGAAGAGGAACGCACCTTGGCAGACTACTCAGTATGGTATCGGGATACACTGCAGCGGAAACAAGTCGACTTGCAACAGGTGTTCAATGTGCTCATCGACCAGAACAAAGATGGCAAAGATGTCATTACCCCGGGACTTGTCCACCTAGTATTTTCGCTGCTCAAGTCGCACTCGACAAAGTTGCACACTTTGGCCATAACTTTTCTTACAAAATTTATTCGCAAGCGTTTCATATTTGGTCAGGGGATAATAAAGCTTGTTTCCGAGTGGATGATAGTCTTTCAAGATCAGAATCAGTTTTCAGGTGGGTAATGTATTATTATTACTTACTTTGCATTAATGTGTTATTATTCCAGAGTGCCTAACGCTCTTAAGTGTTGCGGATACGTTTACAGTTTCAGAATGTTCAAAGACCATTGAGACGGTTTTGGAGCACATGCAATGGGTTAGTTTTAATAATGATTTCTGATGATTATGTGTAGTAACACTGACTACTCCTTTATTAGCTTTCCGGAGAGCAAGCCATGCGTATGATGAACTTTATATTACCGCTCCTAAAAATATCTAATCGTGTTCGAGATGCTCTGATTGATGTACTTTGCAAAGCCATGAGTTCCAGGTAAGTGAGGGTTAATCTTACAACTTTTCATTCAATAATTTTGCTTCTAGTTGCATTCAGAAACGTCGCATGGCAATCTATGGGTTCTGCATGATTCTGAAGCAGTTGAACAACAGCAACGCGGCTCGTCAGACCTCCAGCGCTACTAGCTATTGCACACAGCATAGCATCTCTGGATACTCCATGATGTCCCAGAGCACATTTGGAAGTAGGAGCAACCCGCAAAGGAATTTCGACATGCTGACGCTTGAAATCATTGGTTTGCTGAGGAATTGCCTTCAGCAACAATTTGAAATACGTTGTACGCTTTATGAAAGTGAGTATAAAATACTACAGCATCCTTACATGAATTTCAGCCACTTCTTGTGAACAATTGTATTTTTAGATCTTCAAAGAGCTGTGGAGCTGAATGCCAAGCTCGTAATCCATGTTCTCCAAGTCATCGATTGGCATTTTAGGAGTTTTTTTGATACTCCTTCTGAAGAAGATGTTTTAGATAACTTGGACACGGTCTTCCGTATTCGCTACGATAACCTGGTTAGCGCCAACGATGACCAACACATGGAAATTCAACTGAAAGATAATCTCGGAAGACTCATTCAGTTTGTAGGCAACTGTCTGGCCATTTTCGAACGGGCTCCGACAGGCTACGATGCACGAGAGATGAACCGGCTTTTGAACCTTTGTGTGCAGCGGATGGTGGACAATAGACTTCCCCTAGAAGACACTGTAAGTACTTCTGTAGCTTTGATAATAAAACATCTAAAATAATGACACATTTCCACTCTCAGTCACCTCCAGCCACGCACCTAAAGTGTGCCCTCGTGTTGCAGCAAATGAATATAATCGAGGGAATCATTTCTCACCTGTTGCTATCCTCCAAACCCAGCAATGAACAAATATCTCACATTTTACCACTTTTTAAGATGCATACCAAGCTTACTGAAAATCATAAGGCTTTGGCAGGTGCTTCCAAAAAGGCTCACAAACAATCAAAGCAGGGCACTAACACTGAAAGCAGCAATATTACATTGAATGGCGTTCAGGTTAAGAATATTTGTCCGCAGCCGGAAAACATTTGGGATCTGACTATATTGGAAAAATTGCTCCATCTTTTGCTTGAGTAAGTGACTTGAAAGATTACTATTTGGCACGAAGATTAACTTAGCAAAACCATTACCTAAACAGCGATGTAGTTGCCTTTGCTGCTCCGGAAAAGACTGTTCTGCTGCGGTCCCACCAGCCTCTGGTTCAATATGTTCTGCAGATCTGCGCCAAAAAAGTGCAATCCATTCGACAGGAACCAGATTACAAGCAGCTATCTTACAGTAAGCGGACCCTAAAGCAACTGACTGATATTACCAAAGTCATATATGAACGCTGCATCCGTCGGCTGCCAGAGTTGTGGAAAAATTTTGACATGCAGAGCTCGGCACTAGCTGCCGAGTGTTTTATGGAATGCCTGCGAACTGCCCACGAGATTTATCCGAAGAAATTCAGTGATTTTGTAAAGGGATTTGGTGAGAAAACTGCACTGCATTTATAAAAATATTTCATAATTATTCTGCGGTCCATCATTTTCAGACATGGCAACTTTGACCAAGAACAAAGAATCCGTTCTCGTCATCCAGGATGTCTTGGATGCGTTTATGGAAGAGTACGGCAGTGATGAATCGATTTGCAAGGATGAGTTCGTAGCGAAACTACCCATTTGGCTCTTTGAGGCACTGGAGATTATGTTGGATCACATTCAGTACGATGAACGGTTAGCCACGGACTCATACACTTGGCTCTTGAACTTTTGTTGCAACAACGAGATCTTGAATGCCGACATGGGCCTGGTTCATAGAATCCTTTTCGTTCAGCGACAGAAAACACACCTGGGACCATTTTTTGACAATATCGCCAAGCAATTGGGGAGTGTACTCGGCGCCTTAAACGATGACGTGCCTGTAGATTCCGTAGGTCCGAACCTGAAGTCCATAAGCATCGTGACTGTGGAGAGTTGCTTACAACATCTGTACACTGCTGTCCAAAAGCAACTGGCAGATGTCGATTACTTTGTGACGAAAGCTAATAATTTAAACTACAAATGCCAGATTGTCCCTGAATCTGACCAAATATACTGGCGTGGCAACCTGGACGTAATGGATCGTTCCATATGCACTCGAATCATTCACATCTCGAGGACTTTGCTGGCGCTCACCAACGTCTGCATTCCCCTGGGGGCTTCCATGGACGGTCTTCTGAAACTACTGATCCAGCTCTACACCTGTATGAAGAACCTGACGAAACACTTTCTGTCTTGCTGCTCCTCGGATCCGAGCAACACAAGTATTCGCAACACAAAGTAAGTAAAATCCTTAAATATTCCTAAACCTTTAATAACCTTTGCTTTGCTCCAGATTCGAACTTCTGCTGCGGGATGTGGGAAAACAGCTGCCTACTAACATATATGAGCTAATTAACTACATCGAAGCAAATGCCATAGACGAGGAAGCTCAGCAGCATCTCAAAAAGCGAAAGGTTCAGGCCGAGCGGGCGAAAGTTCTGAGGGAGACCCGAATGATTCCCAAGGTTATAATGGTTATTGAAGACTTCAATAAGCATATAATTCTGCTTTCAAAGAAAACAAAGGCTCAGAACAGGCTGACCGATTACTTACACTTTGGTACCATGCGCGACTTCGACATTAAGTCGACGGATCTAAAGGCGGCTATTGAACGCAGTATTTCAGATGGCCGTAACATTTCGGTGGACGAAAGCCATGCGGAAGAGGATGAAGACGACGATGCTCAGTCATGTACGTATCCGGAAGAGGTTGAAGATGATGAAGATGAACCAGTCCAAGTAGAGGAAAAAAGCCAGCGCCGGAGACGCGTCCTTAGCACCGATTCGGAGGAGGCTCAACCTAAACGTAAACGGGGTCGCAAGCCGGCTGAAAAGCCAAAGAGTCCAGTGCCAGCCAACGATGTTGAAGAGGAAGCACCAAGCTCCTTAAAAACGGTACGTTCCAAGAAGGACAAAAAGAAACCGACACGACCGGTACAGGAGGAAGTTAATAGTGATGGGGAAGAACCAGTCAGTACTTCAAAACCTGCACGTTCCAAGAAGGATAAAAAGAAACCGACACGGCAGAAGGACATGAATATTGATGGCGAAGAACCGCCAGCTAAGAAAACAAGAGCGTCTAGGACTCGGCCTTCCGTGGAAGAACTCATAAGTGATGAAGATGAGCAACCAGCTGAAAGACCAGAATCGTCTAGGGCTTCGGTTGAAGTCCTAGAAAGTGATGAAGAAGAACAGCCAGCTAAAAAAACAAGAGCATCCAGGACTCGGCCTTCAATAGAAGAATTGGGAAGTGATGACGAAGAACTACCAGTTAAAAACACAAGAGCATCTAGGGCTCGGACTTCAGTAGATGAAATGGAGAATAATGACCAAGAACAGCCGGCTAAAAAATCAAGAGCGCGTGGTTCTCGGGCTCCACTGGAGGAAACTAATGAAGACACTTCGTCTAAGAAAGCAAAAGAGACTCGAAAACCCATAGAACCTGTTGCAAAAGAAAAGCCTTTAATTAGAGTTCGCCTGGGTCTCTTGAGGTCTGGGAGGTCTAAACTAGATTGATACACTTTTTGACAAAATATTGATGGTTTTGTTTGCTACATATAAATATTTGGAACTTTAAAGATAGAGGCCCATTTTTAGTACTTTAGTTCTACTAAAACTTCCATGTAAAATAATCTGAATAAAATGTAAAAGTAATCAAATGTTTTGGTCATTTTTATGAATGGTGGAGAATCGATCTACAAATCGTTTAAGGTACTCCGTTTGGGAATCGGATAAGAATTGGAGAAGATATAGCCATCGCAGTGGACCCTATAGGGGAATACCCCATTTTCAAGGGAACCCATCAGGAAAAAAGGAAAAAAAATCTGAAAAATATTTTTTCTCAGGATTTTGATGCAGAATGGTGGAGAATCGATCTACAAATCGTTTAAGGTACTCCGTTTGGGAATCGGATGAGAATTGAGGAAGATATAGCCATCACTGTGGACTCTATAGGCGACTATATCCTATAATATTGAAGATAGAAAGTTGGAAGTTCCTATAGATTTTATTTTGGGCTATATGACCATACCATCCGACCTACCAAATTTAATTTGGTAGAACAGTCTTTGTTTGGTTTCACGGATCGATCAATAAAATAAAACCGGTTCAGATATATAATATAACCATCGCACATGCTTATAAATATAATTATTTATTTGTTTAAACTTTAAATCAAAATCTATATACAAGTAACATCATTTATATTCATGCTGGCTAATTGTACTGAAAATTAAAGGATATTAGTAAGTTTTATGGGTTTTTGGGAAATGTCCTACTTACATGTTGCGTATGACCATGTCCAGAAACTATGGTGCTTCCATCGGGGCCTACAGAGACGGTTCGCCCATCCGGACGCCTCCATACCGAAACATCGTCATTCCAAACGCCAGCCTGATCATCGCGAGCCACAAAGTTCTCACCTTGGACGCGGCCATCGTTGATGCTGCGACTTCTCCTTTGTATGACAAATCCTCCGGGGCCTACGTCCACAGTCCGACCAGGACGCTCCACATGAAACTGTGGACTACGACGATCCCTTGAGACAACAAAGCCATCGGAACCATAATCCACTGTGCGTCCAGGACGCTCCACATGAAACTGTGGACTACGACGATCCCTTGAGACAACAAACCCATCAGATCCGTAATCAACCGTTCGACCAGGACGCTCTACATGGAACTGAGGGCTACGTGGTCTGCGCTGGGCATAAACGACGGGACTGGGTGCGTGAGGGACTGCCACCGGGCCAGGGACTAAGGGACCAGGACCGCTGATAGTGTGGGTACCCGGTCCTCCGTTCTTTCGGTGCAAATATGTGTTTCCCTGCTCATCTGTGTAGATGTGCTCCCTTGGCGAGGATGAGAGTTGGAACTGGCCACCCACTCCTGGCACTTTGTAGGTTCCATCGTTTTGGCCTCTGATGTAGACCTGGTTGCCGGGAACACCGAAGACGTGAGGACCCGTTTGTCTCTCAGGCCTGTGCTGGCCATTGGCTGCTGGGGGATAGCAGTGTCAATACCTACTAGGGGGAAGCAACGGCTAGAAGTTACTCACCAACGCAGCAAACAGCTCCAACGAGCAGTACGAGTATTCCAAGACAATGCATTGCTACCTATGTATGTTCTCCACCGAAAGCTGGGCTCTAACTAACTGGCCTAACTCGCTCGTGGTATTTATAAGTAGCTGCGCAGTAGCCGAAATTCAGGTACTCATCGAATTAGCGAAAAAGTCGAAAAATAAAATCCCAATCGTCACCGACGATGATAAGAGATCGGGCGGGAATTTCAGAAGAAACCGAACATATTGACCCACCAAATCGCATCCACGTGCAGGCCAGCCTTCATAGCTTTGACAAATAAGAACCAGTTATTTTTTTAATGATAAGACATAAAACGTTATTTCTTTCAATGTTTTGAACGTTTGTTACAAAGATACACAAATAAAATACCAGAAGCACAAGAGAAAATGAAACACATTGAAACCAAGTTAAATAGATGAATGTCGCGGTCATCGGTCATCGGGTTGGGGTGAAGTTTGTACTGACGATTACTTTGATTATGCATTTCGTCGAATTGACATTAGGTTGGTCTCAGACCTATTCCTCCGGCACCTTCCACTGCAGTTGCTTTCCCCGCTCGTACAGGTTCTTCAGCGCGTTGGCGAACTTCTTTTCCTCCTGGAGCTTCAGGTAGTGCTTGTATAGCTGTAAGGTGGTCCGAGCATCTTCTATGGAGTCGTGCGTCTCGGATTGAATTTTTGTTCCTGTAATACAAAGTTCAACATCTTACCAGAACGATCATTATAATTCTGTTGGTACATACCAAAAAAGTGCCAGGCCAGGAATCTCAGCGATACCATTCGATGGTGTGGCAGGTGGAACAAGTGCACCGTATCTATTATTTGCTCAGAGGGCACATAGATGTTGATTACCCTGAAATCATTCTTCAGGCCATGTCCCACAAAAATAACGCCCACATCCACCAGATACTTGAGTTTCTGGTAAGAGTACTTCAAGGCAGTCAGCCGCTTGTTACTAAAGTTAGCATCCAAGTCGCCAGGCTTAATGCCAGAGAACTGCGTTAGATAGTCTACGACCTTCTCCTGGGTGGATATATAATCGTCCATGAAAGGAACACCCTCTTGAGATCCTTGTCTGTTGAGGAAATATATAATGGAGGATAGAGTAGAGACAAAATGGTCATTAAGATGGCTACCTACCCCCGAATACAAGAAATACGAGCAACACTCATGTGACATGGCTTGATGGTAGCTGTTTTGCCATCCGGACGAATCTCATTCTCTTCCGGATTCAGTGTCACGAATTCGGCATCCATGGCGACAAGGTCACCAGACTGAGGCATTTCGTTCGTCTGCAATGGTTTCAGTGTGGCATCCGTGCTCCCGTTGCTTGGTGTGGGATTTGTCACATCCTAGAAACAAATGAGATTCAGTGATGGCTTTTACAAGAGGCAACGAGGAAGTCCTCACCTCCAAAAAGGGGTTGGTTAGATTACTAGCCGTGTCGGAGCTACTCTCTGAAGGAAGAGGTTCCTCGCTTTCTGTTGCAATCGAATCTGTGGAGCTTGCAGAATCCGTCTCATCTTCCACTCTCATGTAGAACAGAACGCATGGAACCTTCCAGTCCAGAGTAAACCACACCGACTCTTGCGGCGAGACAGGAGAAATGCTATAAAATACAAAAATTACATCAATTTTATTCCTAATCACACCAGAAATTCTATAACCTTGACCCACCTGAAATCATTAAAGATGTACCATTGGTTCTGGGGTTCGTCGGGAGACTCGGCGGCCGCCATCTTCATGACATGGTATTGCCTTTGTACATTAATCAAAGACACGAGGTTCTTTTGAGTCCCGTCATCCACTTGGCAAACCACAGCGTGCAGAGCGTATGTGCGATTGTTGTCGTCTTTGAAGATGGGAGGTTTCTCGGTCTCCTCCTCCTGTTCTGTTTTGGCTGTGCTGACTTCCGATGGGGTTTGCACCAGTAGCTCTCCTTCCTCGCTGAAACCCATGGTGAAGCTCAAGGGGAACCAAGACTTTTGACGTCCGATGGGCGAGCTATTAGCATTGTTTGATTGGCTTGTGTGTGAAGGCGACTTTCTGAAAGCCGAAAAAAACATTTTTTACCATTTCCGATTACAAGTTTAAGGGAAAAACTAACCGGTCTGGGTGCATGAAGTGACAATCACTCCGAGAACAGTTCGCTCCATAGCGACAGGGCTTGCTGGTGGTCAAAGAAGAAGCTACTTCGGCAGAGGGCTTTTCATTACAGCGGTTTAGTTGTCGCTTCAGGAAGGTCAAGTCCTTCTCATTATTGAGACCGCAGTTGATGGCCAGGGTTTGAGGCAGAGCGGTGACCTGACATGACATTCAATTTCAGTAATTTTGAGGAAATACTCATAATATTACCAGAGAACTCACCTTTACGATTTGATTTGTTGGTGAGAATTTCTTGCAGCTCTCGCAAAAGGCCTGGATGCTTTTCTCTGAACATAGAGACCGCTTTAAAATAGTTCCGAAACTGAAATACTGCTCACTATCTTTGATGTGGGTGGGGTATGACATATTGCAGGCGAGCAGAATGTTTTCCTTCGACTTCTCCACATGGCATTTGATGCACCGGTTAACGCAAATCTGTTTGGTGCCGAAGATCTTACTTATTTCAGTCTCTGCATTAATCTTGCTGCGCTCCCGGTCCTCATCCTTGGAAGTCTCATCTAAAAAATCCATTAAATACAAAACCCATTCAAATAACATCCTCCATCCTTATATACGCACCACATATGGAATCAAAGAGTTCCGAGGAGCCACTTGTTTCACCTGTGGCCGTGGTGTCGGCTAAAACATAAGCATAGTTGGTTATTTTTTCAAAAAGTAGAACATTCTTGTTACCATTCAACGATGTTTGCACAGATCCGCTTGAAGCGGACGAGTTCTTGCTGGAGTCGAAGATTTCGTAATGCATTTGATGCAGAATGAATCGGTTCCAGTTCTATTGGCGTGCATATTGTATTAGCGAAATGAAAAAAGCAAAGCATATTAGCTACATGCCTGTATCAGAGTTATCAGGTTGACATTGGAGGAGCAGTCCGTCAGAATCAAGCCCAACGCCGAGGCCTCCGGAACCGTGCGAAAAGATCTCAAGAAATTGCTAGCCTGGCACGGCGATGAAGCTTAACAAAAACCGAATGTGAATGGTAGGCAGTAACAAAAGTCTAGAAATGAGGTCTTACCGGTGCTCTTATCCAGCATGTGGAACAGAAAACCGAGTTCGCAGGACAAGCAAAACTCCTTCGAACAGGAATGTTCAATAAGCTTCACGCGCAAGGGATCCGTAAAGTACAGAATCTATAAAAATAATAATAGTAAGTAGTCTAAAGACATTACAGTTTTAGATAACACCCACTTGAAGCATAGCGTTGCAATAAGAGTTGGGCAACGTGGCCTCCAGTCCAGCGAAGCACGTCTGATTATGCTGCTCAAAGTCGAAATCTTGGGTGCCAAGCTTCGTATATTTTAATTCGACCTTGCGATACCGCCGTGGAATGATTTTAACGCCGTTTTCTGCTTTAACAGCAGCCACAGTACCATTACCGTTTGTGCTACTAGCGCTTCCCTGCTCGAGCACGTAGGGAATCTGATTCCGACGGGCAGTGCGCGGGTTTGGCGAATATCCGATCGGACCCTGCATTTTCATGTTGTTCAACACCTCGGGCTCGATGGTTTTGGGTCTGTGGTAATGGTACCGCAACAGCTCCTCCGGCCAGTCCGAGAACCACTGTGTTCCTGTCGTCAGATGTGGCAGCATAACTGAAGACAGCGGAAAATTGGTGTCTGAGAGAGGTACCATCGGCAGGGGCGGCACGGCGTCGGCGAACTCCGTGTTGCGCGAGAACGGGTTGAACTGTGGCTGAGGTGTTTGTACAGCAGCAATCAAATTGATGTGACCACTCTGATCGCCGAAGGCCATGGCCTGCGAGGAGGAGCTGATGTCGAAAGTGAGGCACTGACTGCCGTTGGTATTGATCTGGTACATCGAGACACGCGGCTCGCTCAGCTCTACAGTGTCTACCAGCTGGATTTGGCCGTAACTGGACACAACGGCCAGTCGCGAAGTGAGCGACGGCAGAAACTGAAGCATTTGCGGATCGATCAGCACCTGGATGGGAGATATCTGGCGAAGCATTCGCAGGTCATAGACCATGAGGAATCGATCGACGGTTAGGTTGTTCTGTCGGCCACTGTACCCGCAGGAGATAAGCAGGTTGCCCTGGACGCTGAAATCTGACAGCCCGTTGGTGTGTGTCTTGATGGTATGCTGCACCGCCAGGCTATTAAGGTCCCGCAGAGTCACCGTCCCAAACTGGTCGCCGGCAAACAAGAAGCGAGAGTTCTTGCGCAGCACAGTGCAGCCAGCGGCGCCCACGTGCTCCAGCCTGGTCTCCTTGAGCGTGCGGAGGTCGAAATCGATCAGCTCTTCCTGTAATCCCGCCATGACAAGGCGGTTCGGTGACAACTGCAACATGCACACCATCTCCGTCATGTTGTTGGATCTATAAGAGAAAAACAACGATGGAAGAAGGAATAAGCACAAGTTTTCCCCTATCACATACTTATGGGTAAATTTGGGCAAACCCCTTCGGATTTGGTGACGCAGCGAGGTCTGGGTCAATGCCAGCACTCCGGAATCGAGCGTGGTTATCTGGCGAACGATGTCACAGGGATGCACCTGGAACGAAGTGTACTTCTGCATCGAGCTGGTGTAGTAAGAGGTGACATGGCCCTGAAATGCAAAATATAATGATTAAATACATATCTATTGCTAGAAGCAGCCACTTACTCCCTGGTTGCCCATCCAAAGCAGCTCTTCGTAGTCGTCGAATGCAACTGTGGAGACGCCGAAATGTTCCCCGCCATCGGCGAACACGGGCACCAGTTCCACATAGTCTGGCTCGGTATTGCCGATGTTGAAGCCATTGAAACTGGGGGAAAATTGTCCGGATCCTCGAGCTGATCCCGCGTCGTAAACACCTGGCGAAACGTAAACACAAAACAAAGGAGAAAGCTTAGCTACGTGCGCTTGTTTGTTTATACGTATCAGATAAGAGGGACTCTCACGTACTCAGTATGTCCTCAGGGGCCCCGATTGGATCGGTGCCGCAATAAACGTAATCCATTTACTTATCCGTGCTCGCCTGTGTGTTTAATATTTCGATTTGCAAATTTTACTTCTAAATTTCTAGCCGTTTTCGTTTCTTAGCTACCGATGACACTATCGGTAGAGATGTCAGGGCAAATACCGATACTATCGCGCCTTACGAAACACGAAAAGTGCCACTTCTGCAATGCTACGTACTTTGGGATCCGCATGCAAGACACTTTTTAAAAACCCACTGGGAAATCGAAGAATGGCCGCCCTGCAGCAAATCGTGGACAACAATGAGCGCGCTCAGGCCCTGCTCGACTCAATTAAATCCGAGGTAGGTAGTGGCACCTATTCAGTGACGTAGTTAACCTCTTGTCGGCACAGATGAGCGGAATCCAGCAACAACTTGTTCAGCGCAAGAAGCAGGAACTGATCAAGGAAAACGCCCAACTGGCCAAGGAAATAGAGTCGGCTCTGGCGCAGCTAGTACGATTGGAACTACAAAACGGAAAAACCCAGATTGCGGTGCCCGGCTCCCGTGGCTTGTGCACCAGTGCTCCAGCGGCTCCGCCTGCGACAAGCGAAAAGCCTCCAGCAGAAGCTCCAGCGCCCAAGACCGCCAAGGAGCCCAAGCCGGAAAAGAAGGCCAAGGACAAGAAGCCAGCAGCAGAGAAGCCCGCTGCCGTTCCTGAAGCTCCAGTAGACGTTGGTCGTCTCGATCTGCGCGTCGGTAAGATCGTGGAGGTGGGCCGTCATCCCGACGCCGACAGCTTGTATCTGGAGAAGATCGACTGCGGCGAGGCGGCACCGCGAACCGTTGTGTCCGGCTTGGTAAAGTTCGTGCCACTGGAAGAGATGCAGGACCGACTAGTAGTGGTCATGTGCAACCTGAAACCGGCCAAAATGCGCGGTGTTACCTCCGAAGCTATGGTGATGTGCGCCTCCACTCCGGAAAAGGTTGAGGTCCTTAGCCCGCCCGCCGGAGCTGTTCCCGGTGATCTGGTCTACTGTGAAGGATATCCTCGCCAGCCGGATGCCCAACTGAACCCCAAGAAGAAGATCTTTGAGGCGTGCGCCCCCGATCTGAAGACGAATGACGCCCTGGTGGCCTGTTACAAGGGAGCTGCGCTCCATGTTCCTGGCAAGGGTAACGTAGTAGCCCAAACCTTGAAGAACGTCAGTGTGAAATGAGCCAATAAACCAAACATCGCCACCTACATAGATAGATTGCTCAGTCCTTATCAGGTATATTTAAAGGGTGTAGGGTTAACTCAAAGGTGGAACTGTCTTCCTTATCAAGATGTGCATTGGATTGGATTGGATTTCGACTAAGGATTGTAACTCGACAGTTTTATTGCACAAGACAGCAGTACATAACATCGGATTTTTATTAACAACAACGTCTATCTTATGTGCATAGAAAAGAGTATAAACGTATAAATATTCTCCACGTACTTGGCTCGAGCCGATTTATACGGCGCTTTAGCGTTGACGTTGATGTGGAGCATGGGTGCGGAATATGGCATTGGAATCAGTTTCGACCACTATTGTCTTGGTTAGTATGTCGTACGCGGTACGGTTGTTCTTGAAGAAGATCATAACCACGCATATGGGGAAGAGCAACGTCATGACCAGGTTTTTGGCTAGGGCCCGGGCAAAGGCCCGCATCAATGTGGGTGTCTGGGCGGGATAGATCAGAGCTCGCAACGGCTCACGCTGTGGCTGGAGCACGAATTGGGGCAGAGCTGGAGCCTGGAGCGGCATCACCGCCTCCACATAGTGTATGCGAATTTTCATTAATGACTTTCCGGGCGTGGCTCCGTTGTAGAAGACCGTCCAGAGTGCTTCGTAGCAGCAGACGGTTATTTTTGTGAGGAGTTCAATCAGCAGCAGGTCGGACGACATTGTTATGAAGTCCAGCGAGATATCGAAGAAGTTAATAAACAAATCGTCCTCATCCAAGGTGCGCCGCATCATCTCCTTGTCAAACTCCAAGTCGAAAAGGTTCACAACGCCGAATGTAATGATGATCTTCAGAATGAAAAGAATAAACACGTCGATGGCCTCCGCCACGGCACGTTTCCAAAAGGGTGCCACAACGTACTCGTAGCCGCCAATGCGATGGATAATATCAAATTGTTGTGCCTCGTCGAGCACACGGAATCGGTTGAAAGCTGGAGGAGCCTGGGGTGGCCCGGTTGGTGGAGCGACGGGTGACGGAGTCCCCTGGGCGGGAATCGCCGGGCTTGCTGGCAGTTGACCCAAGCTGGCTGGGTGACTAGCGGATGTCTGACCCTGGAAGAGCTGCGGGTAGTTGGCCATCAGGTAGTATGGAAACATGGTCATGGCGTTCTGGGCAATCGAAGCTTGTTTCGCCCATTCCGCCAGACTCGCGAAGTAGGCCTCCTTGGTTGACAGTTCCTGTCCCGGAGACGGGTCCCCCAGAAGCTTCTGCAGCGTATCCTCGGCTTTGTCGCTCATTTTGCTCAATGTTTTGCCTCCGACTTTTTATTTTGGATTATTTATTTGTTTGCAAGTTGACGTGTATGTGTCCCAGCGGCTGATATGCACGCGTTTCGTGGTGAATGCCAAAATTTTTTTTTTGATAACGACCGAAGGCGGGAAATTTGAAAAGTTCAGATTGAAAGGATTTTCTTATAAATCAGAAAACTAAATTAAATAAAAGTAAAACAATCGTTAGATACATTGGTCTGATTATTTTATTATTACACAGTTCGAAGTTGTTTGATTTATTCCTTAGACATAGCAACTTAAAGATCGAATACATTAAATCCGAATCTCCAGCCAAGACATTTAAGATTCACATTGACAAACAATCGTGGATATTTTCTTAAGGATATGAAGCATTTAAAAAGTACGTTGCCAAATCTCTAGACTCTGACCTGATCCTGGCGTGGACGATTTGTTTACGCATGTGTATCAAATACCTAGCTAATGTTTCAAAATAACATGTACATTTTATTGGAAAGTGCATTAAGTTTCTTAGTTAAATTTTTATTATTAGTTAGGTCGTTACACATGTATGTATGTATAATGGTATAATTGGAATAGATTGAACGATTAGACGCGGTCCTTGGTGGTCATGAACGTTGTTTAAATACAGTGGCTTGCTGCTTGACAGTGACAAGTGAATTCATCTATAATACGTATAGTTTCTGCTTCGAATCCTCATAGGACAACTAACTACCTTGGCAAGTTGTACAAATCGAATGCCTGTAAACAAGCATTAACGTCTCACACACACACACACAGGTTGCAACACTGAGACGAACACTTGTTTCTTAAAATTAATTAAAGGAATACAACTACATAAATACACGCCGTATTTATTGCCAGACATTACCAATATTTAGGTTCCCGAATTGCTGATTCAAGTTTGACGGTACCGATGAGGCTGGAGGCCCGGCAGCAGCAGCAAATCCGCCCGAGCCCTGCTGTGGAGCCATCGACATTCCGCTGGGCTGCATCAAGTTCATGGAGAGGCCGCTCAACTGGGGATGCTGCTGTTGTTGCTGCGAGGGCACTGATCCGAACAACGGCATCCCGCTGAGGATGCTCTGGTTAGTCTGCATCAGATTTTGGGCAGTTCCCTGGCCGCTGGCAGCGTATGGACTACTTCCCGAGTTGGGAAACTGAGCGCCACCGAATCCAACGCCTCCCAGGCTCATAGCATTGGCACCACTGCTTATGGGAGCGTTGCTGAAAGCATTTGGAGCTGCCATTACCGGCGAGTTGTACATACTGACCGAGTTCGGCGGGGTCATAAACTGGTGGGGAATCTGCTGCTGCTGCTGATGCATATATCCACCGGGTGCCATGCCCGTAAATCCGCCAAAGTTCATTTGTGGATTATGAGCGGCCGGCGTGTTTCCATACAATGCCAGAATGCTATCCTTCGAGAGCTTTCCCGATGTGTCTTTCTCACTGCCCGAGATCCCCAACGAGCCTTGGCTGAAGAAGTCCTGCTCCTCCTGGGCCAGTGAGCCTGGCTTCCCGGCTATCAAGCCGCCAGCGTCGCCATTGCTGCCGTTTGTCTTCTCCGGCTGTACGGTCATGGCGTCGGCACTAAGAAAGCTGGTGAAACTTTCGTTTTGCAGGTCTTGGCTTGCACTACTGCCGGCCCCACCACTGGTCATTGGCATCGGCTTGGTGGGCGATGACAGGCCCAGAAGGTCGCTTTCGCCGGCGCTGCTGTTGCTGTTGTTTAGCTGAATACGCTGGGATGTCTTCGGGCTGCAGCCGCCGACTTGGTTGGGCTTCGGCTTGGGCAGCGGGGCAGGTAGCGGGGCGTTCTTGGATACCGAAGAAGAGGAGGAAACAGCGCGCTTGTCCACGCCACCGGTCACTCCCCCAATGCCCAAACTGGCCTGCGCAGTCTTCTTTTTGCGCTTTTGGCGTTCTAGTTCCTCGTCGATTTCCTTGGCCCAGTCGACTTTCGGAGGAGAGGGCGGCACCCACTCACGGGCCAGGTACTTCTTGTGCTCGTACTTGGCCCGTATAAAGTTCTCCAGCGCAGAGTCCGTCTGGGGTCGTCGAAATCCATCCGGGAGCTGCGCCTCATAAACGGCGCGGGCCCGTGAGTTGCCCATTTGCTGCAGCGAGATCACCTGCTCTGGCGTCCAGGTATCCAGATTGACTGATTTGACTCGTGATATGTGCACACCCAGGTTGCGGTGGATTCCGGCGCAGCGAATGCACAGAAACATGCCCAGATTCCATGAAGCCCATCGGGGACCTATGGAGATAAAATGTTGTGCCCTTTAGTTCAGTCACAAGATAGTGCGTCCGATCCCGCCAAGTGGACAAGTGTTTATCTTGAATCCGCCCTCCCAGAAGAGAGTGTGAATTTGTATTGCGGTGGGGATGCACACACATATCTACATATTCCTACTTTCGTGCGTCATCATCGGCGTATTTTATAATGCAGAAGATGCTGCTAGTTATTCAACGTACCTTTAGCATCGCAATCCACACAATATTTGTTATCCTCGTCGCGGAGCATCTGCGTGAGCAGAGTCTGACACTTCTCCTGGATTAGCTTCGTCCGCTGGTTTGAGCTCATTTTTGCACTTGTCTTGTCTCTCCGCTGGAACTGATATCTCTGGACGCTAAAGCGGGCTGTTCGACGTGGCGTGGGCGACGGGCTGTTCAGAACTTATCGCTGCTGCTCATGGATATACAAATACAAGCGAATTCTGGAATTTCGGCCCCAACGAAATGGAAAACAGTTTTTGCTACCGAAAAAAAGAGTGTACCAGTGTTGGCAGATATAATAGCGACACCCCCTTTAAAACTTCCTACAGAAACAACGGTCTCACTAATTTTACAGTGTTGTCATTCAAATCTTTTACAAATTTTAAAAAGATTAATCATTTAAACAGTTTTACGAATATTTAATGCAGTCTAACATATTATTAATTTTTTTTTAATGTGATAAAAGTTTTTGTTTCAAAGTTTCTGCTAAACCTGGGTGAATTTTTTTCTTCAACTGTGTCTAAAATCCAAAATTTGATTGACTTTATAGAAAACTTAATTCCAGATATTTATATCTTAGGCCTGGTTAATAAAGAGGTATATTGGAATAAATATTAAATATTACAATTTGTCGCAACTTTTAAACTCCTTTTGTTGTTTAAATTATTTTCAAAAATTGGTCACACTATTCCGCAGCTGTTTGCGTGGACAAAATATTTTGGAAAATGAATGTAAGCTTAATTTTCTGTTTTGCTTAAAAACGATGGAAACAGTGACACAGACTAACCCACATCTTGTCCACAGGAGTCTGAGATTCCCATTGACATTCACACGCTGAAGCTGCAGGATTGGCTGGTCAGCAGGAGGATCGTCCCGAAGAATGTGCAGCGAGAAATTAAGGAGATTCACACAAAAATTAGCAATGCCCTCCAGGATATGCCTTCCAACGAGCAACTCATCAAGCTATTGGCCAGAACAAGTAAGTTTTTGGAGCACCAACATCCCATACCCACTTCATACTTGGGTTTTCTTCTCCAGACATAAACTACTACCATGTAAAGGAAATAATAGAGATCCTGAAGCAAACGGAGAAGGATACAAAGAGTGTGTTTGGAACCTATGGAAGTCAGCGTATGAAGGATTGGCAGGAGATCTGTCGGCTCTACGAAAAGAACGCCACATACCTGGCCGAGACGGCCCAGATCTTTGTGCGAAACGTCAACTATGAGATTCCCGGGGTGCGCAAGCAAATGACCAAGTTGGAGCAGCAGACCGACGAGAGCCTAAAGCGAGCTCAAGACCTGAACAAGCCCGAGACCCAGTTCTTATCCGAGCACGCCGCTCTTTTGGACCAATTAGGCGTGAAGGGCGAAAACTTGCATACAGAGTTCTTGGAGGTGCTGTCTGGTCTGCCCGATCTGTATGCCAAGTCGCTGCAGGGAATCGGAACCATTCAGGCGGGAATCGACCTCTACGCTGAGGTTAGCGGCCACAAGCAGCCGCTGCCCATTTTGAGCCATTTGGTGGAGTTCGGAAACACCACTGTGTACCAGTACATTCACAAGGAAGCACCGCTGGTCGTGGAGGAGCCTCCAATTAGACTTAACCTCAGCGAAGGCGCCGCGCCGAAGGATTCGGATAACGCAGCAAATGAAATTGACTTTGGTGCTATCGATTTTGGCACAGACGACAATGGTGGGACATCTTCCACCGTCTCGGCGGAGATTATCGATTACGGGGACTTTGGAAACGTGGACATGCAGGAGAATGATGGCGGTGGTATCGACTGGGGCATCGAGAGTGCTCCCACCGATGCCGTGGAAATAAACTTCGACATTCCGGTTGAGGAGTACGGAATAGTGGTGGAGGGCACCGGCATGGATGGTGGCACAGCCAAAGGTAAGGTCATCCCTTGACATGTGTTTATTTTCGATAATATTAAGATTTCTTCAGGGGATCAGGCCTACACCTTGCTGGACTCTCCCAACTATCGGGATAGGTTCTTGGATGAAATCTACGAACTGGAATCATTCCTGAAGCTGCGTCTTTACGAACTCAAGCAGTTGGAGTCCTCCAGTGACATCATGTTCTCCCTAATGGATAACATAGCCACGCACGATGCGGAGAGCATCAACAAGATCCTGCGGAATGTCGAGAAGCTCATCCAGCAGACCTCCGACGAGCAGACGCGCCATCTCTTCCAGCTGAAGCACTCGCCGAAATACGCCAACCTGCTGGCCAGCAAGCTGCAGCAGATGACCAAGGCCGTGGAGAAGCTTCGCTCCAACCGAGAAGCCCTCAAGAAGCGGGCCGTCGAGCTGCGGGAACAGCGGCAGGAGTTGAATCCTGTACTGGAGGAACTGATTGCTCAGACCCGGACGCTGCAGGGCCATATTGAAAAGGACATCTCGAAGCGCTACAAAAATCGGGTGGTCAACCTAATGGGGGGTGTTAACTAACTAAAAGCTGTTACTAATTTTCAAAAATAAACGGTCAATTGGGAAGTACAGAGGCGGTTTTATAAATTTTTTTAAAAGAAGTTTATTTTATTTTGCTATTTTTATTAAATATACAAATTTTATTTATATTGTGTTCTTTCTTTTTAATTGCCATTTGCTTTTTTTTTTTTGTTGTATCCAGAATACAAACCTAATTTTAGTGAAGTTTGTTTTGTTTTTTGTTTTTTTTTTTTTTGTTGTTTTTGCTTTTGTGTTTTTTTGTTCATAAAAGTATCCTTACACATTTAACGTTTTAAACTTTCACTTAAATATACAATTCTTATGTTGCTGAATTTGAATAAATGTAAAACAAGAACAACGCTTTGATTAACTTAAATATTGTGGGGTATTACTCGAATTTAAGGAAATTCATCAAAAAAATTAATAAATTTAATATATGTATACATACGTAGAATCGAATAGAATCGCGGGGAGCTGTAAAATCGGAAATGCTATTGAGTAGCTATACAAGGTTTGGGTGTAAAAAGCCACAAAATTTCGGGGGTCTCTCGGGGGTATACATTGGGATATCAACTAGACTTAGGCACTAATCTAACAAAAGTGTGGCTGGCTGTTGGTCAGCAAAAAGGCTTTATATAAGTATAATCAATTCATTAACTAAATAGAAAATAACAAGCACTATCGAAAAACACATTTAATTATACGGGAAGGGGCCTCATGATATGGTTACAACTTTGTGTGTCGCTTGGCTCGCCCAAAGGCAACAAGCGTCCTTTGCTTTCCTATTCTTTGTTCCATTTGATTAATCCGTCTGTGATGTGTGGACCAGACCCCCATCTTAAATCTGGGGTCCGGTTCTGACATATCATAATACGGTTAAGGTTAAATAAGCATAAAATTTGTTCGAAAGTTGCTTGTGGTTCTGCCATTATTGTTAGTTCTTTCTTACAGACTAATTTATATGTTTCATATAATTTATATATATATATAGAGATATATTCATTATTTATAGGTTTTAATTAGATTTTGCTTCTCCGTTACTTAGGTGCTACTATGTATATGTCTGGATTTAATTATGTATACATACGTTCCGTTTATCTCTGATGTACACATCTCGTAAACGATTACATTTTATACACGAATCATAGCGCCGGTCGGATTAGAAATTCTGAGCACTTTCTGCTCTAATCTTTATGGTATTGCTCTTAATTTCAAAAAACATATCTTTCGCCTTATCTACAATTTTGCCTTCCCCCCCTCCCCCCACTAAACTTATAAAAACTAAACCGAACTTTTCCTGTTTTCCGTTCTCCGTCTAATGAAAAACATCGCCTCTCTTGGCTGGCTCTGTCCACCAGCGTTGGTGGTGATGGTGGCTCAGCTGCTGCTGCTGATGGTGGTGGTGGTGATTCTGGTGCCTCGACTGTCAATCGTTCTTCACTGGGTAGTAGATCAAGTCTGGTTGCTGGCCGTGCGGCGGCATTTGCTGCATCATGCCCATCATTGGCGGTAGCACGCCCTTGGACTCATCGCCCAGCATGGAGTAGCCCACTCCCACTCCCACGCCGACCCCAACACCAACCCCTGTCCGATCGTAGACGTTGCCGTGCGGCGTTGGCGGAGGCAGGAGGTGAGGATGCGGGTGCATAGGCTGCTGCTGCTGGGCCTGCAGACTGTGCGGATGGTAGGCCTGGAAGCTGTTCTGCTTCTGCTGCTCGCTGACCAGCTGGTCGCTTAGATGCTGTTCATAGCCGCCTCCGTAGCCAGTGCGCATCAGGCTGTTCGCATAGCCGCCTGCGCCATGATGTTGCTGCTGAACCGCCTGCTGCTGTTGTTGCTGCTGCTGGGGGGCCGGCTGCTGCTGTTGCTGCATCAGATCAAAGTTGTACTCCATTGGCGCAGGATTTGTGTCAATGAGATTCGTGAGTATGCTGCCGATATTGTTATAGTTGTGAGGATCGCTCGGGTTGGCTTGACCCGGTTGCGGTTGCTGCTGCTGCTGCTGTGCCTGAGCCGCCTGTTGCTGCTGCTGCGGCTGCTGCTGTTGCTGGGGTGACTGGCTGAAGCCAGGCGCTGGCCACATGTGCTGGAAGCTCATCAGGTCACCGCCGAGGGCTTGTTCTTGTTGCTGTTGTTGAGGTTGCTGTTGTTGCTGGGGTTTGTTCACGACTTGTTGCTGCTGCTGCTGCGCCGGCGGCACATTCATTGGAAGCCCAAGGAACTCGGACGAGTCCACAATGAAGAACTTGTTATCCTTAATCTCAACCTGCTGGTTGTTTGGTGGATTATTAAAGTTCATGTTGCCCCAGGCGTTGTAAGCCATATTTTCTGCAAAAGAAATCCCCAAAAATTATTATAATTTCAAACCGAAAACGAGCTCTGTCCTTACCATTCATATTAAAGTTGGCATTGGCATAGTTGCCATGGTTTATGTTATTATGCCTTCCATGATGGTGTTGTTGGGGTTGCGGCTGCTGTGGTTGTTGCTGTTGATGCTGCTGGGGATGTGGCTGCTGCTGCTGCTGTGGTGGCTGCTGCCTTGGTGGATGCGGGCTCTGCGGAGTGTGACTCCTCATATGTTGCTGTTGAGCCAGGTGATGTTGCTGTTGCTGTTGTTGCTGCTGCTGTTGTTGTTGTTGCTGTTGCTGAGGCGGCTGTTGCTGATACTGGCTGATCAGTTGATGTTGCTGGTAGCCACCAGCAGGGCCAGCCTCGAAGTGGAACTGCCCTTCCTGAGTAAAGCTATTCATGCGCTGCAAATGCAATTCTGCGGAGCCAACCCTCGGCTGTTGCTGCTGCTGTTGTTGTTGTTGTTGTGTCGGCGGCGGCGTCGGATGTTGCTGGTGCAGCGGATTGGGTGGCTGTTGTTGCTGCTGTGGCCCGGCCTGCAGTTTCTCCGCATTAAAGCTCTGACTGTACATGGAATTCTGCTGAGATTCACTCGTTGACACTGAGTGCTGTGACGTGGACGCCGTCGACGACTGGGAACTGTTGCTGCTAACCATGGCTGCATTGAACTGATCCTGCTGCATGCATCCTGGCGTCGTCGACACCGGTGGCGGTGGTGTTGGCGTCGCTGCTGCGCCTTTCAGTTGCTGCTGTTGCTGCTGGGAAGTGGCGGAGGCAACGGCGGCTGCTTGCGCTTTGGCCTTATTGGCCACCGACTTCTTGCTGGCCTTCACAGGCGGGGGACCGGGCATGTCTTGTAGGGAAGCCATTTCTGGAAGCGAAAACAGTTCAGTCTAGTAAGGCCAACCTCTAGAGAAAGTATGAAGTGCTTACCTTCTTCGTTAGCCTTAGGGAAGCGCTGCTTTCCTTTTTTAGGCGGCGCCGGCTCGTTTCCATGCATCGTTTGTTTGTGTCGCACCAGGTGAGTTTTCCACTTGAAGGTCTTCAAAGATAGAGGTTATTTATAGGAAGGATCTATGAATATAAAGCTCCGTTTCAACTTACTTGATCGCAGTAGTTGCAACAGTGCGGCCGCTCCTCCGAATGCGACGGTAGGTGTCTCTGGAGCGACTTGGCCGATCCGAATCGCTTTCCGCACAGCGTACACTTGCATTCGGACACGTCGACGTGGGCGTTGCTGTAGTGCTCCTTGAGCGCAGGGTAGGTGAAGTAGGATGAGCCGCACAGGTCGCAGACATAGGGTCGCTTGATCTCGGTGTGCAGCTGGACGTGCCGCTCCAGGTTGGCCTTCAGAGTGAAACGGTTATGGCAAATGTGGCACTCGAAGAAATTGTCCCGCTTATGTACACGGATGATGTGCTGATACAGGGCGTTCTTGGATTGGAACTCCTCGCCGCACACCTCACAAATGGCCCCGTCGGCCTTATGGCCCGTCTCTTCGAAGTGCTGCTGCAGCTTCTTCTGCGGGAACTTCTGCCCGCATTCGCCGCACGGAAATGCTGAAAGGAGAAAGTTGTGGGATTAGAATTTGGAATGGATTCGTTAGAGGTCCAGTTCTTCCAAGGGATTCCACCGGGAAACTTGGTGAAATTTACATTCGCAGCGACTCACTTTTGATTTCCTTCTTGTTGTGCGACTCAACGTGAGCGTGGAACTGCTGCTTGCGAGAGTAGGACTCTCCACAAGTCTCGCAAACGAACGGAAACTCCTTCACATGCATAGTCCGGTTGTGATGAATGATTTCCTGGAAACAAGATTGCATGGAAGAGTTAATGGAAGTCTACAAAGCTTAAGCCGCCTGCCTACCTCCAGAGTATTTCCGTTGGGTTGCCCGCAATCGTGACAGTAGCCAGGATGCATCTTGTAGTGGTCCAGCAGAGACTTGCGCTTTCGGTAGGACTTGGGGCACAACAGGCAATTGTAGCTGGGCTTGTCCTTCTTACTCCCGGACGTCTGGCCCACGCCGCCGAGATGCGAGGGCGGTGCCTGCAACGAGGTACTACTACTGCTGCCGCCGTCGATCAGTTGCTGCTTCGCCGCGTCCAGTTCGTCGAGGTCGTGGTCCAGTTCATCGTCGTCCTCGTCCGGCGACAGGTCATTGTCATCCAGCTCCAGGGAGGAGTTCAACTGCCCGCCGACAGGAACATTGTCTCCCAAATTCGATAAGGCGGCCAGTGCCGGCATTTGCCGGTTGCCCATCATAGAACCACCAAGCTGTGGAAACTGCCCCGGCATCATCTGCTGCTGCGGATGCTGCTGCTGATGTGGCTGGTGCTGAATGCCCACGTGTGCATTGTGCTGCTGCTGCATCATTCCGCCCATCATGGAGAGCGGATTACTGCTTGAGTTGTAGCGGTTCGGCTGCTGGTGCATTTGCATCTCGCCGGAGAGGCCGGCCATGCCGCCCGCTAGCATCTGGCCCTCCTTCCGGTCCCTACTCTCCACGGGCATGGTCATTGGCAAGTGGTGCGATGGCTTCATGGACACCGCTACTGGCTCCTGCGACTGCACCGCCAGCTGCGGACAATGGACACTGCCGTTGTTGTTGCTGTTGCTGCTATTATTGTTGTTGTTGATGCTGATGCTATTGCTTGACGTAAGGCCGTTGATCACAAGGTTTGCGCTGCTGCTGCTGGCGTTTCTGCAAGAAGATTAGGAATTATTAGGAGGATTCTATTGGAATACCATCATAGTAACTCACAGGTGATTCGAGTGATGACTATTGTTTTCCAGGACCACCCCGCCCACTCCATTCCCGTTTCCACTCCCACTCCCGCTGCTGCTACTGTTGCTGCTATGGCCGCTAGCACTGTTTACACTGCCTAGGGCACTACCAGCGCCACCCAGCATGTCATCTATCTCGGGCTCCATCTCCAGACCATCGATAAGACGTCCTGCGCCTACACCCTCGTCAATAAACTCTTCGAACTTCATAATCTCTTGGGCGGCGGACGAGAGCTGCGACTCCGTCTCCGATTCGAGCTCCGAGTCCCCAAAGGAGATGGCCGGCAGCTGGTGGTCCTGCTGAATTTCCTCCTGCTGCTTCTGCTGCTCCAGCCGCTGAATCTCTTCCTGCTGCTCCTGCTGCTGCAGCGTAATTTCCTCCAGCCTTTGCTGCTCCAGCTCGCTCTGCTTCATCAGGCTTATCAGCTGGCGTCGTTCTCTGTGCCGGCGCCATTCCTCCAGACGCTGCTCCCGTAGCTCCTTTAGCACCCTGGCCGACGGCGTGGTGCCCAGGAGCCGGCCGGTGACCACAAAGTTCTCGTAGAACTGCCTGAGGAAGGGCTTATGGTGCAGGCTGAGCGCCAGCCGGAGCTGAGCCCGGAACTGGGCCTTGAAGGCCCGCTCGCTAAACTCGCCAGTGCTGTGATGGTAGTGCATTGTGTACTGGCTGTCCTCGTGGAAGACGTACCCGTCGCCCAGCGTGGAGCGCTCCTCTTTCCGCCGCACACTGGCTATGGTCAGGTGCATGTTGTTGGTGCGCTTCCGTTTCACCAGCTTGCCGTCGCTGCTGCTGCTGGTGTTGCTCGCCTCCTCCGCGCCCATGTGATCCTCATCCTCGAAGGTGGCCGTATACTTTCGCTTAACCAGCAGCGAGGACCCGCCGGTCTGGATCAGGTCCAGGGGATCACCGGGACCCACGGCCCAGCCATCGACATTGTTGCCGGTATGGAACTGCAGGGAAGACGAGTTCTGGGTATCTACATCGTCGAGGAAGTCCTCCTCCTCCTCCTCGAGGCACAGGAACTCCTCCTTACAGAGGATCTTTTCAAAGTTCTGGTTCAGATCAGTCGAGCCCGCCTCTTCCTCGGCCTTCTCGCGCTTGATCTCCGCCTCGCCCTCCTCCTTCTTCTCCTTTTTGGCTGTCAGCAGCAGCTGGAGTTGCTTGGTCCTCGCCAGCTCCTGCTGTCCCACTCCACCTGCTCCTCCGCCATTGCTGTTGGTTATGTGGCTGAACAGATTCCTGACGACTTGGTCGCAGGCATCCGGGTACTTGCACTTAAGCGTCTGCAGCAAGAACTGAATAGCATCGCCCCGCAATGCCGTATTGAGGCTGTCCAGTAGATTTAGTGACTGATCCACCTGTAAAATTGGAGGAAATTAATTAATATTCCATCCAAGGTGTGCAAAAACATATCGATATTTTCGATAAACATTCTAAAGATCAAGATCGAGCATGTTGCATCGAACCGGGATCAGAACTCCGTCACTGATCAAACATGTTCATGCATGCACCCATAATACCATGGGTGCGGTGGGTGGAATTTGATACTAAATTTAATCTTAAATATTTAAGTTAATCTATAAAATGTTTTTATTAAAAGTATAAATTTTAAACATTAATTTTTTATAATATTTTATATCCAGCTTTTAGTCCCACTGTGCTTAAACTATTACGCTAGTAGAAATAAATTACCAACTTCCGTTTCAAGCCGCCCATTTCCACAACAAACTATGGAATGCGGTGGGTGGGAGAGATTGGCAGGGTTGCCACATTAATACGGGACATTTGTTAGTCCGCTAAAGACCCAATTAGAAACGTCATTAGTTTCGATTAAATGACCAAAATCTCTCTCACACACACACACACACACACACTGGCAGTAGTAACTGTCGTCAAACACAATTGCTGATTATGATTTTCCAAACAATTTAATGCAATTAGAACTGGCTGGGGGAGGGGGGGATCGAGGGGCAGAGGTGGTGCAGAGAGCGCGTGCCTCAGCTTCTATGAAACGCAGACAGCACGGCGACTGAGCAGCGACGTTGCTGCAGCAGCGCTGCCTGCGAAAGCGATTAGCAAAAAGCAAACACACAGAAATAGCGAACGAAGATGGCGAAAAATAGGAAAGAAAAAACAAAAAACAGCATGGCAGTCGGTGGGGGGGCATCGAGGGGGCCAGAGAAATTAAAACAGCGCACAATTTGTGCTACTTTTCCCCATTCCATCCACTATGTTGCTATTATGTATGTATGTTTGTATGTATTTGTTATGTGAGTGGTAGTGTATATTTGCAGCGATTTGTAGTTGTTACAAGCACAATGTGGGGCTCTCTTCCCGCTGCTCTCCTACAGCCCACCCACCCACTGTGCGAGAGGGAGAGGAAAAGGAGAATTGGGTAGGAGCTTTAAGTAAGCGGCAACCCTGACACGAAATAGAAACATTTGAATACCCTACCCTTTGAGATGAGTAATTTAAGACAATAATATAAAATATTTTATTTTTTTTATAAAAATTTAACTTAAAACCATCCACTCTTTTATTAAATCTTGAGTTTTCTTCAAAAGCCATCCAAGAGAAGACAAAGAAACTTTCTCCACGTCCAACTGCATTTATCAATCAACTCGGAATAAAAACAAAACTGTAAAAACTGAAATGTTATTTCTAAACGATCTTACGATATTCAAAGACATTAGAGTTGAAACAATGTGGCAACGCTCCTCCTCCTCCTGAACGGTTTATTTGTCAATAAAGTTGTTGTAAATTTAGATTTCAGATAACACAACTTACTACGTGTATATACACTACATATATACATATACATACGTACATACAAACATTTATAAACTTTACTTGTGTGCTGGGGCAGAGAAAGAGAGAAGGAGAGAGCCGAAAAGCGGGAGCAGAGGAGCAGCGGAGATGGGGAGACCAAGAACGTGCAGTGCAAGAGAAAAGCAAATGCCATATTTAATTAGATTTTTTTTTGTGTTCTAATTAAATTGTCTTGAGTGTGTGTGAGTGTGAGCTTTTATGCTCGAATCTGTGCTCTTCTAGTATATTCAGATATGAGCTAGCAGCTAGCAGAGGCAACTAAAAATAATTGCATGTATCTATCTGTGTAGTGGGATTGGAGTTGATGGGTTTATGAAGGAAAGTGATATGACCCGTTGGGTAATCCTACAGAGTATCCCTAGTTCGGTTCTGGGATGGGAATGTCTATTTCATCATGATTTATTTCGCCTTAGTAGTTCTTTAGCAATTGTTATGTACCTGTTAGAGGCACACACAAAGATTCAAAGAGCTATCTTGAAGATACATATGTACATATGTACATATCCGCAGATACATTTCAACAATTGAATACAAAAAGTATCTAAAAGATAATTTCGATATAAAACTATTAGTTGGTGTTTAGTTTCGTGATATAACTAACAATAGCACTAAAAGATAGTTAAAAGATACCACTATTATTTTGTTCACTACTGTAGATACATACATATGTACATATATAAACTGTATTTAGAAGGGTGAAGCGTTGAAACCGGTGCCCAAGAGGGGGAGGTGGGAAGAGACATGACGTTTGCTGCATTTTTAGCAAAATTTATGTTATACATTTCGTGTCAGCTGTCTCCCTCGCACCAAGACACACATTAAAGATCGTAAAGTGGAACTCACACACACATATACCTACAAATAGTTGTACTAATCAAATAAAAATAGCATTTACATCGTCCGCTCTCTTTCCCTTATTTCTGAGTTTTATTAATGAAATTGGCACATCAACACAGTGCCATGAAGGCAAGTGAGAGGGGTCTCTATTTTTGGCAATTAAAAAAATACTCTTAAATCTAATTAAATTTTAACTTTAATTTAATCTAACAGTTTCCTTCAAAACAGATTAATTAAAGTATAAGACATTAAGCTACAATCGGTTCTCTTTGAAGCCCCTCTTAACCAGTTTGTTCCCGCCAAACGGTAAATCCAATATAAACATTCGTGTGACACACAAAACAATGAAAAGTTGCTCCACTGTGCAGAGCTGTTTACTATTCTTCTTCTTCCACTTGTGCTTTGCTTCGAACATTCGTACTCGATTGACTGTCTCGCTCGCACCTGCATGGGAAATGCCTCGAATTTATATGCATGCAAGAGGAGAGAATTCCCCCCCTTTTCAGTGCCCCAACCACCTCCTCCAACACACACACACATAAAAAGAGAACGAGAGAAACAAACACAATCATATTCCTGCTCTTGGGGCCCAATTTGAAACTGTTGTTGTTGTTTTTGTTTGTTTTTTGGATTGTGTAGTATTAGTATTTATGTAAATGTGTTTTGTTGGCTGGTTTGTATCTGTATGTGTGTGTCGATGAAGTAAATGTAAATGTTGTTATAAACTAATAAAAATAAAAATAAATATTTTCTCAAAAATAACGAAGGAAAACAAAACAAAAGTGAATAATAGCAACGGAACAACAACACCACCACCAACAGCAATGATGAAATGGGTCGAAAAGTGGGGAGTAGCAGAGTGGTATATGTATGTGGTGGGGGGAGGGGGGGGGGGGGAACTACAATTCATTTTAGAGGCAAAATAGAAAAAACAAAAATAACATTATGTGGCACTCGTCGAAAGGGGGAAAGAAAAAGGGGGAGAAAGTGGAAGAGGAAAATGGAAATGGAATGGGAGTGGTATGGGTTTGCTTTTGAATAGGGATAGTGGGAGTGGGTGGGCTGCTGTTGTTGGGGCCTGGGGGGAGGGGTTTTGGGATGCGGGTGGAAGATGGAGCAAAAGAGTCGACGGAAGTTCACACAGACACAGACCAAAACCAGTCAGTGTGTGTGGGTGGGAATTGTGCAAGAAGCGATTGCTGACGGGCTGGCCGGGCAGGAGGTGGGAGGGGGGTAGGAGGTTTTAAATCAACGAAGCTTTTAAAATAATAAACCAAATAGAAGAAATTTCAGAACCACCCTGGCCGTTTACACTCAGCCAAATGTTGGAGAAGTGGCCCCAAAATTTAGGAAATTCCCAATCTGAAGATGACCGCGATTCCCGCTCAAACTCATTAGCAGCGTCTCTTTGTTTACTTCAGGTGGTTCGCATTTCCAATTGGAGCGCAAAATCAAATTTCAACGCAAAACTTGTACTTTTTTTATGTTTGTTATTTTAATCGGGACGACCTTTTCACATTACAGCAACAACAACAAAAGCAACAATCGACTAAAAACAACAAAAAATACGGCCAGTGCACACTGTACTTCACTTCATTTGTTATCTGTCCTACACCTCCTCTTCTATCATGCTCTCTTGCTCTCTCCGCCGCTCTCTCTTCCTTGCCTACGCATTACACGTTGTTTTGCTCCTCTCTCAATTAGACACACACACACACACGCACACACAGAGGCATAAGGCGCTGAACTTGTATGCGTGTTGATATCGTGATTATGGGGAGTCGAAGGGAGGTAGGATGGTAATGGTAAACATTATTTAATTACCAGTAATTTAAAATCCAACTGTGTAGTTTTGTTATCCATTTTGTTGTTGGTTTCTGCATTTGGCTGAATTTTATTTATACGTTTCACTCTCATACACACACACAGTCACACAGAATCTCACTGTCAAACACGCACGGCCAGGCATTGGTGTGCGTGTTTTTTATTATTTCGATTTTCTTTAGCCCGTGCTTCGCGTTTCTTCGTTTCAACATTGAGAAATTCCACTGTTTTTTTCACATTTTTCTGCTTTCGACGCTTATGAGGGGGAATTTGCAGATTTTGTTATTGCATAAATCTGGCCCACGATTTAGCTCTTTCTGCTTGCAACTTTCTGTGGCACACACACATACACGCGCGCCCCGCTTTTGCTTTTGCTGCGTAAGAAAAAATGTTTTCCAGCCCCGTTTCGACGCTTCTTTAGTGGCGCGTTCTTTAGTTGGTCGAAAAGCCCGCCGAGAAACCGATATTAGTTAGTTTAGCAAATAATTTTAGTTTTTTAACAGCAACAGCAAATAAAAAGCGACGGCAATTAGAGGTGGAAAAACGTCGATGAAAATATCGATGCATCGATAAGATTCCACATATTCGTAGCGCCCTCTCTGGGGATAAACTAAAAACTAATGTTCTGATGACGACCTCTGTGGGATGGATGCTAAAAGATGTTCCAAAATATCGAGAACAATCAGAAAATTAAACTTTAATTGAAAAATTGCATTTTCGAGGCATTAGAGTGGTGGATGAAAAAACCTTTAAACCAGGAATGGAAATTTCTGGTATTGACAAATAATCCGTAGTTAAAAAATGTGGCAGCACAGTATCTGGCTGGGACTTCGCCATCTGGCGGCTTGCAAATGAAGCACTATATATGCTGTTTTTCAACACTGCAAATAGAATCAAAACAAAAACAATCTGGCATCCGTAACCAATTGCGCCTACGGAGAGCCCACTGTATATGTTTAAATATTTAAATCTGATCTGTCCCTAAAGCTAGACGGACTTAAAAGAATTTTGTTAGATAACTTTTGTTTTTGAAATTTTATTTCACTCTCCTCAATTACAAAAAACGGGACTGAATGCCCTTAGGCTAAAAATTATGCAAGTATCTATCCACCGGTGCCCCAAGACTCAGTCTAGGGCTTGGCCTGCTGCTTAGTCTGTTTCTCCTTTTTGGCAGCCTCAGCCTCCGCCTGCACCTTGGTGTATTTCTCGATGAGCTTCTCCACGTCCGGCTTTCCCAGCACGCTGTAGACAGTGGTGTTGTTGACACGCTGCAAAGTGGCCATCTCCACCTTCTCCGGGGTCAGTTTGGTGGTGTCCAGAGTCATCGAGAGTACCTTAATCGCCAGATCCTTGGCGTCCTCGAGCTTCAGCTGCACGTTCTCCTTGTCGGCCAGCTCCTGTTTGAGCATAGTAATAGCAGCGCCGAAATTGTTACCAATGCAAGTGGCCTTCCAGCCACCGTAGTTGCCGCTGGGATCGGACTGGTACAGCTGGTAGCCGTACTTGTTGTCCCAGCCCATGTAGAGCAGTGACACGCCGAAGGGACGCTTGCCTCCGTACTGAGTGTAGGCCTGCTTGATGTCGCACAGGTGTGAGACGAGCTGCTCGCAGGGAATCACCTCGCCGTAACTGAACTGGTAGCGCTGGGCGATGAGGCGCAGCTCTGAGGTCAACACGTTGGCGTCCGATGTGATGCCGGCGACGGAGCAGACCATGTTTCTGAAAATTCAAGGGACAGATGTATAAAAAAATGTTTTTATAAATCTTAAGTCCTTCAGTTCACTCTGACTCAGCGTTAAACTTCTGCTCAAAGGTACAAAAGGGCATCTAGGATAAAATCTTGTTTCTTTCAGTTCAAATGATGAAAACCATATTTTATTAAAAAAAAATATCTTTTGCCCATTGCAGAGAGTGAGGGAACCTTTAGTAGCATAATTTTTTGCTTGTCACTTACTCATTCAGGCGGTAGATCTTCTCCGATGGAATGGCGCTGTCCAGAAGTTTGTTAGTGCTACGGCACTCGGCGGCTAGCAGGATACCATCCTCTGCCAGGATGCCCAAGCAAGTGCCGGCGTGCGAAATGGCCTCCATGGCATATTCCACTTGGTAGAGACGGCCCTCCGGCGAAAAGATCGTAGTGCGGGAATCGTAGCGGCGTGCCTACAACAATGATTAAAGGTTGAGAATCCTTGTTGGTTGCTCTATCATTTCGCCGAATAGTAAACTCATCACCGGCTGGTCTAGAGGTTTACTTACCATCTTTACGAATTTATAATTTTACAAGTTTATTTGGCAAACGAACAGAAACTCCTTGTCATTCAGTGTAGAGATGCCAGACAGTTAGAGATGAGCGATGGGCATTTAAATTTATTCGATAGGACTCAACTATCGTTTGTCGGAGGCCCCCTCACATTTTCCAGACACGGTCACACCGGCCAAGTTTTAATTGTGTTGGTTTGGACGCGCGAATTGTTTTTAAATTCAGTTGATTTCTTTTGAATATGGGAGATCTGCTTAGCGTGCGTATAGTTAAAAGATTTAAATTTTAATGGTTTAAAAACGCTCTACTCCCACCTGCAGAACTCTGAGCTTTTCAAAAAGCTAGGCGTCGACAGCTCCAATCAGTGGATTCTATACGATGAGCAACTGGAGAAGTTCTTCAAGTTTTTGTCCCAGGATGTCACGGACGCTAACATTTTGACTGAAAGTCAGGTCCTGGAGCGGGAGGAGATGCGACGCCGGAACGAGTGGCTGGATGAATCAGATCGAGAGCTGAAGCTGCTGCAGATCGAGTCCGAAAGTCCAGGACTACTGAAGTTCAACCGACAGGACGTATCCGCCTTGACAATGGAAATAGCCTCGATCGAGGAGGCTTCTCGGGACTACGCCTTGCTCCTTGAGGATATGTTGTAAGGGATTCTTTTAAACATTATTTGAACGAGAAACCAAAATATTCCGTATTTTGTAGAAACGCCAAGCATTCAATTAGCAATCATCTTAGCGAGCTGGAGTGCGCTGCGTGTGAGCTGCAAAGCAAGGAGAGGGAACTACTCGGCGAGTGCCAGTCGAAGGCCAAACAGCTGGAGGATCTGCAGCGGGAGAACTGCCGCTTGAGTGGAGAGGCAAAAAAATCATTCACAACTCCACAGATGCCGCCGCTCTTCATGCATCAACTGCCACTGGAGCAGTATTTCCTTAAGTGCGACTCGTTCATGCAATACTTTACGTTGTATGTGAAGGAAAACTTTAAGATCCAGGAGTACGACGAGTTTCAGATAGCCGAGAACGATGTTCTGCATGAGAAGCACAAACTAGAGGATCTTCAGAATGGGTAGGCATTATGCTTTTAAAATCTATTCGTAGAAGTTAAAATACTTCCTTATTCTAGGATTCAGCACTATGCACTCTCATATATCAAACAAAAGGCCAAGGCGCAAGCCACACAGGCATTGATTGACCAACTGGATTTCGGCCAGATTCATTGCCTCAGTCTGGCAGATATGGCACGGGAAATGCACGAGTTGCAGCTCCTAAATGAGCACCAGCTGAGCAACGTTCACGACACCCTATTGAACGACCTAACTATCCACGTTCAGCAACATACTCAACGTCGCATTGAGCTCGTCCTCTATGAGAATACTAAGCTAAAGCTGGATCGAGCCATGCAGCGACATGAAAGCGACCTCAAACTGACCAAGATTATATCGGATGCACTGTCCAATGCGGAACTGCTATGGATTGCCATTCAGCTGGACTGTGACAAGAAGCGCAACTGCTTGGACACCTCGGAGGAGCTACGGAACCAGGCACAGGCAACCTGGCAACGGGTTCAGACAATGCGATCGATTAATAGCACTCATCAGGGTATCTGCGGGCAGTTTATTCAGGAGATTGCCAATCTTCTTTCAGCCCATCTTGGCCATACAGTTAAGGCCGGCGAAGCGAAGCCCTGCCTCTACGAGTATGAAAAGTTTGGGCGTCTGCTTTCGTATTCCCTACAAAGCATGCTCAACAAAAAATCCTCTGATTCCGTGCGCGATCAGCTAGATAAGATGTGAGTAGTTTCAAAGCTATTTGGATTGGATCTTAATTATCATCATTTTACTCTACCCTAGCAAACTTTTGGAGCAGACCCTGCGGCCTTATGTTTTCGATTCCCCTATCGAACAGCCTATGCTGGAGAATGTTCGGTATTTAAGTGCCATTTTCAATGTCACCCAGCAGCAAAGTCGATTGGATGAAGCTGTCCGACAGCTACGAACAGATTTCCTACAAAACGTATCCGGGCGTATGGTATGTGGATTTAGATCGAGCGTTAATTCATAAAATATATATCTTCCCATTTAATAATTTTAGGACATGGACAAGCTTTGGCGATATAGTGTGGTCCTGTGGATCTGGTTTCTCACAGAACCTCAGAGAGTCCTTTATGCGATCGATGAGGTTAAGAAGGCTTCGGCTGCTCAAATCCGGCCAGGTGGTGGACTTCAGCGAAAGTAAAGTTAGTTAATATGCAATCTGTCCCGTCAATAAATTAATTTAATATAAAACTTGTTCGACCTGAGGTCCCACCCACGCTGTAAGACTATAATTATCACTTATTATTAAATGTATACAAATGTCTTCATTAATTGTAAAATAAATAATTATTTAAAGTTTGTTTCCTGCTTATTTTGAATTAAAATCAAATCCTTTTAATGAATGACCCAAAGGTTCAAGACTGCTTTAATAAAGTCTGCACGAGTGCCACCAAAACAGACAAATTAATTGCAGCCGGCACGCGACGACTCTTCCAAACGATTAACATTCAAATTCGGCCGGAGAAGCAACAAGTAAGGCCATTAAATCCTGTTCGGCTAACCCAGAGCCACTTGGCCGGCAAGTTCCTTGGCTTCCTATTGGCTGTGTCCACTCGGGTATTTGGCCGACTTGTGCCGAGCTTGAATCCTGAAACATATATAAGGAGCATCCGTTCTTGGCCTGGCTCACTTGATTATCTCGGGTCGGTATAGTTTCGGTCTAACTCCTCGGTAGTGCGGTCTTGGTGAAGTGTTTTTCTAATTTTTTTTTTAAGAAAAGTGAAGAGACAAATTTTTGGCAAGTGAAATGAATGTTTTTAAAGTAACTCCTTAATTTTGGAAGCTTTAAGTTCAAGGATATTTCAAAGAATATTGAAACAGATGGGCTTTTTAAAGGGTGGTCCCTAGGAATAATGATTCGCGGCTCATTACCCTTATTGTGATTTGAATTAATTTCAGATTTGTATGGATTTCAAGCTCGTGAAAAGTTGGAGCTGGGAACTCTTCAGATTCGGCTGAGGGAGACAGTAATAATGTGATAATTCCAAAGAAATTATTTCAAGTACATTGAAAATGAATATTTTGAATAAAGTTCGTCAAATATAAAAGGAATTCTAGGCCTTAATCCTTAAAATATGAACTTCCTAACCATAAGCTTCCTTGTTCTCGGCTTGGTATCGGTTCGACTGTTGAGTGTTCCCCCGAATCCAAAGCGCAATGAGATCGCCTGGGACGAGTCCATTAGGGATATGGGTTTTGATATCACCACATCCGGGTTAAGCTTCAATGCCAACGATACGGGGATGGAGGTCAGGACCTTCGAGAGAAGCAGAGAACCCAAATCGCCTCAGATGGCCAGGTACACCGACATGGGAGAAATGGGTCAAATGCGTGTCTATAATGTCGGGGTGCTGATGGCTTCTCATTTGGGTAAGTGCTGGGAGGAGCTGGAGAAATAGTTCCATGAGCTGATGGACTCGCCATCTCCACAGATTCCCCGTTCGACTTGGAACGATGCGGACCTGCCGTGGATTTGGCTCTGGATCAGATTAATAAGGTGTTTCTTCGTCCTCACAACATCACTCTGGTGAAGAAAAAGGCGAGGTTAGTCCTTGAACTTGGCGATTAAATTATACTTACAATTTTGCATTTTAGTTACCCCTCCTGTTCGGGAGCCCGGGCTCCAGGACTTGCCGCCGATATGCATTTCCAGGACGACGTAATCGCCTTCATTGGACCGGCCTGTGCGTTTGCCCTTGAACCGGTTGCACGTTTGGCCGCCTACTGGAACACGCCCATCATTACCGGCATGGGGGATCAGGTGAGGTGATGGCATCCAGTCGCGTGCCGGGCCACGCAGCAAGCCGCTTTCAATTCCGCTGGATGAGGAACCGGAGGATTAAATTTAATCCTACCGACGGTTTCAAGTCCACACACCGTATTAGCTTCTCTCCCGCCCCCGCCCCCACCCTCGCACAGCCAGAGACAATCACATTTAGCCGCCTTAATTGTCTCGTGGTCTCGTACTCTTGACATTGGCAATTAAATGGCTCTCGGCTTCCTCTTTAATTTGCATTTAAGTTTCCCGTGTTATTGATAACAAATGGCCTTTTCCCCTCCTGACCCTCTGACCCGCTGCCAGCCACCTTCCTCGGAGGGTGAGCTAACGGTGACCTCTGGCATCCTGGGGAGGATACACAAGTGGAAGAACGAGAATACGGTAAGTGAGGGGACTCTGCACTCAACAAAAAACACAGGATTTACTTTTTTTTAACAATTGGTCCTAATTTTTAAACAAACTTTAAACACAAACTTACTCACAGTTGCACTTTTCATTACTTGGCTTAAACCATTCCTGGCTTGAGCAACGGGCTACTAGCCCTCTCGCTATTCTTACTCCTTGCAGGGCATGTTCAAGGACAAATCGAAGTACCCCACCCTCACCCGGATGTCCTACTGCCAGTGCAGGCTAATCCTCGTCTTTGCCAGTGTCTTTCGCCAGTTCAACTGGCGTCATGTGGCCCTGTTGGTGGACAGATCGGAGCTCTTCTCGTGGACGGTGGGCAAGAATTTGGAGTACGGGCTTAGACAGGAGGGACTGCTGAGCTTTGTGAGGGAGCTGAATGGCAACGAGGAGGAGATATATGAGAACTATCTCAAAGATGCCAGCATGTATGCAAGAGGTAAGAGCTAGACTGCATAATTATCATTCTTAAATAAATATTTTAACTATTTTTTATCCCCAACAGTTGTCATCTTGTCAGTTCGAGGGGTTTTGGTGCGAAAGTTCATGCTGGCGGCTCATAGTCTGGGCATGACCAATGGCGAATGGGTCTTCCTCGACGTGGAGATCTTCCAGAGCGACTACTGGGGCGACAAGGGCTGGGAGAATAAGGACGAGAACGATGCCAAGGCCAGGAAAGCCTACGAAGCCCTGCTCCGGGTGAGCCTGTTGCAGCCGACCAGCCCCAAGTTTCAGGATTTCGCCGACAATGTCCGGGAGAATGCTTTATACGATTACAACTACACCTTTGGGGACGGCGAGGAGGTGAACTTCTTCATTGGTGCCTTCTACGACGGCGTCTACCTCCTGGGAATGGCCCTGAACGAGACCCTCACCGAGGGTGGTGACATCCGGGACGGCGTCAATATCACGAGGCGGATGTGGAATCGCACCTTCGAGGGCATCACTGGACATGTTCGCATCGATGACAATGGCGACCGAGATGCAGACTATTCCATCCTAGATTTGGATCCCATTAACGGAAAGTTTTCCGTGGTGGCTCACTACTCCGGGCTTCATAAGTAAGGTTTCAAATGGAGATTTTATTTCACCAATTAAGAGTTCTTTTTAAAGGGAGTATGCTGCAGTCCATGGGAAAAAGATTCATTGGCCAGGAGGACGCGAAGAGCCACCGCCGGATGTGCCTCCGTGTGGCTTTCTGGGAAATTCCCCAGACTGCCATGGAAATGGTATTTAAGATTTCATTCCTCTAACCACAGTATTGGTTCGTTTACCATTCTTTTGCTCCTCAGAATCCACTATCATGTACTCCATAATAGGACTCGCCTTATTTCTGGGACTGGTCTTTCTGGTTATTTGTTTGCTTCAAAAGTAAGACTTAAAGTTTATTAAATTCGAGAGATTTTAAAAGTCGGAAACCCCTCAGACAGATGAAGCTCAGCAAGGAACTCAACAATATGTCCTGGCGCGTCCGACCCGACGACGTTCTCATCGAAATGGGCGGCATGTTCGGCTCCAAGGGAGGTCTTCAACGACTCGACGTGGAGAACATATCCCTGCAGCAGTTCGGCATCCATTCCGGCCGTGCCTCAATTGCCAGCTTTACGTCACTGCCCCCGCAGGTGTACACCACCATTGGACAGTTCAAGGGCGAGCGGGTGGCCATCAAAAAGGTGAACGTAAAGAAGGTGGAGTTGACCCCGCAGCTTCTTTGGGAGATTAAGCAGGCGCGGGACGTGAGCCACGAGAACACGGTGCGCTTCGTGGGAGCCTGCATCGACCTTCCCCGTCCCACAGTGCTCATTCTCACGGAGTACTGCTCACGGGGTAGTCTCAAGGACGTGCTGGAAAACGAGGCCATCGAGCTGGACTGGAACTTCCGCATGTCCCTGATCCACGACATCGTCAAGGGCATGAACTACCTCCATAACAGCGATGTGGCTGCCCATGGGAAGTTGCGATCGTGCAACTGCCTTATAGACGGGAGATTCGTCCTCAAAATCTCTGACTTTGGACTAAGTACCTTGACCACGCCCTCGGACTTTGTGCGGGATCAAAACTACTACCTGAGTAAGTGGAGTATGTTAGTGGGTCATGTACTCCGATTCATGGAAAGGTTTCTATTGTTTACAGAGCTGCTTTGGATTGCTCCCGAATTGCTACCACTGACCTCTATTCCGGGCTGTTGTCCGGCTACGCAACGCGGAGACGTCTACTCCTTTGGCATTATCCTGGAGGAGATTGTGAATCGCGGTGGTCCCTACCAGGAAGCTCGTCAGCAAATGGACGTGCACACGATCCTTCACAAGGTGCGACAGTGCAACGGATTCCGACCACTTATCCGGGAGCGTGAGTGTCCGCCGGACCTGCTGGAACTGATGGAGAAGTGCTGGGCGGATAACCAGGAGGAGCGACCTACCTTTTCCACGATTCGCAGCAACATCCGGACAATAATGAAGTAAGTCAATGGATAACATTGTAATCCTTGTAATGGTAATCCTTTTTGCAGGGGCTTCTGTGAGAATTTGATGGATGATCTCCTGAACCGTATGGAACAGTATGCGAATAACCTGGAGAGTCTCGTTGAGGATAAGACGCGGCAGTTAAGTCTGGAGAAGCAGCGCACCGAGGAGCTGCTCTACCAGATCCTGCCACGTCCTGTTGCCCAACAACTGATGGCCGGCGATCTTGTGGAGCCCGAGGAGTTCAGCAGCGTAACCATTTACTTCAGCGACATCGTAGGCTTCACGGAGCTGTGTGCCCGGAGCAGCCCCATGGACGTGGTTAACTTCCTAAATGATCTCTATAGCACCTTTGACCGGATAATCGGGTTTTACGATGTGTACAAGGTGGAGACCATCGGCGATGCCTACCTTGTGGTTTCGGGCTTGCCCGAGCCAAACGGAGACAAGCATGCCCGTGAGATTGCTCTAATGGCACTGGACATCCTGCAGGCAGTCAGCTCCTTCAATCTGCGCCACAAGCCGGAGTACAAAATTCAGATTCGTATCGGGATGCACTCAGGATCCGTCTGTGCCGGCGTTGTTGGCAAAAAGATGCCTCACTACTGTCTCTTTGGAGACACGGTTAACACGGCGTCTCGGATGGAGAGCACTGGATTGCCCGGCAAGATCCATGTTTCCTCCGCCACCAAAGCCATCCTAGACAAGTTCGGTACCTTCCAGATGGAGCAGCGTGGCGATGTGGAGCTCAAAGGGAAGGGCACGGTAACCACATACTGGTTGAACAGCACCACCGAAGCCGAGATCCGGCCACCTACTCCACAGATTCTAGCGACCGACGAGGTACCTTTCCCCCTGCTCTTCGCAGGGATGGGCAAGTAGCCCCACGGCTGAAAATCAGTATTTTACAATATATATTTTACATTGAAAATAAATTTGTCGCTTTAATTGTTTTAAACAAGTTTGTTTCTTTTTAGTTTGTAGGCTTTTAAAAGTAGTCCTCTAGGGATTATTAATTATCTCGCAAACGGCTCTATTTTCTTTATAGCAGGATTCGTCATTCATTTTGTAAGCATCTTGGACAGGCCTCAACTCCACACAATGTTCAATTCCATTTTTGTTATCCGGCTGAGGTATAGACCATGCTGTGTAAACCATAGGTCTGCCAGTTTTCACCGAGTAGAATGATCCTGGAGACCTTCCCTCGTCGAAGTAGGACACCCAGAAAGGAGCATATATTGTTTCATTGTCGTATTTCTTGAGATATAAATAATCTGATAGAGCGTTCATTTCGTCGTCCGATTCAATTGAGGCCAAGTCGGCATAATTTTGAATACAAAGATCACGAGCAGAATAAAAGTTAAGTTTTACGGGAGACACATAGTATCGCTTCTCGCCGACACGCAGAAATGAATCTGAACGGAAATAAACCTTTTTTAATTAATTAAAATCTATTTAAATTATAAGATTTCTTACCAGTTAAAAGTCCTGTGGTGCCCAGGATGAATAAAGACAAACTGATTATTAGAACGAACCTCATGGCTGAGTCTTCAAGAATGAATACTACGGATATCAAGTCTAGTCCTTATATAGGCGATCGGAAAAATCTTATCGTTGATGGAGCGATAAAAAGAAAATAAAAAAAGAAATTTTTTTGTGAGTTTATTGACAGGAAGTAAGATACGTCAATTAATTTATAATTCGTTTTTATGTAACATATCTTAAGATTAGCGATAAGATTCAAAAGAAATTTTTTGTGCGTTTATTGACAGGAAGATATGTCAATGAATTTATAATTCGTTTTTATGTGTCTTTATTTTGCATTCTTGTTTTAGAGATTATTTGTCTAGACTTTATGGTATTGATAAAAATACTGGGTACAGGGAACAATATTTTTGAAAAGACCAACCAAAAGCTCACCGAAAAAGCCCCTTTTCCAGGGACTCAAAGCTCTTGCGCCAAGGATATCAATGATAAAATAATGGTATCTTTCCGTCAGCTGTTTGGGCTGAAAGCGCTTTTCCGCAGGGGGAGGAAATCTGTATTTGCGCATACCGTGGAAAAAGGAATTGCCACAAAAACAAAGTTGTGAAAAGCGGAAATAACAAGTAGAACAAGCCCAGCCACAAAGACAGAAGGTGTGCCCGGAATGAGAGTCCAACAGCAGCATGATCCGGAGGTCAACACGAAGGCAACCAGCCATGTAGAGGTGGAGTCACTTTAAAGATCCGGGAGTAGCAGCAGACACAGATACAGATACACACTCCGCCAGAGGAGCATCGTTGAGCACAACCTGTAGTCCGAGATGAAAGTGTTCCGGCTGCGTCTGGTGAAACTCCTTCTGCTGGGGTTCCTGCTGGCCAACCTGGTGTTCTTCTATTACACCTGGAACACACTGCTCTGGCGACGCATCAGCCGGGCTCTGTCCGGGAGTCCGGGTTCTGAGCCGGAGGACTTGCCAAAGGTTGCCAAGCTGTCGCCCAAGGACAAAGTGCGCAACGCAAACAAGCACATCCGGAAATCCATCACCATAGTATTCTACGGTCACTACAACTTCGAGCAGGATCTGAAGGCCAGCATCGACAGCATCCTGGACGTGATACCCAACATGCCCATCCTGGTGCTCCAAGAAGGCGGTGCGGAGTACGCCTACCCACCGGTTAGCTATGAGAGAAACCTCACCGCCGGAGAGGAGCACACCGTGGTGTTCCAGAGCCTCTCCTTTGACGTGCGCCGCACACGTCAGGAGCTGAATCCTTTGGCCGCCATCCGCACCAAGTATGCCCTTCTCATGCCGGACAGTGTCCGGCTGAACAGCAAGAACCTCCTGCAGAAGATTCTCCGGGAGATCAACTCCCTCGGCCAGCCGGGTCAGCCAAAGGAGCAGCGACCGCCCGTTCCGCCAGAGGATACAGTGCGACGCATGGTTCTTGTCCCGTTCGCTGGCAACCTGAAATCCTTTAGCAGCTGCCTCAAGATGCATATGGACCTGCCCAACTGGACCCTGGAGTTGGTGGCCACCAACGACAGTCGCCACTGCGATTTGGTGACTATCTTCTACAGAATCATGAATCTTAATCCTAATTTAATGCTATCCTCCTTGTAGTTCCTCCAGAAACATGCAATCCTGCTGGATGTGGCCGCTCTGGGAGCGATGCCAGAACCCTTTACCCTGCCCTTCCCGGAGATGCTCTACATGCAAGCCAAAATAGCCAATCTTTCGGTGAATTATTACTCAGTGCTGCCCATAGGCCATTATTTCATCCTATATTCTTTCAGACCACCGTGTTCCCGCAGGCGTTCCAGGAGGGTCGACGCCTGTTTGCTTCCTTCCACACCAAACAGCGACGGATGGAGCTTCGCCGGCGACAGTTCCGGGAGATGTACAAGAAGCTGCAGATCAAGCGGATTGTGAGGAGGACTTACAAGATTCCGGGCAAGGCTCAGGCGAGAGAGGTGTGGGGCCACGGCCTGGTACTAGATGGCCAGTTCTCCTCGTCCAATACCTCGCTGCCCCTGGTCACGGACATCGATCTGTTTGGCTGCGAACGCACGTCGAAGTCCTGCATCGGGAACGTGTACGGCGGCAGGCCCTTCTATTCGTACATGGAGAAGCACACACCTCCTTGCTGCCTGGACAAGCTGAGGACGACCTTCAACCATGTGCTGGAGGAGTTCGAGAACGTGGGCATCCGCTACTGGCTGGACAATCACGCCCTGAAGAGCGCCATCGAAACAAACCAGTTGTCGCCGGATGCCTATGACATCGACATCAGCTTTAACGTCCAGGATCTGGAGCGATCCAACTCGATGAAGAAGTCGCAGAGCAAACCGTACGTGGACAACGAGGGCTTCTATTGGATCAAGGCCACCGACGGCCACTACTTCAGGGTGCAGTTCTCCAAGCCCAACCAGGTGGGCGTCAACCTGCTGCCCTACGAGATCAGTGGGACGGAGGCGCGGGCCAGTGGCTTCTTCGGCTGGAAGGCTAGCACCTTCTCGGCAGACTTCCTGCATCCGATGTCGACCGTCCTGTTTTTGGGGAAGAGCGTCATGTGTCCAAACAACGTGTTCGAGTATCTGGAGGCCAAGCACATCAAGGTGCTGTCCGCCGACGTGGACGTGGAGGAGGAGTGAGCCAGGTCAAATGAATTTGGTAAGAATCTGGCTGGGTTTGTTTGAGGTCAATAGGTGTATACTTCTGTCTAGTAACAATTTTGTAACATTATGGATTTGAATTAATTTTTATTTGAACGACTTAGAGCATTATATTGTACAATTTTGTGATCTTTGGTATTGTTTCCAAGTTCCTTTGGTTGGTAGACTTCAACCGCAAGTTGATAATTAATTTTTAGATTTATAGTAACATAACTCTAAACATAAGACGGATGCATTACGATTCTTTTAGAACCAGCAGATCTATATGTGTAAAATATAATACATGCAATCAGACTCGAGTGTTTATCTGCTTTGACCATCAAAATATAGACCATATATAGATAGGATTACGACTTGACGGTTGTGGCTGCATCCTGTATAACCGCTCCCTCTGGTAGTTCGCGGACCAGCGAGAGGAGCTTCTCCAACTTGGATATTTGCAGTGTGTTCTGGTCCAAATAGAGCTGTTTCTTGGGCGGCTTAACCATCATGCGGAGATTGGGCGAGAGCTTGAGGGAAGTGGTGACGCCCCTGCGAAAGGATAAGACATTTATCCATTAATCTAGTAATAGTAATATCTTTATACTTACTTTTCATCTCCCACCACGATAAAGGCCAGCTTCTCGTTGAAAGCCAGCCTAGTCAACTTGTTCTTCCGCTTGGGAACCACGGCCTGAACGCATATGGCCTTGTATTTGTTAACGTTAAGATCGAAGACGTGCACCTTGCCCTCGGTGGTCACGGCGGCAAACACGGTGCTGGAGTACGGGGCCCATTTCACATCTCCCACGGCGGCGCCTAGATCGAAAATGAACAGCGGATCGGCCCGCATGTCCTCCCAGACCTTGACGCGCCAGTCGCCGCTACAGGACACGAAGATGTTGCTGTTGAAGCGGTTGAAGTCAATGCGGTAGACGGACATGTTGTGGGCCATGTAGGTCATAAGGTACTTGGAGCTGAAGGATGTGCTACATTTGTAGATGAAGCCGCATTCAGTGCCCACCAGGAAGATCTTCGGATCAACGGGATGGAACTGAATGCAGGAGCCGCCGCTCTTTAGGCTGACTTTGGTTCCGTCTGGACCATCCACAATGGTATTGTCCCTGTAGAGGGTAATGATGCTGGTGACCCACAGCTTGTTCTGCATCAGAATCCAGTTGAAGACGCGTCCGTCGGAAGACACCGAAAAGAAGTTCACCTCGCCATCGGGCATGTCGGGTCCCCACCTGATCTGCCACACGCACTCGGCGTGCTTGCAGTTCACTCCCTTGGACACGTAAAGTGGCTCCTTGCAGTCCTCTCGCAGATTGTAGACGGCCACGTTGCCGTCATATAGTCCGATCACGGCCAGAAAGGGATATGTACGATGGATGTCACAGCACATTACACCGCTGTCAGTTTGGACTAGGGATTGAAATATTATAGAGTGGATGAGATCTTAAGAAGAGGACCGGAAACCTACTGATATAGTCGGGAAATGAGGGATTCTTGACGGTGAAGAGGCACAGATAGCCTTCGTTAGTCTGCTTCATAAAGTCATCTGGAAAGGAGATCTATGAGTTAAATCTTTTTGATATTTTTCGAGACTCACGAGATCCAAAGCAAACGGCAAAGAGATCATAGTAGCTAGGATTGAAAAGGATATCGGTGACATTCATCTTTTTGGTCTTGTCATACTGAAACTTCCACAGGGGCAGAAGGTTGCCCTCTCCATCCCGGAACTCGTCGGCCGGGTCTTCCCAATAGCGATAGTCGTGAGCAATGTCATCGTAGATATTCTGGTTGATCATCCGCTCGAGGATCTGCCAGCACTTGAGGTACTTCTTGTTGAGCTGCTCGGCAATGGCGGTCTTGTCGCGGAACTTCTTGGCGCGCATTCCCCGCTTCCGGTCATCCTTTTTTCCGCCATCCTTCTGCTGCTCCGCAAAGTTCTCCAGATATGAGTCATAGATGACCCATTGCAGCACATTGGCTCCATACTGGGAACGGGGTGGGGGAATGGTCTGGGTGTCCACATTCTTGGGGGCAATATGGTTTGTAGAATACGAACTAATAGAAAATATTTTTTTACGATCTTACTCTCTTGGGGTTTGTATAGGTCAAGGCCGCTCGTTCGCAGTAGTTGAACTGGTTGATGAGTTTGCGCTTCTTGGAGGAGACAGCCACTGCCCGGGCTCCGCCACCTGTTTCCTCGTCGTCCCGAGGAGCACCTTCTCCCTCTCCTTCGCCCTCGTCTCCCTCAGTGCCTTTGCCCTCCTCGTCGTCCTCCTCCTCGACCTCCTCCTCCTCACCCCCGTCGTCCTTCTGACTGAAATGCATAAATGGATTATTTTCAAAACTCTTATTTTCGTCATGTAAACAATAAACCAGCTGGTACATGGGTATCAAGGCAGTATGAGGAAATATCGACCCTTGGCAAAAGTTTTTTTTATTTCTGCATGTATTAGCATTGAGACCTGGCCAAAAAAAAGGGGTTCCAGAAGCGGAAAACATGGCTTTATTACCGGAAACTAATTTTAAGTTTATTCACAACTTCTTGTATCGCGTGCCCAGTTTAAAGAAAGCAAACACTATAAGAAATTACCATTCTTGAGAAGGACTTACCTTTTAGCCCCGCCATCGTCCTCATCCTCCTCGCCTTCGCCCTCCTCCCCGTCTCCGGCCTCCACTTCGCGCTGCTCCACCACCGTATAGTTGGGCATGGGCAGCGGGTAGCCGATCTCGTCCGACTCCTCGATTTGGCGGCGCGCCTCCTCCGAGTCAACGTGCAGTGAGTTGCCGGCAAAGGAGATCAGGGTGACCGTGTTGCCCGGCAGGGGTGCCAGAACGAACTCCCCCTCCTTGAAGCTATAAACGACCAGGTTGCGAACTATATTGGTATTGGTAGGCGTCAGGGCTTTGGTGATCTCCTCGCCCAACTCGGCTTCGGTGAGGTCCAGCTGGTCGTCCGGCTTGAGTAGCTGGCGAGACCGCATCCAGGCTTCGTAGTCGTCGGCATCGCCACCACCGCCTTCACCTCCTTTGGTCTTGGAGCTCCTCAGCTGGGGGAAAGGGAGCAACAGCATGACGAACTTTGCGGACAAGTGTGTGTGTGGCAATAGGGTAGGTGCGGTGCATGCAACAATCCACTGAGGTGCCTCAAAAGTAACGCAGCCGGGATGGAGGATCTGGGTGGGTGAGTACTTACCCCGATGGAGTCATCTGGAGGTGCAAGGTCATGATAGGTATTGGGGCAGGTAGCAGAGAATGAGAAAGGGAAACCAAGCGGAATGCGGCATGCGACTTGAAAGAAGAAACACCCGAATCTCGGGTAATACGGTTTATCCTGCCAGGAGGCGTTACCTCATCGCCATCATCGTCGCAGTCACTGTCCCTGGACACTTCCTCCTCGGCTAGATCGGAGTTTCCTGTGGCAGTTGCCATCTCTTCCGCCATTCCGCTGCCCACTGGACTAAGTGTGATTGAGATGGAGAGCGATCTTTCCTACTTAATAGCTACTACTACGACTTGTATTTACTTTACTTTCTTGGCGTAAAAGCTACAGATTGCGGTTTGTATTTACAAGATGTTGTTATGAAGAGAACTCGGTTATTCAAATTAGATAAAAATCAGTCACTCCAAGTGGATATTTACAGGTCCCTAGGTTGGCAATGCGTTTCAGAATATTAGAGGATAATGGGATATGAATTATAGTTAGCACTTTTTGGAAAAACATAGAAGAGTGTTTTTCAAAAATCCTTGTAAAGAAACCAAGGTACTCCTTGCTCTGATAATAAGAGTAAAGACTTATACTTTTCAAGTTTTAAATTATTCGCTTACCAAAAAATGTTTAAAATATTTAAAATGATTTATTATAATATTTACATAAACCCTCGAAAAAAGTTCTAAAACGCACCGCATCCACACTCACATTCACACAGATCTACGTTGCTGAATCAGCTAAGAGAACCATCTAATAGTGGCTAGTGGGGAAGCAATCTAATGGTCAAATACCGCCATGGCCTTGTTGGCTAGCTTCCACATCCTGGCTTGTGATTTGTATAGCGAATTGAAAATGAATGACCACGAAAACCCGAGAGCTCGAAGCGCGGTTGCTGAGTTCTAAGCCGAGGTCACAAAGGACCCCTGAAAATCTATCCGGCTCCGCTCCGGGAAATCTGTCCGGCAAGAGTCGCAAAGCTAGACTGAGCCAAAGGAAAACAGACTGAAAGCCAAGACAATCCTGATGACGTTCGTCACGTCAGCGGCCTCTCAACGCCGAATGGAGGCAGAAAACTTTTCGTCCTGACGTCACAACAGGATGAGGCGGAATAAACAAATTGCACACAACTTGATTAGGATGTCCTGGAAAGGGTAGTGCGACACCGAGATTGGCTCTTACAGAAATACATATTTATTTTGATGTGAATCTAAATGAATAAGGTGAGCCTAGGGTCGTATTCGTGAGTGATTTATCGACTCTTTTATTGCGTTGGGCCTGATGAGACTTCGACACTCACCAGCCCGGCTAAAGGCCAGGCCAACTAAATTGGTAGCCGTAACCCAATTGCACCGCTACGATCGGGCCTTCAGCCCTGCCTCCTGCCGCCGGGCCAGGCTTTCCTGGCTTGGCACGCACATGGTGGCCATTGTAGTGCCACGCCCCCTCAACAGGCCGGAAGGGCAGGAAATTGCAAATTATGTTTCGTGACAAAGTTCCATCAAAGAGGGCTGCCTGCCGGAGCCAAGCTTTCAGCCAAACTTATTAAAAAGTAAGCGCAAATAAGCGCAAAAAATTTTTAAACCCAAAAATAGACGGCAAGGCAGCCGCAGCAAGGACTTTCTTTTTGGCATTACGTTGCCAGCCATCGAGGCGATAGGATGTGTGCATAAAGTGTGTCAGGTGTATTTTGATTCTAGTACGTAAAATAAGAATATTCACTCTGATAGCTACCTTCCCTTTGCCTTTTCCATCACCTTTTCCTGCTTTTTGGGCCATCGTCACTGCAACTCCTCAGATTCCGTGGATATCAACGGCGCCGGTGTCGGCTCTTCACAATTTGTAATAAATTTGAACAAATGCTTTCTCCAACTCGAATTAAAAGTATTTGTGCTGTGTCGGTTCGGTCACTGACAGCAGCCCGAAATGTTGCTTTTTGTGTGCGTATTTGACAGAATCAAAGCAAACTAAAGCAATCCTTTACGTAATCCTTCGAACAGGTCCAGGAGGTCTTTTGTCTGCCGCTCTGATTACTTTGTTTATTTCAGTTTCTATAGAAATTTGGCAATCACCCTACGCACCGAGCTTCGGTTGCCATTTGCATATCGATTTGGACAAGAAAAACATGAAAGAAAAGCTAACCCCGAACCTAAAGCTTATGTACACCAGCTCCTTGCTTATAGATTTTGATGACAAAAAATCTAAAAAACATGATGTCCTCAGATTTTGATGCAGTTTTCCGGAGAATCAATCCATGATTCGTTTAAGGTACTCCGCTTAAGAATCGGAAGAATATTTGCAGAGATATGGCATTTTCAGTGGGTCCTACTGCCCACCCCATGCATTTTCCACTTTTTGAAGGAGGCCCTCCAGAAAATTTGACAAAAAATCAAAAAAATATGATGTCCTTAGATTTGGATGCAGTTTTGCGGAGAATCAATCCATGATTCGTTTAAGGTACTCCGCTTAAGAATCGGAAGAATATTTGAAGAGATATGGCCTTCTCAGTGGGTCCTACTACCCACCCCATGCATTTTCCACTTTTTGAAGGAGGCCCTCCAGAAAATTTGACAAAAAATCTAAAAAAAATGATGTCCTCAGATTTTGATGCAGTTTTCCGGAGAATCAATCCATGATTCGTTTAAGGTACTCCGCTTAAGAATCGGAAGAATATTTGCAGAGATATGGCCTTCTCAGTGGGTCATACAGCCCACCCCATGCATTTTCCACTTTTTGAAGGGGACCCTCCAGAAAATTTGACAAAAAATCTAAAAAAAATGATGTCCTCAGATTTTGATGCAGTTTTCCGGAGAATCAATCCATGATTCGTTTAAGGTACTCCGCTTAAGAATCGGAAGAATATTTGCAGAGATATGGCCTTCTCAGTGGGTCCTACTGCCCACCCCATGCATTTTCCACTTTTTGAAGGGGACCCTCCAGAAAATTTGACAAAAAATCTAAAAAAAATGATGTCCTCAGATTTTGATGCAGTTTTCCGGAGAATCAATCCATGATTCGTTTAAGGTACTCCGCTTAAGAATCGGAAGAATATTTGCAGAGATATGGCCTTCTCAGTGGGTCATACAGCCCACCCCATGCATTTTCCACTTTTTGAAGGGGACCCTCCAGAAAATTTGACAAAAAATCTAAAAAAAATGATGTCCTCAGATTTTGATGCAGTTTTCCGGAGAATCAATCCATGATTCGTTTAAGGTACTCCGCTTAAGAATCGGAAGAATATTTGCAGAGATATGGCCTTCTCAGTGGGTCATACAGCCCACCCCATGCATTTTCCACTTTTTGAAGGGGACCCTCCAGAAAATTTGACAAAAAATCTAAAAAAAATGATGTCCTCAGATTTTGATGCAGTTTTCCGGAGAATCAATCCATGATTAGTTTAAGGTACTCCGCTTAAGAATCGGAAGAATATTGACAGAGATATGGCCTTCTCAGTGGCTCATACTGCCCACCCCATGAATTTTCCACTTTTTGAAGGGGACCCTCCAGAAAATTTGACAAAAAATCTAAAAAATATGATGTTCTCAGATTTTGATGCAGTTTTGCGGAGAATCAATCCATGATTCGTTTAAGGTACTCCGCTTAAGAATCGGAAGAATATTGACAGAAATATGGACTTCTCAGTGGGTCATACTGCCCACCCCATGAATTTTCCACTTTTTGAAGGGGACCCTCCAGAAAATTTGACAAAAAATCTAAAAAATATGATGTCCTCAGATTTTGATGCAGTTTTCCGGAGAATCGATCCATGATTCGTTTAAGGTACTCCGCTTAAGAATCGGATGAATATTGGAAAAGCTTTGGCTTCCGCTGTGGGCTATATTGTCCACCCCATGTATTTTCCAATATTTGGAAGTTTTACCAACTCATTTACAAGTTTTTCAACTTATTGATTTAAGTATCGCATATATAAGAGGTAACAGAAACCACCCGATGCACTAATTTCAATAAAAGCGAAGGTTCAGCTCGATGCACTACGGATCGCCGAGGGTTTCCGAGACAAAACAATCTCATTAAGATCGATAATCTGTGGCGGCAGCCCGGGAGCAATAAAGTGGCAGTGTCTGCAGAGTCAGCGGAGCCCAAAGCACGAATGAACAACGACACTGCCGCTGTGGTGACGAGCGCTTTGATTGGAACGCCTCTTGATGCGACATGCATATCAATTAATTACCCCCACAACTCTGGCGATCGTTGTTACATTTGGCTGGGCCCGGTGGACAGTGGACACTGGGTCAGGCGGGGATTGGGTAATATTATTTTGGGGATATTACAACAGAATACGAGAGCTGGAGACCGATTGCAAATCGCTGGCCACTGCCACTCTTTTGGTCTCGAATCGATAGAGCCCGTGCAGTTGGCCGAATTTATTCAAATCAGTTGAATTCCGCGTGAGGAAGCGTCGAGGTGTCGTCTCTCTCCTGATCCCCGTTGTAGCTACTGCAATGTGCAAATACGTCTTAATTGCTGCACTGGCCGTGATGGTAAGTGGCCAATTAAACAGTGGCCATCCGCCGCCAGCACCCACTAATCACCGCATTAACATTGCCCTTGGCTGCACAGACCACCGTCCCACGAGTCCGGGCCACGCTGCACGACCTGCCCGGGGTCTTTGACTTCTCCAACCTGGACCTTGTCAATTTCCAGTACTTTAAGAACCTGCCATCCCAGGATCCGAGAACTGCTGCCACCGCCAATCCCTTTATAGAGCACTTCCAGAAGAAGAAGGCTGTTCTGGATTATTTTGACCGCCTGTTCTTTGGAAATTCACCATTTCAGCAGCCCAGCGAGATTCCTTTTGACCCGCATTTTGGCCGGGCGTGGCGTCCAACCTACGAACGAAAGTTTGGCTATCGCGGTGAGCGTCTTATCGCCGCGCTGGGATCAGGGTACTCCGTCCAGCAGCTCCGTCATTTTGGAGCTATTCCTCGGGAGTACGGCACGCCGCATTATCCCAGCTGAGTGTGTTTATAATCCATAATCGAAATAGTGCGAGTATTTATGAAATAAAGTTAAGTGGATCTATTTAACCTGCAATGTTTTTACATGTTTGAGTGAATCTGAATGACGATGGGCCTTTGAAGAGTTTCAGACATGGAATTTTACTGTCCTCTTTTTAGTTTACACGCTATAGTGAGTTTTTTAAACACATTCCCTTATTCCAATAGTCAAGTTAGTAAAGTTGTTTCTAAAAAGTTGTATTTAGGAAAGTAACTTAGGTGCTATTGATGTGTTAGACTCTCCGTTTTTGCGTGGAAATGTAGAGGACATTGTTGCCGCGGATGAAGGCATCTCCGTATTTGTTCTTCAACTGCCCGTTGACGTACTCCTCCGTCTGTTCCAGGCAGATATTCATGTATCCGTCCAAGCAAGCCAAAACACCTTAAAGGAAAGCACAAACGTGATATATGCCGGTTGGCTTTGTGGGTTTCCCAGGATTTAGTCGTTACCTCGGTAGTCCACGCCATTATTCAGTTTCACGGCAACGGGACGTCCGTGTATCTGATTGATGAATTGAGAAAGAGCCTCCTTGCGGGACATATTTATAGGGTAATAAATGCAAAATTCAGTGAGTAAAAAATAAATGCGAAACTACAAACACGAATAGAGTTGCCAGACCAGTCTTATAATGTGTCTTAAAGTGTTGCCAGAAAATAAAAAATAGCTAGAAATAGCTAAACTGCAAAGTTAGGTACTAATAATGGTATTGCATTTCGTGAATTTGTTACAGTTTGGTTATTTATTTAGATTCTGTCACCAAGAATGTATCATAATTTACTATAATTCACATAAAATATAGTCGTCACTCGGCATGGCAACCAAAAGCAGTGTTGCAAAATGATAGTTGGCGCCATCTATTGGTCATGTAATGAAAATTTCAGCACTATTGTTTTTAAAAGATTTAATTTAAATAAAGCGGAGAATATAAATTATTATCTAGAAGACAACTTAGAAATAAATAGGTTCAGTGTATGCCTTCCAGAGGCGTGTAGGTCTTGTACTGATACAATTCTGGTCCGCCATATCCATATAGAAGCTTTCCTCGGCCATGTTCATCATAATAGGGGTAACGGTATTTGGGTCTGTAATAAAAATAATTTATAAATAATTTTATAGAAAATCTAATGTATTCTTAGTAATATTTTTAACATACCTTTCAAAGTACTGGAAATTCGGCGCCTTTGGCTGAACTGTAGCCAGGGAAGTCTGAACCATTAAGGTTACAAAAAATAGAACAAGCTGGAAATATGAATAAAATGTTAGTTTTTAACAATTATTGCATATAATATAAATATTAAACAGGTGTAATAGTCTCTTAAATTTATTTTATTAATTAGAGATTTAATTTTTATTTTAAAATGCCTTTAAATCAAAAAGGCGTAATGTTTTAAAACAGGTTAGAAACATGGTCTTGTCTTTCTCCTTTTACTTTAATTTGTAATTTCTCAAACAATAAAATAAAGCAAGTAATTGCATTCAAACGAGTTTGAACAACGGAAGCATGTATTTCGGGAAGTTAGTCTCCACATTAGTTCACTATGTCAGTCACAGAAAAGTGGTAACTGGCAGTTGGCCGACGCCTTCCAAGAAATCGCTTTCAGTCGGTCGGTTTAACCCGAGCAACGGTGGATGACGCTGGTTATGTAATTACAATAGCAATAACCGCGATGCGCAACTTGGCCACAACTTGTTGCCTAGAGATTATGACACATTTCGCCTGGCTTTCAACTTGGCCGAAAGAGAGCCAAAGAGCGTGATGGCGATCGCCTGCAGGTTTCAAGGTCTCTCTTCAAGTCCCCAATTTGGCCCACTTGTTTCGGAAATGTGTCAATCAAATAGTTGGCAATAACAAACAACCCAAAGAAGAACGAGGCACCTGCTCATTGGAAATTCAAGTCACAATTTCCTACGATCGGCGACGGTTTTCTTTTGGGTGCGACTTTCGCGCAGGCGCATAGTCGAAATTGTGTCAGTGGGCCCAGACACTTGTTAATTGGAGGAGTCAACGCCTCAAATCTATTTGGGGTAAAAATCTAACCATCTAGACTTACGGGCAGCAGCCGAGCGTTCAACTTTGCCATGGCTATTGGAAGATTCAAATCCCGATCGTACGTCTTGGCGGTAAACGTGTAATAACCAGGTACGAAGACGTTCGCCGGGCGCGTTTTGTTTGGCAACTGAATTGCATTGCCCGCCGCCAGACGGCCAAGAGTCAACAGCCAAGATCCGAGCACCACGAAGAGAGCGGGTAAAGCTTGACAAAGCTTACAAGTCGGAGCCAAAACTTGGTTTACACTTCAACATAAAAGCAGTACTGGGCATATTTTAAAGTTTTCTTTTAAAAGAAGCAAACCTTCTTGGCGCTAACATGGCGTATGGGTAATTTTTGAGAATTTATTAAGGCTCTTAGTATTATTAGATATTTTTCTTCCAAAAAGTCCCTAAAGTCTCATTGAAATCTTTTTAAATATTTTTGAAATATATTTTAAAAATAAAAACTTTTGTCACTCCTTCTTTTTCCAGTGTACATTTAAGTGTTTATTTATTTAATCTAATGATCCTCAAGATTTTGCAATTCACAAGGAAAGTGAAAGTCCTGAATACTAAAACTAAAAGCTTTTTCCGCCAGTATTTAAGTTGCCGGAACCTAACGAATAAACAAACAATTTTCTTGGCCAAGACTCACCTGAGCCCACTCACGTAGGCTCTTTCAAAAGAGAAACCCTAAGCCCCATTAAGAGAAGTCTCAAAGATCAAAAAGAGCCCGGAATAGCGGTCTATAGAGACAGCTGTTCGAGTGGGCAAAAATGGAATTGAGGCCAAATTACCAAAGTGGTTGTGGACCAAACTGGATGGCTTTAACTCTTATCGAGATGACGACGATGGACGCTACAATTATGTAACTTCTGCAACCATGAAGAGACGGAATCCAGCAAAAAAAAAAAAAACATTTCTACCAACCCGATGGCCCAACCAGTTTTTGCTTTCTTCGATCGCTAGGCTGTGCCATTTCTTTTCAGCTCTGGCGCACTTTCTTTGCCTTGCATTTGCATTCGCAGTGTCATTTTTCCTTGGGTTTCTATTTCTGTTCACCTTAAGTCTTTTTTTTATCTGTTTTTTGTGCTCACTTTGCGGCAAATGGCAGTAACCTTTGGCAAATATGCGTACTTAGTTCCGTCTGCCATGAAAACCAATTTGGGTTGTCATAAAAAAAATTAAACGAAAAAAATAAAACAGTTCATGAAGCCAAACAAGATTATATTTTCAAGTACCTGGTCGAAGGTTGAAAGCAAAGTCACAGATCGGAGATCACATTTCATTCATATATTTTCAAATATTCAAAAAAAAAAGATCTTTAAAGGAAACATTTAAAGTTTATATTTTTTGAAATTATTTTCCATAAAAATTAATTTAAAAAAAACATTTACTTACAAGACAAATTATATGGTTTTCCCACTTATTTTGTACAATTATTTTAAATATTTTCTCAGAACTAGTTTGACTTGATTTTAAATAATATTTTGTAGCTAAAACATTTTCCCAATTACCAACTTCCTAACCGTTTAATATTTGTAAGCCATATTGTATCTTTTAGATTTCCCACTCTCTCAAATTTTAGGCTCTTCGCTCTTTGTAACTTCTCAAAGTGGGTTCGACCTGCCATTATATTGTTTTTTTGTTGTTCGAGTCGTTGATTTTTATTTTCAATATTTTTTGAGTTGGCGCTTGGCTGGGTTTTATGCAACTACACGATTTCTGCGATTCGTAGTCTTCAGTGATCAATGGTCCAGTGACTCGCACGGGTGGCGCTTCAGCCTAAAAAATAACAGCTCCAATCCGACACAATGTTGCACCTGAGATTTGTCTTTATGGGCGCTGTAAGTGCACCGAAATGTGTTTAAAGTAAAGTAAATAAGCCATGAATAACATTATTAAGGAAAAGTGTGCATAAAAATAAGAGAAAAGACAAATTGTGCAATTGTGTGTTTCACGGGGCGTATTAGTAATAAATACTTTCCCATGGAGGCATTATTGGAATTTGTCTGAAAAAGAGATAAAACAGCATACCCGGCTAATAAAGGAAAAGAGATTAGGTCATTTAAAATAAAAAATCAAAAATAAAAAAAATAAATAGTTCTTTCCGTGCTTTTATTGAAATATTAATAACACGATTAATAACGACCCTTCCTTCAATACCCCTCGTAAATAAAGCTGCTGGTCATCCTGCTCCAAGCTAGCCAACCCACCGATGGCTTCATCCTGCGCTTTATCACCGAAACCCTGCAGAACAATGTGGCGGGAGAGCCCATCCTACACGAGACGACCCAGTGGAACTTTGATCCTGAGGCGGCCAAAAAGGCTCGAGCCTTGTACTACGAGGTAAGTGGCGCCATCACCAAGAGATCCCCAATATCTGAACCATTTCCGGCACTTGCAGAAAAACGGTTTCCGGTCGGCCAAGTTCATAGAGCGACTGGGCGTGGGCCTGGATGGACGCCACGAGGAGCGACGGGAGGAACAGATCGAGCGGGACACAGGGCGGCTGAACGGAGCGCACAATGTGAATTATCCGCCTCCACCGGTTTAGTCATAAATAATAATAATTTAAATTTAACTTCTTGTTTCGTTTGCCATGAAGAGGGGGATATCCAGCATATTGTCATCATTTTAATTTGCTGCGATTAATTGTCATTGTGCGCATTAATGTGCTTCACAAGGATTTGCATAATTTGCACAACGTCGAGCCATGGGATTCCCCCCTCTATCCATAATTTTCTCTGTTTTCCGCTTATTGTTAATGACGGCAGGATCTGAAGGAGGGAGGGGCGCTTTGGGAGAGCTTCGGAGAAGGACTTACCGAGTCCCCAGCAATGTTGTTGTGGTTTTAATAAACGTTATTAGCCAGCTGGGATGGGGGAGCTGGATAACCAGCCACCCTGCAACTGCAAATTGCCGCAATTACATTTGGCTAAAGCGAAAAGCAACGGCAGCTACTTACTTTCGCAATTTTGCAATTTCATAATTATGTCGCATAATTGAAGCCAATTTCGCTTCGAGCTGAATTGGGACAATGTGGAAAATGAGTGAAAAGTGTCGGCGAAGGATATGGGAAAGTGGATGCAGGTATGCCTCTATAAAGCTGTGTTTTTTCTCTTTTTCGCTTTTGGCAATTTTTAAGTCATACTTTTAGGGATTTAAAAATAACAGAGAGCATGGATAGCAAAAAAATTAGCTCTATTTGACATATATTTTCTTTTAAAGATCGGGTATAGTTCATAGAACAAGATATAGATTTGTATAGGGCTTTTTATATAAGCCCAATCAAGAAATATCCTTTTTTAACAATATGAAATATAAATCAATGGAAGCTCTCTCTTAAATTAAATTTCCTGTTAATAAAGATTTGTGAATAAGCCCGATTTCGAAAATCGAAAGCCGGCAATCGGACGGATTAACGCGAACAATGGCAACCGCAAACTGCCGTGCCACTGCAAATGCAACTGCCACTGTCAGAAGTGGAAAGTGCCACTGATGTTGCGAGTGTGTGTCCCACCACGGAAATGAACTGTCCACGCAATGATGCAATAATGCAGGGAATAAGGCAACAAGGCAAACTGCTGCGTTAAATAAATAAAATTACCCACAATTTGCGGCTCTTTGGGGATTCGAGAGTCGACGGAAATTCAGAAAGGAAATTACATTACAAGTGGAGAGTGTCCTCACTGTAGGCCAATGGTTGGTAGTATGGGGCGTATACGTAATCCGGCACCAACCAGCGATAACACCATAAAATTGTTTAATAAATTGTTAATACCACATTGTAAATATTTCATTGATAACGAGTTCTCACTCCATGGTCCCTGAACACTGGCCTCCGTGTGAACCGAAGCAGTTGTTCCTGTTTACGACACTAATTTAATACGAAATCAAACAGTCATCGGCATATCGATAAGGCGAGCCAGCGGGTTGACTTTTATTAAAGCAAAATGTAAATAAAATCATAATGATATTTCGCTGGCCCAGGCCAAGCCATGCCAGGCAAGCCAGTTCCAGGATGAGACCGAATGCATATTCATTAGCCTTATCAGCTCACTCAACATCAAATAAAATGTTTAATAATATATACAAGTAAAGGGCGGCAGGAGGCGGCAGGTTGGGTGGCAAACTCGATAATAATGACGGGATATCACATCAGGTTGAATCAATTGTCGCGTTGTTGGGTATTAACATTCATTTTGTGACGATTTTCCCCTGACATCAATTGCTGTGAAAGCGGATTACTTGTCATAAAAATACGCACGCAAAAAGAGGGAAAATTTATGTAAACGCTCCAAAAAAAGGGGCTGGCAGGCTGTCTTTCCGGTGGAAAATACGAGTACGAGTTTGGATACTTTCAATGGCAGCTAAATGTTTTTTGATACTATTATTATTAGACAGGTAGTACGACCATGAACGGTTGACAAGGTTATAGAGATTGATGGGAATACTCTTTCTTTTGGTATGATATAGTATAACCCAAACCAAATACAAAGCTGAAACCTATTTATGAATTAAAATAAAACCAGAATCTATTGGCTAGACATTGCATTAGTCTGGGCGGCAAATTGGCATTGGGAAATGGATTCCTTTTCACCTCTCCAACAAAATGGGAAAGGCACTTCCTCATTCCTGAACCCTCAACTATGCTTCCCAGTTTGCTGATTATTGGTTCAATGTACCTGAAGGACATTGGCTGTTGGAAACAATAATGCAATGGGGCATTATGCAATGTGGGTGGGAGTGAGCTGGGTTGAGCTGAGCAGGGTTTTGGAATGAATTTCTTAATGCATTTCCGTTGCGCAATTGAAGTCAAAGCTAAAGGCAGGGCAAGGACTCTGACGGCGGCTAATGCACAGGCCACAGCAACAATAAATGTCAACTTGTCCTGCATGCAAGTGAAGTGTAGCCAGAGAAAGGCAAATCAACTTTGCTTGCGCATAAAATGTAATTTATAAAATGTAATATAATATCAACAGCACACAGAAATCGGGGGAGGACCAGGGGTGGAGATGGGGTCATCCTATAACAATGCCATAATGTCAACCGGCTTTTGTCCTTGTGGCTGATTCTGCTGGCTACCCGCTGCTGCTTGAGTTTCTCATTCTCTTTGCTTTTTACACAGAGAGAAAGAAAGTAAGACGATCTATGTTTTTAATAGATTTTTCTGAAACTTAATAAATAAAGCATAGTCTTACTTATCCTATAACTAATACTTTATTTTCATTTTTATTTTAAAATGTTATATACCTTCCTTTTTTAATATTTCTCTTTCTCGGCTAAGCAGCCTTTATTTTATTTCATTAAAAGCAGGAATCGACTTCCTTGCGCCGCTCTCCTCTAGCAAGCTCTCCTCTGCGCTGCAGGAGGTCCTTTAGCATATCCTTGTGCCTTTTTATTTGAGGGTAATTGCGATGCTAGCAGGGCAATTTTAAATTTTATCATTGCACCCGCATCTGTCGCTGACAGATTAGTTAGTTCTGATTCTCATCCTGAGATTCTTTGGCCTCAGCCGATTCATTGCAAAAGTTTTCATAACTTTATCAAGTAATTATACGTTTTCAGAAATCTTTGAAAAATAAATTAAGTTTTAAGACTAAAGGGTTGGATGGTAGATCAGTGTTTTTATATGTATTTAGTTTATATATACAATATATATTGTTAGCACTGTTCACACGAATATGAAGATTTGCTTGCATTTTTTTATTCCTTCAATATACTTGTAAAGGATTTATTTTCTGTATTCAAAAAGCAAATCCATTATGGCACAACGTCCTCGACTAATGCAGTCAGCAAACTTTGGAAAAAGGAAAGGCTTTTCCTCAGTTAATGCTTTGTTATCGATATTGGTAATGTATTCAGCTTTTTTTAAAAAAAAGGAGGCTTGTATCCTTTTTCTTACTATACTATACTTTTCTGTACTGTATAATATTATTTACTATAATATCTAATCTACTATACTTGAGCCCATTACTGCCTTCAGTTGGCAAGCCAAATGCAACATTTCCTGATCAGAGGAATTCATTTAATTCGGTTTTTGGTTTCGTTTTGTAGGTTGCCACTTGAATTCACTTGATTACAAAGTAATTTATTGGCAAAACGAAAAGTCCAAGGACCGGCAGTGGCACCGGCAGCAGCACCAGCAGCAGCAGCAACAACAACAAGCTATGTCAACAAGGATTTGTCTCAATGACAGCCTCCTAGCCACCCATCTGTACCACCACCACCCACCAAGCCCCCTCCGTCTATCCGCTGTGCATACGAAATGGGCCAAATCCCAAAAATCAACAAACAAATGAAAAGAAAATTCAATAAAATACGTTAGGAATCGTAGAGGAAACTTTTTCGCTTCTTTCTTTCTGGTTTCTGGTTTGGAGGGGAAAAACTAATTACACAGAAAAGCTGAAAAAGCGTCTGCCAGTGGGCGTGTTAGCCGAACCGAGGCACGCCCACCATTTTAACGGGCCCTTCTATTTAACTTTCATTTCTTTTCCCCTTACGTTTTTGGCTTTTCCTTTTTTTTTTTTTGCTTTCTTACGTCTTGGCACATTGCGTAAGGCGCATTTAATTACGTATGCCAGGCAGGAGCTGCAATTCCCATTCACCTTTTTTAGATTCTTTTCTCAGCCATTAAGGACAGTGCGTTTTCGTACTATAAGGTGTTAATAGTCCTATACAGAAACTGTCCAAAAAATGCTAAACAAATAGCAGAAAAATCTAGTAGCTATACCCGGTACTTCTATCATATTCTTTATAATAAATCACAAAACCTTATCTTACCGAAACGCACTGTCGCTAATTCGGACCCAGAAAAAATGCGAATAAAATTAATTATTTTGTCAGTTGATACAGCAATGCTAACTGCTCCCGGATCCTTCTTCAAATCCAATCCAATCCCTTGCTCTTTTCGGCTGTCGACCCGTATCCTTTGCTGGTCCTTGGCGCTCTTGTGACACCCACAAAGCCGCAGGACACGACGCGTCGGCCGCCCGCCACCTGCCACACACAAAATTGGCATGTTGTGTCAATATAGACGGCAGACACTGTAGCCGGGTCCTGGCCGTGAGGTTTGGCTAAGTAAGGATCTGTCATCCGAAAGCCATACAAAAAATGAGGAATTCCCCCCTTTTGGATGCCCTTTTTTTGGTTGCGTGGCCCGCGGTCATGTTATTTTTTGCAATTTAAGCGATATTTGTGAATCCAAGGAGTGAGGCCTTGCTCCTGGAATATCCTGCTAAAGATATCGTCGTTGATGCATAAAATGTTTACAGAAAGCAATGATTTTTTTTATAAATCTTTTGATGATTTAAGCGATATTGAATTCATCAAGATGGACGAATAAAAATCGCTGAATAAATATTGTTAGAGCCAATCAAATATTCAGAGAATAGTTTTTTGCAATTTTCATTGACATGTCCTTTGAACTGCGAATAGATTCCAGTTGGCCTCTTTTTGTTAAAGAACCTTAATGAACCTGTCCATGGCCGCCAAACGGCCAATAACAAAGTTAAAACAAACAGCGGGACGACCATAAAACTACCATCCCCCGCATTAAGGACCCATCCACCATCACACTCTGGGGGCCAATGGTCCAACCAACCACACGTTTCCAGACAATTACTGGCAAATTGCGTTGAAATGAAATTTTCAACGTTTCGATTTTTGGTTCTCGTTCTGATGCCTTTTCCCTTTTATTTGTCGATCCTTGTTATTTTTTTTTTGTTTTGTATTTGGGCTTTGGAGTCTGGAAAGTCAAAAAAACGAGATCCAAAAATTTTCATTACAATTCAGTTGGAGCAAAAGGCCACAAAAAGTAAAAGACAACGCACAAATGTGTGTGCAACGCAAAATTGCGGCTCAGCTAAATGCAGAACAAAGAAAAAACAGCAACAGCTGCAGTCAGATAAAGATTAAATGAACGCTAAACTGGCAACAGCGAAAAAACAATGCCCCATGGGTGGGGCCCACCATTTGGGGGTGGTGTTTTGGGCCAGAATGCTACATTCGGAAAGGGTTTCTGGCCACTCATACTAGACGTCCCAGTGATGCCAAATTTTAGAAGGTGATAGATACCTTTAGAGAAAGATTATTTATATTAAAAATAGTTATAATTTAGTTAAATCTATTAGGTAACTAAAAAACTATAAAAAAGGGAATTATTTGGAATTATACATGCATTATACATTGAAATATTAAATAAAAATCAATTCAGTAAACAGAGAAGTTGTGAACTATGGATCTGTTATGCCAAATCTGTTTTCTAGATTCTAGGTTCTAGGTATTTGAGTTTATAATAATTTAATTTTCTTCAGAAAATATATATATATAAAAATATAGCTTATAAATAGTATTGATTATATGTAGCCAAAGGTAACTAGTTTTAATATAATAACTATTTACCCTTGTAACACTTCACATGACTTTAACATAAAGTAAAACTGCCGCAGTTAATGTATATAATATATGCATGTATATATATATATATATATTATATATACTTATGGAAAAATATATTTATATATTAAATATATCAACTATATATTATAAATCTTAATTCTCATTCACAAGGCAATATCTGGCGGGAAAACCGTCAACTAGCCAACTGGGCATTCCCGATACGAATCTGCATATGAGCTAATCTCTGGGCGTTGATTTTTTGTTGCAGCTTTTAGGCGCAAACGTTTATTGCATTTAGTTTTCATTTTGTTCCCAGCCGCTGTCCTTTTTTGCCCAAAAAACGAACTCAAACAAAGGCCTCCAACCACGGGGCCAAAATCCCCCAAAATGGAACCAAAAAAAAATTTTTGGCTAACGAGAAATTGCACTTGGCCAAGTGGTTGGAGGAAAAGTGGTAAGTGGGTGGCTGGATATGTGGTGGGCGTGACTTATTTGCACATGATGGGCGAAATTTAAGCGCTTTTAAACACAATTGTTATAAATAAACAAAACAAAAAATGTAACAAATTTCATTTCTGCAACGTTTTTGTTTGAGTTAAAATTGTATGCAAGTTTTTGCATGGAATCCTGACGATGATGTCTAGATGTATGTGTGTGTGGGGTTGGGCAAATAAGGAAATTTACAGCACTTATGCAAACTCACACACACACACTAACTCTCGCATACAGATGCAAATGGGGAGCCCTCACCCATACAGAGGCAATTGAATGCAATTTTGCATGAGATATTAAAAAATACTTTTTTTTCGCCATTTTTTGGGCTGCCAATTGTGTGTTACATTTCCGTGAGTATGAGTGAATGGCGGTGGGGGCGTGGTCTGGAGGAGTCCTCGTAGGCTGCACTTTTTATTTTATTACGCTTCCATTTGCTGCAAGGCTGGGGCCGAGCAACAATAACAAATGAAAACCGTTTTTAATGAAATTTTTGAACAAGTTTCCACACCACACTCTCTGCCACTTTCGGCTCTCATAAAAAAAACGAATGGGCCGAAAGGATGGTAGGGTAGGGTGGGGGGGTTTTTCGAGAATCGACAGGCAATATGCAGATGTCCTGATGAGCCTTCATCAGCCTTTCATTTCCAACCATTCGAGTCTCAATTGTTCCTCATTTGCCAATCTAGCCATAAAACTGCTAAAAACTTATTTTTTCCCTTTTTTTATTCACACTCGAAACAGAGGAAACGTTTTCGAGGGTTTTTCTTGGGCACACACTCGGTCACAAAAGGTGTGTGATTACAATTGTTGTTTGGCCAGCCCCCGCCCCCCCGGTAACGCCCATGCGTACACATATCAAGCGCCTTATTGTATTGTCGCCCGAGATTGAGACTCGGATTCGGATTCAGATGCAGGATTCTGGATTCGAGATTCCCAGGCAGGGCCAAAGCCAGATACAGAGCCACTTGGCAGTTGTCAGACTTTTGTCGGCTTATTTGTTTGTTTGGCTACAGTTTTGCATATTGTCCTGCATATGGATGGATATGTGGGCATTATCCCTCTGTTGTGTCCTTCTGGGCTGGCCAAAAACGGTAGCCACTCGACCATTGTTCGTGCGACCAATTTTTATGTAATTCAAGTGCACAACAATGTGACAGGTAATTTCCAATGAATTTCCTTCATCCCACACACACACACAGGACATGGGAAACAGGACGATGGACCACATGTGATTGCCCATCTCCGAAGGTGAAAAGAAGGTGGCCAAATCTGCACCGCAGAATGCCAATAGAACAGAAGCCGAGCCGCATAATTATTGGGAAAACACTTTTGTCGGCCCCGAGCCGTTTGAAGTGAGCAGCCAGCCTCCTGGCCAGGGTGGCTGAAAAGGAGCCTTCTAGTCCACATCCTTAGCCGCTTATCTTGACGAGAAATTTGCCAGAAGTACGACCATGCATGGTCCTTTCATATGTGCTTTAATTTGGCCCGAAGTGAGTGTCAATTTACCACTAATCTGGCATATGTAGACCAATTCGCAGATAAGTGTTTTCCATACTAGGAATACTATGGGCTTATCGCCAAGGATCTGGAAAAGTGTGCCTGAAGGCGGCTCTTCCGCTGGCTAAAAAATAAAACCTGGATGTCCTGTTCCTGTTCCGTTGAAAATACTCCTTTTTCTTCCGACTAACCCATTCTTTTCGCCCCGGGACTTAATAAACGTGGCCAATAATGCTGGGCACAAAAATGTTTAGATACAAAACTTTACCCGGGATATTTGTATGCGGCCTGGGTCCTTCCGCATTTCTCAATCAGTTGGCCTCCTCCCACCGCTATATTAGATTATGGAACTAAATGTCAAACAAGCCTTGGCCCGTCTCCAGTCACAGTTGTTTGATTACGTCCACAAACAGTCAAGGATATTGGATAATTCAAGCGCCTGGCTACGTGAATGTGGCCGACACGGCCCCCCAGTACTCGCAGTTCAGTATCAGTATCTCCGACCTCTTGGTGTGGGTGGTGTGTGTTTTGGCCCGGTTTGCGGTTGCTAGCCAACCTCAGAAGTTGCTCATTTGCTGCCGCATATTACATTTTGCGAGAGCAATTGCGAACTCGCCCGAGGAGTTTGGAAAACGATTTAACTTGGGTTATGCGAATTTCAGAAGCCTCAAGTTTTAATAAACTCGATAAAAAGATGGGAAACTGAATGGGATTCAAAGGATACACTTATGGGGGCTGCGTTTTGAGAAGAATTTGAAAGATAGGTTCTTAGGTACCAAAATACTACTACTTCCCTCCTTATACCCAAAATTATTCGATAAGGTATCATCAGAGTACATCATGCCCTTCTCCATCTCCCCTTCCCCAAATGATTTAAAAAGTCAATCGGCTTTTCCTGCCTCTTTCAGAAAACCGCTCAAAAATGTTGTCAGTGGCAGCCATGCACCCAACCCATCCGCCCACTAGCCCACTCGCCACCCACTCAGTGGGTTAGAACTCAAAATTAAATATCCCAGTCATAAGAAAAGCTATCAGCTCACCTCTAACCCATTCCCGCTCCTGTTCACAAGAATATCCGGTAGACAATGGCAGGCAGACTGTAAGTAGACGAAAACTTTTTAGTTGGATTACGTGGAGGGTAAGGACGAACGCACACACGTATCCATCAGATACTTGCCATCTGCTGGATACTTACCCCGCCCACAGTCACTAACACACTCGCACGCACCCACACAACGAACGAAATTCATTTTATTACTTTGATATATTAGATTTAATGGTTAAGAAAAATGTTGCCAACAGCATCTGCCCCACCGCCGTCACGGCACCACCCCGAGCTATCCACCCCCTCCCGCACCTTTTCCGCCTGGTGGCTCTATTGTGGAAAGTGGGTGTTTGTGGGTTGTTGTCGTCGTTGCAGTTAACCTTATTAAAAGGTGAACACAGTCATGGCACCAGGGAGAATTGCCACAATGTGTTTACACGCAGCAGCAGCGGCGGGGCGGGGGTGGCCAAGTGGGTGGCTGATAGTTGGGTTGGGGGTAACACGATAATGACCTCGTTGGCTTGGGACCGCGGTGTGTGTGAGTGAACTGTTGGGACATCCAATGAGGTTTCACCTCCAACGCGCATGTCCCGAGAGAAACCCCCCTCGGAGAGAGGGAGAGAGAGAGAGCCATTCGCTGGAGAAATTTCCTAGCCGAGCTCTCCGAGGACTCCGTCGTGTCCTCCACCCCGTTTTACAACAACCACCCACCCACAGGCCGCCTGCCTCAATTGATGTGCTAATTTAGAAATTACAATGAAGTGTAGCCTTCAATGAGTTTGAGTTTGACTTTGATTCAATTTGTCATTTCACACTTGGCCTAAATGGCTTTCGGTATCAGTATCAGCCCTCTGCTGGGGTCTGGGGGTGGTGCTTACAGAGCTCCTTTGGCTAAATTAGTTGAAAGTGTTCAAGAGTGCAATAGAACAATAGGGTTTTCCAGGGAAACAGTAGTATTAAAATCAAGTTTTTTCATTAGGAATTAAAATTTATATTGTATTTAAGATTTTAAACAATGAATAATTAGATAAACAATAAAGATAGTATGATAATTTATTTAAACTAAAAATATAACTCATAAAAACCACTAAAAGATTAATCATTTAATGATCGCATATCGAAGTACTTTAATCAGTTGGCCCCTGGATAAATTAGGGCCTATCCTGGGCTATATCAGAGATCGGGTATCGACAATTACCGAACCAGAAACCCCCCCAGGCCAGCCCTCCTCCAGCTTGTTAGCCAGACTAATGAGGCCACGATTATGGCTAAGTGCGCCGATGATGCTGCACAAATTTCAACGGTATTATGCATTCTACATTAGATCATAGATTACGCTCTAACAGATCCGAGCAGGTACCCCAGAAAAGAGTCCTTAGTCCTCAGCTGCCCTCCTAGCCGCAGCTCTAAATTAAACGAACACAAAATCGGATTTCTGAATGAAATCTGCATAGGAAAGCGTCCTATGAAAATATGATTAAGCGCCTTGGCTTAGACGGGCGCTAAGCCGACGTCTTGGCCTCTATTCGGCAGCCTGGGTCCTGCGAGTCCTGTGTGTCCTGTGGCGTCATACATCTGGCACATTAATGAGCACGGTCAGCGGCAGCTTTGTCCTGGCTACTTGTTCACAATTCACGGGAAATAACGTGTTCGTTCTCGGCCAATGCATTTTGGCTAAAAGGTGCCACGATCTTTGGCTTTGTTTGGGTTCGGGGCACAAAGGAATTGTGTAAGTTTCGACAAATTAGAGAACATAAATCCGCTGCTGCGTTTTGTCAGCATTGTAAGCGGCGTTTCAGCTCAGACACTATGGGCATTATGCGTTTTGTTGTTTCGGTGACCACTTTTAGCCACGTTTGCCTTTCTTTTGTGTTATGCAACCAGGGCCTGTGGCAGAGCTTTGGGGATATAGCCTGGCCTAAGCAGTTGCTCAGCACAAATCCTAGGGCCCGTCAGGTATCATTTATTCAAGGTTAAAATCATTTGCAATGTTGTTTTAGGTTGTAGTTTGTATATTTGTAAAAATAATAGTTATCGAATGGTTAAGGAAGATAGTATTATTATGAGTTATATTTATAAGTTAAGAAAAACAGTCTAAAAATTATTGATCTATAATTTTTTTAAGTTTTTCTCTTATGGTATACATTTTGAAAATAAATTATTTAACATCTACGTTTTTATATGAATGCTTAACGAAGCATATATCTTAATTTTAAAATGATCTATTTTTGAAATTACTAAATAATTTATACTCCTAAGATATAGGTCCTATAATACTCATGTAAAGACTCTCAGAAAATCAGAAAACCAAGGTTTAGGGTTTAAAAGTTTGAGAGTTATGTTAAGAAAATAGATTATTTTCTTTATTTTAAGAAAATATAGGTATTGGTACTAAGGGAATCTATAATATGTTAGATCTAATAGTTAAAATTCAACTTATTTTCTTTAAATTATTCTATAATTAGAAATGTTAAAAATATAATAATAGATTATAATAGATTAGGTTTCGTTTTATGTAGTTATGCAATTGATTTAAACTTTAATACCAATATGGATTGTAAAATAAAAAACAATTTATGATACTGAGATCCGTACTGTACCTGTTTTCTCTAGAAGATTACTAAAAATATCCCCCTGGATAGATCCTGTGGAACGAGATCAGTTTAATCAATGAACTTACGGCCCCGATCCGGCGAAACTCCCTGCTAAGTAAAGGGATTCATTGATCGTTTGGATTGTTCAATGAAACCAAGGGCACATTCTCAAGCCGCTGCGGCCCGAATCCTGGCGATTAATCCATCGCCGAAATGGAAGCGGAACTAATAAACGATGTCCATGCAAATGGCCGACATGGCAGGATTCAGGTAGGCACCGCGCCAGTGGTACAACCTGTTTTGTGATTTGCGGATGAGCCCGAGCCAGGGGAGGGATGCTATACCATAGAGGGAGAGAGATGAACAGGGGCGTTTCGGGAGGGAGATGCAGTATCCATGAGATACACAGATAGTTTTTAACAAGCAACAAATTTGTGAAATAAATAAAATTAATGAAACAAACTAGTTAGGGCCATGGGACGATATCGGGATAATGGGGCGATGGAGAGATGGAAAGAGAGGCACGACGAGCGAAAGGGAGGGCAGCAGAGGAAAAGCGAGAGGGAGAGTCCCAGAGAGAGCAGAGCCAACACCCCTTAACAAAAGCTACCTGCAATACAGAGACACAGATACGGCTGCCACCCCTAGACAGACAGGGAGGGCGAAAGTGAGAGCAAGCGAGACGGCCTAGCGGCAGGACATGGGCCCAAACGAAGGATTGGGAACAGTGAGCATGTCAGCTCAGCCTCGCCCATTTCGTTCCTGCCATACACTTGCAACAACAACAACAACAGCGGCAGCAACAGCAACAACCTTTGGCAGGAGCAGCCAACAATCGTTGGACGTATTTAATGGTACGGTTCCGCAGGAGACGAGCTCAGTCGGTGGTTGTTGATCGTCCCGAGCGTTACTCGCACCACTCGCTTCCTGATTACAGCGCACACATAGCTTCCAGCTCGTCGCAGTGGCTGTGAGAATTAAATCAAATCGATTTGTCGTCAAACACAATTAACTAAGTCATTCTCGGTGCGTGCTATCGTTCGCAACATATCTAATTCAGTGACAATAATCAAATAATAAAATAAAAGTTTCAAAGCTTGATCTACATTAAAAATATAAATTCAATTAAAACGGAAAAATAAGATTAGAATATTAAAGACAAATCGAAAACAAGTGCCATAAACTATAGCTCTTGGTGGAGCTATGATGACCACAACAACCACACAGCACCACCAGCATCATCCCATCATGCCGCCAGCCATGCGTCCCGCCCCCGTACAGGAGAGCCCCGTATCTCGCCCCCGTGCCGTCTATAGCATCGATCAGATCCTGGGGAATCAGCACCAGATCAAACGCAGTGGTAAGTCTACATTTGGGGATTTTATTTTTGTTTTTAAGGTTTTTTTTTCGAAATTTTTACATATGCCGACGGGGATTCTTCTTCGACAAGATCTTTTCAACCATTTTCTGCCTATACCATAGGGGGTCTAATGGATATCAATTGCTTAACTCATTTTTATTCATTATAAAATAAACTATTACATTTTTAAAATGTAGGTGACAAACATGACATGTAATGTCATTAAAGTATGTTTAATTATATTTAAATATGATATATGAAATCAATGGTTTATGTAGGATATTTCTAGGCTTAAGTTTAAAGATGTAATAGTTCAAAATTAAATGTTTGAAATTCTCATTAAAAGTAAAAATAAGATTCTTTAAAACACTTCAAGAGATAAGGATACAGTCTTGCAAATCAATCTTCATGAGCCTCTTTTCAACTTAATTCATCTTAGAATTGTTTCAAAATTGAAATTAAATTAAAAACTCAAAGAAAATTGAAGTAAATATGGCTTTATGGTTTACTCAAGCCATAAATCTCATAGCTATCTATAAACTATACTTCTCTAAATTAAACTTAAGCTTAGCTTAATTTCGTGAGGAATAAATTGTCCAAACACACTCTAAAAACCCACCCAAAGTAAAGCTTCATTATCAAACTTCATGCTCCGTCCAAAACAGTTGACCACATCAAAAAGATTTATTTGAATACCCATAACAAGACACCCATCGAAGTTGTCCTGTCCTATCTGCCATATCATATGCAAATTGCTCGGAAAGGACATTTTATGGTAGTTAGTGTGGGAGAGACAGAAACTTTACGGCAAACATGAGCCTCGTGCTCCACCCAGGATAAAAAAAGGAAACATATCACGACAATAGGGGAGGTGTTGTTAGCTTGTAGAAACTCTTGTTTGGGGGCGTGGTCGAGCTGCAGGAGGCTGTTCGCCCAAGGATCGTCTAAAGAATAAAAAAAAGTGTATCAGTGTATCAAAACAAATCTGGCCGGATGTGACGCGTTTAAGGAGAGGCCGGGAGTGAGGATGAAAAGCAATTGCGCCATTAGACCCCTAATTAGATTGGAAGTTCTTTTGGGTGTGCGAAGCCTGGGAGCAGGATCTAAAATTGCCAGCCAGGACGCGGCATTCAGGCAGGGCACCCATTGGCCCAATCTCAGGTCGCAATTTGGCGACAACGAGCGGCGTGCGCACCGCAGGATACTGCATCCTGTGAGCCTCGTTCTCGATGGCTGGCGCGTAATTTGATGCTAGCTGGAAATTACCTTTTCGCCACAACAGGCTGCATAAATGTTACGAAATACGATAAGGATACATCCAGAGAAGGCGTCCTGCTGGGCGCAGACGTGTCCTGGTGTCCTGGTGCCATTGTGAATCTGATTAATTTGAGGTTCATTAAAGTTTGATTACACGTTCTACGTTCTCCGGTTTTCAAAAATCTCAGTACTCGATTCGCCCGGGGCCGTGTGAAAGGATATATGTTTGAATTTATAAATGCCCGGCTGGGCGAGGGGGAAAACTTTTTCTGGCTTTATATTTATTTATTTGTTATTGATTGCCAAATCAATTTGCGTAGCTTTCGAGTGAGACTTTGCTTTAGAAAAAAAGGAGGGTTAAAATTCAGGATATAACTACTTCAGATACAATTGAATGAATTTCAATTCGCATCGAGCAGCGACAGCAGCTGCCGCTGAAAGCCGCTCAGCTTTTGATTTTCAAAGTCAAACGAAAAACTTTTTGTTCGCGGGTCCTCGAGTTCAATTTGAAATTGTTTAACTTTTCCCCTCGCATATTCTCCATCCCGCAGACACGCCCAGCGAAGTGTTGATTACGCATCCCCACCACGCCCATCAGCACCACATCCATCACCTCCACAGCAGCGGTGGCAACACCAATGGCACCAGCAACCTCCAAATGCCGCAGCAGCAACACCCGCACCAGCAACAGCAGCAGTTGCAGGTCCAGGCCAAGCGCGAGGACTCGCCGACGAACACGGACGGAGGACTGGATGTGGATAATGATGACGAGCTGTCCTCCAGCCTGAACAATGGCCATGATCTCAGCGACATGGAGAGGCCGCGCAAAGTTCGGAGGTGAGTTTCCAGCGACAATCCGCTTACCAGATCAAATCGTATTTACCCATTGTCGCGCTATTAAAAAACATCCAAACAAAGGGTACTTGCCTCGGCCCTTATCGCCAGCTCGCAACAAGCATCTAACCATCGGCCTTTGATTTTCCAGATCTCGCACAACATTTACAACGTTTCAATTGCATCAGTTGGAGCGGGCCTTCGAGAAGACCCAGTACCCCGATGTGTTCACAAGGGAGGATCTGGCCATGCGCTTGGATTTGAGCGAAGCACGCGTCCAGGTAATTGAAATCTATAACGATTTAGGCAATTATTTCTGAATTAGACCAGGCGCTAAATATCCTTTGATTAAATATGTTGTATGACTCGACAATAGATACACGATACTTATGAGTACTTACTTGTTAGAGAAGCTTATATTGAAAGAGTAATATTGTTCATAATATGGATCAGAAAATATTTATTACAGTTTTAAGCTCTATAGATTTTTAATCTTCAAACTTAACTGGTCGACAACAAGCAAACCAAAACAAATTATTCCGATTTTTGAGTCTGGGAACTTGATGGATAAGCCCCTGAAACAATCACCGAACCCAATTTGTAAATATCCTTTGAAACACTTAAACCCCACTTTGTATACAAACACGCTTAGATATAGTCAGGGGGTTGCCGGATTTTTAGGGGTTGGCTGAAAGGACATTAGATATTGTGATTTTCCAAATGATTAAATTGGCCGCGCTCACATGGTGTTGGTATTTTTATTAACTCTACTTTTGGGTAAACAATTAAAGTGTCTTTGGGTGGCTGTCTGCCGGCTGCAGGACACGCGGCATGGACGCACACCATATACACAGTCGACTACACATGTAATTAGGGTGTCCTTTCGCCCCGACTCTGAACACAATTTGATCTCGGTTGAGAATGCTTTCAAACACTTCACTTTTGATTGAGCGATTCGCTCAATTTCGTTACTATATGCTCGCATGCCGAGGGGGGGAATGAAAGTATCGCAATCACAGTCGGGGCACAAAAAATAAAGCGAATGTAAAACAACTTGACCTAAGCACTCACAGAGGGATTACCGACTCTGCATACAAATTGTCCGCTTCACGGTCGTCATCCGCATCCTCGCATGCTCACATCCTCGCAACCTGGCACTCACATCCTCGCATCCTGTCATCCGCGTATCTGTTAGCAGATTAACTGTAATTGGTCATTGATTCGCATATGCAGAGAGTTTAGGGGGGTACTTCAATAGTAACATATTTAGAGCTGTCCGTTTTGCACCACAATTTTTGTAACATTTTTTTTCGGCGATGGATACAAAGTATCTGAAGCTTAATCCCCGCCTGGTTTGGGGTCGATGAGTGGGCAATTATTTTGGGATTTGCGAGCACATGGTGGGGTCACTCCAATAAAAAAAAAGGAGTAGCCATGGATTGAACTCACGAAGCCAAATTAAATTTTTTACAAAACTGAGAAGAGTCTAGTCTTTAAGTTCAACCCATTTTTTGCGATCTGGCGACAGTTTTTCTCTCGTTTTGATCGCACATGTGTGATAAATGCTGAACGGATATCCGCAATTCAACTTTTACTGCCTCGCTGCTCCGGCACAGTGGTTTAAGTTGTTCGCATTATAATTGCTACCAACTGACAATTAAAAAGCCCACAACATGGGTCGTCCCATCAGAGAGACACACACAGGACACAGGACAATAATTGGCAGCAATTATAGCAAGGAAATCGTTGCTAATTTACTACTCGCTCAACTGCACCCATTGTTGCAAAGCCCTGAAAGGGGATAGGGGGCTGTGGCATCTAAAACACAGGGTGTCTATAATTGCGGAGACGACTACTCTTTTGTCTCGGACTCTGGCCCGGAGTACAGCCACCTTACAGCCAGTTGTCAAGTGATTTCAATTTACAAACAATTAATTTTCGCATCAAATGCCAGAGATTCTCCTCAGATTGAAAATCCTTCGTCCTTTCCCATCCTCGGAGCGGAAATGTGTGTGCAGCCAACGCCTATTTTGTGGGGTGCAGCAGTGGGAGGATGGAGGATGCCGGAGGTCTGGAGTCCAGTCAACCCCAAGCAAGTGTCGAAAAATGCATAAGACACCCTTTTGGCAGCCAGGAGGCAGACAAAGACAGACTGCTGAGAGCATTGCAAATCAGAGTAGAACACTTCCGATTGGATGCCATTGTATTTGGTCTCCCCGTCCTCCTGCTAACCCTTCCACTCAGCCCATATCCTTTCGGCTCAGACATGCGAGACTAGAGGCCCAGAAGAAGCCACCGAAGGACACAAGTTTTTGGACTGACAGATTGATAGATTGCCGAATTGTTCGAGTTTTGGTCAAAGTCAAAGCAATTATAAGACTCTTGGAAAGTAGTTGGTTTTTGTGGATAAAGTTTGTACAACAGGATACCCTATATTAATATTTAAATCAAGAAATCCACAAATTAATAGAAGAGGGAATTAAGCCTGATTTTTTATAATTTATTCCTTCCTTCCTAGCATTGTCAGCGCTCTATAGATCATAACTACTTCCTAACCCTCTGGTTTAATTATAAAAATAGTATACCTATAATTATCACATTGTAACCCCCCTTTTTTTAAGGGGTATCACAATTTGCATTCGCAAAACAGCAACTCTAAAGTTCCATCTTTCTGTGCACTTGCAGGTGTGGTTCCAGAACCGTCGGGCCAAATGGCGCAAACGTGAGAAGTTTATGAATCAGGACAAGGCTGGCTACCTCCTGCCCGACCAAGGTGAGTGTCCTACCCCTGCACCACAGCCCAACCACCCACCCACTGATACGCATTTGATTCGTCCACAAATTGCCAAATTACGTGTGCAACATAATTAGGAATTATGCCGCTTGTCATCAACCCCGAATCACCCACAACCATCCCTTTTGTTCGTTTCAGGTCTTCCGGAGTTTCCGCTGGGCATTCCCCTGCCGCCCCACGGCCTGCCCGGACACCCCGGCGCCCTGCCCACCGAGTTCTGGCCCCCGCACTTCGCCCTCCACCAGCACTTCAATCCCGCGGCAGCCGCTGCCGCCGGTCTGCTGCCGCAGCAGCTGATGGCGCCTCACTACAAGCTGCCCAACTTCCACACCCTGCTCTCCCAGTACATGGGTCTGAGCAATCTGAACGGGATCTTTGGAGCGGGAGCTGTGGCAGCGGCGGCGGCAGCCAGTGGCTCTGCAGCAGCGGCCGCGGCAGCAGCGGCGGCGGCCGGATATCCGCAGAATCTCTCGCTCCACCAGGTGAGCCAAGTGAGCCCGCCCTGCAGCAACAGCAGTCCCCGCGAGAGCCCCAAACTGGTGACCCATCAGCACCCCCCGCCGCATGCGGTCTCGCCCTCCGGAGGCGGTGCCACCACCCTGATCTCGGGCGGCCTGATGCTCACCTCGACGGCCGCCCAGTCGCCGAGCAGCGCCACCGGAGCCAGCAGCAACGCTTCCACACCCGTCTCCGTGGTCACCAAGGGCGAGGACTGAATGCCACCACGACTTCGTTATGTACATATGCTGTAGATATAGCCGCCTAGTTATATATTGGATCTGGATGCTTTGTCTTTGGCCAAAGTTAACGTAGTTGTAACACCCGAATAATAATCTATCTGTAAAATATCTTCGAGCTATTAGAAATAAACACTTAATGTTAGACTATCTACTAAGGAGAACATGTCGATGAAAAATAAATCAAATGAAAGAAAAACTAAAGTATTTTATAAATTTTGGGGGGTATTGTCATATAAGCCATGGCGTATAAATATTAATTAAGGTGATGATGAGGAAATTTAAGGTCCTAATTGTTTAGAAATTTGGTGGATCTTAAATATTCCCTAATAGAACCTAAAAACAAGGTAATACAAGTTTGGTTGGTTTAGAAAACCCTGTTTCTGATTATTTTTTATTGTTTTGAACCTTTAAGATACTTTATAGAGGATAATGATTGATAATTTTTGTAAAGGATAGGTTGGAATAATTTTTAATATACAGAACTTATCATCTTTAGAATAAAATGATAAGTTTTTTTTATATATTTTATTGGAGCTATTGTTAATTGTTTTTTACTATTTATCTTAAAACTCCCTAGAGTTCCTAGACTCAATTAATTTTGATCTCGAAGTCTGAAGATGGCAAAACATTTCAGGAAGATCCTCATTTAGACTATTATCCTCCTATTTTATTGACTGCAATTCCAAAATTAATCTCTTCAGCTGTTTCCATTAGGCAGTTTTTTAGTTCTACAACATTCTCTTCCTCTCGTGAATGCACTACAAAATAATTGTTGAAAAGTTTGTACCTTAAGTAGGGCTTATGGTCCTACAAAGTCTCATTATAAATTGCTCAAATGCTACAATTGATTGTGTACAAACTCAGCTCGACCTTTCCGTGGCCGGAGTCAAATGAAAATGATCTTCGGCTGGGAATCCAAAGCAGTCGACTGACTGACTACCGACGACCTACCCCTAAAGGCCAAAGGCGGAGAGTTCAAATCGTATAATAATCTCGATATTATGTCAAATTTGCGGAGCTCAGGAAATGTTGCCTAATATGTGAAGTGAGGAGACGGCCAAGGAGCCGAAAAAGTCGACAAGAAAAATAGAACAAAGGACCAACAAGAATCTATAGCATTGTGTCGAGGATACAAGCAGACAGACGTCGAGGAAATGCAATTCTAAAGGATGTTTTGAGCCAAAGGATTTGCACCAAAATTCAAGTGGTGGTAGCTGCCCAGGGAACAGGGTGAGTCCTTTTGTAGTGGGCCGCATGCAGAGCTAAATGCTATATTGATATCTCGTAATTTGTGCCATAATTACTTTTTAATAATTTCGCACAGCATTCGGGCTCTCGGCAGGATATCCTCGGCGTTGTATGTGCAATGGCCTCAAATTTAATAATAAATCGCCGTCAAGTTCCTGCTCACTCACTCAGTCAGTGGATGTGTGCTCCGATTCGGGTTGGAATTTGATTACACTTACGATTTGGAATGGGAAGGGGGTATACATATTTAAGTATAAATGGGCGAGGTCACAGCCAAATTCCCTGCACAAATACAGGCAAAGTAATAATAATGAATAAAATGCGCGACTTAACGGATTTGTCACAGTGAAAAGGACGCTCCAGGAGGAGGTCCGCCTTCCAGCCAGCCCAGTCCTGTTTTGTCAAAGGAAGCTCTCATAAAACTCATATGCAATTGCCTTTTGTGGCCGTTCTTTGTGTAAAAGGTATAGAACCAAAAGATATCCTTCGAATGGAAGGACCTGTTATACGCTTACTAAGGTAGGGGTTGGTTAATATTACTATAATTTGGTCAATTATTTATATTGTTTTAGTTTTGTGGTTAAGATTTTGGGAAGATGGGTAGGAAATGAAACAATATGTCAAAAATAAAACTCCTATAATTTTATCCTTTTTTTCACCCACGAAAGTGTATCCCATATTTAATAGAATCCCAAACTTTTTTCATCTTGTTTCTATCAACGAAAATTCAATAAGTTGAAGTAGATCTTTTATTTGTGCAAGTGTTTGGCCAAGCTGCTCATAGAAGGAGGGCCGTCAGTGTGGGCTGGAGGCATCAGGGTTGGGGTAAGCCGCCCATCTACATTTCGGGACATCCAAAATGTCCTTGTGTGCTTGTGTGCCTGCTCCTTTAGAGGCAAGACCCTCTCCCTGTGTGTCTGTGTGTGTGTGCTCGTGGAATTTCATTCAGTGTGCAAATTCAGCGCGTCACTCTGCGGGCTATAAATATATGAAATTTATCAAGTGGCCCTTTGAGTTTCGTATTTGTGGCTCTATGAAATTGAGTGACGAGTACCGCCTTCGTCTTTCCCGCTTGCCTCAACGATATTTGCAGTTGGCTCAGTGCAATTCCACCTTCTCGATGTGTTTGTGTGTGCCTGGTTGTGTGTTCGAACAAAATTTTTATGAGCCAAATGCTCTTCAGAGTGCCCAACACAATGGGTAACGAAAATCAATTTCGTCCTCGACACTCGAGCGCATTAAAATGGTAACAGTTACGCAAAAACAAGAGCAAGTGAATGAGATTTAAGGCGGTGGGTGGTGGCGATGGTGGTGCACTTGAAAAACTGCCAACATTTTCAAGTCGTCACGAAACTGAAAAAGTTTACAGAGGAAAAAATTAATCCTTTTTCCAGAATACCCGTTTAATGAAATGTATTTAAGGGAATTATTGAAGTTTTAATTTCACTTTCAATGGAAGCAGCTCTTATTGGTCAATGTATTTATTTTAATATTTTATTAAAGACTTATTATAAATATTTATTAATTATTTTTTCCCTCGTGTAAATTATGCGGCGTAATGAACGACAGTTGATGAACTGAATACTGTGGGCCAACTGAATACAGCGGTAATTAAACAAGTTAAATCCGCTCAACAGACGCTCAAGAAAGATTCCCAGGACTTGCCAGGACGAGGCCCGCCTCCTGCGTCCGGCTCTGTTTACCGCAGTATATTTTCATTTCATTTGTGGCATGAAGAGCAACTGAACTGCAGCGCTCGTTATGCACACTTAAAAATTTATTTCGCATTTAATTCATCAAAAGTTGTCAGCGAAATAATTACGCGGATTGTCTGGCTGGCTTCCCATGGTGGGCTGTCGATTGGGTGGGCGGAATCAGGACCAAGGGAAGCGCCCTAATGAGCGCCATTTTGTGGCGACTGCCACACAAAAGGTAGCAGAGGGGCGCTTGATAATTACTGTAATTTGTGACCACTTGAGCAGACATACTTATTTAAGAAGTATCGGGTGTCCTTGGATTTTCCGATCGCACAAATAATACTAAATTGCCAACACACCGCAACAAGCGATTGCCAACGAAGGCCATTTCCGACAGGATATTCAGTAAGTAGGAGTCCTGGCGACAATTGGGAAACACGATACTTTTGTGTCAATTGCTACTGCCTCGGCTCCAGCTAAGTATTTCAAAGCGAGCCGACTGCCCCGAGCCGATCCTCTCCAGCTGAGATTTCTCAGCTCCTTAGACAAGGCAAAGGACATTCTGGAGTGTCCTGGCCTGTTTGCCTGCCTGTTCTGACTTTGAAAATGTGGCTAAGCTGTGCCTAATTTTATCGTTCGATGATCGTCGCCAACAGCTGATCCTTAGCCTCTCTATCGCCCTGAGTCCTTCGTCCCGTATCCTTCATATCTGTTGGCTGTGATTAAAGAAAGAGCAGTGGCCCCGTGGTTTTTGTTTACAGATTTTAGCCATAATGGTTTCATGCCTGATTTACTTGATGAGGTCCTTGGCCAGTGGGTTTCAGGTAAATATATATGTCCTGAATAACAGGCAGCTGGCTTCGTCCTTTTTGGCTGGCCAGTCAATTGTCTGCTCATTAGCCAATGGTTTGCTACCGTAGATTGTTTTGATGTAGTGAATAGTGTTTTGGGAGATTCGTTGATAATCAAGAAGGAATAAAAACTCCATTTTTGTTTTGTAGAGAAAATGTAAAGCCTATAAAAGAAACTCTTTAAAAAAATATTTAATTGAACCAATAGCTTTGAAAAACAAAGGCTTAAATTATTGTTAAACACCTTACACTTTTGTAATCCATCGCCAAAATAAAAAAAAAAATGAATAAAAGAACATAAAAAAGGGTTCGAGTTGTTTAAAGATTTTTTACGGAAAAGTGTTTATAACTCGGCCAATACTTGACAGATTCAAAAATGTTATACCTTCGCTATCTCAGAACTTTCAGGAGAATCCTTTTAAATCAAAACATGGCAACAAAAATTTTGAACCATTTTTCGATATTTTTTCAAGGGGTACCATCATGATTTTGACCAAAAATTGGGTCAAATTTTTAGTTTCCTATTTTTGCTCCATTTTTACGCAACTAAAAGCAGATTAGTTCCCTGATTCGTAAATGGTATTCTGTTTTTCGATCGGTTACGAAATAGTTAAGATATTCACTAAAAAGGGTATGAAAAGTTAAGATTTTAGCCAAGTAAAAAAAAGTTTAAGGAAAAATGTCATAGCTTCTCTTATAAATCTAATAACATGTTTCCATTTATGAGAAATAAAATATAAATAGGACATATCTGAGGTATGACTTCTTAATGAAATGCTAAAAATACACAAACCTTTTTTAGATGCTAACAAAGAGCATGGCTCATATCTATAATAATAAATTAAATAAACAAACAAATATATCAAAATGAGCTAGAAACAGGAAGAAATACTATTAAATTAAGTTAATCAAATGTATGTGCTGTGAAATTAAGCAGCTGCTGGGCATGGTATGTTTGCATTTCCACCTTGCTCGCGTTTGTTCACGACCACAGGCTCATAAATTATATTAATAAAAAGGCAATACCTTCAACAATGGCCCAAAGGAGAATAGGACTCGAGGGGGAGGAACAGAGGGAGAGGCATGTGTGTCATTGCTGTTAAACTTTGTTTACATTTTGTTTATTAAACGACGCGGAAAACTAGCGGCAGTCCCAAAATGCGAGCGTGTTAGAAACTACGGGTCACACCTGACTGCCAATTCGCTACCCCTTTTCCCACCCAGCCAGCTATATACCTATGTGTGTTAGCCAGAAAGCAGTGACGGGGCGAGTTTTAGTTGTATTTGATTTTAATTAAATTTCCGCAACTTTGTCACAATTTGTTTGTGTTTTAGAACCGAACCCTCCACAGCCCGCCTTGCGTGCCGGCAAAGGCTGCCGGTCCTGTCGCCTTTATCCTTTTCCTTTTTGGCTTCAAATGGCTTTGTTTGCTTTGTTCGAGCACGTGAATGTGAAAAGTTCAGTTATTAATTGTCAGGCCAACACCTTGGCAGGTGTCGCTCGTTATGTTTGTGACGTGAAAATTTTTGGTTGATTTAGTTCCTAGACACCAGAGTCATATTTTTTACTCAGCCGCGTACCTTCAGCCTTCAGTCGCATTTCGTCCTCGGGCTGACGAATTTGTTCCAACTTTTTAAGAACTTGGGGGACGCGTGCCAGATGAGTTTGTTCTGGAAGATATTAGGAGAATATGGGATAAATATAGTTTGATTATAGGTTATCTATAGCAACCAGACAAGGCTGGTCTTCTAATTGTAGATCGCTTTTTACCATATTTTTACCTTTATTAGTAACTTAAAATAATAAATAATTTAAATAATATAAATAATATAAAGTTACCCACCTAACTCATCGGCTATGTCGACGATGGTTTGACGATGTCGGCCATAGTCATTCAGGTCTGCCATTGCTGAGAAGCCTCTGGTGAATAGCCAATAATTTTCCTGATTTCCTGATGAGCCAAAAAGTGTTTTTATTGAAATGTGCCGAAATACGATCTGACAACGCTGGCACTGCCTGCCACTGTCCTGGGAATCGGTTTCGATTTTCAATACTTTTGATTTCTCGATGTCTATTCTTTGCTCTTTATTGTGTATGTCTGCCAATTATTACGCCTGATTTAATAAACTCAATGAGGCTCTTAACTGCTCAAAGTGGCTGCTAATCGTTTCGGTGTTCGCAGTCGCAGTCGCAACAAAAAAAAAAAAAAAATCAAATAAAATAAAATATAAATGTGGGCGAAAGAGGAAAATGGAAATAAAATTGTTGTGCACGGAGCGACTGTGACAGATCAAAAGAAATGGATGACAATTGGTGCTTTCCTTACCAACCGTGGAGACAAGCCAAGTCCTTAGCTATCCACCCACACAGACACAGGCACAGGCAGTCACAAGGAGACAGTCTCCGGAGGAGCCTCATTGACGCTAAATCGACCGGAACCGGAAACGCGCCGCAAATTGCAAAGTTTGAGCAGCACTCTCTCTCTTGCTGTGGCCCTTTGCCAAATTAATTTCATTTTCAATTCAGCTTTTTTTTTTTGCGTGCTCTTTCTATGGCGGGAAATTGAAAGCAATTTTCTTTGCACTTTTCGCATTTCCCCGCGATTATATTAAATGTGAATTTCCTCGGCCATTTCCTAGGCGGAGGGCAGAGGGCAGAGGCACAAAAAGCGACTCCGATGAGGCGTGGCCAGGACCGAGTCCTTTGTTTGATCGCTGTCAACATCCATGAATTCATATTTCGATGAACGGTGCCATTTTTTCACAGCAGTCTTCTGTGGATTACGGGTATTGTTTTTTTTTCTGTCGCTTTCTGCATGAACAGTTTCAAGGACATGACCGAAAATTCAAGTGCGCGGCACTTGAAATAACAGAGCGACATTGGGAAATGAATGGTCCATAGAGACGGTGCTAAACCCTTGGACAACAATGCGTGAAAAAGCAGTGTGAAATTGTCATTTGTTTAGTGAAAGTATGCTTGGCACATTCAATACTCAATGGAGGTAAATCAGGCGCATAATTATCATGGCTCACGTGTGTGAGCGCAGGACTAAGGACATGTGAAAAGGTGAAAGGTCGAGGGGATAAGCTCGAGTGTGTGTGTGGGACTCGGGATTTGTTCGGGTTGCTGGGTTCTAGGTTGGTGTGGAAAATAGCTTATTTAAATTGTTAAATGCTCGCATTATTTGTACTAATTTGTGGGCAATTTCCTAATGAACACTTTTCACGCATAATGCCTTGGGTCGGTCCTTGAAACACTATTTCTTCAAGCGGCTTATACTACTCACATATCTGTATTGAAGAAATGCCTAAGCCGTCATTTAAAAATCTGTTGAAAACCTTTTTGAATGCGATTTGTTTGGCAGGTAGGGGTTTGGGGAGGTCAGAGGAACCAACCAAGCAACCCCCCGGGGGCCATGTGATGGAACCAAGTCTATTAGAGTCAATTAGCGAGCGATTATAATGACTGGCCGGACCGGCCAGGCCAACCCCCTGTCAATCAGCCAGGATTTCGGCCGGTTAACCCTCCTGCATCGTTTTAAAGTCATTGAAAAATTTGCACATAAATTGCGTAAAGTGCACATTTTTTGTTTTTCGTTTTTTGTTCAGCCCTAACACGTTTACACAGCCTCGACGAGGTTCTGGTCCTGTTCCTGTTCCTCCTCGGCCAGGACCTTCTCCTGTGTTCCTGTGGGCTGCACCCTTTTGCTGTTCAGCTCGGCTCGCACAAATGGCAATCACCCCCAATATCGATGCCGATGCGTGTGTGTTTTAAAACTGCATCACCCCTTTGTCTGGTTGTTGGGCTCTGGATCGCTTTTTATTTGGTCAGCCAAGGCGAACATTGTCAGCCCAATTTCACACAAAAAATGCAATCAAATGTGACGCTTTCCATTATCCTTGCGATTTATATTTTTCCAGCCAGTTGTCGAAGGGGAATGGCAGGGGGATTTCCAAATGGCAGTGAGAATGAGAGAAATTGGAATCAATCAAATTAAATTGCCTCATTTGGAAGGGATTTAAGAGCGTTTGGGATTTATTTTGTAAAATTATTAAATGACATGACCAAAAATTGTAATTCATATTTTTTAATTTGGTTTATAAAGCTATCGCTTTATGGAATTGAATGAAACATGAAGTGCAAGGATGTGTTGCATACTTTTAGGTAAGTACATGGCACTTCACTTTGCAGACTGACTTTTCTGATTATTTTCTATATTTTAATTATTTGTAAAGGGTAAAAAACATTCCATACAAAGCAATGTGTTTGGCCGACTCCTAATTTAGTGATTATTTTTCAAGAAACCTTTTTTTTCAAGTCTCAGAGCTTCAAACACTTTACGCTTGAGTGAGCACAAGCTTGCTTTTTATTATATTCTCATTTTTGGTGGCTTTGCCGGCTTCATCGATATTAATTGAAGTGAAAACAATGTGTGTGCTGTGGGGTGTGTGTGTGAGTGTTTTCTGAGTGTGTCTCCATAAGTAAGCGCCTTGAATCCTTGATGCCGGAATCTACAATACTAATTGACCATATGGGTCGTTTCTGCACGGAATACTTGAAGTCATACGAATACGAGTACGAGTACGAGTATGTCTGCCTTGAATCCTCTGTGTATTTGCGCTCTTTATTATGAATTTTAAATCGAATTTGTATGAAAATTAAGAACAAGGATATATTGTGTGCGTGTTTATTTTTGTTTTTGTGCAAATTGATTAGTGGGTTAAAAATACGGCAAAGGGGGTTGCTCGATAAGTTCCCATTCTCCCATGTGTGTGTTTGTTGTTGTGCAGCGCGGTGTAAAGTGATTCGCTTGAGAAAGTGAATTCCGGTCGTGCAAGTTTTCGCCCATTTTTGTTCAACTCATTAGCGGCATCTGTCGCGGCTTCCTCCCGTTTTGGGCAAGCGCCAGGGATTCGCGCCCATTAATTACCCATTTGCACGTACTACATATGTAGATTGCTGTTGCACTTGCAACAGCGACATCGTCAACGGCCGAGAATACAAATTTCATTCATAATGCCTATCGAGTTCTAATTAAACGGCCCAACGCCATTCTGACTAATTATCTTGGCAATCCCCGCGCCAAAAGCATTTGTCTCCCTCTTGGCCCGGACAGAGCATAATAACTCATCCTGCCCAGAGTGAAATGCATTTCTGGTAATCAGTTCGACATTGGCAATTTGTTTTCGTTGCCGCCTTTGATCATCCGGCTTGCGTCATTTCCCCAATCGGGCGGACGATCGAGTTTCCACATGGCATAAACAAAAATGTTCTTTTCTTATTTCCCGCCTTGGAATGTGTCTAAAAATAAGAATCGTTTCAAAATCATCGCATACACATCGCGGGAGATATGTATATTTTGAAATATTTTTGGTATTTCGAAAAAAAGCTTTTTTTTTAATGGAATGTTGGAAATATGAGACACCACGCCTGGAAGTCGAGAAAGCTTTCAAAACCCATAGCTTTAAATGGGCAGGAGGGTGGATCCTCCCTTGAGGATCATTGTGAAAGCTTTGAGGGGACAAGAGTTTCCCGAGTGGTATGATAGATACCATCGAGGTGTGGAGATACCCCAATCTTTCCCCCACTCTATCGCATTTTTTCCAAAATCTTGAGGTTTTTAGAAAAAATTAAATCTAAAAAATCGTTTTTATTTATAAATAATTATAAATTGTTTTAATTAATATTACAATCATTGGATTATTTTACATTTCGTAGGCAGTAGACCCCATCCGCTCTACCGGGGAAAGTTGTTAGGTTTTCTATACAAAAAGCATGAGGGTGTCGTTTCATTCGTAAAACAATCAAATGGCGATCAACATTTAAGGTAAGCCGCGAGCGAATAACAAATGGATGGGGATCGCGGTTCTTGACATAGATTGTGTTACATTTTTTGATTGATGTTGGTGTTGTGTTCAGTCAGTACATAAGTGTATTCTCGAACCAAGGATGGCACATTGGTATAGTAATGATATTCAAAAACAAATGGGCGGGCAACTCTGATGTTTGAGTTGTTGGTTTGAGTGGTGCACCTGCCCCGCCCAAACCCAGAACCACAATAAGTAGAGCCAGGAGAGGAAGAGACAGGCGACGGGGGCTGGTGTTGCTAGGCAACTGCTTAGAAGCACTTGCGGTGGACGATGCCAGGGCCGGACTCGTCGTATTCCTCCTTGGAGATCCACATCTGCTGGAAGGTAGACAGGGAAGCCAGGATGGAACCACCGATCCAGACGGAGTATTTGCGCTCTGGGGGAGCGATGATCTTGATCTTGATGGTGGATGGGGCCAGGGAGGTGATCTCCTTCTGCATACGATCGGCAATACCGGGGTACATGGTGGTACCACCAGACATGACGATGTTGGCGTACAGGTCCTTACGGATATCCACATCGCACTTCATGATGGAGTTGTAGACGGTCTCGTGGATGCCGCAGGATTCCATTCCCAAGAAGGAAGGCTGGAACAGGGACTCGGGGCAACGGAAACGCTCGTTACCGATGGTGATCACCTGACCGTCGGGAAGTTCGTAAGACTTCTCCAGGGAGGTGGAGGCAGCAGCGGTGGCCATCTCCTGCTCGAAGTCCAGGGCGACGTAGCACAGCTTCTCCTTGATGTCACGCACGATTTCACGCTCAGCGGTGGTGGTGAAAGAGTAACCGCGCTCAGTCAGGATCTTCATCAGGTAGTCGGTCAAATCGCGACCAGCCAGATCCAGACGGAGGATGGCGTGGGGAAGGGCATAACCTTCATAGATGGGGACGGTGTGGGAGACACCATCACCGGAGTCCAGAACGATACCGGTGGTACGACCGGAAGCGTACAGGGAGAGCACGGCCTGGATGGCGACGTACATGGCGGGCGAGTTGAAGGTCTCAAACATGATCTGGGTCATCTTCTCACGGTTAGCCTTGGGGTTGAGGGGAGCCTCAGTCAGCAGGACGGGGTGCTCCTCGGGGGCAACGCGCAGCTCGTTGTAGAAGGTGTGGTGCCAGATCTTCTCCATATCATCCCAGTTGGTGATGATGCCGTGCTCGATGGGGTATTTCAGGGTGAGGATACCACGCTTGGACTGGGCCTCATCGCCGACGTACGAGTCCTTCTGGCCCATACCAACCATCACACCCTGGTGACGGGGACGACCGACAATGGATGGGAAGACGGCACGGGGAGCGTCATCACCGGCGAAACCGGCCTTGCACATGCCGGAGCCTAAAGGATAACACAAACGGACAGAGGTCCATTAGTCGCAGGTTCATCGGACAGAGGTTCCGGGTGGAACTAAACATGTTCTTCTAACGGACAGCGAGTAGCAGTCTGGGATATCCCATGAAGAATATAGAATGTAGTCTGGCACAGATTTCTCTCTGAAAAAGTGTGCGAAGATTTCTGAAGTGATCTTTTTCTTTCTCTTCTCTAAAAATCCATAGCATTTTGATGTCTCTGTTAGAGCGAAGTTATGTATCTGGATTTTTCTCTGGGAATATATCTTTTTGATGAATATTTGATAGGGAGAGTCAAAAAACTGATTCTCATAAAGAAATGGGGTATTCTTTATAGAAAATTAGGGGGGGAATTGCGGGGAAATTTAATTTCCAATGTTTGCTAGAAGATTTAATATTTTCCGAAAGGAAATAATCTTATTTTGAAATTCTTCTATGATTTGATGATCTCTTAGGTTTGTGAAAAACAAACGTGAATTGGATTTTGTTTAAAAAATGTTTTTTCCTTATCAATTTTTAGGTTTTTAAATTTTTAAATAATATTTTCATCCTCGAAATTTTGATATAAAAATCAAAAGTTTTTTTTTAATATTCCTTAAGGATGGATGTTTATGTTTGTAGTTTTTCACAAATCAGAGATCTATCACTTAAAAGATCACTTTAGCACTAGCTGGGGCATATCCTTGCGCCCTTTTTAGTCCAACTTGGAGATAATCCGGTTGATGGGGAATACGCACCATTGTCAACGACCAAAGCAGCAACCTCATCGTCACACATTTTGAGTTTTGTTTTTAGTTATACGGCACCACGGGTGAATTGAAAGAATTACGGCAATGTGTACGCTTTGGAACACAACTGACTGACTAAAGTATCGCCGCGTTGGTACTCGGATTATATACCGGCGATTCTGGTCCAAGAAGCTGAACAGCACTGGCGCTGCCATGCCCCCCGCCGCCTCCGCCTCCGCCCCCTCTGGTCTCTGGTCCTTACTATGTGAGGCATAGGCCCCACACCAAAACACATCTATGCTCATGGATGGGATGACTAAAAATAGATCCTTTCAGCATAGGGGGCGCTTTGGAAAACGGCATAAGAGCGAACGAGAGGGCACCACCACCAGCACAAGCAGTTCGGGGCGATCGAGCGTGCAGATAGTTATCGGAACCGAATCGGGTAGGATCGGTTGGGGAGCCGACCGACAATATGGATGCTCACGATCCGAGGCCCCCGAGTCCAAAAGTGCCGTATAAGGCAAGGCGGCGCCTCCAGCAGGCTGCCTCGCTCTCGGGCGCTCTCCCATTCTCATGGCGGATCGCCTTCTCACTCCCGCACTTTCTCGCTATATGTACCGATCCGATCCGATCCGATCCGTTCGGTTAAGATATTTTTTTTTGGGTCGGCGGGGGATATACGGTTTGTTGTTGGCTTCTATTTTTTCGTATTCTTCGTTGTTTTCATAACTTTCGTGTTTTTCTCATGTCGTAATAAATTCATTTTCTATTTTCGATATGTACATGCATATATACCCGTATTCCGTATTCAAATCGAATATCTATATTTTTTTTCCCAGCCTTTGCACCTTCGTGCCTTTCGTTTCTATTTTTGGTAATATTTCTCATTAAGATCTCGCCTCCTCAAGAGACTTACAGAGAGGTATAGAGAGTAAAATAGGTCTGTCTGCTGCCTGCCCACGCCCCTTGTAATGAGCATTAATTTAACCAATTGTTTATTTACAAAATATTCTAAAGCAGGGGGTTATGCGGAGCCCAACTTCGCTTCCCCGATTTATCGTTACAGGCTAGCTTTGCAGGGTACCTATTTAAATTAGGTTTTGTGGAATCTATTTTTGGAGTGCAGCTAAGTGGGGCATGTTTACGTTTTATGGCACAATCCGGTGAGTCCATTCGTTCCTATGGTTCCTTCTCCTCCTACCTCTCTTTGCATTTCACCCGATTTCTTCTATATCTAAATACATATATATATTTATACTATATACCAAATATATGTATACTTTTCGGGTGCTATAGAATAGGTTTACTACATGGAAAAACAAATGGATTTCGATGTCGCTAAATTAAAGCGGACCGAGGCCATATGCATATATTTTCGAATACTTTCAGCTAACTTTTTCCTTCATATAATAAGTGGGTATATATGTATTTTTTTGGATATATCTTTAGATATATAATACCCAGAGTAGGAGCCAAAGATTAGCAGGGAGAATGACTAATCTCTGGAACCCGAATTGCCAAAATTATATTTCCGATAGTTTCTGTATAGTTGGAGCAGGATGTATTTCTATATTGTTATATTATTATCTGTGCTATAATTAGTTCAGGTGACAACAAGCCAGATATTCTTCCAGGGTTGTCGAGTATTGAATAATGCGGTTATTGGTTACCTGTAACCTGATTTGTCTTTGAGAAAAAATATGAATAAACTATGAATCTATGAATAAACGAATATGATCATTCAATGTTTATAAGGTTTTATTTATTATTTATTTAGTAGTTCAAAAATTGCTTAAGTTTTCTAAAAATATTGATATAAAAATATAAAACCATTTTGTACTTTCATAAATGTATCGAACATTATTTTATTTTGTTGCGGATTTGCCATAATAATGCAAAATTGAATCCCAATTTAATTAACTTAAGTGTACTGTTTTACTTCCATTAGAAAATATTTTATAAAATGTATATTCCCATCATGTTTCTGAGAAAAAAAAATATAAGAAAGTATTATAAATCTAATCTTAAGAGCCTCAATAATAAATGAAGTATAAATAATAAAGATTACAAAATCCCCCAAGGTCCTTCTATTCCAACTTTTATTAGCTAATGTGATAATCATTTTCCAATTAAAAGGAACTGTTAATTCAAAGTTAATTATTGCACTACCTTGGATGATTAAATACCCGTACGGTGATCCCATTGAAGTCCTTTTATTTACCATTTAGCTCCAGTCACCCCGAACCATATAAAAACTTTGTTGTAGCTCTTGGGCTCGTTGGCTCAGAAAATAAAACCAATTGCAAATAGATTATATAAATGGCTAAATCAAAATTTAATAAAACCCAACGAATTGCAAGCTCTCTGAAGCGAAGGAATAGTGGGAGGGACGACTGTCACCATGAAAGTCCAAAAGGCCAAGGAATTTTAATAATGAACACGTATCCTGGCAGCGAATGCAGCTTGTTGTGTTAGTGCACGTGCGCCAATTGCCAGCACTAAAGGGATTCATTTGTGAATTACCCAATGCCAAAAATTCAGTTTCCCCTCTAGTTGGCTGGTTGAAGCCAACCCCCACCCACACCACACCACATCCAGGACGAACGTTCCTAAACAAACAGTAAGACCAGGTCGGGGCTGAGAATCAACGAAAACAAATTGCAATTGAGCCGGCAAAGGACCAAGAAAATCGCTGGATTTCTGCCTTTTTGGCTGGGTGACAAAAAGTGGCCACCACATCACACGGGTCGGGATTGGGAATTCGGAAGGGATACTGTTGCGATGCGCATTTGACAGCTCAACCGGAATGCACACAGGCGATGAGGATGACGATGGCGATGAAAAGGTACACTTTGGAAAAATGTTTCTAAACGAGGTATTTTAGATTTTTTCAATTTTAAATGTATTAATAAAAAAAGATGGCTTTTTTTTTAAAGATTTTCAGGTATTTTATTTATTCAGAGTGACAATAAGGGCATAAAATAGTATCATCTTCCAATAGACTATAGTGCCGGGTATTATTACTTTAGGAGCTAGAATTTACTTTGTTATGCTATTATATTATATTATATTAGATATTAAATATTATATATTTTTGAATAAAAACTCATGTAAAAAATATATATTTTTTCTATTAATATATTCTTTTTTTAAAGTGTACATTGGGGCTGCGAAAACGCCCAAAGCCAAGGCAACAAGCCCTTACACGGCTGTGGATAGCGAGCATTCCGGGCTGCTGGGAAAAGTGGGAAAGCCACCCTGTTTTCATTGCTTTAAATGACTTGGATTCCCATGAATTTTTGCGGAATTTTTATTGAGTTGCCAATTTGGCAATTGACAGAGTTGATCAAAGTGGCTGAATAATGGCGGGGGTGGAACGTTTTCAGTGTGAATTAATTTCAAATTAGTTTCCACATGCATTTCGGGGATTTATTGGATTTTTGCAGACGGACACAAACAATCAGGGGAAAACAAAGGGTCGTGATTGGAAAGGGTTGGCCACAATCCCTTAATAGGCCTAATCACAATCGATGGCCGGTGATTTGTTTAGCGCATTAACAGCTCTACAACTGACCGCTGTCCAGCTGCCACAAACTCATCTGCCACTTGGCCAGCTCTCGTAGCCCCCCAACCTCACTCCCACCCCAGTGGATCGAAATCAGGTCAGGCAAACGCATATAAACACACCATTCCGATTCAGATTGTAATTTCTGGAATGCATTAATTTGTGTTAATGGGGGAAAAGCCGAGGCGATAGAAAAGTTTTCCAGTTTGTTAGGGTTTGAAGTGCATACACCGGGTTTATTTATAGTGCCCCACAATGGATACACACATGTGGAAAGGGAGCAAGACTGCCACTTAGGCCATGGAAATTTTCCGCGCCCAGTGGGCGAATCCTATCGTATTTCAGCTAAAACATTTCCTTGGAGTATCGAACCACGAATATCTGAACATTAAGTCATTCACGTGCTGCCTGCAATCGGTCACCACAGATCGCCGACAAGTGGCAGAATCTATACGTAAATTCGGGGCTAGACCCCAATATTCTATAGCGGATCGGCATATGGATGTCTCAGTGTCCAACTGCGGGCACTTGCCAGACCGAAATACTTTCGGATATGCGCTCCGCCGAGTATTCTGTCTCGCATCTATAGATCGGTGGTCTATATATCCGCTTAGTCTCTGTCTGCCGCACTGTACGCCTCCAGGGCAAAACAGAAAATTTCTAATATTCAAGACCAGAACGCAGAGACCAAGTAAAAGTGTATTTCTCTGTCTTTTAGATGATTTGGGTGGACCCAAAGGGAAGCTAAGAAAATTGCAGATATTCTTGTCTTTAAGAATTGGATTGAACCAGAATACTTTTCTTATATCTTCCAAAGGCTATATCGTATGCTTATGAATGACTGCATCCATTATATGATTGTAGGAAGGGCAGTAGGTTGGTGTCATTTTAAGCTTAGTTATGCTTAAAATCATACTTTTTTTTTTGAATTCTATATATTAACAAAAACTATGTCCAATCTCAAGTATCTTTCGTTCTAGTGCTCTATGATTTATGTATTAAAATCAGTATAACCTTGTTATTTTTTTAGAGACAGAAACTTGACGCTTTTTAAATGAATTTTCTATAAATATGTAAAGGGTAGGAATGTTTCGACCTTCTATTATTGCTTTTTGAAATGAAAATATGTCTGATGTTATATATTCCCCTTAAATTTCATTGCAATAATGTTCTCACGTTTGGGTCACCCTTGTTGGGGTCACCCACATCGGGTGCATATAGAGCCTAGGGAAAGGGAGGTAGGAGCCCAACAACAACCAAAAGTGACGCGGACATTTATGGTCTGCTCTAAAACGGATTTTTGTTCAGTTTGCAACACACCAACACCCATGAATCCGCACACCCGCGCACAACAACCATCATAATCACCGAAATGTTGTTCAATAATTTCAGTTCTGGCCGCTGGTTTCATTTCGTTTGGATGAATTTATTTTTAACATTGTTATTTTATATATACACGAAATAGAAGCAGCGAGCGCATAGGAAAAACAAAAAAAAATATATCTGTGTATCGAAAAAATGTAGAAAAATTAGAGGCTGAAAAAAAATAAAGGAAAACAAGAAAAATAGCGCCAACGCTTTCATCATCGACCAAACGGGCACGATCAGCTGTATGTCATCAATATGCGATATATCTTGGTCAATATATAAGTATCATCGTCTGTGTGTGCTATTAATTAAAGTACAATTGTGATATAGACATATGGGATATACGGATACGGAGAAATTGGTAGAAAGATTTGTTTTAATTCAGCCCTCATGGCCATATAGCCTTCTTGTTTCCGCTCGAACCACTCATGGCCATGGGAAAGCATTCTTTGGCATTACGATCAGACTCGATCTCGGTGGTTTTTGACAATTCCTATTAATAGGACTCTCTTGGTTCTCATTCGGTTCAACCTCTGTGGAGCACTTGTCACCCACCGTCTGCTCCGAAATCGGCCAGAGAACCCTCCTCATGGTGTGATGCAAAATCATTTGGGAATTTTAATTCGGCTTCTTCAGTCGTCACACCCTAAGTAGTGCAGTGTGGGGTGTGTGCACTTTATTCAAGTTCAATTCCGTTGGACTTTGTCTTGCACTTGGCATGCATTGAATTTTTATTTAATTTGTAATGTATTTTTGGTTTGCCAACGTATTTTCCCCAACCACAGAAAAAAATTTGAATTAATTAGATCAGATATTTTTAAGGATGAAACAAATAATGAAATATATCTAGTGCTCGATTCAGGCGGTGTCTGTGGCTCATGCTTAAAAAAGCATAAGCAAACTAAATGAAAAACAGTACCTATTTTATCTCAGTGTGATCAATGCCCTACAAGAGGGCGGTCCACATGTGAGTGGTCCACAGCTGCTACATCTTCGAATGCCATTTTATGCCTTATAAGGCGAGTTCTTGGCACCTACACACCCCAGCATGGGGATATTTTTGGTCTTGCTAGATGATTCATTCCCGGCCAGATCCCTTTGGCTTGGCCATCCCCCTCTTTGTGATTGTTTTGCCATCTCTCAATATGCCCATCACTCAATCAGAGAGCGTTCTATAAATGTATATTAGTTTTGCTCTGAAGTGCTGGGGAAGTGGAAGTGCATTGCTCCGGATGCAATTCCCAGCACAGCTCATTAATAACTTGACAGGCATGCGAGTGGAATGAGCTGTGAAATCTAAAATTAGTTTAAGGTCTTTTTTTTTAGGAATAAAAATTTAATTAAACTATTCTTTGTGTCTTCTTAATCAGCTAACTAAAAATAACGAACACTTCTTGTTGCGCCATCTGTTCGGAAATCAAGTACAAGCCAAAACCGAAGGATGGCGCCACGAAACTTTGAGTCATATTTATACGCTTGCAGAGGTATAGCAAATGATATCCGATACCCCTGTGGATATCAGCTACCCCTGTAGACCCTATAGGGGAACCCCCATTTTCAAGGGATCCCACCACGAAAAATGGGCACAAATTTGAAAAATATTTTGTCTCAGGATTTTGATGCAGAATGGTGGAGAATCGATCTACAAATCGTTTAAGGTACTCCGTTTGAGAATCGGATGAGAATTGGGGAAGATATAGCCATCACAGTGGACCCTATAGGGGAAAACACCATTTTCAAGGGAACTCATCAGGAAAAATGCACAAAAAATCTGAAAAATATTTTGTCTCAGGATTTTGATGCAGAATGGTGGAGAATCGATCTACAAATCGTTTAAGGTACTTCGTTTGGGAATCGGATGAGAATTGGGGAAGATATAGCCATCACAGTGGACCCTATAGGGAAAACACCATTTTCAAGGGACCCCATCAGGAAAAATGGACAAAAAACCTGAAAAATATTTTGTATCAGGATTTTGATGCAGAATGGTGGAGAATCGATCTACAAATCGTTTAAGGTACTCCGTTTGGGAATCGGATGAGAATTGGGGAAGATATAGCCATCACAGTGGACCCTATAGGGAAAACACCATTTTCAAGGGACCCCACCACGAAGAATGGACAAAAAATCTGAAAAATATTTTTTATCAGGATATTGATGCAGAATGGTGGAGAATCGATCTAAAAATCGTTTAAGGTACTTCGCTTGAGAATCCGATGAGAATTGGGGAAGATATAGCCATCACAGTGGACCCTATAGGGGAAAACACCATTTTCAAGGGAACCCATCAGGAAAAATGCACAAAAAATCTGAAAAATATTTTGTCTCAGGATTTTGATGCAGAATGGTGGAGAATCGATCTACAAATCGTTTAAGGTACTTCGTTTGGGAATCGGATGAGAATTGGGGAAGATATAGCCATCACAGTGGACCCTATAGGGAAAACACCATTTTCAAGGGAACCCATCAGGAAAAATGGACAAAAAATCTGAAAAATATTTTGTATCAGGATTTTGATGCAGAATGGTGGAGAATCGATCTACAAATCGTTTAAGGTACTCCGCTTGAGAATCGGATGAGAATTGGGGAAGATATAGCCATCACAGTGGACCCTATAGGGGAAAACACCATTTTCAAGGGAACCCATCAGGAAAAATGCACAAAAAATCTGAAAAATATTTTGTCTCAGGATTTTGATGCAGAATGGTGGAGAATCGATCTACAAATCGTTTAAGGTACTCCGTTTGGGAATCGGATGAGAATTGGGGAAGATATAGCCATCACAGTGGACCCTATAGGGAAAACACCATTTTCAAGGGACCCCATCAGGAAAAATGGACAAAAAATCTGAAAAATATTTTGTATCAGGATTTTGATGCAGAATGGTGGAGAATCGATCTACAAATCGTTTAAGGTACTCCGTTTGGGAATCGGATGAGAATTGGGGAAGATATAGCCATCACAGTGGACCCTATAGGGGAAAACACCATTTTCAAGGGAACCCATCAGGAAAAATGGACAAAAAATCTGAAAAATATTTTGTCTCAGGATTTTGATGCAGAATGGTGGAGAATCGATCTACAAATCGTTTAAGGTACTTCGTTTGGGAATCGGATGAGAATTGGGGAAGATATAGCCATCACAGTGGACCCTATAGGGAAAACACCATTTTCAAGGGATCCCATCATGAAAAATGGACAAAAAATCTAAAAAATATTTTGTCTCAGGATTTTGATGCAGAATGGTGCAGAATCGATCTAGAAATCGTTTAAGGTACTCCGCTTGAGAATCGGATGAGAATTGGGGAAAATATAGCCATCCCTGTGGACCCTATAGGGGAAAACCCCATTTCAAGGGATCCCATCATGAAAAATGGACAAAAAATCTAAAAAATATTTTATCTCAGGATTTTGATGCAGAATGGTGGAGAATCGATCTAGAAATCGTTTAAGGTACTCCGCTTGAGAATCGGATGAGAGTTGGGGAAGATATAGCCATCACTGTGGAAAAACATGACAAATATTTCGTCTCATAATAAAATTTGCTAGGCAGAGACACACTAGCGCCATGTAAATAAAATGTAGAGTTTTAGTTCCAAAATTGGCCGTAAATGGAACTAACCTTCGAATTTTAAAATGAAAGAGCATTTATTTTTTGAGTTTGTTTTCATTGTACTACTAAATTTAATAATATCAGGACATTAAAAATTTTTAAAATATATGTATCTCTCTTTCTATATCTTTAAATAACTTTTACGTAAAAAGAAATTTGGATTTCTGGAATATCTGGAACATATTTCAGAGGCAACAAATATTTTCGCTTTGACATACTCTAATATTTATTCATATTTAATTTAGATCGTTGGTCAAGGACTCACATTATTTATCCTAGACTCTATACTTTGTTTTAAAATAGTACAAGCCTTCCACGAAGGGATGAAAAATGCCATTAATCTGTCCCTAAACACTCGCTAAGTAGCCTCCCTTCCATTTCCCCCGACAATTTCAGTATAAATGCAGAGTTTCCTTTCCCATGTACAGCGCTTTCAATGCATTTGGGTGAGATTTTCCGCCTAGATGGTGTGCGTGTGATAAGCGTCCTGATGTAATTGCGGGCAATTATCATAGCGCCGAGGTCCTTTGAGCAAATTGTATCGCTCACATGGGACACACATACCTACTTCGGTGTGCAAGGACTCGTGCAAGCCCCCTGGCTTGGGCAACATGCTTGCATTTAATTGCCCGCGGCGTTAATCAATTACAATTTTATTCGTTACATTATTAGTTTCGAATACGGCTACTGCACCTGTTTGAGGACACCCCAGCAGGACCCTTTTTTCTTCACCGAGGCCATTGTTTGCAGTGCATTTAGTCCTTTTTAATTGCCTTTAATTACTGCACGTCAGCGTTTTTTTTTGTCCAATGTCTCATGATTTTCTTATTAATCAACTCATTAACCAGCCATGGCCACGGCCATTCGATCAATGAGCCAGATAAGCTTCATAATTGGCCCGACTAGGTTATTGGTTATTGATTAGCCCCATCCCATGGAACCCTTTCCCCCAGAGAGAAACAGAAATAGAGGACCTTTGCGCTAAAACTTGACCATATTTATTTTGTGCTAATATTCTTTAGGATTGGACTTCTTCGTCGGCGTTTTCGATAGACCATAGAAGTAGTAAAATTTTACAAGTACAGTTTGCACAACGTGATTATGTATAATCTGCTTCCGAATCGAGTCCTTACAACATACGAAATTCACTAAACTTAGGATACACCTAGAAATTGAAGTTGGGAATGTGTTTTGATTGGAGCTAAACTTAGGAGCCGGGGGCACTGAGGCTAGGAACATTCGGGGGCTAGACCATGGACACCAGGCCCTTGTTCAGGTTGTCCAGGTGCTCCTTGGCCTTGATCCGCAGCGTGGCGATCGAGTTGCTGCGCATGTCGGCCGGCGGGGTGGCAGATAATTTAACGGCAGTGGTCTGCGACTGCGACGAGGGAGGTGGTGGTGGCGGTGGACTGTCCCTTCCCACGTCCAGGAGCTCAATGTTGGCGTTGGCCGCGCACTTGTCCAGGCTGCTGCCGTGATTGCTGTTGCTGCTGCCGGCTTCCAGGTCGCTCAAGTCACGGCCCTCTCCGTTGGAGTCAGCGTTGCCGATGCTCAGGTTCTGGGGCGACATGCAAACGTCCGGGCCACTGCACTCCAGCGAGGCGGAGGAGGAGGACGACTGCGAGGATGAGACCACGGCGGCCGCCGCTGTCGAGCTGACCGGCAGGCTACTGTGCAGAGGCGTGGTCAGGGCCGTGACACCGTGGTGAGGCGAGCCCAAGGAAGTGGCATGTGGCGACATGCGTGACAGGTGCGGCGACAGATGTGACAGGGGCACCACGTGGTGGCCGGCGTGCGGGTGGGGTACTGCGTGTGGCGGCGGTGGAGGTGGCGGTGGCTGCGGCTGACCATGCCCACCATGGGGCGGCGGAGGAGGTGGTCCATTGTGGGCATGATGATGACCCATGGCCGCCAGACTGCTCATGGTTAAGTTGGTGGGCGCCAGGCTAAGAGGCGGCGTCAAATAGCTGGGATAAACGGTTTGCGGATGTGACAGAAATCCTAAAAAAGGATAAAGTTTAGTAAAAAATGGAAAAAAGAAAAGATATATTAAGTATTTTACCTGGCAGTGCACTAAGCAGTGGCGGTGACAGCCAAGGATCCACCGGCAGTCCAGAGGCGCCGCATCCGAGGCGGTGGGGCAGTTGGGTGAAGTGCGTCAGGCCCAGACGCAGACTCTCGGACTTCTCCTGGCGACGCCACTTGGCGCGTCGGTTCTGGAACCAAACCTGAAGAGACAGCAAAAGAAAAGCGGGTTAGCTAATTAGTTTGCTGGCCTGAGTGCACAGAGCAATTAAATTAATCACTTGACAAGAAACGCGCTAATTTAATCAGCCGTGAAAGCGACGAGGAAAGCGCTTTCGTTTTGAGGAAGAGCCCAGAACGTAATTAGAGAGACTGAATGGCCTTAATAACGATGGCAGAAGCTGCCAGGGATAACGGTAAACGGTGAAACGGTAAAAGCGGAACCCCAAAGAGAGAGCTGGCCCCAAAAGAGAGAGCCACACAAGACAAAAAGCAAAATGGCGGCCAACGCAAAATTGTTAATGAAAACACAAACTCCCATGCCCAAAGAGATACACATACATACATACATACACTCCAACACACAAACGAGCAAACAAAATGGCTGAGCAGACTCCCACCCACACACACACACACACACACACACCTAGGAGAAGAGAAACACCCAAAGTAACGGAGGAAATAAAATAAAATTCAATTAGTTGCCTTGGCTCTAATTAGAATTATAGCAACAATGAGTGTGTATTAGTGTGGCTGTCTAATTAGTGGCTGAACCGAGCGAGAGGGAGAGAGAGAAAGCCCAGAAAAGCCATCTAGGGAAAGTTTTCATTGCCGTCGGCTTGGTTATTACGCCCCCCGACCACCCACCCGGACCACCTCGACCAACCAATCAACCTGCCTCCCATGGCCCATGCCTCATGCCCCACTTTGCTGCCTGCCTGCCACGCTCAAAGTAATTAAATGCAATTTGCGCAAATTAATAAGAAATTATTTCAGATGGAAATTTCATTAACATGAAATGTTGTTGTTTATCGCCAGTGTGGCAACAGCTCCTGCTCTTTATCCTGCTCCTGCCGCCAGCACACACACACACATAAACAGCAATCTATGTAGGCAGTGTACGGGTATTAGTGTGCGTGCCAGTGTACTCGGTGCTGGGTGGTCCCTCTGCGGCTCTTTAATTAAAGATAATGGTGCGTAAAATTATTTTCGTTGCCCCGAAAGTGATTTGCAAAACAAATTTGCGAGTCGGAAAATGCAATTTCAAATGGCTTAATTAAAATACACTAACCAAGCAAATAAGGCAACTATAAAATAAGTTATAAGGTAAAGGATTCAAAAAACAGAAATTAGAAACTGAGATTTTATTAATATATTAAGAGTTTGAAGGAAATTAAAAGCTAAAATATATTAAATAAATTATGAAAAAAATTAATTTCACCAATTATAAGATAAGAAACCAAAAATTGGAATTGGAATTCTATTTTTAACTATCAAAAACTCATTTCATGCTAATCAAAAGCCAATCAAATCCGTTCCAATTAGAGATGTTCCTTGATTATCTTTGAATATCTGTCGGATATCAATTAGCAGCTCAGACATACAACAATAACAAGAGTGCTCAAGCAGCAGCCAGCTTGCCACTTCTACTGTCTTTTTGCCTTCACCCCACTGCCGCCCCCTTTTCCAGTAAACTGAAATCCCATTTAGAAAGTCTAATTTCCTGTCTCTTAAATCTGTACGAAGAAAATAAATTAAAGTTAGCAGCTTTAGGCCACATTCAGCTCCTCTCTCACACACACACATACCTAATCAGACGGTTGCCATTTGGTAGGGAAAAGAGAGTAAGAGAGAGAGGTAGAGAGAAAAAGAGAAAGAATGAGAGGACCTGCTTTCCCCACTGGCTGTTATAATTTGAGTTTGTGCTTCTTCATTTTAATTAAATCATCAAAATCAATTTTGTAATTTCCATTCATGGCGCGTCATAATGAAAATCCCCACATAAACCCGAAGAAAAAGAGGGAAGATAGAGTGGGAGAGAGAGAGAGAGTGCCCCGTTTGGGTGGCACGCCCACAAACATCATTATGATGTTCACCCTACTTGCCACTTGCCACACACTCATCCACCCGAAAGTTGGCAAAATTGTCTGCTTTCATCTTTGGTTGTTGATGCTGCCACCCCCCTTGGCACTCTACCTTTCCTCACCCGCCCCCAGCCACCCTCATAACCATGACATGGACCAAACTCAATTTTCCACCCCATAGACACAAATACAAGCACATACCCGGGCATCCCCATTTTCAGCCATTTTCAATTTTGCTACATTTAGCCGGCTCTGGCCTCAAAAAGCCACCCACTCGCCCACCCCACTCGATGCTTCGCCCCGCAGCAGCCCCTCGCCTCTATCGGGGCTGGCCTGCAGCAATTTGGCATTCATGTGGAGCACGCGACTCACCACAAGAACACCCCCGACCCATCAGACAACCACTTTTCAACTTTAATCTTTTTCATAAACTTCGCATTGGCAGCAAACAATTTACGTCCCTGTCCTCCCCACACGAAAAAAAAAACCCTCAACCTTCCCAAATCCCTAGGCCCCCCCCCCCCCCCTTACCAAGCCGAAAACCCTCTTTAACGTCATCATCTTGCTCTTCCTCTTCTTCTGGCCCTGCCATTCAACCATTTCTGCCTTGTCGTCTTCTTTAATTTTGTTCGCAGCAAAGTTTTGCCGTTTTATTGGAAAACTTCTGCCGCAAAGTGTCGTCCCGCCCGAAAAAAAGAAACCCCACATAGACATAGAAGTAACTCACACAGCATACAAGGCGTATACGCAATACGCTTACCATCTCTCTCTCTCTCTCTACCGCTCCCACTCTATTTCAGTGTTCCCTTCTCTTTCGCTCGCTGTGTGGCAGAAATTGCTTTTCGAATGTTTCTGACAGTTTGCAAATTGGAAAATTGACTTTTAACACACAAGAGCTTCAGCAGCTTAATAAAACTGTTTGCAACTTGTAGAGAAAGAGAGAGGCAGACACAGGGTGTGCGGGTGGTGGGAGGGACTGATGATGAGGCGGTTGTAGGCTAGGGGAGTGTAGTTCCACTTGACATTACACACAATTGTTGTTGTTGTTGGATTATTCATACTTCCGATTTCTGGTGAGTTTTCCAAAGATTGAGGTCGGGCCAATTGCCATGCCAAATCCTTGACTTTGATTGACCAAAGATTCAATCAGGCTTAGACTGAATACTTAAACAATGACTTTTTGGAAATAGAGGTTAGAGATAATAAAATACTATCATCATATAATGGTTAAGCAGAATGAGAAGGACAATAGAATTAAAATAATTCAACTCTTAACTGATAGAATTGTAGGTGTATTAGGAGATTTTTTAAAGATGTTGTAATATTTAATTTTTATTATATACCTTTAACCTTATTCTAAAATAATTCATTCCATAACATAAGAATAACGATTTTGATAGACAATTTAATAAAAGCTGAGGTCAAAAACATAAAAATAAATATTTATTCAAAACTCCTAAGTCTCATAAGATTACTCTGAGATCCAATTATAAAACCTATTAACCATCTATTACCTTAAATTTAATAATATAAATCTCATCCATCCAACAAGAAATATATCCCCTTTCAAATATTACTTAATATCATTTTGAAAACCCCGGAAAATACAAATTTCCCTTAGCTTTTATCTCTCCCAATGGGGGGTACTTGAAATCAGCTCGGGGAAATCTACTTTCAACTCGCTACAACCTTTGGCATAATCATTTTGCCAGCAACAGGACTATAATTATCCCAGTGCCGCCCCGTTTGTCATGCAATTCAATCAATTTGATTGAAAACTCGATGCCATCGAATGCACTTTGTTTGAGCTGGCTGGTTGGGTCTCGTTGGCGATAGGCGAGTTAATTGCATGGAAGCAAAAATACAGCCCAGCATGAACTGCAATTAGAGACCTCGAGACCCTCTAGGGGCGAGGGTAGCTGGGGGTAGAGGTAGGACTGGCAGGACAACCCGCTGCGTTCAAGGATATTGATAGCGGCGCCTAAGGTAATGCGCCCGCCTGAATGCCAACTGCATGGGAATTCGGCTATGTCCTCGCGCAAGCTTTAATTCAATTAAAAATTTCTGAAATCCTGGTTAGGGGAGCCTAATTATACGGCTGTCCCGATTCCAGACAGCGACAGACACGAAGCATTCACTCCAATTCAATTCATTTTAGTTTAGGGCCTGTCATAATTCCAGGACGAATTTCGGTGGGACAAAGCCGCAGCGTGGAGTCCTTGCCCTGTTAGTTTATGACATGTTTTTTATTCCATTGTTGGCTTTTGGTTCCGGGCCCAAGTCGGTCGGGCCGGTCTCTACCCCAAGCATCCTGTTTCGGTTTCGGTATGCTTTGTGCGATTCAGGACGAATTAGAGCAAAGACAAAAGCTTTGACGACGGCCACAATCCGCAAGATGTTTTAATTAGTTTAGGAGCCGACAAGCGTATTGGTTTACACTCGATGCCGCCGTTTTCCCCTGAGGGTATACATGGTTAAAAAAAATATGGGATAGTGCTGAGCTTTTATAGAAAAAAGTGTATAAAAAATCTGCATATTCCTCAAGATTTTTGGAAAACATAACATAGATTATCCCTTTGGAAAAGTCAACCTTTAGCCTTTGGATTTCCCTCGTCAGCTTTTCACACTTTCCCACCTCTCGGCTAATTACAGTTTCAGCTTTCCACCTCGAACCCTGTAATCGAAGGCCAAACACGCGACAAATCTTGATTCTCTGACAGCCACAGACTTGGCAAGCAGCACCGCCTCAAATGTCACTCTGAGAAAAGACCAGGACATTGAGTATCCTGGCCCGAGAACAAATCCAAGCTAAACCGACACCCACTCGATCATGGGCTTCGGGTTTCCCCGATGTAACTTTGGCCCAGGGAGACCTGGCCGTGTTTGCAGGGGCGTGTTTGCACACGGCCACGTGGCACCCTGTATTTAATTAGCTATTTATTTACTCGCTGACATGTCGAGCAGCAGCCCAAGCGAAAGAAAGGGCCGCACGCACAGTTAATAAGCAGTTAAATCGGCTACAAAGGACGACAAATACCAGGCAACTTTTGCGCGCCAGGCGGGGGTTGCTTTGGCTTGGCTTTGGCTTTTTTGGGAACTGTCACACGGTGGTTGGGGGTGCAGTTCCCTTCCCAGGGCCAGGACAAAATTCTGTTGACGCATTTTTAATTTGCAACAGTTGAGGGCCCACAGGATACGGAGGGAGGTCACCGCCCCCGGTAAGGTCGATCTCACTGAGCAGTTGCCACGCTCAATTTGAATATTTTTGATGAGGAAATATGTTGGTTTGGGATACACTGTTAATTATTTGGGAGGAATTTTAAGGATCAAAGACTAAAGAACACATATTTTTAAAAGAACTAAGCAGGAGAAAAGGTATCGTCCAATCAAGTATTGTAGTAACTTCTCATTATGTCCTAGGAAGTCCTTAACCCTTTTCTTCTTGTGTATTCTAGCATAGCTTTTGGGCTCCTTTAACATTCAAAGTTTAGCCCCTTTGATAACTTAATTATAATTTGCGTGCTCTCGAAAATAATATTGTTATTATTGTTATTCCACCTGCCAGCCGAAGCGAAATTTGTTTAGGTGATTAATTAGCACGTAATCAACATGAACAACCGACCGGACGTATACGAGGACGCGGACGAGGCCAGAGCTTGGAAAATTGTTTAAGTGTTTTGTGATTTATGCAGTCGCAGTAGGAATTTGTTTGGGAAACGCATAAAACCAATTAGCAGGCAGCGGGAATTAATTAAAAGCGGAAAAAGCGAGTCCCAATACCGAGCGACCGACCGAGTGTGGTGTGGAGGAGTTCTTTTGTGGCCTCATAAATATGATGTCTGAAATTATTATAAGCCGCTTGGGCCCGACATAATTAGCGGTATGCGAGTATAGTACGCTCCCTTCCCGCAATAAAATGTCAAAACAGGCATTTATATAAAGCTGATTAAGTCAATTTCATGTATCGCACACATGTCTCTGGCTTCGGGCCCCTTCGACTTCTACATACCTGGAAATTCCGATATTCGTTTCTGTTTTTGGGCGACTTTGTATGGGCCTCCTTTGATTGACTTTGGATTGGAAGTGAAATGGTTTTGTTGCTGCTAATTTGACAACTTAAGCTCAATGCTCATTTAAACTGACAGCAGATGGGCAACGGATGCTTGTTTTTAGGGAAGTCAAAGGCAAACTCTTTAAACCAAAAAACAAAATCAGAATAAAAATCAAAGTCACGAATCACAATCTCGTGCCGCCTAATTGAATTTCGCTGAAAACTTTAAACTGGATTGAGTGCATCCTTGACATCTGACAGGGGAGTAGAGCCCTGTAATGCAATAATAATATTATATAATACCCGAAAGCACCCGCACTTTGCTCTTTATCCTTTTGGTCGTCATCCTCTTGGCTTTTGACTCTGGGCTCTGGCCCTCTGAAGCGAACAGATGTGCAACTCATTACAAAGCATTTAGGCGTTCAAATTGAATAATATTCATAATGTTTTCATGTAGCAGCAACAATCTACCAGAGGGGGGTGTTGTGATGGCCTCTACAAAATAAACCACCCACTCGCTGTGCCGGAACTTCCCTTGCCACTTGACACTTGAGGAGGTCCGGGGCAGCTGCTATCCCATTTGTTTTCTCAGAGATCCCCGAGAAAATTTGCCAAAAATAATTTACCATAAAAAAGCGTCATCAAAATGAGAAATAATTTCATTGTAATTGTAATTGTCTGCGCTTGATTCTGGGGCAAAACACTTTGGATGGAAAGGGGACGCAATCATCGATTTCATGATGTCAAGTGAGGTTATGCTTTCAACACGGGGGTTGTAACCGCCCCTTTCTGGAGGGTGACTTCGGCCAGGGTCGGGGGTTATATGATTTATAATTTCATTCCGTTTGATTTATGCATTTATATTGAAATGTGTTGACAGGTTACGGTGAATTTGAGAGACAACTGAGCCTAAACTAGAGCAAATCCCGAGCACGTGTACGCCCTTCTGAGTCTATTAGCCATCAGGTGAGGAGTAGAAAAGCGCAATCATAGCTGAGTTTCAGGAAGGGAAAACAGGAACCCGAGGGCACGTTTCAGAGCTTAACATGAGTACACTTGCAGATATTTAACCAATGAGTTTGGAAGAACCTTTTTATTATTGTAAATTATTTTTCTATGTGTAAGCAAACACAAGCTCACATGAAAGATGCCGCCATAGTAGGCTGCCTTTAAATTCTGCCCTCCGGCTCAGACGCGGGAGACACAACACCCTTTGGCATGGCACTCGGTACGGGCCTGGTACTCGGTAAGGACATCATCAGACCAAAAAGACCAGACCAGGACGTGGAACGAGGACATGGAGCGACGCAGAGCAAACTCAATAAGTCGCATAAAAGAATGAAATTGGATGCCATTGCAAACAAACGCAAACGATGCCGACAATGTGGTCCTTTGGCAGATCCTTCGGCATCTCCGGCCTTAGACTATCTGCCAAATGCCAAGGAATGCCTTTGAGTTGTGCGGCAAATGCGTCGTCATCCTCCTGGCCCCTGGCTCCTGGCTCCCTTCTTCCAGTCTTTTTGGGACTCTATCTGTGCTCCTCAATTTTGGTTTTCAAGTTTAATTAATTGCGACACGGATTCGGTGTGGGCGTGGCCCGATCGCAAAGGCTTCCAATCCTCTTTTGTGATGCGGCAAGCTTCTAATGAGGGTTAATTGAAAGCGGCAAACTTCTGTGGAAATCAAGTTGCCTTGCTGTCTTGTTTGAGTCTTCTTTCTAAGTTTATTGTCAATTAGAGATTGAGAAAGTTCCACAACCAAAAATAGTATAAACCAAAAAAAAAAACATTCCCATCCTCCTGAAAATTACAAACGCGTTGTAATTAGCCGTTTCATGTCAAGTGCTTAAGCTTTTTTTAGGTCATTGTTCTTGTTGACAGTTGATCAAAATAAATTTTATTAAACGGCAGATGTTCAACCCACACAGGCCCCGAAAGACCCCTGTCTAAATATATTATAAACTTGAGTCAAGTCTGACCGCCTTTGTGACCTGACATTTATTTACCCTTGCGGTGGCTTTGTTCCAGGACCTCCTCCGCCTCGGCGCTTACTGTTTTTTATTATTATTGTTATGCCAAGGTGGCATAATGTGTTAATTGTTTGGCCCACACCCACCCTCTTGGCACTTGAGAGCAGCTGTCGCTCCGGTGAGCTTAATATTTCATTTTCCATTTAATTACATCAACTTGGACGATTGAAATGCAAATAAACATCGAGGAGCGGACATAAATCAGGACCCACTTTTACCACTAATAAGTGGCCTAAAAAAGTGGGGACCAGTCACTCCCCAAAGAGAGCAGGTCCCCGAGGTCCTGACAATAGGTTAAATAAGTTGAAAAGCTTTTTGTCCTGTAGCCAAACGTTTAACGTTTTTCAGGACCCACTGGGGCCCTGGCTTGTTATGCATTCAATGGTTGCCACTTTGCCGTTTTTTGATGACCCGCACAGGACATTTGAAGGCTCCTATTTGATAGCCGATGATAGCCAGCCAGCGATCGTTTTCATTATTAGATTTGTATAGGATTTCACGGGGCTGGGGGCATGTGCGGGTCTAAACAAATGAACCTAATATGCATTATTATTATGGCATGTGAAAACGAAAGCGTTGCAAGGAGTCTAAGGACACGGGCGGGGGCTCTGGATGTCGATAAAACGGTCATGCAAGCGAACGAATGCCAAAGCTGAAGTAAATATTCAATAAAAAATAATCGAAGCAGAAACCAAAACGGAGCACACACACACAGCCATGCACTGGAGAAATGAGCATAAAATGTGGCAATATCTAGGAAGGAGGAATCCAAATTCAAGCTAAGGCTCAAATCCAATGGCAAAGTGGAATGCAATAAAAATCTATTTTATTTGTTAGTGAAATGACGTTTTTATTTGTTTGCTGTTTATTCACATCCACGCACACGTGGATGGAGACAGAGACAGGATAAAGAATGCCGAATATATCGAATGGCCCGCGGCTCCTGCCCTGCCCTGCCCTGTCCTGCCCTGGCTGACTGTGTCACGGCACACATGTCGTATGAGCAATATATATACAGATAAATAAACTATTACACAGGATTATTATTTGCTTTGGCTGAGGATATTTTGACAGGTTTACGATATTTAATCATTTGACTATGCAAAATAATTGACACAAACTTTTCGTTTCGTTTCGTTTGTTTATTTTTGCTGCTAATAAACCCAATAAAAGTGGCAGTTTCACATGGAAATAGTCATGTTTGTTTCCCAAACTAAAGCAAGACATGCAGGATGAGTCAGTCTCCTATCCCATCTATCCTGTCGCTCGTACATCATTTTTTTGCTACTCTGCCTTCGATTTTCTGCGCCTTGGCCATGGCAAATTAAGTTTTAATTAAACTCTTTTGGCCCCGGGCCTAATGCGGCGTATGATTGAGTCGACTGGCGGCTTTAACCCTTGACTGAGCCACGGACAACCCTCCCAGATACCTCACTCGAGCCTGTCTGTCAGCCAGTAATCCAAACAAAAGTAATTGTCATCTCTCCCCGGACATATGGTCCGGCTCTCAGGGTATCTCTCAGGCTTTTAGGGGAAGAAACGATACACTTTCCCGGGCAAGTGTTAATGATCGTCTGGCAGTGTTTTTTGGGCGTTAATCCGCCGTTTAATTTGCTAGCTTAACGCGTTTTGTTTTGGTTACCATCGCCGATAATCCCAGGCCTCAAGTCCTTGCTTAACAGTTGCTACCTTTTTTCTCTGCTTCGGTTTTTTTTGGTTTGGGATAAGTCCTTTTTGCCAGATATGGACTAACCACAAAATGGCACAATTTCAATTGTGTTTTGGATAGTTTGTGCTCTTGCCTGTCAATGTGCATATACTGCCATTTAAACAACAATCAAACAAGCCACAGAGAAATTCATTCCGATGCCATACACAAAATGCAAAATCCAATCAAACTTTTTAAACAAACATTTAACAAATCTATTACAATGCAATGACAGCCAACCGAAAAAGAAACCGACGAAAAGTGGCCGACCGGGTCTGAGAGCCCCACAATGAACTCATCTAAACGAGAAATTCTATTTGGTGGATGGCCGACTGGGTTTTCTGCCAAAGAAACAACTCAGTTAACTTTGGTTACAATTTCTCCTATTCTATTTTTTTTTTGTCAGCCTATATGGTGTGTGTGTGTGGTGTGTGTCTGTGCAAACTTAATCAAAACAAATTTCCACCTTCAACGAGTTGCACACCAAGCAATTTCCCAGGCCCAACTGGAGAGGAAAAAATACAAAAAAAAAGAAAAATTGGGGGGGAAACTGAGTAAAAACGATAACTAGAACTTCATGCAAACTAACCGCAAATACGATTACAAACACACAGAGACGAGGTGGGAGAGTGGCAGTAGGGTGGGCGAAAGGTGAAAGGGCACAAAGGGGCACCAGTCGGGGATGGAGGGTCAGAGGTCGGGGGCATAGTGCAACCCACTAAATCGAAAAAACCAGTCAAAGGGTTGGAGAGCTCGTTTCGGTTCCTGCTGGCATAATTTGAATTCGTGTCAATTTGACAAAGTGACACATGAGGGCCAAAAAACCCAGAAGGAGAAATTTTTATGCGATTTCGGTTCATTACTTTTGTATTCCGTTTATACTTTATACGGCATGGCCTGGCCTGGCCTGGGCCAAAAGGATACACCTATAAATATATACAAATATATATTCCACTAGTCGTTCCGGTATTTGTTTATTTATTTATGTGCTGTGTTGTGTTGGAGACGCCGACGACAGTGTCGCCAAACTCTGACTCTGTGGGCACGATAATGTTTAGTCAATAAAAATGATTTGTCGGCTGAGGAAACGAAACGAAATCGTGAAATTTGATATGTCCTTTGCATTTACGAGGGGGTTCCGGTTGGGGATCCCCAACTCCAACTCCAAGCCCTTAGTTTGAGGTGAAAAAAGGAGAAACTATGTCAATCTTAGAGTGGAACTTAGAAGGGAAACTATTTCTTAACCTAGACTTTGGATCTAAGCTAATGGATGAGAATTCAATTTTTTATCAAAATTTGTCCACATTTTTAACCTTTGAGACCAATCCCACCGATATTTTGTGACTCTGCTTAAGCATATTTTATGCTACACCGCTGTGAATGGAATTTACGAGGCGCCCTGCCCGTTCACGTCACAATTTGCCACCCGAAACGAATGGCTGCCAGACATGGCATCCTGCCACACTGCCACTGCCACCGGCGCACTGCCACTACTTTAGTGTCTCTGTGGCACGGCGAGCATAAAAGGCACATAGTCGCATAAAATGCATAATTCTCTCCGAAGAACAAAGGATAACTTATTGAATGGGTTACGGGCCAGACTCGAAACTCTTTCGGCGTTGTCATTTCGCTATTGAGACATAAATTGTTATAAGAAAGTTATGCACAAAGTTTGACAAATATTATTACGGGGGTCTCAGGAACATACCGTCCTTAAATGAATCCTTAAGTGAAGTAAGAAAACCTCAAATGGTATGCTAATTTTAATTGGAATTCTAAATAAAATCAAACAATCCCCAAAAGTAAGAGCATCTATTTAAGTTATTCTTTAAATATTTTCATTGCACTGCCCAGGATATCTATGTATCTGATATTTGAAAATGTTTATTTACATCTAGCCCCATGCAGTTACACGATAAACAGCTGGCACAACTTAATTTCGTTAAAATAAATTGCAAACGGAAATTATTTAATTTCCGGAGCCTGGCTGAGGCGGCGACTTCTGTTCGAGGCGTTGATTGCACAATTAGCCGGAGGTTCAGGTGTAAATCACTCCCGGCAGCAGATACTAGAGATATGTAGAGCCTAAGTGGATGACTCACCTGGACGCGGACCTCGGGCAGGTTCACCTTCATGGCCAGCTCCTCGCGGGAGTAGACGTCGGGGTAGTGCGACTTCTCGAAAGCCCTTTCCAACTCGTGTAGCTGGTAAGTGGTGAAGGTGGTGCGGTTGCGTCGGTGCTTCTTTTTGGCGCAGTTATCGTCCTGGCCTAAAGGGTCAATGGAGGTTAAGAGGATAGCCATGTTTAAGTAACGGGTATCTATCGAAGTCTTTACTTATAAACTATTAAAGTTGACCTTTGATCTCACCTTCATCATCGCTTCCGGAGGTTATCTTCTCGCCCTGCTCGCTGCTGTTCGTCTGGTTGAGATCCTCGCTGGAGGCACAGCTGCCATTCACCAAACTGTCATTGTCGGCGTTCATCCGCTCGCCATGATCTCCGGGATTCCCATTAGGATTTCCGTTCGAGGTGCTGCGGTATTCGCTCTGATAGCCTTGCTGCTGATGCTGATGCGACTGCTGCTGCTGGTGTTGCTGGGCCTGCACCTCGTCCAGGCTGCGTGCTCGGATGCCGTAATTTCCCAACTGGGACGACTGGCCGTTGGCTAATTTCGGTTCATTATCATCACAGAAGGCGCCGGCGGCGGACTTGCGCTTGGGGGCCAGTGGACCGCGAGGCGACGGGGTGGGCGGCGAGGTCACGTCGAGGTGCAACTTTGTCGTGTCATCGTCGTCGTCCTCCAAGTCGCTGGTGGAGGACATTGAACGTTCGTCGTAGCCAATCTGCGACTGCGAGCCAGGCGCCGTCTGGGAGTCCACAAAGTACCCGCCCGATGAAGGAACTGACCCGTTCCCCGCTCCACCCGCACCGGCACTCGCCCCCACGCCCGGTCCCGATCCCGCTCCCGCTCCCCCTCCCATTGCACTCATCGGCGATGACTTGGCGTATTTGCCGTGCTGATTCTGCTGCTCCTGCGCCTGCGCAGCCAAGGCGGCCAAGTGCTGCTGGTGACTGCCGTAGGAGCTGGGCGGCAGGGGCAGTGGAGGCTGGGCAGTTGCAGAGCCCCCGGCCGACTGCAGTTGATTAGCCTCGACCATCTGATGCATCGAGTTGAGGTAATTGCCCGCCGCCTCCTCCTGGTGCCCGTACCCGTGTCCCTGTCCGAAGGCGAAGGCGTTGTGGTACCCGAAGGGAGCGTGGCCATGGTGGGGCGGATGATTGGGGTGCCCGGCATGGGCAGGATGCCCCGACGGAGCTCCGATCTGCTGCGATCCATGATGCAAGGGCGCCGGTGGGTGCTGTCCCCCTGGAGGTGTGGGAGGCCCATAGGGCAAACTGCCTCCATTCTTGGCGTGCTGCTGCAGCATGCTGGCCATGTGGCTGTCCATGTTGCGCAGTTGAGTCAGTGTCATGCCGCAGCGAAGATCCGTGGCATCTTCATCGCCCATCGAGGGGTCAATATCGCCTGAAAAGGAATGTAAGTATGTATTTGAGTTAGATCCTTGTTTAATATTAGGGCTTTTTAAGGCCATAGTTTGTCCAACACTTTGGTTCAGATCCACCCCAAATACATGTAATCAAGGCAACATTACTCAACTTGTAATTAATTGGCCTGATCAATCGCTAATACATCATAATTTAGGCCCTGTTCGCCCACGCATTGGGCCGCCTGATTAGATTTTAATTAGTATGCCCAATGAGGCGGGCAGACAAGTCATAAAGCCGTTCGCTGGCTCGCTAACTCGGCGGCTAAGAGTCCGCCAACCGCCAACCAACCTGGCTAATAACAACGTGTTATTTAATTTGGTGGTTGATGTGGGGACAAAGGGGAGGACTGCCATCAGGCGACAGCCTTCGACCTGCTGCAGGTCAAACCTGTTGGCCGCCCACCCACTAATAAACGGCTTTCAATTAGCCGCCTCGTATTTACAATGTGCGGCAATAAAAATTCCCAGAAAACAGAGTCGAAATGCCAAAGGCCCAGTTAACTCAGATGGCTGAAAGTTTCAGATGAGGCGGCGGTATTACAGTCCCTAATGGGCGTTCCAACTGGCGCTTGTGCATATCACGTGACATGCAAGGAAGTCATTAGTTGTGCCAGTCCTTTGGTTTTAGCTTTTAGTCTAAAAACGAGTGGGTGGCTCTTTGCGGTTCTGGTTCTGGCTGGTGGCAGGTGGCTGGTGGGCTTTTAGCTGGATTTTGTGTAACCGAATTCAATTTCTATGTTAAATTGGCTTTCGAGGTGGGGCGAATCGTTGAATCGAAACAAAACCAATTACCCAACCAGACTGGGAAGTTGCAACTCCAAAATATCCGTAATTATTTGATAGTCTTTTGGATAATTGCTTTTTGATGTAGGCCCGTTGGAATCGGAGCGGAGTTTCGACTCCGGTCGATTGTCTAATGTAATTATGTGCTTCATTCCGATTCGCCTCAGCCCGATTAATTGGGTCAACATATTGGCTAATTAACTTTAAACAGCAGCCGACTACAAGCTGTAAATGCCCCGAATTAACCTCTTCAAGCGTTTTCACCAATCAATCGAAATTTACACGCCCAGCGTGCGATTTATTTAGAGCCACTGTCTGCTCCAATGGTGCTAATGAAATTAACAACAAAAACTTTCTGAAAGCCTCTGCCTGCCTCTGCAAATGAAGTAGCACAAAAGATGCCAGCCAGCCTGGCAATTAATAGCTTTATTTGAATGTGAGCCGCATGAGGTGAGAGACAGTAGCCACCGCACCACCCATTCCCTGCCTTTGCCTGTTTTTTTTTTTTGATTTTTTTTAGGCCCACACGGAGTGCGTGAGTTAATTGCGTGAGCAGCGAAAAATAAAAGGTTAAAACAAAAGTTTTTCTGCCTCCCAGGACGCCCCAGGAAAGGGGACTATTAGAATGTAAGGGCGGTGGTTCACACTCGAATACAATTTTCCAGAGTGTGAATGATGTGAACAAGTGTGATATGAGCACTATCAATTAAGAAATGTGCTCCGAACACTATCCATTAGCTGGCCCAGCAATTCAAGTCGGCAGCTGGAAATTTGTCGGTTGTTAACGCAACTAAATTACATTGTCTTTGAAATTATGTGATGTTGTCTATAAATGCTCAAAAATGCTAAGTGGTTCAAACGAGGGCAGCACGTGGTTGGATTCCCCGAGATGAACCTGACTTTTATTTTGCTCTAGTTAGCCCCACTCTTTCCCAGAACCCGGCTTGTGATAGACAAATTGACGTTAATCGCGTCACTCCTGGGCCCTCCTGCCGCCCTGCCGCCTCTCTAATCCCAATCATGATTTGACAGTTTCCCATTGTTGGTCAAATACTTGGCCATTAGGCGGCCTAATTGATATGTTATTAGCCGAACAACAAAACGCCACGTTTCTGAAGAGTCATGGCCAGCAGTACAGGTAGGCACTAGGGGCCAAAAGGAAATGCACATTTCGGCTGGTCTTTTTTCCATATTCGCCGGAAGATCGGCTGGCCAGATGAGATGAGATATCGGATTCATATCAAAAAGCGAAACAAGCCATAAACAAAACTGTCAATCACAAAACTGGAGAGGGGGGGTGGTGCTGGGAGAGGGCTTACACAAAGTGGTAGAAGCGACAAAGGCGGCTAATAAGACGACGCCAACGCACCGACACAGACACGCATTAAAATCATTAAGACGACTTAATGCTCACTTTAATGCCGCGTCAACTGCTTAACAGATCTCGTGTAGACGGGGATCACTTCAGGCCTCTCTATCTTGGCCTGCACTGAAAGAAATCAATCAGTTAATTGGGGTTCTAGAAGATTCTTTACTTTCATTAATCTTTATCATTTTTTAGAGTGCACTTGTTCCGCTTTTACTCTTTTTTCCCCATATCTTGATCTTAAGCCTGAAGAGCAAGCTCGTCCATGTCTCGGGAAAATGCACTTGTGCCTCCTGCGCTTTTAATGATTGTTTACATCTCAATCGGTCCCCCAACCCCAATAGCGTTCTGTCTCTCTCTTTGGCTCACGCCCTATCTCTTTCTGACGCCACCGCCGCCGCTAGCTGTCAGTTTAAATGCTTTTTGACGGCTTGTGTCTGGCCGCCAGTTTAATTATGGCTTAAATGCGCAACTCTGTGAGCATGCCTTGCACTCCCCCCCACTCCCTCTATGTAGCTGGCTTGTTTCTAATTAATTTGCGGCCATTTAACCTGAGTTCGAGTTGATGTTGTTGCCGCTTCCGTCCATCGCCATTTTGATTTGTCTCTGGATGCTTTTGACAGCACTGTTGTTGATGGGAGAATCAAGCGGCTTACAACACTGGTCTCTACTTGTGATGTCTGTTTTAAACGTTTATTGTGTCACTTTAATGTAATTTAATTATTTTGTTATTAAAAAGAAAATTATAAATATTTTTACGTATTAATTTATAGATCTTAAGGGTTGGATGTTTTTCAAAGAGTATTAAGACTAATTTTCATTGAAAGAGTTAATAAAAAGTTCTACAAAAATAATAATAATGTATTTTTCCCTTGAAAATCCTTACTTCCATAACTAGGACTCCTTAGTCAAAATGGCAACGGAAACTCCTTAATATCTCACCTCGCCGGTAGGATCATCCAAGGACCCAGAGTTATGCCAAGCCATAATCGTTGGAATATCAATTCCCACCCATTTTTCGCAAGTTCCTAGGGTATAGGGCTAGGGGAAGTGGGCGTGTCTGGGGGCAGAGACTGAAAAGGAGACGAAAACGTCGAGAAAGGCGAAAATCGCTTGCCGGCAATCAAAACAGAAGCGAAATGAATTATAAATGACGTGCAGAAGACTATTTTTGGCACCCTAGCCCACAGGGCGGGGGAGACGCCGCGCCGTCACCAGATGGCACCACCAAACTCGCCACTATAATCCAGTTAAAAAGCCTTCAAAAGCAGTCACTCCCCGCCGCACCGATAGAACTTTAAATTGGCCCAAAACGGAAGCCAGGATCCTAATCCCATCTATGACTTCCTTTCGGCTTCGTTTCGTTTTCTTCGCCGAACGATTACCGCTGACTGATTGCTTATCAGCTGTCGTGCATCTCGAGGCGGTGCCAAAGTGCAAGCCCGACGCCATCCACCCAACCCAGCCCATCCATCACACCGCCCACAACGACCACCACCCCCACCAATAAAATGAGCCACCCAGCCAAGGCTAATACAATTTCGCGATTGTGTTTGTTGATTCTGTCGCTCGCGAGCGGGTAATAGAAATCGATTTGCCTTTATGACGGCGGGTCCCACTGATCCCGTGATAATGTATTGTGGTATTATCCTCAGTCCTGTTTCTGTGACTTACCGTCGCTGACCGTTTCCGCTCTGGTGTTGCCGTTTCCGTTACGATTCTTCAGGCCCAAAATGGCGTCGATTGTGTGTCGGGGCGTCAGGGTCTGACCGCCCGATCCGAACTTCCTGGCATTATCCTTCAGCAAGTCGTTACTATCTGCGGGTATGTACAGAAAAAAAAAAATAAGGAAACATGCTGAATTAAAAGCCTGTTTGCCAACAGTTTGCCAAAGTCAATTAGGTGCACGACAACTCTGCCACGGCTGCGACTGCCACTGCGACTCTATGCAAATTTGTCAGCAATTTCGAAAGTATTAAAATTTAGTCCAGTCCCCGCTCACACACATGCACACAACTCTATTTGCGATTTTAACGAGCTAAAAGCTGTAATTGCAACCTGCGGTCTGCCGCTTGCCGCCTGCCGGCCCCCAGGCTCCGCTGCTCCTAATAATGGCCAGTTGTCACGACGGCATGCTGGAAAGTAGGCAACATGTTGCCTGATGGTTTTATGCATTTTTAACGAAATTAAAACAAACTGTGCCAAGTGGCGAGGACAGGTTAGGGGTGCCAGTATGGCAGCAGGAAAATCCCCTTAATTACTTGCTCTTGCAATTAGCTTATAATTTTTCTCTAAAATTTCCAGCTGTATGTGCATGTTAATGCACGGAAAACATTTCTGTGAACACGCACACACTCAAGGACTGGCGGCGGTGCAGCGGAAAAGTGAAATGGAGAGATTATCCTGGCATGTACGTGTCCGGCAGCAATTTGTGTTAATTAAATCTATAATCAAACAATTGCAAGCCTTTTCCGGCTAAGGCCGTAAGGTAAAGAGGTATTTTTCATTAAATATGAGGGATTTTAATATACCACGGAATTCCTACATGCATTCTAGGATTCAATAAGGATGTACTTCAATGGAAACTTCAATCTGAGCCCTAGTTTTTTGTTCAAATTCCCGTCGGAACTTCTTCTCACCTTCGGGGGAAATCACAGTGTTGTTGTTGGCCAAGTGGGCGGCATAGTGCTCGTGGAACTGCTCCAGATTCTTGAACTTCTCCACGATCATCTGCAGGTTCTTGGCATCCCTCACATTGCCGAGCAGGTGGCGCAGGTGCTCCAGCTGCTTCGGTGGCAGCTTGTGATTGCCGCCGCTCTGTTGCACCAACTGCTCAAAGATGTGCTGGAATGTGGCGGCGGTATTGGAGCTGGAGTTGCCTGCAGCCGATCCTAGGCCAGCTCCCGGGGCAGCTCCTGGCTTGGCCACAGGTCCCGGCTGGCCAGGACCGGACTCCATCGCGGTCGCCGCTGGCGGGGTAGAGGCTTTAATATCCATTATAATTCTTGGGTAATAATTCGTTTGTAAAATTGAACAGAAATCACAGTTGATGCACAAATTGTATTTATTTCGCTATCAATTCTCTTCACACTCTGGCACTCTGGCTAAATGTCAAGCATTTTCACTGGCGGGTTAAGGTTCAACTCCGGAGCTACCGAGACCGTTGCGTACCGTGCCAAGGCAGAGTTGGCAATAAACTCGAATACAGCGGCTGACGACGCTTCGAGTTTCCAAATCAAATTGGAAACCGGTTGAGCTCACCACATCTATATATACACAGAAGGCTGTGTGTGCGTGTGTGTGTCCCGAAGGGGCGGAGTCAGCTCCGGAGAGAGTCGGAGAGTGCGCAGGATTCGCGGGGTGGCAGAGCTCTCTCCGCCTCACATCCTGCGTCCAGCCATCCTACTGCGATCCATAGTCCGGAATCCGGTGTGTAACAATGGGTTTTCGGGCCCTGCCAAGTGGTTTGTTTGTCGGCTGCGTAATAAAATAAACTAACTGCACTTACTGCTCCTCGTCCTGGGCCGAGGATTTGCTTCCTGGCTGCACTTTTTCGCCCTGCAATTATGACTTCGGAGCCACAGATTTTTCGACCACAATTGCATCGGAAGACCATTTTGGGGCTTAGGCCACAAAGTGTGTGTCTCCTTCGCTTATGTCCTCGCTCCTCTTAGACTCTCATTCGCCCTTTCTCTTTCTCTGGGGGACTTTCCCTCTCTCTCTTTCTCTCTATGGATGGCTTGATGTTGCTGCCAAGGAGCGTGAAACCCGAAACGGATACATAAGTGGATTTTGTTAATATCCTGCTATTGTTACAAATTTGCAAGCTGATTGCGCCAAGCGGCATTTGTGGAAAGGAAGGAAATAAACTTAAAAACATTCAGGAAGCCGCAGAGGCCACGAATTTATTGGGTCTGGACTTTATCCTTGGCTTTTGCTTCAGGAGTTAGATCTGGGAGTATTAGAGGGCTTAGATTGGAAGCTATAATCCTAGTCAATTAGTGTACACTTTGTTTAATTTATTTATGTTAGGAATTAGTCGGATTAACGCTTATGTGAGCTTGAAATAAAGGGGATTAGTTTATTATTACATTTACTTACCTTAAGGATTTTAGCAAAAGATTGTTGGGGATTTTATATGTAAACCCTTCAAGAAGATAGAAACAAATTTAGATGTTATGGTAACCATGGTATTTATTTAATAAAAGCACTATATCCCAAAAATAAATTGGGTTAGAGTCTCTTTATACGAATTTAGTCTTCCATAATGGCTTACTGAATCTTCTCTTGCCAATAGCCTTGGGATCTCCCGGCACTGACAATACCCGGTTCTCAAATAGATACTTAGCCATGTCCTGCTTATTATTAAGAAATTACAACACTTATTTTCGGTAAATATTTTTTGATATTTATGAAATTGAAACCTATGGATTATAATATAGTAGATTATAATCTATAGCCTTTTTAATATATAAAATAAAAATTAAGGAAAAAGTAATGTATCTTTCAAGAACTCTATACCCCATTTAAGCTTTTAGAAAGTGGATATATTTTTATGAAGATCTCAAGCTTAGATTTTAAGCCTTAAAAAATATTACTATTATGTCTCCACTATTTCAACTTTTAATCGATATAAAAATAAACTGGTCGAACCTGTCTAACCTGCGCTATCATTATAATCTAAGGAGAAGGCATCGGTCGTTCGATGAATGGAACCCCAACGCCGACATTTGATTGTCAGCAGGGTAGCAGGCAGCGGAGGCTGCCCAGTCAGTTAGCCCGGCCAGCCATTAAGCCTGGCCAATACCATTAACACTAAATTTTAGCCGGCAATTTGGAGCTTACCTGTTGTCATGAGTTGCGGTTTTTCCAGCCATCTCCACTACTTAATTTTGGTTCAGTCCAGTTCATTCAGTTTCTTCTTGGCTTCGGTTCAATTTACTCGTTTACGCTATCTCCCATTACACGTTAAATGAAAATGCCAGATAGCCACACACATACGAGTGTACCCACACCAATGCCTTAGATGGCCCAAACGCCCCCTTCCGTCCACTCCGATTCGATTTGTGCCAACTAATGAGCTCTTAATGCGCGTTTATTCTTACGCATAACGAGCTTGCCAAACGTAATTACGTCCTTCGAATGGTTCCGAGTGTGTATGTGTGTATGTGTGTGTGTCTGGCTCTTATGCTCTCCCCAATTGTAGTGAGTGTGGTTGGGTGGGTGGCTGGGTGTATCTGTGAGAGGCTGCCATGTTGGCGCGCTGCTTAATTGAAGTGGAGCGACGGACGGACCATCTGACTCGGTTATCTCCGTCTGCTCAGCGACTGTTTCTGTCTCCGGTTGTTTATGTCTGTGTGTGTTTGTGTGCTTCCACTTATCCTGGCATCTCATGAGTGTGGGTGTTATCCTCGCGTCGTTTTCATTTACGGCACATCCGCACCGTTAACTCAACTTCCCAGCCACGCTCTGTGCTTTTTGTTTTAAATTAATTTGCTTTTAATTTGCTCTATTATGTGGCAATTTCTCCTCCTTTGGCTTTAATTAGTTTGCTTTTATCGTTAAGCAGTTAACGGCGGTCGCTCGGAACTCAGGAAAGAGAAATAATCTTTTTGCTCAGATTAAGCATACGCCCAGTATGCCCAGTGGTATGGGGTGCCATATAATTGACAGGCTGGCGGAGAGGGACGAGAGGCCTGATGCCTGATGCCGTCTGACGGGCAGACAGACAGATGTGTCCGTGGTCGGGGCTGCACTTAGCCGAATCCCCTTATCGGGAAGAGCAGCCTTCGAAATCTAAATCGTTCTGCGCATGCGTGAATGTCTCAAAAAAATAAAAGCGAACCAGTTTAATGGACAGTGTCTTCTCCCTCCACCCTCCCAGCACTGCAGCCTTTTCGAGGGCGGGGCCTAAACCAGTCGCTCTCTCTCGTTTGCGTGTGTGGGTGGGAGAGAGCGCTTCGGCGCACTGCATAGCCCACACGCATACACTCGCCATCTGGCACACACACACGCCGCCTTGTGGTAGACCAGCATTGAAAAAGTGATGAAAATAACTCTCTGTCACTTTATTGGCGCTTAACGAGTTTGAGTTGATGAAGAATTTAATTTATGATGCTGCTCACACCATTGCCGAAGCGAGCAGCCCCGAAAGAGACGGAATGAGGCCAGAACGAGGGAAAGAGAGGGCGAGTGTGGGAGAATGGGGCGACGAATGGGTGGGTGGGAGCCAGAAACCGCACGGAACAAGGCTAAATGGGTGGAGAAGTGGGTCCGAGGGAAAGAAGAAAAATTAATGAACTCGTAACTGTCGCTTTTGCAAATTGGGCTACGTGAGTGTATGGGTGTTTGTGTGTGTGTGGCAGTCACACTCACTCACAGTCCACACACACACACACACATACACCCGGCAGAAACAGCAGCCGTCGCTGCCGGCAGACGTCAAGCTTTGATGATTTAATTTTCTGGTCTTCTAATTTAATTTTATTATAGAAATACAGACACGTACGTGTTCGCTGGTATGTGTGAGCATCGAAGGGAGAGAAGCGGAAGTCTTGCATGTATGTGTGGCCCTCACACCGACATACACATGCAAATTCGTTAATGGAAAATGGTGGCGTTTAATTGAAAAAGGAAGTGCGCCAAAGGGCTGAGCGACAGAGACATGAAGAGGAGAGGGTGGGCGCGACCAAAGGACATGGCAAGGACCGAGTTTTCCATTCGAATTAATTTCCATGTGGGCAAGCTCCACCCCGCTTTCAGCCTCTGCAGTCTGTGTGGATCTTTTTATAGTGTTTTCCTTTTTTATTATTTATTATCCATTCATTTTTTTGTTGCGGTGGTCTCTTTTTTTACGGCTTTTAGTGCGGTTACTGTCCAATAACAATTTTCAATTACATTTATTTGTTTTCATTGCCAGGAAAGAAGGCCGACAACTCGGCAGGGATGGCGAGTTTGTTCGTCCGCAAAGTTAATTGAATTAAATATTTCAGCGGGATAATTACAAAATGGCGTTGATTAATCGTCAGCCGCCATATTGATTTTGCCGGCAACAATATTTAATGATTAACAATTAACATTGAACAGGGATTTTTGATGCAGACACAGGACACTGGATGCAGACAGCTCAGCGGCCAAGCCGGCCTCTTTGTGCCTTAATAAAAGCAATTAAAATTCATTAGCTGCAAACACACTTACACACACACACTGACACTTACTAACACTGGCACACACAATCACACACTAATGCCATCATGCGCTCGTTTCCTCAATTATTCATTCAATTTTGCATGCCACAAAAGCAAGGCAACAAAGTTCCCAGACCTGGCTCGTAGCTCTTGGCCACCAAGCCAGCACTACGTCTCCGCCTCCGCCTCCGACCGCCTCTTTTGGAAGCCTTCTTCTATACATATTCATGCGGCTAAATGAAAACGGCAACACTTAAATGCAATTTGCCTCAATTTTAGCAGCAGCCAGGTCTCCTCCTTCTTGGCCTCATATCGCCGCCGCTGCCGTTGCCGTCTTTCCCGGCATCTTGGCTTAGAGCGCCTTAACGTCTTTTCATGGCACTTACATCGTCATTCTATTCGTCTAATTTCATTTTCTTGCCATTTTCACTGAAGAACAAACTCCTGGGCCACTTCTGAGGGCCGGTGGGTGGGCGTTTGCTTTTCTTTGGCTTTTATTCAGCTACTAGAGCAGTTGATTTTGCCAGACTGGCTGTTTTATTTTAATTACATTCAATTAAACATGTTGATTGATATGTTTGTTTTTGTGCGACTGATTCGGTTAAGACGAAGATTCAATCAGGATATCTAAGGATGAAGAGACTAGAAGGGTGTCTTAGTATTTGAGGCTAGAGTTTAAAGTATTTGAATTTTTTAAAATATACTCATAACTAAGGGAGCCTTTTCAATTTATTTGGCAGCCCACTAAGCCTTTTATTTAAGTAGAATTTACCCCAAAAAATATATAGTTTTCCAACATTGAGGTAAAATAGATTTTATAGCTAATTAGGTGCATATTATTTGCATTTTAGTGTTTCATTTTCATCTAATTTGTGCCCCATCACCGGCACCATTACCGTCACTGGCACCACAATCATGAATAACCGCTCGACCAGCATCGGGGAATAATTATTGCCATTCTGGGAAAAATTGCATTAATTTTCTAACAAACATTTTCATATTAATTGAACATTTTGTGTGCAATCAATTTGCATATCAAGCATTAATAAATGGAATTACCCGTTTTTAATTGCATTTCTCAGACAAAAGTTTTAGTTTTTGGCCAAAAAAGCAAATTGTTTTGAGTTGCAATGAGTTGTCCAATGGACAACAGGAGTGGAAAAACCGAAAACGAAAAGCGCGACCAAAAAATTAAGCTTTATTTGTGGGAATTGCAATTCAATTAAGTTTTCAAAACATGCAAATTGCGAATGTGGACACAGCACAAATATTGACTGAGACGCGAACCGAACCGTACCGAACCGTAGCGTACTGAAACTTGTTTGTATAATTTCATTAGCGTTGATTTGCAGCAAATGCAATTGCAAATGCGTTGAAATTCACTTGGCCTGCCATTGATTAAACAGGCCGATGTGGCTGGCTGGTCGGATGGCTGGATGCCTCAAATCGAATTTCAAATCAAGGATGGCACTGGGAGCGTAGTGTGCAGTCCTGCGATCCAATCGCCCCCAACAGTAAAATAAAAACTAATTACGATCCAATGACCCTGTGCGGTGGAAAATGTTCATCTATGGTTAGGCGCCAACTGATAATTATAGGCCTGGAAACTGGTACTCTGATTGCCGAGCGGCAGGAGCAGATGTAGCTACGAGCCAGCGACGGGGGAGGGTGGCACGGGTGCATGGTAAGGGACAGGAGATGAGGGTGCGTCGCCGCAGGAGGCCGGCCCAATGCCCAAAAACCCAAACCCAATCCCATTCCAATTCCCATTCCCGTTGCCAATCTCAATCTGTATCCCCGGCCAGGGCAAACATGTCCGCAACAGTTTCCGCTGCACTAACGAAATTACAAACGCAGACTGACGCACACACACGCATACGCCATATCCTGCGGCGACTAAACGCATTGGTAGACGAACAGGCTCAGGACCTCGTTCTGCTCCGACATGCCTGGCTCTGGCTAATGCTAATGCTAATGCTCTTTGAGCGTCTAATTAGTGGATTACTATATAAGCAAACTATTTGGCCGGCAAACGGCAACCTCCAGGAAATTGTGCGGAAGACATTGCAGGACCAAGTCCGAACCAGCCAACCAGGCAGCCAATTAGTATCGGCTTGGAAGCTAATGGGGTCCTGGAACTCCCAATCAAAGGGTGAACTAAATCCAATGGATTAGCTCAATGAGATAAATCTGATTTATGCTTGCTTTGCACTCCAAAGGCTGATGGGAGTTCATACATTTATTGAATAATTAACGATCGGCTGTGTAGCGATTTAAGAAGACCGATCGATTAGCGAGTGGCTGAACAGGACGAGAATTGCCTGCAATCCGGACACCCCTGCGGTCCTTCAGCTGACGGAACTCGTTAAGTTGGCGCTCCCCGATGGCCAAGGGCAGGGGGAAGATCATCCACTCCGCTCCACGGTGGCAGGGCGGCTCCGTCAATGATCCATGGTAGCTGTAGAACCGGGAAAAGAAGGGCAACATCAGGTAGCTGAGCGGGAAGGGAGGAACCTCCACGGCCTGGCCAGCACTCTGCACCGCCACGAGGTGTTGGATGAGCACGTCCAGCAGAGGATTGTCCTCGCTGAGTTCGAACATGTACGAGATCATCAGGATACCTTGACTGGAGGTGCATCGGCCGCTTCCGTCGTCTACGTGGAGGCACTGCATCTCCAGGGGATAGTGATGGTTGTCAATAGTGTGTTCTGACCCGGAGGAGTTGTACCAACTCCAGCGGAATCGTATCTCCCGGAACTCGAAGCGACCCAATAAGTCGGCGCCACCGATGTAGGGATTCTCTTCTCGAAAGGCGGCGCGCAGGAATAGGGTGTGGCCATCGTTTTCTATTCGAATGCCCATAGGAATGTCGTCATAGTGGCGCCACTCCATGACGCAATCAAAGTAGGTGGTTGCCAGGCAGTCAGTGTCGATGTTGATGGGACTTTGGTTGTTGCACGGTGTGTTCCAAGTGTGTGGCCCCCTCTCCATGCCATAGTCGAAGCCATTGGGTACCCCGTAAGCGGTGCATGCCACCAATTCCTGATAGTTTGACCTGTCTTGACCGGCATCTCCTGCACCGATTTCGGCTTGATTTCTTTCCCTGGGACCATTGCCACGATCGAGTTCCTGCTCCTCCTCCTCATTGACGTTTTCGTTCGGCCTTTGTGGAACTTGATTACCGACATCGCACATGGTGACGGCCGAGTGTACATTGAAGAGGAACAACAGGGCCACAGCAAAGGCCAGAAACCACTTGAACGCCGAACTATCCATGAGTTGGATAGCAAAGAAGTCCTTCCAGCACTCGAACCATTTTAAAATATTGCACTTGAAGCAACCACTGAATATAGACATCTCTGCTCCAGTTGAGATAAAATAATGTTCGACACTGAATCCAGTCTACTTGGGAGCCAGATAGGGCGACAGGAAAGCACTGGCCTTCCGGGTCGGTTGAGAAAATTTCTAATTAAACCCGCTGAAAAGTTAATTATTTTCAAAAACAAATTGGGTGCGCAGCAATTTTGTGCGAAAACATTTGCAATTTGTTTGCATTTGTATTTTGCATAAATTAATTACGCACAAACTCTCTCTTCGGGAGCGGAAATTGCTTGCACAAATATCCTGTGACGCTCCCGCGCAGCTCCCTCCGGCTCCCACCGGCTCCCTAACCATTCTCTGTTGCATTTTGGGAAATTAATTAGTTTTGTATCTGGAAAATAGTCGAAATGAGCTAGTCCTAGGAGCGGAAATTATTTCCAGCATCCTGGCACCTTTTGTAATCCCCTATCCGGGCTACAACTCCGAGGTCGACTCCTGACTCGTGAAATTTGAGACATTTCGGCCATCTCTGATTAGCATAAAGTCACCAAGAGGCAGGAACGCCCCCTTAACGGCGAGGGCGAGTACCCACTGCGATTCAATTATGACATTTTTCTGATCAATCCGCTTGGCTTTGATTTGATTTCATTTTCCTGCACTTGTGCAGGGCGTTGACGTCTGCCAAATGTTACAAATTGTCCGTGCCCCGAGTGGCCCGGGGCCATGTGAGTTGCACGCAAATTGATGGGTAAGCATGTGGCATAAACGGAAACACTAACATCGTTAGGAGTGCCTGTTAGAGGCCAGAGGGTGCCAGAATAACAAAGTAAAGAAATAACAATCATAACCATTTTTGAGTTACCATGCCCCGAGGCATTTGTTTTCATTTATGACCGAATGACTCGATTTTTATGGTCGCTTAGGGTTAATTGAGGCTACAGATTCTAGGGGGGAGTCTGTTTTGGGGGTGGCTTGTTGTTAGATGTTTGTCTTGGTTGCAAGTTCTGGTAAATACCTACAAGACAAGGTACTTTTGACCTAGAAAATGACTTATTCCTCTTAAAGAAATTTGTCTTCCCTTTAAGGGCTTCTTTAAAGTCCATCCTTAACTTCATAAATGGATAAAAAATTCCATGAAATTCCATCGATTGCAACTGCGACATTGACATGAAATGCAAAAGGAATTTCCGCTTCCGTTTCTGCTCGGAATGCTGTTGCAGTGCCACAGCATCCTTGTCCAGGATAATGGCAACTAAGTTTGTCTCAATCGCAGTCTCACTTTGAATTTGATTGATTCGCTGGCTGCTGCTGTGAGGCTCAGTAGTATCCTCTTAAATTACTTAACCACATTTACCGATTACGCCAAAGAGAGTATTAGGTCCTGGTAGTTGAGCGCAGCAGGAGTTCCTGCGTTTGGTGTAAATTTTCACACATTATTCGAATGCCAGGACAGGGACGCGACAATTACCGGGCTCCGATAACATTGTCTACCGGGATTTGGTTCGCCTCTGTGACCCGGAGCATCTCTTCCGAACCAGCTGATAATGTTAATATGCGCCGCAGGACATCAAACACCGGCCTGAGCCTGAGCCCAAGCCCGAAGCGAAGGATCAGGAAGAGGTAAAGAGGCCACTCAACTGTGTTTGGCCAATCCGCTTATGCTTTTGTCCCGTTCTCTCGCAGGCAGCGAATTAGGCCAAATACCTTCCATGGGCCAGGATTATCGCTGGAGTGCGATTGTTAAATGAACAACGTCGTTTCCGCCAAAGGAATACCCAGGAATTGTGTGCAACCGCAAATTCTTTCTTCAAGATCGTTTTGCGACCATGTTTGCTACTGTATTCGTACACGATCCTTTCACTCTCCATACCGGGCTTCCTCTCTTTGTCGCTCTCTGCTCCTCAGCTGCCTGCTAATGTGATCCTGATCCTTATCTCAGCATGCGTCCTTTGTCCTGGCCATGTGAGTGTGTGCGTGTTTTCACAGCATTCAGACGCATTCGCCCTCATTAGCAGCTTAGGGGCGTTGACGTGTTTTGCTTGTTTACAATTTTTGCTACTTGCCTTTCATGTTTTCCAATGTCCTTGCGATATCCTGAAAGACTCTTCCTTGAGCGAGAGCACTTCCCTTTCAAGAGGGTATGTACAAGAGGTTCCTGAAAGGCCGATCCATTAAATAATAGTATCATTGCACTTGGAACCGAAGAGGAAAAACAGCAACGCCTCCAGGGTTGAAAAGCGGTCGGGGATGATTTTTTAACTCAAATCTGGCGATTCCGATCGCTCGTTAGCTAATTTAGTTCACAATTGATCGCTCAGGACGATCTTTACTCTAAGGGTTACATTAAATTGATTTTGATTTTGGGGATTTAAAAAAGTCGCATTTACTCTTACATTAGTATTGGTAAAGACACATGTTCCCTAATTTTAAATCAGAAAAAACTTTTTCAAATTATTATTTTTCTAAAATATTTTGACTCTGAAGCAGATTGGTGGAGAATCGATCTACAATCTATCTATCGATTAAGGTATTCCGCTTAAAAATCTGATAAATATTGGCAAAGCTATGGCCTTCCCAGTAGCCCCTATACTCCACCCCGTGCATTTTCTCATTTTTAAGGGGACCCCCTAGGAAATTTGAAAAAAAATCTGAAAAAAATGTTGCATGTAGATTTTGATGCAGATTTGTGGAGAATCGATCCACAAATCGATTAAGGTATTCCGCTTAAGAATCTGATGAATATTGGCAAAGCTTTGACTTTCGCTGTGGTTCAAATGCTTAACCTTTCCCATATATTAAAAAACACTATGTACAATATTTAATGTTTCGTTTGTCGATAAAACTTTGAAAGTTTGTTGACATTTTATTTTATTTAGACCCAAACCTTACACAATATTTTACCAACAGATGGCGCTGCATGATGAAATGTAGGAAACATTTAGCAAGCAGTTTATGCACTGCTTAGACATTTACAGAAGCAGGTTATTATTATTATTATTATTGTTTTTGTCTTATATTCATTTAATTATATTTTTTTTTATTTCAATTTATATTAGAAAATGAAAGACGTGACTTTTTTTTCAGAATTTATAAATAAATGTAACATCAGGAAAGCATAATCTTGTACTATATAGGAAGGCACGTTCTTGTTAGAATAAGGACTATCGAGAGGACAATTCTGTCCAGAAAAGTATTTAAATGGCATCCTGATTGGCTTAATTGATTCATTAATTTATTTTCAAGTACTGAAAATCGTTTATGTTTTCTTGAAAGTATCTGGATGAGCTGAAGATATGGCGACTGATTTAAGGAAGGAACTTACAGCTGCTTGAATCGCTCACAAAAAGAAACATCTAACCAAACAATGAAAAAAGTCGGAAGCTGGCAAATGTTAAGCAAGAATAATGCGTTACACGAAACTGCACTAAGCGCAACATTTTCGGGTTTACGCCAAGTTCTTTTTTTTTGTTTTATTTGGCTATCTTTTATGGGCCTCTTGCAGTGCAAATCGAGCTGAAGACAGACACAAAGGGAAAAGGAAGGAGCCTGGAGGATGAAAACTTCCTGTCAGTCAAGATGGCCAGAAGACCAGAAGCCTTCCTTTTTGGCCTAGACAAATTACCACCGAGTTCTCCAGCAGTCATCAGTCAGAGCCGGAGGACAGTAAAAATCTTTTTGGGTCCCGGGACCACATAGGAAAGTGTCGACAAAAAATGGTCGCCAACCCGCATATGCCCATGCTAATTAGGGCCGTCCTGAGGGACTGACAACTGGACCTGGGCCAATTAAATGGTTAAGCTGGCTTTCGGGTTCGAGCTTGTCATAAATTTTGACTGATTATGCGTATTCGTCTTTGTCGTCGAATAGGGACGCCTTTAACCACCCACTGTCCCGGCCGAAGGACCCATGCCCCATGTCCCTGTACCCCAGCCCCTTGCTGAGTATCCTTTATAACAAGTACCCGTGACAACTGAAGAAATTTCTGCGGCAAACGCCCCCCATCCTCCCAAGTGTCCTCAGCAATTCATCATTCAATTAAATTGACCGCAAAGAGCCGCATTTCACATCATTCTCAGTTCGTCGACATCTTCTGAGGTTGCGTTTTAAAGTTAGCCCAAAGTGAAATCCTTTAATGCGCTGCCAGCAGTTGCTGCAATCGATTATCCTTTCAATAAAACGCCGCGGCCCGAAAAAAAAAAACTTTTCCTCTCTCTAGAACCGGAGGGTGGGCGGTCGGATATTGGGGGATATTGATTTGAGGTTGATTTATGCGCTGGCTTAAAAGCGAATTGTTGTGAGCTGCTAACTGGAAATCTGTTTGGCTGCACGTACTTGTTGGTCCTTCCTATGTTCTCCATGTGTGTGTGTGTTTGTGTATATGGAAGCCTCCTTCTGACATCCCCGCCTCCTGGCGGGCTTAAGCGATTCCCAAACAAAGTCGAAAAGTCGTCGTGCATGTTCAAAGAACGCTCTGAATCCTTTGCATTTGAACTGCGTTTTTTGTGGCTAAAGTTTTTTGGTATGCGAGGCCAGTCGCCTCAAGGATTTCGCCGCTGTCCTAGTCACAGTCACTATCCTGTCCCACTCCGCTTTGGATTTTCGTAAAGTGATTTACGACCCGATCATGCCGAGCATTCAAAATTCCATTTAATTGAGACCTTCTTGGCATGATTATCTGCCGGAGAAATATTGTGAAATTCATTCACTCCCCGCCATATGCATGTTCTTTAAAAAATATAGTTTTTTTGTATAAACACACCTTTTTTTGATACGTCTTTGATAAATTAACACTCGAAGTTAGATATTTGCTTTATGGCAAAATATAAAAAAAGAAATGAACAATGTTTTGGACGCTCTAATAAGCGAGCCAAACGCCGAATTGAGACGTTATCACGATTTATTCCTCTTGTTTGCTTTATAATACACTAATCAAATGGTACACCCGAAGAAAAATTGTTAAATAAAGAATAACTGGTAAAAAATAAATCAATATCAATAAATAAATCCATCAATTTTAAATAATTTTCCATTATCCTTAGAGATCGAATAATAATACAAAACTAAAGGAAAGATATTCACAATAAAAACTTATTTAAGTATAAGAATTATTTTTCTACAATAGATTTTAGGAATATTCTCGGTGCCCCTCACTACATATTGTATGCTTTTGATCTATTTCTTTAGAAGCTGTTTCATTTATGATTATAATTTAATTTTTGGAATATTTTTCTTATATTTCTTTATTGCTTTTATTATAATAAATACCTTGAAACTTTAGCAGAAATTCAAAAAGCAAAAAAATGTATATAATATTGGTAGATTGGCCCCCGATATAATCCTCCTCAGCCCAATCCACAATCTGTTTACATTAACCATCATATGACTTTATAAGCTAATAAATAAAGCAAAAAATCAAATGTGTGATTCGATACAGCTGTTTTCAGTGACGCCTTATGATTGTGGACATTATTTTTTACTTTGAATATCTAATTATCACTTGAAGAATAACAACCTGGTATTGGAAACAATGATAGCTATGTATATTGGGTAGGTGGAGGAATAAGTATATCAAACGGGAGACGGACAGCCTTTGTGAAGCGCGGTTGCCATGGCAGGTTCTCATTTCGCTGGCATTTCGTTGTCTGACTAATTCAACATTTGTGCAGCGCATGCAAAATATTATCAAAATTCCTCCAAACATTCGCAGGACTCAAAGGACCCTGTCTTCCCCACCCGCTAGTCAGGGGTCTGTAAAAATAGCGGAACCAGAAACTAATAAACGACAACAGGTGAAGCCGCGCTGACACGTGGCTGAAATGCTGAAAAAGAATTTAAACCGGGGAGTGGACTTTTGGCAATAACTGCGGGCTTAGAGCAAGGTTGCCACGCAACCGGATGTCGAGTAGTTGCCTCATTTCGCGGGCACTTCGATGGCCGCTGCCTATCGATAGCCCCCCAGGCTCTGTTATCGAAAAGGGCGCCAAAAAAGGCTATCATTTTGTATGAATCCCCCGATTCGCTAGCCGCCTCCCCCAATTCGTCGGCCATTATAAAGGGCGTGGCCTAGCTCACGTACGCACGATACTCGTCTCGCTTGCACTCGCTTGATGCGAGTGGGACAGCAAGAAAGTCTTACCATCTGGCCGTCTCTTTCCAATAGCTATATTTGTTTTTTTTTCTGGGAGATTTTTGCAAATCAATGCAGGAGATAACCCGCAGGCGGATAATGCGCGACTTGCCCCGTCGATTATACGAAAGACACTGTCATGGGTGGGGGAGGCGAAGGGCCGGGATGCGGGTACTGCCAGGGGGTGGCACGGGCAGGGCAGTAGGCGATTGCGCAGTCGTTGCCGTTGTCGATGCCCGACGTTATCAGCTCCGGAGTCAATTCGATTTGATTTTTTCGCGCTGCCCTCAAATGCAAGCGAGTCCGCCTTGGCAGCGCTACGTTTCCGGCGTTCTGCTCCGATCCGATCCCGAAAACCCGTCGCCACCACAGGCCGTTTTATCAATCCAATCCCAAACCATCAAAACTATTAACACTGATATGGAAAAGTGAAAATGTGCAAGAAATCCGAGTTAAAACTTAAACAAAAGAAATAATAATAAACATAAATCCAAAGAAAAGACCGCACCCGCAGAGGCCAAAAGAGGTGGGTCTGTGCCGTAACCCCGCCGGACAGTGTCCGGCTGTCAGTTGGCCAAACATTTCATCAATAAACGATTCAACTTCCGCTCCGTTGCGTGCCGTTACCTGTCCATGTCTGTGTAATGTCTATGTGTGTGCATTAGTATTTGTGTGCGTGTCCTTCTGCCCACTGAGCGTGTGCGTGTATGTGTGCTAAGGAAACTTTGCAACTTCCGGCCAAGTGACTTCGATTTAATTTCTTTGGCTTTTTTATGGTCAAGCATTTAATTAATTTTACTATGGCAATTTGATCGTCTGGTCTGACCTCTGACCCCTAACCCTGTGCAACATACAAAAGAAGAAGGCCAAAAAGGACTCGGCAGTATAAGGAGCAGTAGCAGGAGGTGAGGTGAGTTTTTAGACAAATGAACAATAAGAGTTACAGAATCAAATCGAAGCTACAAAAGTTTCTGCGGTTAAGGGAAAGTGAAATGGATTTAGTTGTAAGGAAAATAAAAGATTAGTTTTATTAGAATTCAATGATAGTTAAGGTTTAAGGGAGATTCAAGATGTTTGCTCTACTTTTTAGAGAATTTAATAATAATCCTTGGATAGATACGTTATTTTTAAAATTATTCACCATTTTAAAGAGTGGAAATAAAATGGTGTTCAGAATTCCATTTCCTGTGGTCATTCTTCATTTCTATTCTATTCATTTCTATTTTTCTGAAAGATTTTTAATTATTAAAAGACAAGACTATCTTCTATCTTCTTCTTTAACAGCCACACCCATTTGAAAGCCAAGCCACCGAACCATTGAAATGTAATTCGCACCGAAGGCGAACGCCAACGTTCTGTGATAGACGAGTATACGAGCGGACAATCCCCTTGGGATTTCTGCCCCTCCCCAGACCGATTCTCAATTCAATCAAATTGAATTCGAGAACCGACAACGACGATTCGAAGGTGATCTTAACTCCTGACACGATCTACGGATACAGCAACAAACTGTCGACGCTTTCGATACGCAACTTCTCGGCAAACATGCTGAACAATCTTGGGGCCAATGTGCTGGGTAAGTTGTACATTTTTCCAAAAATTTTAATAATGAAAATGTATCTCCGAGATATAGCCCAGGGGAGGTATAACATTGTAATTAAGATCGGCAAGTGAATTGCGCTAATATATAATAATATGTGTATTAATCCGTCCAATCCACTTGGCCATAATTAAACTAATTTCTTGAGCACACCGGCCCCCAAAGCTGGGCAAAGTGCTCGGGTAGTAGTTACTTCCGATCTTCCGATTGGCATCTCCAATGTCTGCTAAATGGCCTATAATTGAGGCGTCTAACCAGATGGTGGCGCCTGGTGTCGCGTGCATTTAGCAATAATTAAGTTGTATATTTAACTAACTCGACAAGCCTTCTCCCATTCCCATTCCCATATCCATAACCATTTTCGATTTCATTTCCGATTCCCAGGCAGCGTGGCAGCAGCGTGGGTGTATCTGTGTTAATTGATATAATTGCTCTTTTAAATACGCCGCAGATTGTGAATTACATTTGCACATTGCTCTCGCTCGGCGCACGCACATAATTATCAAACTTTGCTTCTGTCCACATATTAATATATTAATAAATCGGTATAAATTATTTTTACCACATTGTTGATCAATGGTTCAAGCACTTTCAATTTTGGCAATCAATTTGCAGTTAGCCTGGCCGGCACTACCCGCCCGAGCTGCACTGCACTGAAGCTTGCACTTGGGTAAGTGAACTGCATTCGAATCGAATGAGTTATGGCCGCGTTTTTATTCAATTTTTATTGCCGGCGATGCCGAGAGCGATTCAGCCAGGACTGTCCAGAGTCCTTCGGAGCGTTGTAATTAATTACTTTTATTAATTTATTGCCATTTTTCACACGCCGTTGGCTCGGTCGGGCCACCACTGCGTATGCTTAATGCCCATAGTTGCAGGTCCGGCGTGAAAAAGCATTTCTCTCATTGATTGGAATAAGCCCGCAAATATCGAAAACTATAACCAATATATTTAAAAGTTTTCGGCTGTCAGCATTTGCAGTTAAAGTTAATTCTTGGCCTGAAGTTGGAAACCTCTCACCACTCTCCTCCAGTTTTAAAAGTCCGTGAAAAACTATAAATATCAATGATTCGCAGTGCTGAATCCTTTGGCCAAATCCTGCCCGCAGTGCGAGAGTCGGCCATAATAAATTTCGTAAGCCTTTTTCGGAGTTCTGGCGCACAACAAAGGCCAACAGAGGAGGCCCCCACCACACCACTCAGTTGCAGAAAGCCAACAAATTTGCATATTGGGTGCGTGGTTACGGGTGTCTGGAGCGGAGTGGAGGTCCGTACAATTAAGAGCAATTTGCATGCAAAAGAAATGGCAGGACTTTTTCTCTCCATCTCACCAGCGAGTGGATCCTTTTGGTACGTGCCCCCTACTAATGCTTAATTTGCATGCAGCGAAAGAAACTTGAATGGCATTTTATTCCATTTTCGGTTTGGAGCTTCTCGTGAGCCTCGCATTAATTAAATTAATTTCATGATTGCATTTGTAATTTGCACAGAGCGTCCTCCATCTGGCCCCTTGTCGATGGCTGCTGCCCCTCAAAGTACATACATACTTACCTATTCATATGTATGTTTGTGGCCCGCAATCAGTGCGTGAATACCGCTTTGTGCGTTGGCATTTTTGCGGTGGCCTGCGCTAGTGAAATATGTGCTTTAACCCCCAACCACCCGTGCAACCCAACCACTATGCTACCCATCCCATCCCGCCCCCAAAACGGCATCCGTTCTGCATTGAAATGTTTTGCGGTTACTGCGGATTCTGTTCCCTGTTGCGGTTAGTTGTTGGAGCAGCCTAGATTCCATCCAGAGCCAGAGCCAGCCGATCCGCAACTGGAGCCAGAGCCAGATCCAGAGCTGGAGCTGGAGCTGGATGTAGCCTATGTATATATCCTGGTAGGCGACTAAAAACCGCACAATTTCCAAATTTCAATAATTATGCACATTGCACATGCAACTGACGACCGGGTGCAATCGCAGTCCTGAATGTCCTGATTGTCCTGACCGTCCTAGCCCGGACAGTGGGTATTCTGGTGCATTCTCCGAACCACGAGTTTCGCGTATACACGCTCCCAAAAACAGACAAACTGATTTGCGCAAATTGTGCAAATTGCTTGCGCGATAAATTCATGTTTGCCAATTTTAATTAATTAATCGCTTTGTGCGGTTTTCCATTCGTTTTGCTCTCCTCTTTCTTGCCGGACCAGGATGTAATTGTATCTGCCGGATTGTGTGTGCGACTGTCGGATTGTATCTGTGTATCTGTGATTTCGTCCTGCTGGGCTGTGTTTACAGTTTTGTATCAACGCTATGTTTTCGGGCCTGGCCAACTAAATTACAATGATAGATTACAAAATTATGCCTCATTAGAAGCTCATTCCGCTGATGTGAAAGCATTTTCAACACTTTTATTCAATTTAGGGATTAGTTTGAAGTTGTTTCTAATCTGGAAACCTTTTAAAAATAACATTTTTCGAGCCATATTTGGATTGAATGGACTGGCTGGACTGAGTGTGGCATTTTCTTGATCTGCATACACAGTGAACAGTTAGGGCTGCTGCTTTTTTAATATTTATGTGTTACAACTGTAAAAGTCGAGGTGAAAAAATCAAAGTTAGACCAAGCAACTAACTAGCCGGACAGACGTTGTCCGGCCCGGGGCCATTGCCAGCCAAGTGCGATTTCGAGAAGTGGCGCTATTTTATGGCTCCCAAACGTGGCCAAAACACTCTCTGCGAGTCTTCATATAACCATACTATATATACACACTCATAGACCTAGAGCTGTGTGTATGTATGACTTTGATTTGGGAAAACAGAAGGAAGCGGGAACAGTTGGATGTTAAAAGTCGCACTTCTTTGGAGCAACGGACCAGCATCTCGGCCGCTGCTAGTAGTAGCTCTTGGCCGTAGATTCATGTTTGAGATGTTGCCATCGAGCGTGAATTTCCAGCCTCTGAGAGCGGAGAAGATGCTGAAGATTACTAAGGCATATGGATGGAGATATCGCACCTAACACCGCGCCTTAAATTTACTAATCACGAGCAGAGTTTTTTTGGGATCTGCTTCTCCGACTTTCAAAGACCAACTTGCAGACATGGTCGAGATATCGACCAAGTGCGTAATGCTCCAAATATATGTCAGTGACGTTGTGGCAGCAACATTGATTCGTGCTACAGATTGCAGAAGCCTTTCCCCCCGCAGAGGTGGGGTGTGGGGTGTGGTCCCGATTGGGGACGTCACCATCAGAAAATCGCTAATGAACAGTAGCCGCACTGGGTGTATGTGTAAAAATTAGCACTTTCCGGGCAGCGCTTTAAAACGCGACTGGGCCAGAGCAACAACAATGGCCAGTTACAGGGAATGTCGCTTGTTGGAACTCCATATATTTTATTTGTTGATATTTATATTTATGATTTTATGCGGCGTCTCTCTGGCACTCTGGCGTTCCAGCACTGCACTCCACTCCTGAGACCCTCAAAGGAGGCTCCCGCTCCGGTTTTCTGACCTGCCCAGTCAGTCAGTCAGCCCGTGTGTCTGATGTTTGCCGAAATTTTAACAGGTCCATCTCGAAAACAATAAAAATCATTGAGAGCCGCCATTCCCGCCACCGCCGACATCAAAGTCGGCAATCGAGAGTGTTCGGATACCTAACCGGGAGTCTAAATGAGGATTGAGGACTGAGGACTGAGGAGCTACGGCTTTCTGTTTTCCGCTTAGTTGCGATTTGCATTTTGGCTTCGCTTTCATCGGAAATTGCACAGGGCTAACAGATGGTAGCCGCTAGCCAGTTACTGCCGGCCACCTACACCTTCACTTTAGGCCAATTGCGTGGCCCGCAATGACGACATCCCAGCGAAACGAATCTCGGGTCCCCCCAAAAGGTTATAGCAAGTGCGAGTGTCGGGGACTCAGGGAATTGGACAGTCGGGGACTCGGGGAAGAGTTCGCATCAACTGGCGATGAGCAAATGTTTGACTTGTAGCAACAGTTGAGCTCAGTAACAACATCACAAGCAACAACAAAGGAATCGGGCTAAAAGAGTTGAGACCGGAGTCTCTCTCGCACGTACATGTTAAAAATTCCAGTCGTTCGATGAAGATGATGCGACTAGAGACCCCGACTTACCCACACAAATGAATCCAATGCTGCCCGGGCTAGACCTGTACTCCCGTACCGTCAGATTTCCACTCCCATCCCACATCCCATGGCATGATATAGACGTACAAATAAAATGGAAATAAAACAAAAATACGTTACGTTAGTCAAGTGAGGCCCGAAAGGTAGGAAATGAAAAGGGTTTAGCCTTCCGCAACTCTCTCGCTTGCTCTCAGCACTAACCATACAGCATATAGACAACCCATTTCATACAACGAAAATGGACGCAAAAATTTCTTGCGACAGGCCCCAGCAGGCCCCAGAGCGGATTTCTTACGCTCATCGTTCGTTCATCTTACGCTCATTCTCTCATTAAATTTTTTCTGTTTCTCAGTCTCTAAACGGAGCGCGATGAAGAAGGTTGGCCTGCGCTTCGGTTGATCTTTGTATGTATGCGTGTCACACATTCACATACACGGGTGTTTGTGTGCGTACGATTTCGTTTCGAAGCCAGCGCACAAAATTTGGATTTTTCTTACTTTTCAGGCTTGCTACCCTAACAAAATTCGGGTATTCGTTATTTGATGAAATGACGAAAGAAATTTATTATTATTATACATTTATTATTTATTATACATTTTTAATTTATTTAGGAATTAGATTAAGTGTTAGTAGTAAAATGTTTTCTGCATATATATTTTTACGAATCATTAAAAATCAATATACTGAGAATGTGTCAGAGTATATTTCAGTCGGAGTCACTTAAAGCGCCGATTGCTTTTAAGTTTTTGTTGTTCTGCAAGAGGCTTGTGCATGCCTACTCTAACGATGGAATGATTTTTAAGGGAGGGTGAAGACGGGTGAAGAATTAAATTACTTTTTAAAGTTCCAAAATATATAAGGAAATTATTAAATTAACGACAATAATTTAATTAAATCTCACAATAACCCAAAATAATAAGTGCCTGAAAAATTGTAAACAAAAAAGGTAAACAAGTCCATCAGCTGTTTTCGTGTCTTCACCCTCCCCTAAAAATCATTCCATCGTTAGAGTAGGCATGCACAAGCCTCTTGCAGAACAACAAAAACTTAAAAGCAATCGGCGCTTTAAGTGACTCCGACCGAAATATACTCTGACACTTTCTCAGTATATTGATTTTTAATGATTCGTAAAAATATATATACAGAAAACATTTTACTACTAACACTTAATCTTATTCTTAAATAAATTAAAAACGTATGCTGAAATAATAAAAAAAATAATATAATTTCTTTTGTCATTTCATCAAATACGAATACCCGAATTTTGTTAGGGTAGCAAGCCTTAAAAGTAAGAAAAATCAAAATTTTGTGCGCTGGCTTCGAAACGAAATCGCACGCACACATACACCCATGTATGTGAATGTGTGACACGCATACATACAAAGATCAACCGAAGCGCAGGCCAACCTTCTTCATCGCGCTCCGTTTAGAGACTGAGAAACAGAAAAAATTTAATGAGAGAATGAGCGTAAGATGAACGAACGATGAGCGTAAGAAATCCGCTCTGGGGCCTGCTGGGGCCTGTCGCAAGAAATTTTTGCGTCCATTTTCGTTGTATGAAATGGGTTGTCTATATGCTGTATGGTTAGTGCTCTCAGCCACTCGCCCTGATACACTGCACTATAGGAAATATGAACACTTTTTCTGGCCAAAAATAATATCTCAAGAACGAAACAAGATATTTAAGTTCTGATTTTTGATTTGAGTTCACATGGTCAATAGATTCAATATTTTAAAAAAATGTGGGCGTGGCACCGCCCACTTTTTAAGAATCACATTCTAACTCAAAAACTAAGCAAGATATTTAAATTTTGATTTTTGATTTGAGTTTATATGGTCAAAAGAACTCAGAAATGAAAAAATTGTGGGCGTGGCACCGCCCCCTATTTAAAAATAACATTCTAACTGTTCGGTTTTGCACTAGTCTCACAGCTAACAGATTCACATTCAAGGTGTTGAGGTTGCCTCCTTAAATTATGAGTTTCTTCGAAAGTGCATTTTTATGCATATTCATATTTCACTCATTTGAAGAAAATTAAACAATCTACAACATGGACTAAATTACATTGTCCGACTCCGCCAGACTTGGTTTAAATCTCTTTTTAAAAATGTGATTTATTTCTAAAAATTTCTTATGCTAGACTGCTTACATTTTCACTTTATTAAAAGGACAACACAAGTTTTTTGGACACTTCACATACACAAACACACAATACAAACCACATTGAAAAGTATTCATTTCAAAACTTTTTATTTTGTCCATAAAATTTTAAGTATTCGTGTTTTTAAAATCGCACCAAAAAATCGTAAATTCTAAGCTCATGTAAATGTTAACATCAACAGCTGTTTTTAACAGCCGTTTTCTTCGCAGTGGCGCCATCTATGAAAATTTCTGGTATGCAACATTAAAAATTAATCTATTGTGAATGATATGCAGTTAAAATTATTTAAATCCTTTAACTTTCAAAAAATGGTTTTTGGCCAGAAAAAGTGGTCAAATTTCCTATAGTGCACTGTGTCTGTTTCTGCATCTGTATCTGTACAGTTTTGTATCTGTATCTCTGTATCTGTGTATCGCACCTCAGTTTGTTGTCAGTTTGGCGCTCTCTCGCTCTCGCGTACGTGTTGTTACTGTTTTTGGCATCTTTTCCCTGCTGAATGACAGGTTGTTGAAAAATTCAATTTATCCGATCGCCACAGTTCGGTCCGAGCAATCCTCTAGGTCGTTACCATACCGGTCCCAGTCCGCGCAACCTTCACAAAAGTTAATTCAATTAAAAGACAATCGCACTAAACAAATTATTTCGGAATCGGATTGAAGTTTATTTAAAGATTCAACAGTAACTCAGAAAATCCATGAACAAAACTTCCAGTGTGTGACCCCGATTGGCGCGTTCTTCTGTGAATATTAATGCTATAATACAATCTAAACCATATTCTTCTGTGAAAATCTTACTCACCTTTAATTTTTGGACAATTCAACTTTGGGTGAATTATTCCGAGCACCTTTGCCACTTATTGCTCTTTGGTTCAACGGGCGCTGCTCCCTGTTCCAAGCCATCTTGCAGGCAAGTATAAACAGCACGCCAATAGTCTGGATCAACAGAATCTTGCCAAAGCTCCAAAGAATCCAATAAATGACCTGGCCAACCAGGCCCATTACCCAATCAAGGAAGAAACAAATCATGATGAATTATTTGAAAAATTCCAAAACGCCGAGCTGGTAACCAGACTTCAACAATCACAATTGTGGAATGGGCAGAAAGATCCTTCCTAGTCTACTATGATTTATTGAATGAGAGAAAGCCCATCGAAAGTGTTCTAAAGGAGTGCTGTGTTTCAACACTTAAATAGTGTTAATCTAAATAGACTTTTTGGTTATCGAAGTTTTAAATTGTTAAAGGATTTTTATTTAGAATCTATTAGAATTAAACAGTTCTTAAGTAGAGGATATAAAATTCCAATCTATTTTTATATAAAGTTTTGTTTTTAGGATCTTCTAGAAAACACATTTTAGGTAGCTTTCGGATATTAACTTTTAAGACTAAAATTTTAAAACCGTCTTTTTATAAGCCTTGTATTTTTTATATAACTATTTCAATCTTTACCTGTATCTTTCCCCTATAAACCATATACAATATCAGACTTGGGAAACAAAAGTCTTACTTTTTTCTAATTTATATCTTATTTAATAATTAACTTTCTTATTATTTTAAAATAGGCCCCAAGGATTGTGATCTGCCCAAGGCCGCTCTGACGGCGCTACACGCGGGCGTCAACAGTTTTGGCCAACTCCCGGTTGGCCCGAACCTGGCCGATCTTGGCGGCGTGGCTGGTGGTGGTGGTGCCAACGGACCTGGTGGCGGAGTGGTGCCCGTCGGCGGGGGCGTGGCTCGCCTGCACATATCCGGCGGCCTGTGCGACAACTCCAATGCCCTGAGCAGCGGAAACGGAAGTAGCGGCAACAACGGCAACAGCAACAATAATAGCGGCAACAACAGCAACAACAACATGCAACAACAGGATCAGGTGAGCAGGCCAGCGCTATAAGATGTTCAAAAAAAAAAAATCCGAGATATATACATATGTTTATATAGAAAGAAGAGAGATTAAGATAGCGCTTAGTTGATACGAAACTTTTTTAATAATCCATGTTCTTTTCGATGTTTATTTTTTTCCTTCAAATACTCTACTCTGCTATGCCAAAAAAAAATCCAAAATCCAATCAAAACCAATTCGATCTGAATTCGATCCGAAACGAAAATCCGAAATGCCAATGAAAATCTGTTCAAAAATCAAAAAAACCAAAAAACAAAAACAAAACGTGAATGTGTGTGTTCTGAATTGTGTAATGAACCTAATTAAATGTGCCATGAATCATATTCGTACTCTATGACTCATATCCGTAAACTATAAACAAAAGTAAGTGTACTCTGATTTCCATATTTAGATCCGTAGAACTCCTATCCTCTAGTCTAACTGTAATTCACTGTAGACCGTAAACTGTCAATCGTAATCTGTAATCCGTAAACCGTAATCCGTAATCCGTAATCTGTAGTTTGTAGCTTGCATCCTAGTAGTGTCCCAAGACCTTCAGTTTCTAGGCGACTGTCTCACAGGGTCCTTCCCACTGGACCTGTTCTTTTTTTTATTGCAGCACCTGGACAAAAATAAGCAGAAGCGCCACCGCACCCGCTTCACACCCGCCCAGTTGAACGAACTGGAGCGATGCTTCTCGAAGACCCACTACCCGGACATCTTCATGCGCGAGGAGATCGCCATGCGGATCGGACTCACCGAGTCGCGTGTTCAGGTGAGTCATTCCCTAGAATATATATATAAGGGGTATTGCAGTATAAGATCCAAGTATATGCTTTCCAAGGGCAAAACTAAGAACTCATTTTGATATTATACGATATAATAGGGAATTTCTAACCTTACACTTCCATTTCTACAAATAAACTCTTAAAAACTATAATTAAAAAACTGAATTTATTCAAGTGCCTTTTTTGGCTTAAAAATAATTTGCTTGGCCCACCATTGCAGCAGTTAATTTGCAGTTGATTGAGATGGAGACCTTAGTCCTGGGCATCTAAACTTTGCGTGGTTTTGTCCTGCGGCTCGACAGTTGTCGTGGTCGGAGGGAGCTAGCTGTCTGAGTTTCGGGTTTAGTTCGTTTTATGGCCGACATGACATTTCACTTGTGTTGCACACAACCGCAATGGACGTTTGGCTTTGGCTTTGGCTTTGGGTTTTTCGGGTTTTCAGTATTCGGGAAGCTGTCTTTTCCAACTTGCAACAGTTTACGAGGCTCGGGGCGGAAAGTCGTCGGCGAATGCCATTTAAGCGCCCAAAATTATACTTTATTAAAGCACATAAAGTCACATTTAGTCGGGCATCCAGCCACACTCCCACACCTCCTCCCGCCACACACTCACACAGACACACATCCCCACATCCGAACTCCCCAACTGCTCTTTGGTTCGAGAAAAACTTTGTACCAAGCTCGCACTCACACACATACACAGACACACGCAGAACGGGCTTTATCCTTTTGTGGCTGGCATGACTCCCCTGTGCTGCTGCCATTATCCTTGCGCGCTCTCTCTCTCTCTCGTGGAGGTCCTTTTTGCATGCGGACGGGCTTTGTTTATGCGACAATCGAATTTACTGCTTCATTAAATTTGTGTTTAAGCTTCCGCTTCCGCTTCTCTCATTCGGAATATCCTTGGCAAGGATTCTTCCCACAGAGCCAGAGCCAGAACCAGAGCAGGAGTGTCAGTGTGCAGTGCAAGAATCGTTTTGCGGTGCAAATGAATGCCAAAAAACTTTATCCTATTGGCCGAAAGCCTCTCCGACTGCCGTTCTGGCTAAAACAATTAGCCATGAGTGAGCAACTCAGGCGACGACACCTTCGTGATGATTTTGCTGACGGCCCGACGCCCCCACAACCCGGATCCACAGCCCGGATGTGTTCTACTTTGATAAATTGTTTTAATAATTGCGTATCAGTGTATCCCGTTAATGCTCTTTTCCTCCCCCACCCAGATCCGGCTGCCAGGACAATGCAGTCACCTGCCAGGGGGTAGATGCCGCACCGGGGTGGCTGGGTAGGACTCCGTGTTAGAACTGCCGTCGGCTTTTATTCCGTACAGATTTTTCTTTTTGTATTTCTTCGTCCTTCGGAGCCAGTGTTGTTGTAGCCCTGCTGTTTTAATGTTTGATTTTGCGTTGTCGTTGCGGCTTAGAGGATGTCAGACCGTTGGATTAGTTTTGGGATTGCTGTTTAATAAAATTAGCATATAAATTAAGTTCGCAGCAGCAGTAGTCGCAGTTCGAAGGCGAAATAAAACATTTGGAGCTTTGAAATTTTCACACTTTCACGCATGTATGTATTTTTTTGTATATATATGAGGTCGAACCTTCATTCAATATGCACACACACGTCTGGCCCTAAATCAATCTACAAGGATTTGAGGCTAATGACGGCATAAAGACAGACCCATCGTCCCCTCGCAGATAAATGCCTGAAAATGCCTCTCCGCATTAGCCCCGAAAATCGAGTCAGATTTGAGGAAAGCGGCTCGGATGGCGGGCAGGTGCATAAGTTATGAAGCTCACGTAGTGGCTGACTGGCTCACCCACACCCCCACCTCCACACACATGCCCCACACATCCGCCAAGGAGTCCAAAGCATTTATGGTAAATATAATTTAATAAAAACAAAATTCAGAGATATGGCGACTCGTCCTTCTGCCTCCGAATGTCTCCCCTCCTAATCGGATTTTCGGAGGCTGGCTAAATTATGTTAAAATAGCATTTAGCAGCGGGCGTCGCCCCCGGCATTGTTAATTTGGGTTTTCTCGCCCAGTGGGCGGCAATTGAACAATTTGCCCAAGGACAATCTGTTTGTAACACGTGACATCTCCGCGGGTCATCCCAGGGAACCCCGGGAACGTCTTCGTCGCGGGGCGGCCCAGAGGATGGCCCACAAAATTGACTTATCATGAGTCGTGGCATTGTCAGAAGCATTGTTGCAACATTTATTGGTTTGTTTATTAAATTTTACAAGTGGTGGGAGGTCAAAGGGATGGGAAGGACGTCGTCCTGCCACGTGTCAGTGTGTGTATGTGGGTGTGTGTGCCACAGCACCAAATGAATTTCTCACATGATTAATTTGCCAGGCAACCTGCGGACTAAGACACTAAAAATAGCAATTACAGAGTCCGGTAACTGGTGACAACAGACTTATCAGTTATCCCAATAAAATCTAGAAAAGTATACCTTTTACAACTAAAACTCATGGGATATCATTAAATTTTCTTATCCCAAACAACCTACAAGCTTTGTGCTTCAGCAGGCATAGGGAATATCGATTGATTTAAGCCAAGAACCAAGAGTTCCGAGCCATTTCTCTACAGAATCTTACAAGTTCCTTCCCGACCTTCCCACTGACAAGGAGCGTTGATAAATTATTGCCTCGACTTCAGACAGAACTAATTTATTTGCTGAGCCGCTTAATACCCCCTAATAATAGCCTTCTGCCAGAGTGAGAAAGTGTCTTTGGAAAGGGCGGGGATGAAAGCAAGATATCTCTATAACAGCCAGCCAATATCCGAATATTTTGCGAAAAATTAGCTGAAATATTTTCATAAAAAGTGAGCATCTTTATTAAAAACCCGCCAAACGCGAAGATATCTGAGGAAAGGTGAATCGCGGGCGAGGGGTCAAGTAGCTGGGGACAATGTGGCGACTCCTTTCAAGCGAGACACTCAAAGTGGGGCCAAAGGCGACTGGGTCGTGTCTGATATAACCATGGCATCGCAAATTTTAATTAAACTTTAATTGAAATACCAAAAACGAAAATATGCAACAAATAGAAAAAAGCAAAAATGTGGAAGCCAGGTAGCGAGTGGGTGGGCGGGGTGTTTGGGCAGGACGAGCTATATTTAGCGAAAGCTTTAAACAGCCAGACAAGGTTGAAGGTTAGGGAGTGGGAAGCTTGGAGCCGCTTGGAGCGTGGAGCGACTGGATTCCCTATAAAATTCACATAAAGAGCATCAAGGAAATCTGGCACGCATTCTGTTTATGGCATATGAAGCAATTCCGAAAGCAATTTCGTTGATACTTTTCATTGAAATGTTTGTGTGAAAATGGCGTGCCAAAGTGCCGGACTTGGTGGGGGCTGGGACAAAAAAAAGGGGCGACGATGGGATAAGCTGGTCCAAATGTTGCTGCCATTGATAGGATGACAAGAGCCCCACGACCCAAAAACAAAAACGGCAAAAAAACGAAAAAGGTTGAAAAAGTTTGTGAAGACAAAGCAAATCGTTGGGGAGCACAGAACCCGTAGCCTTAAACCTGCGCATGCTCCACGAATGCAGCGAAACATTTTCGGGGGTTGCATTGGCCAACCTCCCCTACCAAAAAAAATACGTATATATGGTATATCCCAGATCGAAGTACCATTGAGAAGGAGGCTGCAGTTTCCCAGGAAACACGGCCAAAATTAATAGCATCCATCCCGAAAATCTAAAAAAATCTCAAAAACTATTTCATAAATCAAAACTTGAACTCGTCCAGTTGGGAAGTTGGGCGAGAGGTGGAGGATGGATGGGGGATGGAGACCCCCATCAACCCCCAAGGAAGCACTTTGATGGCTTCTATCAAAGGACATTTCTCTGCGAAAGAGACAGCGCCAGTGGGGAGAGAGAGAGACGGTCATAGTAGTCTCGGCTCAGAGGCGGGTTGGAGCTCCCAATCTCGGGACTGTGGGTGGTGTGGCGTTATGGGGTCGCGGCAAGTGTTGCCCGGACTGACTCGTAAAGCAGGATTTAAAGGATAACATAAAATAAATCGACTGGCATTTGTGTGGGGTAGAACTGGGGACTGGCGACCAGGAGCCTTTGGGGTAGGGGCAGAGTCGAGACGGCATTTTATGAATTTATACGCATTTTTTTATATGCTCACGAATGAAAAGATATTGGCCGAAAAGCGATTTCCATAAACCACTCAGAGCCCGAGGAGTCACAGGATATGAAAGCGAGGATGAGGATGAGGCCAATAATGATAATAAAAAGATGCTCGAGCTCAAGATGGAGACAGACTGAAGGCAATGGCTGCCGGCCAAGACACAACATCAAAGGCCTAAAGCCAAGGGACAGCTTGCTTTGGACTTCGTCGAGTGGCCATTTTATATTTCGGTTGCCTGGCAGCCTCGAGGGGACAGGACATCCATGAGAGGGGGAGTGGAGGGACTGGGGGCTCAAGAAAAAGCAATAACCTGGCCAATTGATTTTTGATTATGACCGAACAACCAATAACTGACAAGTTCCAGCCCGATGCAGACTGCGGGCCAAACAAAAATTGTCAGCGCAATCGAGCCGAAAAGTATTATTGCACTTTCTGGCTTTTGCCAATCAAATGTTTATTAAGAGATGCTGCCCCTTCCTCCCTGCCACCTGTCATACTTGCCACACTAGCCCTGGCATTGCCAATAATATTTGCATTGCAGGCTAATCGAATTTTGATTGCAATTCTGTAGTTGCAGTTGCAATTCCGATGCCAGTGCCAGATGCAGTTTCAGTTTTCAACTCTCGCGCTTCCCTGTCCCTGATTGATAATTTTGAAATTGGCTTCTGAAGTGGGGCTTTCTGTGGCAAAGTGCATTTCTATGTTGGCATCGCTTTGGGCCGACTGTCATATGCAAATCAAATCAAGAGGACACAAAAACCAGCTGCAAGTCAGACTGGCTTTTTTTCCTGCGGTTATCCTTACAGCTGTTTAATCAGCCATTAGGTATAATGTGCAATTAATGTTGCATAACCAACCGAACAGATATCGTAAACAAGACTCAGCCCCTGGGATGAGCCGGGGTGCTGCCGGGGATTCGGCAGGTCGGTCATCATATATATGGCAGGCCATTATGCCACGGAAGTGCAATCATAAGGCTGCAAAGGCAGGGCGACACCATAAACAGGTTCATAATAAAAAGGGCCGTTGGGTCTTTGACACCCACCCCATCACCCCATAGCCCTCCCCGGGGTTAGAGCCAGTAGATCCGGCAAATGGGTATTCCAGCCACCCCCATCCAGACCATAAAATCAAAGCAAATCACTTGTTATCCCATTTGCAGTCGCACTTCCCCCGGCCGTGTAATTTGGGCAATACTTAATTTCTGACTTCTGCCTCCATTTGTGGGAATTCCTTCCCCTTGCGAGTGCTACTGGTTACTGGGCTCTGGGTTCTGGGTGCTAATATCTGCGGCCTGCCGCAAGAAATTGCTTTTTCATGAACTTGACTCATTTATTATTTGCAACAGTTTCCCTTCCACTACCCCACCTCACGATTATTATTGTTGTTTGTGTTTGCCTTTTGCTGGTGGTGTCTTTTCCTTTGTTGATCCTGTTTTTTTGTTTTGGCTTCTGCTGCTGTGTCAGTCGAGAAGTGAAAATTAAAAGTCCAAACACGAAAATGCTTTTGTACGAAACATATGGCAGAAATTTCTGCCCAACTTTTGGTTTTTGGTTTCTATTTTTTGTGGTGCTTTGTGTTGCTGGCAGGTTGCTGGTTTTTGGGCAATAGGAAGCAAATAATATGAACTCATACTATAGGGTTTTATATTCCTATTAAATGAAAGGAAAGTATTTGCCTAGAAGAAGTCAAATAGTAATGAAGGGTACAATTTTTCCGTTGATGATAGATTTTAGAAGATGCTTAAATTTGGTAACTATTTTCTAAAATTTTTGAAAATCTTTTATTGAATAATAGCGCCATCCTTCTATATTCCCTTAGGTTGCTCTTGAGCCAGCCTGGGTTTTGTAAGATAAAAGCATGGGGCTTATTTTGAAAATTATGAAATAAAGAAATTTTATTGATAATGAAACACCGATGGCCATTTACAACCGATGTTTGCAGATATATCCCATACCATATTAGCTTATAACATAACCTGCCACTTTACTGCAAGTGGATATATTTATATATTAACTTTGGATATATTAACTTTGCCTCCGCCCGAATTGCGCCGTCCTTTCTTGTTACTAGTATCTTTATTGGAAGTGACGTTGTATAATAAATTATACTTAATTTTATATTAAATTTATGATATATAATTGAACTAAGAACTAAGAATATAATCTTTGTTTTGAAGATTTAAGTTTAGTTCTAACCTTGCTCTTCCAAGACCCTATTTTAAGTGTTCTATTTCTAAATAGTAGATAATCTTTTACAAATGGATCGGTGGCATGCCACTTGTTGAAGTCAAAGTTAATCGCAATCCCTTATACATCCTGGTTATAACAACCACCCTTTATAGGGCATTGCTTACATAGGAATTCGTTGGCCTTCTGACTGAAGGAAGCCACTCAGCAGCTTATAATTTATGCATAGGGGTGAAGCTTAAAAAATTACCGTTAGACACACAATTTAACGCCACATAAGGATGAATTCTCCGCTTTTTTTTTATGTTTTGTTTGGGTTCACGCTTCAAAATTGGACGCAAAAAAAAAGAGGCAGGAAGGGAGGGAAAAAGGAAGCCCTAGAGGAGACAGGAATGAAAACAAATCAACAAGAAACCCACACAGGGAGACACACACAAATGGGATTGGCAGGACACACACCCTCAAATATTATGAATACATACAGACACTTTCCATGCAGACATAAAAAATAAATGTTTTGTTTAACCGACATTTTAACGCCTATTTACGTGCCGGGCACGTCATGCCAATTTAATGGCTCGCAGCCTTAAACCAAAAAAGCAGGCAATGACTTTTGGCTTTCTCTTCCTCTTTTTCTTATTTCCGTTCACACTCTTAGTGTGGGCGTGTCTGCATTTGCGTGGGTGATGGTGGCTGTGTATAGGGAAATACCCTCACACGAATCTGTATAGCAAAATAAAACAGCTAAGACTAAATTTAATTTAGCAAACTCAATGAGTCGAAAGGAGATGGCAACAGAAAAAGCCAAAGGACGAAAAACAATATCAGAAAGAGAGAGCGAAAGAGTACAGAGAAAGAGAGCGTAGAGGGCAGCCAGACAGACAGACAGTGTCTTAAATTATTAAATTAAAAGTTAATGAATAGAGCGACGCATAAACACGTAAAAAACATAAACAAGTCAAGGTCGCCGACACACCTCCGCCCTTCGAGTGGAATTCACACCCCATTTGCCGCCTTACCACTTTGCCACCCCTTATCCTTTGCACAATGTGCCACATTAGTGTCCCTGGTGTAAAAACGCGAGCCTCCGAAAACGCTAAAACAACCTGAGAGATAGTTCCAGTTGTCCTGATTTCAAAAACAAAAACATTGAAAGAAAATTTGTACATATTTGAAATATATAAGTTATACTGTTTACTATTTAAATTAGAACCTCTGATTAAAGACTAATAGTACCAACATAAACGGAAGTCTTTGAAATTAGAGTAATACGAACTATCTAGAGTTTTCTTTCACTGTCTTTTTTTGGTTTCTGGTTGATTTTGAATTCTTGGTAGTCTGCCTTGGTCCGACATACCATATGACAAACCCGCTGGGGACCATCAGGGCTTCCGAAGGCCTTACAAGCAAAGTTACTTTGCTCGAAACTTGCCATTTTTCTTTCAGCCCCCTGTACCACCTCCACTCTTTGGACTGGTTTGTTTTTTTCAACGTATACTAGTATTCCTTTTGCCATTAGTCTGGCGCACTCAGACAGAAACAGTCGACGCCGACAGTCGGTGACAGCTCAAGATTTGCCACGAAATGCTGGGATTTATAAATACTATATAGCACTCTATACATCCAACTGGGAGTGTGTGTATAACAGTTGGGTTGGTTGTCAACCCGACTGCGAGTGATGTGGATGCGAAGGCCTGATGTCCTGGCGAAATCGTTTTCATGTCACTAGTCATTCACAGCCTGGCACTTTATTCACATTTTCATTTTTTCTTTTTGTTGTTTATTTTTTCGTTGCTCAAAGATTGGGCAAAGCAAAGGACTAAAAGTGGAGCCAGGAATCTGGCAGGAGCTGAAAGTTGAGCTGAGAAAACCCTTGCAGCCTGCAATCAACGGGCTCCGAAAAGTAGGCAACCCTTTTTGCCCCTTCGATAGTACGTATGTGTGATGTCGCGAGAGGGAGGAGGTAGGGTGGTAGGAGGAGGTGGGAGGTAGATGGGAGTGCTTGTGTGCTGCCTTGTAAATGTCAAAACCTCAACATGTCGGCTAGCTCGGCTCCGTTGTTCTTATGCATATGGAAATGCCAATTTGAAGCGAACACATCCGACACGGGCTTCGACCTCTCCGGCCCTAAGACAAAAGCCGATGATATTGAAGGTCCGGCTCCCGGCTCCTGGCTGCTGCCTCATGGCTCCTGGAGTGACCAAAGATGCAGAGAGCCCGGAGTGGGGGCAAGAGGCTGTTTGCAGCCTTGTATTCAGCCTATAGCCGAAGAATTTACATATGGAATTTATGCGCATGTAACTCCTGTTCCTGTACCTGCGAGCGTGTGTGTGCCTTTGTCGAGACATGTTTTGACTGTCACGACGGTAATTGATCTCGATTAAGACCATGTTGTAGGCAGAAGAACCCCGACGGCTTGGGGCTTGGGGCTGGGTAGGGGCGCCAAGGGGGTGGCCGGTTGTTGTCCGACACGGACCCGCAATACACGCATTACAAGGCTGTCAAGGATACAACCGAATACACGTACATGACAATAATCTTAAGTTGGAGGCTCTTTAAAATCTGCTTAAATGGGGTGGAAACAGGGTTATGAAATGTTAAAATGATTCATTAATTAATTAGACCTTAAGGGTCCAGAGCGACCCACTCTTTCAATGAGTATTGGTTTATATTATATGTTAAGTGAGTCCCAAAGATATATAGTAATATTTTAAATTTCTGTTCTAGGTCTGGTTCCAAAACCGCCGAGCCAAGTGGAAGAAGCGCAAGAAGACCACCAATGTCTTCCGCACTCCGGGCGCCCTGCTGCCCTCCCACGGACTTCCTCCATTTGGAGCGAATATTACCAACATTGCGATGGGCGATGGCCTCTGCGGAACCGGGATGTTTGGCGGAGATCGCTGGAGTGTCGGTGTAAACCCCATGACAGCAGGTGAGTGTCCTGGAGCTGGCAGTGAAAGGCATCCATACTAACTCTCGTATTTCGTGCTATCCTTACTAACCGCTGCCAAATTGGAAATGGGCACAGGCTTTGGCCAACTGAATCAGTCGTCGCCGCTCTCGTCCACGCTGAACAGTGGCCTGAACTCGGGCATTAACATGGGCTCCGCCTTGGGCGCGGGTAGCTACCAGCACTACGGCCTCAACGCTCTGGGTAGGTGTCACAAGTCCACTTCCTAGACACCATCACAAAGCCCAAATCACATGCCCAAATCTGAAAAAATTTTCCACCTGCCTGCAACAAACAAAAGCCAAGCGTTGACACTTTTTCGTTGGCCATGTTAATATACATATATATTTTTTTTATTTTTGAGTTTTGTTGGCTCGATTGGATTTATTTGCTTTGCTTTCGATACCACCCGGTTCCAGGTCCAGTTTTGAGTTCCAGTTTTCAGTTTCCAGTTTCCAGTTCTGCCGACAATTGACCAAACACGACGCCAGAGTCCACGACTCTCATTTCTTTGAACTCATAACACTTTTTTTTTTCGGTAGCCCCGAAACATTTGCATGCGTATGGGTTGTATCGCATCGTATTATTTATAATGCCCGCGGACCTTATGTTTGTTCGATCAATTAACAGTCAGTCGTTTAATTTTCAGGAATACCCAAAGGCATTTTTTCAACTTCTTTATTTGGTTTCATATAGTTGTGCTAATTGACATTTTGGAGACATGTTCATGTCGATTCTTTTTATTTATTTTCATTTTTTTTTTTTTTTTATATTTTGGCTCTGGCTCCCGTCAGCAAAGTTTTCATTGTTACATTTTTGCTTGTTATGATGAAGAAAGATCTGATGGTTTTTTAATAATTTTTAAAAATACCATTTTTTTCTTTAGGCGACTCCATGATGTACCAGCACAGTGTGGGCGGGGTGAGCTGTGGGCCGAGCGGCTCGCCCAGCGCCACCACGCCGCCAAACATGAACAGCTGCTCGTCGGTGACTCCGCCGCCGCTATCCGCGCAGCCCAATTCCAGCCAGAATGAGCTCAACGGTGAGCCTATGGTGAGTCCTTTGAATAAGTCAAAGTTGGTGGTTTGTTATCCTTTAGAATTTTCAACAGCCACTGCACCAGCAGCAACAGCAACAGAGCCACCAACAACAACAGCAGCAGCAGCAACAGCAGCAGTCTCACCAACAGCAGCAGCAACAGTCTCACCAACAGCAGCAACAACAGATGGCGCCACCGACGCCGACACAACAGCAACAGGACGCAGGACTTCCGCTCTGCCACCAGTCCATGCAGTCGCCGACAGACGGCGCCACCGAGGAGGATGTGTGGCGAGGCCACAGCATTGCAGCGCTGCGCCGGCGAGCCTCGGAACTGAACTCATCGATTCCTTCCTACCTACATCACGCCGCCCACAACAATTACGAGCACCACAATTCGGTGTACTGAAATTTGTTGAAAAGCTTCGAAAGCTTTTCGGATTACGGGTTCTCCAACTGTGGAGCTGGCGCCCACGACTTGGGCTAGGGAGGGTCGTGTAAAGTCATGTAAATGGAGCCAGTGCTCCAGCTTGGATGGCATCGAAGCGTTATAAGATAACCAAAACCTATGTTTAAATTATTGTACAATTTATGTGTTTGCATTATTTGTTCCATGATTTAGGACACACAACTCGAGGGGAAAGTACTATTTGGGGGCGAGTGCATCTTCGACTTAAAAGACTATAATGAATGTAAACCATGTATACGAGAAACGAAGCTAACGATTTAGAAAACAGTACGAGTACGATTGCGATCGTATTCGAACAAATAGAGTCCTAAGAAAACCATGAAACTATACGTTCTATTCCAGCATGAATAATGTAGACATTAAACATTTGCAGTATACGAAAATTGTAAAAAAAAAACTAAACACAAAAGATTTTGCAGGCGAGGGACATATGTAGCAAAAAAATGAAAGCCACCATCTTCGAGGCGTCACAATAATTTTTGGCAAGGGAATTCCATGGAGTTCGCGCTTAATTCGTATGTAAGCATATTATGCCTCTAGGAGTGTATGTATTAAGTAGATCTATTCTTATGTAAGTGTTGTTGTTTTTGTGTATAGGCAGTATACTTCTGTTCCGTTGCTATATCCTCATATAACCATACGCGATACCGACCCATAATACATATATCGAACGAGCAGCCCCAACTATAGCAAAATGGTGTGTCCCAGGACACACACACAGACACTCTCAATGAAAAACTAAAAAAAAAAAAACAAAGATACAACTCAAATCTCAATCTAAAACAGTTTCAGATTGCACGCATCAAATGGATTACTTTTACGATTACCAATTACAAATTATAACAAAAATACAATTAAAAACTATATATATATGCATACAATTATGGCATACTTGTAATAGACTTTCTTGTATCGTTTAAGCCTAAATTTAAATCCAACTAAAACAAAAAACAAAAAACGAAAAACAATTACTATGTATGTAATTACTATGTATTATTAAATAGTAAACTAAATTAAAATTGAAACGTGATTTGCATTACGGTGGAAGCTCAAAGTGGTTCACAAAGTGCCACTCAGTGTGGCGCAATTCTGTGGAAATTGATTTTTAATTCACTTTATGAGTAGAATAGATAGTTGGAGGTAAATTAAAAATATTTTGTAAAAGTTCTGGTATCTAAAGAACTATTAAATGCAAGAAAGATAAAGGGAATAGCTCAAAGCAATTGTTAAAAAAAGGACATTGATACTCCGAACTAGAAAATATTCCTGAAAAATAAACATTTTGAGGTACATTCAAAGGGGCATTTCAGTCCCTTTATTTTTCCTTGATAGGCTTATGAATAATTTCAAAATATTTGCAAAATACAAAACAAGCCAGATTGATGGAAAGGTAGCATGCACATTTAAATATCTCAAGAATTCGCCAGAGTCCTTTCCGTAAGGTGCCCTTTGAACCCATGCAGATGCAATTACAATAATTGAATGGGATTGGGAAATGCTCAAATGCCAAACAAGTTTAAGCTGAAAATTGGCAAAATTGATAAAACTTTGACAGTGTGTGGCACACACTCACACTGCACATGGCACACACTCCCCACTCACACTTTGATAATGGTCCTGTTTGAGTGTGTATTTGTGGTCTGAGGCTGGGCTCGACTCTTTCCATTGGCCATGACACCAGTTCTGGCCCAGAACCTGTCTGATCGGGGTCACAAAAGAGCAGGACGCCAGGACATCATTCGACCCGACTGCATGCAGAGGCTTATAAATTTTATAATGCTCGCCTGACATTTGACATGCACATTGTCACGACAATTGGCCCGTGGAGCCTGCAGCTGAACCTTTTGACCAGACCCAGTTCCAGACCCATAACCAGATACAGATCCAGAACCCGGAACTCCATCCAACTTAATCACACAGATGGCAAATTTTATGCGAAATATTCATCCACTTTATGCTCTCGTATGTATAGTCGATGCACATAAGCTATTTAATAATACAAATGCCCATTCGACAGGTTTTAAATTCGGATATGGAAGGTGGAGAGGAAGTCGGGTGCCCGGAGGATGACGTGCTCGAACTCCAAAATTGATAGCTTGCCATCGCCGTCGACGTCAGCCTCCTCAATTACCTTGTCGGCAATCTGCTGGTGCTCCTCCGGACTCAGCTCGTTCTTGGTCATTGTTGTCAGGCAGGACATGAGGTCAGCGTGCCCGATGAAGCCGTCCTGATCGAAATCTGCAAAGTTATGTCCGAACATAAGTACATACAAATGCCAAGTGGGTGGGCTCAAGCCATACAGTAAGAAAAGAATTTTAAAATGCAGTTTGATCCTAGAAAAGGTATACAAAGTATATAAAATATTGGTAAAGTTTATACACTGAAAACCAGAAGAAAGATATTTAGTTTAGAAGCTTTATAAATCCATCCTTGGAAATGCAGATGCAACTAATTTTTGCAAGTGCTCCTCGAAGAGGTTAAGTGTAAGCCTTGTGCCTTACAAAACTTGACATTTTCTAGCACAAAAGTCAAGTGATGTGTGACAAACTGAGTTTGCCGGCAACCTTGTGCTCGTACTCGTGCTCGTGTGTGTCGCATAGGTAATCGCTTGCTGCACGTTTCAATTTGTGTCAATCTAATAATGCACATTGAAATGAAGTGTAGTTACCTCTGAGCCTCTGCCATGGCTTTGGCAAACTAGTCAGTCTAGCACAAATTTTTTACAAACCTCTCGACCTGAGAGACACTTTTCATCCTATTGATTCTATGCGAACTTTTTGTGCCATTAATTTGGAGTGCCAAGTGCACAATCAATTTGCACGAAAACTTTTGGCCACCCAGTTACGGTGACATTTTTGAGATTCTAATTTAAATTTCAATTAAAATGCTTATTAGAATTTATGGCTGTCCTTGAACTTTGTCTCTGCAGCAGCCGCAACACAGCCATTGTTGTTGTTGCCTGGCACGGCGCCACAAATTGTCGAGTCGCGAGTTGTGTGCCACGCTTGGCGGCGACCACGGGCAATGCGTTCCTTGTAAAAGCCAAAGGCACAAAAGGACATCACACTACCACACACACACACCAACAGGCCTCTCTCGTGAACGCATTCGGAGCACCCAAGACAACAAACACGGGCTGCGGCGGAAATGCATAAACAAAAGCTGAAAATGTTGGCCAGCAGCTGGGGCTTCAGATGGGAACAGAGTTTAGAAGTCTGCACTGAGAAACAAATATAGTTGCATTCAAAAAATATATAGTTTTAGGCTATCTAACTTGTAAAGGATTAAATCTTATAAATAAGCTTTGAATCAACTTCTTCGCATAGTATAGTTTAATTTTTAATAACTAATATTTCTTACAGTGCATCCTGCACCACAACAATGAAAAGGGGAAGCACCAGCAACTTACCATAAATTTTGAAAGCGTAGAAAACTTTAATGTCCCTCGGCGCCTGCTCGCTGAAGACAGAGAGGGCGTCCAGAAAGTCCTCAAAGGATAAATTGCCCTGGCCATCGCGTGAGAAGGCCTCGCCTGCAAAAATGGAAAATTGCTCTAGAATTTTGGACGGCGGTATTGGGGGAAGGGACATGGGGGATTTCTGTTTTGTTTAGCTTATGCATTGGTCCTTTGTTACGTACAGATACGCCGGCGAAAGGGATTCTCACGCAACTCGGGCATCTTCTCAATGCACTCGCAGGGAACCTTGACACTCGAGGCCTGACCCTCGGTCATTTGGCGTGGCACCAAATCCGGACGCAGCTCTCGAAACCTTTTATGGACGCTGTAACATATACAAAACAATAAAGTTTATTAGTTTCGAATAACCGCAAAGGTTAATACCCTAACATAATTGAAGATTATCATTAAATATATTTAAGACTAGGATCCTTTTAGATCTTTTTAGAGCTTAAATATTAAGCTCTATGTATCCTTCTAGTGGGAATATTATCTAGGAACTAGTCGAACTCTATATCCCCTGATAGGGTATAGAGAGTGGAAGACCGGGATGAGCCAGTGGCGCTATGGCAGCCTTTGTGTTCCTGTGCCTGTCTCTCTGGGCGCTGTAATATGGGTATTTTTTTCTGTTTCCTGCCCTTTGTGGCTGTCGAATGGCAAACAAAAGGATGCTCCGAACAATGGCATCACTTTGGCATCGCTTTGTCCGGCCTTATATGAAATAAAATAGTTTCGGCTTATTACGGCAATACAAATGGCCTACCGCAGGATCTCCTTGCGAGTGAAAAACGTGCAATCCTACCCATTTCCGCGGCGGAGCAACAGCGTCAGTGCATGAAACGAAATTAGCTTTGGGGTCAATTGGACTGATACTGATGGATGGTCCAAATCCTCACCTGGTAGTCGTCCAGCTGCTGCTCGGTGAATGTCACAACTTTGTTACCCATCGTTCCTGGCCAAAGCGATCTGGGACCAGCTCCCGGCCCAACTGGTTAGTCCCAAGCGTGAATGGCGACTGTCATGGTAGCGGAGTTGCCGTGGCGGGCCAACTGCCCCACAAGCTATAACTTTGCATGGCCCGGGACACGTATGGCGCCCGCATTCGCATGGAAATTAATTAAGGAGTGCCCTGGAACCCCACCCGCTCCATAACTATACCTCGCCTCTGGCACCGCCCCCCATAACCTAAGCTTCTATGGCCAGTGCCAGGAGCAGCGCCGTGTATCCTGTGGTTTGTTTGCCGCTGTTGCCTTTTTCGCTGTCAAGCTGCGGCAAAAATCGTTTTTGCGTTTTTGTAGGTGCGGCTCAGAGTAAAAAAAAAATATGGAACAACTAAAAACATCTAGGGGAATCTAGCGAATAATCAATACCTGGTGTTCTGGTTAATAAATCACAAACATGTTAGTTTTAGTTAGCCATTTATTATGACTTGAGTACAATAAGTTATTTAAGTATAAGTATTTCTTCGCCTGTTCACCAGCCAATTAAAAAGAATGTAAATCCGAAAAGTACCTATTATATATACAAAATTCCAAGAAAGTCCTACGGCAGGATTATCTACATTACGTGCTTTCGTACGATTACAACATGCTCTTGTTATTCTTGTCGAACAGGTATGTGGAGCACAAGATACAAAAAAAGCAAAAAATTGAAACTAAATTTATGTAGAAGAGAAAATTGTAGCATAGTTTTCTGCGCTAGACTGTCGATGCGTATGGCTTTTAGTTGGGTGTAAACTTTATCAATTAATTTAATGCTCGACGGCACTTTTCCATTTCACGTGTCTGCTCTATGAATTTATGAAAGTGACTGTCGGGCTTGGGGTCCAAATCCAGGACACTGAGCTTCGTTAGAAAGTGATGACCCAGCAGGGAGACACACCAAGGCTGCAGTGCGGCGGAGCTGGAAAATATTTCGAATTCGATTAGCACCAGTTTACCCAACAGGACGTGGTTCTATACGAATGATACCTACCTTTGGCTGCCACCAGCGGGGCAATCGGTTTCCCATTCGATTTCGATTTCCTGAAACGTCAACATAATCGAGCAATCCAGCGCCGTGGCTCCCAGCATGTATGCCTGCTCCGGGTCCGGTTTCAGGTCTAGTTCAGATTCCTCGGCGGCAACGGCGGCGAAGAGCAGTCCCCGGAGTGAGTTGTAGGTGCGCTGGGAGTGCTGAGCATAGCCGGAGTGCCACATGAAGTCGAAATGGTTCTGCAATTGTCAAGAATTTTTACTCCAACTGCATGAGCATTGGCCACTTGGACGCCTTTTGATGGCCAGCTTTCAGAAAAAACGAGGAGTTCAAGAAAACAATGGAAAGCCGAAATTTGAAGTATACTTCTTTCGCCAAAAAACATAGTTATTAGCATTTTTTTTAAGGTTATAGATTCTAGAAGTCTCTTTAAGGAAGATTAAACTTTTAACCTTAAAAACTTTATGGCTAATAAACAATATTTGTACTTCTGTTATGACTGAATTGCATTTTTTAGAAAAAAAAGGAAAACTAACATACTCTTGCAGAGTATATTTCAAATTGCCTTGGCTTCCCTGGGGGCCGGAAAAATAAACAAACCTCCGGACTGGCGAGGCATCTAGTTGGCTTACCTTTACCAGCAATTGCAAATTCAAAATTTTTTGCAGCACACAATTTTTTGGTAAGCGAAATATTTCCGCTTTGTTGATTTGTGCTTGAAGTTGATTCGTAGCTTCATTCTCATTCCGATTTCGGGTCTGGACCTCATTCTCATTCTGTTGCTGATTCCGATTCGGATTCAGATTCCAACTCGTACTTGGGCCTGGAGTTGGCAGTGTTTCCGTTTCCGTTTTTGTTTCCGTTCGAGTTGCCATTGCCAACACATTGCCGGACAGTTTGCTTGTCCTCGTTGCTGCTCCGGCCGCAGCTTCAGCGGCTGCATCTGTTGTTGTGTCTATTCGGGCCAGCTTTGTGTACCTTTGGGTCTCTGTCGTGGTCGTGGCAGCAGCTGCTCTTGTCCGGGTCGAGGATTGACCAGCATCGACAAAGCAGCCAGCTCCCCACTTTTCCGCCTTCCTGTCAACATTAGCGGCTCTGGCCATTGTCTCCATCTGGCCAATGGAAACGGCGACGGGACTCGACGGTGTTGGCTGCAACTCCTGGCCAGAATCGTATTCCCTTAGCAGGCAGGCCACCAGCAAATGTTTTATAAGCACCATCATTTCACTGGAGAATTTCAGAGATTTTATGGCCACGGCGTTGGCGATGGCGATGGCGATGGCATTGGTGAAATTTTGTTTGTTAGCATTTTCAATGCCCAGTCCCATTTGGAGCGGTCGATGTCAACGTTAGCGTGGCCAAAAGGTGTTGAAAAAGCCACGAAAAGCATACGGAAAAATCGAGGAATACTTGAAAAACCAGAGAAAACCTGATGGCAAAATGGTAGAGCAGATGCTAAGAGAGAGAGAGAATGCGGCCAGGAAAATGGCAATGTTGGCATTTGGCACTCGAGAATTTGTGTTTTTGGCTGCTGGTCCTTGCATTATTTATTGAATATTTGCGTGTTACCCGAATTTCAGAGGAGTTGTTTCCGTTTTTCCTCTCTTTTCGTTTCAGGTTTGAAAATTTATGTCCGGCCAGACCGAACAAGCGTTGGGGAAAAGTAATTAAAAGAGTACAATGGTATGGAAATATTATTTGGAAAGAATATCTCAAATTGCTTGTTTTCCCCAGACCAGCATTCTTTCTTCTCATCATCGAGTCTACTGAGAATTGGCTGCCATTCCTGGCTGAGGATGACTTACCCGGGAAAAACACGCGAGTGCAATTCATCGAAGGAAATCGAATTCGCGTGATCGCCATAAATTAAATTGCCGTCCCGAAATACACGTAAATTATTTTGCGGGCAGGCGAGAAGTGCATCCAAGGCACTGAGCATACGACTGGGCTCACTAAAAGCACACAAAAAATGCAATGAGAATGTGGGGATACATCAGCAGACATGTCTCTGATACAGTGGAGTTAATGACTATAAGCCTGGAGATCTAGGCCCGGGATTGGGTTTTGTATAGCTTAGCTTACAGGGAAAGTATCTGACCCGACCTATAATAGTCTCCCTCAATACCCTTTAGATACCATATTATTTAAAAATTCAAGACAGCCCCCTTGTTGTGCTTATGGCCCGCACAGTACCTATGAATAATATTATTAAAACTGATGTATGCGCATATGGAATATGTATATGAAAGATGCTGGCACCCAAAACGAAACCAAAAGAAATGGCAACAAATTTCAAAAGGCCGTAAAGGCTCGGTTCGGGTTGGTTCGGACTCGGACTCGGACCACTGGTAAAAGGAGCATGAACCGGAATGGAGTCGGAAGAGATTGAGAGGAGCAGGCAGGAGCAGGCGGCAACCCGGAATGAAAGCGCAAGCAAATTGAATTTTGTGCACGGATGCACGCATGACTTGAAACAGCGGGCCGCAAATAAACGAATGAGTGGAGCGGGCCTGGCATTGGGATTGCAATTGAAGTGGACCAGCGGCTGGTTGGCCGGCGGTCCTGGCCGTTCAGTTCCTGCCGTAGAATGAACCAAAAGAAGCACTGAGCGAGGACGAGGACACAAAAAAAAGTGCACTAAAGCTGAAGGAGTGGCAAACAGTAACCGAAAGTGTTGGAATTATGAAGCACGACAGGACACGCAAATGGAGCAGATTGAAATTTATGACTCGATGTTCGTGCCAAAGGAGCGGCCTGCCGGCTGTCCACCCAGTACGATGTCCGTCCTGTTCATTGTTCGTTGTTCGCAACTTGGGGGTTCGATGACATACCCGGAGAATAGCTCCAGCGGACAGTAGTGGCCCAAACGTTTGATTTTCCCATTGTGCAGCTGTCGAAAGAAATGAAAGGAAAAACTAAAACGACCTTCGTTATTCCAGTATCTTCTCACCCGCTCACCTTCAGCAGCTGCATGTTGCAGTAGCGACACCAGCACTTGTCTCGGGTTAATGCCTGGTGCTCCTGATCCTTTGGCTCCTTGTCCTCCAGCACCCTCTGCTCCGCTGCCTCCTTGTCCGTCGTATCCTTGTTTGGCTTTGTCTCTGCTATGGCTGGCATTAAATCAAATAAATCGTTGACATCACTTGCCAACTGGATCCAGCCTTGTTTGGGTTTTATTTCGATGGCATATGTATCGCCCAGACGACGGACACCGCTCCAGCTCCGGTTCCTGCCGCCCTCTTCATCTCCTGTTCTGCCCTTTGCCTGCAAAATTATATCGTTTCGTTTATTTGCTCTCTCTCTTCACCCTGCCACCCCCAAGCCCTGCCACCAGGTCCGGACTCCGGAGGAGTAAATGGAGTAAAAGGAAGGTGCCGGCATGTCCTGCCATGAAATATTATGCCTGCCGTGTACCGCGAACTTTTGCCCGGTGTTGATGCCATTTTGACTTGAAAATGCAGCCAGCAAGGAGCGAGCAAAAAAAAAATACCCATCATGAATAAAGCGACCTGGGGTTCGGATGGGATTGGTTGGAGGTCAGATTATCGCTCCGGCTCCGGCTCCAGCTCCAGCTCCAGCTACTGTTGCCTGCCATTGCCGTTGTGACATAAAACAAAAGTTGTTGCGCTGATTGTATGATGAGTTATGGAGCCACCGGTCGGCACGACATGGCCATAGTTTTCCATTGCCGTCTCCAAACTTGAAATTGAAAATTAACATTTAAAGCCGCAATTAAAAGGTTTTTCTGCGCTCACATTTTTTTCGGTATTTTCCGCCGCAATCCCAATCCCGGGCGGCCAACAATACGGCGTTAGTAATGGCCACACATACATATACTTTCTATGGATGATTTTTTTTTCCAGTCCCAGTCACTCCTGCTCCGCCGGTTGTTTGTTTCCTTTGCTGGCAATTTTATTTCGGTCAATGCTTTGGCACCAAAGCCATAAATTCAATATGTACCCACCGAGCAAAGTGAACAAATAGCCAAAAAATGGCGAAATCCCTGGATGGGGGATGATCGAACCGCCGTGTACCCTCTGACGAGGACGACTGGCTCTGGTTCTGGCTATGGGGGGTGACCCCATTCATATGAGCTCCCAGCTAGCTAAAATACCCACGCTCCGGCCTCCCGATTGTGGCGGAGGTGGACATGGAGCATACCATAGCATACATATAATAAAAGTTGCAGCTATGGCGGCACTTTCAAAGCAATTTCGGCATCTTTTATAACCGCACCAGCCCGAAAACCGAACGAAACGAATCGAAATAGCCGGAGGCAGTGGCGCGAGCGGGGCAAGGTTGCCCTGTCCGGCACCACCAACAATGGCAAGTAACGCCACCAACAAAGTGTTTACACTGTTGCCCACTTTAATTCAAAACAAAGAACCGTTGATTTATGTGCCTTGGCCGACGGTTTTAGCTTTGAATTTGGTCCAAAGGGATGGAAGTCGTGGGCCTCCGAAAAGCCACCGAAAAAAAGAGGATAATACCCGAAATGGGAAACATATCTTTAAATTTTTAGTACAAGTTATTCCACTTCAAAGGATAAGTAAATACTTCTTCAAGAAGGAAGCATCCTAGAGAGGTTATATACTTTCTAACTTCCCCAGTTATTCTAAATCTAAGTTATTCTAAAGTCTAAATTCTTTCAGTGTTGCAGCGCCAAGCAACTAAACCACCACAGGATCAGAAACAGCGGTTTTGGCAACAGGAACGGCAACTAACGTGTCCTGCACATATGGCCAAAAATGCCAATATTGTCCTTGTACAAAATACACAATTTATTTGGACAGCAACAACATGACTACGGCTATGGTAGAAACGGCAGCATCAGCGTTCCGCATTCAGCGTCCAGTATCCAGTAGCCAGTAGCCAGTAACCAGCAACCAGGATCCAGAAGCTGGAACTGGAGCAGCTGACGGCGGCGACGACCAACTCACCTGTAAATTGGCAAGTAAAACATCGAACGTGGCAGGCAATTGGGTCACATCTGGCAGAAGCAGGCCGAATGGCCCCACAAATTCCTTATCCAGACGCGAAACTGAAATGGTTGCAAGAAGAAAAGGGTCTGTGAGCGGAATGAATGTAAAGTGCAAGCGCCAGCATCCGGCCGGCGATTATTGATATATAGACGCCGCTGGGTTAGACTCCAACCGGTGAATGATAAATTGTTGGTCCCGAACAGTACGGCCAGTGTGCAGTATACAGCCTGTTGCTGGCTGCTGGCTGGATGGCTGGATGGCTGGCTGCTGGGCATAAACCCGATCTTGATATATGGCCACGACTATGGCGTCCGCCACTAATCAGTCCCAAGTGGGGGTCGGTTCGTTGTCGGTTGGGAGAAACTGGAGCAAGAAGCCAGGACGTGCTCTGTTTGTCTGTGGGTGCATCGTAAACGTCAGTGAAAGCGACTGGCCTGGGACGGAACACTAAAACGCTCGTTTATGATTGATTGCAGTGGCTCTAAAAGGCTTTGGACACTGGCCAGGATAAGGCGGGGAGTGTGGCGCGCGGGTCAGAGGCCAGTGAAAGCCACTGCAGCGAAAACTGATCAAATACAAAATTGTTGCCACAATGGACAAACACTAACACACACCGTAACGGGGAAAGTCCGCTTTGTTGATGCGGAAACTTCTGCTCTTGGCTCCCGGCACCCGGCTCCTGGTTCCTGGTTCCTGGCTTTTTTTTCCCCCATCTTACATAATAAACGTATTAAAGTTGGCACGAAACACTGGAAATTTATTGGAAAAGTATCTGAGAGTCAGCAAGGGTCAGTTTGTTGTTGAAATTTAAAATTTAAGAAGTTTATGTAGAGTTTCTATTAGTTTTTTAAACAAAATATTAGCTTTACAGATTTTTAGAGAAAAGATAACCCTTTACAAAGTATTAAAATATTCAAATACTTAGGAGTTTTTAGTCTATATCTTTGTTCTTAGTGATAGCTTAGTTGGCTCAGTGCACTTACCCGGTCTGTGGGCGCGTATTTGCTCGTTTATCCAGAATCTATCGTCTTCCTTTGGTATGGCAACAATATCCGCTCCGCAGACAAACTCATTTCCTAATAGACGGCGCATTATCCCGATATAAGCCATAAAATCCGGCATTGTCAAGTCGCCAGCTGGGGGAGGAGCAAACCCGTCGGAAGATGGACCAGCACGAGGCAGCACATAAGAGAGAGAGATGTGGATAAATGAAATAAACACATTTGATGCAATGGCCAAAAGATGCACAAAGATATAGAGATATCCCAGTGGGCGACTGTGGATGGAGGGGATAAAGGGCTACAGGAATAGGAAGTGGCGAGTGGTGAGTCAAAACCCAGCCAAGCGGGCAATAACCAAAGCACAATACTCAAATTGGCTGGGAGATGGGCGAAGCGCTTGTCTGGGTGTTTGAAGTTGCACGCAACCATTTCCTGACCAACAAAAATGGCAGAATGTAAGGCAGCCAGGCTCCGGAGGCAAACCATAACTGGCTACACACATCCCTGACCAAAATAATAGCATCAATGTTTATAAAAGCTTATCAAAACATAGTTCAAAAGATGAATATTCTTTACATTTGAATTTAATATAGAGAGTGGAATACAATCTTAAAAGAAATATTGAATTCCAAATATCCTGCATTGCTAATGAAGCATTTCTATCACTGTTTTCTTGACCACAGCTGTGGCAGCCACGTACAAACCTTTTTTGGTAACGACTCCAACGGATGATTCGCACTGCCCTTCCGGCTGGCAGCCCCCTTTCCGCTCCTGCCGCCGTCTGTTGGATATAATTTTTGGCAAACGTAAAACTTTTTTAAATTGCGGCAAGGCGAGCACCAAATTTGCATTACCCTCCGCCCGATAGATCAACTCAATTTGGCGCAGTTCCATCGCCGCGGGCAGATCCAGCAGGGCGTGGAGATTCTTGGCCGAGCAATGTTGTTGGGATTCCATTTGGAGCTCGAACCGTAGCTCCTGCTCGCGGGCGGGCTCTGGTGCAGCTGTCATGGCTATGCGCGGGTGTTTTTGGTTCGTTGGCGCTGTCAAAATGCAACTGGCGCCCTTACAATGGGTGGGATTTCAACCCATCCACTACTCCTCGTCCTCTGCCGTGACCTCTGATCCCTTCTCGGTCTGCGGCGCGCCAGTGTTGATGATTGCCGATTGTGGCTTGTTGTGGTTGAGTTTTGCGGCTTTACTATTGTTATTGTTTCTGCTGCCTCTGTGGCTGCTGTTTGTCCTGTCGTGGGCACATTTATTGACCGTCAGCCGGGCGGCGATAAGATGTGGCTGCCAGGAAGTCTTCTTCGTCGCCTGCTCCGAGCTGAATTAAAGGACAAAAGGTTTAAATTCATTTTAAACTGTGTCACCAAAAAGGTATGTGTTTGCAACTTACCAGAACTTTTCACCATTTAGATTTGAGAAAATATATTATCTTAAGAGGTTCCTTAAAAGGCTTATTGAGGAAAGGCTACATTGAGGTAGGAAGAAGTATAATTGTGATTAAAAAAGAATCGATTAAAACGGTCGCAGTTTCAATGTCAATTCCTCAGTTGTCTCATCATAATCTGGAATAAGAAAAATAGTATGAGAGTTCATGAGGTAATCTCCCGATCATTCCCGGGAATAATTTGATTAAAATTTCTGGCGGGAAGAGGCTTGGTCTTATGGCTTGGTTGGGAATCTCTAGACTGGTTACTGGTCGGGCCATAAGGCAACCGGTTTACTTTAGAAATGGTTGTATTTTGAAGAATCTTCTCTTGCCGGCGAATGTCGCCAGAACCGGGAGACGTATTTTTAATAGAACTGCGCAGGGCACTTGATACTTCAGATTGAAATGACACCTGGAACGCAACACTTTCAAGACTAAGAGCTAATCTAAAAGATGTTTCTTGGGATCTGTGAATTGGTCAGAGGAATTATAGACTCCCAGATACAATAGCTCTTCCAAGACCCAACATTGCTTCGGAGTGGACCCGAACGACAGCTGTCTTCTGGTTATTCACAGACCCAGCCTTTATTTGCAGATGCTCTCTTCAGAGGATCGATTTAATACTCTTTATTTTAATTACCATCCAGATTTGGAGATTAGAGAACTGCAAGTTCCACTCAATGTTTTTTGTTTACTTTTTGAGCGCCTCATTGCAAACAGATAGTTCGTGGGGCTCTCCTAGCCACAGGAGCCACAGACCTAAAAGTGTTAAGAATTAAACGAGCTCTTTTCCATACAAATATTCCATTATTTATATAGCTACCAAAAGGTTTATATATTGAACAGACGAGCAGATTTAATTTTGTTTACATCTTCACCGATTTAAAGAAGTAAATAAATGTGATAATCGATAACCGATATAGTCTTTCAATCTGGCGATCATTCTAAAATATTCATAGGGGTGTGGTAGCACTGTTCGTTGGCCTGGTATTTCAGAGTGACCTTACCCCACCTGCGCGGCAATTTTAAAATAAAACACAAAAATTTTAATATTTTCTATTTTTTTATTTGATTTTCATTGTTTTTTGTTTGTTTTTTAGTTCTTGCGAATGTATTGACCGTTACTAGTTTGGATAAGCGTGTGTCCACCGGCATTTATCACTTGAGTACCTGATTATTAAAAAATTACAAATTAAAAACTATCTTAAACATTTTTTTGTTTTTTATTACTTACCAGCCTCTGCTGTCGCCAGAGCAGCAATAAGCGCAAAGAAAAATCCACAGACCTTCAGGCAGTTCATGTTTACAGCGTAAAATCAGATTCTACTTTGATTGGAGAGGTCTGGGGAGCGTGTCTTATATAGCTGGATCGGTTGCATTGAGCGCGAGTTAAAGCTGGATTGAGAATCTGGAATTTCCATAGCCTATAACAAAAATACCCAAAGACGCTGATACGAATGCAACTGATGTGTGAATTTTGTTTATTTTTATAGGAAGAGTCTGTGATTAAATTTCCCACAGATTTTTTATTACCTGATAAGGGTTTACAAAAAGTAACACAAAGGGGATTTTTTTGTAAAGTATTTTTCTTAAATTTTTGCTTAAAAGGTTCATCTGTTTTTTAGCCACTTATGAAATTATTCTATTTTTCGTTAATATTACCTTAATGGCTTTAAAAGTTTTGATATTTTTGCCTTATCAATAATATTTTATATATATTGCTTTATATATACAAATAATTTGTTTTCTGTCTATTACACACAGATTAAACTATTAGATTATTAATTTTTTTAGACTTTGTCTATAACTTATCAAGTCACTAACCCTTATATTATTGTTTCCCAGCACAAAGCGGGGAAAAAACAAAGTTTGTTCTGTTTCTGAGCTATTATAATTAAAATAAAAATAAGAGAAAAGCTCTTTTGATTATGACAAGTCCATATACTACTATATGTACATTTCAGATTCTAGGGCGAATAAATTAAATGTCAATAAACTTTTCTGCTCCTAGAAATATTGTGTCTTTTTCAAACGCATGTTTGAGTTTTTTGCACCTAAAAGTCAGCCACATGTGCTTCATTTCCAAAAAAAAAAAAACAATTTATAAACAAACAAATAATTAAATTATAATAATTGTTGTCTGCCGCAGAACCTTTCTTGGCGGCACATGCACATTTAACTGCTTTTCTGATGAAAGCCACGCAAACTGGATTGCATACTGCGCTGTTTACACCCAGTTCCAGTTATTCTAATACTACATAGTACGTGTGCTCATATTCGAAAGCCGATAACCAGCTCTAATTAAATTGCGTAGAAAACCCAGACAGGTTCCCGCTTCACATGAATCGCATCTTGGCTTGGTCCAAACAACAACAACAACAACAACAGGAGAGGTAACAAAACAAAGCTTTGATTGACGATTGAACTGATTAGCCGATCTTTTAACCTGTGCAATCCCCCAAGCCTGGAATTGCCCAGATCGTGGGGCGATTGTGCAGCTATAAAAGCGCTCTCCATCTGCAGTGGGGCATCAGTATCACAGTCATACCTCAAAGCCAATCAACCAACCAACCAACCAAACCAACAATCAAAATGAAATTCTTCCAAGCCGCCGCCCTTCTCCTGGCCATGTTCGCCGCCCTGGCCAACGCCGAGCCCGTTCCCCAACGTAAGTTAAAACTTAAATTCTAGTTTAATAATTTTATATACCTAATTTTCCATATTTTACAATTTATTAGCTGGAACTGTGCTCATCCAGACCGACAACACCCAGTACATCCGCACCGGCTAGAACCAGATACAATGACTTTCAAACTGTCATGCCATTGATTTTGTAAATAAAATTTATTAAATTTAAAATCTAGATTTGTTTATTTACTTATTTTCTAAAGATTCCTTATTATTTTAATCATCTATTTCGTAGATTCTTAACAAAGATCTATACAGATCTACTTATTCCTAGCTCAGGTTAGCAAGCATTTCTAGTTTTCCAATTAAAAATCGCTACAAAAAGTTCTCAGCCAGGTTCTTAATTGTCTGCTGTCACCTTTCAATTCCTTTGCACCTGATTTGTAGAAAATATTGGCACACTTGTACACCCAATCCACCCAAAAAATAGCCCCCAGTCTGACATGCGTCTAACAACTTGTTATTCGCATCTAAATGGAAATTGTTTGGTTCTTGTTTTAATTGTTTGACTTGAAAACTGCTGACGGCCAAAGGGAGAAAGGTTAGCTACAAACTCCATTCCGATTCCAGCCAAAACTGTGACCACTCGAAAACAACACCACAGATGCGTTCATATTTATATATATATATAGATATATATATATATATATGTCAGTAGAGTTGAGAGAAAACTTTAAACAATTTTCCAAGCTAAAACTATTTGGTCTTCCCATTTCGGCTTCAGTTCTAGCCCCTTAGCTTATGCAACTGGAACCCTTTTGCTCCTGGCCCATTGTTGGACTTTGTGGCGCCAACGGCCACGCCCACCGCCTCTATATGGTTCGTTACATCAGCAATTATTTTAAACTTTTGCCGCAAATATTTCCTTCGCTGGTTTTACGCCTGAAATGAATCGTTTATGAGAGTTTCAATTGCACAAAGAGAAATCTAATGAGGAATAAATATTAAAAAATTAAAAATATTTAAATACAAAATATAGTAAAAAAATTAGTAAAAAGAAACTTATTTAATTTTTATTTTATTCTAATTAAGTAAAATTGTTTCCTGTGTATTGGTTAACCGTCTGGAATGTCTGTCGATGACAAGGTGGACCGAAGAGGCACTGGGGGTACCTATGCTTTCTTAGCTGCCTGGACCTACCGCTAATCCTTTTGATATCCGTGCGAAGGAATTCTGAGCTCCTTTTGGTCGCGTTTGAAGTTGGCGGTAGTGGCCAACTATGCAGTCCCCTTTGTCTGCTCGACGGCTGAGGTGGATCTGAGTGTGTGGGTGCTGGCCAAGTCAATAACTGAATATTTCCAGACCCAATGGGAGTCGGAGGAATTCACTGATTTGCGCCAGCGGCTCTGGCCAAAGTCATTTCTGGTTACCATCAGCTACCATTTTCAAAGCGAATATTCACGGGCGCCATGGGGAAACTTTTAAGCCAATCAGTATTCGATTCCCTTTGACCGGCGGCCCTTTATTGAAAATTAATTTCGACAATTTGCGCAACTGTTTTAGCATTTTTTAGCTTCGAGGCATTTTTACCTTTTTTTTTTGTTTGCAACTTGGATGAAATGAACAGAAATTCTCCGGGCCAGCTCGTGCTTGGCCAACATTTTTGCCTTTTGCACTTTGCACAGTACTGTGTGTGCCTGCTGATGCATCTGGCCATATTCAAAGGAGCAAATAGTAGTCCAGGTCCTGGAATCAAAGGCCGACAGAGTGCTGATGGAGTGCGAATCACGAATTGAAATGCTCAACTGCTTCTCCAAGGAGTAAGGACTCGCGGGCTCACCGCATTGGCAATCACGTCGCAAGCCCAGAAAGTCAAAGTTCCCAACTTCAAGTGCAATGATAGGAACAGCTTTCATCACTTGATACCTTATATGTTTGTGGGCGAAGGGTGTATTGGTGGTAAGAATATGATTATTTTAGGATTGAAAAGCAATATGTTTTAGTTTTCCTTTAAAAAAAACTTCTCATAACTTGGATCTTACATAGATAGTTATTAATTTATTCAAGTAAGAGGTATTAACAGTGGAATAATACAATTTTACTCTTTTTTTTATAACTGTGTGCTTTGAATTTTACTCTTGAGTAAAGTCTTATTTGAAAATTCCATTTATAAAGATAACTTTCGTTCAACACAAAGAAAACGAAAGAAAGATTTCGAATAATAATTTCCAATTAATTAAACGGGCAAATTTGTCTTAAAAATTATAGAAGCCATAAAAAGATAATCCATTTCTGGAAAGCTGAGATTTAAGGATGATACTGAACACAACGGTCGCCCAGGGGCTGCAGTTGGCGGGCATTGGTGCTTATCCTGCTACAGTCATGGCGGCAGAGGGATCGGAACTGGGACATCTGTTGAGGACTGACCCCGAAGATCTGAGAATTAACAATCCAAATGGTGGGCATCGAGATATCCCCGTTGTCATAGGTGCCCTGGTAGGTGTAGTAGCCTCCTGTAAACGGTTGCATTAGCCGTTGCAGGTCAAAGGGCGGCAGTTCAATGGTCGATTCTGGGCGCTTAATCGAACGAAGATTATCGGAGATTTGTTGCAGGGGACCGTTTGCGAAAGGCATCAGCATAAACAAGTACGATATTGTCAGATATTCAAAGGGTCCTCTTTTTTTAGGACAACGATGTAGAGCCTGCATTTCCAGGGAAAATCTGAGGAAAGATTTGATTAAAATTGGCTTAAATGATGAGTTAGACGAATAACATACGTATGGGAGTCAATGCAGTGTTCGGAGCGATCTAAGCCCCACTTGAAGGTGGCCTCTACGAACTTGTATCTTCCTTCCAATTCTCCTCCGCTTATTTCGGGCCTTAGGTATGGCGTACTTGTAGTTAGGATCACTGTGCTCCCATTATTTTGCAGTAAAATAGCCTCTGGCATGAGATCATAGTGCCTCCATTTTAAAGGAAACTGTAGCCGGCGCCTGAACACCTTGGGGCCCAGAATGTGAATGGGCGAAGGTAGGTGAGCCGACTTGGCGCGGAACCTGGCATTCGCCGCCATCTGCATAACATCCTGAATTATCATGGAACCCGACTGCAAGTGCATGATGAAGGCTACGGATATGACACAGCTCACGAGGCATTTTACGAATCTTGAATTCTCTGTCAATACCATAATGTGGCAAAAACAATAATATAGCTTCCACCAACAAGAGGCTATAAACGAAAACAACGCAAATAAGATTTGCATCTAAAAGTTTAAAAAATATTTGAGTCAAGCACTTGTATCAGACTATTTGACATGTATTTCCAAAGGCATTCAGTTTAAACTTTCCTTTAAGAGACCTAATTAAAAACGTCAAGATCAGACTACACAACCTATCCATCCACCTACCTACATATATCATTAGTGCATTTAACCTTGTTCTGATCTGGATTCGAATGATTAAGATGGACGTTCACTTGTGGGCTTCAAGCCCCGAAGAACTGAAGGGGAAAACTGCACAACTGCTTTGCGAAGCTACTCAATTAGCCGGCTTATTGCTCGGTTGGTAATCGTCTAATAATTTAACGAAGAGCTGGCTTTGAGTTTTGGCCAATCAAAGCTTTGAGGGCATGGCGCTGCAGGTGCAGCTTGTGCGAAATTTCGAATTGCCGCCATTCCTCCAATGCCGCAATGAATATCCAACAATAGCCGAGACACTCCAAAGCCAACTGCCCCTGACTGGGTTCGCAATATTAATTTCCAGATGGCCTCGTCTGAGAGATAGGCTTTGAAGTTTTGTTGGCCCAAAGTGAGCCATTTAGGCCACACGAAATGGTGACCCCACAGGTCCTAAATATGGGGATCCTTTTGTTTGCCCCACGTTGGATGCACTGGAAGCGCTGAGCCATAAAGCAGATAGGCCGGGATAGGGGACAACAACGATGTCGGTTTATGGGGCTTTGTGCCAGGACATAGGACGCAGGACACAGTCACACACACGCACTGCTGTCCTGGCAATTCAAATAAATACCTAGCCCGGCAAACAGGCAACGCACACAGCCAGGAAGCACGGGAGTTGTGGCCAGGAGGAGGAGGACCTGGGCTGTGGTCCTGCATCCTGACTGCCAAAGTTCTCGGCGCGTGCTTCATAAAATAGTCATAATGCATGTTTTTATGAAATATGAAGTGGCCGAAAAAGTTGCTGCCCAAGCACAACCAGCCCAGGCCAGCCTGTAGCCCAGCCCGCTCTCATCCTGGCCCAGCTACCTACCACTCTTTTTGGAGTCTGGCCTAGTCGGTGCATAAGCCAAAACCGAAATGTAAATATTTTGCTATGTAATTATTTGTATACGACCCGGAATCCGACTCCACACCCACACCCATGTGCGTGGTGTTTTGGTGAGTGGGTGTCTGGGCCGGGTCTTAAATGTATTAGTGAGGCCATTAAAAGTTGCCAAGTCGCCCGGGAGAGTTAAACCAAAGAAGTGAAATTGCATTGGGATTTCGGTCTTGGCTTCCATAAAATAATCATCTGTTGCCAGGAACAGAGCATTTGCCGGGAAGATTTAAGGGTTTGCACTATTTACCGAAAAAAAACGCCAGCACATGGCATTTGGTAATTAAAATCAGGACACACGGACTTGTGTAAAGTATTTAAAAGCTTTTTAGGTCAAAGAAAGGTATTTAATAAAAAAAAAAAAAAAAACAAATTATGAAGCAAAAAATGACCTATTGACATTTTTGCCAAAAGTTTGGAGTTTAAAATATTTCAAGAGCAAGACCTTCTAATTTTCGGAATATCCTAGTTGCTTTTCAAATTTAAAATGCTTGTTTGTTGTGGTTATAGGTAAAGTTACCCACCAAGCTGGCTTTTTGAAGGGCTGGGGGCAACCGACCTTTTGCGATTGACAGGCTCATGGGTTATGGGTTTATGCCCGTTTATGTGAGCTGTGGACTGCGGGTCACTCTCCCAGTTAACTACTACTCTTGTCGGTAATTAAATTGAGACCGAGGCAGGAGCTCACAAAAATGAAAACGACCCCTGCCAGGAGGAGGTTCCACAATAATTGTGCAACTTCCATTTATGAGAACCCAAAAGGATGTCAGAAGCAGGGGAAAGAATGGGGACTACTGCTCAGTGGGTCCTGGCGATAACTTTTGACATGGCAATACACAAATATCGCTGCAACCAGGTGAGTTGACATAAGTAGGTACATAATAACAAATTTATTATGCCACTTACTTGCACTCTCCGGGGAAAATGTAGTATATGCCGGCAACTTTTATCGCCGCTAAAAGAAAACTTTGCCTTTGCGAATATAAAGCCTGATTTGTGGGCATAAGGAAGTTTGAAACACTTACCCTCTTTCCTTCGCCAGGGCTACTTGAACAAAATTAGGAAATTAATTCGATATAAGGATTTCCGGTAGAATGTTTTTGATTTTTGATTTTCAGATGAGAAGCAAATTGAAAATGTGATGGACTTTTCAAAGATGATTCGTTTGTTACTTACTTTTTTAACTTCCTTTTTTGTGTAAATTTTTAAAGAAATTTTTTTATTACTCATACGACATGTATGACAAGTTGAAGCTTCATCCTATTGTTATTTTAATGAAATTTACAAAGAAAATTCTTGTCTACCCTTTGTCCTTAGTGCTTAAATGGACTTTTTAATGGAATTTGTCTGGGAACAAGTCATAAGGCAAGGCATAATATCCAATTTCCACTGCAAGGAGTTATTAATACCAACTCCCGCCAGCCACCCCTTTTCAATTCCGTGAGCCTTCCTAGCACACTCAATGAAATTGCTTGTTTACTTGGAATTATGCAAATTTCAGCGCAATCACAGAAGTGATGAGGTCAAATGACAAATACGGCAAGGACCTCCGCCCACTGGGCTGGTCAGCCTGCAACTCTCTCCTTAAACTAAACCTCCCTTTCATTTCCGCCAACTGAGATCCCCTTAAGTGCTTGCTTTGGCTGGAAATTGAAAAGAAATTATTATAACTTGTATTTGCATTTCGCTGGCCGGACCTTACAGGAAAAAGGAGTGAAGAGAGAGGTCGAGCGAGGCCGCCTCGGCCACAGTTGCTGCTGAAAGTTTTCGGTTTTTGGGCAACAAAAGTCACGGCACGGCACGGGGAAATGTATGCAGTCAGTGTACGTGCAGTTTAGAGCGCAATTTATGCCCCAAACCAGCTGATAACTGTAATGGATCTGGCTCGTCCTTTTACAGGACTTGTTATTAAAAAACTTTGGCCAAGTGCGTCGCATGTTTGGCTCTACTCGGTTATTTTCCATCTTATTTTTTTCCCAGCTAACTCGCCGGAGAAAGTTGCTGCTCGAAATTAAAAGGATTAGCCCGGGAAGGGCCAGGGAGTCGGGGCCACAAAAACAACTTTGTACTCTATTTAATGCTAAGGTTATTTTTTTCCACCACGCAAATTTTTGGGCTCGCGAAAAAGTTTTTTGATTGCAAACTTTCGATGTGACTGCCACAGCGAGATTCTCTGGCAAATGAAGAGGACCCGGAAAGTGGAGAAACTTCCGGTATCCGGTGCTCGGTATCAGGACTCCTTAGCAATCTGGCTTGTTGCAGTTTGAGTGGATGATGATGATTGCTTTTGCCCCATGCCAAATGAAATCTAATTCAATTTCTAATAATACCCCGAAGAGAACACAGGGCATAACTTTGGAGAAGACTGGCTTTGTGTTGCTAAAAACTTTTCCGCACCGAGCTTTACAGCTCCTTTCCCAGCAGCTCCTCACCAGCGCCCCGGCTCTCCACCTCTAGTGGCTCTACATATGTGTGTTTTCGTCCAAGTTGGAAATTGAAAAGCAAACTTGGCCTGCAGTTGAGCCAATAGAAACTGCATTTGTATACAATGCATTTGAGCTGTCCAAAGTTCAGGGTCCCTTCGTTCGTGTGTCCCATCAAGCTGTCAACACTTTTTGCCTTTGACTCGGGTCTCCTCCAGCTCCGGGATCGAGCGCTTCCTTGGTCCTTGTTCGGTCCTTTGGTCCCCTGAGCCTTTGTTGTTGTTTATCGGAGTGCAAAAGTTTCAGGGACGAGACACAGGGGTACGGGTGTACAACCGGAAAGAAAGTTCCTCAAACTTTCCGGAGAACAGGAGTCGACAGAGCAAAAACTATTAAAAGCGTATCGAGTCATTTGAGCCACAACTATTTTTCAAGCCGGGCTTATCGAATTACACGACAGTCACAGGTTGGCAACAGCAGCCGAGTGATAACCGTGTTGACGCCACTTTAATATTCCATTTTTCTGCACTTTCTGTAAGTGCCCCGGGAGCGACTGCAAATCAATGACAAAGTGGAGAGGTGCAAGTGCCCAACAAGAAACATTTTGCATGCCAACTAACTGACCCGTCTGACAGACATTCGACAGGAGCTTTGCTGGGACACGACTCCAGGAGGAGTCGCCAAGAGGAGGACTGGTCATGTCAATGGACCAAAGTGTCCCAGCTACGTGACTGACATTAAGTATTGCCATTGCCCTTGCCATGGCCTTTCCCGAACCTCCAACCTCGATCCCCAATCCCCTTTTCTATTCTCATTGCTATCTTTTTCCATCTTTTCGCTTGCCACGTTTATTACTCTTGCAAAAATCATGCAAATGTCCTGTCCAGAGGATGCCATCGAGGCTGGAGTCGAGGAAGCGGCCGGCCCTTCCCGGCTTATGGCTGATTTCGAGCAAGGCAAAGTGTCCTCTAATGGTAATGGGTCCTAAATGCGCCTTTCAACCTTGCCAGCTGTTGGATCGTCGGAAGTGCCAAAGCGAAAATAATGTGTCACAACATAAAAAAGATGCTGAAAGGCACTCCAAATTTCAGAAAAACCTGAAGCTCAAAAGCGGAATATTGAGCTTGAAACCCTTCATAGTTGATTTCAGCTGGGGGTCCTTTTAAGTCACACCAAGTCAAGAGTTCATGAGTTATCTTTGCTTCTCCAGCAATTATCAAAAACTGAAATTTCCAAACTGCAACGAAGTTCAAACTAATTTCATACTTTTCCCTAATGATTCCCAAATCAGGGCCAAAATCATTACAGCGCTCACCACAGGCCTGATTAAAAACCATCGGTCAGAGTACTGATTGACTTTGCAAAATTTCTGCTTCCCAGGAATCTGTGGTAATGGATTCGCTATCATGGCCAAGCTTATTCGCTATTACCATTTCCAATCCCGACACAATTTCATTTGCATTTTTTTTCCCATCCTGCCACTTCTTCTAGTGCAGATTTTTATTTTTACAATGTGGACTCTGCGCGATTTTCAATGAGGGAAAACAAATAATTTGTTCTTCTTTCATTTGCAGATTTTTTCTCTGAAAGTGATGCTTGGGTAGCTTTCAAGTTCAGAGCAAAGTGGGAAAATATTGAAATTAAAAAAGAAAATTAAATATTTTGTGTAGATGAGAAGAGTTGGAAAAACTCTTCTTAGAAATTAATAAAATTGAGGTACCTATCCCCAAAACAAAGGACACCAAAACCCAATCGTACCTCCTGTGGTGACACCTATCCTCTGCTGGAAACTCATTGAAGTGGCTTGCCGTGGTCGCATCTTACTGGGAGCTGTCTCTGCCAGGGGCATTAATATGCAAAGTATGATATGCTGTTGAGCTGCGATTTGTTGCACTCGATTGCACGAGCTTAAATTGACATGCAGCAAATATTGAAACGCCAGCCACGTGCACCGTGCACCGTGCCCCCCATGGTGTGGCACAAAAACGAGAAGCGGAATCGAGAAACAGAGCAAATATTTGCAGTTCATTAATGTTGTGGCAGCTACCAGTGTCATCGAAATTGGATTTGTCAAAACTAATCGCATTATGATTCCAGGATTGTAAAATAAACTTGAAACCCTTGAATTGTGTAATCAGAAGTTTTTATGTAAGGAGAGGAGATCTTTAATTTATATTCTAGTACTCTACGTACTGAACCATCACCGTTCCATTTTCTTAGAACGATTTGCCCTGACGAACATACTTTCACATTTTGAAACCATTTTTCACTTCAAGGTGCGTTTCGACAACTTTGTGAAACGTTTTTTCCTGTGGCGGAGCCCTCGCATTGCATTTCAATTAGAGGAGCACGTGTGTCACCCCTTTCTGGCCCGCATTCGAAATCGTTCCGGCCAAGAAGTCACCTGGCTGGCGAACGCGTGTCTGCCCAACTGAGGCAGTGGCAGCGGCGGCACACGACCTGCGGGCAGCGCAACAATTGCTACCTGTTGCCAGGACACGTGTGCACTAAGCCGCTGCGGGTTAAGGGTTAAAGGTTAAAGGGCGTTGCAAAAAAGGTAACGTGTTGATTTCCAACCCACCGGCTTCCGACTTAATCCGAGGTGCGAAAATGCAATGTACTGTAAAAATATGCTTGGTATTTGCAGAGATGCCTGGCCTGGGGCCTGGGATTTGCATAAAATGCGAAAAAAACGCTGCCATGAATAGCAGAGGCACGCATTTAATATGCTTTTCCAAGTTATTTCATATATTGAAATCAACTCCGGAGCATTTCAAATAACTCTTGCTGGAGGAAGCGTTGTGGAAGGAAGACGACTGCCATTCATCAGGTAGGACGCACAGGATGCGCTTTGTTTGGATCGAGTGCAAGTGCACACAATTGGCCAGGACTTTGCCGCTCTAAACTGGCCTAAGCCGGAGCTGAGCCCTAGGCACTAATGTGTTCCTCATGGCCTATTGAACAGGCCTGCTAATAGGATTGCAAGACCCCTGTTTTGAGCGCTGAGGTCCTATCCTCCTATCCTATTCTCAGGATCATGAATGGAGTAGAAGCAAGAGAAGGATCCGTACCAGGCAGGACCAGGAAGTTGTCTAATCTGGCAGTGCTCGCCTTACGCTTTTGTAGCTTACACTCGCATTTGCATTTGCATCTGAATGCAGTTTTAATTATACAATGCCTCCGGCAGGGTCCTGTATCTGCAAGTCCTGTAAGTCCCTGTTTGTATTCTGCTGCAAGTGCTGCGTCTGTGTGAGTCCTGGATGGCTGGGGGTGTGTATGCCCGTTCGTTATCCTTATGTTTTATGCATGTGGCATCTGCGCGTTAACCGTTGCCCGTTGCACGGTGCCGGTATGGCTGGTGCCATAGCTGTTACCGGTTCTAAGAGCCGACTCGACCGTTGTTATCCCGCTGACCTGCTTCCGTTTGTCCTTTGGCCCGATTGCCTTTGCAAATGCATGCAAATTTAAACAGTGATTTCTGGCCATTCAATTGACATACAATTTTCCCCTCACTGCCAGGGCCAGAAAAACAAAGGCCCAGTGATGAGCGATAATGGTCAAAGGTATCTAACTTTTTTTTATTAAAAGAACAGGTCCCTTTTGTATGTTATGCTATTTTCAATGCTTAACCTTTAACGTTTTTATTTTTTATGGCAATCAGGAAGTTCCTTTCCCATCACTGCCCTTGCATATTCATAGATCTTCGGGGGCGAGGGAGCTCGGCTATAACTCAAAGCGGAATTGAACGCGTTAATCAAACGCTAATGAAAGTAAATCCTCCTTCGAGCGCTCAATTTGTAATCCTGGGGGGAGGGCGGTCCGGAGCGAGGACCCGGGAGTGGAAAAATAGTATTATAAAAATACACAACGGTAAACTTCGCTAATTACGCCAGGAGGAGAACGCATTCGCTGTGGAGCAGCAAAGCGCAAAATAAATTGCACCAAGCACCCACCCACACACAGATATACAAGGATTTATCCATGTAAGTGTGTGTGTGGGTGGGCCAGGTGGGTGAGCGGGCTCACTATAACTCGATGGTGAGCGGGCACAAGGACATTTCTCACATGCGACACACGCAAGGACGTCAGCCCAGCAAGGCCACGCCGGGTGACGCGACTGCCACCCAGCAGCCTGCGTCCTCTTTTCGGAAAAACTCCACGATCCAGCCTCGGAGACTTGCCAAGGAATCAAAGTTGAAAAAGGATTTAAGCAAACAGTGGCTTCTAATTTCAAACGGGGGCGCTTTAACACGTGTATTTTAATGTGGTCGCTAAATGAAAGCCACAGCTTGAAATAGTCCTGGAATACTTAATGGAAACAGAACTGAAATTCTGGGAAGTAATTTACAGATTTCTTTTTCGCGGAGATTCTCTAATTTGAATTTCAATTGTAAATAAACAGGTTTTCTTGGAGTATCCTGTATAATTTTGCAGCCCAAACAGAGAAACCGAAATGATGGGAAGGGAAATAATGAGGCAAGTTTGGGTGGCAGGCAAGGTGAAGTGGTTGCCATTTGCTACTGCCTGATTAATGATAGTTCCAATGCATCGAATTTGCTGCATGACTGTGTGTCTTGGTGTGGGTGTTGAGTGTGGCAGTGTGGGTGTGCACTTAACCCACTGACAGCGGCAGAAGTAAAAACTTTTGCGCTTCGCTCCAATTGCTTTGGTAACTTTAAATGCGTTTCTTTTCGATATATACTCCTTAAATTCATAAATTACTGGTTGTTTAGGTTTTTAAAAGAAAGTTAAATATATTTATAAGTTATTTGTAATAAATTTAAGAACAAACTAGACTGTTTTCTTTAAGAGAATGAACTTGTTTAATTTCTTAACTCCTTTAAGTTTTTTTTTAATTTAATGTATAAATTCCTTTGAAAATCCTTAGAAGGATATTCAACATTCGAGTCTTAGCCCCTTTTTGCTTCCTGTTTTTATACGTTTCTCTTTTTATTTTGCAACCAGTATTGCTCTCTAAGTATTTTTCTTTGGCTGTTAATGCTGCGCAAGGATGTTGCAAGCTGTGTTGTTGCTGTTGCCACTGCCGATGGTCTGTATTCATTATTTATACGCAGGTCCTGGCAGTCAGAGGCTTTTTGCATTGTGTCTGAGCTAATAAAAACGCAGCAGCAGAACCAGCAGCACCAGTAGAAGCAGAAAAGTTGTATTTTCTTGTTGAATGGAATGCCTGCGGTTAGTTGCAGCGTCGACTCCAGTGCTTGGGAATAGCTCCTGGCTGCCGGGCTGCCGGGCTACTGGCCTTTGCCAAGTTCTACCCTCTATTTTGCTGTTCCGCCAGCAGAAAGTTTGTCCTCCGGTCACCAGTGCGTTCTGACCACGACCATCCATGGCCCCGTGTGTCTGCATCTTTGCAGCCAATGAATTGAATTGTTGCTTGTTTTTTGCCGGTTTGCCGTTTTGCCTCTTGCTTTTGTTTATGCAGGCAGAGCATAAATTTCGAAGGCTTTAGCTTGTGGAAAATTAATTTTTTTATCTCGGCCCTCCTGCCATTGCTGTATTTGCTTTTATTATGTTTTATGTTGTGCTGTGCGCAGCCAGAAATCGAAAGAGACAGCAACAAGAAACATAGAGAGAGACAGACACACCCAAGTTGACCGCAACTAAATTAAAGTTTTGTTTTGTTTTCTGTCTGCTGGCTTAAATAGCCGACAAAGTGCTTTCGTTGTCAGCTATATTGGCTAAAAGCGACTCGCAGAAAGGAGAGAATATAAAAACATTTTTGGAAAATCTTTGACTAAGTGGCTTCTCAATTTCACGAGAAAAACATAAAAATAGCCGCACTTTCCTGATTTTATTCGGATTCCCCATATCATTTCAATTTTTTTGTTTACAACACAAATGCGATGTAATTAAAAGGCAATTGTCCCTGAATTTCCCCCCTTTGTCAGGTTAATGAGCAATTATGAGACTTCAATAGGAACTGGCAAACAGAGGCTTCCGCAGAAGTGGCTGCAAACAAAGAAAATTCGCCAAAATGAACAGTTTAATTGGCTGCCCAGGACACGTGTCATCACACATCGAAAGGATTTATAATGAATTTTAAAGTAAAGACTAAATAAAAGATGAAAAACAACTGAAATATTACCCCTTATTAGGTCTGAATTCAGGGCTTAAAATAGTTCCTTTGCTTTAGTTTCGTTTAAAAATAGTTCCTATTGTACTTGCCACCGTTGTAAGCGCACACAGCACACTCTCGCACAGGATACTCGAGAGCGGCGACAATCGTAAAGGGCTTTTGTCATTGGGCCAGGTGCGACAGTCGCCGGCTAACAATTGCCAGTTAGTCAGGGCAGGAGCCTAATCGGAAATGGCGATTTCCTGGCCTCGCTTTTCGCCCCTCCGCACTTCCGTTTTGTGCCGCCATTAACTGGGCACATTAGAAGCATATGTGCAAGTTTCCTAATTAAAAATTTTTGGCTACTCATTTCCACGAATGAAGTGCTGAACCGTAACTGAATGGCAGCTCTAAATGGGATGTGCGAAGTCTTAAAGTCACGGTTTTTATGGGCTTTAAGGTAGGAACACTTAAAAATGGAGTACAGAAAAAAATAATTGCCTACTTTTAGGCAACATGTTTTTTCCGGGGTATCCCCAATAACTTAGGGAATATGAAATAGATTTAATAGATTATAGAATAATTTAATAGAAATGAAATAGATTTAATATTCAATAAAAAATTGTTTTTAAAGTTTAGATTTTGGCCAAGTTAAAAAATATTGAAAGCGCTGACCCACTTTTTTAATTTTTGGATGGAAAAATACTTATAGCTCGGCTAATACTTGGCAGAATACTTGGCTCAGAACTTTCAGGAGAATCCTTTTAAATCAAAACCTGGCAACAAAAATTTTGACCCATTTTTAGATATTTTTTTAAGGGGTACCATCATGATTTTGGCCAAAAATTGGGTCAAATTTTTAGTTTCCTATTTTTGCTCCATTCTGACGCAACTAAAATCAGATTAGTTCCCTGATTCGTAAATGGTATTCCGTTTTTCGATCGGTTACGAAATAGTTAAGATATTCACTAAAAAGTGTATAAAAAGTTCAGATTTTGGCCAAGTTAAAAAATATTGAAAACGCTGACCCACTTTTCCAATTTTTGGATGGAAAAATACTTATAGCTCGGCTAATACTTGGCAGATCCAGAAATGTCATACCTTCCCGATCTCAGAACTTTCAGGAGAATCCTTTTAAATCAAAACCTGGCAACAAAAATTTTGACCCATTTTTGGATATTTTTTTAAGGGGTACCATCATGATTTTGGCCAAAAATTGGGTCAAATTTTTAGTTTCCTATTTTTGCTCCATTCTGACGCAACTAAAATCAGATTAGTTCCCTGATTCGTAAATGGTATTCCGTTTTTCGATCGGTTACGAAATAGTTAAGATATTCACTAAAAAGTGTATAAAAAGTTCAGATTTTGGCCAAGTTAAAAAATATTGAAAACGCTGACCCACTTTTCCAATTTTTGGATGGAAAAATACTTATAGCTCGGCTAATACTTGGCAGATCCAGAAATGTCATACCTTCCCGATCTCAGAACTTTCAGGAGAATCCTTTTAAATCAAAACCTGGCAACAAAAATTTTGACCCATTTTTCGATATTTTTTTAAGGGGTACCATCATGATTTTGGCCAAAAATTGGGTCAAATTTTTGGTTTCCTATTTTTGCTCCATTTTGACGCAACTAAAATCAGATTAGTTCCCTGATTCGTAAATGGTATTCCGTTTTTCGATCGGTTACGAAATAGTTAAGATATTCACTAAAAAGTTCAGATTTTGGCCAAGTTAAAAAATATTGAAAACGCTGACCCACTTTTCCAATTTTTGGATGGAAAAATACTTATAGCTCGGCTAATACTTGGCAGATCCAGAAATGTCATACCTTCCCGATCTCAGAACTTTCAGGAGAATCCTTTTAAATCAAAAACCTGGCAACAAAAATTTTGACCCATTTTTCGATATTTTTTCATCATGATTTTGGCCAAAAATTGGGTCAAATTTTTAGTTTCCTATTTTTGCTCCATTTTGACGCAACTAAAATCAGATTAGTTCCCTGATTCGTAAATGGTATTCCGTTTTTCGATCGGTTACGAAATAGTTAAGATATTCACTAAAAAGTGTATAAAAAGTTCAGATTTTGGCCAAGTTAAAAAATATTGAAAACGCTGACCCACTTTTCCAATTTTTGGATGGAAAAATACTTATAGCTCGGCTAATACTTGGCAGATCCAGAAATGTCATACCTTCCCGATCTCAGAACTTTCAGGAGAATCCTTTTAAATCAAAACCTGGCAACAAAAATTTTGACCCATTTTTGGATATTTTTTTAAGGGGTACCATCATGATTTTGGCCAAAAATTGGGTCAAATTTTTAGTTTCCTATTTTTGCTCCATTCTGACGCAACTAAAATCAGATTAGTTCCCTGATTCGTAAATGGTATTCCGTTTTTCGATCGGTTACGAAATAGTTAAGATATTCACTAAAAAGTGTATAAAAAGTTCAGATTTTGGCCAAGTTAAAAAATATTGAAAACGCTGACCCACTTTTCCAATTTTTGGATGGAAAAATACTTATAGCTCGGCTAATACTTGGCAGATCCAGAAATGTCATACCTTCCCGATCTCAGAACTTTCAGGAGAATCCTTTTAAATCAAAAACCTGGCAACAAAAATTTTGACCCATTTTTCGATATTTTTTCAAGGGGTACATCATGATTTTGGCCAAAAATTGGGTCAAATTTTTAGTTTCCTATTTTTGCTCCATTCTGACGCAACTAAAATCAGATTAGTTCCCTGATTCGTAAATGGTATTCCGTTTTTCGATCGGTTACGAAATAGTTAAGATATTCACTAAAAAGTGTATAAAAAGTTCAGATTTTGGCCAAGTTAAAAAATATTGAAAACGCTGACCCACTTTTCCAATTTTTGGATGGAAAAATACTTATAGCTCGGCTAATACTTGGCAGATCCAGAAATGTCATACCTTCCCGATCTCAGAACTTTCAGGAGAATCCTTTTAAATCAAAAACCTGGCAACAAAAATTTTGACCCATTTTTCGATATTTTTTCAAGGGGTACCATCATGATTTTGGCCAAAAATTGGGCCAAATTTTTAGTTTCCTATTTTTGCTCCATGTTTAAGCAACTATAAGCAGATTAGTTCCCTGATTCGTAAATGGTATTCCGTTTTTCGATCGGTTACGAAATAGTTAAGATATTCACTAAAAAGTGTATAAAAAGTTTTGATTTTGGCCAAGTTAAAAAATATTGAAGAGTTTCTGCTCAGATTCCACAAAAATCAAGTTCAGTCAAGACATTCCACTAGTGTAACCATTAAAAACCGCCTTCATGCTATTACCATTTGAACAGCATTTAAATTAAATGCTTTTATATGCCATCAGGGACTCGGCAACTCCTCTCCACTCACACTTTTCGTGGGACGCTCTCATGCCAGACCTACCAGTTGCGTAGTTTCCTAGGTTTATGTTAAGTGTTTGCTCCGCCACGCCCCTCCTCACTCCGCCTCCCAAAGTCCTCGTCTCGATTTGGAATCGAGTGTGTAATTGGTTTTGTGGCAACCACCCGTCCAACCCCAACCCACTCAGACACTTTTGAAATTGCAGCAAGGAAGGACTTTGTTTCCTTAGTTTTCCATCACATACATTATGCATATGGGCAAGTGTTTGTTTATATGCGTGTCTGTGAGCTGGCAGACATGGAGAAACTTGAAAACATGTATAAGGCGCTCTAATTAATTGTTAATGAGCCATTTGGACGGATTATTGGGGTTGTAACGATTTGTAATGACACCTAAAACACATCTCGCACTTGCGAATTATTAAATGCCCCATCACATAATCCCATTTGAATTATTTAGGATGGCCTCGGATCATCTGTTCAGTGTTCAGTCGTTTGAATGTCATTAGCATGTATCTCGACAAATAGGGATTTTGAGTTCATTAATTTAATTACGAACTTAATTCTGTGAATTGGCAAATGGGTTTTCAATGCAAAATACAAACTAATATAGGTAATCATATATGTAGGATTTAAAGTTTCAAAATGTATCTTCTTTGTAGAGCGCTAATAGTCCTTTGTTGGTTCTGACAACTATTTAATAAATATTTTAAAATGTAAAACTTGCAAAATTTTTCCGAATATCGCGAAGAGTCTGCACTTTTTTAAGATTATCTCCTTCTTCTTTGGAACTTTTCTCTTTTTCATCTCATCTGACTGTCAACTCTTTCGCGGCAAATTAAATTAAATCATAATTTCAATTACAAGAAAATTGACCACAAAAGCGGCCAGCGGTCATTACTCTGCCTATCTGGCTCTTATTCTCCGCCCACGCCCCATGCCGCACAATTCATTAACACTTCAAAGTTTCTGCCCCAAAGAGGGAGTGGGAGTGGGGGTGGTACGATTGGATGAAGCGGGATAGCATGCAACAACACTCGAGGCGTTCGTTAATTTGTTAGACGAACAACAAGCTGCTGTCGCCTCTAAGGTTCTGTGGCTAGAAAAGCTCCTCACATTTCCTACACAGCCGCCCACCCCACAATCGCTGAGAAAAATCTCACAGCCTCCGGCCAAAGGCCAGCCAACAAATGGGCGGAAAAGAGCAAGAGCTACCGGGCGGAGAAAGAGAGGGGCGATGGATGCCGCACCGCAACCGGAAAGAACTATTGTTCCGGAAAAGTATGCCCGGCTAGTTACGAGAAGCGGAGCTGCAGAAAAAAAGCAAAAATGATTTCGCACAAACTTTTCTGTTTAGTCAATCATTTTAATTAAGTAATTTTTTTTTTTCGCCTACTTGTCGTAAAAGTTTTAATAGCAGGCTAGCGGGAGGGCTAGTGGGGGGCCTAGGAGGTGGGTTAGTACATACAAAACTGCATTTTGCGGTTAATTATAATGTTGGGCCCGATTACATTTGCCATGTTGTTGACTGGACGGGCGGCCCAGGACTCTGGACTCTGGACTCTGGACTTAGGAGCCAGGACTGGTGACTTTTCTCCAGACCAGTTAATTGCCGAGATTTGAAGTTAGTTAAATGTGGCACAAGTTGTTTGCAGCCGCCTTGTTTTGTTCCCCACTGGGGTTCAGGTCATAAAAAGGCAATAAAAAGTTGCTCGAAACTTTTATTAGCCGCTGATCAGGCTTCGCCGCCTCACAACTCCACGCAGAAAAAAAATAAGCTACTAATTGAATTTTAGGGAAAATGATTAGAAAACATATGTCTATCGATGGCTTATTTTTCATGTTAAAAGCTTTAACACCTCTTTTTTGAAAACTAATTTCTTAAAGGCGGAAAAAGGCTTTGCAATCACTCTGTAATCTTCTACTACCCACTGACTCTTTAATTGCAAGTTTGTTGTTCATTTTATCCGTCCGCGTAATTAATTAAGTTTAGTTCTGCATCATGGAAATTTAAGCAAAATCAATGAATCAGCTCGGGCGAAGCAAATTCCAGTTCTTCACTTCATTCCGATCCAGGACTATCTCCGCCACGCCCACCCAGCAACGCCTACTGCCCCAATTTTCTTTCGCCAAAGTTGAGAAACTTTCAACCCGGCAACGCATCGAAGTTTCAACTCCTCCCTCTGATTCGTGGTGGCAGGAGTGGATGGCTGCAGGTGGATGCGCCTTGCATTTCAAGTTCTAGCTGCTCCTTCTGCTTGCCCCCCCCCTGCCCCTCGCCACTTTGTAGCTCTTGTCCTGGAGCCATACGCTTGATTTCCTAACTAAGCACGCAAATGAAGCGTGTGCCCATCAAGGATGCGACTCTATCTCTCTGCGGTTGCACATCCCCCACATATACATATACATATATATGGGGAGGATTCTACATCCTCCTGCTAGGGGGTACCAGGGAACAGGAATCGTAATACGTGGAGAAAGCCACAGAGGAGGGCGAGGCAGGGAACAGGATCTGAGCCCGGGGGGCGAGCTTAAACCGTGCTTAATCGTAGAAATTATGCAATTGCCAGACTGCAGATACCTAAACCCCAAGCAACAGTGGGTCTAAGATTAGGAAATAGTATTTTTTGTTAAATTTTTAAAAACTAAGAAATAATAATAATGAAATAAATTTTAAACATATAGTTTTTAATTAAATATAATACCTACACGTACATACACAAGACCTCTCTCGATTCATCTCTCAGTATCTTCCAACCTGAAGCCCCACATCCATAACATTTCTGAATCAAATATAATATTCTCCGACTGCCTGCCAGCCCCATTAGACCAATGATAGCCCGTGCTCCGGCTCATGTGTCTTGGCCAAACACACCTGACAATTTGGCAGCGCCAACTGTCGCCAAAGTTTATTAGAAGCGAAGCTCTGACTCTCTGAGGGTGGAGACTCCGGGGCCTCCGGGTGCGGCTGGGGAGAACGTGTTGGAGCAATTAGCAGATCGCACATCTAGCGCTGCCGCCGCCACACCACCGACCGCCGACTGAGGTGGCCTATATATATAGGCCAGGCCACCACTCGCCAAAACTCAGTTGATGTGTGTGGAGGTTTTGTTTTGTCCCATCGACTGTCCAATTGGAAATCGCAGCTAGAGAAAGCCAAATGGCGGCCACCAAGTACGATAGCTTTGAAAAAATATGGTCGGGACCGAAGGACAAGGAGTACTACGGGCCGGACATGACCCTGGGGGAGGTGGCCCTGATAATCCTACGCCTTTACTCGGACAAAGTGATGCAGGTCTTCGATCCCACGGGTGAGCAGCTAACCGGAGGACAGCTTTTGGAGCAGAGTCGCCGGCTGGCCCATAGTTTTCAGAGGCTCAAGCTGCAGCGCGGCGATGTGGTTGGAATCTCGGCCAGGAATACAACATATCTCACCGAAGTGGTCATCGCAGCTCTGCTGAACGGCACTCCTATTAACCCTCTGCATCCGGAATTCGATTCGGGTAAGAAATCTAGTACTTGCTTCTAAGTCGCACAAGTACTGTTTCCTCTTGATTTTCCAGAAACCACGGCCTATATGTACGAGGTCACCAAGCCCAAGGTCATTTTCTGCGACCTGGACAACTATGAGACCTTGAAGGCGGTGAAAAGTAGTCTCAAATTCGAAACGGAACTCATCCTCCTAACCGGAACCATTCCTGGGGTGCGTAATGTTCAGGATCTTCTGGCAGACGATGGCACAGAGTACAACGAAAGAACACTGTAGGTACATCTTAATCCAGATGAAAGAAGACTCCCAATGTTGCCCCTTTTTGTTACAGCTTTGCCTGCCCGAACCTGAGCGGCGACGACACGGCCTTCATCATCACCTCCTCGGGCGTAACCGGTTTGCCCAAAGGGGTGACGCGTTCGCACCGCAGTCTCCTGAACAGTGCCAAGATGTGAGTAGATCGTGCCAGCCCTTAGAACTGACCCCTAACGGAGGTTGACCAGTCCCCAGCTCTTCACCTCGGAGACGGTACTCTTCTGCTTCAGCCCGCTCTACTGGATCAGCTGCATCTTCACGATGCTCGCTTCGCTGGTGAATGGATGTCGTCGGATCATAACCAACCGTCCCTACAGCGTGGAGTACTTCGCAGAGCTTGTGGAGCGACATCAGGTCAGTTTCGTACTCACGGTGCCCCACCAAATGGCCATGTTGGCCAAGAGTCCCCAGCGAATAGAGCTGGCAGCTAGGATGCAGTCCGTCAAGTCATTCGTGTGCAGTGGATCGAAGGTTCCCGTGAGTATTTGGCGGCAGTTGTACGAGCTTCTGGGAGCAGACAGGTTTGCGGTGCTGTATGGTCTGTCGGAGGTCGGCGGCATTTCCAAGAATGTGGGGGGGCCGCTGGGTTGCGAGGGAAAGCTTCTGCGAAACATTCAGGTGCGCCTCGTCGATGGGCAGGGGCATGCCTTGGGTCCCAACCAGACGGGGGAGATTCTGGTGAAATTGAACTTCCGATGGGGTGGCTACTATCACAATCCCCAGGATACTCAGACGATCGTCACTCCCGACGGAAAATGGCTGCTGACTGGAGATCACGGCTACTTCGACGACGATGGCTGCTTGCACTTCCAAACCCGGGACACGGACGTCTTCAAATACAACCACTTCCCCATCTACCCGAAGCAGATCGAGGACGTGATACTCCACCTGTCAGGTGTCCACGAAGTGGCGGTATTCGGGATACCGGACGAGGTCTCCACCAATCTCACCGCCTGCGCCGTAGTCCGCGAAGAAAACCAGTTGGGAGAGAAACTCACGGATAGGGACGTCAAGGCGATCGTTGAGCAGCATCTAAGCGAGGCGTTCCACATAAGAGGTGGTGTTTTCTTCGTAGACACTCTCCCGAAGACCCAAAACCAAAAGATCCAACGCAGGCGAATCTGGCCCGAACTAAGCGAGGCAACTACCCATTTGTGAGCAGTTTTTTAGGAAAAATAAAAGTCAGCTGCTGACGAGAGTCGCAGCCCAAAAGAAGTAAACAGTGTGAATCACTCGGAAAGGTGGCCAAGACATTGAAAAGTTTCCGTTTCTTCGGTGTCTGGTGGACGGCCGTTTTTCATTAGCGGGACTAGAAGCGGGACCGAGACGCGAATGAGTAAATCAGCATCTATTTTAGATGACACCGGCGACATCTTGGAGAGTCGCAACGTGTCCGACTAATTATCAGCTCCGCTTTGTTTCCTCATATCAATCCGCGATATAAAACCCAAACGAGACGCAGTAAAGCACTTAGTTGAGCTACAGTCTAGAGCCGGTGCGATGAGCTGTGAAGTGCACTACGATGCCGCCTCGCGGACCTGGTTTGGGCCGCGGGGCAAGGACTTTTACGGCCCGGAGATGACCCTGGGCGAGGTCATTATGCGTGTCCTGCAGATCAATGCCGACCAGGTGATGCAGCACTGTGATCCCACTGGCCAACAACTCACTGGCAGCCAGCTGGCCCAGCAAAGTGCCCGCATAGCACAGGCGTTTAAGCGACTTGGGCTACGACGTGGCGATGTGGTGGGGATCTCGGCCAACAACTCCACCTATCTGACCAGTGTGGTTATTGCGGCTTTGTTGCGGGGTATCCCCATCAACCCTCTGCATCCGGAGTTTACAGAAGGTAGGCTTTTCCTCGGAGGGGTATTCCAACCTCGATTAAATTATTTTATCCTTCTCCAGAGACTGTCAAGTATATGTACGACATTACCCAACCAAGAATTATCTTCTGCGATGTGGAAAACTACTCCGTCATCCATTCGGTAAATGAGAAACTGGCCTACCCCGCGAGACTTTACTTGGTCAATGGAAAAATCGAGGGGGTGCTCGATGTCAGTGAACTTCTCAACGAAGATGAGTCAATCACAGCAGCAGCGTGAGTTTAATGACGGCTCTCCCTAATTAATTTCCTTGGCATTTATTTCTCAATTATTATTAGCTATGTGCCCTGTCCAAAGTTGCACGGAGACCACACTGCCTTCATTGTTTGCTCCTCGGGAACTACGGGAATGCCAAAGGGAGTCACCCGCTCTCACAGAAGCTTGCTCTGCAATTGTAAAAAGTAAAAGATATATTTTCTTCAAAAGAAAAAGAAGGCCTCACAAACTAATTAAAACATTTCAGTCCAAACACCTACACCAGAGACAGCATACTGTTGTCGTTTAGTCCTCTCTACTGGATATCCGGAACCATTATCCTTCTGGCCTCTCTCCTCAACGGCTGTCGGCGCATCATCACCAACCGGCCATACAGTGTTCAGTATTTGCTGCAACTGGTGGTCAACCATAAGGTGACCTTCATATTCCTGGCCTCCCACCAAATAGCCCTGCTCTCCAAGTACGACACCGATCCGATGAAGCTCAAGGCTCAACTCCAATCCGTAAGGGTCCTAATTGGGGCAGGCTCCAAGGTTTGCAAGGCAGTCTCCCGAAGGATGTACGACCTGATTGGCAGCCAAAGGTTTATCGTGGGCTACGGCCTGTCCGAGATGGGGGGTCTGAGCAAGAACGTGGGTGGGCCCTTGGGCTGCGAGGGAAAGGTGATGCGCAACGTGGAGCTGCGGGTTTTAGACAAGCTGAAGATGCCACTGGGCATCAACGAGGTGGGTATTGTCTATGCCAGACTCCGGTACAAATGGGAAGGCTACTACCGAAATCCGGAAGCCACTCGAAAGGCTTTGAGCTCGGATGGCATGTGGTTTCGCACTGGAGACATTGGCTATCTGGACAGCGAGGGCCACTTGTACATTCAGACGCGGGACACCGACGTCTTTAAGTTCAACAATTTCCAAATCTACCCGGAGCAGATCGAGGAGTTTATCCTGCAGCTTCCGGGTGTCAGCGAGGCCTGTGTCTTTGGCGTACCCGACGACGTGTCCACCAATCTGACGGCCTGTGCCGTGGTCCGCAACAAGAGCCTGGAAGGGGAGCGCCTGCAGGCGGACCACATCCGGGACGTTGTGGAAAGGCATTTGAGCGGAGCCTACCACATCCGGGGAGGGATCTACTTTGTGGACAGCCTGCCCAAGACCTCCAACGACAAGCTCCAGAGACGCAAGGTCTGGGGCCTCATCCAGAAGCTGGAGCTGAAGGCTCATTGAAGATTGTTGTTTTGAAATCCTAGAATAAATCGTAGATACCATATCCTCCACTTTCGTGTTACCTCGACCCACTGTCCTTGCCCCAAGGCTGATGGCTAACTAATGCCAAAGACTCAATGAATTCTAATCGAGATTCAAATTGTAAAAGCCCTGCCCAAGAATTGGCGGGAAACAGGCCGACTTATGTGTCACCCGCTCTCGGGTCTCGAGCCTGGGACTCCGTCGACGCCAATGACAAGCAATTTGTTATTTGTGGCACCCCTGTGGCTCCGACTTCATTGCCAGAGGCAGTGAAAACATCGACTCGGACAGATATTCTACATAAAATGAATTGAAAAATTAAAATTGCAATATGCAATGGGTGTTGGGTGATAGCAGTTGGTCGGTGGGCGATGGGTGATTGGTAGAAACATACATATTTTATTGGTTTCTGTTTCTGTTTGGGGTTTTTAGGACTTTTAGGACCGAAGCCCGTCTGAACATTTTCGACATTTGACAAATGCCGAAATGAAATGCTCGACAAAACACGATTCAATTTGCTTTTTGCCAAACCCAAGCCCTTGGCTCAATATTGTAGTGTAATGGCATCAGTTAGCGAAACGAGTGAGGTTGTGTGGGGGCGGGTATGACAGGGAAATAAGCCATAGAGCCACATGGTCCTGCCGGATCTAGTCTGTTTTGGCCTGGTCCTGGTCCTGGTCCGGTTCCAGTCTCGTTCGCTATCTGTGGCCGTCTGCATTCTGCAACTAATGCGGATTATCCATGGGCTTTGCATACTGCACCCAAGGTGTAAATTTGTGTGCCAGGGATTTGCATGGCCAACGAATAACTGAATGAATCAAGGCAAACGTAAGTCGGTGAGTCGGTGAGTGAATGAGTGAATGAATGAGTAGGTGAATGGACCGTCTGAAGGCACCTACCACCACCAGACACCGACATGCTTAACAATTTCCGCTTAAGGGATAAGCCAATGGAGTTCAAATTGCGTATCCTTTTACACAGTTCACTTCCGTCTTTCGCAATCTCCAAGCTAGAAATAGAACTATTATTAAAGAATAAATCTCAATAGTCCTTAAATCTTTCCCTAGAACTCGTAGTAGATACACTCGTAGTGTTGTATGCAATTGTGACCTCAATTTATTAGAGTATTTATTTAGAACAAACACATGCTATAGTTTTGTCTCTTAAATGCCGTAGTTAAACATATTTTGTTATGCAATTGAATTTGACCAACAGGTAAACAACCAGGACACACATGTGCATAGCCATATTGTTCCTATTGTGTTTACATTTTTGCATTCACAAATACTTCTGGTAAATGGAATAAAAAACAGCATAAAAAAGGAGCACAATTTATGCTTTAAAGTTTCATCAAGGAAATGCACAGCATATGGAATCATGTAAACAAGAACAACAATGACTGTACCGAGGAAACTGCAACAATAACCAAACTCCCCCTCTCGAACCGGCCCAATTCCGAACACTATGTAGAAGTTTTCGGTGTTTCCATGTTTTCCTGTAATTAAACAAACATTTTCGAAGCCCGGGGTGGATCTGTGGCGGAAAAGTGATGGATAGCTCGCCAGAAAGAGACTGCAACATATCCCGCATATGTCGCGGCGCATGTCCTGGGCCGTTGAGCGTGTCCTGTGCCTCGATCGGTGGCTCGTACATCTGCCGCACGTTGATTTCGCCTCAGAGGGTTGAAATGTTTGCCGAAACTCAAGGTGGTGGCAACTATTAGAGGGTCCACAATCAAGCCGAAAGCCGTTACTTTTCGACATAATCAAAAATTCAAATAGAAGTACATTTGTTGGAGAGGAATTAAGATTGTTTTGTAATTGGCTTCTCTTGTTTTGTTTCAAACTTTAGGGGTAAATAGTTATCACAGATCATTCCTGCATTAAATAGAGAGTTCTAACCCCAACCCTTTATGGAAAGTCCTTCATCCAGACAGTTCCGGAGACACGTGTGACAGGAGAAACAAAAACCACAAGTGGATGCATTGTGTATGGTGTGTTGGGGCAATATTTAACGGAGGTGGTTTCCCTCCAGGGTCCAGCTCTGGGGCCACATTCAAATCAACTTCAGATTCATGCAACTTTTATGCCCATCTACGAAATCCCTCACACAACCACCTTTTGGGCCCACTGGGCGCAGGACACGTGCATCTGACTTGTGGTCAGAATCAGGTTAAGTCCCCGAAGCATGCACAGAAACAAATAAATTATACTCTTCTTTATATAAATTTAATGTTGAAGGGTTCTTCTAGTTGGAATTCCTCTTTGTGTAGGAAAAGGTGTGCGTGGTTAACATTACATTGGTCCTAGCAATGGTCAGGGACATCTCGTCCGTGTTTGTCGGTTAATAAAATGTATATTTTTGTTGCCTTGTGGCTGCCTAGCCCCCCACACCCCACACAGGGTGGAGACCACCCCCTTTGGCTTCTGTGCATACATTATTCGTCCTTTATTGAGCATTTTATGCGATTTCCCGGTGTCGACCTGCTGCGCCTGATGCTTTTATCTCCTCAATGCGCTCGAGCGTGCCCAGGCTGCCAATGAGGCATAAATTCTTGATTTCACGCACTTTTGATTGATGGCAAAGGATGTGCGAAAAATCGTCCACAACTGTGCCGGCGAAGGACGATGGGGGGCTGCCGGCTTGAAAATCTCTGAAAACGCCGAAAACACACAAATTCGCAATCGGATTTCGTGTAAAAGCTGCGGGCCACCAACAAGATAAACAGAAAACTTATCCTCTCGCACAATAGAACCCAAAAAGCAGGCATATCCTTTATGGGATGGTGTGACAAAAATAGGTCCGATAAGATTTTAAATGGAAAAAAGGTGCATTTCCAGCTCAGCGGGAAACGCAAAGAACTTAACAGGCCTTTCCATCCGGGATTTCAGAGTCTAAAAAAAAAAGTGGCTTAAGAATCGAAAGCTACCAATTGCCTGTAAGGATATGAATAAAATATAAAACAATTTATGTTTGTTTAGAAAAAATAAGAAAATAATTTTGGTGGTGAGACTTTCTTTTATAAATAACTGCAAGTCTTATATACAAATTATTTCTTTTATGACTTTTTTAAGGAAATTCCAAAGTCGTATTCCAACCCTGTTTCACATGCATATGTTAAAAAGTCCTTGAATTCAAAAGCTGATAGTTTCTTGTCGTTTATCCTTCAAAGGCCAAGACGAGGATCTGCAGATGTTCGGCTTTAATTTCTTTGGGACAGGAAGCCCACCACCGGAAAAGTTTCTTTGGCCAAGTGGGAGTAGAACCACAAAAGCAAAAGGCCTACACTGAAGAAAATCCATTTTTTAAGATTATAGTTAATTTTAAGATATTTAAGAACGATTTTATAAGTATAAGTATATTTAAGTACCTAGTTTTTAATTAATTTTTAACCAAATTATATAATAACATTTTTATTAATTTTGAAAAGTGTTTTTAGAGAAAAAAGGACGCGTGTCTTAACGCCTGCCGACCTTCTGTCCCGCCACGCTTCGCAGCACCTACGCAAGATAGGACAGAGTGCGGGGTAGGGGCCGGGATAAGGGTTGGGCGGTGGTAGGAGTCGGAACAAGGGTGGTAGGAAGAAGTCCTGGCACACGCCGGCGTCGCAGTTGAGCGCGTCTTGGTCAGGGCCCACTGAATAATAGTTCACTTTTCATCGCAGATAAGGAAATATATAAATAAGCATTCTGAAATGGCAGATCCCCTTTCCGTCCGCCTCCAGCCCCTTTCTCATTTGGCTAGGCTGTCTTCCAGTTTCTCTCCTTCATCTGGGTGGATTATAATTTCTGTAGACACGCAACTGAACGCCCACGGACGGCAACGTTTTGGCCAAAACACTGGCAGGGAATTCATCATTAAATTACGACTGCCAGGACAAAAAAAAAATACAGAAATAGGAGAAAGAAGCCACAGCAGTAGACGATGGAAAAATCATTTATCCTGCGCCCTGGACCAAGGCTGTTGAAAGGAGCGAAATTTTCATAGAATATTCCCGCCATGTTTGTCATGCAATGCGAGGGAAAAACAAACCACCGCCCCCGATTCCCAGATTCCCAGATTCCCCGATTCCCCCGATTCTCCGATTCCGGAACGGGGCTTAGTTCATTTACTGGCAGAAAAATAAGCTTGCCTTTGCTTTATTTAAGCAAATATTTGACTCTGCCCTGCGATGCAGTGGAGCAAACGTTGAAAGCTTAAAGCATAAATCAATATTTGTCACACCGAATGGGGAGCTCATCACATACAACGAGTTTTTTAATCGCATACAGGAATGTTTGGGGATGGAAAGGCGATGCCAGGTTCTGGGCCGATAAGATATAGGCCAGGTGGAGTCGGAGTTGGGCAAACAATCGGGCTCGGCTCCGATAAGGAGTGTGAGCTCTCCAACTCGACCTCCAGCTCCACAAAAAATGTATAATATTTATTGCCTGGAAATCAGATGTGCTTGCTTCTCTTTTGTATTTAATTTTATGATTCTTTTACTTTTTATGAAGCTGTCTGAAAATCTGAAAAAAAACAGTAGCAATAGTCGATATCAAAAGCGATTTAAATATTAAACAAATACAAACTATATTAAATGAACTAAAAAATGAAACCAAGCCATTAATAGAAATAATCGAAGCCTCTGATCGCCACCTTGTTAAGCCATCATCTCCGAAATATGGCCAGGAAACTAAACTCCCAAGTCAGTTAGCTACTGGTTAGCTACTGTTGCCCTTAAGTAGCTTTGGCAGTATCTAAATTACATGGCCCACTGGCTGGTACTGGCTGGCCAGATCCTGGCTTATATCCGATTCTGGCCATCTGGGCCGGGTCTGGTCTGGTCTGGTCGGATTTGGCCTGTGCTCGGAGCTACATTCAATTAATTTTACACGATGTAGCGAAAATCCAGCCCAGAAGCATAACGGAGCTGGAGGGCTGGGCGGCTGGGGGGACTGCAACAAAACTAACGATAATTTTGCAACGGAAAGTGGAAAGTGGCGGCGGGAACGGAGTGCTGGGGAAAGTTTAAAGCAAAAACTACGTTGTAATAACATTTTAACGATATTAGCACGAAAAATGTGGCCCGGCACACAAAAGCGGAAAGTGGAAAGCTTAACGATGCTAAACGAGTGCAGTCTGTGCGTGCGCGTGTGTGTGTGTGTCTGCTCTGGAGGAAGGAGCAAAGGATGTGACACACACACTCGCACTCACACACACATACGATGGTGCTTCGCTTTTGCGGCTGCCAAAGAAATCTGCAGCGCAAATTGTTCAAATATTTTGGCTTTGCCACGCACACAAATACATGTAGCCCCATTTCTTTCCACAGCTTCTGATGCTGTCTCTCTCCTTGGCTGGTGGACCGAACAACAAAGAGGTGGGTGGTTGGGTGGTTTGGGGACCAGGCCGCCCTGGTAAGGAACATTGTTCAAATGCAGCGGGTTGTTACATAATCCTCTCTGCCCCTAAAAACATATGTTATGGCACCCGTTCTCCCCCATCCCCGCGCTTTGGCAGCCGCATAATGGCAAACTGAAAAGAGTTTTTCTTTCGGTGGCCTTCTTAAAGCACCAACTCGCGAGCTGCCTTTGCTTTATATGCCGCAGCATAAATCCCCACTACACTTGAAGAAATAAGGCCTAAAAGGAGAATCCTACATACTATATTATTACATAATTTTAAGCTTTTAAGATCTGTTTCTTGAAGTGTACTTTTGACACTCCACCCTGTCCAACATCTCTGTTTCGCTATCATGCCCCCGTCCCCGCTCTCACCGATTCTTTTCAAGTGCGTGCGCCCAAGTTTATGCAATGTTTTTTCGCTTGTTTTGCGGCATTGTCAACAGTTTTATTTCGTTACCCCCCGCGCACATCCTTCCTCTTTTCGCGCTTTTTCCTTCGGCTTGTTAATATAAAGCAGGCGCCATCGCCCCAGCCATCGTCGCATTGTTGTTTTCCCAGATAGGCCAGCGTCCGCACTTATAAATTGTGTGATTCCTCCCCAGCGCCAGTTTAAACAACAATGTGCGTCAAGTGGAGCATGTGCTTGTGAGCATGTAAGTGGCTCCGCGGACCTGTGTGTGTGTGTAGGAGGCGTTAAAACAAAAGTCAACAAAAGCCCCTTCGCCAGTGACTCCGTGTGTGAGTAAGCTGCTAAAATAGTAAATTACGAGGATGCACACACAAAGGCAACAGCACCACCACCAACAAAATTTTCTGCATCCTTCTCAGGCTGAGACAAACAAACGCGTTGCATACTTATGTGGGCGCCAAGAGCCTGTGAACTTTGCCTTCAGCATCGGCAATGACTTAATAAGCAGTCCGCTCGAGAGATGGGCAGGAAGCTTACAAGGATATCCCCGGCAATCTAACTGTCTCCAACTGGATTTTGGATTGTGTTTCTGGTCAAGGTTGTAGAAGGATGGGTTTACTAGACTAGCAAGTTGGATAAAGTCCTTAAATCCTTTAACAGGAAGTCTCTAATCATATAAGACTGTGATTAGAGTAACTTCAATCAAAGAAAAGCTAAGAAATTAGTTAATGCATCTGACAAGTTTGGTTTACAAAGCTTGTTTTTACTTTATATAATATATGAACTCTTTGAAAAAGCTGTGGGGGCGGTTCCCGCATTACAAGTACAACACTGCAGCTGCTGCAACAAAGTCAATGCACTTTGCAACTGATAAGAACCGCATCTAAAAGTTTAGAATTTCTGCTGGCGTTCCGCCGCTACGACCAAGTAACCCAAGGTAAACAAGCGGGTTGCCAGCAGCGACTTGTTGCTATCTTCTATCTACTCTTGGAGCTTCAGTCTTCTGGGCTGTGTCTTGTGTCGCTTTTTGTTGCCGTTGCGATTTCGCCGGGTGTCGTTAAATTATTTTCTTTACTGCTGCGGCGAGCTCTTTATATTACTTTCTGATGACACAGACCCAGGCCCGAGCCCCAGTCCGATAAGGAAAGCAGCTCAGCACTGGAGCTGTGAAGCACTAGGAAACGCTGAGACAGCGCGAGGTGCAACCGGAGGCGCCTTTGAAGGAGTCGAATTTCCGCTTCGATCCGAATTCAATATCCCTCCTATTGCTGATATTTACTTATTCCGCTAAATAGGCACTTTTGTAGGTGAATCTGCGAGTGACAGATTCGGAAAGTTAATCACAGGCCGATCTCCTCTGACACACTGCCTCCGAAGAGTTCGCGGATGAGTCACAAAGCCCAGAGACCCGAGAGCCCAGAGACTTTTAATTATTTATTTTCGAAAATATCTCTTTGAAGTCATGCTGCAAATATGCCGCTGGAAACAGCATAAAACTTGGCTCACCGATAAAGATAAAGCTTTATTTATCCAGTAATTGGATATATGTATATAATATAGTTGAGAAAGCTCTTCTATCTTTTGTGGAGCGATAGAAGTATATTATCTACTATCGTGACTACGTCCGGGTGGTGGTTGGGTATTTCTAAGATAAGGCTAATAATACTATTAGTATTTGTGTCGAAAGACCCATTACTCATCAATAGCATTGGAAATAACCTAGGCCAACCCCCATTTGTCAAAATAAGTCCAATGTTCTCTGGCTACTGGCCTATTTAGAGCAGTATCGTAATCTCCGCATTGTACCACTTTGATAACAAAATAATGCCTGGGTAAGGTTACGAACCGACTTCTGGCATAAGTTGTGTCTATAAATATAGCCAACAAATGCATTTGGCCATAAATTTCGGCAACGCAGCATATCGAAAACGCTCAGTACCCCCCCTCCCGTACGATAATGCTTGACTTAATTACACATGAGGGTAAGGACGTCCGTGGGGGCGAGAGGGATGGCCTGACTGGGCGACAGAGACAGATGCAGGGGGTGCAGACAGCTGGCAGACGGACCCGACTCGCAGTGGCATGGCACAAATGCACTTAAGTTTTCTTCTCGCCGGGCTCCGCTCTGCTTTTTCGGGGAGGAAGTCGTGGCATAAGGCACACATCACTGCCACCGAAAGGAGAGTGGCTGACACAGCGAGGGGGTTGCAATGGGAACGGTAACTTAGGATAAGGTAAGGATCCGCTAAGGGTTATCCTCTATCTACATAGATATTATGCTCCTAAAAATAGCTCCAATAAGAAACCCAACTACGAGGCAGCTGCCTTGGTGATACGCTCAAATCGCAGCAGTTGCAACCCTTAGCGAGGGCTCACTGTGCCGCAATTGCAGGACTAGCTCGCGCCAAGCCCCGACAGCTGCCTAGGTTCCGGGTCTGAGACTCAGTCTTGGATTCAGAATCAGAATACGTCTACGGCTCAGTCAATGCTCATTCAGCTCTGGGGATAATTGCTGCCAAACGAAGTGACATTTCTCCCCGAGAATCCTTTGTGCCGCTGGCTGGGATTTTGTGCCCATTATTCTCCGTCATCTGCAATGGCAGTTGTAGTTGCAACTGCTCGTGCCGTGCAAATTCAGGCAACTCGACATACAGGCAGGCAGGCAGGACGGATGGAATTTATGTTTGTCGAGGAAGTAAGACTATTTTTGAGGCAGCTGAGTTGTGAGCTGTGTGCCCTCTGTCTTGTGCATTTCGTTAACGTGACAAAAATACATTGATTATATTTTTTAGCTGCACTCGACTCGGGGATCTCCGTATTCCATGCTCTGTGTTATGGGTTTTTGGGTCTTAGTCCCTGGGATGGGGGAGGCGCACGTCCGCACACTTGGCACATTTGTCAGAGCAGCACTGCCGTGTAAACATCTTACACGTAGGACTCGGATCCTTGTGCATCCCGTTTAAAATACGGCAGACGGCAGGCAGAGTCCTCGTGTCGCTGGAGGTCTTTGAACTGACAAATTACATTGACGGCGAACGGAGGAAATTCCATTCGTGTGCACTCTGAACCTCCATTACTGGAGCTCCACACTGAGAAGCCTGGAGGTCAATGTTACCCATGCCCGGTCATAAAAAGTAAAACTTTCCCGTCAATAGATAAATAAAGTAAACAATTCGTTACAAGTTCTGGAGATGGGGGGGTCCCTTCAAGAAGTGTGATTCAATAGATGTCTCGAAAGTTGTTTCGATAATATTATTTGTGGGTTTTCAGTGTACTGTTTTAAGTAGTTGTTTTCGATTTTAATTTGCTTACTCTGCTTTCTATGCATGTCAGTGTGTACCTTCGCCCCCTGAACATTCCGAGTGCTTTAACTACTTTCGCAAATTGGAATTTGCTTCAAATTGGCAACAGTGTGGGCTGCTCTTAATATTGCCTTTTGCCATAGATGGTCGATCTAATGGCGCTTCAATAGCGTTTGCAACAATTGTTCAATTGCCTAATTGCTGACGATGGCTGTTCATTTTGGGGCCATATTTCCTCTCTATCTCGACCCTGATCGATCCACAAACGAGTCGCTTTAAGTTACAATATTCACTGGCCCTTTCAACTATAAACGTTTCCCGCAATCTTATCAGGTATCACCGCCCAAAAGTGGACAAACTTGCGCAAGTTGCAATCGGGTTTCGATACGGAAATTCTTAATTTCCAAGGGGGTTGACAAATATCTGAAATAACTGCCGGCAAACTGTGCAAAATTAAAATTTGCATTAAATCACAGCAACAATAACAAGAGGCCCTAATCCCTAATCAAGTAACAATATCTCAGGCAGCTGCGCATGCGCAGAAAGAGCACAAATCTGAGGAAAGGGAGATCTCACCTTTTGGAAACGCTACCGAACAGCTGGGCCCTATTTTGAACTGATTGTGAGGGTTCTACAGAGAGAGAGAGATAGATAAGAAACGATATAGCAGCACAACATACTATACTATAAACCACCACCAACTACTACAACAACTACCAGAAGTGACAAAGCGAACAATGCTCTGCATTATGCGAAGCGTGTGTACTTTATGATTAAACAAATATGTAGGAGAGAAATGCCGAGGGAGACCCGGCCAGAGAGAGCAGCTGCTGATAATGCTCTTCTACAGAGGTGTTACCTGGTATAGCCAGAAAAAGGCTAAATCTTCTGATAAGGTAGACGTTTCTCAAAGAAAACTGGTGGTTTTAAATGGTATGGCTCCAAGAAAATCTATAAATTTGTTAGATATATTCTGATATCCTTCAGATATTTTATTTTTACTTAAATATTAAATAACTTAATATTAGGATATACATTCTTTAAAGGTTTATCTAACCAAACCTCAGGGATTACTTCAACCAGAGACTCTTTAAACTTGAACATCCACAAGGTAACTAGTCAGAAAGGTACCTAGCGGGAAAACGTCCAAGCCAACAGCACTAAGCCGGTCTAGCCAGGTAATACTTCTCTCCGCCACCACCACCATGCCTCACCCGAGGAGTCGAGGCCCAGTCGAGAGACTCATTCGACTTCCAGCGCTGACAGAACGCAGACGCAACCGCTGCGATCACCGTGGATTATACTCGTTTCGCCTCGTTTCGTTCGGTTTCGCGTGTTTAGTGAGTAGCTCTTTGTGTTAACTGTTGTATAGTGTTGAACTATTTGAGCTTCTGATTGTGGGTGCACCACCACCCACTGCCCACTACCCCACCCCTCCAAAGTCAAGTGTGTGGTGACCAAAAATAATCAAATGACACGTGCTTGAAATACTAAGTTTTGTATCTCAAAGTGACAAAAAGCAAAAAGGCAGCAGCAGAACCGAAGCGACAATAAAAAAAGCTATCTTGGGATTACCTCGGCATTGTTTATCGGCCATCGAGACAAGAAAACGGTAAGTTTTAGGCGCTATAAACTGAATATGGAATGGCAGCCAAACAGATAACTGTTTATTGCCCCCTTTGACCCCAATAAGCTTATCAATAAACACAAATATTTAATATGATTCGTCCATCCATACGCCCCTTGTAATTACACCCATTTATGAAGCTCATAACCCCAGCTATGCGGCTTTATGATTTTATTTTGTTTTTTTCGAACGGAATTCCGAAGGACTTTCCAAAGCTGGGCTTTTATGACTCAGGAGCGTCCCAGCGTCGTCAGGCCACATAATGATTTCTTCTCTTTGTGTTCGTTTCCCCGGAATGTTCTTTATAACGTAGATCCCCCTATGAGTCATGAATGAGCTTTGTGGGGTGTGCGAGCTCGGTGTCCACCTATTGGATAACTGCGAGATATAATTTGGGGGGAGGTACGGTCCAAGGGGCAGAGGTGAGTGATCAACTTGATGGCTGGGGGGCTTAGTCACCGCGTCTGGATAATATTAATTGGGTTGCATAAGGAAAAGGTCTGGCATGGGTTGACAGATGTGGGTATCCGAAATGGAAAAAAAGTCAATTCCCACCTCAACACTTTCCTAATTTCTGTTTACTGAAATATAATGATAATAATCATGGGGGAGAACCACATAATTGCACTGATCTAATTCCATTTGGAGAGCATTTGCGGTTCTGCGGATAAGATGGATCCATTAGAGTGCTAAACACCGGCCATTACACCGGCCATCAGGAGAGGTGTTATTAAGAGCCCGCTCCCCGGACTCGGCGCCTCCATCCAAGAAACCAGTCCGAAGTCAGTCACCTGCGGCGGCCACCGCTCTCCATTCGGATCGGATCGATATCAATGACAATTGGTGTCGATGGCAGAGCAGCGGAACAGTGGATTCTCGACTGACAGTACCCTGGAGCCGAGCCTGGGAGGGGCGGCTACCGTTAGATGGCAAATGCCAGAGCCATGGCGATTGTCTAATTGAATGGGATTAGTGTTTAATTTGGCTTAGTTTATTGATTTTCGCGCGAAATACTAATGTGATGGGAAATGTCAACCCACTCGCCCCCTGAATGATGATTTTTTTATGGATGTGGCATTTGCAACAATGGCTGGGATTCTATTTGGGAGCCATTTGTAAACTGTTTATGGTTAGTGAGACTTGAATAATTGGACCTTTTTAATGCAATTGCCTAGCGATTTTTTACATAATTAAATGATTGTTTAAAAACTGATTTATTATTTAATTGCTTGCCACTCGAATGACAACAATTAATTATGCAATAACAAAAAGATGGCGAATAAATAAATAATAATTTCATTATATCAATGCAACAGCTGCCAGCAGAATGCAGAACGCAGCAGGAGAGTAGAGCTCTCCTACAGCAATTAAAATTTATTACGCTTATGTTGCATTTATTCCATTTTAATTTGTCGCTTAAATGTCAAAACTATTAAAATGATTATGGCCCGCGGCGGATTAATCAATGAAAGCTCTGGCTTGCTGTTTCCAATACTTTTTGATCTGGTCTGGCATGGGGTCTTTTGGGGGTCTGGGGGCTCCATCACACACGGTTAATTAAGCCGGCTGGCTGACAAATGGGTTGCGAAGGGAAATCTATAGTACTTTGGGCCCTCCCCACCCTCCACCATTTTTTTTTCGTAACTTTCCCCGTTTTTGGCCTCGTGATCAATACGTTTCAATGCACTTTCCACTGCCCCCGACCCAAAACCCAAGTTCAGTTAACACTTGAGCCCCACTCGAATGGCATATTAACTTAATTATGATGATTAACATTTTCTGTGTAATTTTTGCAGCTCTCAATGCAGTTTTACGATGCAATTTTCAATATATTTTTACAGCAGTGGCTTTACAAAAAATAAATGTAAAACCCAGAACTTAAATTTTCTCTTTATTTTTGATTTATTATGAAATTCTATCGATAGCGCAGCATTATCTTTTCGGGTGTTGTGGGGTCTTTAAGCGATATGGAAAAGAGTACCGTTAATTGTTATTGAATCTATTTTTTTTTGTTGTGGGCTTTGTACTGCATACATTATGTTTTTTTATTTCCAAATTAATTGGCGGATTGTTTCCAGAACGAATTGGAAATTCTTGTTAGGACCAAACTCGTTTGCTGACAACTCTATTTTGGCATTTGCATATGAATTTCGACTGCCTTTTGTGCTTAATTAACCATCCAGCTAGTACAACGAACTCTCCCATTCGGTTGCTAGTCACTTAAATTATACATTAATTTTTACACTATTAAACACACCCAATTAGGTGCAATTTGTGGCTGTTTTCGTTGTTACTGCTCTTGGGCATTTGTAATGAGCCGTACTCGTTGTCTTCTCATCTCAGCTATGTATTTCCCTCCTCGGAACCGGATTGTTAGCTAAACATTTTTTACATTTCGCTTTGCCTACTAATGAGCGACGTCTATTAAAATTACTCACGGCTGGCCATAAATATCGATTAAGGGGCGGTTTTTCAATCAATTTAAACAGGCCGCAATGGCTATGGCAATGGCTATGGGCGGGGAGGTGGTAATGAGACAGCCACCCGCAGGAGACGTCGCAGGGTCAAGGACGGGGACACGAATTTTTCCTTGGCTGGCTTCGGTTACTAATCCAATTAGAATTAGGCCGCCGGCCAGGGAAGTCGTCTTTGTATGTAGGTGTTCCTAATTAGATTTCTTCTGGCCAGTCGGTTTCCTGTGGGAGAAATTAAATTAATATTGTCGCCAACAAACGCGGGCATTTTTCTTTCTAAACAGGGAGACGAAACATAATTTATTTGAAGCTAAGCTGTAAAGCTATATTTTTGATATTTTGTCGTCCTATCTTTCAAAATTTTAACTTTTGTAAAAATTGTACAATTTTTAAAATCGAAAATGTAAAATAGTTTTTACATCGATCAAATGTCATGTAAAGTCTACACATGTAGACTATTACCAGATGGCGCCACTAAATCGAAAGCGTTAGCCCGTCGTATGAAAGCTATCTGGCAACCCTAGCCGAGCAAGCTGTTTTTAAGAGATCGGAAAACGGTGACTCACGTTTCCTTTTATAGATTTTGCTTAAAAAACACTAATGATTACTAAGATAAAAGGAATTTACAAGTTTTTGAAGATTAATTGAAAAATAGACAAGCTGCGCGTACGGCAAACAGTCACACTGCGCAAACGACTTCGATAAACGATAGCCGCATTGCAATCGAAAACTGTCGGATAAAGAGCAGCAACAACAATTAAGTGAACAGCTGCGTTTTCTCCTCTGCCAAATTGTTTTCCGTCGGAAAAACCAAGGGGGCTGTGAAAAAGGAGGATTTGTTCGCCAGGCGCGTCTAGATCGTGACTAGATCGGAAGCCAAGTGTTTTCCCGTGAGTGGGGTGGCGATCAAGGCCGAAATGCGGCCAATTTAAGGTGAAATTAGCCGATTGCCGCACGACGACGTCACCGCCAGTCACAAGTACAATTAAGAGGAGCACTCACTCACACACACACACGACAAACGCCCAGGTGTGCACAGACCCCATTGAGATTGTTGTAAATTATGAAAGCGATTTATCAACTGGAACTGGAAATCCAACAACAAGCAGCAACAAGCTAGGAAGGAAGAGGAAGGAAACCAACGAAAACAACAAAAGCACTGGGGAGCACCCTCTTGATCGGCGGATACACAAAAGAGAGAGCGGCAGCGGCCCTGAGAGAGGCGACCGCGAGGGCAAATAACTATTTATTTTCGCTGGATATCTTCTCTCTTTCGGCGAGTGACCTTTGGCGGTGGCAGTAGCATTAGCCAGGTTTTCCCTCGAGCATTTCTGTGTAAGTACGCTAATTAATTCGCAAATAAAAAAAGCAAAACGCTTTAATTGCAAGCTCCATAATACATGCTCCAAGTGATGCTCCAAGGCAAAGAAGCAGCAGCCAGTTAACAGCTCTTCCAAGGTTAACAGCCACATAACAGCGAATGTTAAAGCCATTAACTGGGGAGTCATTGGAAGATAGTTTCCATAGCATATCAAAGATAGTAGAGACGCCCCCGCGGATAGCCTGATATAATTTTCATTCATCGAATAAACGTGTGAAAAACTTTCCGTTGTTTTGTTTTTTTCCCCCGACAATATCATGCGTGCGACAAATATTAAAAAAGACTCGAGACTCGAGGAGAGAATGATATATAGGATATAGCTTCCTCTCTGTATCCATCCGCCAAGCGACAATCTACGAAAATAAACACACACGAGCCATCTGAATGGCCAGTCCGCCCCCAGCCCCGCCCCCATAGCGCCTATGCTTTGGTTTCGGTTTCCATTTTTCCCCAAAAAGCACACACCCCCCAGCTCGTCCACAAAAATAATGACTTTCCTATAATAATTTTGTGGATTTTTGGCCTTAATTGTTTGCGTTTTCAGCAAACGATTGGCCAGTACACTGGAAAAAAATGGATTTATTTATAAAAAAGAATTGTGGGATTATAAACAAGTGGTTTTTCCATCTATTGAGTCAATAAATGGCGTGTTTAGAACCCTATTTGTCTGGCAGGCGATTAAGGAAATATCCGTTTTATTGGCCAGTTTTTGTTTCAATTAAAAATCATGAAGCCGATTATCAAACAATAATATGAATCGGTCCGGTGTACGTTTGCTGAGGCAGTCGGACGTGTCTGCCGGTTATTTAGGATTCCCATATGCAAACAATCGAATTTTACGGTCTGACTCTCTAGTTACCTGGTCGTTTTTGAATTTTAAATCATTTCGAGTGATTTCCTCATGCACTCGCAGTTTGGGAGTCACTTTGGCCCGAATACCATGGCCGATAAAGGCTAATTGCCGCCTGAGCCATTGTTGTTGCTTATGTGGCTGCTCTCTAAAAAGTAAACAGAAGATAAGCCACATATAGTTGTGGATAACAGCTGCTGGGACGTCTCGGGTTGCTGAGGAGCTATTGTTGGAACTGGGGCTGGGTACGCAAAAATCATGTATACGAACGTGACAGCTGCGGCCTTAGTGGCTTAATCACTTGCGAGTGGCTTACTCATCCCACATTCATGCAATCACTCCAACACCCACATCCACACCCATTTTGAGCTGCAATTGATGCGTTCTTGCTTTTACACAGTTTTAGAGGAACTGCAATAAGTTGCTTTCTCCTCCGCAGGGAGCAGAAATCGCCGAAAGATGGACACCGTTGTCGAGCTCGAGCTGGAGCCCGTTGGCAAGCAGGATGTGCCAAAGGACATACCCGAGGAGGCATCCGAATCTCTGCCGGAGAAGCCGATGCAGTTGGAGAGAAAAAGCCTGCTGACGCCGGTGAAAACAGTCACCGAGGCGCCCACCACGACCTTTACCCTAAGAACCCCTTCGGGAAACTCTATTCAGGACCTGGAGAGCACGCCCCTCACTCCCAAGACACCGGTTCCGTTGAGCCTACAGCCCGGCACATCCAGACAGCTTTTCAAAGAAGCCGCCTTGGCGCACGGCGGTCGAGAGAGCACGGCGCTGCTCCAGCAGGAGCTGAACTTCATAGCCGCCAGCCAGACCCCTGCCTCGAAGCTGAGAAGCGCCAGCTCCACCCTGGACGCGAGTGTTTCCCGGAATCCCTCCACAACTGGCGGCAAGCATGAGAAGAAGCTCGGACATCGACGCGTGGCCGAGGGTGGCGAGGTGACCTACAAGAAGATCCAGTCCAAGCAGATCATGGGGTCCATTCAGCTGGGCATTCAGCACACGGTAGGCAGTCTGGCCAGCAAGCCGAAGCGGGATCTGTTGATGAACGACTTCTGGGAGATGGAGACGATAGCCTTTCCGCCAGATGGTTCGTCGATAACGCCGGCGCACCACTACAGCGACTTCCGCTTCAAGGTCTACGCCCCCATTGCCTTCCGCTACTTCCGCGACCTGTTTGGAATCGCGCCCGACGACTTCCTCATGTCGATGTGCGCTTCTCCGCTGCGGGAGCTCTCGAATCCGGGAGCCTCCGGGTCCATTTTCTACCTGACCGATGACGACGAGTTCATCATCAAAACTGTGCAGAAGAAGGAGTGCCAATTCCTGCAGAAACTTCTGCCGGGCTACTACATGAATCTTTCGCAGAACCCACGTACCTTGCTGCCCAAATTCTTTGGGCTTTACTGTTTCCATTACAACTCGAAGAACGTGCGCCTGGTGGCGATGAACAACCTGTTGCCCTCCGACATCAAGATGCACGCCAAGTACGACCTGAAGGGTTCCACTTTCGGGCGAAGGGCCTCCAAGGCCGAGCGCCAGAAGGCGAGTCCGACGTATAAGGACCTCGATTTCGCCGAGCACTACAAGGATGGCATCTTCCTGGAACCCGACAAGTACGATGCTTTGATGCGCACCATCCAGCGGGACTGCATGGTGCTGGAAAGCTTCCAGATAATGGACTACTCGCTTCTGTTGGGCATCCACAACCTCGACCTGGCCGCCAAGGAGAAGCGGGAGGAACGAATAATGAGCGCGCGGGCCAAGTTTCAGCGCAAAGAGAGCGCCGCGCAGGGTCCTCCATCTCTGAACCACGACGACGATGCCCCAGAGGCAGACCAGAATCAGCTACATGCCGTGGCCTCCTACGCCTCCATTCCAGGAACTTCGGGAGCAGCTGGCGGAACCGGCTTGAGCCGCTCGCGCAGCATTAACCGACAGCGGTTGGTGGCCCATTCGACGGCCCTGGAGTCCATCACGGCCGACATGGACGTGCCGCTCGAGGAGGACGAGGATGTGCCGGCCGGTGGCATCCGAGCCCGGTGCTTGAACAACCAACGATTGATTCTGTACATTGGCATCATAGACATCTTACAGTCGTACCGCCTGGAAAAGAAACTGGAGCACACATTCAAGAGCATCCTGTACAAGGGGGACACCGTCTCCGTCTGCCGGCCCTCGTTCTACGCGAAGCGCTTCCAGGAATCCATGGCGAATGTGTTCAAGAAGGCGCCCACATTTACTCTGAAACATTCCCCTTCAAAGCGTAAGACCTCGACGACCATGCTGCGGTCACCAGCCCCGCTCTTCACGCCGCAGAGTACGCCGATGGGCCTGCGGCAACCGGTCCTCGCCATGCCCTCCGGGATGTCAACGCCGCCGCCTCCCTTCGAGGACATCTCCGAGGAGGACATAACCGCGACTCTAACCACGACGTTGCCGGGCAATGGCGAAACAAAAAACCAAAGTGCGGCAGTACGCGCAGGTGGAAGCCCCGGCACTGGTGGCAGTGGGGAGCCCAGCAGCAACTACCACACCCAGAACTCCTACGATAGCTCCGGGCCGACCGGAAGTGCTCGAACGAGCGACTACAGTGACGACGACTCCACGGGCACCGGCGTGAGTGGATCGCGGTCGCCGCTGCATCGCGCCCGTCTTGGTCGGACAAGTGTCCAGATCACGAGGGTGGGCTACGTGGAGGACGAGCATGAGCCTTTGGCGGGTCAAGTGGGTGCCGAAAAGACGCACGCCGATGTCAACGGCATGGCCAAGATGGTGACGAGCACAAAGACGGCCATCATCGAGGCCCAAAAGTACACATCGACGCTGGTTGTCAACGATTTGCCGCACTGAACTCGGCTCTGACCCGATCGGGGGGTGGAGGCCAGAGGACTTCAGTGGCAAGGGTGGCGGGGGGACACATCTGTGGTTGTATGTGTGTCTGTGTCTGCAAGGTGTAAGCGCCACTCCGAACAAAAATACTGTATTTTGGCAGCAGCGCTACGCTCGTTTATCTTGATTAAACCCAAAAACCAAAAACGAATACGTATTCGATATTAAAATTTATGTGGCGCCTGTGCTAATTGACTGCCACCCACACGCCCACTGCAGACGGGGGTCCTTCTGCCCATTAAAATTCATAATTTCATTTCTTTATACCATTTTGTATTCTGTGTTTTCCCAATGTGTGGCCTTTACTGAAGATGGTTTTTATTTTTTTGGAAATTTTTGTGCACGAACCCTGAAATACTTAAACGAAATTGAACTAGGAAAATGATGAACCAATATATATGTGTATGTTGCTGTATTATAAAGTGCGTTTAAATATTCTAAGATGCTCATCATGTATATAACGAGAATAAACATACGTATATAAATATTTTACTCCAACGACTTTTCCGTTTTCTCTTGTTTTTCTGTGGAGTTGTGTGCCTGACTGCGGTTGACCATAAATCACTTAATGATTTTCAATATTGGTTTTAAGTACCGTTAATTTTAATCGCCTTGCAGGATTGTTAAGCCCCATTCAGCTAGCCGAGATCCAGGCAGCGTCAATTGTCCAATATTTACAGTGGCAGCGAGAAGGATTTTCCGCCAGGACTGGAATTTAAATTGGAGTTGGGACGGCAGAGCTCTCCATTAATTAGTCCATGGCCAATGGATGTTGCTTTTAATTTGTATATCCTGTAATTCGATATTTCGCATGTAGTTAAAGCCGACTTTTATGGGGTCTGGGCAAAGATGGAGGGATGCCTTTATTAAAAATATTTTCCAAGAGATAACTTCCATATAGTTTTTTCCAAATATGCCGATATGGATGGACATAATATGACTGATACTGACGTTAGACATTTAATTTTAAACAACAACAAAATATATATAAATATTTGTTTCTTTTTTATTTGTGACTTTTGTACTAATTGAATATAATTTTAATGAATTGCTTAATGAATTCAATAAATAAATGTTTACGATGAAAAAATGCAAAGGGGCGAGCGAAATTAAAATAGTTGCACGCTTATTTAATACATTTTGTTTACTTGAAACAAGCACTTTGTCAATATTTATTTGGCGAAGGAAAAAAAGAGCACTCGACATCAGTTGACCGATGGCACGGGGGCTCCACACCGGACAGGTGAGAGGTCAGGGTTCAGTGGGCATGTACATACATCTGAAAAATAAACTTCCCCACTCATGCATAACACAAACAGTGGCACACTCTCCATATTTTTGAGCCCTATTACATGCCCCGTACCTCGGATATATTATGTAATTATGGCCAAAAACAAAGTTTAATAAATATGTAAACTGGAAAGTGCAAAAAGCATTCAAAATTAAACAAAATAAAACACGAGTTCGGTTTGCGATGTCGCACGAAAATTGTTTTGCAGCATAATTAGTTTATTCCATTTGCATAATAGAGACTACTGGATACTGGATGCTTTTTGGCCACCACCATCCCATCCCATCCTCCCCGCAGAATATCATTTGCATTTCCAGAAGCTGCGTGCCAGGTGGTCAACGATGGCCCCTTCTTTGTCTCTGGCCCCATAACTCCACAGATTTTGTCTGTAAAATCTGCATAAATGCCCACAATTTGGGGCATTCACATCAATTATTTAGAAATTATTGCACAGTAATGTATGCAGCGGGGTGGCCAGTGGCGAGTGCCAGGCACCAGGAACCAGGCCATATGCCAAATTTCGTTTTGATGGCCCGAGACTTGGACTCCAAGTTCTCCACTCCTCCGCTGGCTCCTTAAACTGGACAAAACAAAATTTTCAACAGAAATTAAAGTTCAACAAGGTCAGGTCTGAATGGCAGGTGGGAGTGGGTGGGAGTGGAGCGGGTGGAAAAATGTAACATTTCATTGATTAAAATAATGATTTGTATCGCTGGGCGGAAATTTAATTTTTTTGCAACGGATATTAAGCCAATGTTCAGGCATGTGTGGGTGCGCTGTACTGTAGTCTGCCTCTACCCTGTGCTCCCCATCTGCCTTTCCGCTGCTCCGGTTCAGGAGGAATGACCTTTGGGGTGGCTCGATGGACTGGCCGGGTATTGGCAATGAATTCTGACCAGCCAAGCGGCAATTGCATTAAATTTTATGAATTTAAGCCAGTTAAACGAATGACTCCAATTTATATTTTATTCAAATGACTCTACTGATTCCTCTCCCTCTCTTCCTTTGCAGGCATGTCCTTTCAACGGAGCTACAGCAAGGTCTGGTGGGGATCGGAGCAGTCCTCCCTCACCAGCGGAGGCCTCTACTCGAGCTTCAGCAGCAGTGGCTTCGCCTACAACCAACAACGCCAGCCTTCCTCCCTCGGCCCGCTCGGCAATCTGTCGTGCATCCAGGAGGTCGAGGATGAGCAGAACAGTTCCAAGCTGTCCTGGCACAAGCACGACAGTCCTGGCAGTCTCAGAAGCCAGGACTCTGGCTTCTCCGACAATGAGGAATCACATCAGCTGCAGCATCAGCAGCCATCGCCCCAGTCACCGCAGTCGCTCAAGCAGCAAACCCCAACTGCCACGCCCACTTCCGTCAAATCAGTGGCCACCCCGCCCACTGTGGTGCGTCGGGTGGGCAACTCCTCCTTCTACTCTCCGCTGATTAGCGTCTCCCGTCGCATTTCCTTCACCAGCGGTCAGCTGACTCCGAAATCAAAGTCCGTGGAGGAGGATGCGGAGGACGCCGAGGTGGTGGCCAGCCGCAGTCGCCTGTTTGAGCAGTTGGACAGCATGAAGCTGGACGATGAGGCACCGGAGGAGAGGAGCCAGTTGGACGCCACCCCACCGAAGCCGGCTTTGAGGCGTCGCCGACGCCTGATGCGGAAATCCAAGCCGGACCCGGAGGAGGCTTCCGCCAGCGAGGAGGAGGGGGTGATAGCCCCACCGCCAGCCTACAACAACGAAACGGTGTACCTGGGAGAGGCGCCACCGCCGTACAATAACGAGACCGTGACCTTCGGAGCCGCAGATCAGGATGAAACCCTCCAGATGGCCCCCTCGCCACTGAGGCTCAGCTCCTTAAGATTTACGGCGAGTACCAGCACACCCAAGAACCGGTCGAGGGTCGCTAAGAAGCCAAAGAAACACCCGGAACCAGTGGCCAGCTGGATGATGGAGCAGCGATGGGCTGGCGAGCCGGAAGTGATGTGCACCCTGCAGCACAAGTCCATTGCCCAGGAGGCGTACAAAAACTACACCATAACCACCAGTGCGGTCTGCAAGTTGGTCAGGCAACTGCAGCAGCAGGCGCTCGCCCTGCAGGCCCACTTCGAGCGCAGTGAGCGGATCCTGAGCGGAATGCAGGCCAGTTCGCTCCCGGAAGCCCTGTCTGGAGCCACCCAGTTACTGTCCCACTTGGACGACTTCACCTGCACGCTGGAACGGCGGGGAATATTCTTCAACGATGCCCGAATCGAGCGTCGGCGCTACGAGCAGCACTTGGAGCAGATCAGGACCGTGAGCAAGGACACCAGGTACTCCCTGGAGCGCCAGCACTACATCAATCTGGAGTCTCTTCTGGATGATGTCCAGCTGCTGAAGAGGCACACCCTGATCACCCTGCGCCTGATTTTCGAGCGCTTGGTGCGGGTCCTGGTGGTCAGCATCGAGCAGAGCCGCTGCGATCTCCTGCTGCGCGCCAACATCAACATGGTGGCCACCTTGATGAACATAGAGTACGATGGCTTCGCCTCCCTGTCGGATGCCTTCATTCAGAACGAGGCAGTCCGCACTCTTCTGGTGGTGGTTTTGGACCACAAGCAGAGCTCCGTGCGGGCTCTGGCTCTTCGGGCCCTGGCTACGTTGTGTGGAGCTCCGCAGGCGATCAACCAGCTGGGAAGCTGTGGGGGCATCGAGATTGTGAGGGACATCCTGCAGGTGGAGTCTGCCGAAGAGAGGGGTGCCATCGAGCGAAGGGAGGCTGTCTCGCTGCTAGCCCAGATCACGGCCGCTTGGCACGGACCCGATCACCGGGTGCCTGGCCTGAAGGACTGCGCCGAGAGCCTGGTCACTGGACTAACTGCTCTGCTGCAGCCGGAATGCTGTGCCCAGACGCTACTCCTCTGCGCCGCCGCCCTAAACAACCTGAGCCGGATGGAGGTCACCTCGCACTACTCCATCATGTCCAACGAGGCCATCTTCCGGCTGATAGACACCCTGGAGCACCAGGACTGCGGCAACAGCGTATTTCTCTATGTAAGTACCCAAGGGTTAGGTGTGGGAAGAGTGGCATGTTTGAAGATAATAGATTCCTGCTATCCACCTTCAATTTTGAAAAAAAACCAAAGTAATTGTAACCAATAAGGTTTAGTCTGACCTTGAATGGATTCCGGCATGGATCAATATTCGGGGTTTTTTTTTGCCAATTTTATTGAAAGCTTTCCGGGTGCTGGCTCGTAAAATTTATTTGTGCATTTGCAAACCAATTTTTTCACAATCTTGGCCACAATTTTTCATTGGGCCAGCGGCACATGCAGACATACATATATGTAGAATCGTGAATCCTGAGTTGCTTATTTTTTGCTCATCAACATCTCCCCCTCTGTTTTATTTCGTTTCGTACAGGAGCAAATCGTTGGGATGCTGCACAACATGTCGCTGAACAAGAAGTGCCACAGCCACTTGGCCAACGGCATCATCATAAATTTCATCACGTCCGTGTACCAAACGGAATTTTACAAGACCTACGGATCACGTGCGGAGAGCGATGCCCAGCGCCGCAGCATCAAGACCATCCTGCACACGCTGACGCGCCTGGCCAGCGATTCCCCGACCCTCGGAGCGGAGCTCCTGGAGCAGTGGCATCTGCCGGACCTGCTGCGTCAATCTCTGGCCCTCAAGCCGACCGCCTCAGGTCAGTCGCTGGACCACTCCGGCTACAGCGGGGATATTTCGCAGCTGGCGCGACAACTCCTGGGTGCCCATCAGCAGGAGCAGCTGCTGCTGACCACTGTAGGACCGGCGGCCAGTGGCGCCTTCTCCAGCGGACACCAGACGCCCGAGGCCCAGACCAACTCCAAAACGAAGGCCAAGACGTCCTCCGCAGCGTTGCTCAAATTCAATTTAACACGTCAGGAGAGTTTCGTCTAGTTTGCACCACCTGAGAGGGTGGGTGGGCGAGTGGCGGGAAGAGGATGTGGTGGAGCCTAGAACTGAGCACGTCCTTTGGCCGGACACAAGCCGGAAGCTCAGACGTGCGTCAAGTGTTATTACTTTGTCTAGGAGGATGCGTGACCCGTTTGGAAGCGCTTTCGCTCTCGCACTCGATGCCGGCCCCGTTTTATCCTTGTCTGGTGGATGTAAACGAAGTAATTTTTATATTTCCACCCAGGCAAACAAGACAGGACCAAGGACCAGGGACCAAGGAGTCCAAGGCCAAACGGAATAAATAGAAATACAATTTTTGCTTAGTTATTTTTTCAATTCCCTTCCCTATATATTTTTTTTGTTTTTGTTTTCTGATTGTTTGTGTTGCCGAGGCAACTTTGGTATTCTTGTATGCTTATGACAAAAATGCTCTTAAAGTCCTTTCCATCTCGGTATTCGGATTCAGATTCGTTTTATATTTTTATTCAATGCAAATGCAACTTTGACATTGTGCATTCTCATTGTAAATATTTTCCCATTCCTGACCCCCAATCCCAATGCAACGAAACCCATACGGCTGGCAACTTAAAACCAAAAACTTTTGAAAATTCCTTAGATGTCGTAGGAGAAGTTATTTGTGCCAAATAAAATGAGAAAGGATATGCAAACAATTTGTTTGTTCTGTACTTAAAGCAATTGTATTGCTAATGTTTGTAATGTATTATATCTATCATATATGTCTATATCTACGCTTACCACTACTGTGTGTAGTTACCATTAAGTTCATTCTAAGATTATTAATTCAAATTATGCTTTGATCGAAATTAAGTCCTTAAAATAAATCATTGATGTGTGGAAGAAAAAAAGTGAAATTTCATTGGGAGTAATGTGATGTCAAAGGGAATCCACGTGAGATATTTCAGAAATGCTTCATTTTGTGATTAAAGACATTAGTTTTAGAAGAAAGGCTGAAAGCTGAAGGTAATTATTACTTGCTGCCATGTCTGCCTCAGATTTAAAGCTTGTAGAGCAGACTATTATGCAAAACTTTCGTTTAAAATAAAAAGGAATTACTTGTTACTCCAGCTTAGTTTCTGTACAAGCTTGTCCTGTTATCCTTTCACCTGACACAGTTTTTCAGCCATTTTTCTGTCGGCAGTCTCCCATCGACTGTGACCACACAAAAGTAAATACCGCATCCGATCATCTTGGCATGCAAATCCACAGATACCCCCACAGCATCCGACACTCCAGCAGTTTATCTAACATTGGGAATCAGAGCTTAGCACTCGGCAAGTGTTGTGTGTGTCTTGAGTGACAGGAACAAAGGAGGAAGGATGCTCTACTTAAGCCAACCACCAGTCTTAGTTAGCTTAAAGAAAGAACTTAGTTCTTTTATGGACCTGCCATGGAAAACTTATTAATTGATAAATTGCTATTGACACATGGTCTACCGAAAACATATTTCTGTCTATTTTTGTGGATCAAACTTTAAGTTTTCAAGTCGGATAGCCCATATAAATGCTAAGCTGTAGCCAGACTGACAGACCAAGGAAACCTCCTTGTTTTTTCATAAAGCTTTTCCCTCCAACCTCCACTCTCAACTCGATATCCGAATCGGGCATAAACAAGTTCTTTAGAGTAGATTGAAGTTTTATAATGTTGGCATATTTTGCATGGCTGAGCCCGGAATGAGGCAAGATGCTGTATCCCAGATGCTGGATGCCATGCCATCCGAGTGGGAGTGTGTGAGTTCCCATTGAAATATGCCACCCCGACGAGCCGGAAGGTGGAATCTTGACTCGGCGTGTGTGTTTGAGGCATGCGGAATGGCCGACTCGGATCCAAAGTGTTGCGGCATTTGATGCCTTCACATGCATGTGCCTCGGTGTATTAAGGCATGTATGAGTGAAGTTTGTGGACTCGAAGTCAGAGATGAACAAGGCAATAAAATGAACTGAAGCTATAAGTTTCTCGAAAATATTCAAGTCAGAAATTTTATTATTTAGAAACTCTATAGTATTTTTAATTTGGAACTATAAGTCATGCTCTGTCACGTGACCATCTCTGGTGTTCGGGGGGCCATTGGCAGACCGTCGGGAACGACCCATTGACCTCGGCTCCAGTCTAACGCCCGTTTATCGTGGCTGGCTTATCTATGGATCTTTTGTAGGTAAGTGGTGGAGGCGCCCAGAACCGTTTTGGGGGCATGGGATGCCACTGTCGCCCGGGCGTTGCTTTCATGATTTTTATAGCATTTGTTGCTGGTGCAGGAAGTGCCTTTAGTGATTTCCGCATGCGGCCAACTCGGTCCTGTTTACACAGCGAGCATATTGCGGTTGACACATTTTGTCCGTTTATGTTTTTGAAATGTGTTCCGCTTTTCCGTCCCTTCTTTTCTTTCCAAGCCACTCTTTTTCCCACTGACTTTAAAGTACCAACTCGGCAGCCAGGCAGGAATAAAAGTGCTTCAGACAAAACGCCATGAAAAATGCATGCCCCAAGGAAAGGCATGTGTGGAAAGAAGGGGCGGGCGGAGAGTTGGGTAAGTGAGGCGTAAACAAACGATTTCTGGAATAACTATGGGCAAAATAGTTTGCGGCCAGAGACCCCACGGAGGGAGGACCACTTCTTGTGTCATAATTAGGGCCTTGGCACGTGCTCTGAACGGCAACGCAGCGATAACGGTGGCCCAAAACTTTTCGCACTACTATCAACAGCTAAAAGCGTTAAAAGTTGCAACTTGGACGAAAGTTGCACCTCCGGAGCGCCGCCAGTGCAACAATGATGGCACAACACTGGCAGGAGTAGGACTACCAGGACCAGCTCCACTAACAGCAATCAACAAAAGTGAAGTTACCCTGACAGCAATTTTGTTTTATTTTTGTATCCTTTTTGAAGCTTTTATTTATTTTATTTTTCTCATAAAAAAAAGCCACATGAAAACCATTAATAAGGATTCTGTGTTTACCAATTAGTTACAAATTATTTATTGGTTTTATGAATTATTAAAAGCTCTTTAGATGAATAGGTAATGCGGCTTATTGTGTTTAGCGGTCTATTTTTTCAGTCTAAATGCAAATTATATAATTAGCTGGAAAATAGTTTTTTTCTTTCTGGCCGACAGAGATGGTTAAGTGTTTCCGTTTATTGGCAGAACGATGAGTCAGCTGGCGGCTATTAGAGTCGAGGAGGTGCATGCCCTATCTGGGAGATAATATGGCCTGGCCTGGGATAAGTTTTTATGGGCCTTGACTGGCTGGATGCAGCATAGGCACTTACTGCTCGTCCTGTGAAAGCCAAGGACATGCAGGATGTGAGAAGTGCACTTAAATGCAACTCCTGCTATGTTTTTCTTACACACTCTCACTCCTCTTTTTTGTATTTTTTGAACTGCCAGCTTATCAGACTTTTGCCGCAGGCTTACACAAACACACTCACACTATCTTACTTATAGACCCACACATATAGACTCTGAAGGACTGAAAGATTTACTCGAGCTTCAGGGACTTCAGTGCAATTAGGATAAAGCGCGAAGTGCTGGGCTTTGGGCTCTCGGCTCTGGGCCATGGCTCCATTTTGATGCGGCCATAAACGAGTTGTCATTATTAATGCCAATGCCAGTGCCACACCCCCTCCAACGCATCCCGCCCACTCGAACCGACCCGACCCACCCAATAAACCAAAGCATTATTAACTGCCCGCCGAAAGTGGAGAATGGATTGCGTATACGCAACGTGTCCCACGAGTGGCAACTTTTGCCGCAGGCTGATGGGCCAAATCCTCTGGCATTATCATGCGATTATTAGCCAATATTTTATTTCGCACCATTTCTTACACGCACACATAAGCATACGCATTACTTTGGCTCCGCTCTTGGCAGAGTCATAAATTTTTATTTGTTGCAGCAAAGGGTTGTAAAGCGTCGCCATTATGTTTGCTATTTCATCCTTTTTTTCGTCCTGGCCCGCCCTGGATTTTTTTTGGTTTTATTTGCCATCGTACAGACGTGCACAAGATGCGTCAAAAAAATTGGAGGATATACTGGTATAGGGTGCGGGCGATATACCGAGGACCTCGGCCCGTGGGCTGGGCGTGGCAGCTGAATTTATGGCCGCAAATTGATTGTAAGTGCATAACGAAAACTGGAGAATTTCCGACTGTTTCTGTTTGATTCCTGTTCGAGTGGAATGCGAATATTTCGACGGCATTGTTTTTGGCCGAAAGACAACAAGTTAGCAGGAGGCAGGAGGCTGGGGCCGACTATAGGCTGAGCACCCTTGGCATGGCCACAGAAACAATCAAAACTGTTGACCGCAATTCGGAGCAATTGGTTTTGCCATTCGTTTTGTCAGTTTTTAGCATTGCGGTTAAGCGATTCAGGACGAATCAGAACGATTCCTGAATCCTGCAGTGTTACACTCTAGACTCTAGAGTTATGTTGTGTGTTTGCCACAGTTGTGTCAAGATATGAAACGAGACAGGCAAACAGCTTCATTGTTGCTCAGCTTTCTGTTTATTGTATTCTTTTTCTCCACTTGCCTCGTTTTGTTTTCACTTTTTGTTGTCCTGTTGTATCTGGAGCTGAAAATGCATATTGAAAATTGTGCAAACAAGACTGCCAGAATGCAGTCAATTTTCCGTTGTGTTGTGTTTTCTTCGGCTTGCTTGTCATTGGCAACTGTGTCTCTCGCCCTTTGTTTTGCCACATCTGGTTGCAGTAGCAACATTGCCAACCAAAGTCCTTACCCCCACTACCTCCCTCGCTGCAGTGTCCTGTTTCAAAAATTGACACATTGAGCGATGAGGTTTGGTTAATGTGGCCAACATCGGGACGAACTGGGGATGGGCTTGTAAATAATTGCAAATACTAACAGGTCCTTGGCATGAAAGGCAAGCTTCTAATTTGGGTTGACATTTAAGGGGTACAGTTTCTTTTTATAGAACTTTGATGCAGAATGATGGAGAATCGATCTAGAAATCGTTTAAGGTACGCCGCTTGAGAATCGGATCAGGATTGGGGAAGATATAGCCATCACAGCGCCCCATGTAGGGGAAAACCACATTTTCAAGGGATCCCATCACAATAATGGACAAAAAATTTAAAAAATATTTTGTCTCGGGATTTTGAAGCAAAATGGTTGAGAATCGATCTAGAAATCGTTTAAAGTACTCCGCTTGAGAATCGGATCAAAATTGGGGAAGAAATAGCCATCACAGTGGCCCATATAGGGCAAAACCACATTTTCAAGGGATCCCATCACAAAAATGGACAAAAAATTTAAAAAATATTTTGTCTCGGGATTTTGATGCAAAATGGTGGAGAATCGATCTAGAAATCGTTTAAAGTACTCCGCTTGAGAATCGGATCAAAATTGGGGAAGAAATAGCCATCACAGTGGCCCATATAGGGCAAAACCACATTTTCAAGGGATCCCATCACAAAAATGGACAAAAAATTTAAAAAATATTTTGTCTCGGGATTTTGATGCAGAATGGTGGAGAATCGATCTAGAAATCGTTTAAGGTATTCCGCTTGAGAATCGGATCAAAATTGGGGAAGAAATAGCCATCACAGTGGCCCATATAGGGGAAAACCACATTTTCAAGGGATCCCATCACAATAATGGACAAAAAATTTAAAAAATATTTTGTCTCGGGATTTTGAAGCAAAATGGTTGAGAATCGATCTAGAAATCGTTTAAAGTACTCCGCTTGAGAATCGGATCAAAATTGGGGAAGAAATAGCCATCACAGTGGCCCATATAGGGCAAAACCACATTTTCAAGGGATCCCATCACAAAAATGGACAAAAAATTTAAAAAATATTTTGTCTCGGGATTTTGATGTAAAATGGTGGAGAATCGATCTAGAAATCGTTTTAGGTATTCCGCTTGAGAATCGGATCAAAATTGGGGAAGAAATAGCCATCACAGTGGCCCATATAGGGGAAAACCACATTTTCAAGGGACCCCATCGCAAAAATGGACAAAAAATTTGAAAAATATTTTGTCTCGGGATTTTGATGCAAAATGGTGGAGAATTGATCTAGAAATCGTTTAAGGTACTCCACTTGAGAATCGGATCAGGATTGGGGAAGATATAGCCATCACAGTGGCCCATATAGGGGAAAACCACATTTTTAAGGGACCCCATCGCAAAAATGGACAAAAAATTTGAAAAATATTTTGTCTCGGGATTTTGATGCAGAATGGTGGAGAATCGATCTAGAAATCGTTTAAGGTACTCCGCTTGAGAATCGGATCAGGATTGGGGAAGATATAGCCATCACAGTGGCCCATATAGGGGAAAACCATATTTTCAAGAGATCCCATCGCAAAAATGGACAAAAAATTTGAAAAATATTTTGTCGCGGGATTTTGATGCAAAATGGTGGAGAATTGATCTAGAAATCGTTTAAGGTACTCCGCTTGAGAATCGGATCAGGATTGGGGAAGATATAGCCATCACAGTGGCCCATATAGGGGAAAACCACATTTTCAAGGGATCCCATCACGAAAATGGACAAAAAATTTAAGAAATATTTTGTCTCGGGATTTTGATGCAAAATGGTGGAGAATCGATCTAGAAATCGTTTAAGGTACTCCGCTTGAGAATTGGATCAGGATTGGGGAAGATATAGCCATCACAGCGCCCCATGTAGGGGAAAACCACATTTTCAAGGGATCCCATCACAAGAATGGACAAAAAATTTAAAAAATATTTTGTCTCGGGATTTTGAAGCAAAATGGTGGAGAATCGATCTAGAAATCGTTTAAAGTACTCCGCTTGAGAATCGGATCAAAATTGGGGAAGAAATAGCCATCACAGTGGCCCATATAGGGCAAAACCACATTTTCAAGGGATCCCATCACAAAAATGGACAAAAAATTTAAAAAATATTTTGTCTCGGGATTTTGATGCAGAATGGTGGAGAATCGATCTAGAAATCGTTTAAGGTACTCCGCTTGAGAATCGGATCAGGATTGGGGAAGACATAGCCATCACAGTGGCCCATAAAGGGGAAAACCACATTTTCAAGGGATCCCATCACGAAAATGGACAAAAAATTTAAAAAATATTTTGTCTCGGGATTTTGATGCAAAATGGTGGAGAATCGATCTAGAAATCGTTTTAGGTATTCCGCTTGAGAATCGGATCAAAATTGGGGAAGAAATAGCCATCACAGTGGCCCATATAGGGGAAAACCACATTTTCAAGGGATCCCATCACAAAAATGGACAAAAAATTTAAAAAATATTTTGTCTCGGGATTTTGATGCAGAATGGTGGAGAATCGATCTAGAAATCGTTTAAGGTACTCCGCTTGAGAATCGGATCAGGATTGGGGAAGACATAGCCATCACAGTGGCCCATATAGGGGAAACCCACATTTTCAAGGGATCCCATCACAAAAATGGACAAAAAATTAAAAAAATATTTTGTCTCGGGATTTTTATGCAGAATGGTGGAGAATCGATCTAGAAATCGTTTAAGGTACTCCGCTTGAGAATCGGATCAGGATTGGGGAAGACATTGCCATCACAGTGGCCCATATAGGGGAAAACCACATTTTCAAGGGATCCCATCACAAAAATGGACAAAAAATTAAAAAAATATTTTGTCTCGGGATTTTTATGCAGAATGGTGGAGAATCGATCTAGAAATCGTTTAAGGTACTCCGCTTGAGAATCGGATCAGAATTGGGGAAGATATAGCCATCACAGTGGCCCATATAGGGGAAAACCACATTTTCAAGGGATCCCATCACAAAAATGGACAAAAAATTTAAGAAATATTTTGTCTCGGGATTTTGATGCAGAATGGTGGAGAATTAATCTAGAAATCGTTTAAGGTACTCCGCTTGAGAATCGGGTCAGGATTGGGGAAGATATAGCCATCACAGTGGCCCATATAGGGGAAAAAAACATCATCAGCGTTTTGATGATAATTTATATAGAAATCATTTAAAAACAAAAGATAAACCCATTAAACAAACCCAAAAATAAAATGGGACTTAAATTATTTATATATAATCACAAAATTAAAAATTTGTTTTTTTTTTTGCAAAAAAACGCATTGCTTATACCCTCTATGGCTGTTTTTAATGTCCATTAGATTGTATTCTATCTCAATTAGCGCAAATATTTTGTGGTTGCCATGACCGTAGACATTGCCGCTGCCACTGCCATTGCCATTTGTAGGATGATGGTGGGGGTAAAGTCGTTAGCCCGGGGGCAAAGTGGCATTCAGGAAGCTGTTGCCCGGCTGACGATGCATTTGCATTGCTGCAAAGTAAATTTGACGCTATGACCCCTCGCTTCTGGTTTCTTATTTGCTTGGCAAATGCTTTTTCTTTCGTTTGCCCACACACCAGGACAGGAAAAAATAAAATAGCCAGCTGCGAATCCTTTTTGTGCAATTCCTATCACAAACATTTGAAGAGGCTTTTAGCAGAGCACGGGCAAAAATCAATTGCAAACGCATTAAAAATTGTGCAAAATTAATGACATCATTAGCAGTTTTCGTCACGCTGCCAAGCGGGTGGTGGGAATGGGGCAGTGGGCGATGGGCGGAGGAGGAGATAAAGTTGAAGGCCACTGGAGTTTGTCATTTGTCAAATGCAAATGGAACAGATCCCGGCCGTCGCTGATGGCGATTTGAGTGAGCCAGAAATGAATGCATGTAATGAAAGCTAACAAAACATTAGAGCCGCAAACACACAAACATAAACATACGCAGCACGTAGGCCAGAATCGGGTCCAGCCTGGTCCAGAGTCCGTGGGTCTGTGGGTCCGGGCCGGAGTCCGAGCCCCGACAGCTGATGCTGATGACGGACGTGACAGCTGAACAATGCCCGTAGACCCTGCCACGACCCCGAGACCCCGGAGAGTAGGCAACCGAAATGAATTCTTTATATGAAAAGGTTTTCTTTTTTAAATAAATGAATGCGCCGAGCCCCGAAAATCACACGGCGGGCGGAAAGTTAAAATCGTTGGCCGCCACAACAACAGGCGGCCGACTCACAAAAGGGAAGTGGGCGAGTGAATCAAATGGAAAGTTTGGGCCAACCGTGTGTTTTAGCCACTTTGGGAGGGCTTATTCGCTAGCTGGTTAGATCTCGGACAGACTTGTAAATATTTGCAACTGTTTTGTAATCTATTTGAAACAAGTTCTTAGTTTCGAGGAAATTCAGTTGTCCGAGTAGGTTTTCCTCTTAGCCTGGCCAACTGTGCTAGTGTGTTTCAAAGTCGACTCACTCTCATTTGGGCCAGCGTTAAGAGATTACCAAGCCGAGAAAGTTCAACAAAGCTTCGGACTTACACCCCGGACCCGGCGCGCTAATACTTTGTGAGTCTGTCTGTGTCTGAGATCCTGGCACAGGTGGTCAGCAGTGGCAAGCAAATGATGTCAGCCATTACAATGCAAGAGTCAAAAGTTGAATTTTAATCAAAAGAGGAGGAAAAGGAAAAAAAGTGAGTGGGAGGGAATGGGGAATGCAACCCACAGAGTCACAAAGAAAGAGGCCACATGTTGTCTCTGCGATTGTTGGTATTTGTGTTGGTTGAGTGTGTTTCGGTGAGTGTGTGTCTGTTGGTATGAGTGGCCAGCATGATTAATGAGACGGTGTTGAACGTTTGCTTGACATGAGCCAGCCACACACAAAAGCCACACTCCCTCCACAATCCAGGCGAAACTCATGTTAGTGTGCACCAGAAAATTGAACCCGACCACCGACTGCAGGCGACGTCGCTCAATTTGTTAGCCTTGAGCTGGCTCCTCGGTTCAATTGTTCAATTTGTGAAAAATACTCTTACACATGAACTACACAGGGAAATAATCGTAACATGTTCGAGGAGTTCATTTCAATCAGAATGAAATAGTAAGCTAAAAGAGGCGGAAAAGCCTCTTACTCTTTTTCACACATTGTTTTTCAATCTTTTAAACTTATATTTCTAACTAGTTAACCACGTTTTGTGTGTGTTTTTCCCATGTGTATACGCTTAAAGCGTTTCGGGGATTGCGACCTTGCCGGATTTAGTTGAAATTGAAACCCGAAACGCAGACAAATAATAATATTTGCCTAGCCTCAAAAGCCCTAAACTGGCAAACAGGCCCATTTCCCCATTTATCTGATTCTGCACACACTCACAGGCATATTATATACACTAATATGTGTGTTATTCAAGTTAAATTTACTTAAAACTATCAACAGAAAGCGAACACAGCTGGAATTTCCCTCGCCTTTACGTATCAATTTTATAACCCAGGACCAAAGAACAAAATCATAAAATACAAAATGAAAATAGAGTATAGAAAGGGAAAAAGGGGCTTACATACATACATGCATATAGTATATCCCTGAAAGGACGAGAATAGTGAAATCGAAGTTCGATAATTTATTTTCCTGCCATTCCAAGCGATTTCTCTCATGCGGCGTAGTACATTTATTACTTATGCTAAGGAGCAGCAGCCTCTCACTCGCACACAGGACTCACACACTCACAGGATACCGATATGGCGACCCTGCCTGGCGAGAGTATGTGGCATGGCATTGGCACGGTAGCTGAAAGTTGCATGCCTCGGATTATATATGAGTGCGATTATTTTAAGTTACGTTGCTTAAATAGCAGCCAACGGATCCCGTCTTTCTCATTCAGCTCCATCGGCATTTTATACGGAAAAGTGGGTACACACAACTTATTGAGGGAATGCATATATTCTTCGGCCTTAATTTGTTTGAGGGTCCTGGGAATGAAACCTGAGCAAAAATTCATTTTCCGGCTGCCATCTAGATAAAGTTTTTCCATAGCTATTGGTAAAACTATAGGCCATGTCAATACCAGATTAGGGAAACTACTTTTTAAAAAGAAATGTCAATACCTCAAAGGTTTTCAATTCTTTAATTAAAATCAAATACTGACATAGATTCACATATAATGCGTTATCTTGGTAAGCTCTACCTTATCCATTAGGGTCATAAATTTCCTTTATATTGCGGCTAAAATTTTATTCAATATAGCCATAGTACTGGCCAGACCCAATCAACATTGTAGCTGTCGCATCGCGGTCGGAGGGAAGACCGCTTGTCCATGGTAAATTGTAGCCGACAGCAGCTTTGTAGACCGTTAAATGGCTTATGAAAACCCACTCAACTCCATTACCCGGCGCAGTCAATGACACCCTCCAGAGATGGCGACCAACCGCGGAAACTCCCCAATCCACCCGTCGTCATTTCAACCACTTTAATGCGCTCAGTGTACGCGGAGAGTGGTGGGGGCCTGGCAAAGGACCAAGGGAGGATTCTGCGTTTTTTTTGGAGAAAACTCATTAATATGGAAAACTTTTATGAGGCAGTCGCTCTTGTTAACTTTGCTTGTAATTTCGCCTTTTAGCAAGGTATAATTTTAATAGCATACTTTTCAGCGCTGAGCGATGAAAGTTCATCGTATTGCGTTGCATCCACAATCCTGGGCGGAGCGCGTCCTGGCCTGCCTGCTAATGGGGCACGCTGCAGCCATTTGGACACGGTGGCAAGCATATAAATTTCGGTTTGCATACTTTTTGGTCATTAGATATTTAGTATAATGTGAGTTTTATGCCAGCACCCAGCTTAACAACGATATTAAAATTGTATTATGATCGATTGCTTACCTGGCCGGATGCCTGGAATTTTTACGAGTTGGCCATTAAAAAATATTTCCCTTTTTCGCCATTGAAGGTGTTTGATGGGCCACGAAGGTCCGGGAATAATTGAATTTCTTTGATAATTTAATGGACAACCCAGAGGGAGGTATTAATTGCCCAAGACGAAGCGTTGGCAGGTCCAGCAGTTGGCAAATATTTGAAAGAACTTTGACGTATAGCTTCCTATCGGAGCATCGATGGCTACACAGTCCACACGTCGTATACGTGATTTATCCTCGTACTGGATCCGTGGATGGACCGGTTTCGATTGACTTACTAGCTAAACGCTTGATTGATGCTGCGCCCCGTCAAAATGTTCCAGCCAGTCAAAAACAATTTTCCAATATTGGGTTTAAGCGAAAGCTTTACTCTCGTATAGCCTGAAAAAGGCTGAAGGATATATGTATTTTTCGGAATTTCAATTGAAGAAATTGCTATGGCAGGCAAAGCCATATACATATACACCTCCCCCTGCAGTCATGGCTGTTGTTTATTAGCGCAGGTAATTTCAATTAGGTTGCAACAACTGATACCAACCACTGAGTGAAGTGGAAGTGGCAGCTAATTAAATTACAACATTCACTCCGTCTCCCAGCTTGCGTTTTATGCAAATTGGCGTGTCTATGTTCCAGCTCGTGTCGGTGCAAAAGGGGTTCCTGTTCAGGCAAGCCGTTCAAAAGTGGCCCAACATTCTGCATCCCAATACCTCAAAGTGTGGTAATTTAGTAAGCTTGAGGTAAGTGAGAGATTTGATGGCAGAACAAAGGCCTGGGAATCACAATTAGGGAAGCCAGAGATACAACTCTGGTTACTAGCTATGCAATTTTCGAATTGCATGGCTTGGGTATCTCAGATGATGGTAATAATATAGCAATATTATGAATTTAATAGAAATATTAACTACATGTAGTCAGTGATCCAAAACAAGTCGTTTTTAATGCTTGGCTTAGTGATTTCTCATTACATACATTGTTGTATTTATGAAGGATGCAACCATATAGTGAAATGGTGAGAAAATCATACCTTTGTGTACAATAATTTCCCACTTGAAGCCTTCGACAGGAACTGGATATATCTCAGAACTATTATTATTCTCAAACACAAATGTTACTCCAGCTATTGTGTATAAAGTCTACCAACGACTTGAAGGTTCAATGTATCCCAGCCACTTCAAAAGAAATCCCCTCATTAATTAACAGCTCACTCCACAAATTGCAACTGCGAGAGAAATTGTTGACAGACTTTCTCAGATGCTACATAGATTTGAGCTCTACCTAGGAGGGAAATAAATGAATTCCGTTATAATTAATTACGGCGAAAGCTCAGTGGAACCTCTAGGGTAACCTCTTACCCCATACCACCACAAATCTCACCCGCTTAAGCAGCTTAAGGCAAAACAATTCGTATTAGAAAGTGAAATAAAAATGCCGCACAAATAGTTTGTGCTTTCGTGCAGAAAATGGCCAAAATGACAAAGGCAAAATGCTGTAAACATTTGTGTGGTGGCTTCCTAGTGGAGGCTGGTGGGGGCTAGGCAGCCAGAAAAGAATGGCAGCCAGGGCAAACAATTGACCAACAAATTAATGATGGCACAGCCAAGAACAATGAACCGAGCAAATGAGGAGCTATCTCCTGGAACCTGGGAGCTTAGATCAGCTTGATTAATTGCCCTGCAGCTGGGTAAGGATAGAATCTGTATGCAGATGGAGATTGCAGCTTGCAGTTTGCAATCGAGGCAGCTGCATTTAAAGCAGCTGCAGGAAGTCAGACCAGAAAACTTGGCTCTGCATTCCGCATCCTTTTTTGCCTTTGAATTTTTGTATTTTCTTTTTTGGCTCTTAAAAAGGCGTAGACGCTGTGGAAAAGGCCTTTGGTAGGCAAAGGTTGAGCTGCCTTTGTCTTGCGTGGCGAAATAACTTGCATTCCGAATGGAAAATAAATGTAAAACGCCCACAATTCGGTTCCCCGCAATAAAATTGAAGACGAACTGCAAAAGACGTCAGATATGTACAAATAAAATGCAGAATGGCAGCGGGAGAAAAATTTATTGAATGGCTTGAGTTTGTCTCACACGAAAGTGAAATTCTCTTAAAGCAATAGGGGAATAAATAAATTTCTTGCTAAAATTATATAAAGAAGAATTAAAAAAGAATATATAGTATTTCAAATATACTATAAAATACATATTTATCACATAGGTTTTCATGTCAGTTAACACAAGGACCTTGCAAAGTAGAGTATGAAAAGTTATGCCGCAAAAAAGGAGAAACGCCTCTCACTGCAGCAAAGCGAAAAGGACCAAGCGAAAAAATGGCAAAGTATTTTCCAATAAATTTGCATAAGTTGCATTGGCAAGCCACCAGGCAAAAGCCCACGAACCTGGGCTTGGGGCGGAAGGAGTGGGAGCAAGGTGCACAAATGCCGCAAAACGCTGTCCTGGCCAGGTTGAATTTTTCCGTATTCTTCTACGGCTTTTCTACACGATTCAGCCGCGATTCCGGTGCCTTTGTCAGTGTGCTGGGATGCATGTTTTGTATGTTTGGCAGTGGGAGTCGATCCGAGATGGAAAGTGGCAGACTCTACTACAATCCAGCTCGAAAAGATTTTCGAGTAAAATATTAACTTGACTCCTTCGAGGGAGCAGGGTAATTTTCTGTTCTTATTCTGCTGTAAAGCTGCCAAAAGGATGTGACAAATGCTATGGAAAAAACATGAACTGCTTAAATCGTTTAACATTTGTATTGGCATTTGATTGATACAGCCTCTTACATGAGCAATTATTTGCATTTAATTCGGTTTGTGAGGTAATTCGTATTAAACAAATGAAACCAAATGGACAATCGAAAGAGGTTTGACATAATTGATTGTTAACCACAGCAAATAAACAAGTGAATGAAGGCGAAAAGTTAATATGCCTAGATATGCCATTGAAAAGCAAAGTCCATAAAGAATTTAAAGCATATGCCAAGGCTAAAACAATCACACACAATTCAGTTCCAGACACACGAGTACTAGTATGTGTGTGGGTTGTACCCACAGGCCTCATGGTCGAATGGCGAATTATAAATTTTCAATGAATTGACACTTAAGGTCATGTTGGACTAAGCTCTTAATTTTGCGCACGTAGCCATCGAGGAAGGTGTCGTGGTCACCGGTGCGTATACTTGTTAAGTCTGTCACCAACCGGGAATCGCCTTCAAGGCGAACCGAGTTTGAATCGACAAAAATTTGTCTTTTTTGTGGCAAACTTTTAGCGTCAATGTAGCCCTGAAGCTATAGACCCTGAAACAAAATTCATTAGTATTCCTGAAAGTATTTCTTGAAATTTTTTAACATGACAGCTATTTTGAAACTATGTATTTGAAAAAGCTTTAAAATCTTAAAAAATGTATTCTTTTTAATTTCGATTTTCCTCTCAGTGATATCCCTTACTTTCACTTTGGCAACTTCCAACAAAAATTGATAGAAAAATATAAAAGTTTCCACATTCTGGTTCTCCTTTTTTGGGAAAGAGGCTGGGCAGGATGTCGAAGGTGTGGACTTTCAAGGACACTGCTCGCATGGAACCCAACGACACCCTTGGTATTTGTAATTACCCCGAGGCAGGTAATAAATGTGCATTGAAATTAGTTAAGCTCATTTGTCCTGAACCGAGTAAGAGTTGAATCCTGGATCCTTGCGCAGCTGCAGAGAGCAATTGATGGTGTCGAGAGTTGGGAAATTTTCTCTTTAGCTTAGTTGTCCTGCCGGAAAATGCTTTGGTTTCGCATTTGCGATAATTGAATACAAAGTTGCAATCAGAAGCAAAGCCAAATTAATGTAGCCACATATATTTTGCCAAATTGAAATATCACTTGGCCATAAATTATTAGGGCTACACTTACACACACGGCTGCGAGGGTGTATCCTTTCGTTGCTGTCAAGCGACAAATATTTGTGTCCTTGGACATCTATGAGGCTGAAACAAGACAAATGGTAATCACAACATTTATTAGCCGACTCGGCCATCATGCCAAAATCATTGAGCCATTGTTAGGACACCCAAAGACCCACAAATCAGGCAGTATATATTTTCCATATTGATGGTTATTTCTCGGTTCTTTGAAAACTGAATTTTAATTATATTTCTATTAGGTTTGAAAAATTCTGGCTTGTAACCAATCTAAAAGGAATTTCATTATACTCCATTGTCCTTTTGGCAATTTGTAAATGCTTTATTTAACACAAGTTTATTAGGTAGAAAATTAAGAATATTTTCAAGTTTTGCATTTCCTGGGCTTTTCTTTAGTTTCTCACAATAATGCCCATTGCCGGCTGCCAAAATCAGGAAGGTCAGTAAACTCCAGCAAGGCAGGTCCCTGCAGCTCAAGAAACTTCTCTGTGGAGTTGCTGCTCCGGCTCCGGCTCCATAGTTTGGTTATTTAGAGCATAGCTTCCAGTAAGAACATGTTGTTACCAAATGAATGCCCAAAAAAGTTGATTTTACAGGCAGGCAATTTCTATTTTCATTTAATAGCCAAAGTTTTTATGCAACATTCGAAATTTGTGCCAAAATATTTTCGGTGAGGCAGCAAAGTTTCTTGTTTTGCCATAAAAGTAAAAGGTGTGCCAGAGGGCCAACAAAAAAGATGGCAGGCTTTGGACGGTTTGGAAGGCAAAGATGCTATAAAGCAGAATCAGGCCGGCAGTTTGGCTTTGCAATTCGATTTGAATTACTTTAAGCTGCTGTACTTGCTGTTGCTGTTGTTTCCTCCTTCCTTTGTTTTTTGTTCGCGTCGGATATTTTATTAAAAGGTTAGAATTTCAAACCAATTTAATAACCGACGTCTAGGGAAATGCAAAATATTTATGATGGGGAATTCGGCTCACTGGGGACAGAAGCAGAAATTTATGGAGGGGCGGCAAGTGTCGTGGGGGTTGCGCTTTGAATTTGCAATTTCAATTTGAAAACAATAAACTAAGTCCATCGATTAAATCCTGCGCACGTAAGGCCTCCCGGCTTAGTTATCCCAGCGATGTCTCCGCTGTGGTCCTACCCCAGTTCCGCTCTCGCCTCGCTGTCGGTTGTTCGGTCCTTATTTATGCGGGAGTCCCGGGGAGAGGTCCTTCATTATGCCGGCGATAGTATCGACTCGCAAAAGGCGAACAAGAGAAATGGACAGCCTAATGCGTTCCGAAGGATATTCGGCGTCGACTGCGCACCGAATTCAAGAACAAGAAGTTATTGCCCCGGATGTGAGGAGGGGGTGTGGCATTGGCCAAAAAATAAATTTAGCGCGTAATCAGGGTTTAATGCTGAGGCTGGCCAAATCCACATAACAGCTGTCAATTAAAAAGGATAATTTCCATGATATCCATCACCCGGCAAATGCCAAACTAAAAGGGATGAAGGCCAACTTGAAAATGGCTCGGCTCGGCACCGACTTGGCTTTCCGTTTTCGGCCCGGCCAGTGAATTATGGCCAACAAATTAGTGCGGATTAACACGGCTGTGTGTGAATTGTGCAGATGGAATGGAGCGTGAACTGGAGCCCGATTTCGTTTCGTTTCCAAAGTCCTTTTAAAGCCAACATCAGCTTGATTCATTGTGCACACAAGCGAGATTTTGATAGATTTTGAAAGATGCGGTCTAGAGTCCAGAGTCCTCAGCCAGTGGCCTGCCCAATTATTTCCTTTTTACTGGCTTACCACTTAAAAGCAAAAGCGGAGTCCTTTAGCTGAGATACAGAAAGCCATCAAGATTGTTTGAGCGGCAGTGTATCGCCATTTTGTGCCGCTGTCAGAGTCGTGTTGCCACACAATGACAGGCTCACTCAAACACACACAGAACACACATACACGCTCGCATCACTAATCCACTGAACCAATTTGCCAGACAAGAGCAATGTATGAGCCCCACAATGGTTATTGACAGCCGACATTCATATACGGAGAGGAAGAAGTTTTAATAACTGGGAGCTGATAAAAAACACAGGGGTTGTATACTCTACAGGGAAACGATACTCAGGGTTTTAATTTATTTTCTAGTTATAAAAAAATGTTCATAAAAAGCTCCTTCTTTTTATGCAAGGGCCACTAGAAAATAGTTAGTTGGGTCAGTGAAAGTTAGTCACTGGCTTGTACCCCAGATCTGTAACATATCCCTCTCCCGTCAGAGCTAACCCTGAAGGACAGCTGTCCTGGGATGTCAGGCAATGGCTGCCAGGCTTCTGCTTCAAATTCCACTGGACAGTATGTCCATTAAAGTTGCATACGCATACGTATACGTTTATGGTATTTGCCACCCACACAATTACAAGCCAACACTTTAAGGTGAGAAAATAAATGGAGAAAGGTTATGTTCCAGGCACCACCAATTCGGCCAGTGACAAGCCAAACTCAATGGACTCAGACAAGTTTTTTCGGCCAGGCCAGGACCTTTTTTCTTGGTCTGGCACGTGCTGTCTAGTGCCCCCCATATTCCCATAAATGTATAGCATATAGACACACATATGTGCGCCTCTGGTGGCACTCAAAGTCAAACTGGAAAGCGTCACTATTAAAGCACAATCACATTTTAGCATTTATTGTGGCAATTTTGCCAAAAAGCGATTCTGCCCTCCATCCTAATGGCTTTCTTTTTTCGTCCTTCGGGTTCTGGCTGCTTGGCTGCCTGGCTGGACTCTGGAACTGCGGCCATTGTTTCGAGTTGCGTATCAGTTACTAAATTCAAATATCCAATGCCAAAGTTGAGGCAATCCAATGAACCATCTCCCTGCCATTCGGATGTGTACCATGTTCTGCTTATGGCCCCATAACCATACAAATAATAATAATAATAAGGAAACACATACCAGCTCCCTGCCACCCTAATTGATGGGAATACGATTTATTGGCCCTGAACCTTATTTCATCTGCCATTTTCATTGAGGATGTATCAAAAAATCATTCATTGGTAGCATGTTTCTGGCCAATTCATCATGTAATTATAGAAAAATTAGGATTTAAATTCGGGTGCTTGTCAGACCACGTCAAAGTCGCTGTGTCTGATGTCCTAGTTCATTATGCCCAGGCAGCATTTATCCAGCGACTGGGATATACATAGAACCACCACTTTCTGGCCGCATCAGAATGAAATGAATGCACTGCGTTCCCCGACCATCGACCAAACAAAAATGGAGAACAACAACTGGAAATTCGCATCAGAACCCCATAATGAACTGGGCGGAGTGTGCCGGGTAAATAAAGTGCTGAGTATTCAATGCAATTACATGGATAACATTTTCCAGAGGTACAAATAGTTGGATAATGGGTCTGGCCCAAAAAACGTAGGGTATATTTACATAAGGGTATATAACATCATGGTGTGCAGTAACTCATTAAAAGTGTATATAAATATTTTACATTTAAAAGGGTGTATATTATTTTTTCTGAAATGAAAAATATCTTGGGGGCTTACTCTTATTTTAGTCTAAAAATCAGGATGGCTTTTGCAATCATTAAGCTTTATTTTATTACTTTTTTTTTAACTATATATCTTAGTAACTACGCTTTTAGTATACCATTGGCTTCAAAAAAAGTTCGAAAACTAGATTTACAATAGCACCTAGAGTGCATCCCCATTGAATTTTCGACCCGTCGCCGGGGCCATTATTTTCCATTTGTAATTAGAAGTTGCGGCAATAGCAGTTTATCAGCCTGGTCGAAACTTGGCGTCGAGAGAAATTGTTATTTGAAACATGGAAATTAAATGATTGTTAACTTGTGCGTGCCACGGCATGGCATTTTATGCTCTCTTAAATTTTGCATTAGTGCCAGCCGAAACTTTTCCGCGACCCAGAGTGTGGCCTTGTGGGTGGTGGGGGCTTTTGGCGGAAACTTGTTGTTGCAGTTGCACAGTTGCAGTTGCACAGAGCCTCAGAGTTGGTTGAGCGAAATTGAATCAAAGTGTTTGTGTTGCGTCTCGTGAGCAAACAGGCCACAGACATTGAGCGCTTCTAATGACACGGCCACGCCCACACGCACACAAAATGGCAGCGGCTAGGAGCTGGGAGCTGGAGGATGAGTGTGTGCGTGTGGGCCATGTTATTATCCTGGCCCAGTGTGTGTTTACAGTTTTACAAGCATGTCGTCAACAGCTTCTTACAAGCGAGTCAAGTTGGTCGTGTTTGTCTTGTTTTTAAAGTACAAAGGGCACTGAAAGAAATAAGCTAGGGTGTTGTTATGTGAAAGATCTGAGAAAAGTAAGCTGGATAATACTTATTATATGTAAGTTATGGGCAGCCTCATCCAGACATTATACCAGGCAATAACATATCCTTGTTAATTTTTCTGACTGTGGATTCCCCCCCTGAATGTCTTGTAGCTGTAAATTTACAATGTAATTACAGCAGGAAAGCTGCACATGCATAAATGATTGCGTATACGAGCTGCAAACGATGTTGTCAATTACAACAAACAGATATCAATGCGCTGTTCATGCGAAATCAGCAAAGTGAGAGCTCACTGGAAGAAACTGTGTATTTGACCAGGTCCTCCTAGTGGAGATGCCCATTTGGCTTATCCTTTTAATAGGCACCATCCCTCTTTGGGGGGGTATTAAGGCAAATGCGAAACAATTGCTACATCGACACTCGATGGCGCTCATTTGCGGTAGTCCTCTGTTTCGCCAGGCACTTCACTTCGTTCCGTTTATTGCCATCAATTATTTATACATACAATTATTCTTTTACCTTTGCCTCGTATCCTGCTGTCTGCTGCCAGCTACCTCAGCTCCTGCTGCCAATGATCCTTAATCGGCCCGGAGAGCAGAGTGCAATTGCTGTTGCCGTTTTTTGCTGTTTTCGCCCGCCGTGGAACAAATGGCTCTCTTGGCCTGGCCCAATTAAATGTGACTGGGTGAGTGGCCCGGGTTGCTGCACCTTACAGCTCCGTCATAAATCAAACTTGATTAATCGGGGTCAAAGGACACTCCCCCCAGCAGCAGAGGGCTCGTTTATTAATTATTGAATTGTTGTGCCCCAAGTGAGTATTTCGCCTCTATTGTTCTAATTGCAATTTGTCGAAGGTCTTGTTTCCCTGCCAAGCTGTTGCATTGAATAATGTATCACATTACGTATACGCCGCGTCGGTTTCGGCATGAAATTCCAGCCACCTGACTTGTTATTTTTTGTTTGCGTCCTTTTGCCATTGGCCATTCAATTTTAATCAGCTGAAAAATCAGCTTTAATGTGCCGACATATGTGTTTTTGCAAGAATTTGTGTGTCATGTGTCGCCTCAAAAGGCTAACACACACACAAAGGCACTCACACACCCGCGCCAAATGAAAATTTTCACCTTTTTGAAGGTTGTTTTTCTCGCAGGCGGTTGCCTTGAGTTTTCTTCACTTGCTTTTATGGCTTTTTTGTTTTTTTAAGCGGTGCTCTCCGAGATTGAGAGTATATTACTTTTTTAAGTATTTAAGCATATCAGTTCTTGTCTGGAATTACTTTTTTTTTGAATTTTTTAAAATTTATCTCTGAGACTAAAACATTAAAAGTGAAAAAGATATCTTTAGCTCATTACGAAGTACCATCCCTGTCGTGACACAACTTCATTATATGTTTTCCATTTTGTTTTTCTTTCGTATTTATGAGTTTTCTTGCTGCATTTGCCTTAATTGGAAATGAACTTAATTTTGTCGGTTCATTTAAATTCTCAACTTTGATGCCGAGCACACATGTGAGGCACGAAAGCCTAGTCTCCAGCCTCATCCAGAGAAAAACAATCCAACCCACGCATCTCCAGCGTCAGTCAAGCGTTTCCCTTAAATTAATATAAACAATTTTAGGCCAACAAATACCAGCGATTGTTTTAGCTTATTTAGCCGGAAAGTAGAAACAGCTGGCGGAACCGAATAGAAGAAAAATAGGAATTTCAACTTTTTAAGGGGGCCACTCCCCTCTGGCATTGGGCTTTGGATGATTCATAAACCAATATAGGAGCGGAATCTACGACTTTTTGTTTTCCTCATACATTCTGCCCTTGCATTTCATTTTGCGATCTGGCATCTAATGATATGGAAATAATTATTGATTGTGCTGCCCGCGCACACTTACTCACAACACAACCCGCCCGGGGAAGCTGTGCACAAATATATGTGTATATATATTTGATATGTATAATGTATTATATTCTCCATTGAAGCTTAATAGATGTTGGCGCCTTCGTGCGTACATTTCAGTTATCCTTAAACTTTTCCCTTCACCAATATGGGTGTGTGTGGTAAAAAAAAGCGAAATCCTGAAAACGGAAAACAAGGCAAAAGCTGTTCGTTCGGATGAATATATATGGGAAGCCATTTGCAAATAAATTGAATGCTCAATTTCAATAATTTTGCATACTTTCTGGCGCAGACAAAGTTGTTTCTAATCCATTTCGACGCAGGAAAAGTCTGAAGCTTTTGCTTATTACATATCTAGTTGAGTGTGAAAAATCCTTTGGTCCTTGGCTCATATCTCTACATACATATGTGTGTTAGTGTGTGGTTGCGAGTGGGTGGCTTGTTTTGTCTAAAATTGTTCCGACTCGCACATCTGTAAAATGCGCAAAATCATGATTAAAAAACTTTTTCCTGCCTCGAAGCAATTAAAGTTTGTTCTTCAGGCCATCAAATTGATTGCATAACTATTGTTCAACAATTCTAAGGTCACCGTCTAGACGGCGATTCCCAGATACAATTCCATTTACACATAGAATAATGTTGTCGAGGGATTAGATGAAAAAATTTATCTAAAATGTACAAAAAATAACTATTGATTTGAAGGGGTTGCCCCAAGACTTTTACATATCTCTTCCTATAATTTAAAACATAGTCCCTAATAACTTTCAGTGCACTTTCCTTCTGTGTCCTTGGAGTAAGATATGCCGCGCTTTTTTTAATGCAAACAAACCAATTGAGACACTCAGAGGAAAAAGGATACAACAGGGATACAGGAGAAGTAAGAGGACATGCAGTTTTCACTGAAACGTAACGAAATCAACTGGTCGAATGAATGAATGGCTGAACGAAAGAGTCCAACGAAGTCTCCAATATTCCGCACATGACTGTAAAATTGCAAATTTTATTTGTTATTTTATTTACATAAATTTCCCCTGGGAAGAGCCTTCCACACACACCCTCTCCCAATCACAGAAGGCTGCATGCCCGTATCCTTGCACACAGTGCAGGACCGAAAGAGAATTTGAGGGCCTATGAACTCCGGGCCACTTCATGTCCTTCATCAATATGTACAAGGACTCAAGGACACAAACCAAATTGTCATGGGGTTTGCGGCTATTGGAAATTCATGTTAAATACATTTGAATTTATAGTTTCTTTGGAATGCCACATATCAGACCCAATTTTTAATTTCTACCATAGAGTAACCGGGTTATCCTAGTTTCTTAGTTATCCTTGAAGAGTCGTAAAAAATTCTACAAAAATTCGCCAGCATATTTAGTTTTTGCTTTTGGCAAATAATTGCTGGTACTCTTGAGTTGTTTGTCTTTTGCAGTTCCTTCTTCTCAATGTATGTGTTAGCCAGGATCCACCTAAGGGATGCCTGAAAATACTTTTTGGTTCCTCCTCCTATCACTAAATGAAAGCTGGCCAAGTCCTGCAAGGTAGATGCAATTAGGGTTGGATTTCCAGTGACGTCGCAGAAAAATGAAAAGTTCTATGAACGCTTCTGCATAGAGAATAAATCCTTCAAAGTATGTCCTAATTCTAGAACTATAAGAAGTTTCTAAGAAGATAATATTAAATTTCCACAGAGCTTCTTTAAAACTTAAAGTTGTTTTATTTTTTATTTTATAGAAACTATCCCGGTTGCCTTTTTCTCACTGTATTACAGAGGCTTCCGTTTTGGGCCCGCACAGTTGGAGTGGCAACAAGTGCCACTTGCACTTTGACTGACGCGCCAGCATCTTGGCCCGGCTTGCTAGGTTTGGCATCGCTTCTGGCCCGACCCCGACCCCTGCTTGGCAACTGCTAAAAAGTGCGCAAAATTAAGTGCCAGGGTGCTGTCTAAAAGGTGCTTCAGCCACTGAAGAGCTAGAGGAACTTCGCTCATATTTAGAGGCTTTAGACATTCTGCGGACGCTGAAAGGTAAACGACGTAAACTGTTTTTCATCCCGAAGGTCCTTGACTCGTCTGCTATCAAAGCCATCGTTCTAAAATCTTCCATATATTGTTGGTTATTTTATGTAAAAATATTAAATCAATTGGCTAAAGAAGTCAACGATGTAAAAGTCTTTCAAATATAAATAGTTCATAAATACATAATTGCATATTTTTATCTTTTACAAGTTATTTAAGAATTTTAACCATAAAAGTTGAAAAAGTCGTGGGTGAGAATGTGCAATCCTGCTCGGCTGGGAAATTGAATTTCAGGGCAGCGTTTTCCGGGTTGCCAGGTGATTAATAGCGTGCAGAGGACAGCTCGGGGCATGCCCCAAGTGGAGGGCCTGGGGACGAGCTGACAAGCACGTGCTCCGCTTTTTGAAAAATCATTTTTTCCTCTTGCATTGTATATGTATATATTTTTGTTAGCAGATTTATATGTTTCAGCCAATTACATTCAAAAAGCAAACAAATACATGGCGTCCAGTGCTTAGAAATCCACAATGGGCCATCAAGTTTTACAAAAATAAATATAAATATTGCATAGGCCATAAATTTTAGATAAAATTTTCAAATGAAAGAGATATAGAGGAATGACATAAATAGTTTACAGAGTAAATAAATAGCAAGCGAATGGCTTTTAATATTTAAAAAAAAAATGTGGTTATCCTTCGAGTTATCCAATAAATTAATTGGTTTCTCACAAAAATCACTTGTTGAGATAAAGTTTTTATTTAATTGTAGCCTTTTGGATAGTTCCACGCTTCCTGTCCGCTTCTGGATTCGTTTGGGACAAAGCAATTATAAAAACATTTAAAAATAAATGTTTGGTTTGCTCGTTGCCGTCGCTTGTTTTGTGGCATCAAAACGTGGCATGTGGTACGGCCCCATACTCCTGCTCACCCATTGTCATTCCAGGGAGGTGTATTCTGTATGTTGCTGCTGTAACTGGCATTGTTGCGGCACCTGTGTCCAGGTGAAACAGCTTGCTTTCGGTCTGATGTCGATTCTGGTATTGGCCTCTTTTTGTTTTTTGGCTTTTTTGGTTGAAGGTGGCAAAGCCAGCCGAAAATGTTCAGCGGCTTGATTTATAGTCAATTTGTCTTAAATTATGCATGTGGCAGGTAGCTGAGAGGCGGCAGATAATGGGGCCTAGATGTTGCACTGGCGCTAGGATCTTGGCATCTTCTCGGGCATTTATCATATTTTATCACTGGCTAAATGCGTACCATAAATAATTCGTTCAGTTCGTTTCCGTAACTGATTTAATAGACTCCCGAATCCCAGTCAGTACCTGGGACCATGCCACTCCGCCACACTGTTACCCTGCGAGCTGCTGCATAAATTTATCCAAAGCCAAAAGCCGCACGCTCCACTCCCAAAAACTCGCTAATAATTTGTCAAATGCCGGAGGGCGGAGTGTGGAATTTATCGAGGTGCTTACGCTTCTGAAACATTTTGTCTCATTTTGCGGGCTGGCCCGTGTCCGCCGCCCCTTTTATTCCGAGTACGGGACATGTGGCAGCCATTCGCTCAATTAAACTGCAATTGCAACACGGCAGCTATTTTGTGGGGGCTGTAGGGTGGGGGGTTTATGTGACCGTTAATTGGTTGCGGGTACTTTTGTTAAGCATCCTTACCTCAGAATGCCGCCATTGCTATTGCCGTCGCCATTGCCACTGGCACTGCGTCTGCAATTGCCACTGCAACAATTTATTCATTTTGGCCTCATCGAGTCGCATTTGGGCCGTAGTTCAGTCAACCGCTAATTACAATCTCATTGCCAAAGAGCAGAAACTAATTAGCCTGTTTATCGAGTTCGCGTGGCAGCTATCGAAGTTACTCAATATTAATTTTCGGGCTTATTCCTTTGCCATCCTCGGCTCTTGGTTTCCTACTCTCTATCTCCTCCTCTGATTGCCAATTATTGAATTGTTTTCCTAGCCCGAAATTTTAGCCTCATTTACCGCACATGCTGACCATTCAGCGAGGGCTCTTGATTCAGCCATGAAATAATTAAAAGTTTAGGGCTGAAAAAGAAGCATAATAGCGAAGAAAAAGATGAAATTAGCCAATCCTGACTTTTAATTACCCTCTTGGTAGGTTTTTCTTTAAAATTTATATTATTTCGAGTTTGAAAATAATAAGTATAGTTCTCTTCTATCAAATATCAACTAGTTAATATTAAAAGTGTGGGTCTCTTTAAAACCATTGAAAGTAAAATAGTCCAAACTCAATAAATTTCTCTTGGCGATTTCCCCTTGGCCACATTTTCAACGTAACCCAAAAAACCGTCACCACAAACACTTACACACTCGCTCTGGTTGGGATCGGTTTTGCCCCAGTAATGGTTGGCCATTGCAATGGTTGGATGGCCAAGACGGGGGCTCTTAATGGGAGGTGTGCTTTTGCACATTCTTTTGGTTATGGTCTTCAGCGCGATGTTGTTGTTTTTCAGTTTTCCAGTTTTTCATTTCTTCAGTTCCCTTGGCCTCGGCTATTTTACCAATGTGCTGAAAATCAAGCGGTCGAGTCGTAAACATTTTTTTAATTCATTCTCCTCCAACACTAGAAGACCAGAAAAGAATGCTGGCCATCAACCACACACACACACACACTAGGACAATGTGAGGGGAAGCCATTAAACAGCTGCAGGAGCACCAAATGCACTGGGAAAAATCCAAAGAAAGATTATTAATCATATATAATTCATTATCAGATAAATAGCTTTCACATTCTTTCTGTTTTCATGGAATACAATTATTTAAAACCCTCTGAAAATATTTTCCCTCTCTGTACTCAAAGTATGAGTGGCAGGAGTCTAAACGGTGGAGCTAAGCAGCTGGATCCTGGCCAGGGTGGCCGCGTGTTGAGTGTTTGCGTTTTTCAAATTGTGTGAATTTATTTTTTTCTTGCCTTTGTTTTTATGGCGTCTGAAATTATGCTTATTTCGCCATTTCTGTTTAGCTCTTAAAGAAATTAAAAAAAAAAAGATAAAGCAGCAGAAGACCACGGGTGAAAGTAAAAGTGGATGAACCGCGAGGTACCAAGGACCTTGGAGTCCTTCTCCAAGTGTGTGTGTGAAGGTGGTTGGGTGTCTTTCGCTTTGGCGCCTTTGCCGTAGACGACTTTTGTTTTTGTTGGATGTTGGCGGATGCTCCGGGGCTCTGGACCAAAAAAACAGAACCCAACGTGCCCTGTTCTCTAAACTTCTCGCTTGTCTTCGCTAAATGCTTTGCATGAGCCCGGATAAAAAGGAAAATCTAATAGGAATTAAATGGCAAAGCGGCCTTTAAATTTGGCCTTCCATTGTTGAGATGGCACCCCGCTGATATTTAATTCTCTATTTATTCTAGATGCTTTGATTTCTCCGGTCACATTTTGATTACTTCGACAGCAGGACTGGCAGGACTACATTTATTTCGTAATTTTTTGTTTCTTTCTGACAGGCGAGTGTTTTCTGGACTGACACTCCGATAGACAGTCGGCCAAAGGAAGACGAAGTCATTTTCAAATTGACAGAGCTGTGGCGGGGCTACACCAGTGGGGGAATATGAAAAACTCATTACAATCACTTCTGACGTAAATGTGCCTACAAGGATGGCCGAAAGCAAGCAGATGAGTCTGTCTGGAATAGAGATGATTGGTTCGGGGAATGGGCATCTGAATGTTGGCCCGCGATGTTAATTAATGTTCACCTTAATTAAAACTTCGATGGCTATCTGAAGGAGGCTTAAAAAATATTCATTTTCCATGAACTTAAAAAGCGTTTTTTCATCAAACGCAATGCGTTTAATATTTGTGAAAAATATATTTATACTTAGGTATCCTCAAATTGTTTTTCTCTGTCTCATTTGTCTAGGCAATTTGTGCGATAAAAGCGCACAATAAAAATCGACATTAAAAGGCTGCCATTCAAATAAATATGGCCTTGTGCTAAACGAATCGTTAACAAAAACGGAAAATGGTAGGAAAAGCACCCAGAAATACAAAAATAAAAAAGAAACAAAACGCTGGAGAGGAAAAATGGAGAAGTGGACCAAATGAAAAGCGAAACACTTTTTCAAAATAATTTCACACAATTAAAGTGAAAAGCCATACGCAGACGTCTATTGTCGTGAACAATGGCCAAGTGTAGACGAGGGTTGGCTGAAGGAGAGTCGGGCGATTTATTTGTTGAGTGCAAATTATATTTGAAATACCCACACACACACCAAAACACACACACATTCATTCACTCATATCCTTCAACATACAGCGATGTTTTAAAATTTGTTCAACAAATTGCTGCTGCAAAAAAAAACACACAAACGAATCAAGTTGAATTCGTTTCATTTGTCTGGTTCTCTCTTAATTTGTTTTATTTCTTCTTTTATTTTTGGAGAATTCCCAAACCGATTTGGTAGGCAAGTGCCAAGTGAAGTACGTTTAATGTCTGGGCTTCCAGGAAGATCAAATTTTTAATAACAGTCTCTAAGCACATAAAAAGCGCTTGCTGACTTTTCATTTTCATGTTCCTGTTTCGTTTTTGGCCCAAAAGTTGGCCTAACAATGCGAAATACCATAAAAATGTCGACTAAGTAAGTCCAACTGATATGGCTAACTTCATTTGTATTTCCGCCACTCCAAGTACTTCCGCCGGTTGCCAGGCTCTAACTCAGGATTGAATTGCTTTTGGCCAAGATGCTCCCGCCAGCAGGGGGTCGGTCGGCTGGGGTATTTACATTTGAACAATGCTGGCCCCGGCAAATGTATAGTTTATGGCCAGCTGGCTAAGCCGGTTGGCATATTTATGGAGTCCGGGTACGTGTTTTATACTATTTTATTTGTGCTCTGCATATTTCATAAATAACCTGGTAATCTGCTAGTAATTACCCACTTTCCCGATAGCAACTGCGTAATTAAGCCTTTGTTTAAACAATCAGTTCGCCTCCGATTTTCTTCGATAGATATGATGCCTTCGGGCCATCGCAAGTATTCATAATTGCGGCCCACCTAGGTCCTCCAGCTTGAGGCCATTCATCCATCCACTCTCCACCACATATTTGGCAAAACAAATTGCGCTGTTGACCTTCGGATGGTTGGCAAAAAGTTGTGCCTTTGACTCAATTGATTCCCACAAAGGCCCCAGCAGGCCCAGGCACAGGCACAGACAATTTCTTGAGCATATTTATAGGCATTATTTCTCTACTCAAGGATTTCCAGTCAACGATTTTGGCTCGTTAGTGAACTGACTTTGTTGTCCTGTTGTTGGCCGCAGATTTATGCCGCTGCCAAAAACTTTTTTAACAACATCCGAAATTTACGATTTTCGGAACACGAACGCGGCGCGTATCCTATCCGAGTTTCGTTGAGTGGGACGAAGGATAAAATAGTTAACTGGTCTGGCCTTTGTGTATCTGCATCTTCGGCTCTTGTTTGTCCTGTTTTGGAATTGTTTTGATTTAGTAATGGCGAGCGGACATTTAATTAGTGTCGCCAGAAAGTCTGCCAACAATCCGAGTGCCGATAAACAATCTGGGCTATTAGATGACAGACATCAACTCCATTGTTCGAACTTTATCTTTATAATGAGCTCCACGCTGTTCGACCACCTTCGGTTCATCCTCATTGTTTGATTTTGGAGCATATTCGATTCAAAGCTAAACCAAATATGAATTTCACACAAAAAAGTGTGAAATGTAAGCTAAACAAAATCCGAATTTAGTTGCAACGTCTCTGGTTCTGACAAGCATGTTAATGAGCCTGTCGCCGTCAATTAGATCCGCATCCCCAGGGCACCTGTGGTGGCGCTATACGCCAACCACGGTTTCATCAAATATTGTTCAATGTTATTGTGGGATTTTTAAGGGGTACCCCTTGGAAAAAATTCGAAAAATTTGAAAACTGTTTTTAGGGAAGGTTTTGCATGAGGGATTAAGCTACTCGGAGCTCTAATCATAGAAATGCATGTGTTTTCCCGATCCGATGTAAATTGAAGAAGCTATGGCATGTTGAAGGTCAAAAATGGGGAAAATCAAAAATACATGATTTTTAAGGGGTACCCCTTGGAAAAAAATCGAAAAATTTAAAAACTGTTTTAAGGGAAGGTTTTGTATGAGGGATTAAGCTACTCGGAGCTCTAATCATAGAAATGCATTTGTTTTCCTGATCCGATGTAAATTCAAGAAGCTATAGCATTTGGAAGGTTAAAAATGGGGAAAATCAAAAATCCATGATTTTTAAGGGGTACCCCTTGGAAAAATTCGAAAAATTTAAAAACTGTTTTAAGGGAAGGTTTTGTATGAGGGATTAAGCTACTCGGAGCTCTAATCATAGAAATGCATGTGATTTCCCGATCCGATGTAAATTCAAGAAGCTATGGCATTTGGAAGGTCAAAAATGGGGAAAATCAAAAATCCATGATTTTTAAGGGGTACCCTTTGGAAAAATTCGAAAAATTTAAAAACTGTTTTAAGGGAAGGTTTTGTATGAGGGATTAAGCTACTCGGAGCTCTAATCATAGAAATGCATGTGTTTTCCCGATCCGATGTAAATTCAAGAAGCTATGGCATTTTGAAGGTCAAAAATGGGGAAAATCAAAAATCCATGATTTCTAGCTACTATATAGTAATAAATAAATATTAAAATGTAATGTGTCATTTTTTTATTCGAGAAATAAATAAATTGCAATTAAATAAAATAAAAAAGGTTTTGAGTTTTAGTTTGCGCAAAGCCATCCCAGGCCCAGGATGTTTTTGCACTTGTTGTGAGTAGTGGTTTCGCCGGAGCTCTCCCCAGAGTCGTTGCTTGGTGGTGGTGGTGGTGGCGGCGGTGGTGGTGGAGGTGGTGGGTACGGATAGTAGGGAGGATATGGGTAAGGTGGGTACGGGTGATGACCATGATGACCTGGTGGCGGTCCGTGTCCAGGATGGGGGTGTCCAGGGTCTGGCTTAGGCTTAGGTGTGGTGGTTGTCGTGGTGGTGGTGGTGGTCGTCGTGTGTTTTGGGGGTGGGCCTCCATGGCCTCCATGTCCGCCATGACCTCCGGGACCCGGGGTCCATGGATAGGGATATGGCGGTGGTGGTGGATAGTATCCCCCGGGGTAGGGGTATGGGTACGGGTACGGCTGGTACGGGTACGTCGGGTACTTGGGTGGAGAGGGGTAGTGGGGACGCTTGCTGCTCTTCGGCTTGGTGGTGGTGGTTGTCGAGGGGAAAGTAATGACCAGGTTTCCGGTGCTGCCGTCTCCCAGTAGCTTGCGCCAAGTCGAAGGATCGGCCTGGACGTCGGTGTCCTCCACGCTGTTCAGCTCCTGCTCCTGGCTATTCTCCAGCTCGGCTGTTGGATCGACGGTATCCACCTCGGGACGGGCCGTGGCCAGGGCTCCGAAGAGCGCCAGGCACAGGCAGAGAACCAACTTGGTGCTCATGGCGGAAGAGGTTCACTTGAAACTGATTGACAGATCGCATCACCTGTGCTTTTTATACTTGTCCTAGTCGCCGAACGAAGTCAACCAGAGTTATTGCCAAAAACAGTAACGATCCCATTGAACCACTGAACATTAACCTACTTTGCAAAATTATTTTCAAAAGATCCGTCCAAAGAAATGGCTAGTCACCCTGCTAGCCAAGAGAATGCATGCAAATTTATTCGGCTATTAAAATCAGCTCAGAACACACCCAACCAGTTACAAGCTTCAGCTTTATTTTCTTAGATCGGCGTCACCGATTATAGCCAGCTGGTTGGACTAACGGTTGCTTGTTGTTTTTGCACTTTTATGGCTCAAAAGGCCCGGCCAGTTTCTTTTCTTTATTGCGGAGCATAGAAGCGGTTAAGTATGATTACCACTAAGCGACAAATCTCTTCCAAAATATGCTCCTAGGGCGTTAATTAAGAAATTTGTCATTTTCTTTTCGAGCTATGGTCCTCAAATTTTATAGTTTTATTTTGGATATTATTAGGTAATTAGAACCTCATTGTTAAATTTTTAGGCCTATTGGAGTTATACTCTATTTTAAAAAGAGTACTGACCCTTTCAGGAACAGGGCATTTATTTTAATGAAGTAGTCACGGCTCTACCATCTTTCAGAATTCTGGAGAACTCATCTCTAGCTCTGGAACAAAACTTTCCGACAATATTTTGAGACCAACTTTACCAAGAAATAGCAAATCTGATCCAATTGATAATTAATTGTCACCGCAAGTTCGAAAAGAGCGGAAAAAATTGATCCATTAATTACAATAAAGATAAGGCCTCTGGTTCTGATTATAAAAGATCCTCACCGTGGCCCAAACACTTTAGTCTGAAATCTGGAACCCTGAACTCTGGAATAAATAGTTTTTCGTGAGCCTCGTCGCAATGTTGGTGTCTATAATCGGCATGGTCCTGATCCTTCAGGCCAACTTGATTGCAAGTCAAGTGCAAGTCTACACTTTACAGGGTTATCCCCTAACTGTGAGCGAAGGAAGTTTTTCAAACCGTCCTTTGGGCTTCTTCCCTTGGCAGCGTGACGTGTTTAAAGTCAACAATTTTTCGGTCTCCGAAAGCAACGAGGGCTTCCAAACCATTAACCTGATGGGAAACAGCAGTTTCTCACTGTCCTCCAGCCAAAATAATCTCTCTCTGAGAAGCTTTTTGCGCAACCTCTTTGGATTCCGACAAAGGCAGCCCAGTGTCCAGTACCTTACGATTGGAGGCAGAGCCTTCAGCGATTCTGTCCAGGAGCCTAGTTACTATAGGCAATATTCGTCGGTTGTAGGTCCTGTCCTGGTGCCAAAAGCAAATCGTAAAATAGTACGAAGGAAGGTGCCACGCCGTGTCCTGGTGAGAAATCTTAAATCCAACCAGGCTCTGCTGACCAATGTTAAAACTGTGAAGATCCCACAGTTCCAATCTCCCATCTATGACGATGAGTGGCAGGTAAGGACTACTAGAGTACTTTATTGATTGATTGATTTATTGATCTTCTCCAAAATCTAAAATAATTTCAGTACGCTACTCAATATTCTGAACGGCCGGAAACAAATTACTAAGAAATGTTTGGAAATAACTTTATACAACAAATAAATGCATACAATTTTAAAAAAATAATTATCTTTTAATATTTATCCCGGTTTTGGAAGTTTGGATTAAACTTTCGTTAAACATATCGTTGGGTAAGCATGAGTTTCAACTTTTGGAAACTAAATAAAAGATAAACAATCTGCAAGTAAGCATGAGTTTCACCTTTTGGCAACTAAATAAAATAAACGTTAATAAATAAACTGGACGAATAGATTTCTACATAATTTAATAATAAAACCAATCAACTTTATTGTTGACATTAATATATATATATATTTAAACCTTTTTTTCTCGATTGGTGTCAATCAGTTTAGCATATTGTGATGTTTCGTAATAGATAACCAGAACATTCCTACTACGGGAGTTCATTGGGTTATTAATGTATGCCCTGGACTTTGATTTGAGTTCCATTAGCAAATACAATAAATTAGTCCCCTAGATTCTGTATAAAACTCTACAGACTTGGCTTCTGTCACTTCAGTTTTGAACCATATGGCGTTGAGCTTAATCCTAATCCGCAATGTTGATCAGGACTTTGGCGTTAATCGTTTTGCTAGCTGGGCAAGGCTGGTGTGACTTAAAGCTTCCAATTCGCAATTTGGAAAATATACTTTCATCTTTAAATGCGGGAGGAGGCGGTCCTCGTCCTGGTTCTGGTCATAAAACCAGCTCCAAAGCTGGCTACGATGCCTATTTGAATGGTTACATCAGCTATCTTCAGTGGCAGCAGTATTACCAATCCCTAGCAGCTTACGAGTTGTACGCGATGTATTATAATCCTTACGGATATGGACCTTACCCAGGGCATTACCCAGGTCCTTACCCAGGTCCTTACCCAGGGCCTAATCCACCACCACCCACAACCACCACTACAACAACCACCCCAGCACCTGACACATCATCATCCACCAGCTCTACTCCTACAACCTCCACGGCACTACCCACCACAACCGGACCAGTTACCACTTCAACGGCAGTGGCTCCAACAGATACTGATACCACCTCTACCGCTGTGGCTCCTACGAATTCAGACACCACTTCAACAGCTGTACCGACCACAACCGGACCTATAACCACATCTACAGCGGTAGCTCCTTCAAATTCTGAGACCACATCTACGGCTGTGGCTCCTACAGACTCTGAGACCACATCCACAGCAGTGGCCTCGCAAGCAACCACTACGCCATCACCCACAACTTCCACTGCAGTGGCTCCTCAAAATACAGATACTACATCCACGGCAGTTATACCAAACCAGGCAGATAGCTTATACCTTCGAGACTATACCACGCCTAGACCCTCCTACTTTGTGCCCAGCTCGTTGATCAGTCCCTACACCGTGCATCGTATTAATCCCCAACAGATCTACATTCCAAACTCTGGAGCATCAGCCTCAGCTTCAGCTTCAGCCCAGCGTATTCCTGTTTTCATACCATTTGATCCAATATATGAAGGAACCCAGTTTGATCCTTACTACCAGTTTGTGGGTAAGAAATAAAAACTATCAAAATGAGAAGAATTAGAGCATTTTGAAAGAGTGGTTTTCTTTTTAATATAGTTCCTAATGTAGATCCTTCCCCCTCAAATTAAGTCGTTCAAAGTTTGTTCAGATAAGCCGCTTAGTTGCCAAAACAAATATCGAATCAAAAAACTATTCCAAGTAGTGTGGTCCATCGGGGCGATATCTTTTAAACTGATTTATCCCGCATAATCAGTGATTGTTAATTAATGAAATGTGTAAACAAAAGTGGAATGGGAAAGAAACCTAAGAGCGACGCGTTCGATTTCTCCAACCACAAGATTATTAATGAATAGATATTAGCATTTCTGTAGCACAGACGCGAGACATCTGCTAAATCTGCAAAACCTCATCCCAGGCAGCTTTAGTTGTAAGCTAAACGCGTTTCGAAATGAAACCAATCGGGCTCGTATTCTGCTTAATCGCCGTGAGTAATATTCAATCAGGAGTTGTATCCCAGGACTCCGGGCCAGAAAACATCCGTACGGCCTTACCCTTGCTCTATTTGCTGGCATATCCGGGTGCCGTGCCACAAATTGGGGCACCCCTGCCAGGAATCCCAATTCGGAGACCACAAGACGAAATACCAGTACGAAGTCCACAGGTTGATACAACTGCCAGCAATGGAAATATGAAATTGCCGCTGTCCGATGAAGCCCCAAGCTCTCAGCAGACAAATAACATTGTACGGGAGCAGTTTCTGCAGGGCATTCTTCAGGGCTTGCAGCAGTCGGGCCCTGGAACGATTAGCCCCACAATTTCACCCGCTGTGCTGGCGGACTTTCTCGCCCAAGCCACCACCACCACTACCCGAAAGCCCTCAGTGGAAAAAGATGCCAACGGGTCTGATAACGATGAGGACTACGACTACATAGATTTTAAGAACGGGTCGCGCATCAAATACGACATCGACGAGCCCGTGAACAAAGTGCTTCAGCCAACTTCAAAGCCAACCGCTTCAACTGGTCCTGCGAAACCTTCTAGTGTCCTTTATTACAGACGCCCAACAAATTACGTCTACTATAGACCAGTCTACGTGCCCTACCGCTTGGGCTAGGCCAACGCCATTAAATTATATTGTTTTAAAAATAAGAAATAATTCTTGATTTGTAACAGCATTCCGTTAAATAAAAGGCACACATTATGACAGGTCATTAGACTTGAAAGTTTATGCGATGAAAGCAGCCAGATTAATTCTGTGATTTCGCTAGACGAACCTATAAAAATTCAAATCTTCGAAACGGATCGGCCACGAGCACAATTCCAATTTCCAATTTGGCTTACAAAGCCTAGGCCCTAGCCCAGTCTTTTGTGGGCTTTGGACATAATCTACTTTATGACAGCCGCCGAACTGTATAAAACTGTTCGTGGCGCGTTGGTATCACCTTAGTTCTAAACTAACCGGAGCATCGTAGAATTCGTTTCGAGATGCTATTCAAAACCGTCGGATTGCTCCTCTTGCTGGCTGGCCAGGGTCTGTGCCAGTTTCAAGTGTCTTTGCCCCTGCCCCCGGGAGTTGCCGGCATTATTTCGGCTTTGGGAATAGGCGGAGGTGCTAATGGATCCGGCTCTTCCAATAATAACAACAATAATAACAACAATAACAACAACATCGCAAATGCTGAGGCTGCGGAGGCTGCACAGTACGCTGCATACCAATCATATGTACAGTACGAGCAGTCGTTGAATAATTTCTTTTACGGACCTTTCGGACTTTATGGGGCGTTCGGACCTTATGGAGCATTGGGACCAAACAGTGCTGCTAATAATGCTGCCACCTCCACCACCGTTGCCCCCAATATTGAGACGACTACGTCTGCTCCCGGCACCTCCACCGCCTTACCGACCTCAACCGGAACCCCGACTACTTCAACTGCCGTGGCACCTGCTAACACAGATACCACTTCCACTGCAGTAGCAACAGACTCAACAACAGCAGCAACTCCAACCACATCTACGGCAGTGGCTCCGGCAAACACGGACACCACTTCGACTGCCGTTGCTCCATCAACAACGACATCCTCAACTACCTCGACAACCACAACAACCACGACAACCACGGCAGCACCAGCAACGTCTACTGCAGTCGCACCCTCGGATACGGCCAGTACTTCCACTGCAGTTGCACCAGCCGACACGGATACTACCTCCACTGCAGTTGCGCAGCGGCAGCATTACACCACTCCCATTCCATACCACGTCGTGCACCGCCCGCTGGTCAATCCTTACGAGCTCCACCGCATCAACTCTAACCCAATTTATGTCCACAGCTCAGCCTCTGCGTCTTCAGAGGGTGAGCTTCAGCCTGTCTATCTTCCCTACAGTAGTATCTATCGCAGGGGCCAGCCCTCTCCCTACTTTGCATACGAGGGAAAGAAGTAGATTGCAAATCCGAAAAATCATTATAAAACAAAAAAAGTAAACAGATATTCAATAAATTCTGCAAAAAATTCTATTTCAAATTCTTTTCTCTGCTAAAAAGCAAAAGGCTCTTTTGGTTAAGAACTAATCGTCAATTCTAGGGGGTTTCACGAGATCACTTCAACATGCTCCGAAGCATTTCACATTAGCATCTGTTGCGATGAATAGAACTTCTGCCAAGTTCAAATTGATTTCCGTGTTGGAACTATAAATTAATTAAATCAATAAACAGTCTTAATTCGTTTGCCTAGAATAAACTAGCTAAGGCATTGTTTGCGTTGTCTTCTGACTTAATTTTACGGCTCTACTAATCTGTATAAAGCTGCGAAGAATAGACACAGCCATTTCAGTTATACGTTAGCCGGAGCCTTGTGCATTTCTCTTTGGAAATGCTACTGTCTACGGTCGGTTTGTTGATCTTGCTGGCATGTCAAGGTGGTGGCCAGTCTATAAAAGTTAGGATACCGGTGTGGGACCCTATAAATTTCCTTACCCGCGTCGCAGGAGTTCCGACTGTTAATGACAACACCAACGCACAACGACCGCCAAATAACAACAACCAGGATAACGAAAACAATTATAACAACTATCTGAACGAATACTACAATTACCTGTCGAGTGCTTACCAGAATCCAGCACTGTACAATCCATATGGGCCTTACGGACCTTATGGCCCCTACGGATATTTCGGACAATATTCACCATATGACTTTCAAACTACAACTCAGACTCCAGTAATATCAACAACTACAGCACCGCCACCAACATCGACTACAATTCCAACAACTACTCAGAGTCCTCAGACATCTTCAACGGCCCAACCTCCGAGCACATCCACCGCTATTCCTACTTCAACAGGAATACAAACCACGTCTACAGCTCTACCAACCACGATTTCAACAACCACACAACCACCAACAACCTCCACAGCCCTGCCAGCTTCAACGTCCACGCAAGCACCTACAACTTCTTCGACGATTCCGACTTCAACAACTGAAGCAACATCTACGCAAAGTCCTCTTTGTCTATTTTTCCCCAACTTACCGATATGCCAACTATCGACTTCAACTTCGACTACACAGGCACCAACAACATCTACTGAAGTCCAAACTTCTTCGACAGACGTGCCCACAACATCGACCACTGCGGCAACATCCACAAGCACTGCTGTTCCTACAACTGAGGAAACTTCTACGAGCACTGCTCTTCCTACAACGGCGGCTACATCCACAAGCACTGCTGTTCCTACAACCGAAGAAACTTCCACGAGCACTGCAGTTCCTACGACGAGTTCGTCAACGACTGAGGCAACAACTACTAGCACTGCTGTTCCTACAACGGCGGCTACATCCACAAGCACTGCTGTTCCTACAACAGAGGAAACTTCTACGAGCACTGCAGTTCCCACGACGAGTTCATCAACAACTGAGGCAACAACTACTAGCACTGCTGTTCCTACAACTGCGGCTACATCCACCAGCACTGCAGTTCCAACAACCGAGGAAACTTCCACAAGCACTGCTGTTCCTACAACAGAGGAAACTTCTACGAGCACTGGAGTTCCCACGACGAGTTCGTCAACAACTGAGGCAGCATCCACAACAAATGCTCCTACAACTAGTTCATCAACAACTGAGGCAACAACTACTAGCACTGCTGTTCCTACAACGGCGGTTACATCCACAAGCACTGCTGTTCCTACAACCGAGGAAACTTCCACAAGCACTGCAGTTCCTACAACGAGTTCGTCAACAACTGAGGCAACAACTACTAGCACTGCTGTTCCTACAACGGCGGCTACATCCACAAGCACTGCTGTTCCTACAACAGAGGAAACTTCTACGAGCACTGCAGTTCCCACGACGAGTTCATCAACAACTGAGGCAACAACTACTAGCACTGCTGTTCCTACAACTGCGGCTACATCCACCAGCACTGCAGTTCCAACAACCGAGGAAACTTCCACAAGCACTGCTGTTCCTACAACAGAGGAAACTTCTACGAGCACTGCAGTTCCTACGACGAGTTCGTCAACAACTGAGGCAACAACTACTAGCACTGCTGTTCCTACAACTGCGGCTACATCCACCAGCACTGCAGTTCCAACAACCGAGGAAACTTCCACAAGCACTGCTGTTCCTACAACAGAGGAAACTTCTACGAGCACTGCAGTTCCTACGACGAGTTCGTCAACAACTGAGGCAGCATCCACAACATCTGCTCCCACAACCAGCTCAACTACAACTGAGGCAACATCTACAACATCTGCTCCCACAACCAGTTCATCAACAACTGAGGCAACATCCACAACATCTGCTCCCACAACCAGCTCAACTACAACTGAGGCAACATCCACGAGCACTGCTCTCCCTACAAGTAGTTCATCGACTACAGAGGCAACATCCACGAGCACTGCTCTCCCCACATCCAGTTCATCAACAACTGAGGCAACATCCACAACATCTGCTCCCACAACCAGTTCAACTACAACTGAGGCAACATCTACAACATCTGCTCCCACAACCAGTTCATCAACAACTGAGGCAACATCGACAACATCTGCTTCCACAACCAGCTCAACTACAACTGAGGCAACATCCACGAGCACCGCTCTCCCTACAAGTAGTTCATCGACTACAGAGGCAACATCCACGAGCACTGCTCTCCCCACATCCAGTTCATCAACAACTGAGGCAACATCCACAACATCTGCTCCCACAACCAGTTCAACTACAACTGAGGCAACATCTACAACATCTGCTCCCACAACCAGTTCATCAACAACTGAGGCAACATCCACAACATCTGCTCCCACAACCAGCTCAACTACAACTGAGGCAACATCCACGAGCACTGCTCTCCCTACAAGTAGTTCATCGACTACAGAGGCAACATCCACGAGCACTGCTCTCCCCACATCCAGTTCAACTACAACTGAGGCAACATCTGCTCCCACAACCAGTTCAACTACAACTGAGGCAACATCTACAACATCTGCTCCCACAACCAGTTCATCAACAACTGAGGCAACATCGACAACATCTGCTTCCACAACCAGCTCAACTACAACTGAGGCAACATCCACGAGCACCGCTCTCCCTACAAGTAGTTCATCGACTACAGAGGCAACATCCACGAGCACTGCTCTCCCCACATCCAGTTCATCAACAACTGAGGCAACATCCACAACATCTGCTCCCACAACCAGTTCATCAACAACTGAGGCAACATCGACAACATCTGCTCCCACAACCAGCTCAACTACAACTGAGGCAACATCCACGAGCACCGTTCTCCCAACAAGTAGTTCATCGACTACAGAGGCAACATCCACGAGCACTGCTCTCCCCACATCCAGTTCATCAACAACTGAGGCAACATCCACAACATCTGCTCCCACAACCAGCTCAACTACAACTGAGGCAACATCCACGAGCACTGCTCTCCCTACAAGTAGTTCATCGACTACAGAGGCAACATCCACGAGCACTGCTCTCCCCACATCCAGTTCATCAACAACTGAGGCAACATCCACAACATCTGCTCCCACAACCAGTTCAACTACAACTGAGGCAACATCCACAACATCTGCCCCCACAACCAGTTCATCAACAACTGAGGCAACATCCACAACATCTACTTCCACAACCAGCTCAACTACAACTGAGGCTACATCCACGAGCACTGCTCTCCCTACAAGTAGTTCATCGACTACAGAGGCAACATCCACGAGCACTGCTCTCCCCACATCCAGTTCATCAACAACTGAGGCAACATCCACTACATCTGCTCCCACAACCAGTTCAACTACAACTGAGGCAACATCCACAACATCTGCTCCCACAACCAGTTCATCAACAACTGAGGCAACATCCACAACATCTGCTCCCACAACCAGTTCATCAACAACTGAGGCAACATCCACAACATCTACTTCCACAACCAGCTCAACTATAACTGAGGCTACATCCACGAGCACTGCTCTCCCTACAAGTAGTTCATCGACTACAGAGGCAACATCCACGAGCACTGCTCTCCCTACATCCAGTTCATCAACAACTGAGGCAACATCCACAACATCTACTTCCACAACCAGCTCAACTACAACTGAGGCAACATCCACAACATCTGCTCCCACAACTAGTTCAACAACAACTGAGGCAACATCCACGAGCACTGCTCTCCCCACATCCAGTTCATCAACAACTGAGGCAACATCCACTACATCTGCTCCCACAACCAGTTCAACTACAACTGAGGCAACATCCACAACATCTGCTCCCACAACCAGTTCAACTACAACTGAGGCAACATCCACAACATCTGCTCCCACAACTAGCTCAACTACAACTGAGGCAACATCCACGAGCACTGCTCTCCCTACAAGTAGTTCATCGACTACAGAGGCAACATCCACGAGCACTGCTCTCCCTACATCCAGTTCATCAACAACTGAGGCAACATCCACAACATCTGCTCCCACAACTAGCTCAACTACAACTGAGGCAACATCCACGAGCACTGCTCTCCCTACAAGTAGTTCATCGACTACAGAGGCAACATCCACGAGCACTGCTCTCCCCACATCCAGTTCATCAACAACTGAGGCAACATCCACTACATCTGCTCCCACAACCAGTTCAACTACAACTGAGGCAACATCCACAACATCTGCTCCCACAACCAGTTCATCAACAACTGAGGCAACATCCACAACATCTGCTCCCACAACCAGTTCATCAACAACTGAGGCAACATCCACAACATCTACTTCCACAACCAGCTCAACTACAACTGAGGCTACATCCACGAGCACTGCTCTCCCTACAAGTAGTTCATCGACTACAGAGGCAACATCCACGAGCACTGCTCTCCCTACATCCAGTTCATCAACAACTGAGGCAACATCCACAACATCTACTTCCACAACCAGCTCAACTACAACTGAGGCAACATCCACAACATCTGCTCCCACAACTAGTTCAACAACAACTGAGGCAACATCCACGAGCACTGCTCTCCCCACATCCAGTTCATCAACAACTGAGGCAACATCCACTACATCTGCTCCCACAACCAGTTCAACTACAACTGAGGCAACATCCACAACATCTACTTCCACAACCAGCTCAACTACAACTGAGGCAACATCCACAACATCTGCTCCCACAACTAGTTCAACAACAACTGAGGCAACATCCACGAGCACTGCTCTCCCCACATCCAGTTCATCAACAACTGAGGCAACATCCACTACATCTGCTCCCACAACCAGTTCAACTACAACTGAGGCAACATCCACAACATCTGCTCCCACAACCAGTTCAACTACAACTGAGGCAACATCCACAACATCTGCTCCCACAACCAGCTCAACTACAACTGAGGCAACATCCACAACATCTGCTCCCACAACTAGTTCAACAACAACTGAGGCAACATCCACGAGCACTGCTGCTCCCACAAGTAGTTCATCAACAACTGAGGCAACATCCACGAGCACTGCTGCTCCCACAACCAGTTCAACAACAACTGAGGCAACATCCACATCTAATGCAGTCCCCGCTACGAGTTCATCGACTACTGAGGCAACAGCGACATCAAATGCTATTCCTTTCTCCAGTTCTACAACGACAGAGGATTCGACAACATCTACTGCCCTTCCTACAACTAGTTCATCATCCACAGTAGCTTTGACAACGTCGACTGCCTTACCCACAACAATTGCGGAGTCGCCAGAAGATTCTGACCTTTGCTCTGCCTATCCGAATCTACCAAGTTGCCAGTCCGCGAAAAAAATAGGCATTAATGAAAGCTCTGAAAAGCAAGACAATGCAGCATCTTTTCAGTATAGGCCAGGTCAGCAGCTGTCAATAATTTCGGTGCCCCAATCTGTGACGTCGCTGTGTTTCTTCTACCCGCGTCTCTGTATGAAACCGGAAGAAGCCCAGTTTGTGCAGGCCACCGATGGAAATGGAAAGCCCCTAGTCTTGATATCACCAGTCGAAGGAAGATCGGCTCAACCCATTCACCCACCGACCCTTTGGCGAGCTATAAAACGGATCGCTGACCAACAAAGCTAATTTTTCCTTTACCTGATTCGAATTTTACCCAATAAATAATTATTACAAGCCATTCTTAAACAATAGACTTAATATGAAATATGATGATCCGCTCAATTAGGTAAGGTATTCAAGCCAGTTTTAGCAATTTGACCTAATTGATACACCTTTTGGTTAGAAATATGTTTAAAAAGCAAGACGATGCAGCACCTTTTCCGTAGTCGATGCTCTCAAACTTTGAAAGGCATGAAACAATCGTCATTTGTTTACTTGTTAAGTGGAAAGACGCATTAACTGTAAGGTTCTTTTGCCGGCACTGGCCTCAGGGCATCATCAGAGTTTTTATTATTTGCAGCTGTGTCTATAAAAGACATCTTCGGCACGGCAGTGGATTTAGTCTAAGCTCAATCATTAACTATATAAAATCAAAACCTGGCCATGCTATCGATCCGTGAGATCATTTTACTTACAATCGTTGTCCGTGTAAGGAGTGAGAATTCAGAGGCAGCACTCCGGTTGAATGCTCCATTGTGGGATGTGAATGATCTATACTCTCGATTATCCAACGCGTTTGGAGCAGCCAGCACCACTCCAGTGCCACAGGCATCGTCTGATATTAATTCAGCTTGGGATAGCTATTACAACGCCGTTTTGCAAAAATATTTAAATAAAAAGCAAGGATCTAACTCTGGTGGTGACACGGTTCCACTGGAACCTTTGCCCTTGCCGATACCTATTCCAATGCCGATTCCCCGACCTCCACGGCCACTGAGGCCTCTGAGACCAAATCGGCCAAATCGACCAAGACCTAGGCCGACCCGTAAGCCGACAAGAAAGAGTACCACCACCCGACGAACAACAAGAAAGACTACGACCACACGAAGGACCACAACCACTAAAAGAACCACAACCACTAGAAGGACTACCACCACTCCAGCTCCAGTTGTCTCCAGTGACAGTCCAATATCCACTGAGACCCCATCTTCAACAACCACCGAGGCTGCAACTAATACAACCATCGTGCCCAGCTCAACACCAACCGGTTCTTCAACTACCGGAGGATCTTCAACAACTGGAGGATCATCAACTACAGGAGGATCTTCAACTACAGGAGGATCTTCAACCACTGGAGGATCATCAACCACTGGAGGATCATCAACAACAGGAGGATCATCAACTACAGGAGGATCTTCAACGACTGGAGGATCATCAACGACTGGAGGATCTTCAACAACTGGAGGATCTTCAACAACTGGAGGATCATCAACACCTGGAGGAACAGCCGTTTCTTCAAAAAAGACTGGAAATATTTTGTTTTTGCGCACAAGCCAGATGCACAATTCCATAAATATTCCTACAGTCCTAAGTCTTGAAGGATTAGAAACCGACGCTGGAAGGCTTCGGCCAGAACAACAACTGACAGTGCAATCCCCGCCTCAATCCATGACCTCGCTGTGCCACAACTACCCACGCCTTTGTGCCCGGCCCGAGGAGGCGCAGTATATGCGTGTGACTGATGGATTCGGAAAGCCAATGCTTCTGATTATGCCCGGAGGTACTCCAATGTCTCGCACATTCCCAACAACGACGAAACGGCCAAAGGCCTCATTACCAAGACCTGATAGATTCAGACCGGCCCGGGGATACACGACACCTAGAAATAAATATGTTTACCGATTAGTCAAGAAAAAAAATAATCAACGGGGTTAATATATTGGTAATGGATAATGTTTAAAGGTAATGGATTAGATTAAATTGGAGGAACATTTAAATTCTCTGAGTGGTAATACTATATATATTCATAAAAACTATTTTATTATCAATCTGAAACAAGAACAGCTTTCTCTTTTAGATGCATGTACGATAGGAACCCTAATGTCTTATTTAATCTGTAGATCATTTATTGTAAACAGTCAATAAATTAAAATATACTTAAGAAAATCTTACATTAGATCAAAGCATTTCTGCTATAAAGATTCTTGATACTGAACTTTTTCTGGTGATTAATAATCTAGAATGCATTTAGAATCTCTGATGGAATATAAAAGGGCGTCTCTAGTCTTTACTAGTCAGTGATACATTTATTGTCATCATGTTGATGCTACATAAAGCGATTCTGTGGATACTTCTTGCCGGTGCCGGACCCAATTGGAACCTTCTGACGAGTGCCAGCCGCCAAGTTCAAGTAAAAATTCCTGTGAAGGATGTACATGGAATTTTTTCGGGTATAACCGGTTTCATGAACGGACGACCCAATAATCAGAGGAGAAAGGAACGTCCTTATAAGGAGCAATACTGGCCTCAGTCCTACGATTATTACGATCCTTACCAATCTATCTATTGGCCACCTTACTATTTGTATTCTCCGTATGAATACCCATGGCCAAATGAGCCAACTAAGCCCACTAAGCCACCAACTGAAACAACAACTGAGCCGCCCACAAATCCTACTACCACCGAGGCCCCAACAGAAACAACAACCCTCCCAATTACCACGGAACCTGCAACAACAACTGAGGCTGCAACAACTGTGGAAACCACTACTGATTCCAACTCAGAAACTACAACAGCAGCAAGTGTAGTGACCACCGAGGCCACAACTGAGTCCCCAACAACCGAGGCATCCACCACCGAGGAAACCCCGGAATCCACAACGACTCCACCTGCTCGTGATCTCTGCTCGAAGTATCATTATCTTCCCGAATGCCAGAAGTCCAAAGTAGCTTCTGTGAAGAAAAATGCCATCAAAATCAAAAAGCAGCCAACACTAAATGACGTGTTGCAGACAGAGCAGAAGCTTTCGATCGAAACTGTGCCACACTCTATGACGTCTCTTTGTTTCTACTACCCCCGTTTGTGTATGAGACCCGAAGAAGCTCAGTTCGTGAGATTATCAGATGCAAATGGCAGACCATTACTTTTAATATCCCCACTCGAAGGGAAATCGCCACATTCCTCGGGCCCACATGGGTTTCGTCTAAAAACAGGTGGATATACTTAACCATAATAGTTCTTTAATAATTTATTTGATGATCGTGCCGCAGCTGTGTTTTATTCATCAATAAATTTTTGCTAATTTGATTAGTAAATTCACAATAGATCTATTTCTAGAATCTATTAATTCCTTTGGTTTATGAGGGTTTATCTTTTGTCGATTTCGCAAATTTCGATTTCATTTAATAGGCTTGGGAGTATAAAAAAGGTGTTAAAAAAGAAAGAGGATTAGTTTAGCAAAAGTCGAGGAGGATGATGCTGATCTGCAAGTTATCATTTTCGTTCTTCGTATTCCTCACAAGTCTGCTTATTTCAAGTTCGCATGGACATGAAATAGAAATCAAAATACCTGTTTGGAATGTGGGAAACATATTTTCAAAATTTATTAGAAGTACCACCACAACTACAAGAAGACCTACTCGAACCCCTCGACCCACCACCGAGCCAACACCCCCTACCAAACCTACAGAGCCCCAAAATCCAGAAGAACCAAATATTTGCGATATTTATCCTCAACTCCCTCTGTGCCAAGAAACCACGCCTCCCACAGAGCCAGAAGTCCCCGAAGAACCCAAAATCTGTGACATTTTTCCTGAGCTGCCTCTATGCCAAGAAACATCACCTCCTACAAATCCTACAGAGCCAGAAGTTCCCGAAGAACCCAGTCTATGTGACATCTATCCGGCACTGCCTATTTGCCAAGAAATGTTAAGGAACAATGATGACAGAGGCTATCACTACGATCTTGACTTTTGCTTTTACTATCCCAACCTTTGTACCAACTCTAAAAATCGCCAAAGATTCATACCTTTGACCGATTACCGACGGTGAGTCCGAGGGAGAAATCGAAGAACACTACCCCCCAGGGGCAACCAACTTAATAAAGAACCCTACTTACAAAGGAATCAAGAGTTACCATACTTTCTGGTGTTTCCTTGAATAAACACAGTTTCAAAAGCTACTATACCGTGCCATTCGCTTCACAAGACATCGGAATGTGAATCATAATTCTTTTGACATGACAGCACTTTCAGCGAATCTATTCATGCAAACTGGTTTCAGTTGCCCCACTCCACTATCAAATAATAATAGTGGCTGTGAGCCACCAGTCGGATCTTGGCCCCATGAGGTGGTAGGTGAAATTGAAATGAGCTCCGTCCAACCATTTCAAGGCTCTTTGTGGCTATTATTACTGTCGATGTGTACGGCGGATGCGGCTGCAGTCGAAGCCACTGGTCTGCAGGAATTGACAAAGCTGAACCTGACCGAAGCGAAACTTATATCGGATAATACCACTGTCAAGTGCATGGTGACCCCTGACCTCTGCGGCTGGCAGCTACACTTGTACGAGGGTCATGCCTTCAGCGTTCCCCTCCCGCAGGCAGCTGCGCCCCAAGCCACCACCCAAGCACCCTCGATGCCTGCTCCAGAAGTCTTCGAACTGAGCCCCCAGGACAGCGGATCGAGGATATATATTGTGGCCGAAGTGAAACCGAAGTCGGAACGGAGAAGGAGAAGGAAACTGCGACGTCGGACTTCCTTTAATTACTTTTCTAAACAGAAATATGCCTTGCTGGTATTTCAATAAAAATGTAATTAATAACAAAAATTAAAGCTTCCTTATTATTAATTTAGATACTAATCTTTCGCCAAGGCCAATCAATCAGTTGCCAGGGTCTTCTTACGGCTGAGTCACGGGCCGTAAACAAAATTCTCAGCTCATTAACGGGGGCTTGATTCAAAGCTTACCTGGCCAACTGTCTGGGGCCCGGCGTGACCTGTTTGGGCTACGAATGGAAGCCGTCTGACCACTTTCAACTTTAACCTGCGACGCCACGGGTCTAATGCCCATTAAGCTGTCTATAAGATTTTATTTGGCGCGAAGTAAGCTGACAGGGTTCTCGCGTTCTCTATTTGTTTATTCAAAAATTAATAGATGGCTTTTTAAGTGCCCCAGCCGAGTTATTGTTTTTGATCATCGGGCATTTAAGTCGTCTTTGCTGTCTTTGATGATTTCAATATTATGATTATGATGATTAATAAGGGCAAACATTTAAAGTCATTTGAAAGTGAACCTCATTATGCAAAGGGTGAATGAGATGCTTCGTATTATAAATTGACTTATAAATAAGATTGCAAAAGGCTGTCACTTTCGTAAATATTCCCAAGCCCAATGCTGACCAGAAAAATTCACGCTCCAGTGGGCAGCTTCATTAATCTTAGTATATTTCGTTTTATTGCAAATTACTGTGACAATCGAATCACATCCCCGACTTACTGGCTATTTGATCAGTACACAATGTTGGGTCCCGGCGGAAATTCAATTCGCCGTCCGGCCGGACCCTCTATAAACACTAAATCCGGATTCCCGCAACCCCAACGATTTCACACATCATCCGTGGCACGTTCGTCGTCAACATCGTCGGCGATGGTATCATAAATCGTATTCAAAAATTTTCTAATTTCCGCATACGGCAGTATCTGCCACCAATTTGTCGTAGTTTCAATTTCCTCCGCCATTGCCCCGCTGGCAGGACGTCTTTGGGACGCGCCCTGACGTCGTTTATTCTTGCCCTTACCCTTGCTCTGGCTCTTGCTCTTGGTGGCTAAAGGACGATGCGTGCTGATTTTCGGCGATTGTGTTTCCAATTCCTTCATCGGCTGCCTGGCACTCCCCGGACCAGGACTCGGTTTCAGGATGGGGCTTAGAACAGGAGCTGGAGTGACTGCAGTATTCGATGCTTGACTTGCTGTCATCTTTGTATCAGTTTCATTAGAAGTCCTCGTTCCAGTTGGTGTGTGCGTTTGCGTTCCCGTTTGCTTTCGCCTGGTTTTCGGTCGTCCTGGCCGGACTTTAGCTTCTTGTGGCCTTTTTTTAACGTTCGAGGCCTTTGTGTTCGTGTCATCGGCATTCTGCCCTGTCGACTGGTTGACAAGCTCCTGCATTCCTGTCGCTGCCATATCGATAATTGTCCCACTCGGGGCCATGGTTTTCTTCACACTTGTCGGGTTTTCCGCTCCGGGGATTGTCAAGGGGGTGGTATCTGGTTTTTTGATTGTGTCCTGCTCAGTTTCTGCCCCTGCAGCCACATTGTTCTCCGGCAGCTCCAGCAGCCCAACCTGCTCCTGCTGCTCTGGCAGTTCGGGCAGTGACAGCTTCACCTTCAGCGGCTGCTCTGGTTGCTGCTGCTGTTGTTCCTGCTTCTCGGCCACAACTTCTTCTACGACTGGTTTACGGTCATGGTCCGAGCTCAGGGTATTCAATTGCACTATCTTCTTGGCCCCAATATTTTGCACATGGAACTCGCTCGAGTATAAATGGCTCTGGCCCTGTGCGTGCTGGCTGGAGTTCACTTGCAGTGGCATTAATTGCATGTTTATGGCCGGGTCCTCGATTGTTTGGCCTCGCATTTGGCTCACATCGCCATCGAGGTTCCTGTAGTGGGACCTCGGGTCAGCAGATCGCCGGCTGTGCTGGGAGATCTGCTGGAGCAGGTGACCCATGGGCGGGGCATCCAACGATCCACCGGCCTGGCGACGCACCAGGTTCATCCGGGGCTTGTTGTAGGCATAGACATCCACATTGAACACCCCCTGGGCAGGAGCACGGCGCCAATGCTTGGCTGGAGTGGCTGTTAGGAGATCGTCAATGGTGAGTACTCACTGTACTTTCGCTTATCACTGTGCTGGCACTTACCTCTGGCCACAAGGGCCCAAGACTGGATTACCAAAAGCAGAAGTGACAGCCTCATGCTGGCTAATACATATTTTAGGCGTTGGCCCTGGCTACGACTAAACCGATTTTGGAACTCTCGACCAATTTTATCGCCATCCAATTTGGGTCAGGCCGCAACTAATTTGCATTGACGATTCATGTTCGGCAATGTTCTAGGAATGTGAAAACACAGTGGGCCCTCCTGAAGATGGCTTTAATTAAAAGCATATCTCATGCGGACTTGAGGAGAGGGAATACTGCTTATGAGAACTGGTTTCTGGTGAATTGATTCCGGGCAACGGCACTTTTGGCATTTGCTGAGACACAATGGTTTAGTTTCGGACCTGTCAATGGCCATGTTAATGCCGGGTCATAAAATATTATTGTGTTGCCACCTTAGCCGAGCCTTGGCCAATATGTGTTTTCGGACATTTGGCCAAAAGCAGCGAAAGTTGAAAGTTCTGCTTAGCATTACAATGGCTGGCTAATGGAAAGTAATTGACAAGAAATTCCACAGAATGGAACAAAACAGGTCGTAATTCGTTTTCAAACAGCTCAATATTTATAGAAAACACTTTGTGGAGTCAGAGTACAAAGAACTTAAAATTCTTGCCAAGAATTACAAATTTCATTTGGAGAAACCATTCGTCAAATTATTTATCTTTAAGGACACGTCAGGAACAGTTCAGCAAAAGTCACTGGCCAAACTGGCAAACAAACAGCGAACAAACAAGCCAGACCAAGCCAGCAAGAAAAGGAGCGACTGTCAGCTTCCACTTGGAGCACTTAAGTTAACTTCGAGACGGGACAATCAGGATTATACTAGCGGAGGGGACTTGGTTGGCTTGCTGACTGGCTGCCTGGCTGCCTGGAAGCCGGCTGGCTGATCTGATGATGTCCACCACCCCTGGCAGATTTATGAAAACTGTTGACATTTAGTTCTTCGAACCGCAAACTTTGAGTGGACTCCTGGCAGCGGAATTTACATTCGAACAATGCAAGCCGCAGAATCACAATTCAGAAGCCAGACTGCAGCAGGGCCATAATGCAAGTGGGCCGGAAAGCCCAAGAAGAACCTGCAGGCGGCGGCGAGGAAATGTGAAAAAAGCCAGATGACAGACAGTGAAGTCGGATGAAGGCAATTGTGGCGGCATGTGAAACAACTTGGCTGCGCGAAGGATGAAAAAGGAAAAGAAAGGATTCGTTAGGCTGCTCCATCAAAGGGACACTGAGAAGAATGGTGACTTAAAAAAAGGTAAGCCATAAGGTTACCAGGACTACAGCCAGATCTTACGTATAGTCTAATATTTTAATAATTTATAGCATCTTCCTTATTTATTTTTTTAATTTTCTTCATTTATTTAAAGTGTTTTTTGTTAAATAGCTTTTTGCCAGTTGGACTACCCGCATGGAAATGAAGAGACTGTTAATATAATGTGAATATCTGCGAAATAATAAAGGACTGATGATTTAATGCGATTGAACGGGGCCAGTACGTAAAAGGATAAGCTGGAAAACAAATTGTTTCGTTCGGCGAAGTCGGAAGTGTGAAAGGAGCAACTACAATAGCTTCCTGAGGCGGATTGGAGTGGCACTTTTCATTCTCCATTGAAGTCATGGGTTTTGAAAAGTCATGGGTTTTGACGTCGACAGCCTCTGACGTTGAAATGCCCAGGACTGGATTGTGGAGTGGAAGTGGGAGTTGGAGTTGGAGAGGTGCCTATGCAAATAAAAACAGAAAAAGGCCGGCTAAGAGGATATGGAGAAAGAAGGCAGGTGGCACAGACGTCTTAATTAAGCAGTGCAAACAGCAACAACAATTAGCCCTTCGGTGTAACTCCTGCCAAGAAAAAGCGAGAGAGTCCTGAGTAGTAGGAAAGAAACAAAGGGCAGGTATAAAAGCTGCACTGCTTGCACCTGCGGTTGGCTTACAAGCAGGCTTTTCCCTTGATTAATTCAATTGAAAATACGGCAAAGAAATAGCTGAAAACTCTACTACAACTTTTCCAATTCCGGCACAACAAACTGGCAAGCCGGTGGCTGTTGTGCCAGAAAATACACACAATTTGCTTTGTCATTAGAGGAGCACTTAAAGCACTCGATTGCACTCTTTATATTCAGATACCTCTCACGCCGAGTCCTTGCCAGTGATTTTTTTTGTAGCCCAAAGCCCCCCCAACCAGACCACCGCCTAGTATCTTCTTCTACTGCCTTGCTTTGGCTGCTCATTTCCCAACTTGCCAATCCTTTGTCCTTTTTTTATTTGACCATTCATTTGTTGCATCCACAAGCCCAATAGGTGGGTGTGGGTGGTTGGTGGCAAACAGATAAAGCCCGGGATAGGGCGGTGGCAGGCGGCGAGGCAGACTGACAGAAAACGATTCACAGCATTTTGCACATTTTCGCTTAATTTGAATTTTTCTATGCAAATGCCGTGCACCCAGGAGCAGCAGTAGCAACAACAGAATCTACCCAAAATTCAACTGTTTTTTGTTAAATATTTCTATTTTATTTTCGGTTGATTTTTTTGTTTTTTTTTTCAGCTCTGTCTGCGCCAAATTGTTATTGCAATTTTCTTTATGTACTTTTGCACATTTTGCAGCTCTCGCGGTTCAGTGCGCTGTCGTTTATTTGATATTTGTATTCCTCGCTGGATATACATGTCCTCTGATAAGGTATTTCAACTGTCTGAGGACACTTGCCTAGTCCGGACTCCGGAGGGCAATCCCAATGGGTTACCTAAATGCGAATAGCTATAGCTAGACTGGAGAATAATCTATAAAAATCAAGAAAGTTGTTTTCACTTCAAAACTGACACGAATTTCTTTTAAAGATTTTTAGAGGCTTTTGTTAAATTTATCTTAACGGTTCAAATGTAAAATCAAAGGCCTAATAAAGCCAATAAACTTGATCTTGGCTATAAACTATGAATGTAAAGGTTTTAAGTGAAATTCTTATAAAAGCCTAAATATTTCGAAGAGAATGTGATAGGGCAGCCATCATTCGAAACCGGGAAAATATGATTTATTTTTCTCATTTGCATCCTGTTTATTTTGGAAGTGATTATTTTTCCTCCTCAATTTCCGCACTTTAAGCAACCAGAACACAAAAAACTGGCACTCTCTCTCTCTGGCAGCAGAAGCTGGCGAATTGAATCGGGCCGGGCTAATTGCTATGCAAAAGCCAAAATGAGGCCATAAAATCCCAGACAGAATCCCAATCGGAATCCGAGTGCCAATAAACTCCAACCCCGCCGGATCGTGTTTGATTTGCTGGGTGGTGTGGCCTGGCCTTTGCATGCCGCAAACAAACGACACTTTGATTTAGTGCAACAACAATGGCGAGTAAACAGAGCAGTGTCACAAATAACATATATAGCCAGCAGTAGTCATAGTGGCCCAGATCTTGGCGCAATAAAACAAAACAAAGGCTAATGGCCAAACAAAACGAAACCGAAATGCAGGCGGCAACTTTATGGCTAGCATAAAAATCCCATTCCGCATCCGGAATTCGGATCATCCGCCACCCACTCAATCGGCAATGTCTTATCTCTATCTCTATTCCCAATCTTGCCCCCATGCCACCAGAACTGGAACTGGTATCTGGAATCTGTGGCAAACGCCGGCTGAATGTCAATGTGCAGCCTGCCCCAAGGCGTCAACAGTGCGTATGCGCGATACAGTTTATACAGCTTATACAGTTTATCGTCCTGCCACAGCAATCCATAGTTGCGTCGCCGAACTTGTTGCTACAACATTGCCGCAACTTTTGCCACCTAATGCCGCATCAATATGCAAAGCCGAGCAAGTTTCGGGCCGGGCTAAGCCGCTTAAAACACAAAGACACGAAAAAACGGAAAACTTTAAGTTCATTTAACTTTTGCAATCAGTTTCGGGGCGTCGGAACTACGCAAAGCAAGGCCATACCCCGTCGCCATCCCCATTGCCATTCCCAGCACCGGCACCAGTCCGGTTTATGATTTATTAACAACGAACGGAACGGAACGAAGTCAATTTGTGCCCCGGGGCCAGTTAAGTCAGCTAAAAGGATTTCTTAAACTTAAATGATTTTAATTATTGAGAATTATCATCAGTGGAAAGCTCTGTAATGCGATTTTCCCGATTGGGAATTGGAGTAAAAAAGCGGAGGTACCGAGGAGTGTACTGAAGAAGTCGTAGCCCGGGCAGTCAACTATTTGATGTTGATTTATAGCATTGCAAATTCCGTAAGCCACTGGCAAGTCGAGAAAAACGAGAAGGTCCTGAATTTCAAAGCCCCATCTCCCCCACCCGGCAACATTGGCAATTATCTAAGCAAGCAAGCATGAAATGGAACATAATTTTTCGCCAAATTTTGTAGGGTATTTAAAAAAGAATAAAGGTCTGTTTAAATCAAACTTAAAATTTAACTTATAATATTAACTTCCTTAAAACTGGTGCTTGTTTTTGATTAATAGTTTAATTTTTATTAATTATTATACCTTCATCATACTTTCCCATCCAAGTGTATCTAAGAAGCAGGATATTTCCGATTTTTTTCCTCCTTGTTTTTATGTTCATCTTGCTTTTTGGCGGTTCCCAGCTGAGGCATCGCCTTCCTGGCCGGCCGAACTGTTGTCCTGTCTGGTCCTGTATTGAAGCTGGCCAAATGATTTATGAAGGCTCGGTGCGGAACTTTCCATATTTCGGGGGCGGAGCGAAATAAGTTCTCGTTTCAATAAATGCTCTGTTCGAGCATTAAATTTTAATAGTCTCTCGTCCCGGAGCTAAATAATGCCCGGCCATGTTATTTATGAAGTGATGCTCGAAATTTATTTAAAACGCTTTCGATAAATTCTAACAGATTTCCATATGAAATTTATGCAACTTAATTCTAATGCGTATTTATGGCAGCAATCCACCAACGAGAGCAATGCGCCCCGATAGCGTTCCAAGGAGTGCTGATCTGGGCAGATTGGGTGAATTTGTACCCAATCAATCATAATTTGTAACTGTCAGCGCAAGCTGCGACCGCGTCCATTGAGTGATGAAGTTGTCGCCACGACTCACACAGACACACACTAGCCAGGACTCACATATGTACGTCCAAAGGACCCACACTCGCACACACTTGCATAATGACACGGAGGCCAACTAAAGTCAACCGCAAACCAAGCACAGTGGAATGTGGAGACCTTATTTTTGGCTAAAGCTATAGATATCCGATACTTATCAGAATTTATTACAAATAGTATTCCTTGATCCATTCTAAAAGAGTGTTATTAAAAGATTCCTTAAAAAAACATACACATTACGTTAACGAAAATATATATAGTTATGAGAAAAGTCTCCCATTGTCTCGGATAGGCCTGTCCGTTGGTCCTTTCACTCGAATTCGCAATTCAAGAGCACCCACACACGTTGACAATCCCCACCTGGAAACGTGTGTCTACGTGGTCCGTAGATTTATAGCGAATTTCGCCAGGATATGCCGTGCCGTTGAAAATTCAAACAATGGAAAGCTGATATGCTGCCAAAAGTTTGATATGCCCCGAACTTGACAAATGTCTGACAAATCCCGTCAGCATCTAGTTCGGCTAATGAAAGCCAATTGCTGTTGCTTAGCCGTCTCAGTCTCAGTCTCCGCCTGCCGCTCCAATCTCCGACCCCCCAGATCGGTTGGGAAAACAAAAGCCAGCTCCGGATTCTGTCATTGCGACGGAAAATCTGCGGCACGTGATTCCGCTCATCAACAATTCCGCTCCACCACTGGGGATGCTTTAATTCTCGTTGCCCTTTCGGTGGCTCGGCTATACATATATTCACCCAGATTTATTATGATTTTTTTCACACACGTGTGCCCAAAAACTTGGCGTTAATAACGATTAAGTGCGCCATGCGACATTGACTCCGGACGGGCATGGAAGTTGCTGGCCGGATTTTTGTTATTCCTGGCAGGTAAAAGGGCAACGCGTTAGTATCGACTTGCAGGACGACGGGCCTTCGGTTTTTTTGGATTGCCAGCATTGAGCTCCAGTGGTTGTTTAAAGGTTTGTTGAGTTATGAAAATAGTTAATGGCAATACCCTGTATTCTCCCCAGTTTAAGTCTGTTTTCTACCTTTAATAAAAGGTACCACCTAGATGTGGTTTTGTGGGGCTCGAACTGCCAGAAAATGCCAGAGAATCGAAAAAACTTTCACTTCCATCGTGAACTGGGTTTTAAAATGCCTCTCAGCTGTGATTTGTGTCAAACTGTCGATACTGGCCAAGTAAATCAAAGTCATATGGCCAATGGCGTCTGCTGGCTTCTGTCCCCTCGGCCCAGCCCTGGAGGGACCTTGTCCGCTTCCTCCGACATTTGGCATCCGTCATTTTTCATGTTGCCATGCTGCCGGAGCGGAGACCCAGAGCGAACGTGATTATTGATTGGTGCTCACCTAAATTCATGGTGGAGCTCGCACCCGGGCAACCATTTATCTAACTATAACCAAAAGTCAGATCCTTGTTAGTGTGTGGCCACTGGCCGCTGTCCAGTTTGACGAGGTAGGAAGTGGATGGCTGCGATACAGACACAGACACATCCACATACATATATGGAGGATGTCGAGTCCCCCACTGGAGCATCCTTGAAGCGCAAAACTTTGACGTTTATGTGACATTTGAAATCAATTTGCACAACAATCGAATTTTCAATTTTCGATATCTATGTTTCATTGTTATTGTTTGTTCGCCGTTGTCGCCATGGCTGCAAGTGTTGTTGCTGTGTCTGTTGGCCGTGTTGCTGCTGTTGCTAGTGTTGCTGCTGGTGTTTTTATCAATTTGCTAGTGTTGCTGATGGGCAATCGATGCGTTTACATGTCAATTAGCAACTTAGTGTGCGGAACATTGTCAGCATGAATATATTCGATGTGCTTATGGGTGGGTGAGTGGGTGTTTTCGCAATTTGCAAAAACTTGCATATTTAATTGGCTGCCGCAAAGTGGTCGGCCATACATTACGGACGTGTCCGTAAAGCCGCAGAGGGAGCCGCAAATTATACGGACAGCCACCGAGTGCCTGCCAATTTGATGAATTTCCCAATCTAAATAGATAATCCACAAACATTTGATTCAATCCAATGCGCAAAACGATTTCCCCGCCAAAAGTAATCAGAGCATTGAACTAATAGATGGAAGCCGGCTTCCACAGCAAATTACTACTCCAATATGAACATTACTTGGTAATTGGTTGATTGAAAACAACCGGGTATGTGGGGTGAGTGTTTCCATTTTAATTTCCACTGATGCAATAATTCGGATACAATGAGTTTCCCCAGAAGTTCAACCCATCTGACATGCATTCCGTCGAGTCAAGCCATGTGCCACTTCCCATTGCCGATTGCCAACTGCAATATTTGCTCTCCACATGGAACAGCTGGTGAAGGACCATTTTGGCATTTGGCAGAACAAACAACCGGCCAAGCATATCCACTTGCCAAGGGAAAGGATTGAGGAGCAGTCGGCACAATGGCAGACCCTGCAATTGGCCAGATTTATGCCGTCTAGCCGCACTCTGAGGTATTACACTCCGGCTGCAGACATTCCCAAAACGGGCTCTGCAAATGGACAGTGCCGAACAGTTCTAATTACGCCGGGCAGGTTGCTCCGGAGTCCGGGTATGTTCTGGGGATGCTTAGAAGGAGCCTCTTGAATTTCGGGAGTTTTAATCAAATAAGGCATCCGCTTGGCTGCAGTACCCATTTCCTGGAATCAGGAGCAGTCGAGGGCGAAGGTGGTGTTCTCTGGGAAAGCTGGGGATAACCACAGTGGTTGAGGCATGAAAAATTCCAAAAGAAGTGGCGGATGTAATATTTTTCACATCAGCATACGTTGTGGTCCAGACCCGAGAACAGATAAACAAAATAATATGCACATTTAAATGGGTTGAGAGAAGAGTTTTTCTAATATTAATCCTAATTTGTATTTATCTTTTAAGTATTTAAATGATACTTCCTTTAATTTTTTTATTTTACGAGCTTATTAAATATAATAAGTTTAATATTAGATTAGAGTCCTGGTATTCTTGTCGCTACCCTCGCTCAGCAAAAGCCAAGTGGTTACCAAGTTAGCCCTGAGTTTGCCACCACAGCTCCTGCCGGCGGCGGAAGTATCTGAGGGTCCTGCTGGTGTCCTGGGCGCCCTCTTCCGCCAACACCAGCACCAGCCATATGCAGATGTATGCGCCCCGAAAGATATAGCCCTCTGTTCGTACAACCATATTTATGTTTAATATTTAGTGGCAGCTGCTGCAAAGTTTTGGGCATACGCGGCGTATGCGTTTTGCCCAATTGCCCCTGGCAGACGGAAGGGGACGGAGCGCCAACGACTTTTGTTGTTATTTATGCCCAACGGATGAGGGAAGTTGGCTTCGTAGCTGTTAGATTTAAGATGTTTCCCGCCGCAACCCAAAAGGGGGAGAAACGGAAGTTTTTGGCACTTGCCGTCTGCTGCTGCACATGCACATTCGAGGCACTGGCCAGTGGCGGCTTTTAGAAGCCCATTTATTAGGGCCACAATTAATTAAATAGTCCCATGTTTGCTGTCCGGTTGATTATTGATTTCTGGCCCTGCCCCGAAAGGTCGATATGAGAAGGAGGAGGAGGAGCACCATTTGCCCTAGACCGCAACATGCTCCACCTGTAACGGGGCAAAAAAAAAAAAATAATAAAATAAAAGTTCGATGTAGATTTTGTGGCATTTTCATAATTTATTATGCTGCCAGTTTGTCGGGCACATATAACCATAAATAATATCTATCTAGTGCACATACACACACGTGGCCAAAACCACGTATACTGGTTAGTGGAACCCTTTTTTATGCTGTTTGGTTACCGGCTGCTTAATCTACATAATTTTCGGTCCCTTTCACAAGCGGTTTGATTTACACAGTGTGTATAATCATTAAAAAGGCTCGGCTCTGCTCGGACGGCGAATAAAAAACAATTTTTAAGTTGCCCTCCCTCAAGGGTTTGACCGCTTAACTTGTTTATTTATTTTAGGTGGTTCCAGGTTCCACTTCCACTTACAGGAGGGAGAGGAGGCGGTTCCTGGGCCCTGTGGCCAAGGTTGACTTACTAATGTATGAATCTCATGTGAAAGGGTAAGGGCAAGCGATTAGAGTTCGTCCCTAGTTCGTAACTCTCATAGTTGATGATGTGTGTGGGCTTGGGATGGGGATGGGGTGTTTTTTCTGCCGGCCATGTTTCGGTTTTATATTTCTCTGTTTTTGTGAAACCATTTACATAAGTGCCATACACAGAGCCCAGACATCAGTCTGAACCCGGCGATTATCCCTTTTTAATAGACTCATAAAACGGTTATTAACTTTGTTGCACACAAATACATCTAGAAAAACGAGTCCCGTCCCGGATACAAAGTACAGCGTTTTATTTCATTAAAGTCATTTCTGGACACTGGCTCAATTTATTATGTGTATGTTTCTGCTTTTTTGCATAGTTCGTTGCCATTTTCCCTTTGTTCGCCGTCCGAAGAAGTAACATTTGGCATTAATAAATGGCCGGGGAAGTAGGCGACTTGAGGGGCAACTTGCTGGTCATGGGGCATATTAGTTGAGGTCCTTTCCTCACAACATATCCCATTATATCAGTGGCCATCTCTTCTATATAATCTGTTTGTCGAATTAAAAAACCGTATCATGATGGAATTAAAGTTGAAACTTTTTAGAGTAGTTTCTCCGCCCGTTTATTTTGAAATCGAATGCTAATGTAGCCCAACAGTTCCGTGGCAGCATTCCATGGTGGCCCAGAGTCCGACTATTCTGCTGGTTATTTCTGATTTTGCAACTGGCCAAATGCAATTTCACTTTTATGCTGTTGCTCTGCTCCACTGCTCTGGGTAGCCTTCCCTCCTGTGACGGAGAGAACAAAATCCACACAATAGTAGCAAAACAAGATAAATGAAATTCTGATGCAAATTTGATTTGTTTGTAAATGTTCGACGTTGCAGTGCTGCCCCAAGCCAAGCCAAGCCACCACTCCTGGCCACTCTCCTCCCCCATCCGCTTATTCACGCCAACTTGCAACAGGGAATGGCTTATGACGATGGCGAAGGGCGAAGGGGACTTGGGGCTAAAATACAGCAGCAACATGTTGCCGCTTTTTCTTGCTCTTCCCCAACAGTTGACATTTTTATGCGCGCATGATTAATTATGCAATTTTGCCATCGGTCCTGCTTTTATCCTGGTTATGCAAGGGGTCCTACCCCCCAGCTACCCCCACTGGCGCTTCTGGGCTGGAGCTATTATGTGCCCTCCTGGGCTGCTCCGGCACATCAATCAGCATCTAGCCTCCAGATCCAGGACTTTGCATCGAGACACTTATTCAATAGTCATGCATGCAATTAGCGGCTGGCTGTCCGGCAGAGTGGTGTTCGAGGGCGGCATTAAATGAAATGTACACAGGGCGTATGCGCGATGCGGAATCAAGGCGAGTAAGTGGGGAAACGTGAGAGCCGCTCGAGACAGGGGACTAGGAGTTGGCACACAAAACGCCAGAAGAAATGGCAAAACGGAAGAATCCGGTGGCGGACTGGAGTTTCCTGTTTGCATACCGATGTGAGGGGGAGTTCCCGCAGTTGCCCCTGATCCAGAAAACCAAACCAGGGTCACACCGACAGCCGCAGACAATCGCAGTTGGCCGGCAAATAGAGCCGGGGACATCAAGGCCATAATGCTGTACGACCAATTTGAGGCACGTTTCAGTTATTAACGGCACTGGACAGCTTGTAAAGTGCATGCCGCTGGCCAAGCCGTGCTAACGTGACCAATATGCTTGTCATTGCCATAATAATCAGCTTTTGCCAGCACTATGGCTAAGTCCAGTCAGCAGCACGCCCTTTTCGGCCATGTATTTTCAGCAGGGTGGCTCCATTTGGTCGTAAAATAAAAATCATTTAAAATAAAACATTTAATTTCTAAAGGATAGTTGCATATACCTAGTACTCTAGTACTATGGTACTTATAAGAAATCTAACTATTTTAGTAAATTGTGACCTCTATTTCGTCCTACCCCCTATAGGTAGGGTATGGAGTACAAAAACTGTTGTATGGACATGTTGCCCGTCACGAGTCCACTTCCTTGCATGCAAATATTTGCTGATCCAATCGACGGGATGACACAAAACTTAGCAATTGTTTACCCCAACACTTTGTTCCGCTCGAGTTCGGCCATGGCTTGGCTGATGTGTGGGATGCGTGGCTTCAATTAGAAGGAGATATCATAATTACCATCGACTAAAAGGTTTCCCCACAAAGCACACCAATCAATTATGGCTTCCGCTATTTTAAGATTCCGACAAATGGATTCCATGAACTCGATTACATTAAATGCGATTCTCTACTCTACTAAATATTGTGATGAAATATACGTTTTTTTTTCCATTTCGCTTGCTGAAAACAAACCACTTTTTTTTTAGAAATATTTGCCCTCATCGTTGGATGATTGGTCGAATATTTGTTAATAGTCAATTTGAAGCGATTTATTTTTCAATCGTTTGACGCAGTCAAATGTAAAGTTTGAGGAGGAACCTTTGTTATTTTCAACATATTTGTCGGCGGAATTTATTACGGCCACAGGCCTTGGACAACTGGAATTGTTTGATTTTAATTGAGTTACCTATACGGGATGGCAGTGGCAGTGGTGTAGGTTGGTCGAATAATCAAAAGCGAAAAACTGAAGCGAAAAGTTGAATTTGATTTTTTGCAGCTGCTAAAAAGCCCAGACAATAATTGGATTTCATGATTTACGCCATTTGATTGCCAGATGCGATTGTTTTAATGTCCAGCTGAGTTTCCGTTTTTGGCCCATCCAGCACCCAAAAGCAGGGAGCAGGGTGGGGGCGGCTTAATGAAGTTGTCTCCTTGTAATTAGAAGTAATAATAATTTCCTAGCCCGAGCAGAGAGTCATTATGAATTTGGATTGCGGCCAAGGAAATGCCATTAATCAAATTAGCAAGCGCATAACTTTTTATGATTATGCTCCGTGATAAGCGCAACTTAGAGGCAGCCAAAGGGGGCGGATATGACGGAAAAGGGGGCGTGGCTGTGCGGTCTGTGGATGCAAGAGGGAAGACTTGCCAACAAACAGGAGCGACGACAGCACCCTGGCCATTTGCGTCTTGCTTATTGTTTAATTCTATTTATTTTTTAATAAACAATTTTCCTAATGAAATGCCTGCCTAGGGGAAGGCATGGCAGGCAAGGGAACAAGGACATGGATAGGGATAGGAACGGAGAACGGGGAACCAGAGACAAGCAGGAGCCGCAAAATTAATTACGATAAACCAGCCAAAGGGAAAGGAGGAGGCCCAGAATCCAGTAATGAGTCCACATCAAGTTAATAGTAATTGAAAAATTGTAATGAAATGCAGCTGTTGCTATTGTTGGCCCGACCACAGCGACCCCATCCATCCATCCATTCAACCATACAGCCATCCAGCCACCCAACCATGCATCCATTCCGGAGGCCTTCTTGGGGGCCATTCGGTCGGGATTATGCGAATCTCGCAAACACAAGAGACACAGAGACTTGGCCTAGGCTTAATTAAACGAAATTAACGCACTATTGTTGGGCATGTGTCTGTCTAAACATACCATGTTGCATGCACCAGCCTTCGGTCCGCCCTCCATGGAGAGGGTGTTTGGCTTTGGCATTTGAATCCTTGCCGGTTGCAAGTGCCAATTAATTGCGATACCTGGCCATGGCCAAAGATTCCAACCCAAGCAGAAATCCTGGCTGCCGATCGGAGATGGTTCTGGAGAGTAGAATCTAATAAAAATCTTAAAAGTGGTTTAATGGTTCTAGAAGATCCAAAGAAATCTCAAAAAAAAAGACTAGTAGACCAGATTGTCAGTAATAATCACACCTTGGCTTAAATCTAGCCAGATTATCATCTCTCCAGAAGACACTCGCCATTTGCCGTTAGCTAACTTGTTTATTTTGACATTTCGTGCGGAATTGAACGCATTTTGACCTAATTTGGCCCAACAACACAACAACAACGAAAGCGTCAACGACAACGAGAGCGACAACGAGGATGGCAATGGCGACAACTGCCATGCAGGCTATAGCCAATGTCGGGGATTCCCCCTTGTCCGCCCGGTGCACTCTGAACTCTGGGCAGCACTCGAAACTGCAGCCAAATTCGAATGCAACTGCACTTTGCACTGATTATGGACAAACAGCTTTTTGCCGGCTTTTGTGGGTGGCTCTGCTCTCGGCCAGCAGGAGCTGTTGCTGTTGCAGGGTCTGCATTTAATGTGCGTTGTAAGTGAAATTAACAGCAAAACTGCATTCGGCCATCACCATTTGCTATTTGCCAATTTAGACATAAATAGCCCAAGAGTCGGCCAGGACCACTGGCAATATCTTAAAGCCATTTAAGCTTCTTGTTGGCCTAGGCTGGGCTAGAAAGAGAGAGGAGAGAGAGAATGGGGCTAAGAATGGGACAGATGGCTGGAAGGAGATTGGCAGGGAAGGATATGCAAATTGGGACAGACTTTTGCCTCCTTGTAAGTTTCAATCAAAATGCAAATATTGATGCAGTTGACATATGACGTTGTGTGCGACCGGATTGGTTTGAGAGCCAAAACTCGGAGCAGTCGAAACATGGCTCGGTGGCATGCAGATTTATGATAACAGCGCCAATCCGGATAGAGGATGGTGGGGGCCTAAGCCCGACCAGGCAGAGCCATCGAGAATGCAATAACAAAGGATAAAATAATAAGATTTACTCATGACTTACTCCTGACTTTGCAAGCAGATGTGGCAAGGTGGCAGTGGGCTGGGGTACGGGCGGGGGCGGGGCGATTGGGCGCCAGGGGGCCAGTTTGGGAAGGGGCCGGGCAATGTTTTATTAAAACATAAACACAAACAAAATCCGAGCAATAGCCAAAGCACAAGCAGCAACACCCACAGAAGCAACATCAGCAACTATGACAGCCAGGACACCAACAGATTGAATAATGGCAACAGGAACTCAGTGGCAGGTGCCTCAAACTGGGGGAACACCACACTTGAAAAATATAATAAAATATTATAATACCTATTAAAAAAATAAGGATTAAAAATAAAGAATTAAATTCATAATTTAATAAATCTAATTATATCTAATTATGACTAGAAATCACAAAGTCTTTTGCCTAGTTGGCTATAAAAAGGTACATCTTTTTTGTCCTGTGCATTAAAGAGGGGAAAGTGCTGCGGGCTGATGGATAAATTAAAAAACAAAAAGTATTCCAGGAAGCCGAAGAGAACTCATCGCATTAAATTAGAGCGGAGATTCAACAACGGCTGCCAAGGTAACTTTTTGTTATTATTTTTCAATTTCTTCGTCATCTGCTGTGCTGCTGCTGTTGCTTCTTATCCTGGTTTCATGTCATTTTTCAAGTGGCTTAGCTGTGTGTGTGTGTGTGATATCCTGGACATATGTACGTTTATGTGTGTTTTTTTGCATGATACTTGTGCATTCCTAAACAATTTTTGATTAAGCTCTTCATGGAAACTCAATTTGGTTTGCCACATCCAAACAACAAACAAAACATACAACATCTAATACAGTATGTCTCACATAATTTAATTTTTTCCCATCAAAACGTGAGAATAAAGGTAAAAAAGTCAATTATTTTCAACTGAGAAAGCAATAACAAGGTATGTATTTGAAAATTGTGAACAATTTAAATTTTAAATCAAATTAAAAGAAACTCTTTGCAATCAGTCTCTCGATAGTACTTTCAGCAATTCGGCAAACAAACTTATAAGGTGCTGGAGGATGGAGGATGTAGGGGATTTATCCTTTCGCTTTAGTTCTGATTTTATTTGGTCGTCTCTCAAAGGCAATTCATCAATTTGACTGGCGTGTGCACATAAATCAACCCCAAACAAAACCATAAAAAAGAAAGCCGAAAGGGAAAACTCTTCAAAGCCATTTATAGTTGTATTTACAGATGTGCGCCCGCGATGCAACCAACAAAAATATACACATTTATATATGCAACTCGGCGAGGATTCGCCGGGTGGGAAAGGATGCATGTAGATTGCCACTTAACAGCAAAATAAAGTTCGGCACAAATTTTTAATTGAATGGCAGCGCATTGAAAAACTTTGAGTTTCCACTAAAATTGATTACACTCACCCATTCACCCGCTCGCCAGCTCACTCGCCCCCCACACAGACTCACAGACGCACTCGAAAAGTTTCGAGATATTGTACATAGTAGTACGTACATTGAGATATTGGGAAAATTATTGAAGCAGAAATCGGCACTCGTGTCAAATGCATAACGTTGAGCTCAATACCGATTCTGCAGCACCCTCTCGAACACATTCGCGCAATCTGTAGGCCTGTCGTTTTGCCAGCATGTTGCAATTTATTCTAATCGCTTGTCGGAGAAAAAAAAAAGGAAACATGGTCCAATGGTGGCTGGCAGGAGGCACTGGGGCCACTAGGAGCCGGGAGGGGCGAAGGCTCAGCGATGCGTGTAACGATGCTGCACATGAAGTCAACGGTAAACCGAAGCCGAGAGTTCGGGCCAGGCCAAAAAGGTTGCCAATTGAGTGGCGCCAATCAATCTGATGCTGCAAAAGTGTGTCAAAAGCGTTGCCCAACTAAGCCGGAGCGAGCTGAAGAACTGGGTAGACTGCTAAACTCCGGCCCGGATAGTGGGATGTCGGGGAATGGTCCTAAGGACGTACCAACGGACAGACTGGCTGACTGGCTGGCTGACTGACTGCCTGAACGACGGCTTGTTGTGTCGCTTATGGCACTTAATTGACGCCAATCGCATTGACTTGCAGTCACTCCATTCAGCCTCCGCTGATGGCAAGAAAAATCACAGCTCGTTAGTGCTTGGAGCATACGTTTCAGGTTTTCCGCCTTCAGGTGGCTTAGGTGGCACATGCACTGGGGAAAAAAAACCTATAGAGGTTTTGGAATCTTAACTCAGAGCTGGGAAATCTTAAACCAAAATACTGCCCTTATAGGCTTAATCGAGAGAGAACGACTAGCTTTTTAGGTGCTTTTCATAAAGGTGTAATCTTAAAATCGTCTTTCTTTTTTTTTACATTATTTTCCTGGTGTATCCAATGTCTGTTATTGATTTCATGTATTGATGTCAGGTTTTTAGTTAGCTCGAGTTGACAAGCGATTATTAAATGCACGCGGCAGCCACTCACTCGTCCTTAAAAGTGTACACTTCTTAAAGGGATTTTCGCAGATTTTTCAATTTCCCAATTTCTGGCATTCACCAGAAAGTCAGCCCAAGTGCTGTGTTCTCGACCGCAAATCAGTTGAGCCGCCAAATCAACAACAAGCAAAACCAATGCCAGCGACAACTACATGACAGTCAACACAAACACATCCTGCAACCAATCCTGCAACCCCCCCTCTTGAAAATCACACCCATGTGAGTGTGTGGGGGAGAGTGTCTGACTGTGGCAGTGGTTGTTAATGATTGTTTGACGCCATGTTTGATTGACGTGCAAACGCCTGCTGCTGCTCCTTCAGCCTCTTATTGTATAAATTTTATTATCCTTATACGTGAGTGTATTTATATGTGCACAACTCACCTTACCCCAAAGCCCATCCCCGCCTCCCTGCCCGCCTGGCATCTTCACCTTTCCAGTCGTGTTAATGGCCACCAAAGACCGCAATAACCACAAGGCACTTATCAATTTTTGCGCCTTAACAAAATGGCTCTCGAGCGTGTATTTGTGTGCGCACTTCCGTTGATACCAATACCAAGGACATATGTGTGTGAGTCTGTGTGGGTGTGCGTGTTTCTTTGCAATGGCGTGCTTGCATTAATATTCCGTTAAATTGACATTTACATGATGAAGACGATGATGGCGACAACGGGGCGCCGCCTGCCTCTCTAAATGGCTGCCTCCGGTGAAATCATTCAAGATCTAATTTATCTTCATCAGCGCAATAAGTACTTGAGGAAATCAAAAACAAAACACTTTTCCCTAATGATTCCAGATTTTGCCCATTTTCTTATGCACATTTTGCAACGGTGTGTGCTTTATTAGAAAAGCTTCAAAATAAATTAAGATATTGCCTTCGAAAACGGTCAAAATGCACTTCTAAGCCCTATAATACTTATGCACAATAATATTTAAGTCATTTTATAGTAACATATTTAAGTAATATTTAATATCAATATGACCCACGCCGAAGAGCATATCTTTGTCAATTCTTATCCGATCCTTGAGCGGAGTACCTTTATCGATTTGTAGAGAGATTCTCCACCAATCTGTATCAAAATCTAGAAACAAATTATTTTTTCAATTTTTTGTCAAATTTTCTAGGGGACCCCCTGCAAAAGTTGGAAAATGGATGGGAGTCACAATATGACCCACGCCGAAGAGCATATCTTTGTCAATTCTTATCCGATCCTTGAGCGGAGTACCTTTATCGATTTGTAGATAGATTCTCCACCAATCTGCATCAAAATCTAGAAACAAATTATTTTTTCAATTTTTTGTCAAATTTTCTTGGGGACCCTTTGCAAAAGCTGGAAAATGGATGGGAGGCACAATATGACCCACGCCGAAGAGCATATCTTTGTCAATTCTTATCCGATCCTTGAGCGGAGTACCTTTATCGATTTGTAGAGAAATTCTCCACCAATCTGCATCAAAATCTAGAAACAAATTATTTTTTCAATTTTTTGTCAAATTTTCTTGGGGACCCTTTGCAAAAGTTGGAAAATGGATGGGAGGCACAATATGACCCACGCCGAAGAGCATATCTTTGTCAATTCTTATCCGATCCTTGAGCGGAGTACCTTTATCGATTTGTAGAGAAATTCTCCACCAATCTGCATCAAAATCTAGAAACAAATTATTTTTTCAATTTTTTGTCAAATTTTCTAGGGGACCCTGCAAAAGTTGGAAAATGGATGGGAGGCACAATATGACCCACGCCGAAGAGCATATCTTTGTCAATTCTTATCCGATCCTTGAGCGGAGTACCTTTATCGATTTGTAGATAGATTCTCCACCAATCTGCATCAAAATCTAGAAACAAATTATTTTTTCAATTTTTTGTCAAATTTTCTAGGGGACCCCCTGCAAAGGTTGGAAAATGGATGGGAGTCACAATATGACCCACGCCGAAGAGCATATCTTTGTCAATTCTTATCCGATCCTTGAGCGGAGTACCTTTATCGATTTGTAGATAGATTCTCCACCAATCTGCATCAAAATCTAGAAACAAATTATTTTTTCAATTTTTTGTCAAATTTTCTTGGGGACCCTTTGCAAAAGTTGGAAAATGGATGGGAGGCACAATATGACCCACGCCGAAGAGCATATCTTTGTCAATTCTTATCCGATCCTTGAGCGGAGTACCTTTATCGATTTGTAGAGAAATTCTCCACCAATCTGCATCAAAATCTAGAAACAAATTATTTTTTCAATTTTTTGTCAAATTTTCTAGGGGACCCTCTGCAAAAGTTGGAAATTGGATGGGAGGCACAATATGACCCACGCCGAAGAGCATATCTTTGTCAATTCTTATCCGATTCTTGAGCGGAGTACCTTTATCGATTTGTAGAGAGATTCTCCACCAATCTGCATCAAAATCTAGAAACAAATTATTTTTTCAATTTTTTGTCAAATTTTCTAGGGGACCCCCTGCAAAAGTTGGAAAATGGATGGGAGTCACAATATGACCCACGCCGAAGAGCATATCTTTGTCAATTCTTATCCGATCCTTGAGCGGAGTACCTTTATCGATTTGTAGATAGATTCTCCACCAATCTGCATCAAAATCTAGAAACAAATTATTTTTTCAATTTTTTGTCAAATTTTCTTGGGGACCCTTTGCAAAAGTTGGAAAATGGATGGGAGGCACAATATGACCCACGCCGAAGAGCATATCTTTGTCAATTCTTATCCGATCCTTGAGCGGAGTACCTTTATCGATTTGTAGAGAAATTCTCCACCAATCTGCATCAAAATCTAGAAACAAATTATTTTTTCAATTTTTTGTCAAATTTTCTAGGGGACCCTCTGCAAAAGTTGGAAAATGGATGGGAGGCACAATATGACCCACGCCGAAGAGCATATCTTTGTCAATTCTTATCCGATGCTTGAGCGGAGTACCTTTATCGATTTGTAAATAGATTCTCCACCAATCTGCATCAAAATCTAGAAAAAAATTATTTTTTCAATTTTTTGTCAAATTTTCTAGGGGACCCTGCAAAAGTTGGAAAATGGATGGGAGGCACAATGTGACCCACGCCGAAGAGCATATCTTTGTCAATTCTTATCCGATCCTTGAGCGGAGTACCTTTATCGATTTGTAGAGAGATTCTCCACCAATTTGCATCAAAATCTAGTAACAAATTATTTTTTCAATTTTATGTCCAATTTTCTAGGGACTCCCTGCAAAAGTTGGAAAATGGATGGGAGGCACAATATGACCCACGCCGAAGAGCTTTTCCAATTCCGATCTTTGAGCGGAGTACCCATTTTTTTTGGTTAAGAAAGTACCTTTTTTGGTTAAGAACTTTTTTCAGGACACTCTCAGCCCTTACACACTTTTTGAAGCCAAAATTTTCGGGGCAATTCCATTTAAACATTTTTGATTTCGGGTTTGTGTGAGCAACAGACTTGCAACGCTCTTAGCAATTTGCTTACACTCAACTCAGCCATGTCCGAAATGGCAGCTACAAGAGGCCAAAACCCCCGCCCCTCCTGTCCGCCTGTCCTGTGTGTGAATGTCTGCGCACTTGATGTTGTTGGATAAACTATGTAGAGTCCTTGAAAAACATGCAGGCCATAGAAGCGGAATGCCGGCGGCTGCAAAAACAACGACGCAACAAATAGGAAAAATAGAAAGGAAAAGTTAACAGTTGACATAGTTTAGAGTTGCTTGGTCAGACGATGGCTGTCAAGGGAGGGGGTCGAGGGTGTATAGAGGGTGAAGAGGGTCTGCGGAGGGGATAGGGTTCAACAGCCACAAGCGTAAGCCGTTGAATGCCAAGCGGAATGAATGTCTTAATCAGAGAGTGTGGGCGGGATGGGTGTGGTGGGAAACTAAATGAATTTAATTGCCGCAGGATATGAAAGTAATTATTTCGCAGTGCATAGACATAACACTGCCAGGCTGCCAGGCTGCCATGCTGCCAACTACTGCCGCTACCAAGTGGGCGTAAGCGGGCCAGAGGGCGTGCCAGCGTACGGCGCGGCTAAAAACGCAATGAGGCCAAAGGCGAGATGCAGCAGAGATCCTTCTCCCTTTCGTTTCGTTTCAGTTTTCCCATTCCAGGCCGCTGCCATCGATGCACTTGCACTTAACAGCAAACGGGCGTTCAAATCGCCACGCCCACATGCCCACACACCCGCCTCCGACCATGTCGGCGTCCACTCCTACGCCTACATACGATGCAGCAGTGCCAATTGCCCCGCGGTTATTTTGAGTTGTTCTTTAATTTATTCTCTTTTATGCCTGTGCGTTCGTTGTCCTTCGCCAGTGCAGGAGTATTAGTGTGTATGACACTGTATTGGTAGTACAGAGGAAAAAAATCCTAGATCCTAGTACTAGGTAGGTCCTAGTAATACCCACACAACCACCGATTCTCTTGACGCCTGGCCTTTTTCAAGATTATATCTCCGGCTTACTTAGCTCCTAAAGTATTACACCCAAAAAGTTCAAATTTCTTTCTTACTAAGCATAGAATTTCTCTCAGTGCACTATCACCAAAGAGACAACAGCTCTACAAAAGGCAACGATGTGTTACACTTTCAATTGTCGCTGTCCCTCAATATAGTTCGTTTATGGGGACAGCCTGGGTGGCTGTGGGGACGTGGATGTGTAATGCTTCTTGTTTACATGTTGGGTCTGCTATGATGCCTAGATCAACGCTTCTTTCTGGCATTGTTAGTGGCAGGACCTTGTAACACTTTTGATCAAACTCGCACATGAGCAAACACACTGCCACGCAAACAAGCAACAAATGAGCGATTTCTGCCACTCAATCCAGCGTCCAATTATGAAGGCGCGTGGAATGTTGCAAGTTGCATTTGATGGGCCTCCGCTCTGCAATGTCTCTGAAATCTCCCATTTGAGGTATGCAGTTTGCATATCAAGTCAGTGATATGCTTCGCTGAGTTCTATGAAACCTGCACTGAATCAGTTAAGCCTCTTCAAAGCTATGCTGGGAAACTGAATGTCCGTCTGTCCGTAGCATTTAGGTTCGTTGTTCCATAAAGTATTAGAGCTGGATTTTCTCAATAATTTATTTATTCAAAGGTAGTTTCAGCTTCCTTACTGGCCCTCATCGAATTGCGGGGACCGCACGTAGACGGGAGCGGGGTGGGTCAGGCCGTAGTTACGGATCACCTTGGGGTAGTTGGAGGCGTACTCCTGCTTGGGGTAGGGGACGGGCTGGTAGGCAGAGATCTCCTGGTTGGCCCTAGAGCGCTTTCCCGCCCTCAGGGCGTAGCTCTCTGGCTGGTAGTAGTAATCGTTGTAGGCTTCGATAAGACGACCCACATCCGCCTCCTCGGCAAAGGATCGCTTGTCGTGCTTGGGTGGTGGTGGTGGAGGTGGTGGTGGTGGGTAGGCGAATGGTGGAGGGTAGGGGTAGGGTGGATAGGGATAGCCGTAAGGTGGGTATGGGTAGGGTGGGTACAGGGGATAGCTGGGCTTGCCAGAACCAGAGCCAGAGCCGTGTCCATGTCCGTCACCATGGCCATGTCCATGTCCGTGTCCATTTCCATCTCCGTGGTCAGGTTTCTTGGTGGTTGTAGTGGTTGTATCGGTGCCATTGACCACCAAAATACAGTTCACGGTCGTCACATCATCATCATCATCATCGTTGCTGCCACTGCCACTTCCATGTCCGCTTCCATGACCACTTCCATGGCCACTTCCATGTCCACTTCCACTGCCACTTCCATGGCCACTTCCACTGCCATGACCATGGCTTCCATGACCCGATCCCGAAGAGGAACCTGATCCTGAACTGGAGTCGGAGTTGGGCTCGTACTCAATGCTGACCACACGACCCGAGCGCACCTCATCCTTATCCAGATCGTTGGTGGAGATCACGCACAGAGGCCGGCCCTTCTTGGTAGTGTCCTTGGAGCCGGAGCTGAAGATGGCGGGAATAAAGTTGCCAGCGGCAAAGCCAGAAGCCAGACCCTTGATGCCGGCGATGGAGCTGCTGAGCAGACGCGCCTCGGATACCTCCTGCTTTCCCTGGGTCAGTCGCAGGAGCTCGTTGTACTCCACCCGACTCACCTGGTGGAGGCGCACCAGCTGCGGGCGACTGGAGGCTGCCGAAGGAAAAGAGAAGCATAAGGTCCCTGACACTGGACACCTCCTAAGACCCAGACTCACCAGCTTGTGCTGCCGCTAAACTAAGCACGATCACTGCCAGCACCGGTAGGAACTTCATGTCGATTGCGAATAAGCCACATCTTGGAGATCACTTGCTTATATATTTCGAAAGTCTTTCTCCGATGTCTCCGCGTTGATGGCTTGACGGACCCAAGCTCCCTTTGGGCATTGTTATTCAAATGAATCAATCTAAACTGCTCATCTACAGTTAAAGCAGCGCCCTAATCATTGCGAATCTCCATAATTTACGCGTTGACCCAATTCTCTCAGACCGCCGCCCTGCCCATACTTGTTTTATTAATGGCCATCTCTGGGACTTTTGGTCAAAACTTGAAACGCTAGTCTTGACTTGCTGATTTTCTGATGGGACGATAACGTTGATGGCTTGACTCATAACCATTTCAGAGAACTACCCAAATCTAAGGTGCACCAAGAAGAGTCTTCTTCAGAACATAAAAATATATCTTATACTATCTTTCTGGTAATTGTGCTTACCAAGCTAACTTCTGTACTAACCCTTTTTTTTATTTTTTAACCCTTTTACTAATTAAAAATAATCAAAAAACTTTAAATTGGCTTGTTAAGATTTATTTAATATTTATTTATTGCTGTTGGTAATAATACGGTTGCTGTACATATGTCTTTTTATAATAGTAACGATTCCTGTAGTCGTCTTCCTCCTCGGAGTCCTCCTCATCCTGGTCTTCGTATTCCTTTTCCTCCGCCTTTTGCCCTTCCTTGTCTAGGTAAGGATAGGCACCAGGATAGGGCTGAGGTCCATATACCTGCTGGGGATAATACGGACTAACGTAGGGTGGTTGCTGCGGAGGAGGTGGTGGCGGTGGTCCGTAGGGTTGTTGAGGACCGTAAGGTAGCTGAGGTCCATATGGACCGTAAGGGCCGTAGGGCGACTGGCCATAGGGAGGTGTATAAGGCTGAGGACCATAAGGAGAAGATCCGGGGTAGGGACTGGGACCATAAGGGTAGGTTCCATAGCTTCCAGGATAGGGTGTTCCATATTGTGGGAGTGGGTAAGCACCTGGGATTTGGCGGGCATCTTCCGTGCTTTCATCACTCGGGTAGATACTCTTGTTTCCCTTCTTCTTTTTAAGAGGAGCGATGGAGGTGGTTTCAGGCTCTTCCTTCTCAGGATCCTCTTTTTCTGCCTCCGATTCAGGAATCCCAGGGGATTCAGACCCAGGGGTCTGCTTCACCACTGGGGACTCTTCTGTGGTTTGTGGTGGATTCCAGTAAGCAGCGAAGCTTGGATTGGGCGACTGGCTAGGGAGCTCTTGTTCGTCTTTCTTAAGGACCACAATGCAGTGAATGGCGGACTCATCGTCTTCGGACTCGATGGCCCTGTCCAGACTGCGAGCGTCGGCCACTTCCTCATCCCTGCCCATGGGTTCGCCCTCCCGCGTTTTGATCACGCACAAGGGCTGCCCATCGAAGTCGATCTTCTCGGCCTCGTCGGCCTTGCTGATTGTGGTGAGACCCACAATCCGTAGAAGGGAGTGCCAGCCGGAGCTGAGGGTCTCACTCACAGTGGCGAATCCTCCGTTGATCAGCCGAGCCTCGGAAATGAGATTCTTTCCCTTGGTCAGTTGCAGGACCCGCTCGTATTGCTCCTCATTGATCTCGTAGACCCGCACTAATTGCTCGCGTTTAGTCTCAGGGGAGGATGAGGGCGCTGTGGATTATTTGTTACATAAGTCTTTGAAAAAATAGCTTCCAGAAAGCACAAACCTGCCTGGAGGGCGGCAAAAATGCCCAGAAACAACAGCAGAGCCAAACTATGCTGCAACATGTTCTTGGACCTGGACTTAGAACGGACTAAAATACGTCCCACTGGCTTTGGTTTTATTTATACTTTTGGCCTGGATTTATGGGCCGGCAATCGAATACTATCGAACGGTAAACACGTCACCCGAATATGGAGACGAATTGCAATTAAATAAATATTGGACAGAGCCCATCACATCAGCATCGCATCTGCGACAACATCATCATTATCGCCCCGATGGATCCGCCGAATAATTTAAATAAATTAGGCAAATGTGATACAGATTCCATGACATCTACCAGACGAGTCAATGAACGCATTACCACGGTTCGTAGTTCTTAGTAGAGCAGATTCAAACAGGTTCTGGGCGTGATTTCATCATAATCCGGATTATCTTCTTAAATATAAATGGCCACTAAAAAGTGGATATGGATGAAGATGTACAGATATTTCATCAAATAATTGGTCTATGATATTATAAGTCTTTAAACCTCTTGACTGTTTTACCCCCAAGGAAAAGCCTCATCCGATTTGTTAAATTTTCTAAATCATAATTTTATTGAATCGATTTGGTTTCATTTCATTTCACAAAACTCTCGCCTGCAGTGTCCGTGTGTGGTTTTTTTTTTTTTGTTATTTTGCTGTTAAACATTCCTATCTGTATATGCATATGTGGGCCACCTATAGATACGCACACGTATAAATATTCTGAGAGTACCTGGTTTATATATGAATACACTTTTTAGCTGCTATTCTGTGACATACACTCATACGATTTACGTACTGTATTCGATAAGATTTCGTTATTGTTTTTCTTTTCTTTTTTTTTGAATCGGGGGACCCAAGTCCCCCTAGACACAAATACAATGATCTCAAGGGTTCTGTGTTAAGTAATTTCCAGCTGCGATTAATCGTTTATGTAAGATCCATTCATTCTATTTACAAGATGCGGGCCCATATTAAATTTAACTATTTTATCTATTATTTGAAGTTGTGTGTCTTGTAGATAGTTTTCTCTGTGTGTATCGATTTTAGCCAATTTTTCGCAGTGTGCGGCTTACCAACTAGAAGGGTTCCCAACTATCGAATCAGTTTATATAATTTAAGAGTTAATTAAAATTACAATTTCGTCTACTAATGAATTTATTTACAGTGCCTGCACATTCGCATTGCATTCGTATCAATTAAATCGATAGCACAATTATAAATTGTATTTATTTGCAAATTTATCCCCTCTTTTGTTATCAGTTTTTATTTTTATTTTTTTCAAGTTTTTTTGTATAATTTTTTTTGTTTTATTTTCTAGCCAAAACTAATTATATACATTAAACGCGACTGACCCCAATCGGATCTGACATCAACAAGGATTTTCTATAATATTCAAACGCTGATGGATGAAATGAAGAGTCCGCTCTCATAGTTTATTATAGGCTTATTGGCTATAAGTACATATATCATCATGTTAACCTAATCGTAGCTAATGCCTAAAACTGATAAATGGTAAATGTGCAAAGCAATTATCTCTACTCAAACACAACACAATTATCGCTTTCAATCGGAAAAGCTTACATTGAGATTGAAGTACTTGCGAATAATATTCTCTCGAATGGCAATTATTTACAGCAACTTTTTATCCAACAATTTGATGAAATGGTCTAGTGGAGTGCGGGTCCTTGGCAGTTGGAGGATTGCATTGAAGTGGGTAATCGGAATACTAGTGTTTCCAAATCATTCGGTTGGTAGTCTCGGTTGGGGCTATTAGGCTTAGTTATAGCTAGTAAGTCTTATTTCGTAATGACAGTGTGTGAGTAGATTCGCTATGGGTGTGCAATGGATATTTTCTATTTAGAGATCAACACGCAATATTGTTTATCTTTTCGTTCTCTTGCCAAATTCAGTTCAATAGTCCGATAAGTTCAAAAACCAGTACACAAGATCCAAAAACATATAGCAAAGAATACATAATAGTTTGTCTTATTCAAAGGTTACCATTGAGAACATTTAACTAGCTTATGTCTCCTTCCTTGCTATTTAATTAAATACTTATCGGATAATATACTTTTGCTTCCACTAAGTGCATTCGTCTTAGAAGATAGTATCGTAAATACCTATGCCTGAACCCCCCAAATGCGATGCATAAAAAACTTAAATCACCTTGAATATGTAAAGTGTTTGGTGTGGGTGTGTGTTTTTAAATTTTTTGGTTATTTTGTATCTCTTATTTTTTTGGTGCAATCTTAGTGGTTTGCTGCCTCATCTGTGTGCTGATTATTCCTTCATCTCATGCACTGTACCGCCGCGGGGCGTTCTCTCAGCATGTTGCACGTTGCCGGCGAGGATGTTGCTGCCGCAGCTCCTGCTGTTGCTGTTGCGGATGATGCAATGGCCGGGGCTGCTGCCGCCGGTACGCGTGTTTTTATGGCTGTTAACGCCGTTCGCCGAGAAGGCCACAATGCCGTCATTGAAGAACTGCGGACGTATCCACACCCGGCCTGGTAAAAATGCTGCAGGCAGCAGGAGACAATGCTCAGCAGCATGCAGCAGATGCCGCAGTAGAAGCTGTTGCTGTTGCTGCTCGAGTTGTGTTGCATGGCCGCCGGGTGTTCGCCTGCACGGGAAAGCGAAAAGAAAGCGAAAATCAAAATGGAGAACAATCTGGAGTCATCAGCTAATTGGCAGGTCGACTACACTTGAAACATTTACTATTAATTATAATTCTTAAAGCTTAAATACTAAACCATTCTGTAGCATGCTTATTAAGTACTGTCTGTAATTTTTTGCGAGTGCAAGGATCAAAGTAAACATCCTGCTACCACTGATTGCCTTTGAGCCTTCGCCAGATAACATCGACTTCAGGTTGCATGCATGGATTTCCTGTTTGTGCCAAAGAAAAACATCGGCAGCTCAAGTTGTTATATTCCTCGATGAGCTCTTGAGCACACAAGCTGCCGCTGCCATAAATCTGACAAGCTCCTCAACTTTGCACCCCCTCTCGCATAATAAACACACACATGTTTGGGCCGTGTTATTGGCCAAGCGTTTGCTGGAAAACTTTCTAGCTAGCTAGAAATAATTTCCGTGCTGCTGCACAAATACAAACATGCAGGAAAAGGCTGGGGAAAAAAAACGGCAGCAAATTTTCTCGCCGAGTCTGCTGCAATGCAATTACTGCACGGCCACGCCCCGTTCTGCACTTGGCATTACAAATTGCGAATGTGCCGCTGCTAACAGCCAACTTCCACTTCCCGTCATAAACATGCAAAACTCTCTGACAGCACAAACACGACTGCAAACACAACAGCACGGCTAAAGCTAAAGGTAACCGACTGCTGGAGCCGGAGCTGGAGCTGTAGATGGAGCTGGAGATGGAGCCTTACTTACCAATAATTACGTGCACATAGACGCTCGACGTTTTTGCCACCGTCGGCACACAGGTGTAGTTGCCAGTATCGCCGGGCATGGCGCGCTTGATTTTTAATCTGTGCCGCGGCGGGTGGACCAGGCAGGAGGCGGAGAAAGCGCAGAAAGGTAAGAGAAAGAGAACAGAGAAAGTGAATGGCAGTGGAGCAAAAGTGCATGTGAAACAAAAAAGGCAAAAAGGTACAAATTCCGGTGAGCCGAGGGGGAGGGAACCATCAAGAAAAAAAAAACAAAACTTTTGCTACTTTATGCGATGGTATAATGGTCTCTTGGAGTTGCCGCCACCACAGACTCTAATTCCCAGTTACTCTACACTTGAAGAAATTATACATAACTAAACAATTTGTCTTATTAGCTTTACTTAGAAGAATATGCTTCTCAAAAATGTATACTTTCACTTCCTATACCGGGTAATATCCCTAAACTAAACCTTTTAAGGGAAATATAAATTTTTTATGAATTTCTGTAAGTGTTCTTAACCCTTTCTCTTAGCACTTTTACCCCTTTAATCTCTCTTGCAGTGTCACCTGCATTTTATGGTCGTCTGCGTCGTTAGTTAGCAGCAAAAATGGGCAATGATCATGGGGCGGCATCCACAATCCGAGGCAGTAACTACTACTACCACTGACTACTGACTCTTTTCTAAGTCCACCTCTGGCATTAACTAAGGAAAATTAAAAGTCACACATGGCTAACTCGAAACACAAAGTGGAGTGAAATGTAAACGGAGTCTCTTTTGTAAATACCATCCTGATTGTCTATGGCCTACTTAACATTTCTAATCCTTTTAGAGTCCTTTTTGTTTGTTTACTTTTTAAAATAATTAGATGGTACTTAACAATTTATTTGATAACATGAGTAATTCTTGGGAGAAATGGAGAACATATTTAAAAAAAAATCTCTTTTAATAAATCCCACATATGGTAGTGTTCTCCCATTTAAAGATTAAAAGCAATTACTAGTCATATAGTCCTATATATTATTATGTGTCAAAGCAAATCTGGTCAATGGATATCCTTGTAGAGCTCTCGATTCTACTTAGAGCCAGATTGCAGGACTCCTCCTCTGTTAGCTGCGACGTGTCCTTCGCTTTGGCCTTAAAATGTCATTCAAAGTCGGCAGGAATAGCACTCCTTGCTACTGGGTGGCACTCCCAACTGGCTGGGCATATATGCTCGGATGTGTACATAGCTGCACAACTGCAGGCTTTGGGCTTTGGGAGACCAGGTTGGCTTTAAATACCCCGCCACGCCCTGTTCAGCCCCGTCCAGCCCCGTTCACGAATGATGGGTCTGGCCTTAATTAAGTGAGGCGGTATTTTAATGCGAAATAACTGAAATGCTCGGCTCACATTTGCACGTTTTGCGGGAGGGACGGGGCGGTAGGGAGCGGAATGATGGGCGAGTCGTTACATACCTTGAAGTCAGGCCGTCGGTCCAATCATCCTCGACGCGAATCCGGGCCGTGGAGCTGTCGATTTCGTTCTCGCTCTTGCCATCGAGCAGTTCGCTGCCTGAAATGCGAAGAGTTGCAAATTGAATTGCGTAAATGAGGTGCGGCAGCGGTGGTGGGGTGGGTGGTTTTGGGTTTGAGAGTTCATTACGCATACGCACCTTTGTACCAGAATATGTTGCCCAATTCATGGGGACCCTGCATAATTTTGCAGGTTAGGTTGATGTCGCTGCCCGTTTTCACCATCAGATCGGGAGGCCCAAAGATTTCCGCTTTCAGTTCTGCAATGGCGAAAAAACAGGAAATAAGAGGGAATGAACAAAAAGTCACTTAAGTTGGCAAGACTCTGCCTTTTTTTTTGCGTAACAATGATAATAATAATAATGTTAATGATAACGTCCAAGTGCACGTTTGTCCGGGGAGTGGGTGGAGGGCTCTACTTTATTACACAGACGCGTGTCTCTATTATGCTGGCGATAAGCTTTTGTTATGCCGTATAAAAGGCACTCGGCACTCATACGCCCCGTGGTACCTGCAGCCCGACACTGGCCTCCCTCGGTCCACTCTCGGAGATTGTCTACAAAAAAAGACAAAAGGGGCTGTGAAGCTGTGAGGCTGCGAGACTGCGGGGCTGGGAATTTAAAAGAAATAAGAAGAATTTTCTGCTCTCCATTGGGGGACTCGAAATCAAAATGTCAACATTGAAGTGCCTTTTGTTGTTCGAGCGTCAATGGATTCAATTGAGAAATATCATCGTGGACAGCCAAGAAATACGATTTGTAGTTAAAGCTTATGATTGCTGACAGTTGGCTTAATGGAAAATGTCTCAACGTGTCCCTCATTCTTCAGCCAATACGTAATACTTGTGTTAAACACAGCTCTTTCGTTTCTGTTCTACTTTCACTCCCGTAAGCGGCGAAAAAAAGAAATTTAAAAGGAACACCATTCAGAACCTAAACAACCGCAAAGCCCGTGGATATAAATTGCAGCCGAGAAAGAGGGAATTGCAACTGGAACATTTGTACATCTGGGCCCATAACACACACACACCCTAGCATTCGCAGTGATGTGGCTTTATTGCGGGTTGGCTGCCATTCAATCGTGTGGCAAAAACCGAACCAAACGGAATTTGAATGCTCCAAAAAGCTTTGGCAAAAAATGTTGCATGAAAGGCCTAGCCCAGCCTAGCCCAGCCTAGCCCAGCCTGGGTGGGATGATGATTTTTCAATAACGAGCCTTAAATAGAGTGGCATTCGACTTTAAGACGAGCCTTTAAATCAGGTGTGGCGGGCATCGAGGATATGGCGTCCCAAAAATGTTAATCTAAATGAAATGCCAAGTAGCAAAAGTAATATACATCCCGCAACAAAGAGGGCAAACAAAGAGCGAAGCAACCCCAAATGGAATTCGAACATGCTGGGCGATTATCTGGCTGTTTTATAGACCCGCACCCAGGACCAAATCCGAAAGTCGCAGGGAAAGCGCTGAGTGTGCTCCTGCCAGCCCCGACTCCTGCCAGTGACAGTGGCGCTCCTGATGACTGTTGTTGTACCTGGCAAAACAATTGTGGCAGCGTAGCTAACCGTCTATGACTTTTGCCACTCGCCCGGTGCAGGAAGCCGTGGCTGTGAAAATTATTGCTTTGCACACACATAGACACAGTCTCCCACGTACATGCAGCTGACAAGGCGCCTGCGGTTCCCACGAATGGGGTTTTCCCAAGGACCACAGAGTGTTATCCAGGTGCTAACCCGCATTTTTCCCCATTTTTTTTCGTTTTACCAACGACGACGACAGGGCACAATGAATGGGAGTCCTTTCGAGGGGAGCTCCCATGGAAAATTGCTTATTTAACTATAATTAGATTAAGTGTTGCCGGCAATAGGTGAGCTGCATTAAGGATGAGGAAAGTAAGTCAGTGAGTCAGTCAGGCTGGGCCGCAGCTATTTGAAGTTTTCATTAGGCTTGGCCACAGTTGACCCAGGCCGAAAGCCGAAAGTGGAGAGCCGAAAGTTGCAAAGTCTACTTTTGGCCACATGCCAAAGTCAAAACGAAAAAGTTCCGCCCCCTCGACCTAGCAAACAAAGTCCTTACCGAGTCTTGTTTACACACAACGAGCTCAGGCTCGGCCTGTGGAGGATTTTTGTGCAGCCGCAGCAAAAACATGCACGAGGAGGAGTAATGGGGGGAATGGTGGGCATATGGAGGATTGTTTAAGGGGAGAAGGGGAGATCCTACGGAGAGCAGCAGAAGGAGCTGAAATGCATTTTCATTTTTCTTGATTTCGCGCATAAAATGCGCATAAGCCTATATGCCCATAAACATTTAGAGCGATGAACTTTGCAAAGAGGCCCGGCACAAAACATGGCATACTTTTTGGGGCAACTGCAGCCCGGCCTGCCATCCTGGCATCCTGACTCTGGTATCCTTATGCTCGTTGTGGAGCCGGGCCGGGCCGGGTTGTAAAAATTTATTACCCTTCGCCAGTGTTGATGCATGTTTGCACACATGTAACAACATCTCGGTATTTATTGCCCGAAAAACAATATCAAACTGGGCCGGGACGAGCGGCCATTATCTTTAAGCTACGGCCTACGGCCTCTTTAAATTCGAGGCGGACAATTAATCGGACATGGACGTGCAATTGCCCGGAATTAATTGTCAAATCAAATAAACAAATTCAATTTGTAAAAGTCAGCCGCATTGCCGGGCACAATTGATGAAGTATTTTCGCCTCGGCCGGCCCCGTCCTGCCCGCTTTCCACTTCCTGCTCCATGGCATTCAATTCAGTTCCATTTGCCTGTCAGGATTTCTGGTCCCATCCCCAACAATGGCCGAAATGAAAATGCCAAAACATCATCGTGGCTCCTAGTCCCGAATCCGGAGTCCGGAGTCCCGTTTGGGGCCTTTTCAGTGGTCTCCATTGTTGTGATTATTATTATTATTAATAATTCGACATTGCTGCAGAGACATTAATCATATCCTCCTCAAGTCCCGCCTTTCTATCCCATTTCTGGGCAATATCTCAGTAATTTATCATTGGTCCATTTTTTGGTCTAGGCATTCGGCGTAGAATGTAATTTGAGCGGCAAACGAACGAAGTGGGAAGTAAAACATTTGATTGCCGGGCAAATTGTGTGGCCCGGAATAGCGCAGCACAGTCCTTTAGCTCGTCCTTGATGAGTGTTTATAAAAATTCATTATGCCCACCGGTTCACTCTGTGCCTTGTGCCACGCACAAAAGTCTCACCGTGGGCGGTCTATCTCCTAAGACCACTTCTGTGGTTCTTTAAATTTCTAGGCCAAACGAAAACTTTTGCCCACGTACAATTTGCATACGAATGGGGTCAGGTGGCACCAAATGCAGCAACAAATTCTCATTCCCAGCTCCCAAGACAATGAGAATCGCTTAACTTTTAAGCTGCCGAAAAGTGTTCGCATCTTGAGCACTCAATGTGCATCATAATTGCCAAGAATTTCTTGGTTTTCCTCTATTAACCTCGGGGAACAATTGTGTATTGAAGGTGAGATTCTTTGTTTTTCTGAAGGCCACCTTAATGGATTTTTCGAACTCCATTCAGGCTGCCAATGAACACTCCTGAGCTAAAACTTCCTCAGTGCTTTGGGATAAACAAAATAATATCCTTAAAGGATTTCTGGCCCAAGGGAAGTAATTATCGTTTAAGTTTTACAAAGAACTCGAATGTGGAAGCTTGAAAATATAGAAAGTTCATAGAGTAAAGTGGAAAATCTATTAGATGATGGAGATTTTCAGAGAACAGAGTTGTTAAAAAACTTGATTGTGTTTTATGAAAACTTTTTGGCAGCAATGAATGGGGTTTTAATAAAATTTCAACACTTGTAGAAAGTTAGAAAGCTCCTGTCTCTTGTCTATTTCTAATAAAGTCCTGTTTTCTTTTTTTATCCAAACTTGAATGGAGGGAATCTTTTAGCTGAAAGGAATTCAAAAACTCCCTTCTATGCTCGCTCTTTGGATTATTATTTTCTCCTGATGGCATGCAATTTGCTGGCTAATGTCAACAGCAACTCACCGGCAAAAGTGTTGGTTTACAGACCCGAAAATGAGCCATCTTCTTGGCATCTCCATCTTGTCAGCCACGCATTCAAATTGCCTCCAATTCCCCCAGCTTCCAGCTACCAGCTTCCAGATCCCTCTTCCTGGATGCAGCACTTCCGGCGCGACGGTTGTGCAATTTGTTTTTCACTCCCGCTACTCTTAACTAAGCAAGGTAGCGCTTACGCTTGATTACATTTGCGCTGGTAAACAAATTTTTCCAGAAGCTTCAACAACACCTTTCTTATTTTATTTTTAGCCCCATTCCTCAGTACCCATCCAGTCCCTTATCCTGTTTGTTGTCCTTGCTCTGTCGGCCGTCTTCTACTGTCACTCTCTCTGAGGGACACATAATTTAATTTACAATTTGCCCGCTTTATCAGCGTGTTTGGTAATTTGCCTTAAATTCAAAATTAAATCGAGTCGAGGGTGACAACTCCAAGGCGTCTTCAGTTATCTATGCGCATATAAACTGGCAGCGAACACCTCTAGTTGCCTCCGCCTGGTCTCCTTCCTGGACTCGGTTGGAGTACATAAACTTGGTAATTTAAGCAATTGGAGCGGCTGCTGGCTGCATTAAAATGTCAAAAATATTGTGGCAGTAGAGGAAGGCGGAAAATATGGCCCAGACGGGAGGCGATTTATGTTTATGATGCTCTGGTCAACTTGGCGCTGTTTTGTTTATCATTCCGCTGTTTTTTTATCTCACTTTCTGGTGTGTAATAGAATTTCAGTGGCGTCTCTGCCAGTGAGGGGAAAAACACACAAATTTATGGAATTTTTAGTGCACAATTTTTATTTGCATAAGCGCATAAAAATTCCAACATAACAACAAACTTGTTTGCAGCAGACAGTCCACCACAGTGGATCCCCAAACTAAGTGCTCGAAACTAGCTGCCGAATAAAAATATGAAAATAGCAAAGGGCTATTTAGACAGTTTTTTGTTGAAATGTTCCGCAAACAAACAAATGGTGTAATAGTCATGGTAATATCTGGTCAAATATTTTTATGATGGCTCGAATTGGATTGGAGTTTAATTGAAAATAGCTGTCAATGTCAATTGTGAGCCAAGATTAATAACGAGAGGAATGGGCAGTGTCCCCCAGAACTGATTCGATTGCCGGCCCAACACCACCACTGTACTGGGTGACCTGCTGTTTGCTGTTTCCGCGTGAGTGGCATGTCGAATATTTTATATGCACATTTCTTTTTGGGCATTCAAATGAGTCCCAGCCCAACACGTCCTGCCCGGCCCGGTCCACCCACACGGGGCGTGGCCGGTTATATGCAGTCGTTTCGTAGTCATTTGCATTTCCGCAAATGTAATATTTATGACTCTATGTGTCTGACTCCCGACTTTTCTGGGCGTGTGTTGAGCTTCTGACTTGTCAGTCTGTCTGTCTGTCAAATAGTTGCCGGATTCTTGCTCCCAAATGCGTGTAAACTCATATTCAAAACTCTCGTTCATATTTCGGTGAGTCCTAAAAGATTCATAACCGAGTCGGTGTAGGGGCCCGGGCTGACCATGGTATTTTATGTTGGCCAAAAGTCGTTTGTCCGTGTGGCCGAACCCACTTGGCTAAAACAACAAACACACATACACACATATGTATGTACATATATGGATTTTTTGTGAAATTTATATTTGCTGTCGAGAATCAGAGATCAAATAAGCTCATTGAGGGCACTCTTCCGCACCAAAAGCTTTTAGCCAAATGCATTTTGCTAATATAAAATGCGATAAAAATGCACCGAACAGGAACGAAACCGAAAATCCACAAGCAAGCCCCAAAACACACACAAACTTTAAGCCAAGTCGGTCCGAAAGGATAACGTCTTTCGGCAGTCAGTCAGTCCATCCTTCCATTCGTCCCTAACTGCTGATGTGTGACACGGGTCCTGACCCAAGTACAAACTAATTACCCGCCCAATTGCCAAGACAAAGAGGTAAGCATTATCTAAAAAGCCAACTCTCGCACTTAACCCCAAAAAACAACAGGCCGAACACACAGGGAAGCCAATTTGCACATAATCGAATTGAAAATTTTATAATCACGAGCAGCAGCAGCAGTAGAAGGCTACCAGCTTGGCTCGGCGGGTGGCCAAATTGCTGCTAACGTGGCCAACATGTCTCGGAGTCGGTGGGTGTCGGGGGGTAAGAATGGCTTACGAAAATAGCATGCATATTGTATGGCTTGCTTAAGCACACGAAACCTGCATGGAAGTCTGCTGAAAGTGCTGCCTGGTAAGTTTCAAGAGCTTAGCCCATAAAAGTAATCACTTCAGTGGTTTGTGACCAATTTTAAGGCAGCCTCGTTCTTTATTTTCCCCTATTTGCTATTGGCCTATTTAGCAATTTCGGGTAATGGGTAAAGTTTTAAATTCTGGCTTCTAAAACAAATTATCAGTCAAGGTTTAGTTGCAAGTCAAAAATTCTGGCAAAGTTTTTAACTCTACAAGTTTTTGGTCAAATAATGCCTTTTATTATGTATAAATACAATAATCAAAAATTGCTTTAAACACCGACTTTAAACACTCACCCACAACATTAAAGGTGTAGGACAGTGACATCTTGGGCTCCGTGTTGATTTGGCACTCGTAGACGCCCGAGTCCCTGGGCTGGGGATACTTGATTTGAAGAGTCCAATTGGCGGAGCCATCGGGTCGCAGAACCTTTGGGGAAAACAGGAAGAAAACTTGCAACTTCCACTCCATATGGAGCAAGAAAAAGTGTCACTCACCTGGAAACGCTGATCGGATGTGTAGGTGGTGCCGCCGGCGGTGAGGATATGCAGATCACGTTTGCGAATCCAGGAGACCTAGAACGGTAATGAAAACAACAGGGGATCGGAATGAAGTGCTTGGCGTTTTGGAAAAGTTTTGGGAGCATTACAAATTCCGCACTTAAAACTTTTTTTCTCGCAAGTGAGTTTAACGTGTTGTGTCTGGCAGGAGGAGGAAGTCCTCCTTCCGTGGCACGGAACAAAAAACATGGAGCCTGAGAGGATGATGGGATGAGGTGGCAAAATACAAAAAAACAAAAGCGAAAAGTTTAGGTTGCTTTTTATATTTTTTGGTGTTCTTGGCTTGGTTAATCTTTAACATTTGGCTTTTTGTTTCTCTGGCATTTAATCAGCAAACAAACAAAAAGAAGCAAGCCGGGAACCGACAAAAAGCTAAAACCGGAGAAAGTTCCAAAGCATAAACGCTGAGTACATTAGACCGTGAAGGGCTCCAGATTATTCTTAGAAATATATCACATCACCGGGAAATGAGAGATGTTCTCAAACGCCCATTTAAATGGCCCTCGACAATTGCAAAGTCTTTAAGCCAGAGCCAGACTGGCCGAAAGGTCAGACTGCCAATGGGTCGGTCGGCCCAATTTTGTCAAAGCTGCTTGCTCAGCGCGATTTCCAATTGTTTCGAATTGCCTTCAATCCTTTTCTGGCCAGATACGAGACTAAAGGAACACAGAAACAGGAAAAAAAAAACGAAAAAGTAACAGAAACAGAAGGCTAAGGAAAATGGCCAGCAATGAGACAGCTTTGACGCCATTTTCAGCCTTTATTTGGAAGGCATTTTTATTATTGCTTGAATTACATTTTCATTTGATTGCCTAGCGCCCCGGCATTCGCCCTTATTCTTGGATTCGGGAAAATCTTTTGGGGAAAGCCATTAACCATGATTTTGTGTCTTTCTGGCCCGCACTGACTGGCTGACCGTGATTTCACCTCCTCGACTTCCTCCTCGTCCGCCCACACACTTTGTGCCCTTTTTTGGCACATTGTTTCCAATTTATTTGATGACCTTAGTTTTCGTTGTTGTGCCCTGCTATTGTGATGCTCAATTTTAATTACATGGAAAAGTTTTACTTCCTCCCGCCACCCTGCCACACGCCGCTGCAAGAAACTTTAAATGTTGCCCCACTGTCAACATTAAAGTTGAAAATATGCTACCTCATTAATAAATTTAATTGTCTTGCCCCGCGGACCTGTGAGCCAAGTTGGCCCATTCGACTATTTGCGCAATACTTGTGGCGGCCCCCCAGATCCCCGATTGGGCCGAAATGGCCAGACAACAACTATTGGCCATCTAATAAATTCATTCGATTTGAGGCGGAACCCATAGAATACCGAATACGGAATCAAACCGGTCACGTAATTCGTAAAAATAAAAATCATTTGCTTGTAAAACTTTTATGCGCCGGCCGCTTTTATGCCCCTCCAGAGCTCGCAGTCCAGAGGCCGGATCATAGGCGAATTGTCATGGTCGAATGTAAATTAAACACCCCCGCCTCGGAGGGAAAAGGTCAAATCTCGGTTAAATCCAGGACAGCATCGATTTACCCGTTTGTCAGGCAATTGTCACCGTCGCCTCTCGCCGGCACACAGTGCGTATGAGCAATGCCATCTGGCCGTAAAGCCAGCTCGAAATGAACTGTAAACTGTGGATTGTGGCACAAGCTAAAGAACTATTCGAATCCAGGATCGTGAATCTGTAGAAGCAGTAACCCTCTCAATTAGATATTCCGGGCCAGAGCTTAAATATTTCATTTTCCAACTGCAAAATGGCGAGAATCAAAAGTGAAAAGTTTCGCAACTCCACCCAAGGCGCCGACACAGCCCAAGTCCTGTTCTCAGCCATATCCCGTGTCAAGAAGTTGTCCCAATCTCAGCGGCACGTTGGATTTCCACCTCCGCGAGGCGGGACGTCGTGGGACAGGTTGAAGTCCCTGGAGTGCCATGGTGGAGAACTTTGCTCGGGGTATAATTTTCGTAATGTCTTTAGGTTTAAATAAATACCACAAGCATAGTTTTATATTATTTAACACTTTGTGTTCGTTGCGGCCAGAAACTTTCGGTTCGACTTGCCCCACTCTCGTTGGGCAACTCAGGCTTCAGCTCCAGTTTCAGTTTGGGCTTCGGTTTCGTCTCCGGCTTCAACTTGCCACAACTCTTACTTTCTCTTTGTTTTTCTGTCATCCCCCAGCACTTTCAAATGAAGGAAGTTTCTCTCAGTGTCGGTGTGTTTGTGCGAGCGTGTGGAAAACTTGGCGAAAATACATTAAAAACTTTCCTGACGCATTTTCTGCGTCTCTAACCAAGAGAGACTTTAGACTTGGTCGAAAAACCCGACGGAGCCAAAAATAGTTGATGTTGCAGTTGCAGTTGTTAGTTTGTTGCCACTTTTAGGAACAACCATTAAGCACTGCGAAGAGCGGTTTCGATTCGAAAATTACTCACGGGCTTCCTCTAATGAACTTGATCCAAATTTAATTGTTTCCCCTTGAAGGCAACTGTGTCTCGGGTCTTGACAATAAACAAATGAAGACTTCAATGCCAGCATTTTGTAAACAAAGTTGTAAACAGATTTCGCATTTTTTTCCCTCTGACTTTTTGGGGCGCCCCTGTTTCTGGGAACGAAGGTTGTCCTGTCGGCATTAAAAAGGGTTCGCTGCCTTTTCACAAAAAAAGCCTAAAACTTTGTTTAATATACTTTTTTTTTTTTTTGCAAAGAGTTTTTTGTCTGAGCCGGCGTTGCCTTAGCGATTGGTATTGTTGCGGCGGCCTTTGGTATTACACGAGTAAATTGCTCGTGCTCATGTTCACTGATGTAGCCGCGGAGCGTTTATGAAAATGTTGGCGGCACTCGACGCGTAATAAATCAACAGTGAACGGACAATCCTGTGAAGTCAAGTTGAACAAGCGGATTCAACGCCAGCTTCCGGCCAGGGCCAGTCGAAAACAAGTAGGCAGGAGCTTGCCAGGGAAGGCGATATTGTAGATACTCTTTAGGCGCTTACATTTTGGCCTAATGAGGGCAATCCCAATGGATTCCAAAGCCTTTTAAATCGAAATAATATAACTAATTGTATAAGGACATAAATGCATTTAAAAGGATCTTCCAAAAGGCCAAGAATGGGATCTATTGGACCTTATTCTTCCTAAAAGCCGATAGATTCTTCATAGACCACGATTCGGAAAGAGTATAACTGCGAAAGCCGAGCCGTGTCAGCTGATATGGAAATGACGCCCACCTCCTGCCACCAGCTGCCACCCTGACACCACCTCTCTACGGGAATACTTACGGCTAACGAACTAACGGACGGGCATAAATTACCCGGAGGAAGCCGGCTCCGCGTGGAGTGGCGCATAATGGAAGCCAAGCGCCGGCAAAGTTATTTGCCGTAACTGTTACACTTTCAATTTTGAGTTTATGGGTGCAAGTGTAGGTGAAGGACCCAGGACGAAGGACGACATAGAAGGAGCAGGATGCCAGACCAGTTTTTTGCGTGGGCACGAGCACTGACAGCTCGCGGTTCCAGTCTGTCAATTACAATTAATGTAGGCGACTTGGCCGGGAGACAAGTTTGTTTTTCACCCACCGCCCAGGGTCCCCACGCCAAAGTCATAGACGACATAGAAGGATCTCGAGAAAAACAGGCACTCCTTGCTTTAAATGCCAACCGGATCGATCTCAGCTATATAATCCGACAAAAACCTACAGATTGAACTTCGCACAGATGATGTATTAAAATTTTTGGTTATATTTTGGAATCCTACGGCCCAAAACCCTACAAGAAAAGAATGGAGTGCGAAAAGTGTGGTAAGTTCTCTACTGTTCCATTTATAAAGGATAATGGGATTATAATTTTTAAGATATCACCCGAAATGCCGGCGATCTTAAGCCCGATGGCATTCGAGGCGTGGAGGAGCTCAAGCCGGACACCACATTGGAGATGGAGATCGAGGAGGCCCTGTCCTCCAGTAGTGCCGACGATACTCCGCCCGGCATGATTGTGGTGGAGACAAGGATCAACACGTGGGAGAAGCAGCCGATCAGTGAGGAGACTATTCCCGAGGTGGCGGTGGAACAGGCTGCCTGCTCCGTGTCCCTGGGCCTCAAGCCGACCGTTCATTTCCAGAAACTTACTCCTGGGCATCCTATGGCCAGCACTGAGGCCGCCCTGGCAGCTGCCAACAGTTCGGCCTTCACTACGCCCTTGGACAAGCCCGTGACAGTGCCTGCACCCATTGTCACAGACTCCATTTCCACCCTGAGGCACTGCATCGACGGCGCCACCCAGTGCAACAACCTGGGTCTGGAGTATGAGTCTGTGTCCAACGATTCAATGCCATCGGTGGGATCGCTAGTCTGCCGTATTTGTCACAACGCCGATAATCCAGAGCAGTAAGTGAGAGGGGGCTTGTTTCTATTACACATCCATTAATTTCAAACCTGGCTTAAGGACTTCTGGTTAATGCTTTTCTGTGTCAACTAATCTAGTTTAAATTTCAAAACTTTCAGCCTTCTATCCCCAAATACCCGAAATATGATGAAACAATAAATTAAAAGCCAATATTGAGGATATAGCTAGTCCCAGTAACCCCGGTATAGAGTCCAGTAACTTCCATTTAATTACGAACGTGCAGCCGCAAATTGTGCAAGAAATTAATTGCGCGGCATTTAATGCATTTACTGCCTGCCAGTTGCGCGAATGCATTTATTTATTTTAATTATTAAAATTAACACGGCAAACCAGGGAAACACAGAAAGCCCGTCGTTCCGTCCCCATTGAGCACTTTATCCCTGATTATCTGGTGGCTGTCTGACTTAATCCCCTGATTTTTCATTGTTGCCGCTGTTTACCCAACCCAGACCCATCCTACACCCACCCACTACCCACTACCCACAACCACGCCCACGCCCATTTAAACTTTCGCCTGTTCCTCTCCGATTTGTTTGCAGACTCGTGTCGCCTTGTTTGTGCAAGGGCTCGCTGACATATGTCCATGTGCACTGCCTGGAGCGTTGGATTAGCACCTCGCGCTGCACCACCTGCGAGCTCTGCCAGTTCCAGTACAACACGGAGCAGACACTGCGGTAAGTTCAGCATCAGTACAACCGAAGGTTACAACACAGATTAACCCAACATACATAATTATGATATAACATTATGATCTCTAACAAAAAGTAACTTGGTGTTTGACAAAAGTTAAGTATTTGTGGGCTAGTACATAGGTTATTGATGGGAATTTTCTAGTTAATGTTTTTGTTATTGGTATAAAATAGTATAACTTTGTTCTCTGTTTGTATCTTTAATTGTAAAAATATTTAGTGGATCCATCATGGTCCTATCTTTAAAAGCATTCATAGCTGTCGTGAGTTCCATAAGCATAATAGAGGTCTTTCCTCTCTAAGCTTTGTACCATTTTTTTTAGCTTTTAATTCGAATTACTATAATATACTATTACGTTTTTGAACAGTGTAGTAGTACCAGTTGGCAGGAGCCACTCGCAGCGACAGCAGATAAAAGACGCCAGCGGCTCAGATCTTTTTAATCAGCTGAGTTGGCTTTGTGGCGGGTTTTGCTTTTGCGGCAGTGGCTTCTGCTAATTGCCAGACTGTCAGGCGGGTCTTTGTTGGTGCTTTTGTTTTTGGCAGCCTCCGGCAGCCTCAGGTTGGAGATGCACGATTTTGAAGCACTTCCGTTGCAGGTACACCTGTCTGCAGTCGCTGCGACTTTGGTACTCCAGGGCGATGAGTCGCAGGGCACTGCAGGAGGATTGCCAGATGTTCTCGCTGCTCACTTTGGTGGCTTTCGGCATCATCGGTACACTGCTGGTGGGGATCCAGTACTACGCCCTGCACACCCACTCCTGGGGCCTCAGCAAGCTCTGGACCAAGTCGTGGATGCTCTTTTTCCTGTTCATGACAGTGGTGAAGGACTCGCTCCCCCCGCCTTGCCACCATTAACGCTCTCGCCCACAGATAACCGTCTACTTTGCCAACATATACATGCTGATCAAGTCCCAGCTGACGCCCTGGTATCGGTAAGTGAGTTATTTTCCATTGGGTTGCTCCCAACAATTGCCTATCAACGACTTTATTAGCCCACTTTGCGGTTCAATTGCGTGGGAATTTATTTTTCGCTAATTTTTTGGCTATTTATTCGTGTGTGTATTTTTAAACAGGAGAGCCCATGGCTAAAAACAGAAATCTAATTTTAAACTACAAATTGGACTGTTTTTGGGAAAATATAATTAGCATTTATTTAAATACAAAAAAGTGGCAAATTAATTGCAATACTTTAATACATTGTTTGGAAAAGCCAGTGAAATTTAATATTTTTATTGGAAAACAACATTAAGGACTTTAAAGACTACTTAAGCGGAATAAGAAATCCTTATTGAACAAACTTCGGTTGAGTAACTTCCGGTGAGAACAACCGGAAGTGAATAAAATAAACAAAAGTGAGAGTATTTTCATCAAGGTTTTAGTTATTGATAGCCATTTAAACCCCATTTATAAAACTTTTATCTCATGTATATCCCCAGGTGGTGGCAGTCTGCGAGGGACATCAAGCTGATCTTGGAGAACAGACGACCCTTCCCCAATCCGAGTCGCCTGATGAGAGCCCAGCAGGGGGAAACCGCCTCGACTACAGCCTCCATGTTCACCCACCACGATCAGCAGGATGTCGCCCGGGCACCCCCAATCCTGATCAGTTCCAGCGAAGAGGAGTACGACGAGAAGAACGCCCAGAAGTGGGGCACACGACTGGACAGCGAGGTGCTGGCCGCCGTTGTGGCAGCCACCGTGGAATCGATTGCTGACGCAAGTGCCTGCGATAGTGAGCAACACTCTGAGCCACATCAGGATGTACACCAGCAGCAGCCGGAAGGCGACAACTGAAAGGACATTGACGGCAAACCGGGCAAGGTCTTGGGATGAGGATGCGGCAGAGCACGGGGTAGTTGGGCTGGGCAAGTAATTAAGGCTCAAGGGCAAGGATTTTTGCTTGGCTTTCGTTGTTTGCGTGTCATTTGTTTAATGTACTTTCAATGCTTTTAATGAACTTTCCCGATGAGAGCTCAAATTAAATGGGTAAACTAACCCAAGCTCTCAGGAGCTTCTCAGTGGGCCCGATGTCGATGGTGTTGTTGGGTAGTCTGTGTAGAACTCCTGTTCTACTTGTCCTTCCTTTTCCTGTCTCAGTTCGTGCTTGCACTTTGGCTGCTTCCTCCAAGGCGCACAACTTCCGGTTTCCTGTCGTACCTCGTCTCCTTCCCCCGCTTCTGGCTTAAATCGGGCAAATTAAAGGCGATAACACGAGAGCACGAGGCTGATGGCAGAGCCAGTCACGTGATTGATGGCTCATAAATTAGTCATTTTGCTCTAGCCCGTGTGCGTCAGTATCAGTCAAGTCTATTTGAGGCTGTACTTATAACGGATTGGTCTACGGAAGGCGAAATGAGGGGTATGAGGTACTCGTTAGGATCGAGCCACGCCCCCGCACCCGACCGGCCCGGCCCGGAATGGCAACTCCCCCAGGACATTGTCGCCCGTCTTGTTTGGCAATTTTTCTCCCCGCCTCCGAGTCCCGATTGCAGCCCGGTAATTTGGTCTGGGTCCTTTCCTCGTTTTTACCATTTAATAACAGCACGAGTCCTGGTTGCTAATGCACACTGGTTCAAGGGCCGGACGTTGTCAGGAGGACATCCATTCGGGGCCCTGAATTTTGAATGATTGGCCGCTGTCACCGCTCTGGACCACTGTGAGTCACCGGCCAAGAGCCTCTAAGCCGCCCGTCCAAGAGCCAAAACGCCCACCTAATGTGCCAGTGATGTTGACATATTAGGCCCGGCAACGCCACCAGTCCAGCATTCTTCTTCGAAGGGCTCTGGGCCATATTTGGCGAAGGGTTAACAGCCCGGAGCAACCTTCAATCATTCGGCTTTGGATCGGTCCGTATCCCAATGCTTTGGCAATCACGGCCGGAATGATGGAGTGCCGACAAATCCCTAGCGGAATTTTCATTTATTTCGCAGCATTTCCATATGTTAAGCCATTGAGTTTAAAAGTACTCTATTTTTAGGTTTGGTTAGTCAGGATATATAGGGGAGTTTGAATGCTAGAGGTAGAAATATACAGTATTTAGATTCCTATCGTTCTTATGAGTTACAAAATTTTGAAAAAACAAACAGAATACTTCAATAAACCAATCTTAACTTCGAGTCAGAAAGTGTTTATGGAAATGGCCGCCATTTCCGAAAGGGCATTGCATTTTTCGTTATGGAAGAGTTGCTTCCTCTGCCGGCTTCGAACCGGGTCCGATTGGTGGTGCTTCTGTAAACTTTCTACTTACGTCCTTATCGCCGAGCCGCTCCACACGGCAGTGGAGGAAGCCGGTCTGGCCAACGGTTACGGTCAAGTTGCGCGGCACATCAAAGTCGAAGTAGGGCAGCAGATTCGAGGGCGAGATTGTGGTGGTCGTTGTCGTGGGCGGCGTCGGGGCAATCGCAGCGGTGTAGCCTAGAAATACAAAAAAGGACATTCGGGTGAGTGGGTGGAGTAAGAGGGGGAGAGTGAGAGTGAGTGAGATGTAGGGCTGTGTGGCATAAAAACTTGTGCCAAATGGAAATTTATTTTCATTTTCATTTGCACATACGTAGCGGCGTATTGTTGGTTTTAGCGTAGCATTCAAAATGCCCGAAACCCCCTAGTTCCCTCCGCGAGAGTCCTGCCTGGCCACAACTTTTGGCGGCTGGCAGAGTCCTAACTGAAACTGAAAAGTAATAAAATTCGCATAAAAATTGTGCTCAAAAAACGAAGAGGAAAACAAATAAATGAACACTGAGAGGGATGTAGGGTGTGTGTGTGTGTTTGGCACAAAGTATCCTCAACAAACAATTATACTTTCATTTTTATTTTTTTTGATATTTGTTTGCCGTTGCGTGAGGACTTTTTATTTTTTTATTCGGTTGGTTTTTGGTGTGAAGGGACATCAACATTAAACACCCAAAAGGCCTTCTCTATTTAATCAGAGGCATGCCCCATTTTAAGACACTTGAAGACACCATTGGAATTCAATTTCAATGGATCTCTTATCCTATTTTACAGGTTATTATGAATGTAAATAAATATCAGTAATTATGAGCTCTTTTGTCTTGTGGCCAGAACAGAAAAGATGTTAATTATGATGGTAAAAATGTTTTCCGGTCATCAGCACACTTTGGTAGAAGTTGGCCCACTAAACATGTCAAAGCCGAGAAGAAAAAGTTGTGTCCTGCAGTTACCCAGAACGAAGTCAGATAATGGCCAAAGGAGCCTGGGCAGGAAACGGGTGAAATAAGTTCGTCATTGAGACACTGAGGAAGACAAGTCGAAGAAAGTTTCTCACATCAAAGAGGAGCCAGGCACAAATCGGCACAGATCACATCCAGCCAACTGGAATACGAATAATTGAATGAGACGATACGCGATGGAGCTCTTCGTTCGCTTCTGCCATTGGCGTCAGTTTATCGAACTCTGGGCTTGGGTTTTGGGGCTGAACTCCAACCGACAGCCAAGAATCAAAGAGCCACCCAGCCGGAGGAAAACTGCTGTTGCACATTTCCGTTTCCGCACGCGCAGAAAAAAAAAATGGAGAAGAAGTGAAAACTTTCGCCAGGACACGCACACACTCACAGGCGAAACATGCGAAAACTTTTCCACATGCGTAGCAACGTGAAAACATGAATCGACTCCACCGCAAGTCGAGTGGGTGGGATGGCGGATAGATGGGTGGATGGCTCGTTGTGGAACATGACAAATTTTACGATTTACTTTTTGAAAAATTTCAAACACAAAGTTAAATTTAATGCGCACCCGCAACATTTGCGTACGTGCCGCTTTCCATCTTGGGGCAATATGCAAAACATTCCGCCATCGCCATAGATAATAATGTGTAACGCCAGAGTGGGGGCTTTTGGGCTCCGAAAAGTTTGATTCTTTAATCGAAGTGGCATTGCTCTTTCAAAGTGCAAATAGGCCTTGAGGAGTCAGGGGGTTCTGGCGAGATTTGGATACCTTTGAACTTTTATTTCGGTTCAACTATTAAATCTTTATGACTTTTCTGAAATTTGTTTTAATTTATATTGCTATTTTTGAAACTAAGAGAAACTTTCTGTAGAACTTAAGCTGGAAATTTTAATGAAAATTTTCCCAAAATGAATTTTCCATATGTATTTTCCTTTCATGCCCTCCATCCTACCACAACACCAGACACCATAGTCCCTCTCCCTCCGAATACCGAAATATAGGTAACAGGGTATCAAAAGCGTACGAAAATGAGCTTAGAAATGTTGCACGTATGCGTGCGTGGGGCATAAACGACGTGGAAAGCGCGGAAAATTCGAGTCGAGCGGAAAACGCACAGCGGCACAGGGAGAGTGACAGAGTCTAACACTGAACTTAATTTATTGTTTATCAGCGAACATGCAATTTATGGCCGGGACTGGAAAGATTTTCCCCACAACATTTTTAGGCCACACTCTGTGTGCGGCTGGGTGTGTTACAAACTTTGTGCTAATTTTAAGTTTATGCATGGAAAATTTGCTCACGCTGTGAAAATTAACGATGCGGCTGCTGGGCTATCCTGCTATCCCACCATGTCCTGGGCCAACTTGTCGATGCCTCCGATTTGTTGTTAGGCAGTTTGTTTGCCAGCCCGCCTCACCCACCTCCTCCACAGCCTGCCGGTTTTGGTAACAGCTATCGATAACTACAGGGCTCACCGGCAGCTGGCTGCTGTCAGATTTGGGCTTTGGCTTTAAGCGTGCGCTTAATCAAAAACGTTCGACGCCTGCAAATTAACATGATGCATGGCAGGGCTCAAGCCCAGGACCCGCTCCCCAGTTGCGGTCGGAGGACCAAAAATATTTGCCGACTTTTCAACCCGAAAATTAGCAAATGTGGTGGAAAATGTTTGCGGTTTTGTGGGGGTTTGACAGCGCAACATATGAATATTTATGCTGGCACTTTGCGCCAAATAAGCATAAATGGAAATTGGCCAAAATCGAAACTGAAACGATTAAGGAAAGGCCGCTATTGAGCGTGAAACACAAAGCGAGTTAAATACCTAGTGACAGAGAAAACAATGCGTTGTCCTGTCGAGAAAGGACTCCTCCTTAGATTGGCCGTGATCCCCAGCACTTAAGCTCCGGTTACATTGACATCGAGGCATTGAAGCTTTGAGTGGCAGACGATGCACTCGACGGGGCTCCTTCGGAGCTCTTAACTTGGCCCACAACCGTCTGGAGTCTAGACTTTCGGGGCTTCCCAGGGAGGGAGACTGCCTCAGCTCCCTCAGCTGGAGCTCCTCGAAATATGCTGAACTATCGATTATGCTGCAAAGTGTTTCCGTTCCGGTGTCAGGCAGTGGGGCGAGCTCCGCGGAGTGGCAGGCGGTGCATATAAATATTTGCACAGCAAATTGCTCTTTCCACTTTGTGTGCTCTATTTGCTCGAGCAAATTAAATCAAAATGAAAATTTGCCAGAAAAATATTGAGCGTCTAATCAGGAGCCGGAACGAAGTCAGAGCAACAAACTGCCTGAGAATATTTTGGCTTACAGGCCACAGACGTGCTTTTTAGCTTATTTTTTCGTTATAAATAAAGTTCCAGAGCACCCAAGGCCCAGAGAGCTTCTCTGGAATTTCCTTTTTTTTGTCGTGTGTCGCCATTTTTATGGGTGACTGTGTCTGCTTTTCTACACTCAGCCATTTCATCACTCAGTTGGCATTATAAGTGCCGCATTTGGAATTTATGATTATTTTTCTTTCGCTTCTCGTCCCGGCTAATGTGGCCATATGAATGCTTAAATACAAATACGCATACAAATCGGGCCAAACTATAAAAGCAGGCGGCGGCCATGACTCACAATGAGGAGCCGGCCAAGTTGGAGCAACGACATATTAGGCAATCATATGTGGCTCTGTTCTCTGGCTGAACACTGTGACTCTTGGGATCCTTGGTTAGACAATGCCAAACGATGTCGCATTTCAATGAGCGTTAAATCCCATGAAAATGTTGCAAAGATGAACCGCTCTATCTGCCGAAAGCTGAAAGCCGAAAGTCACAAAAAAAAAACGCAGAACCGTCTGCGTGCCTCATTTGAAAACCGCCCGTTCGCATTTGCATGCGTTTCACATGTCATGCAGAACAAGCATCCTGCCTCCCTCGGCACATCCTCCTCCGAAAAAAAAAATGTGTTTTAAAAAAATCCCTAACGAAATCAGATAAACGCTTGCTGAACGCTGCTACATGTGATGGATGTGCCGAGTGTTGAGATTCGAGATCACTCGAAAAGTATTCCACCAAAAAAATGAGAAATAAAACTCAGAAATTATACGAAATCGGTTTAAGGCACCGCATCAGCACAATTGAAGGTGAGAAATGAGTGGAGAGATGCTTACGACCCAGATGTGTGTCTGTATCCGTTTCTACTTGCGGGCACCGTATCCTTGTGCTGCACCCTCGAGCTCCTGTTGACAACTCACACACACAAACAGACGCACAATCTGCAGGACCACAACTGCTGGCGGTGGCAGACTCCACATACACATGGCACTCCAGCTGAGCTCAGCAAGTTTGTTTCCCTCGCTTGTAGCTACCAAGTGGGCTTCACTTTAATATAGACATTAATCGGAGCAGGGAATCTCCCTTTCGAGCTGTTTACATGCTCCACACACACACTACACTCTCCACTCCACATTCCACATTTACACACTTTATGATCGAAATCGATTTGACGCTGTTCCCTTCCATTTCCGTTTCCGCAATTGCATTGCAATTGTAATTGAAACGACGGTGACGGACTGAAGGCAATTGTAAAAACAATTTCAGTTGCTTTATTGTTTGTAAATGCAATCCTACATTGGTTAACCGACAAAGAATGAATATTTTTTGCATCGCCTTGCCGAGTCCTTGCCTTTCGCAAAATTGATTACACTTAATGGCGAAGATAAAACCGTAAAGCCTGACCACACGGCGTATGTGTAATGTTCGGGCAATTATCATTGGCATATTGCAGGCCACTCGCTGGCAAACGCAGCCATTTAGCCCCCAGCCATATTTCACTTTTGCCCACTTCTGCATTGGAACGAAAAGCAAGAAAGGAGCCAGAGGAACCAGTGGAGCAGGACCAGCGTGCCAGTCCTGTGCTGGCAATTTTCTATTAGTTTGCTTCCATTCTGTCGATCCGAGTACTCAGACGACAGTGTGCGCACTTAGGCGCGACAATTAATTTATGGCCTAGACGCTTTGCCAACCCATAAATTATGCTTGCGAATGCCAATGAGGCAGGGAGCAAGGGCGGAGTATGAAATTCAGGCCATAATTGAACAACATGGCGTATGAGTAACGAGACTGGCCTCGCAATATAACACCATTTAACGATGCTACAAAAATAGGCATGTTTAGGCTTATTAATAAAGGACATCCAAATATTTGTAAAGTTGAAGCCATCTAGCTTGAAGGTCATAGATATATCATGAAGTGACCTATTTGTTCTCGAGTTTGAGCCACCATAACTTGTAGACCCAGTCGTTCAGTTGTCGTGATGATTAATTAGCCGCTGATATGCCGACACCCACACACAGGCAGTATCCAACACATGCATGGAGCCTCACACAGGTTTGGTTACATTGGAGCTAATTGCGTGCTGATTGAATCGGCAGATTGAACTCAAAGCAATCAGCAGCGAGTGGTGGCAATACCACGCCAGAGACATAGTCTGTGGGTGGGAGCAGGGCAACCACTTAAAGATAACCCGGCAATGACATAGTTTTTTGGTATTTCGAGTTGAGCAATGGGGGAAATCCAGTGAGCTGAACAAACTGTTCTGTCGGAACAATAAACAAGTCCTGGCATTGATTTCTATCTTGGCAAACTTTCATTCTACCCCCCTTTTCCTTTGGTTTTCGATGCCCTTTAAGTTGGCCCAAGTGCGAGTTTGCCTTGAAAATTTTCCGGTTGACTTCAAAGCAGAAATGCAAAAATGACATTCACAACTTGTGACCCACTCGAACCCACTCAGTGGTGCAAGTGATGGGGCGCTAGGTGGCTCATCGTCGTCGTCGAGGGCCAATACTAAACGGTATTGTATGCAGGCATTGAACTTTCCCTGGGCCAAAAAAAGAGCTGAAACCTAGGAAATCGAGAATACAATGCGGGACACTCACACTGGCTAGCCCCATTTTCGTATCTGTGTGAGCCAGGCTGGGCCAAAAGTTAAGACTGGGCGGCCAGGACTACGACTACGACTAGTACGGAAAACAGAAAACAAAACACACACAAGAACTATTGCAGACTTTCGGGCGACGCTTTTATGGTTATCTCCGCCTGCCGTTGCCGATGCCGTTTCTGTTGGTATTTCCATTACTGACTTTTTCATGATTATGTGCCTCATTTGGGGGGGACTTTTTGCTAGCCGCTCTGATTTAATTTAACAAAATGCCGCCAGCTAAGAACTCTGGCCCCTGGGCCATTGCCATTTGGTCAATACCACTGCGAGTGTGGTGACGAGTGCTGTGTGCGAAGCCTTTTTCTCTCCAAAACGGGGTCACTAGAGCTAGTTTCAGCTAGTTTTCTTGCTTGTGGTTGTACATTTTCTTATAACTTCTTTCTCTAATTAAGTTTATAATGTTTTGTTTAAGGAATGTGGTATTTTGTCTTGGCAGGACTATTCAGAATTCAAACCAACTTGCTCTGAAAAAATTCTCCTAGAATGAAATACAACACCACTGCTGGTATCTCTTTAGTTCCTTTCTTTCGTGGCAATGTCCTGTCATAATTTAAAGCATTTTATTAGCCGTTTTTGCTTGGTCGATAAGAGCGAGCAGTCATAGATTCCTTGCCCACTGCCAGGACATCTGACGTAGGTCGTGGTCCTTGTTGTTGTCGCCAGTAAGGCTCTCGCATCAAATTAGGTTACTTTGGCGAGAAGCGAGCGGCTCAACGCTGCGTATGAGTGATTTTTATGGCATTTTTATTTGGGCCGAGGGATTGAGGCTTACATTGAGGCCCGCACCCACTAAGCCCAGTCTAGACTCTAGACGAACTCATACTGGGAGACGCGTGGGAGTCGCGTGGGAGTGCTCATTAGCCCGCGGTGTTTATGAAGCCCTTGCCGCCCAAACTTAAGCACATTAACACTGCAAAAGTTTTCGCCGACAAAGTACACAACTTACAACGAAATGCTGCATCGGCAAAAGAAAGCTCCGGCGAAAATCTCATTTAATATGCATTCGCAAAGAAAGGGGGACGAGCGCAAATGCAAATGCCAGAGCCCGGCAAAGTTTCCTTTCGTTTGCTTTAATCAGTGCGTAAAATATTCAACTGCAACTGGCAGGGAGTTTTGGGGGAGGTGCTGGCCGGGCGATAAGTCCCACCCACCCGCAATGCCTTGACTTTCTGTCTGTCGCTCAATTTTTATTTCGTTTTTTATCCCTTCGACTTACATGCGCCTTAAAACGGATTTACTGCACTCCGAGCCAGCGTTGCATGCTGCGGCATTGCCAGTGACATCCTCTCTTCGTGCCACAAAGGACTCAGTCCCCCTCAAGTCTCGCCGGATTCCTGCGGCCGCCCAGCTGACTTTCTTACTGGGTGGCATGTAAGTATTGTGTGGCATGTACTTTCACATGCGGAATGTCTGACAGTTGACACGATAAGGCGAAAGCCGCCAGACCAGGCTCCTCCTCCTGGATCGACCCACTTTCGCGATAATTTCGCTTACAAGAATATTAACAAAATCCCGAAAATAAATTGTAATGAATGGCGCAAGCATTTATTGAAATTTTTTTTCGTACAGCCTTGGCGGCCAGACCAGGACGAAAAGGAAAATAAATTTCCAAGGCGAAACCTGGATTAAGGAAAAATTGGCGTCGCGGTGGTGGTGGTGGTGGGAAATGCTGGAAAATGCGGAAAGTGCTTGTAAATGACAGCCATAATTTTACAGTTAATGGTTGACATAGGCACAATCGCCGAGCAATATAATTATATAGCCCAACGTTAAGTCCGACGGGGAGCTAAAGCAATTAGTGACAGAATTCCATGGAACTCTGAATGCAAAGGTGAATTTTTAAAGACAGATTGGATATAACATTTCCAGGAAAATTTATACATTTTTTGTAGCCCAGTAACGAACAATAAAACAACAATCTACCATCGTAAAAAAAAATTCAAGGAAAATGATATTTGCGAGTTCCATGGAAGAACATGATGAAGATAAGCCTTCCATGAAAATCTGTGAAATGCAAATTGATTTGTTCTTCAGCTACAGCTGTTACTACTTTGCATATTCGTGTGATTTTAATGGCTAAGAAATGGACGAGTTTCCCTGAAATGGATTTCAATACCGACTGCCTCGTCACGGCCAGAGTCTGAAGGACTCTGAGGGAAAACTCTTAAATTCTGCCACCACAATGAGCTGGCACTTTAAGGCCTCGGCCAAGTAAATATATCTGCTTACAAAACTCTCAAGTTAATGGCCGACTCTATTGGGCTTAAAAGTCAACAAGTTGGGACACAGTTCATCCCGCCACGTCCGAAGGGTCCAGGTCTTAGACCTCATCCCACGTCCTCATCCCTCGTCCTGTCTTCTATTCAATTTGCATTGAGTATCATTGTTGCTGGAAACACGGCTGCTTTTTCTTGTTTTTTTTTTCCGGCTGCTGCTGGGTCACTCACTATACTATACAGTATACAATGAACGCATAACGACTCGAACGAATGAAAGTGTGCAAATAAATATGTTTGCGAGAGGAAAAGCCAAGCAGGAAAAAATACAGGAAAACTGTCAACCTCCATGGGTCGAGGGCTGGAGAACGAATGGAGCTTATTCATAGTCCGGTCACAAATTCAACACCTACGCAACTATTGTGCCAATTTGGGGACCCAAGTTGACCTTTTTTTTTGGTTGTGTGAGAGAAATGCCATCACCACCACCCAAAACCTGCGCCTGACAATGCATGCAAATGACGGCATTTTTTCCAGGGTCCAAACAGTGGCGGAAAAGTGCTCTTCACTGAGGGAAAATATTGGTTTTTATTTAAGGAGAAGACTTATAAAGATGTAGACTAGATTTTGCTTCAGAGAGGTATCTAATCTTTCCCTCAAGCTTTCTTTTAAAAGTAACCTTCAAATAATAAAATATATAATTAATAAATAGTTGTATTCAATTTCAGTGTCATTGGTTTCTCTCTTGGCTTTCATTTCAGTGCCTCAGCTACCAAATTCCTTTGTGTTGGGGACTCTACTTCATTTTTGGGTTACTTTGCCCGGCTCACTGCTAATGTCTTCACTTTGGTGTGGGTCGGTTGGTCCGTCTGGAGGTGTGGTGGGGGAGTAGGGATATGGAATAGTCAGGTCTATGGGCTTGTTAGCACTCATAAAGCGCCCCAAAGTATGCCATTTCAGGAGGCCTTTGTAATTTTATGCCTGGCCTGCGACATCAACACCAAAAAGCCAGCCATCCAGCCAGCCAGCCAGCCATCCAGCCAACAAGGAAGCCAGTCAGTCAGCTAAATGACAAAGAAAACACAAAAACTTTAAGTCTTCAAATATGGCTACGTGTCGCCAATGGGAATCTGTATGCTAATTTCAGATGGCAGGCTGCAAAATAGCGTCTTTGCTTCGTTTAGCTTTAATGCGTCATAATCAACACAATCATAATTTGCATGAGGCATGCTCCGCATAATTTTCCACATCATTTCCCAGGCAGCCGAAAGTGGCAGTGGCAGTGGCAACAAAGGCAACTGCCTCTAATATGCCACGGGAGTTGGAAATTAGCACTCAGCCGCCCTGTAAGCCCGGGCTTCCTTTTCATGTTAACTTATGTACGGCCTATTGCGTAAACCGAAAACCACAACAGCAACTACCACATTGAGGCGCCTAGATGGCTCGAAGGGGGCAAGTGCAACTCATTTGTTTGGGCCACTAATTGAACTCTTGCACGGGAACACCATCCGAGCACCGAGGGCCTAAGGCTCATTTAATCCCCGGGCTGCTCCCAGCCAGGCAACCTGATTTTCTACTTACAGAGTCCTGGAGTGTCCTGTTCCTTTTGGCAAAACACAACTTTCTAGCAGCAGCTGTTGTGCCATCAGCCATTAAGATTTAAAACTTTATCGATTGGATATTCAACAGCTTCCATAATTAATAAATTGTCTGGCTTTGTTCATCAATGAGTGGTAATTACCAGTTAATCAATATAATTTCGCAGTGGCCAGCAGTGCGCTTCTGGAAGCCGCAAGAATGGCTAGCAAAATCCACTTTTGGCTTTCTATCTGTTGTTTCGAGAGAAGCCAATTAGCCTTGAGGCAAGTAATTGGGTGCAGCACGCCGGGGATTAAAGCCGAATGCATCCAATTTAGGAGAAAACTAACAAACGGCAAGAGGATAATGACATAAGTACATTTAATTTTGTGTTGTCAACCGATTTTATTGTTTGTCGGTTTGAGCCGGTTGTCAAGTAACTGGAATCGGCCGTGACAACGTCTGATTTATGTATGCTTAACGGGAACTGCAGTTGGTGGCGCTAATTGATGCGCAACCACATGGCGTATGCGTCATATTTGAATAGTTTGCTTAATTATATGTATGGCGAAAACGTTTTGCGGTTGCCAGCACTTGACAGAGTATGTGTAACTGCCAACAGCAGGCAGCCAACAACCACATGAAAGCGAGGCTGAAAATTGGAAAATGCCAGAGAATATTTTACATCACAGTTTGGCAAGAGGCCTGGCGCGTCGGGATAAGTTTGATGGGCCAAGTTTACTGATTCCATCAAACTTATTCAGCATACAATTAAAGTAAATGATGCTCGACTGAAACATCTTGTGGCAATATTGGAGAATAAATAACTCGATGTGGATGGGTATTACTTGTGCGTATTTTGTTTTGCATTTTGATGAGCTGCGCAGTGGCAGTGGGAGTATGTGTGTCTGTGGGAGTGTCTATATCCAGCATCCAATTTATGCCCACGGCTTTTTTCGTCTGACTACTTTCCACATGAGCCCGTGAGTCTGCCACGTTAATGTGTGCCGTCTAATATTTCACGAAATCGATTTTACGCCCTGCCAGATCCTTTCGGCAACATTTGGCAACTTTAAGCACTGCCCATCACTCACTCCGGGGACTGACCGACCATGAATGCCCCTTCCTCATCCAGCAGCAAGTGAATATTTCATTAATGCGCCGACAGGGACAGATGATTGTCACTCCATGGTCCGTATCCATGACCATTCAAATTAGATCTGGGAGCTGGGCCATAGGCATAAATTCCAAATGATTTGCGCTGATTGCGCCGAGGCGTAATTAAAGTTTTACAACCTAATTAAGGCCAGCGAACCGATTCCGATCCCGAACCGACGTACGTCTTTCTGGCTCAAGAGTTCTTCAATTAGGCCACAAAAATACGCACACAGACCACCAGCCCTGTCTGTGTCTGTGATGTGCTGGTCAGGGACATAAACATTTTAATGACTGACGAAAAGGGCGATCAATGACAGGCATTTCGCATTGCAGTGCGTATCCATAAAAGTGACCATTAAAGTCCAGTGATGACCCACGTGTCAGTGTGTGTTTGGTCTTGTAATATATGTTGTTCGCATCCGAGCAAAGGATATGCGGCTACTGCCTTGTCTTGCCTGGGGTTTTATGGCTTTCCAATCAAATAATCACAGCAAACGTTTATCGCCTTCACAGAGCTCAGGCTGGCCCAGCACTGGACACCCCGCCAGACACATTCTTATTCATTAGCCTGGCCGGAGCATAAAACGGACACCCTGGCGAAAGGTCCTGGCGAAGCCTCAGGAGTGCCCAGGAAACACGGGCAACAACTACCCACAGGGTCGAATATCCAAACTAATTACTTGGCTTTTTGAGCATAAAACGTAATAAAATTTTTAGCCCGCAGTGCAATGCAGTTAAACACCTAAACATCCAGCCATCTCTTTCCCTTTTGCTATCTCTATCTCTTTCGCTAGATTTCGCATTTAAAATGTTGCATACTTTCGGGAGTGGAGGGAGAAAGTGCTGCCATAAAATTTCCGCCATTAGGAGGCACATTGTTGCCGGCTATTTCTATGATTAATACAAAACTTATTTTTATACATTTTTCCCCCCTTATCCTTTTGCCTCTCCTTGGCAGGACTTAGTCCTCCCAGCTTCCTCTTGTTGCATGATTTACTTATCTCGGCTACTCTCCTTTCCTGGCTCGGTCTTGGCTTCTTGCTCCTTTCGGCCATTTTGCTCGGAGCCATTTGAATTGCACTGTTTTTTATGGCCAACGGACGGAATTCACTGTGGCATACTTTCTGCGGCTAAATACATTTGGATTGCCTGGCTGGCTGGCTCTTGATGCAATTTAAATGATTAAGTATTTTCCTTTTATTTTTTTTTTCTCTGAATAGTGCAACAACTTGTACCGCAGGCTAGGCGAGAAGTGATTTAAATTTTGATGAATTTAATTTCCCAGCAAATGAATTTTTCCCTCGCCGTCAGGCAATTACTGGAGAGGACACCTTTAAGCAATTTCTGTCTTATATAATATATATTTTTTGCGGCCATCCGGAGCAGAAGTTCCATTAATTCTGGCCCATTCATTAATTGAGTCAGTCACTAATTTATAAGCTGCTGTCGGTGTCCACTTTGTTTCTGGTGGCCAGTTTTTGTTTACATTTCGGCACACAGGATAAGATAGGACTGGCCGGGACTGGACAGTGGCTGGACAGGATACCGAGAAGGCCAAGGATACTGACAATGGCAGGAATCATGAAATGTAAACCGAAAAGGAAAACATCAGCAAACAGAAAGCAAAGGAGCCCGGACCAAAAAGGACCGAAATGGACAAGGCAAGACCTCGCGCAAATTACATGTATAATCAAGTGAAGAAATACGAGAGCACATTAATAATCCAGATTCATTAGGACGGGGCCCCAGAGAGGTGAGAGCTGTACACCCAAACGGGCGAACAAACAAATTGCAAATTGCAGCCGGCAAGCAAAAATCGGGAAAAGGAAACCCTGTGGAAAGCCTGTGAAAAAGGGTGGAAAGCCGATGCCAAATGGCAAATTGCTTGGCCAACACTTTTTCTGACCTATGTTTATTCGCTTTTCGCATCGGATTACACAACAATGGGCTCAAAAGTGAGCTAAACAGTGGAACAGGCTTGTATTTATACATTTTTGGTTTTAAAGGATTTAACTTTAAATTCAAGACTTCATAACGCATTCTGGTTATTAGGCATAAGTTATTAAAATCAATATTTTGACTTGTCTTCCTCAAGTAGCTTAAAAGCCAATAATTACCATCTAAGAGTTTATTCCCTCAAGGACTTTAACTGAAGCATATAAACATGTGAGAAGTCACAGGACTCATAACTGGCAAATGGATATTTGTGGATGTTGTCAAATTTAATTAAACGCCACTTTCGGCCGGAGCCATGAATAATCGAGTGCAAATAAAGAGAAAATGAAATTATTTTGAATTTGTCACTGTCGCGGTTTGTTGGCAGTAAGTGGCTGACAGCTTTGCTCTCGGCCTTGGGCAGAGGACTACTGCCTCGACGCACCTCTCACCTGGTTGCCAATGATACGAGGATGCTAGGAGGAGACGCACTCGAAACAAATTGCCACATCCTGGGTGTCTCGTCGCCGCGCCGGTCGTCAGTCTGAGGTCTGTGCACCTTGGCAACCACAGCAATAACCTCGACTTTGCCGCATAAATCTTCATCAGTCAAAGTAAGTAGAACAACAGCGGCAACCACTGTTCCACGGCAAGCCACTGCCACTGCCATGCCCTCACGTCCTTATAGCGGCCTCCTCTTAAAAGGCAGCCCCTTAAGCAATTTGCTGGCATTTCTGGCCAAGGACCTGGGAATCAGTTTCACTTTCGCTTACGTTTTTTATTTATTTATTTTATATTGCGTACCGGCTTTAATTAAAATTTATTTAAATACATTTTTTGGCAATCATTATGCTCGCCAGGATACGCCTTCTGAGCCTCCTGCTCGGCGGTCGTGGCTGGCAAGCGTGGCTGTGCAAGCGTGATTTATAATGAAAAGTTCACAGTCGTCGGGAGCGGTTGGGAGCGCTAACGAAATGCAAACATGCATACTAATTACATTTAAAACCGTCAGCTAAGCCAAGTTAAGCACGAGAATAAATCCTTTTTGGCCCAAGCCGGGTGCGCGGAAAGGCGAGTTATAAAAAAAATGATTACAAGTGTAGGATGTGTAAAGCGGATCGTCCTTTTGCTTCCTGCTCGAGTTCTTACTGTGCTGGGCTGGTGTGCTTGTGTGTGTGTGTGTTGGAGTGTCTCATCCTTTGGAAATTATTTGTAAATGCTGTTTAAAGCCGCCGCTGAGAGGCTTTTCTTTTGCCGCCACTGTTGGTTTTCCCAGCTCCAGTCTTCCATTATCCTGTTTTCCCCCATTCCTCGGCTATTATTTGCATATTTTTACTCCTTTTGAGTGGACTAGTTGTGTCCCGTGGACTTCCTTAGAAGAAGCAATCGCAGTTGGGTCAGCGGAATGAGCAATCTATGCTAATTCAATCCGAGGACTAACCCATAACGAAATATCCCCACCATATTCGAATTTCCAATCTCTCGAATCTCCGTCCGCCACGCGCGCAATCATTCTTATTCAAGAACATTAAGTAGAATTAAATTCCAACACGCCTCTGATGTGGCTAAGAGGGTTTCCTTTTTGCCTTCTCGGAACTCAGAACTGGTCCCGCTTTCACTTTCTTCTCCCATCGTCTGTTTGCACAGCTTTCCCTTCGCATCTTCGGGTTTTAAACAGAATTTCTCAAGCGGCCCCCAAGTCGGCTCACTCCCCCCCGAAGTGCTAATGAAATTATGAGAGTGCGTGTGGAATTTTTTTATGATAATGTATTTAATGAAATGCCATATGGTTGTTTATTAGCATATTAAATATTTACGCTGACAGTGGGAGGCTGCGGCCACCACATCACGTATACGCCCCATCGTCTTCCAAGGGCCTCGAGATTCAACAGAGATTCATTTGTTTCATCGTATTTGCAGTATAAAATGTTAATTAGCTGCATATACATGAATACTTTCTGGTGAATCGTTAGAAGGCATCTGGCCCAGGACCAAGGACCAACAACCAAGGACTTGGGGCAGCTTCCATCTGTTGCTTTAATTTTCTATCTGAGCGATTTAATTAATGGCAACCACCTGACATCCGCACACTGCTCAATAAGACTCTCAATGCCCGAGTGCTTTGGCAAATTTGCGCTTGATTGGTTAATGGCAGATGCGACTTTCGCCGCTGCCTCTCCCCTCTGTTATAGCCTCGGCCTGTTTGGCCGGATCTTTGGGTATCTGCTTAGCAATTACGTGTGTGCCTAAGCTATAAGTACACACACCGATACAAACACGGCTGACAGATGATTAAGCCTGGTAAACATTCACACAAATAGACGTTTCGCTGCTTCACTGCGTTTCAATTATTTCTGCCAGGAGCCTTCGGGGAAAGCAATTTAAAGTTTCTTTAATAGACACCACGCCGAAGGAGCTTAGGGATACGAGCTCTGATCAATAAATCGATGTCTAGCCCATCGATTCGCTCCCTATTTGGATATTCAATTGATGAATATGTGTCACACACATGGCACTCATGCCCAGGCTTGGAAACTAGGCCTGAGTTCTTTACATAATTATTGAACTAAAGAGAGTCCTTTTAGGGGGTTAACCTTTCAAAGTTGAAACAAAAGGAGTATAGATTCATTATATTCTTTAATGAAGTTATTCATTCATTTTATTCAGATGTGGAAGCTGCAGATTTAATGACCATCTTTTTATAATTTTTAATTATGAAAAATTGACTTTAATTAAAATGTATAAATTCATCTCGCAATCCGCATCCTCATGACTGGAAAAATGTGAATATAAATAAGAGCCTCCAAATTGAAAATCATTGCCGACTATCGTAGGTAATATTTCATAGGCTTTTTAAAGTTTTCCTCACTTGGTATTATTTTCCAGTTCTCTCAGGCAAAGTCCTTTTAAATAGGATAAACAGTTATTAACGATCCCTGTTTCTTGCCATGTATCCGCATTTACATGAATATGTATCTGCCTGACAAAAGTAGCAACAAAATTCTGGCAGGAATGCTGGAGATTTAAGCGAGTGATACATCAGCTGCTGGGGTGGAAGGGGCTTCTAGAATTTGTAGGGCTTATGGAGGGAATGAGGACCCGCGGGGTGTGGGGTGGGTACTGGGCCAGGCCTAAAAACGGGTTAATGAAAATGAATGCGACACTCGCAGTCTTCCGACTCGGGCTCAACACTTTTGTCGCTCATACACACATTCTATGTGTGTTGTGCTCCTGTGAGTGAGTGTGTGTGTGTGTGGGTATCCCCTTTCTCTTTCTCTGACAATCGCCCCATCTCTTTCACGTACTGTTTTTGTGCACTTTCCATGGACCTTTTGTGTTTGTCCCGTGGGGGATTTTAACATAATGAATGAATATGAATTTACTGTGACATTTTTAACTGTGGCGATATTTTTCGTGTTGCTGGCTTTTAGGCGCTGGCTCTTTGTTTTCTCGTTTGTCTCGCAGCTTCCGCCAAGTGAGTGCACATAATGCGACCATCCTCAATCCTCATAGACATCCCTACAGCCCTACAGCCCTACAGCTCAACAGCTCTACAGGCCTACACTGAAACACACACTGAGTGTGATATCAATCATTGTGGATTATAAAATGTGCCACTGACTGACTGATGCAGGGACTCCGAAATGAGTCGACGAAAGACCCTCCTCAGTTTTTTGTGCTTGCCACATGCTCTGCCCTCCTCCACCTTTCACCCAGGACACCCTCAGACAGTTGGCAAATGTATCATTAATATATAATGCGCCAAAAAGTATGCAAAACTTTTTGCGCAAAAGCTGTCAACAGACTTCCCAACTCGACTCCCTGCCCGCACATTAAGCGACTTTCGTGGCAGCTAAAAGCCAAAGTGGGATTGGCCTGCGGTCCCATATTGGATTTTTATCTGGCAAGGTTATTAAATGATCCACCCATGGGTTAGGAGTGAGCAGTGGCTGTCGCCCAAGGGGCAAGGACAACGGGAATGAGAAATGAAAGTCCGACACCAGCGCGAAACTGTCAACATTTGCTTAGGAACTTTTGCCACAAGCCGCACACAAATCAACTTTAAGGCCTGCCTCTGTTGCAAGTCAGAAGAACATAAAACTAACAGCCATCGAGGCATGTTAAGCCAACTGCAAATTGCCTCTCGGCTGCAACAGCAACGGCAACGGTGGATGTTGCCACAAAAGAGTGAGCTTATTAACTGCCTGACAACTTTCCTAGCATACATCAGAGCAGTTGCAACACGATGTTGCACAGCGAAAAAAAATAAAAAAAAAGACGCAGTCAGTCAGAAAATAAATGCCCTGTATTTGGAATTTGTAATATAATTCTTATTTCTCAATTCCATGCCCTCGAATAAATTCCACAAAATCTACTTCCAATTGAAATTCCATTTCAGATTTTATTTGCATGAAATGTTTGATTTTAGAATTGTTAAAACTATATTTATTTTTGGCCAAATGTTTGCCATTGTTAGCAGGCAAATAAATGGTAATTCGAATCGTATTTTTTTCCGTGCAAACAAACCAGAAGCTGCACCTGCAGTCGGCTTGTGGTTGCCAACAGAAATAATTAAAAATAATTGCAACCAAGGCAGCAGCAGTAGCAGAAGCAGGAGCAGCAGCAAAAAGTGTTCAAGGAAAGGCATATCTGGCCGGGATATGAAACTGGAATTTCAGGCAAAGTCTGTCTCCAAGCTGTCCTGCCCGTAGTTGTTGCAACAAAATTAATAACTGCACACACACACGCTCACCACATACCCACATACAGCAAAGAAATGTCCTGTCCTGGCTCCCTGTCATTTCTTCGAGCTTTTCTCCTCAGTAGCTATTGTGAGCCGTACATTGCTTGCCAGGACTCAGCCAGGATTCCAACTCAGCAGCTGGGTAATAACAGGAATTGAAGATGGTTTCATATTCTACTTCAATGTGCATGTGACATTACGCATACGCCATGTTGTGCAGCATCAAGTCATGCGGTGTTAAATACTTCCTCAGATTTGAGAAATTTTCCAGCAGCTTCGGCTTCTGGTGCATGTGTTGGGACGACTTCTGAGAACTCCTGCCAGCCTTAATCAAACATTCCAAAACTTACCAAAATTATAATTAAACTTTTTTCCCATAGGATGAACCCCGTACATCCCACATCCTTTGGGCCAGTACACGTGTAGACAATTCTCGGCCCGATAATGGGATGTGGCTTAAGTGCTACATGGACAGGAACAATCATTTAGCAAAAAGGGGAAGAGCCTGCGCTCATCCTGCCACTCAAATATTTTAGATTGTCGCTCAAAGTTCGGGCTGCCAGCCTGCCAACCGGGATGGCGCACACGCAGGACACTACAGGACATTACAGAACTGAACTTGTTGTACATCATAGGCTGGGCCATTCTCTCGGCTTTTAGCTAAGCTTTGCTTATGACCCGGCCAGCAAATTATCAAATCCATCCTACGCACAGTCCTCGGCTGTGGCTGTGGGACATCGGAATCGCCCGAGGATTGGACAGTGTCCTGCCGCCCTGGGAGAGTCATCTAATGTCCGCACGTAGCCCGGTCCAGGGACATCCGCCATCCTCCGGCCCTATCCCTGTGAAATTTAACATATGTGCCCCAATTTGTAAGTGTGTGTCCTGTGTATTTGAGAATTGTGCAATTTTTCAGGCCACACGGACACACACGCCCATCGAGCCCAGGGGATAATCAGATTGAGACCAGATGGGAGGCCAGCGACGGACGGCGGGGCAGCTCCTTGCGGACAAAGAAGCGTTTTCCCTTAGTAGTAGGTTTTCCTTTTGACAAACTTTATTTAATGCCGTAATTTATTGTGAAAACGAGAAATGCGTGGCAGCAAATTGAAACCGAATTGAGGACCGGAAAGGACGAGTCCTGCAAACAGAACAGCCTCTGCTGGAAGGCCCAGCAGTCGGTCATTAGCTGTTTGTACAATTAATATTAAAAGTCAGGAGGCAGCAACAGCAGCAGGAGCATTTCATATTTGCACAAGGTTTCCCTGAGTCAGGACCGATGCCAATATTTGTTCGAATAATTTACAGATGCCGCCAGATGAAAACGCCTCTTAATAACCAAGAGGAAAAATAATATACTTTAAGGTTGGATGTTTGCATACCCTTTAAAGAAGTGGCTTTAATTTACTTTTATAATACTACATAGCTCTAAGCCTGTATCACATCATTTCTCACTCACGTTTCAAAGCCATATAGATACATTTACAAAAAAAGGTGTTTTTGTTAATTTGGCCTCCCTTTTTTAATGCCTCTGTTAATTCATTTTTCTAGGGGATCATTCAAAGAGCCGTCAGAGAACAGCACTCTCAGATAACAAAGCCACCAAACTGCCGCGTATTCCAGCTTAATATTCTCGGGTGCGACAAAACACAAAAAAAGTAGAAGGCGTTATGGGAGTTGGCGCGAAAACAAACATTTAGCCATGGTCGCGCACAATGTCGCGTTTCCGGCGGGGGCGGCCATGTCTGGCTGCGATGCTGTTTTGATCAGCCATTGGGGCGGCTTAATTACAGCGACCAGGCAGGCCGATGGCCCAAAACAGCAGCCAACAAAATGGTCAGAGGCCCCAGACCTGGCGGCAACGAGCCACATAAAAGGATACTTTGCGAGCAGGCGTAAAAAGTTCAATAGATTGCCGGCCGAGCCATGAATGTCAATGAGAAAGGGGGGCCATAGTCGAGCTGAAATATGAAATGAAATTCAAATGTTTATGGGCTGGCAAACGAATTGACCGCATTTTCGGGGTCATCGAGCTAGCAGCCTCGAAGGCCTAGAAACTTTTTCCTTCAATCAGCTGTAATTACCCAGGCTAGACGCAAGCATTCTGCTTCAACCTCATCCTAGCACATTTACAACTGAAATCCAAGTGAGGCAGGACTCGGAGGGAGTCGTGAGTCGCAAACGACCTTTGCCTAGTTTTCGGCATTCGTTTATTACGTATACGCAGCGTCTTCCGCTCTCCTTTTTTTCGCGACCAAGTTTAATTGCTTTCTGCTGTTTTTAACAGCCCACCCAATTGTTACTTTATTGTTGTTGTGGCTGCTGGTATTGCTGCCGCTGCTGGCCACTTGCCAATGCATTTAAACACACACATACTACATGCAGAACAGTATACCTACAACTGCACGCAGTTGCAACGCCGTCGCTGTTGCATATTCAGTGGCAATGCCGGTTGATGCTCTAACAAAAGCCTACTTGAAAGTGTCGAAAGTTTGGTAAAAGTTTTGAAAAAGTATTCTCGAATGTGTTTTGAAGAAAGGATATACGTAATTTCCTGAGCTTAAATAGAGAGATCCCTTGCCTAGATAACTTTTTACCATTGAACTATCTCTAACTTTTACCCAAAAAGTGTATTTAAAACGTCGGCTTTGTACCACAAAAATATTTGCTGCCATTTCGTTTCAGTTTTTCCACCAAAGGACACCGCAAAATTAAGGCAAATGCTTGAGTTCAGTGAACCAAATATGGAACAGTTGTTGGTTGGCTGCTTGCTCGCTTGTATTTTCATTAATTCTTTTTATTTCACTCTCTTTTTATTTTATTGTAGTTGGGGTTTTTTTTTATTTCGTTGGGTGTGTGTTCCGCTTTCCAGAGAAAGCAAATGCGCATAATTGTCGAGACCGAGCCATAAAAATGTAGAACATGACAAGCGGCAATAAATGTTAGTTGGCTGTCAATTCGTGTTCGCAGCTGGATAAACGGTTGAAGTTGTCGGCCAGGAGTGCTCTGCTTTGCGTGGGTTAATTAAGTGCTCCAGGAGCAAACAACTTCAAAACGAGAGGATACTCACACCCCAGGGCATATCAAAGGACTCGAAATCAACTCGTCGGGGGCAGTGGGAAACTTTTTGGCCAACAATGGCTTACGAAACGGGAAATGAAAAACTCTTTGACTATATAAGAGCTCAAAAAAAGGAAATGACACATCAACACAATTGCAAACGGTTAGTATGTGCGACACATATCCCACAGAAAAAAAAAAGGACAAAGGGGGCTGAATGGGGCGTGGATGATAGGAGGATGGGTGGCAAGGCGTTGGGGTGGAGCGGTCCAAGGCGAAATAAATAAATATGACACGCGCGAGCGCATGAGAAATGCGTCAGCCCCCCAGGCGCCGAACGCTGTTGACAAAAATACCAACAACTAAGGCTGAGGAGGAGGCTGGGGCTGAGGCAGTGGAGGCTGCAACAATAACAGACCCACCAGGCAGACATGTACGACAAATAAATAAGGAACAAGTAGTAGCACAAGTGCTGAGGCGATTGACTCGTTGATACCCCTTTTATAGCACAGAGTACAGCAGTGTTTAAAAAAAAAATTAGGGATGCCTCCCATTCAACAATTATTAAACAATTATTTATTAAAAGTGTTAAGTAAAAAATTGAATATCCTAATTGAATATTTATTATTCACCGTTGAAAGCTTAAAAGTGATGGCTGTTTTTATTAAAATCCTTAAATCTATAGCCACATAGTAATAAAGCAAACATCATCATTGATTTATTAAACATAATTTTTATGCATGAAAAGAAGCAATTAATGAAATTGCAATAAAAAATGACCACTAAGACTAATATTTTAATCCGGATCGAAATTGTTTTTGCCATTTGATTGCTTTGTGTATTAAATATCCATCAAAAAGTGCTTTATTTCCGACCCAACTACAGGGTAGCACCTAAATATCCAGCGACGAAAGGATAAGGAGCCAATGCGGCTCAGCTCCGAAATGTCGACGCCTCAGTCCTTTGTCGCTGCTGTGTGATGTGTCTGTGTGAAATATGCTGGAATGACATAGCAATAAAACTGCTACATAGGAGTAGCACGCAGCAACTTTGAGGCAACACAGGCAACAGAGCAAAAGCAAAAGCAACAGCATAGACAATTGTTGGTTGTTTCCTGCTAGTTGGTTGCCTTAAACATGCTTATTTCGGCATCTCTTTCTCAGACGCCATATCCCATCCGATCCTACAGCTCCATTCGTAGTACTCCACCCTTACCCCATATCCCCATCCGTTTGTGTGAGGAATTTTTAATAAAAGCGGCTCAGACAGGCACGAGAAAAGGCGGCTCAGAACAACATCCCATGTAGGTTACTGGCACGCCCCGGGATAAACAGCAACAGCTACAGCTACTGCTACAGAAAAAGCAAAAACAAGACCCAAAACCAAAAGGAAAACTTTGTCCCCAGCACGTGTGACGTGTCCCCGTGTCCCCGTGTTAATAAAACGAATTTTACTTGGGAAATCATTGAGGCCTACACGATTTTTAGAGCCGCGCAACTGGTTTATGTTGCTCCTGTGGATTTATCGACAACTTCAAGGCACCTCGAAGGCACCCACCTCCCATACTCCACAGCGAAACTTATAGCGATAGCGAGTGTATCCTTTTTACGACACTGCCTGTCTGTCTTCGGTCCTGCCTTCCTGTCTGCCCTGAAAGTGTTTTGGTTCACTTTGAGCTGGCACTTTGGCTAAAGGCTTTAAAACCGGGCTGAGCTGGGAGAAAGCGCAGCTGGTGAAGAGTTTTCGATTGTGGAGTGCTTTTTAATAGCCACGTCTTCTGGGGCGCGCTCAAGGCTGTTTGGTGGTCATAAAAGCTGGCAACAGACAATTGAGACCCGGCCATGGACCGTGGAGCCATGGGGAGCCTGGTGGAGAGCCACTCTAGTTTAAGCTAATTTATGACAGCATCTAATTTGGCCGACAATAAACAAAACAATTCGCAGCCATGCTCGGACTCTGAAAATTAGTTGAAATCAAATGCATAAATTTTCCTCTTTCTTGGATGATTCCGTTTTGCCATCGTTTTTGCTTTTGCTTGTGCGCCAGAGTTACGTGACCGAAATAGTTGAGTTTCTGCAGGAAAAACGCTGTGCCAAGTGAATCAAAAAATAATGCCCCCAAAAAACACACATATATAGTATGGATGTACATCCCATACACCCACTACCCAGCCGAATCTTGATTCGAATTCGAGAAAAATAAAAACAATTTTCCGTGTTCTTTTGATGAAAACCTTAAAACAACAAAGAACTCACTCTAGGGGATGAGTGTGGGAAACAACAATTTTGCACACACTCGCATAATACCCCAAAAAACCTTGGCTGTCATATAAATGTCAAATCCATAAGTGTTACGAAGGCAACACCGAAATGTTGGCGGTCTGACCTGCCTAAAAACGTAACCTTAGCAAGAAAAACTTTGGCAAAATAAATGCTTTCGTTGTCAATGACATCTTTTCATATTTTATTTAAAAGAAAATATTTTTATAGAAAAAACCTTGACTCCGAAGTCAAGTACCTGTTAAGAACTTGGGTTTTCTATTAATATACCTTCTAGAGAACATGTTTTCTAAAGTAATCTCTTGCCTCTTGAACCCACATATCTGGTATTCTTTAAATAGAAAAACATACCTCATAAATAATAAAAAGACTAGACAAAAAAGAAACTTCTTGACCAGATCGTAACCCAAATGCCAATTAAATGATTAATGACACCCCATTAAGTTCCGCCGCAAAGCTATCCACTCCTTATGCAAATCAGAGTCTGCTGCCCTTCCGGTTGAACTCTTTCCCACGCATTCGTCTTGGGTTCCAGCGGAACCATATGCCATTAAAATCAACAACAGAGAAAGTTTGTTTCTTCAAGCAGTTTCTTGGAGGAATAAAAAATATGTGTGTGTATTTTTTACCAAAAAAAAAAACATATGTATGAGGGGGAAATCAGGTCGGCCGCCTACGTCCTATTGATAATGTGTGCCTTGGCTGGACTTGGAGAAACCGCCGGGCTTCGGGCTGAATGTTTGTGTGAATAACCTGGACCCGCCGGCAAATAGATCTTACCCTGCCGAATCGAAACCCTCGAGGATGTGCTTTGCATACTTCGAGGCGCCTCGCAGTGCGTGTCTGTGTGTGTGGTGTGTGCGTGATGCCAGGCACTTGTCTGGGCCAATTCCTGGGTTCATTCATCAGTCTGACACTGCTGAATGATGTGCTCCACTGATTGCTAGCCCAGTCCACCCAAAACCCCCCCAAACCACCAATCAATTATTATTATTTTTATCCTCCAGCGCCTGACAACCGCATAACTTGTGCATTAACTGGACTCAACTGGAAATCACGTCTGCTATTATCATATTTTTTTGTCGGTTTGATAATTTCTTTTCGTTTTTAGTGGCACGAGAAATATTTACAAAAATATTTAACAGAAACTGGGTGCGGAAAAAGTCCACTGAATGGCATGGAGTTATGTGCGGAAAAAAGGAAATCGTTTGTTTGCCTTCAATGGCAAACAGCTGTGCAAATATCTGCATTTTAACGTACATCGTAACACCCATACGAACATAAACGTGAAAACCGCAAGGGTAAAATTTATTTATTAATAAACCAACAAACCAAACAACACGAGACCGCGAAGGGACACGATCGAAAAGTTTTATGAATTCATTATGGAAATATGCGTGTGTTTTTATCGAATTTTTCGGTGTCAATTAATCGAGGAAAAAGTGGTAAACAACTTACTATTCAGAACCCAAAAAAAAGGGAGAGCTTCCGTGGAAATTACGAATTTCCACACCAATTATGGAACTATTTGTATCGCTTACGAGAAAAGGGTATATTGGAAATGTGGGACGTATAAAGGGATATTTTTTATTGGTTTTATAAAAGAGATGGGCTTTTTTGGTAAAAGAATCATAAATATTTCTTAAAATTAAACTTAAAACCTTAAATTTTAAGACTTTTCTGTATTCAGAATATATAATATTCGTCACCTGTAATAAGATCAAAGAAAAACCATCATCTCCCGCATATAAAGAACAATTCAGTGGGAAGCCGTCTTGATTGCTTGCCTCTCTGCAGACTTTCAATTGCCAAAATGAGTAATTTTTGTTTGTCTGTGCTTAACCAACTTCAAGTAGCTTTTAGCCAAATGAAATGCCCAGACAGATGCCAGAAGAAAGCCAAGAGCCAAGAAGATGGGCAAAGAGGCAAGCAACTCAAAGGCAAGCAAAGGAAACAATTTGCGCAAAAGTGAATTGCATTCGGAAAGTATTTTATTTGAAAATTACAAAGGGCCGACGAACCGCCAAGGCAAATGATGGAAAATTATATAAAAATGCAATTTGCAGTTTACTGAAATGACAGACCCGGCCAGCCGGCAGGGCAAGGCAAACAGAGGGCTGGAAAAGCGGAAAGCTGGAAATTGAAAACAGAACACTGAGACCATACACAGGCACAGAGTCCTGAGTACAGACAACTAAAACCCGAAACCAAAAACTAAAAAGCCAAGCCCACTGGCACTAGTTTCGTGTGTCAACTGCCACATGCAACGCAGAGGCAGAGGCGGAGGCTGAGGCTGGAGGAGAGGCAGCTGCAACATCAACAGCAACTGCAGCCAGGAGCGTTTCGACCCTGACCAAGCTTCAACAGCATTTTCCAAGTGTCTGCCGCTCGTTAGTATTTGTTATTCGTTTTTTATTATATTTTTTGCAGTTGCAGTCCCACATTTCTATCTCAGCTGCGCGCTTCTAGTATTTGATGCATTGAAAGTGAGATTTTTGCCCTACTGTTGCAAAGTATTATATAAAATGTTTGCCCTGCCCACTCACTCGCCAACACATCGCACATCTCACATGTGGCATATATGTATCGCACATTGCATGTGGCAGGACGCAGGACACACTTTGAGGTTGAATGGTTGGATGGTTGAATGTTTGTCCATTCATTCTCGCAGGCCCTTCACCCACTCGCTGGGCCAACCTTGACGCCTGCGAATCTAGGACTAGGACTAGGACTCTGCCCAGGACCTTTCAGGCTGCTGGAGCTGGCATTAAATGCTTTCACCTTTTGACTCCTCGAGACAAAAAGGTTAACTTCTCCCCGTCTGATGCGGAATTAAAATTCTTAGCACAAAAATTAAAGAATTTCAATTCGCATTCTTCCCCCCAACTTTTCGCGGACTTTCCCCCCTATTTTCTTTTGGGGTTTTTCCGGGAAATTGGAAGGGAAATCCTAGGCGACAAACGAAAACCTTCGAGAGGGGGGTCGCCCAATTGCTTTGGGGCGTTGCGGGGCTTGGCGGCAATTAGAGCTCAGCAACCGGGGACGGGTGCAAACAAATTAAATTTAATTAGAAATTAAATGAAAATAAATTGGATTATTTAATTAAAAAGCCCGATGCCGACGCCGACGCCGAGGCTGACTTACCTCGAAGCAGAACCATCGACAGCAGCAGCATCCAGCCGATGAGCCAGTTGAGTAATCCGAAATTGGCTCTGGATGGCAGGGACATCGCACTCATTCTGTGTCTGCTGCTGTATCCTCAATATCTGTGGTTGTTATCCGGCAACTTTATTGTTATTACGCTTGTACTCCTCGGCACGCGATCCGCCAACACTCGGTGGTGGGGGGTGAGACGGTTGCTGGGGACAGGACTTTGTTGGTCAACTAACGATTCCGTCAAATTAGTGCCGGGAAAAACTCTCGGTTCTAAGCTCTGCCTGGGGACCAATGAAAGTGTTTCCTCTGCACGGTTTTTACTTTTACTTTATATTTTATTTTATTCTTTTTTTGTGTTCTTTTTCACTTAAACGTTTTCCCTTTTTCTGGTTTTTTAGCTACACAGTGTGAGTTTTGCACAAATTCTTCTCCTTTCACTTGAAAAAGATCTAAAGCCCCTTACAGAGCCGCTAAATAGGAGCTACTTGATTTATCGCACGGTTTCCACTCTAGTTTAACTTTTGTGTATTTTTGCGGCCTGGGTCCGTTGGGTGGGGTGGTTCAACTCATTATGGGGCTTATGCACGTGGCTATTGCATTTTAATCGCCCGTCATTAATTCGCCATTAACACGCAGGGCCCTCGACTCATTAGGCCTTTTTTTCTCAGCCCAAAAAAACACTTTCCACAAAGAAGTCCGGTGGCTAGTAGCTCGCGTCACATAAATCAGAAACACGTGCTTTGCTTTCGAGTTGCAGAATGAAACTGACTGTGTGGCGGACGGTGGTCGGGTCGCCACCAGCGAAACGAATGCCACATAGTCCTCGGCTGCTGCTCGGTTTTGGGCCACCTTTTTTGGCTTTCGGCTCCGGGCTAAGAGCGAGCCCCAAAGAGAGAAAGGCCACGAGGCGGGTGGTGAGTGGGTGGGTGGCTGATGGGGACTTTTGAGCCTGCTCGGGTTATTGGAGCACGAAATTGCCAAGAATCTTGGAGTGGAGCTATTAAGACTCTTTGTTTGTTTATTGCAAGTCCTCGATTGAGCTTATTGAAGTATATTTTATTTATATTATTTTTTTCAGCTTGCATGCTGGTGGATAAACATAAAAAATTAATATTTAGATATATAAGCTTTTCTTGAGACGAAATTAAAATATTTTCAGCGTATATGTTGTGTTTTCAAATGTTTATTTTGATTTCAAATGGCGTTAAATGTTTATTTTGATTTGCCACCTACGTAGATTCCTTAATTTGTTTGTAAACAAATATTTTTCCTTTGATTTCTAACGTATGTAAGACCTGTTTAATTTTAAATAAAATAAACTTTAAAACTAAACTCAAAAAACAATACAAAAACTAAGAAATTACATCCTGGCATAGGTCAGTTAAATGAACGTATAAGACCCTCTCCTGACTCTTATACAAGTGAAAGCCAAAGAGAAAATATCCCTGAGTGAAAGTTACTTCCGGTAAAGTGTGACTTGGTTCCACTGCATATTCTCTTCAGTTCAATTGACCAGCAAAAAATTCATTTTTAATTAATGCTTGTAATTACCCAGTTTTAGCTTCGACTCCCTCCTTTTTTGGTGGTTTTTATTATTCGGAAACAAAACCCTATCGACTCCCAACCTCTCCGCACAAAGAACAAGCACACACGAGAATTTCAATCAATTTGCAAAACTTTTAATTACAAGTCAATTTAATTTTAAACAAACAAACAGATCAAATGCACTCGATAGATGGCCTCGATTCTGGATGTGCCCACACCCTCGATTGGTCAAGCCGAAGCGTTTAAATCAATTAAATTAATTAGCGACTGTGAAATATATTTGCAGATTGGTAAAACTTTTTTCCAACTGATTATATTTAATTAATTGGCCCAGCTTTTGGCTTTCCCAGCTTACGACAGACTCCACAGCCGTATAGACTGTTGTGCAATCGACTTGCGGGCTTATAAATACCCCGCAACCAAGGTCGTCGCAATTAGCGCCCCAAAAAGCGATTATTCCCATTCGATAGCCAACCGATCTGGGGATGGCGACGGAGACGGCCAAGATGGCGATTGGGCTGGGCGGTGGTGGCACGTGTCAATCGCAAGCCGATTATAGATAAAATTAAAGGCGAAAAAGGCAAAATCAGTAAACTTTTTAATTGAAACAATTTGTAAAATGTTGCCCAATACCCAGACCCACCAAAAATAAAGAACAGACAAACTTTCAGGTCTCGCTTTTAATCTTCGTCTTCGGAGCCTTGAGCGCTCAATTCACCTAACAGGAGCTTTTCCCTAAGCTGGAATCCTGCCTCCTGCCTTGCGTGATTTCTTTATTGAATTACTCGGCTGCTTTAACAGCGGGGGCGTGCCAAAAACTGAACAAAAATATCGCTATTGATTTTCTATATTGACAAAAAACAAAAAAAAAAAGAATTTTGGAAAAAATCTGGCTCGGTTTATGTTTCTAGCTTCGTTTGCCAAATCATTATTCCAATCAGAGACGCACGCGCGACTCACAATTGGATTTCGATTCGGCTATGGATCCGGGTGGGTCGGAGGTCGAGGGTTTGAGTGAGCTGAGCTGAGCAAACAAATCAAAAATCTATTAAGGCGTGCGATGCGGCATATTCCGGCTCAGCCGATATCCTTTGCGGTCACGTGTCGCACGAAGATGCAATCGCACACTCAGCAAAATATAAGCTTTAACTGGCAGACAATACCTGAAAAAAGTTAAAGATATTTTGGTTATTTTTTTTGTTAAGAAGACAAGTCTGAATAGACTTCGATTGTAATTTAATATTATTAGACTTCATGTCTACAAAGTTTGCTAAACATTCTGAGAAAAAGAATAAAAAGTAAGACAAGCAAAACTTTTAATTGTGAAATGTAATATGCACCTTAATGTTTAATTAACTGGCTCCTATTTCAACAATTATAAATGAAAAATATACTTATATTTTAATACTAATACTACTCAAATATTTCAAGTGTAATTGTATCTTTCGAATCCTGTTGACATCAGTGCATAAGTACCACCCTCATCCTCACCCTCGTCGCTGTAGCGATGCAGGAGATGGAGTTGGAGCTTAACCCAGAGATGGCTTCATTAGGAGTGCAGCGGTGAAAGTGATGACCCTTTGGGGGGGATCCATAACCGAGAAGGTCCCAGGACCGAGGGTGGCAAGTGCCATTAATTGAAATGCCAAGCAACAGCTCGTCAGGGCAACGAGGCGTGGCCAAATTACAGCCGCACAGACACGCGTGTCCGCCACATCCGCCCAACCACCACATCCCCCCCCAAAGTGTTTATACTTTTGAGATGATTTTGATTTCGAGTGTATGTTTGTGAGTGTATGTGTGTGTGCGTGTACGGTGTGCGTGTTACCCGCTCTCCAGGGGAGGCCTATAAAACAAAGGAAACCAAAGCAAGGCAAACAATCGCGAAGGAAAAGAAATGAGCGGCACTGCAATAAAAATCAAACCCGCATAATTTAACACAAGTGCGAGCTCTTCACAGCTGATTCTTGGCCACGGGGGAGGCAAAAATGGGGCTGGTTACACAGAGAGAAATTATACAACTATAATTGGAGGTGGATGGAGGAAGAAGTTTCAATTGTAATAAGGCTTAAAAGGCTTTAATAATGTTTTTTTAATTAGAATCCTTATAGTCCTTGGCAAAAATGGGGCTGGTTACACAGAGAGAAATTATACAACTATAATTGGAGGTGGATGGAGGAAGAAGTTTCAATTGTAATAAGGCTTAAAAGGCTTTAATAATGTTTTTTTAATTAGAATCCTTATAGTCCTTGTCTTGATCTACCTTTGTAGTTTTTCTCAGTGCTTGAAGGCATGTGTGACAACACTCAATCCCCTTGCAAAACATCTCAATTATTTGTTGGCTTTGGGACGCCACCGCTCGCCCACCCCAGCCTCGCACTTTCGCACTGTCCTGCCCCACAGCAGCAGCAGGGAGCAGAAGGCGATTTTATTATCAGAAGCAAGAGCAGCAGCTACAACATCAACATTAACATTTAAAACAATTTTCAATGCTGTAAAAATAACTGTAAAAATGCCTGGAAAGGAGCAGAAAAAGCCAGAAGGAAAACAAATAACAACAAAAACAGGAGCAGGGCAAGAGCCGGAGCAGGAGCGTTAACTATTTGTATTTCTTGGCATACAATTCACACGCCTGCATACTTAATGCCAGCAGCAACCACAAGGACCAAGGAAACAGGAACAGCATATTCGCCAGGACCTCTGGCCCTGCTGCCCCTTCCGCCCCGTCTTCTGTTACCCTCTTCCTGCCACCCCCGAACGTAATTGTGGAAAATCACAAGGGGGTGCCGACCAAGTAAGCCACACAACAGTTTTTCTTATCGCTCAAATGTCATCGACTGTCGGCAGTTTTTGGCTTTAGCTTTCGCTTTCGCTTTGGGTTTGACTTCAGTTTTTGGCTTTACGTTAGCCGAGCAACCCCTCTGGCCTTAAGCCCACTCGCCACCCGCCCCACTCCGCCCAAAAAGGGCGTTCGTTTGTGAAATTCTAGCCATACCCGGGGGCGGCACTTGCGGCATTTAGTTAGTAATTTAGCGCATTTAGTACGCAATTTCGACCAAGCTGGAGGAGGTTAAAGGGGGCGGGGAGGTGGTGATAGCCGGAGAGCTCCAACTGCTCTACTGGGGTCACGGCCTTGGTCATTAAGCCAGCTTTCTCGACGATGGTAAAGTGCACAATAATTGTAGTTTTGCCGCTGATTCGCTCATGAATATGTGTACACATTTACATACAAGCCAAAGGACTTTTCTACAGTCAAATATCTGTAAGTTGAACTCTCTTAAATTGGTTATTGATTACAGTACAAGTTGCTTAAATTATAGAGTCAAACAATTTAGGGGGACTACTGGATTACGACTCTCTTCTAAAGGTCAACATGGAACAATGACATTTTCGGAATGAGTTCATAGTCCTTCCATTTTTTATTCGATTAGGAGTTAATATTTAAGCTATATCCCAATAGACTTATTAAAGATAGTATTAAAGATAGTTTTTTCTACAAATATAAATAATATGTGCATCTAATTTTTTCGATAATTTTCTATTACATGATATTCTACTGTACACTTTCTAAAGAACACCCTGAGATTCCTTTTATAGCCTTTGAAAGCGTTAAAGCCTAGAGATAATTTGAGTTTGAGGTTTGGTATAGTTTTTCCTTAGTCCTTTGCCTTCTTAAACCTCTTTCCCCAACTCTGAAAGGACTTTTAACGCATTAACATAAATAATAAATATTCCCTAATGCAATTCTGATTCCAGCAATGACACAGACAGGTTTCGGGTTCAGACAATAACATAAACACTGCACTGGCTCGCCGAGAAAGGAGATTCAAAGTTAATAGTTTGCCTGGGCAGGGTCCAGGGTTGAGGTCCTTTGGCCACATAAATTTCTCATCAAAATCAATATCTGGACTCTGGCAGAACTGTGGAATATGGGTAAATGGTGGCCATTGACATTGGCTAGTGTTAAAGTTAATAAATTGTGGCCAAGGAGGATTTATGTGGTCGGGCGCTGCCCTCGACGGCAATGACATTTCAATGTTTACATAAGGATCCGGCCAGAAAGAGATTGGGCCGAGGAGGGGATTACGGGTAAGGGGTAGGCAGGCTGCGTGCGTGGCTGATTGTATTAATAACCATCCTGACACTGCGATATGCGTGACGGTGCGAATTCCCACACCGAAAACAATATTTTCCTTCCCAACCCAAGCGAACTTAAAGGGCTCTCCAAAAAATATATTTTTGTATTAAATAAAAATGTTCCTTCCAATACTAAGTCACCCTTTAAGTCTCTCAGTGCATTACACATATGAAAAAGTCTGGACTTAAAAGCAAAACCTACTTCCTTTAGGCCACAGAGTGCATGTCAGAAAATCATAAAATATGTCAATCCCGAAATTTCCACAAGTCATTCGACCATTAATAGTGAAATCCCGCCCACCCAACGGCAAGCAGAACAATTAAAATTTAATAAACTAATTGAAATCAATAAATACGTCAAGTTAAAGTAATGTCAGATGGCTTTTACCTTTAAGCCTTGGCAGTTGAGGTTTCAGATTGCCAATTCCAGTCAATTGAAAACGAGGAAGAATTTAAAGTCCATGTCACTTTAATAAAACAATTTCAAAACTTATTTCTTTGGGGTTTTTGAATGTCGGATAGATTTACGAAGTCTGTAAGACCTAGTACTTAAAGTTCCAGGTCTGATCTCCACCTGACGCCGTCTTCGGATCCCCAGTTTTGATCCCAAAACAATGCAGGTCTTCGCATTGGAGGTTGTGGTAGGGGTAGAAAACGTAGGTCCAGCGGTACTTGTGTAAGTAACATCAGTAGTTGACGATGGACTTGACCCGTATGTGGTCGATCCAGTTGGCGTAGAAGTTTGTCGCCACTCTCCCGAGGGATCTACACTATCATCGTGTTTATCGTTGCTCCTGCCATTGATAATATCGCCATCGACACTCCGGCTGTCGAAGCAAATTTCCTGAGCTGTGCCACTGCTACTGGAAGTGGTCGATGACGAGGTGGAGTTCAGTAGGCTCGTGAGGTACTCGATGGTGACGTTTGAGGTAACCACATCGAAGAGAATGGAGCCGCCAATACCCTTCACAACTCCCAGAGCAAGTCCACTAAGACCCGTCAAACCGGAGACTACGGATTTTCCAGCCGGACTATAGGCTCCAATGCTGGATTCGTCGAGAGCATTTCTCAGCTCCCCAGCTGACAGTGGACGGATGGAGAGTCGCCGAGCTATACGGATAGTTTGTATAAATCTATAGATTTTTATAATTCTTGGAGGAGACACTTTCACTCTTTAATTTTACCTTCAGTCCCGACTATGAAAATAAACAAGGAAAGTATTGCTATTCTGAAAAGCTTCATCTTAGCTATGATCTTTCGCGAGGTATTGTTGAAACCAAACTGAAAGCGCCTTCCAATTCCCTTTCACTTTTAAGGTTGATCGCTTGTCAAAGAAAGTTTGAAATTTTGCATACATTTCTAAAAGATACAACAAAAATTCTTTGACCTCACAAAAGGTTATAACCCAAAAACAGGTTTTAATAATTTAAAACTGTTGCTACGGGAAATATTTTTACAAAATTTGAGTTTCTAAGTTACCTTGGTCAATAAAAATAATATTGTTCCTTAAGAATTGTAGATCAATGATTTTAATAAATATAATATAATAATAAAAGTCAATAAATAGTCTTAACTATAAACTAATTCTAAGTGAAGTTTATTCAATGCCTTCGGAATCTGCGGTTTGGATGCCGATGAGACCTGCGGCGTCTAGGGGACTCAGATCGTAGAGTTCCGGATCGAATATACAGTTGACGTCGTCGCCGAGAACCCTTCGATCCCAAAACAATGCAAGTAATGCCCGATGACCCTGAGGTCATCGTGCCAGTTCCGGAGTCGGTGGATGTATTTTGTCTCCACTGTCCATCGTCCACTGGCTCACTATAATCATATGCATCAACCTCATCGTTGCTCCTGCCATTAATAATATCGCCATCGACACTCCGACTGTTGAAGCAAATTTCCTGGGCGGTGCCACTGCTACTGGAAGTGCTCGATGACGAGGTGGTGTTCAGTAGGCTCGTGAGGTACTCGATGGTGACGTTTGAGGTAACCACATCGAAGAGAATGGAGCCGCCGATACCTTTCACCACTCCCAAAGCAAGCCCCCCAAGACCCGTCAATCCCGATACCACGGACTTTCCAGCAGGAGTATCTGCCCCTATTCCGGATTCCTCGAGGGCATCCCTTAGCTCCCAAGTTGACAGTGGACGAAGAGCGAGGCGGCGAGCTGCCAAAAGATTAGATATTGACCAGTTAGGGCACTATGTTCTCAATCACTTATATCTCTTTAGAAATATCATATTGTATTCACTTTCACTCTATCACGACTCACCTTCAGCTCCAGCAAAAAAATACACTGTAAGGATAACTAGGCAAACTGCCACATTCCCGGACGACTTCATCTTTGGGGCGATCTCACGCACAATCTCGCTGAAATCTAACTGAAGAAACTCTTGCGTTCTGTTTGACTTTTATGCGTGACGCCAGGGCAAAGAAAGTTTCATATTTTGCATATGCAAATCGAAAAATTCCAATGAAAAATACCACAAGATCTGACCTCTGACAGAGCAGCGGCCCTTAAACTGGTTTTGCTAAAATTATAATTTATTGATGGCTCTATTTAATTCTGTGCTTGATAAATGATACAGGTTACATCAGCATTGGGTCCTTGGAGAACGTTTTGTTCCTTATTGTCGAAGTAAACCTCAGAACCCTCCATGTTAAAGCATACCTCTCGAAAGGATACACTATTTCCTGTGACCTGATTCTCTTCCGTTTCCGTAATATTGGCAGTTATGACATCGTATATGAAAACAGCAGTAAGGGCTTTTCCCAATCCAATAGCGAATCCCGCCAAGCCAGCAATGCCACTGGACACCGATCGAGGGTTTTCCAAATCCTTCATCTCTAGGGACTTAAGCGGTCGAAAATCCAGACGTCTTGCTAAAAATATGATATGAATTAGTTATTGAATTCTATGTGGTATTATCAGTATTATTACCCGAGGGGTTTTCAAAAAAATTTAAAAGAACTATGAAGCCCAGAAAGAGCGACCTCCTCCACATGTGGTTCCTGCTCATCTTTCAGAAGCACAACAAACTTGGCCCATGACTTTAACATTGATTTATACCACTTTTAATAAGAACTCATTTGCATAAAAACTAATCACTGCCAGTGCCAGCAGCAATCACTCAACATTGACGTTCATTTGTTTTTAAAAGCAGGCAGATTTCTTTGTTATTAATATTCTTTCTTTTCATTTTTTCTTTGCCAATCAAGCACTTTCACTTTGGTTGATATGAATATGGAAACTGGCCAAATGAGCAGCAACGAAGGCGAAAGCAAAACCTGATGTGGGATTAGCATTTATCACAACACACGCCGGGGGGTTAAATAAAAAAAAAAACTAAACATACATTCTCGGAGATGACCTGGCCATTAAACGGGGTCACAAGGTGCTCCACCTGACGGCCCAATCTGGGGAATCTTATGTAACCTTTAGGTTCTGGTTTCGCAAGTGAAATTCTTTGTCGAAAATAGTAACAAATGAAAATTAGTAAATACATACCATAATGATCTAATACATCTATTTCTAAATTACTTTATTTTGGACAATATTAAATGTAGACCCGCCTGGGGTTAGATGTCCTATAAATCGGGTTTTGGTAGTTGACCTTTTTTTCCCCCATTCTTTGTGTGTTGACTATAAATTCAGATTTTGTGGCTCGGCGGAAGTATTAAGCTGATTTTATGGCTTACAACTGCATACTTAAATCTGTTTCCAGGCCAAATCCGAGCTTGATAGGACCAGGGGGGCTGCTGGGAGGACTATCTATTCCTAGCTCCGATTTGGCAAGCGATACGCAGGCGGTCGCTGGCTCGGTCGGTCCCAGGGTGCACTTTTATTTGCCACGTACAACTTGTGAATGGCCGGGCAAAGTGGCGCATAAAAAGTTTTAGTTGCAGCTTTGTCAGACATTTGCTTTTTAAAATGGCTTAAGGCTGACATCTGCCAATTGGCGGGGAAGTTTCTGGCTTTCGGCTCCCTCCCCGGGGGAGGTACGTAAAATCCAACTCCTCCTTATCTCATTGCTGGCTTTTCCTGGGGGGGTATGTCATCCGAAAAAAAGGCAACAGCTGGGCTGCAACAAGTGAGATGCCAGCAATGAATACTGAGCTGTCTGCGCACGCGAACAATGCCACATCAGCAACATCATTAGCATCATTATGCCCCATATCCATCCTGGGATGTCGCAGCCCGCCCCGCGAGGCAGCGGGCGTTGTGCATAATGCCATTTGCAGCTCATTAATCAGTTCTGACGCACGTCGGGCTCAAGTCAATGGGACGCAAGGAAAGTCGACGTTGGCCAGGGAACGTGCAACATAATCGGATTGCCAGCCCATCGACGCAACGCCAAGGGAATGGATTAATCAAAGAGCACTTTTCATCCGGCATCTGCGAATATTATGTTTCACATAATTATTGAATCAAAATGCAAGCATTCAGGTTTAAGCAAATCTATGTAGCTATTATGACTTATTTCAGAATTTAACTCCAACCCTATGGAATTCTGGGCATCTGTGCAACTTCTGCACTGTTGCAGGTTCAACAAGATGACTTTTGTGGGCCAGAAGCTGCAGCACAATGGGCAGCAAAAAATGGTGGCAGGCTGAAGGCGGCAGGCAGCACATAATTTCATCGTTTTTTGCTGGTTTTATGTGGCACGGCTGAGTGGATTTTATGCTGTGCAGCAGGCAGCAAGCAGCCCAGTGCCACACAAATGAACATGCAGCGCGGAAAAGATGCGAAAAGATAGCGAGTGGCATGGCAAAAGGAGCCGGGCTCGCATTTCAGCAGCTGGGCGAGATAAAGCAGCCGCGATGATAACCCTTGACTATAAACATATATATGTATCTTATGTATTACAAACGCATAAACTTTATGCATAACACAATTTATAAAAAGGGCCAAGGAGTGGGAGAAGAAGTTGAGTTACTTGGGACCATTTGCTCGTTAACATTAAATACTTCTGGTTGGGGCATGGGCGTCCTATAAAGTCATCATTTTTTTGAGGAATGGGAATAAAAACCAACTAAAGAAAGAAACGAGATTGTACTATTTTTAAAGCAAGCTTTTAATAACTAAGTGATACTATGCATATTTGATATCCCCCTTGACCCACGCCTCTGGTCGAAAAAGAAGACAGTGCTGACTATTGCCTTATCACAGGACTTTGATGTCAGGACATTCGAGCGTTTGATGGGCCACCGCTTAAGGATACTTGATATTTCCAATCAATGCAGGCCCATTGCCTCCGAAATGGCCAAATACGGTTATAAGTTGCATCAAATGTTGATGGCTCCATTGTGATCCCAGCGCTTTTTTCCTTTATTTATGACGGGATTTATGGGCCCTGAAAGGGGGAACCGCCCGGACAGACCCCGACCACACTGTTCTCCCGGGGTCAACTCCCGGGTCTAATTGTGAGAACAAGAACATGCGTGGTCGGTTCAAGAACAGAACGTTAGTTAGCTTACCGCCATAAATCATTCTTTATTTCACTCACGCACACCATCCAAAATGAATGGGCCAGGACATTAGCACCTTCTTGGCCAGCAAATCAAGTCCTGGGAACGGCTCTGTCTGTGTATGGGTGTGTGTGTGTGCCTGTGTATGTGCGTGGGCAGTAATTAATTATGGTGTTATTTAATTTAATTGTGTGCGGCATTAGGAGGCACTCACTCGGCCAAGTGCCTACAAATGGGATTTCTTTGTTAGAGGGTGCGTAGTATTTTAAATTCCAAATAAAACGGAAGGTTTTTAGATATATTTTAATTGATTTAATTGTACCTAAACAGTCTATCTAAATCACCTATTAGCTATAATTTTGAACACATATACAGAATTACAAATATTTTTCTATAAATACCATTTGAAATCAAAATAAATTAATCATTAAGCTGCTGGGCTGGCAGTTATATTTGCCGTCAAATTGATTTCGGTTTGGTCATTTTCAAAACATTTCCAACACATTCTGTATTCAATTTGGCTCAGTTATTGGCCCCAATCAAGGCTTGTTTGGATGTCAGCTGAACTTTGCCCCTTCCGCTTCTGTTGCCACCGATGTTGCCCTTTTGAGTGTCAAACCCGAACCGCTGCTGACAACGATATTTTGATGGGGGTCATGTGGAAAACTGACTAGGTCTTTTTCCTTTTTTCCCTTTTATTGTTTGAAAGAGCCTCTCCAGATATGTTGGCATTTTAAATTAGCGTTAATTGAATCCATATGGTCGGAGATTTGATTTCTATTTTTTGTGTTCGTGTATTGTTTTACTTCAGGACATTTCGGCAAGTCAATCAGGCGGTCCATCAGTCAGCCGTCAGGACGAGTGTGAGCGTGAAAAAGGAGCCTTCAAGTGACAAGGACAAATGGCCGGAAATGAGTCTGTGGCCATTCTTACGCCTACGGCACTTGAGTCGAGGCCAAATTAAATTCAATTCCGTATATCGTACTATAGGGCCAATCGGATCTGCTAATTGTCATTTTCAATGCAAATAGTGGTGCATATGTTACTAGCTGGGTGCTTTGAATCGGAAAGCGATAAATAATAAATGGTTTTCGGGTGAAAAACCACAACTAATTACAAAAGCACATACTCTTCGCTCTCGAAAATAATTTCCATTACTGATTTCCAGCAGAGTACGGACAGAGCATCATTGGGCCGGGGACTGGATAATGCACTTTATTTACACCATTTATTTATACCATTTCCTAGTTGGGCTCCCGGAGGTTAATCAGCTAGAAAATCAACAGTTGTGCATAAATAATTCCGTGTTCGTGTTCGTATTTATTCCTGCCCTGGTCCTTGTGCATTGAACCATAAGTGTGCAACTAACAATTTATTAACTGTCCCCTCTGGTTGTCACTTTCAACCATTTAAATGCTTTTTTGCTGGACACTGCCTAATTAATTTTACACTTTGGCCATTCTCAGTTGTCTCTCTTAGCGGCTTTCTTCGGGAATTTCATAAATATTTAATGCAAAATAATTAACAAACGCGAATGCGAACGAGAGCGGGCAAAAAGCGATGATTGATTGCCTCGTGCTGCCGTCGGGACAATCATAAAATTTCCGTTAATCAAGTTTTATTAATTAAACCCAACAAAATGTGTCCCCTCTGCCCACATCTGCTGTTAATTGTACCTTTTCCCGGCCTGGTCCAGCTCTGGCCTGGCTCTGTAAATCATTCCCTGCATCTCCATCCCGGCTGACCCAGATCGAAGAGTTGAGCTCTGTCATCGGGAATTAAAACTTTTTCCGGAACAGCCACCCGACAGCTTGGCCATAATCCTTCAGATTATGGCATTCAATTTGACATTACTTTTGACCATTATTTTTTTTAGGTGGTATAAATTTAATTATTTGAATAAGTCACCAAAAATTGAAGAAAGCTCTTTGGTTTCATTTCAGTTTTATTGGAAATGATTCAAGATGGGCCTTTATTAGAGAGTATGTAGCTGCCTTTCAAATCATATCTTTGCCAATTAAATTAACAATTAATTCTCAAGCGGAATACCTTAAACGATTTGTAGATCGATTCTCCGTGAATCTGCATCAAAATCTGGGAACAAAATATTTTTTCAATTTTTCGTCAATTTTTCTGGTGGGTCCCCTTTGAAAATTCCAAAAATGCATCGAAGGACAATATGAACCACAACGATTGCTATATCTTTGTCGATAATCATCCGATTCTCAAGCGGAATACCTTAAACGATTTGTAGATCGATTCTGCGCGAATCTGCATCAAAATCTGGGAACAAAATATTTTTTCAATTTTTCGTCAATTTTTCTGGTGGGTCCCCTTCGAAAATTGCAAAAATGCATCGAAGGACAATATGGACCACAGCGATTGCCATATCTTTGTCGATAATCATCCGATTCTCAAGCGGAATACCTTAAACGATTTGTAGATCGATTCTCCGTGAATCTGCATCAAAATCTGGGAACAAAATATTTTTTCAATTTTTCGTCAATTTTTCTGGTGGGTCCCCTTCGAAAATTGCAAAAATGCATCGAAGGACAATATGGACCACAGCGATTGCCATATCTTTGTCGATAATCATCCGATTCTCAAGCGGAATACCTTAAACGATTTGTAGATCGATTCTCCGTGAATCTGCATCAAAATCTGGGAACAAAATATTTTTTCAATTTTTCGTCAATTTTTCTGGTGGGTCCCCTTTGAAAATTCCAAAAATGCATCGAAGGACAATATGGACCACAACGATTGCTATATCTTTGTCGATAATCATCCGATTCTCAAGCGGAATACCTTAAACGATTTTTAGATCGATTCTGCGTGAATCTGCATCAAAATCTGGGAACAAAATATTTTTCCAATTTTTCGTCAATTTTTCTGATGGGTCCCCTTCGAAAATTGCAAAAATGCGTCGAAGGATAATATGGACCACAGCGATTGCCATATCTTTGTCGATAATCATCCGATTCTCAAGCGGAATACCTTAAACGATTTGTAGATCGATTCTCCGTGAATCTGCATCAAAATCTGGGAACAAAATATTTTTTCAATTTTTCGTCAATTTTTCTGGTGGGTCCCCTTCGAAAATTCCAAAAATGCATCGAAGGACAATATGGACCACAGCGATTGCCATATCTTAGTCGATATTCATCCGATTCTCAAGCGGAATACCTTAAACGATTTGTAGATCGATTCTCCGTGAATCTGCATCAAAATCTGGGAACAAAATATTTTTTCAATTTTTCGTCAATTTTTCTGGTGGGTCCCCTTCGAAAATTCCAAAAATGCATCGAAGTACAATATGGACCACAGCGATTGCCATATCTTTGTCGATAATCATCCGATTCTCAAGCGGAATACCTTAAACGATTTGTAGATCGTAAATATTTCTGTTGAAATTTTGATAGTATGCTTATTTTCATATAAGTATCCACCACCCAGTTTTTATGATTTCGTTTTGTTTTTTTATGTCAGTTATTTGAAATACTTCAAATTGGAAACGCAATTTCATAAATAAGAGAGCCAATTTGTAAAGGTTAAAGAAACACAATTAAGCTAATTACATGATTAATGTGATAACGCCATTGTACACATGAATCAAAATTGCTTGTTCCATGACCTAGAAATCGATATGTAATAAAAGATTATTAGTTGTTCATAAGAGTTTTTAAAACCAAATAATTTATGACATAAAAGTATTATTTATTGTATGAGTTTAGGATTATTGTGCCCACCAATTTATTTAAGTGTATGTCAACTTTCCATTCTTTTAATTGCCCATGTTCTGATTTGTTTGAAAACCCATGAAAATGTTTCCTACCAGTTTGTCGTAGAACGCACGAACAAATGGCTGTTCTCTTCGTCTTCCGGGAACCGGAAACGGTCTATGACTGCGCCAGTGTTATCTGCGGCCTGCAATACATAATGGGATGCAGCGGATTCTATGGGCGTGGCAGCCAGTTTCGGATCAGTCGATGGCGTAGGCTGTACTCCTTTACGGTGGCCACACTTGGCCTGTTGGGGCTATATGGCTCCCTGAGTGCCCTCCTTGCCGACGCAGACTTGCGTAAACGACTCTTCGCCTCCGACAGTCTAGTGCTCAGTATTGCCGGAATGGAACTGGTCATGTCGACGATGGTGTATGTGATTAGTGTCCTTTCCCTACAATGTTACGCCCGACGACACATGAGAATTTACGCCCGATTAGCCGCCCTAGACAATAGATTAGTACGAGATTTTGGTGCCAATCTGAACTACCGGAAGATGCTCCGAAAGAACATTGTTTTATTGGCCTTGGTGAGTTTCGTCTACCTGGTGGCCATTAATAGTGCTGCCATCCAGGTAAGTAGCAGCCACCGAGCTCTATTCCTGGTGGCCGCATTCTCCTACACAATTGTCACTGGAGGACCTCATTTTACGGGCTATGTCCACATGAGTTTGGCCGAAATGTTGGCCATCCGGTTCCGGTTATTGCAGAGAATTCTTGATCCGAAATTTCTTCAATGGAGGTTTCCGCAAAAGCAGGTAAGGAAGATAGAAACACCATGTCAATTGGATCTACATTAGAACCTACTCAGTTAAGGGAATTACGCATACGCCAGGTGGTGGCAATGGTCCAGGAACTCCATCATCTCATCATTGAGATAAATCAGATTTATGCTTTGAGCCTGGGCTCAGCCATGGCCCATGATTTGGCCATAAGCACTAGTGAGCTGTACATATTATTTGGCCAGTCTGTGGGAATGGGAGGAGGATATCAAACCGATGATGATGTTCAGGAACAGGAAATGCGCCAGAGGCTTCTCGGTTACGTGGCTCTCTGTATGATCACTCCGCTCTACAAGCTCCTGATAGCTCCTTTCTACTGCGATCGAGCCGTCACAGAAGCCAAGAAGTGCCTTCGACTGGTCGAGCAATTGGATATCTGGTTTCCCAAAAGTCCCTCCTTGAGACTTCTTGTGGAATCCCAAATGTGCTGGCGGAGGCAGTCCAAGACGCAGTTCACCGGCGGTCTAGATGTGGTTCTCAATCGAAGGGTTATAAGTATGGTAGGTCTATTGACATTTCAAATATTTTGCATTTAATAGATATTGCTGTTTCACTTTCAGTTTACCTCGGTCTTGGTCAACTACCTTTTGATACTCATACAGTTTGCAATGACCCAGAAAATGGGTGAACAAATCGAGTTGCAAAAGATTGCTCTACAGGATTGGATTGGATACTAGCTCAACTCTATCTTGAAACTATGTCTTGTGTTTTTGTTATGAATTCAGGATGCTGTCTGGATTAAAATATTGGCTTATAATAAATAAATAAATAATATTATGGTGGGTTAAAAATGGTTGTCCGTTGAAATGTATTTCCCTATTAGGTATAACCCAAAGCAAAAAAAAACCAATTTATAAAACAAATTAAAGTAACATTGTGGAGTCTTTAGGTGCCTTTAAGTATCTTTCATGCCCAACCCTGGGGTTTTATTTATCATGGACTAAATTAATTTACTGCCAGTAGCTGCTTAACATGGAAACTCCATAAATAAGTCAACCCCCACGACAAACTCCCAGTTGCAGACTTCTTGCGCCCACTGTCCACTATCCAGAGTCCTCTGACCAGGAGCGACTGCACCCATGAGAGTCGGCTAATGATTATTACGTTTGTCGTTTTATTTTATTTGAATTTTATGTAAATTGCCTCCAGGGGGAGATCGAGGCCAGAGGCAGGTTTTATCAATGCAGGCCTTGCCCGTGTCCAGGTGGAATCCTCGAAGGCAGGCTGGCTCTCAGCTAATTGAGTGTGGAATATCATTTCTATCGATTTTGCAAGTCAATCAGAGCCACGCCAAGGCGGAAATACCCGAGGAGAATTTTTGGTATTTTTATTAAATATTTGTCGTTCGGATTGGCACGAATTCTCAATTTTTCTCCGTCCATTCCATCGATTTAATTTGGAAAATCAAAGTTGAAAGATTCGCTTGAAGGCAGAACCAACTGCCACACGTATTATGAGGATTCTCTGGGCCAATGACTGTTATTACTTCAATTTATGGCCTCCACATTCGAGGCTGACTGAAAGCGAGTCTTTGTGTATTTATGGGAGCGCGGAGGCTTTTATGCTCATCGCTGCCATTGTACTCGGTATGGCGCTTAATTGAATAATATTTTTTCGCTCCACCCCCGATCCTGTTTGGCGCATTCTTTCGCCACATTCAAGTCCTTCCGATGGCAATGATTGCAATACATTTACACACAAATATCGAGCGCCATATAATTTGCAATAATTACCAAAGGCAATAGCAATAGCCTTCGTTTTTGCCTTCTGCCTTTCAAGGAATAATCGTATGCGACTAATTGAAAATTGATTGCGCCCTCTTGGTCCGAATAATTACGTGAATAAAATTTTCCTCCAATAAAATATCAAATGGGCGAAAACGTCGAATATTTTGCGTTGTATTTTTGGACCAGGCTTGCTGGATTTTTTTTCTGATTGCTTGAATGCGTCAATGCATGAAAAACCAATTTTGTTTGTTCGAATTGTGCGGATGATTTTTGATATGTTTTTGGAAAAAGGCGATAAAAAGATTTCTGCCACTGTTTGTTTCGAATATTTGATGAAATGAAATTTTAAAAAATATTCTACTCTGCTTTGGTGGACCATGACAGTAATGCTATCACCCATTTAGCTTTAAATTTTTTGAATCATAAAAAATTGCATTTTGGTTTCTATTTCAATAAAACCATTTATCTATTTTTAAAGTCCCCTAAAAACTCTCCTATTACCAAAAAAGAATCTACCTTTGTAAACGTGAAAAGTTAGATTTCCTTTTCATATTGTTTGGAACGAAGAATGAAAAAAAGAGTGAAACACCAGCTACCCCAGCTCTGGCAAAAAGCTGACAAGCTTTTGTAATGTCCGAGCCAAAAACTCATAATAACGTAACCCGCTTTACTTAACTAACTCATTTAAAAGTTTCACTAATAGCATGCCACACATGCACAGGACAGCGAATGCCATGGAGGGTGTTGCAGGGGCATGAATGAGACGATGAGAATGGGAAATGGGGAACAGCATGTGGCGTGTGCTTAGCCCAATTAAAATGTGGTCAGGGCTGAAGGTTCCACCACTCGCGCACTGCCCGCATCAGTAAAGGAGCTAAAAGAAAAGGATTTAAAAATTATACAAACTATAGGATATCCTTTAAATTGTGGGACTGAAAGAGACTTAAGAGAGGAAAAATGGCTATTTATGTATATGGCTAATCGAATTAAATTTTGAAAGTACTCCATTTTCCTATGAATACATCATACCCTTATAAACCAATAGGTATTTAAAAAGGGGAATCGGGGCTTAAGGATTCGAGGACGAGGCTGATGCTCTGAGGCAGCGGCAGCATCTGCCTCAGTTTATGCACAAAAGTCGCAGCAACAATGCAGAAATAGTTGAGTTTTTGCAGCTCGGCTCCTTTCCATTTTGGAGCTTAATTAGCAAACGTGGCAGGCTCAGGCTCAGACTCTGCTCAGCTTTTGCTTTTTTTATTCGCCGGCTGGCTCTCAACCGTTTTCGCACCTGCATGAGGAACACAATGGCGAATGAAATGTGTTTACACCACGGCATAATGGCCTGGCGAGCTGGCTCAAATTAGGGTTAAGTTAGCTGACAAAAAGGATTCATTATAATTATTCGGTCCAGCGGCTCAGAAAGTCGAAAGAGAATCGTCGAGTATGACAGTGTGACATAGTGTACACATAGCTTGACTTGCCTGTCAATAAGCCGTTCGAAGGAGACTCACAGATACTTTAATTAGATTCGTATGTTTGTTCCCGCACCATTCTACTGTGTGTTTTACTGTCATCCCAACCTTCTGCCCCCCTGGCTCTCCGTCTGTCTGTCTATCTGTTTGTCTACCCACTTGTCAAGTCAATCCACATTTATTTATTTGCATAACTTCCACTTAAAGTGTCAAGCTGAAGTCGAGATACATGAATCTTAGCCATGTTTCTTCAGCATTTGACAGTCAAACAGAGAGAGAAACGAGAGTTATGGCCGAAGGATATACAGGCTAAAGGATAAAAGGGCAAAGGGTAGTCATATTCAATTCACATGCAAATATAATAGTTGCGCCACACTTTTGGGGCAAACATTTAAACAGATTCCCAGGCAAATATTTGAGGCGGTGTGTTAATCAAGAAACAAATGAAATATTACGCATACCACCCGTGGGCCCCGCAAAACACTCTCGGCTTGCATAATTGATAGCCAATCAATTAAAACTCACTCCTCACGCTCTCGGAAATAAAGAAATGCCATTGAGGCCTTGAAAACACCTTGCGGCCAATCACTTGGGGGCCCTTGAAGGATCTTCGGGGACCTCTTGATTCCGATTGCACTGGCCTCGTATTTCACATGCAAATCCACTCAATTAAAGCAATTTCGATGCAGCACGGAGATCTTGGGACAGACGAAATGTTGGTTACATTGTCGGCTTTAAATTAAAAATGCATTAAGTGCGAAATGTAGTTGCATTGTCCCCCACCAACACCAGCACTAGTACCACATACCAGTTGCCGCCCTTTAAGCCGCCTTCCATTCCTAATGAGGCCAGACACAAACATTTACCCACGTAATAAACATTTTACGACTGTGACTGCGCCGTGTGAGTGTTTATTTATTCAAATGCATTTAAAATAGCATGAAATGCCATAAGGAGGCGACACTTAACGAGCCCAAGACAGAAGACATACATACGCAATCGGCGTGTGTGTGTTTATATCCCTGATCCCAGCGAGACGAGGACGCAATCAAAGGAGGCCAGAGCCAACTGGAGGAGAACTCTTCAGGCTGAAGCATTCGCCATATCGCAGCGTAAACACTGAAGCCTCCTTTCACTCAGGGCAATGTCAAGAGCGACTCACATGAGCAGGTGAAAAAGATGGCTGGCTGGTGCCAGGAACAGGTGCCTTCAGTGGGCGGCACATCCATTAATGCATTTACTAGTCTTTGCCCTGTTCTCTTCGTGCTGGCTGCTCGCTCATTTTGTTTGCACAGTCCAAGCAAACGACTTTACAAGTGTCGCAGCTGCAAGGACATGGCTAAAATAACACACATCCTGCACACTCGCATACATGTATGTATGGGCCCATCTAATTCGAGTGCAAAGAAACAAGCAAATTACGAGGGCTTTGTGCAGGCTGCTTAGCAAAAAATGAACAAGAAGGTGGCTTGGCAAAAAAAAGGGCAAAGGTTGAGGCCATTTTTGGCCGAGGGTCATAAGCATTTGACCAAGTCATTTTCAGCAATGCCCAGCTGAGAGGCTTTAATACAACCTGTATATTTTAGTGACAGTTTCCCCATCAACTAAACTGTTAATGTCCATAATAAATGACCGAACGATTCAATTGGAATACAACGAATCAATATTTTGTTTAAATGCACATTCCCCTCATTATTTACTTATTGGCTTCTTTCAAACCCAAACTCATTGATGGTGACAGCGCAGTAGAAATCATTAGGCTTAGTGGTGGCCCAACCAAATCATATCCTTTCCACCAGGCTTGTGCCACAAACCATACAAAGTCCGCTGGCGGCAAATGTTGCATGCAAAAATGCATCGCAAATTGCCGCACATCCGAGTTTACACCCAGAAAAGCCGACGGCCAGCTGCAGCCTATCTCCGTCACATATGGGCACACAAATCCCGGCATTACCCCCATATATAGTATCTATATATCTACCCTCCCACAGAGTAGTTTGTCGACAAAGCGACAAGTCAGCGAGGCTAATTCCATTGCTATTTGTAGGGAGAAGGGGCTGTTTTTGAAAGCTTGGGTTTAAAGGGCTTTGAAAATTATTTTAGGCAATGTAGGGTAGACTACTTTAAGTCTTAAGTTAATAATTAATACCCCCAAACAAGAAAAGCTTTGTAACACAAAAAGACTCTCCTCAGCTTGAAGCTTGGGCTCTAAAACCTTAAAACTCTTTTTTTATGTATTGAATAGTATATAACCCTATAGATCCCCTTACACTCCATTATATCACCCTTAAGTCTTAGACTCAAAATACCTAGCATGCCGATTGAAGACAGCATTTGGCAATAATTTAAAGCACCGAATTCCCAGCCACTTGCCGAGGGAAATCTGAGACAAACACATCCGCCGGATGTCTGCGCCAAAATCAATGAACAAGTCAGGTAGAACCGGAGCAATAGAGATAGACATAGTACCACAAAAAGAGATAGGGATAGGGTGGGGAAAAGAGGAAGATGCCAGAACCAGAAGCCGAAATCGTTTTGTAATTTGAATTTGATTTTGGCAAACAATTTCGGAATGCGGAAATTGAAAGCGCATGCTGCGATGCCCTTACGGCTGCCACAGAGTGAGCAAACTTCCCGGCTTACGTAATTACAGGCGGAAGCCTGATGTAGCAACAACAATAGAAACTCTCTTCCTTTACAAGTAAGGATGCTAAAAATACACACATGTGTACGCCAGTACATGTGTATAACAATCTGGCGACGCGTTAAGAAAGTTTCGCGGTTCCGGCACTTGCCAAATTGACTGACAATGCACAAACGCACCCGGGTGCACGCCGTTGTATCCACTAACACAAAGTTCGCATAATGGCTTAGGCGCCATCTTTGCCACCGACCACCCACCCACCTCCGACCTAGCCTTTAACCCCCGACCCGTTGCACGCCCCTCCGTGCATCCATTTAATTGAAGTGAAATAACATTTTGTGTCAACGTCTAACGAGTGTTGGACTGGCGGGGGCGAGAATGGCGCCCCAACTCAACGGAGGTGTTGCAGCATCTGGCATACATTGCGTATGCGCAACATTGAGATCCCGGGAAAGTGAAAATGTTTTGTGCCGCGCGAATCTGTTGCTGTGCGACCAACATGCAATTTGCAGCATGCCCAGCGACTCTCGGTGTGTCCTCCAAAGGGACTCCTCCGGTTTAGCGTGTGGTTTAAGCCAACTTTAATTGAATCCGGCCAAGATGCTGCCAGATGGGGCAAATGCGTGTGTGCAGCAGTTGTAACCAAATGAAAGAGCATGTCATTTAAGGATGTTTTCATTTAATGAAATTTAGAATATAAATAATAAAAAGGGGAAGGGGAATCGACTATAGATAAACACGAAATAATCAAAATAATAAACATACAATTTTCTGTTGCCTACTTATTGGGGCAAGCGCCCTTCCTTAGGACTTCCTCTCGGTAAAGCAATAATCTGATCAAACACCCTTTCACAAAACCTTTTTGCATAAAGTGACACTTTCCGATGACCCTTTGTGGCATCCAAAAAAAAAAATCAAAAACTCGCAGAAAGTTCCTACGAGGCAGCCAAGACAAAGTGCTACCATTATGGGTTGATGTTAGCTGGTCGTACATCCAGCTATCCAGCTACCAGCTGTCCTTGAGCCATTTTGCGCGCAATATTCACCTCCCCCCGCCAATGCAACCACTCCGTCCGTTCCGTCGACACATTTGGTCAAGCTTTGCATTTGACTTATGCTTTTTACGCCTTTCATTTTAATTCGTTTAAGCTGGATATGCGTGCCGCACCCGGAGGAAATGTTCCACGGGCTCCTACGCCCCCTTGTACTTCGGCCAGGCCACCGCTATCGCTATCGCCCTCGCCTCCTAGCAGTGGCACATGTCCGAGCACCAGCAGCTCTGCTCCATTAAGCTAAGTGCCGTGCAAAGAAGAAGGATCCTGCTAGCTGCAGGATATGCAATGCATTTGTCACTGTGGAATGCGTTTTAGCAAATGCTAGCCACGCTTTCAAAATTACATAACACAAATAACAGGAGATGGAGATGCAGCCCGGACATGCCTTAAAAAAGAGCCAACTCCATCCGAAAATGCAGTGGGAGAAAAATATTCTAAAAATTGTAATTCAAAAATAGATAAAGAATAAAGAGCAGAGTCTAATTGAGTCTCTAACACAAGAGATTTAAATTTAATGCAAACTTTATATAAAAATTTCTCCCTGTGCACTGATGGTGCTACAATTGCTGGCACTGATGTTGCTGCCACTATGCTGGTGTTGCTGGCAATGTTGCTTCAGCCTTTGTATGTTGCTGTGGCGGCAGCTGAAATTAATATTTGCACTCAAAATGCAATTTTCCAGGAATTTCCTCTCCTTTTCGGTGGCTAGGGTGGTGGTATTGGTGTGGTGGGTGTTGTCACTTGTTAGAGCTGCTGTTGCCTCACGTACATGCCAGCCACTTCCGCATTTCCGCCAGAAATCCAGCCCCATTTCAACCAACTCTTTCATTTTGCATTTTCCGTTTAGCAGCGTGAGAAATGCAACGCCGCGTAAATGAATTTGCCATTTCTCATGGCCGGAGCCGTTGTGAAGTTGGCCATATTCCAGGCTCTGTCGGGTGACATGGCCATTTGTCAAAGCCAGGCTCGTGTCCACACCACCATCTTGCCATGCCCCCACCACACCACCATCCACACACACACACACTGGCACATTAATAGTTAATTAAGCAACTGATGCTGCTGGTGCTGGTGTTGCTGCAACATCTCACACCTGCAACAATAATTGCATTATTCATGAGTTGTCGCATGTGTGGCTGCTATTTCGTGCAACTCAATTTCATAATAAGTGGAGCTTGTAATGCTGTAAACAACAGCCGCCAAGTTCAAGAACTCAATTAAGCTGGCGAAAAGAAAGAGAAAGAGACGGCGCCACACAAAGCGAAAGAGACAGAGCCAAGATGCTATCTCCGGGAATCCCCGGAGAACGTTGCGCTGCCATCGTTAATCTTACATGCAAATTCATATTAAAACTATGCCCTTGCCCTGACATCTCGGCTCCCCTCTGTCCGACTGCCGCAGCAAAAAAGTTGTTAATTTTGTATGCCAACTGTAAGAGTACTTTGAGGCGCCCCTCGGCACCCCCTGGCCCCCATATGCCCTTGCCACGCCTGCCCCTTTTCATGATTTTCTTTCAGTGCGCCACTGCATTGCGCAATGCTCGTCTCATTGCAATAACATTTTGTTTATTTGAACTTTTCTGATGGTGTGCCTGAGAATTTTCTCATAGTATGTCTGCCAGCCAGCATACTTTCCACCCAAAAAAACGCATCAGAGATGAGCGGAAAATTGATAATATCAGATAAAATCTAAAATCTTAAATTAGGTCTATATTCTAGACTCTATAAGACCTTTAAATTTCTATTTTCCTTGTGTTTAAATGATGTATATTGGATGTAGATAGCAATTATTCAACTTTTTTTGCTGCTCAGTTTCTATCCTGTGAGTTGCTATCCTGCAACGTCGCTGATAAACTTTGTCTAGCCGCCAGCCACCGAAAATAAACAAGCAAACATGTATGAAAAATGCTAATGAGCCTCTACTTAATTAAAATCACACACCCACATTAGCTGAGAAATGGATGTGCAATGTGTATATACACATGTATGTACCTTGGCAAATGTTGAATCCACGGCAACGGAGATGCAATTCCAACTAATTAGAATTTTATTAACTAGAAAACGGACAGATTGTTGGCAAGCTCCGAATGTGAAGAGATCTCGGCTAAATGCATTCCCGTCCTCGTTATGGACTCGCCTCGAAAGCCAAGCAAACAGTGTGGCTTGAATGTCGGGTGTTCGCAAAACTATGTCAGATCCAATCTGCATAACAAATGGCGAAATGGGAGGCTTGCTTTCAAGGCCAAAGACAAAAAAAAATAAAACATGGCTATATGTTTGCATTTACCCAAATATTGGAAAGTTGCATAGCCACAATTTGACACTAATCCCCAAGTAGAAGACAAAATAATGAGAACAATGCCCTACAATTTGGGGGTTTGGTTCTGGGTTTTAGGGGAACTATGTAGTTTTAAGAATGTTGTAATCTTTTTAGTAAATACTCTGAAAACCAAGTTAAATATTACTGGATCTATAACACAATTTAATATTTTAAAGCTTCACAACTTAAGGACTAAAATTGGAACATTTTTTTGTAATATTTCCGTAGCCCAAAAACATTAGTGTGAATCCTGGGCTTCGGCTGAAAGTTCAAGATGCCGCAAAGCCATTCATATGCAACTTCTAGGCTATAGTGTGTGTGTGTGTTGTCCGGAAACTTTGGCAAACTGATAAACCAGATTACTGTAGCGCATCCTGGCGTAGTTACAGAACTCACAGACACGACAGAGATACAATATTCTATAAACAAACCAGGCGGGCTGGCTGGCTTTGGAGGGCGCTTCTCCTCCTTTGCTGTTTCCATATTGTAGGCAATTTTATAGAGTGTGCAAGAGCTAAAAAAAAAATAGAAATAAAAATAAAATAGAGCTACCAACAACAAGGAAAAACAAGCAGTAAGCATAAAAAATCGAAAGGGCGGGGCGGGTAGCCGCAGAAAAGGCAGCAAAGGCAGCAAATTCGAATGAAAAACTTTCTAATGAGTCGGCATTACAATTTCAAATTTGTTGCGCAAATTATTATAAAAGTTTGTGTGTGTGAGCTGAACAACATACTCAAACTTATATACGAGCCGGGGGTTTGGCATACAAATGCCACAATTATTTTTTGCCTTCCACCGGATGGCAGAGAATTGGGCTTGTGAGTCAATTGCAGGAGGAGCAGGAGCCTAGTTTTGTTGTTCGACTTCCACCTTTTCGAGACTAAGTCACTCGGCCTGACATTTAATTATTAAATTATGATTACTGGTAAATGGGAAAAACTTTTCATCCAACCGGCTCTCTAGCAATTGAATGTTTTTGACAATTTTTTGCTCCAGAATTTAAATTCTTTCCCTGCTTTTCTTTGTTTTGTGGCCAAAACCCCAAATTGTTTTAGTGGCGTAAATAAAATGTAAAAAAAAGAAAAAGAGGGCCAGGTCAGACTGGCCAACAATTCGCACCTAATTTAGTTTATTATTTCATGATTTCATTTATTTTTCGCCTGCGGTTGCCCCCAAAATTGTCGGCCAAAGTGGATTAGTGGAGGTTTCGGGCCGTAAAAGAAATTTCAACTTTTTTTCGTGTTGGCTTTTTATTATGCGTATAAACAAAACAAAGAAAAAAATTATTGCAATCCAGAATGTGTGATAGCTGTGAGGGAATAAGAGAGAGCTGGCTGCTGCTTTGAATATTTAAATCATTTTATACGGCCCGCCACTTAGCGAGCTGGATTCGGCATTTGGCATTCAAAACCGTAAAAAGATCCCCAAAAGCCTGCACTTCTTTCTGCTTTTGGGGCCAAATCAATTATTTAGCCAGAATGTCAGCCAAATCTGTGCCGTGTTGCATTGTGCATGTCACGTTATGAATTTAGATTAAACATTTTAGCCATCAGGCTGACGGTTATTCTGGCTTTATGCAAAATAAATGCACCGCCCGCTTTGCTTGCACTTTGTTTATTGTATTCGGAGAGCATTTTAAACTCCCCAAATAATTACGTAAAATAATTGAAAAGCCACCGAAAGTCGGCGGAATTTAATAAGCCATAATTTAGTTATTTTGTAAACTGCAAACATTTGTATTCAGCATTCTATAAAATATTCAAAAATGGGCCAGAAAGTATGTTTTTCTGAAATACCTGAAATTAAGTGGAAATTGTAATTATTTAAACAATTGTTTAGTCTAAAATCTACCTACTAATATAAGCGTTAATTATAGACGTTTTGAAGGCGGATTCCGGGCAAGAACGTAATCGATTTTCGATTTGTTTTCCCCCATTTCTGGTCACCCAGTAAGTGCTGAGCCATTTTAGACAATTATGCTCTGATTACACACGTTTTAGTTGCCATCGGACACTATTCCGATTCCGGATTGCATGTCCACGCCCAGAACAATTGTCCTTTCTGTGACAAAGCCGGAGAGAAGGAGTCCGGTAGGGGAGGTAGGGGACTGGCACCTTTGTTAATTGCAGTGGCAGGCGTCTTCTGGTCAATGAGCTGGCGGAAGCTCAAATGGTACTTGCCGTGCATTCGGCATTAGTTCGTTAGCTCCGGCAAATGGTCAACAACAAAAAGCCCCGAGCCCCAGGAGCGGCGACCTCTTGGCCAGAAGTCAGCACAGGCAGCAAAAATGTCAACTTGAGGCTAAGAAGGGATTCACAGACAAAGACAAATACACATGCATATATATATGTATGCAGGGGGGGGACTTTGTGCCACAAGGCAGGTGCGGGTCAGGGGGCAAGGGTTGAGGATAACAAAAGAGCTGAAAATTAAAAAGAGACAAGCAATTAAAATGGCTTACAACCAAGCAGAGGGCGGGCTGCGGGGAACAGGAACTGGAACGGTAACAGCTGTAGCTGTAATTGTTGTTGCTGCTGCAGCATAATTGCCGACAGGATGCAACGCACGCGACCACTTCCGCTTGGCAGGCGCCTGGTCCTCGGTAGCCATTCCGGTCCGCTGTACCTTTAGCCCATTAGTGCCGGAAAAGCAATATTCAGTTGTTGGAAATATAATTTTAAAAAATACTTCTATAGAAACTAAAGAAAATACTAATTTTTTTAATAAATCCTTTTTAACAAGCCATTACTCAAATGCTTATCCCATTGAACCCCAAAGGGTTAAGCAATCCTTTTCCGGAAGACAGAAAAGAGACAGAAAGGGTTTCCCGGCAACTCATAACGTTGGCACATTTTACGTACAAAATAAATGGCGAGGCGAGTGCAACAGAAATTAATGGCAGTGCAAACAACAAAGACCTGGACCCCGGAACCCGTAACCCGTAACCCGTAACCCGAACCCCGAACTCCAACTGCAGCTATGACTCTGGCTCTGACTCCAAACACCACAACGAAAACAGCTCCGGCTCAGGCAGAGCTCAGTGCCGGATCATTGTGAACCAGGAACTCGGATTCCCTACGAAATCCGGAATTTCTGACCTCGCTGATGCATAAGTTGTCAGTTGCTGAATGGCCAAGTCCGCATGTCGGTCACTGAGGCTGCTTTCAGCTCCTTGTTCTACTCCCATCACTGACCAGGACTTTGCATAATGCACCCATACATACATGCCGACATCGTGTAAGCGGGCGAGAGTTCTACCCCATTGAGTGTTACTTCCGGGTTTAAGGATCTGCGCCGTGACTGTTGTGGCAACAACAATTACCACAATTGGTTGCAGCAACCTACCTGGATATAAATAGCAACAGGATTTTAAAAATTCTGAGGATACGACCAAGTCTTACCCCATAGTAAGGATAGCACTGTTCTCATAAAAGCATTACTCATACGCCATGTTGCCTTACCCATAAAAATATTCTTAAAATCTTTGTAATTGGTTATCCCCCCCGAGGCCTTTTAAGAACAAATACCCTTGCTTTTGGCTCACAAATTGAATGGAGGATGAGGAAGGCTCATAATGAAATACATGGCATATGCGAAGACCCGGAGAACAATGTGTGAATGCAACTCCGCAGTTGGTCTTGGCTCCGGCATCCTGTTCATTTCATCCGTGCTTCCCAGCTCCCAGCTCCCCGTCACGACGGCAATCATAATAATGGCACGCAATTTAACAGCATTGCATATCGGAAGGAAATCTCGGTTGCCGCAATCTGTGCCTCTCGTCTTCAGGCGTTACCGACTTGGGCCCCAGACTCGTTGCATTTGCCTACTTATGTACTCGAGTCGGAAGGCCGGAGTCGGCGGAAAGGGCGGGCCATCGGGCCACTGCAGGCCGGTTAAATGGGTCACTTTGACCGCTGCACAAATGACAATTGCCGGTCAGCAAATCCTGGGGAATTGCTGCAGTTGTTGGTCCGGCTTAAATGCATATGCATTAACCAAATAAATTATGCATTTTTCGCACATAAAATTCTGTCGCAGTCCTGTTTCCCACGGGCCTCTCATGGAGCATCCCCACGGAGTAGGAACTGAGTCATGGTGACATGGCTTCAAGATTGAATCGGTCCCCCGTCCTACTTAGGCTGGCTACCTATAACTATATTCTACTTGGAATATGGACTTTCTATAATTCTTCTGTCGCTAAACACTGATATTATGTACATTTTTATGAAAAATTAAGCTTTATAAATGGGAAAAGTATTAAAGACGTCTTAAGTCTTGGGTAAGCATCAAATAAATTAAAGGGAGCCATTATTCGCACAGGTGTATCCGCCGTTTCACGTCGCTACTCAACTCACCTCAACGATTGAAGGAAGGCCGAGACGTAATCCCGAAGCTGGGTCTTAGACAGTCCAGAGTCACGGCTGCTGGGTCCGACAAAGGACCTAGGACCACCCCCTAGGACCCAGAATGAGACCGAGACTGCCAACGTGTCCAGGTCGTGGTCCACTTTGATTGCAGTCGCCAATTAGCGTAATATTCGCAATATGCCTTTGTCTGCATATTCATTTTTATTATTTTGCTCCTTCCCTCTTCGAGACAGCAGTACGCCTAAAACGGCAGTTGCCTGGCCGGCATCCCAGGGATCCCCATTTATTTCCCTTGCATATTGGCCCGCAAGTGTCGTGGCAAAAAGTTTCCAACGGCAGATGGTTTTAATTGCTCCCCGGGATGTTTTTTTCCCAAGTCTTTGAAAATTAGTTTAAGGCATTTGAGCGCGAGGGCAAGCAACTAATTGATATTGCTAAATATTTATGGATGGGCCGGAGGGGGGGCGGGTTGCCCAAAGGGCAGAACAAAGCCATGCATTGCAGTGCAATTTAACAAATGGAATACCCCGGAAATGCAAATTGGAGCAGAAACAACGGCAACCATGGCAACAAAGTGCTCACTGAAACTGGAGAGTTAGTCGGCAAAGAAATTAGTCGAGCTAAATATGTGTCATGCACTCGACTTGGCTACCCGACAGGTTAGTGCCCTGCTCCGCCCCAAACATTCGGGCTGCTCCATAGCTGATAAATCCACGCACACGTCACACCCGTCCAAAATGGCCGGCCTTTGATTGCCACCCCCTTCAATCCGGCCCGATTTGATTTGGTGAGCTTCGGTTTCATTCACCCGCCATGACAGCGCTCTGCACACGGTTTTCTTCGGCCGAGTGTCCAACGTGCGATATCGTTCCGGCTGAATGTAAACAATGGGCGTTGGGCCCTCTGGCTTATCAGTAAACAAACGGGGGGAAATAGATAGGAGGTTAAGCAATCGATATTCAGGTGGAATCACGCCGCCGACCCAGCGATTAACAGATTTGAAGGGCTTTAATGCTATGCACACAGTCCATGGAGTAACTTAATGGTAGACTTAACCCTAGACCTTAAAAATCTTCTATGTACACGAAACGAGAGCGTCTATCGGTTACTCCTCATCCTTTATGCAGTTCTCGACCAGTTCCCGCAGATTGGGATTTTCCATAGCCGCTGCTATGCGCTCCTTGTCATTGATTTGCTTGTTGACTGTAATTGGTAAGATGTGGTTATCAACGCGGTTATTAACAGCTGATGCCAAACAAACTCACTCTCTTCTTCCGTTTGATGGGCACCTTTCTTGATGTAGATGTCCAGCTTAATATTGTGGGGCAGACCACGTTCTACTTTGACTCGTATGCAAAGTCCTATCAGTGTGGCCAGGGAGCAATGGGGCACTGTGGGGTTAAATTCGATGCGCACCTAGCGAAAGGGAAAGAAAATTAGATAATTTATGTATATCTGGTGAGCTCACTAGTAGCGTACAACTGAAATTTCCTATTTGTTTACACAGTTTATGAACTTTTTCTTTATCTCCACAAAGAGCCTAATACCCACATATCACTTTCATTCCGAATGTAGACCTTAGCTCCCCATTCAGTTAAAAATTTTATCTTTGTGGGGTATCGTGAACTGTGAGAGTTCATTTCAATAATGAGACAAGGGAAACATACCACGGAGACATTTGAGCGTGTGGGCTGCATCACAAATATTCCCTCTTCGTAGATCACGTTAAGATCCTCCAGGGTGCAGGGCTTTTCCGGATCCCGTATGCCGCGCAACAAGTCTGTTGGACCAAGAATGCACAGTTACATAACTTTCTAGAAAATAATTATAATGTATGCAAACCATAGATGGTCTCTTGAAGGTCTGTGGCGTTCCTGTAGCCCAGCTCGTGGAGCAGTGCGTCCTCCCCCACGGCAATCGCCTCATCGTCCATCGACATCTGGCTCGTTTTGCGCACTAACTCGTCTGTCGTGCTGCCGGTATTCCCGCTGCCATCGCTGCTGCTGATGCCTCCGCCGCACGACGACGTCACGGTTGCGCCAGAACTGCCGCCGCCGCCACCGTCCGATTCAGAGAGCTTGCGTTTGATGTAAGACAGCATATTTGGCACGAAGAACTCCTTATCTCACGCGGTTTTATCACACACTATCTCTCTCTTTGTCAGGTGTTGGTATGTTTGTTGGCTCTTGTTGCTCTTGCTCCGAAATCAATGCAGCATAATTAGGTGTTAAACCTGGTTCCTTTTCAGTTCTATTGAGCTGGGTTCATAAATTGCACCAGCAAAGCATTACATTTGATGATATGCGGAAAATAAAACAAAACGAAACTATTTGTTTTTGTTTTGAAGTGAACTACAACCTATCGATAATCCAGGGATGGAAAGGACTAGTTCAAGGAACTGAGCTAGTTCAATTACTGAGTCTTGGGATTCACCTTCCTCAATCTTGGAAAACTTTTAAATTTTCATGAATTCATCCAAATACTTAATGTAATTCTACCAATTTATATTTTCTGCTAAATTTATTTCGTCGAACCCTACATACATATTTATATTTGTCAAACCCATAAATGTATTACATGTTATCTTTTATTGCAACTATATATGTATATCTTTGTACAAGGGATATCCACGAAAATATTTAGCAAAGACAAAGTCTTTAGCAATATATGACTTTTTCTTTTTCTCTGCTCTGTTAATGAAAAATAGCTCATTTTTATAAAAAGAACTGGCAATGCTGGAAAACTTTTTCTCGCCAAAAACTGGCATCATTGGGGAGGGCTGGCAGCGCGGTCATTTAAAAATGGGCAACTCTGACTTCTTATCAGTTTTGTCCACTGCGCTTTCGGATTAGCAAAACAACGCTGTTGTTAAATGGTTTTTGTGGAGGAAATATGTAACATATATTTTAATAAAATAATTTAAAACAAATACCCATTTTTTCGTATAAAAATCAGCCTTTTAAAGGTAAATCAATAGTTGAGCTGCACAGTGGAATTTGAATATATTTTGTCGAAATTAACAGCTACAGCGCCCATCGTACTTAATGACATATCCTCAACTAGTAGGCTGTGAAATTCGAGAAAATTTGTCAAATTTTGAGACCCTGAGGTGAAGCAGAAAATATTTCATTTCGTTTTAGTTAGTCGTACGATTTGTTTCTTATTTGTGAAAGCTCGTCGAACGGAAGCAAATCTCGCTTTACCCTTTTGAAAAATAAAGGAAAAAGTTCGTAAAAAGCGAAAGAGCCATCGAAATTAACACGAAAAGGAGTTCAAATAAAGGTAAGTACAAAAGAAAATAATAGAATGATAGTGCAAAAAATCAAGTGTATGGAAAAAAAAGTGAAAGTGTGTTAGTGCATTGGAAAATGGCGCATCTGGAAGAATACAGTTAGCTTCCATCGGTTCCTGGCGTTCAATCCCCTCTAACAATTCTTCGGGTTAGTCACTTCGTCTTCGAAACTCTGCGCAAGCGGTTCGCGTTCGTTCTAACAAACATTTTCTGGTAGAAAAGAAAAATTTTCACAAAGAAATTCCCCGTTCGTCAAGCCTAAATAAAATTTTGTTTTCAGATTGCTTCCCTCAGATCTCATACCAAAATGGTTGCCGATTCCATCGACGCAGGAATTTCTATTGCCGTTGCCGACCAATCTTCATCGGCGGCAGTGGGCAAGGATGAGCTTCCCGCTGGCAACTACATCCTGGTAGGTGTGGACATTGACACCACTGGACGTCGTCTAATCGATGAGGTATGTACAATTTTCTTCGGAAAATTCCGGATTCCCCTTCGACCTAACCCCACTTTGGATGCTGCTGCAGATTGTCCAGCTGGCGGCCTATACCCCCACTGATCACTTCGAGCAGTACATCATGCCCTATATGAATCTGAATCCAGCCGCGCGTCAGCGCCATCAAGTTCGTGTTATTTCGATTGGTTTTTATCGTATGCTGAAGTCGATGCAGACCTACAAGGTAAATCTTAATTCTAACAGTACACACATACATGCATATATTTTTTCTTCCTCTTTAACCTTTCTCCCTTTCTCTTTCTATAATTTTCACTTTTTGACAGTTTTCCTTTCCATAATTTTTGCATAGTCATCGTGATTTTCCAATTTAATTCTAACTTTTAAAAATTAACTTTACGCTTCAGATAATCAAATCAAAGTCGGAGATCGCTGCCCTAAAGGACTTTCTCAACTGGTTGGAGCAACTGAATGCCAAGACTGCCGGTTCGGATGGCATTGTCCTTCTCTACCATGAGGAGCGCAAGTTTATTCCGTACATGATTCTGGAGTCACTCAAGAAGTACGGACTTCTGGAGCGCTTTACCAAGTCGGTGAAGTCATTTGCCAACAGCCTGAACCTGGCAAAGGCCTCGATGGGCGACACCAACATTAAGCACTACAGCCTGCGCAAGCTGTCAAAGATGTTGACCAAGGCCAAGGAGGATGGATCCACCGGATCCGGTTCGGCTAGCGAGAGCAATGTCGCTGACAGCAGCAATAGCAGCAGTAGCAACATTAACGACAAGCGATCTCCCAAGAATGGCATCCAGTTCGAGCGGGACCAGTTCGATGGAAACGCCAGCGTACGTGCCAAGCTGGCCTTCAATGTGGCCCTCCAGCTTAGCAACTCTGACCGCAAGGCCGAGCCAGAGTCATCGGAGGCATTGACCAATCTCTTCAATGCTCTGAAGCCTTTCGCCAAGTTGGTTGGGTCCGACGTCCAGGAGCTGGACACCCAAAACGAGAATCTGGAGCGCCAGAACTCCTTCCGTCCGGTCTTCCTGAACTACTTCAAGACCACTTTGTATCACCGGGTGCGGGCCGTCAAGTTCCGCATTGTGCTGGCGGAGAACGGCTTTGATCTGAACTCCCTCAACGCCATCTGGGCGGATCAACGTACCGAAGGCTTGGACATGGCCCTGCAGTCAATCGGGACGCTTAAGAACGAGGACAAGACTGAGCTTCTGGAGCTGTTGGACAGCTTCTTCGATCCCAGCAAGACCACCATTAAGCCGGTTGTCAAATCGAACAACAACCGTCGCCGCAATCGTCGTGCACCAGGCACGCCGAGCAAGAATGGGGCGGCCAGTTCCCGTTCGGCTAGCGCCGAGTTTGGTGCCGGAGGTGACAAATCGCAAAGCGTGTCCTCCGTACCAGATTCAACCACTAAGTCGCCGTCACCGAATAAGACGGCTGGGTCCGGCGGTCGTCCGCAGCGCAAGCGCAACTCTCGCCACAGCATGAGTGGCGCCAACGGCTTGAAGGTGGCGGAAACCTCATCCTCGAAGGGTGATCTCAACAATACGGCTCCAGCTGCCGTAACCTCAAATGTTGCAGCACCTTCGGCCGCTCCGGTGGCCATTGCGGCCTCCAACTAAAGCATCGTTTCGTGTCTCCGCAAGTAATTGACTTATTTCTTCAGAGATGCATATATTAGTTGCTTTTACTATAACGCTTAGTAGTTTTTAAGGGTTTTCCCTTGCCTTAGATTGTTGATTAATTTTATGAATTGCTTAAGCTTGCTTGTATTATTGAATTTTTATAAAAAACATTGAAAAACCACAACTTGTTTTACACTATTTATGACTGAAACATACAACATATACAGAACTATACAGAACAAGCCTCCAATGGCAATTGCTTGGTAGATATTTGGAGGTATTTTATTATTTCTAAAGATATTTTTAACCCTTTCAGCTAATGAAAATTCGATAAACACATAGGACGAGTAGAACACACAATCACATCGAAGAAAGAAACAAATGAAGAACGGGAGACAATTAACAACATTAAGCGAACTTTTTTCCTTATTTGAAAAACTAACACAGATTAGAAACAATATCAAAATTTAAGCGTTAAAGCAGAAATTCCAAGTACACGCCACAGACGTACACGCAATCTGTAAACTCACACGAGCGAGTTGGTTGAGTTGGATATGTGAGTGAACCCGTAAACTATGACCGGTGACCGGTGAAGAGTGTCACGGCTTCAAATTGCTGTTTAGAAACAAGTGAACTGTTGATCGAGACGTTGATGACCACTGTGGATTCGATGTGCAGTCCCGGCGAGTAGCATAGGAGGATGCTGCGTAAACACACGATACCAAAGAGATCGACACTTTGGAGCAAATGCAAACAACTATATTTTAAGAAAACGTACCGACCGTACGATGATATTGTAGTGGAGAAAAATCAAGTAACCACTCAACAAACTATAACAATTATATAGAGTTAAGTAACCGCAGCGTTTTGGCATAGTTTTCCAAGAGGACCGATGCTCGATATCGTACCAGAATGGATGGGCGATTGGAAAAATATGATCCTGAAAAACGCCTCGATGAAATTTTTGCATTGGACAGGCCTCGTCTCACTTTGGTGCTCGGATTCGAAAATAGGATAAGGAATCCGAGTCTCCAGCCCCCCACAAGCAACATATATAAGAAGAATATATAAACAATGACAATGAATTATGAACCAGGCCTGGACCAATGATCAAAACTTTCACTTTGATGCTTAAGCACACAGAACGATGTTACCTATAAGCCGCACACGCACGCCTACGAGAATACATTCTTTACACTCGCCACGGATAACGCACACACTTCGCACAAATAAATCCTAGAATGCTGATGTATGATGGAGGAGAAACTAAAAGCTGATTCACGGTACATTTCAACATTTAAGTATTTCAAGCTGTATTTCATAAGTGTTTCATGGTAGCATAACGTTTCACGAATTCCAAATGAAACTTCCCAATGTAAATCTCAAGAGCGTGAATAAACGGCTATAATCTAAAAATGTACAATAACTATTTTAAAATCATTTATCTAAGAGTTTTGTTGGGGAACTGGGGCCTATAAACTAAATCCACTAAAATTGGATGCTGTTAAAAGATATAAATTAAAAAGAAAAGGCTGATAAAAGCTAGAAAAAAAATGTAAAAGACATTTTTTTTTTAATAAAAATAAAGTTCCTTTTAAGAATTTCCATTTTTAAAACTTTCAACAATCCAATTTGAAAATGCGTTAAATAGTGTGACCAGATTTTATACAGCAAGGCGGGCTGCTATGGTCGTGCGAGGGAAATTCCACCCCCACTATGTGGGCACATTGATCGTCGATCGCACCCAAAGAAGAGCACCCCCATCTCGGCCAGAACGGAATATGGAGGTCGATCCGGCGGAAGAACCTCGCGACGAGGGCGAGGAGCACACGTCCATTTACGACGACTTTCAACTGGACTTTGAAGGCTTCAGCATGGCCCACGGAATGCTGGTGGAGATCTGCGAGGAGGTGCGCGACAAGTTCCCCCTGGAGGAGCGCCTACGCTTCTCCCAGCTGAACAACCTCTATCTGGCGGCGCGCAGTGGACAGATGATGAGGTTCGTCGAGATTCTGAACGCCGTGAGCAGCAGGGCGATGCAGACGCACCTTGTGAATACAGTGAGTACCCTACGGCGTGGCAGGTGCGGCGCCAGCTTAGATGCTGGAAAATGTGTGTGGATTGGTTTTTTGCGTAATTGCCTTAATTTACTTACTGCGTCATTAATGAAAATGGGCACCGCACGTATACCTATTTGGTTATATGTAAAGCCGCATAGAGCGCATTTTATACGCTCCATTGCTGGTTTTTGGTATTTACTTGGTTTGTCATTGTTTATGAGAGAGAACGAGAAAGAGGGAGAGAGTGGATGGGGCCCATATGCTATTCCCATAGTACAGTGAGCACTCGCTAATCATCTATTCATGGGTTGGGATAAAAATATAAATATATTTTTTGAAGATCGAAGAAGTTTAAGCCAAGATTCAATTCCCATTCCAATAAATCTTACTAGAATTCTTATTCAAATATATGGGTGATTTAATAATATAATCACTGTGGATGTTTTTATTGTAGTCTTGTAACTTTACTGCCTGCCAAAAAACAAGCAAATCGCGGGCAACCGGCAGTAATTGCTGCAAATTTTTCAAAACGATTCCCCATGTGATACACCTCCAAACCCTATTTAAGGTCCACAGAGTCACTGTCACATTCGATTGACTATCAAGTGGATGGCCGCCACTGGTGGGCCATCTTTAACCAATTACTCATGAGTGGCGTGTCTCTCTGGACACGGAATTGGCCTGATGCCAGGCCGAATGCTTAGCTGTTTCCTGAAATATTAAATGTGCGTTTATTAATTTGTTTATAAGCGAATATATTCGACACCTCAGGCGCTGCCTTGTAATCTAATCGAACTCCGTTGCGGAGAATCAAGGTTCCCATAAATAATGCAACCGGAGCTCTTGTTCATGTTAATGGGGGCGGCAGTCGTCGATGAATTTCGGTGGAAGATTAACAGGAATGCGGTTGACTCCCGCTTCAAATTCCACCCTTTGATGTCCTCTCAGTGCAGCGATGGCTTTCAGGAATTCGGGCCAACAGCTGCGGGCGGTAAACAAACCCTCAAGGACCTCTCCGTAAACAGCTGTTCGTGGCTGCGCAGGCTCTGACTCTCCTTGCGTTCCAATTCAACCCCCAAAATGCAAAACTTAGGGTTGGGAATCGAGGTCCTGGCGAAGTTTTATCGAGTTTTTCAGAGCTCGTCCTGCCAGCTGCCAGTTAATATTCAGGATTCAGACTATGCACGCGGAGCTGTATCGGTAATAGATAGATTAGTTTCTCCCAGTACCTGGTTCACATTTTCCCCCAAATTACAGCACTCGCAAACGCTGGTATGAATCCGCCTGGCCAGGAGCTGGATTCTGGCGTGGAGCCAATGATACTCTGCCTGTTACCAGCTACATCACGTATCCGGCGGTGAGTGGGCAGTGAAAAGTTAAAAGAATGATGTGTAATTAGTATTAATAATGAATGGCATCTAATTGGGCGACAGAAACGTGAAACCTTTTTCTTTAAAACTGTATACGCTTTCAGAGGATACAGAAAAATATGTCACCACCCAAAGGACATGCATCTTTGAAGTGCATCCGCTCTACTTAAATGCGTTTATCCTAAAACAATAGAACCATTTTCATAAATCTTGCATTCGTTGCATTTCTTTGCCAATTAGTACTCTTCGCATCCCAGCAGTTTCTTGACCCAGATGTTGTTTCCGAGGCCACAACGCAATTGCCACTTTTATAGACTTTGGCCAGCCTGGATGCTGTTTTCGCCGATATTCCCCTTGTAAATCGAACAAAGAAATCGGTCCGCCTGTGCACGTTTTTCCCCCAAGATTTATACCTTACATTTCATTTAGCGCGACGCACTATTTTCGTCCAACCTTGACTGTGAAACGGCTGCGCACGCACATCATAAGTTTTGATTTCTAATGCTCGATGTTTTTCGTATTTTGTATTTCCCCCAGAATTTCGATCAGCCGGATTCGCAGTCGCTCACCCCACTGACAATGGCGGCAATGAGTGGCAATGTGAAATTCGTCAAGACCCTGCTTTCTCACTACGACGTGGACCTAGAGCGGGAGTGTAATGTCATCTTCGATGGCATGATTGTCTACGGAGCCACCGCTCTCTGGGTTGCTGCTGGAATGGGGCATCTCCAGATCGTCAAGCTGTTGGTCCAGGCTGGGGCTTCAATAAATCATAACACAAAGGCGCAGTCGTCGCCACTAAGAGCAGCCTGCTATGAAGGTAAGATTCTAAGGACATTTTCTGATTTTTTTGTAATGAAATACCACCCTTTTTAGGACGCCTGGACATAGTCGAGTTCCTGATCGAGCACGGTGCTGATGTGAATGCCACGAACCTGTTCAACAACAACACCCTAATGATCGCAGCCTACAAGGGTCACCACTTGGTGGTCAACACCCTGCTGCAGAACGGATCCCGACCCAACGACCAGGCCCTGTGTGGAGCCACTGCCTTGCATTATGCAGCCGAAAGCGGGCACCTAGATGTAGTTGTGTCGCTAATGGACCACGGTGCTACACTTAAAAAGAACGAGTTGGGTATAACCCCCGCCTTGCAAGCTGCCGAGCGGCTGCACGAGGAAGTTCTCGAGGCTTTCATTCAGCGACCTGGCCTGATGAGTCCCGAGGAGCAGATCGCAGCACTGGAATTGCTGGGAGCCACATACGCCAATGACAAAACCAAGTACGACATCAACAAAGCGTACGCCTACCTTCTAAGAGCCATGCAAATGCGGTACAGTGATCCCCGTGGCGTGATCCGTAAGAAAGTGCAACCTCCCGTGCCTGCGTACGACAATTGGTTTGAGACTGAAAACCTTCCTGAACTGAATGCCATTAAGCTTAATCACCACTCCATCCACATGGAGTCTCTGGCCATCAGAGAGCGTATCCTCGGGCGTAACAATCCAGAGCTACCGCAGGCCATCGTCTACCGAGGAGCTGTGATGGCCGACCAAGGCCGTTTTAGCCAGTGCCAAGTGCTGTGGAACTACGCCATCGATCTGCGAATGCGGAACAACGTAAATAGAACCGAAAAATTCAATTTATGCTGAAAACTAATTTTACAACGCGTTTCTAGGTTTCTGTGGATCGGGATCTCCTGCGATTCGCCCAGCTGTTCGCACAAATTCTTCGCGTGGAGAACCACACCCTCACTCTGGATCACGTCCTGCCCGTTCTGGCCAAATGCCAACAAGAGATTCAGAACAACAAATTCAACATCTCTGAAGCCAAGCCGGTCAAGTGCGCTAGCATCTACCAAGATCAAAACAATCAAAACTGCATCACAGCCCTCTATCTGATCAAAATCGTCACGCACCTGGCGCGTCGCAAGACGGACCAGGACATTAACGAGGAGCAGATCCAGGAACTCTTCCTGGTTGTGCGCAAGTTCATACAGAACGACACTAGACTGCAGGACGGTCAGACACTGCTCCACCTGGCAGTCAACGGAGTAATGCCCGTAGACGAGTTCTACACGAACGAAATGTGCAGGTAAGGTGCTTGTTTGGAAACAAAAAAGGACACTTTGTGATGAACTCTTTGTAGATTTCCCTGCTATGCGACTGCTGTGGTTCTAGTGCACTGTGGGGCCTCGGTTGTTGCCGTAGACTCCGCCCGCAATACTCCTCTTCATATATTGGTGACCAAGGTAAACACCATCCAGGATCGCCAGGCAGAGATGGCGCGCATTCTGCAACTATTCGTTCAGGCAGGAGCCCATCTGGATGCCGTGAATGCAGCGGGTCAGACGGCGGCCACGGCCTGCAAGCAACGTAAGTGGATGGAAATTATCTTTCGACCCTAATTGACATATATCGATTTTAGCTGCCCTGGCTAACCTGCTGCATGGATACCAGAATGCACACACCAGCCTTAAGTGTCTGTCGGCCCGCACCATCGCCACCAACCGGCTGGACTTTAAGGGTCTTATTCCCACACAATTGGAGGCCTTCATCCAGATGCACAGCGTTCATAAGGTGCTCCCATAGATAGCCAAAGGCAAGAGCCAAAACTGAAGTCATTAGAACTGTGAATACACTGAGCCACGTTGGAACACATTTATTTAACAATTTGTACAAACAATCGTGTTTGTATGAACGAGTATATCGAATTTAGTGACTTAATTTAGCCAAAAGATAGAGGGAGTTGTTTTACTTTTGTACACATTTTTTTTTAGTATTCATTTTACTTTATTTACAATTACAATCTGTAACAATTGCACACGTGGACTGACTGTTTGTTTGTAATCATTAATCATAACTATTAATCATACTTATGTAAATCATTTTGTACATTTTTTATGTAAACTACCATTATTCGCTGTGCAAGACGGCGATGGCCGCCTAAGTTCAATCAATCGAATTGATTATGTTATGTTAGGTGCAAGTGAAATAAAAAGGAAACCAAAAATGTATCTGTAAATCACAGCTGAACAAGACAAACTATATCTCTATATACAGTTCGATGACCTTTCCAACCTTCGGGGCTAAATATTGGCGTCGCTGGCTTTGTGGTTGTTGTGCCTCACCTGGGGATAGACTTGGGGCTGTCGCATCACCTCTTCGTACGACGGTGGTGGAGCTTTGGAAAGTATACACGATTATATGGCTTTGATTAAATCCATCAAGTCAAACTCACCATTTATTATGTAGTCCTCGTCATGCATGTAGGCTGGATTGATAACCGCATCCGTGGGATAGGTACGCTCGATGGTGCGCTCCTCGAGGGTGGAGCGTTGGGAACGGTGCGAGTAGCGTTGGAGGTTCTCAGTGTTCCGGTGAAAGTTGTCCAAGTAGTGATCTTCCCGCTCCACATCATCATGCTGCAGTTGAATGACATGCACCGAAGGACGACGATCTGTGGAAGGGATGAGGTGTTACTTGAATATGAAAGGTCAAAGATATATATCCCAATATGCTTTCATTAACCTTTTAAATAGATAAATATCACTGAAAATTAAAAAGCAATTTATTATAATTGCATGGAGCAAATAACCCCAACTATCCTAAGTGGATGTGATTAAAATCTCTTTTGAAAATTAAAAAAATGACTCTATTTTGAATTAAAATGCTGGCTGTACCTGCGATGGCATCGGTGTAGTTCTCGCCAAACCGAAACGGAGCTGCCAAGGACTTTTTGCACTTGAGAAACAGGACGATCAGTATCCAGCCCAGGATAAGAACCAGATACACAAAACCCAGCATACTCATGGGAACGGCGTGTGTCCGACCCAGTGGGTCTGTAGTCTGCGGGCAGGAGCTTTTTTCCTCGACAACACCTAGCGCTCCGCTGGGGGTGCCAAAAATCGATAAATGCTGTCACGTTGTCGGCGTCGAGTGGACATTGTAGTCGACCGACGGCCTGGCACAAAACAACTGACCCAGCTAGCCAGCCAGCCTGAGTGTGGCGACCGTTCGGCCGGTCGACGAGTTCCGTCGCCATATCAGCGGATGGCCACAACAGACCCGGAGCTGAAACAAGTGGGAGGCGGCACCCTTGAAGGCGAAGGCGTGGATGCATTGCAAATGGTCATAGAATGGAAATAGGGGGTGGCTAAAGGGCTCCAAGTCTGGTATGGTGTTTGCCAACATTGATTTCTGGATAGGCATTAAAAATTCCCATTAAGTCGATAAGTACCGCAAAGGATTGATAAGCCCCACAACGGGTTACCCTGTATAGGACAGGACTACCCATGCCAGGGCTGGCATGTGTGGAGTTATAATCCCCGAAGAGCTACATGAATGTGAGCTCATTTCCTTGGCAAATTAACTAATTTAGTTGAATGCTATCGTGATGTCCGTGGCGTGACGTCACCGTTGGGGGGTTAATAGCCCACTTAGCATTATGCGGCTGTTTCGTAATTCTCCGACTCTAAAAATAGAGTCGAAAAATTGCCCAATTGACCTTAGGACCGGCCACCTCCTGCCCAAAATGCAACAGACCTCTACTTTTTCACATTTTATTTTTACTTGTGGTTATGTTTCTCTTTTGTAGTGTGTGCTTGGAATTGGTTAATAAATTATTTAAGCCTTACGTACTAACGGTTCATGACTTACAAATTCCGTATCTAATAAAAAGTAGGCGTAGACTTAAGAAAAGTTCTGGATGAGACCCGAAAGGGTCTACCAGATGAGGGAACTCATACGATTGTGGTCAGAATAATACTTCCACGGTCAAAAAAAGGATACTATTTTCAAGAGAAATCGAATAAATAGACTATATACTTCTTGTTTTATTGAAATCTATTTAAAAAATATTTATAATTTAATCATTTAATTCTATTATTCTGACCACAAATTCGTATAGTTCATTTATATTTATGGGAATCTTACGTATCGATTAACTTATGGCACAAATGGGTTAGTGTGGGCCAACTATTTGGATTAGTGCATTGGAGCTTAGAACTAGCTTCTATGGTCTATAACTACGCAAGTCGGTACAGTTGCCACTGTACTATCACATGGTTCATTGAGTGGGCAGGTGCAACATTCCCCCGCTGTTGCATGTTGCTGCTTCACAGGCTCGTGGTGGCCTGCAGCTTGAGGTACCGTGATCCGTTCTCTGCGTCCGCCAGACGGGCTATATGATCCGAGGCAGCGTAGCAGGTGGTGGCCGTTGGAGTGCCCGGTCTGCTGTTGTTGTTGTTGTTGTGCATGCCACTGCTGTTGCTGCCGACACTGTCGTTGCCCCTGCCGCTGCCCCCGCCATTGGCGCTATTGTTCTGGCGGATGCGGGTGGCTCCCCAGATGAGTACCAACACCGAGGTGACCAGCACACCCAGGCCCAGACCCGGCAGGAAACTCTTGTTCAGCGAATCGATCACTGTGTAACTGTGCAACATCGTGGACTGCGGATGCGGATGGGGATGTGGATGCGTCTGCTGCTGTTGACTGCCCACCATGGAGTTGAAGCGCCGCTGATTCAGCTCGTAATCCTCACCTGCGTCATGTCCCAGTTCCGGCCTCAGTTCATTAGAAGTGTAATAGGGAGGTCTTTGATACTGACGCGACACCGGAACAGATCCCGGACTGCTTAGTTGCAACTGGGTGATGTTGGAGCAACCGATGTTCAACTCCGCCTTGGGATTCTGCTCCTGCACCATAACCAGGCAAAACCGATAGCTAAAGTATAATGAGCAGATTAGTAAAAATTTTAACTTGATTCCAAATATCGGACTGACCTTTCTCCAATTTCCAGGGATGAGCTGTCCGGCACAATGACACTGACCGTGTTCTGTCCATCGACTATTTTGCTTTCACAATGAATCTGAAGGATACAAAATTGTTAGACTCCAAATACTTAAAACTTATAAGGGTTCTCTTACCGGAGAGTTGTCTATAAGCAGCTCGTTAATTTTCTGTTCCTTGTAGACGAAGATGGCATCACACATATAGTCCTTTTTGCTGAGGTTCAAGAGCCAAGTCAGGATCAGACCATAGTCCGCCGAATAGTGCAACTCGTGTAGAATAATCTACAAGATATAAATGGGTTAAACTGACGTTTAGATGACTAGAATCCTCATAAACCTACCTCTTCAGATAAATAATTGACAGGCGATGATTGATTCGGCTTGGCCAATGTTTCCAGGTGCTGCATTATGTTGGCATTGTCCTTCTCCACGTTGTCCATGTCGCAGCTTAAGGTTTCAACGGGAACTTGCAGGAGAGGAGCTCCCTCGAGTCGAGGGGGCGTGACGCAGGATGCCGAGAGGGCAGAGTGCAACTGGGACTCCTGGAGCCACTCGGCGAATGGTCGGATGCTGCAGTCGCATGAAAGAGGATTCTCCTGCATCTGAAGGCTCTGCAGCTCCCGGGCTCCGTCCATGGCGTTGCGTGCCACAATGGATATGTCGTTTCCCGCCAATCGTAGTTCTCTCAGTGATGGTAGTGGGGCAATCAGATCCGAAGTCAGAGCCCGAAGGAAATTGTGGGTCAGGTCCAGGACTGTGAGACGCGTCAAATGCTGCAGGGAGGCACTGGAAATGGCCACGATTCCATTGTAGCTGAGGTCCAGGGAGTCCAGGGCACCCAGCCCATAGAAGGCATGGTCCTGCAGGACATCTATCTGGTTGTGACGAAGGGAAAGGTTTATCAGGCGCGAAAAGTTCGCCAAAGCCTTGTTCTGGATGCTTTTTATCAAGTTCCGATTGAGATTCAGGCTCTCCAGGTTTCTCATTCCGGGAAGCGTTTGGTCGCTCAGCGGAGCATTCAGATTATTGGCCGTCAGATCCAACTGCCTTAGGCTCAGGCACTGACTCAGTGACCTCAAGCTCTGAGGATAGTCGCCGAGGCGATTCCCACCCAGCTTCAGTACCTCCAGCTTCCGCAGGTTGACAAACGTTCTCTGGGAAATGCTGGATATCTGGTTGTTGCTCAGTTCAAGGTAAACCAGGTTGCCCAGACCCACAAAGTCGGCTGTGCCCAAGGCCTTGATCTTATTATTGGCTAGATCCAGTCGTTCCAGGGAGCCCAAAGTGGACAGAGCATTCCAAGGCACACTCATCAGGGCGTTTCCGGGAAGACCCAGTGCCTGCAGAGGGCCGTGTATTCCCAGGAAGGCGGACTTGTGAACCCGCTTGATTTCGCCGGAGGAGATAACCAGTCCATGCAGCGAAACGCCATCAAAGATTTTGGCGTCGCTCAGGAAGGAAACATTCCGCAAAGAGCAGTCCAGCAAGGAAATGGAGTACGGGGATGTGCGCAGTCGCTCTGCCAGGATCTGAAAAGTATAAATAAATTACAATTTTTATAAAGAATTCTTAACAACACCTTCCAGAGGTAAGAATACACTCGCTAGCCCTCAAAGATCTTAAGGAAATCAAATATCCATATGAAAAAGCTTACCAGCAATCCATGCAGATCAATGTTACACCTCAGCGTGTGTGGCAGGTCGCATCCGCACTCGATTTCCGCATTCCGGGTGCCGGTGATGTTGGGGCACTTCCACTCGGTGAGCCCATCGTCCACGGGAAGTGGAAGCGACGACACCTGCTCCGCCTTGCGCTTCCTGGGCGAGCTCTTGTTGACGTACTTCCCCGAGGAGCCCTTCAACTTGGCCTTCCCAGTAGCCGAGGGGGCAGGCACAGCAACCGCAGCTGCAGATACTACATAGGCGGCGGGAGATGTGGGTGTGATGGAGGTTGGTGGTGTGGGAGAGCTGCTACTGCTGCTGGTGGTGGGGGATGTGCTGTCCTCTAGCAGATCCTTGAGTTCATTGGCCGCTGTCAGGCCAGACAGCAACAGGAGGATGATCAGCGGGCTGCTGGAAGTGGAAAAATTTTCATGGAAATTAGTTGAATGGGAATTGAAAGCGAAAACACTCGGACACCGAGAGGGATCCACTCCTCGCACCTCGCACATCACCAGATCGTGCGTTTTTAGGTCAAGCCGCAGTTGTCACTGACACTGTGACACACAAAAGCCCACACAGACGCGACTGCATCCACAGTATCCAGTGGATGCGTTTCGGGCTAAAGATTCCCATTGTTATCTCTATCTCTGCAAGACAATTTGCCAATTTAGAGCTTAACGCAATCAAAGCGATTTATTGAATACACTGAGAGACAAAAGGAGAGGGGTTTTCCGTGAATTATTATCAGGAAAAACTTTCAAACACATTACTACTTTACAGTGCCCCCTTGATAACATCTTATGTTTTTGTAATTAATCCATATTCTAAGTTAATACATGTCTGGGAAACCACAACTCGTAGAATGCCCTCTACATATTTTTCATGTCACCAGGTCGATCCCGAGTGTCGCCTCCCACACCCATAGGAAAAAAAACTGCGTACGAGGCTTTAAAAACCCAGAATTCGGGAGCTACGCATCTAGTTTCATTCAAATAATTCCGCAGCAAAGTGCCTAGACGTTGCAGTTGCCGTGGAGGAAGCGCTCTAAGACCTCAAACCCATACAGGATTAGCAGTGGTCCTTTTGCAGTCCATCCCTTCATCGCCAGCATCCCATTATGGCTAGCCATTTGCCCAAGGGAGTAGCCCTCATCCTGGTGCTGAATCTCCTCCTGCTTTCGCAATGGGAGACGGAATCCAAGTTACTGACTCGATGCCAATTGGCAAAGGAGCTGCTGCGCCATGATTTTCCCCGGAGTTACCTTTCCAACTGTGAGTATTTTATCGATTCTACCTGAAGGATTTCTAATCCTTAGGATACATTTTATATTCATGATATTTTTTTGACAGGGGTGTGTCTGGTGGAGTCGGAAAGCGGACGCAGTACCTCCAAATCCATGCAGTTGCCCAACCAGAGCGTCAGCTATGGGCTTTTTCAGGTGGGTTAACCCAAACCTTCCAACTTTTTTTTGAAACCATTAAAATAAACCGCCAACCTACAGATAAACAGCAAAAACTGGTGTCGCAAAGGTCGTCGCGGTGGCATCTGCAACATCAAATGCGAAGGTGAGTCACAACTCCCGATTCGCCCACGAAAATTGCAGATATAAAAATGTTTTTATTTTCAGAGTTCCTGAACGACGAGATCTCGGATGACTCGCGCTGCGCCATGCAGATCTTCAACCGTCATGGATTCCAGGCCTGGCCCGGGTGGATGAGCAAATGTCGTGGGCGTACGCTGCCCGACGTATCGCGCTGCTAGGACTTCTCCCGACTGGCTCTTAGCCTTAATTAACTCTATGCATAGAAACTAAATCCAATAAAATTTAAGTTATTATACCCCACAGTATATTGTTTTTATTTGTTTATAAATAATATAAATATTTTCGGAGAAATCGCTGATATCAATTCTGAAAAAAAGACAAGGCTTTGGTTTGTTTCCCAGGTCTGACATCGGGTGATTCTTTAGAACTTTAAAGAAAACGATTGCTTTGGGATTTATGATATTTTATTAATAAAAAATATATTATTTTTCATTTTAATTCCGAAAGCATATACATATTATATTATGTATATTCTTAATCTTCTTTCATTATGCATGTTTTTACATTACTAAAAGGTTTATTTATTTAAAAAATTTCATATTAAACACCTCGTAATATGAACTTTTAATGAGGTTATTGAACTTGATCAGTTAATGACTAAAGTACTTTTTTATCAGAAGCGTTATGCAATTGCTGGAAGCTAATAATTCTACCCTTACCTGCATGGGAAATACCCCACAAAAAGATCTAGACTGGACCGAAATCATCATATATTTCTATATTAGAGAGTTCAGCCAACAAGTCAACCGTGACAGCGTGCCGATGATGCCTTATCAACTTTATCAGCCGTCGTCGTGCTCACCGTTTTGGAGCGTTTTGGGAGAGAATTTCCTCGATTGAGCCGCGAATAGAGGCGCAATTGTATCTGAGAAATACCTAGGCAGTCAGTACTTAAACTCGGGTCAACTGCGTCGCACCGGCGAGCTAGCGATCGGCTGGGCAAATGATAATTTAAAGCACGCCATCAACGCAGAACGAGACCCACGAAACGCGGTAGGTAAGAAGATACAGATACTCTGTATCTCAGTTCCCGCAATTTGTAGGCCCAGATACTTCTGCTCCTCTCCACAAACCCGTTTCCTGCTGCCAGAGACGCTGTTGTTTCACGATAATCAAGCAAACAAAGTAAACAAACAGTTTGCTCAAGTAAAAGTGTTCTGTCGGAGGAAGTAACTCAATCCCATTATTACATATTATTTTTCATGCAAATCAAACTAAAAGTGAAACGTGTACTCGAATATATTAGTATATTTTAATGATCAATCGCCGATTCTTGGGTTGCTTACTTTTTGGCAACCTTGAAAAGCCTTGATAGTGTGGTGGAAACACATTTGAATATGTTATTGTTTTTGATGTACTGCCAGTAAAAGTTATATTACCAGTTCGGCGGAACCAATTACACATATTAACTAACTGAAATCGCTTAAACACAATTGCCATATCGAATGTATGGTAATTATTTAGCTTGAAAATATTATCATACTAAAACGAGACTATAAAAAGCCTACCACATTATATTGTAGGAACACTGAGAAGTCATAAAGGGAAATTTTATCTAGACATAATATAATTGATAAAGCTGTATGTTTACTAACAAGCAACTGGATACAAAATTTCGCCAAGGCCACAGAATCTTGTGGGAGTAAACAAAGCCATAATTTATGGCTATTTGTTTGTGTGATCATCATTAGCCACTATTGATGGGTTCTTGTTTGGTGCTAAAAAAAAAGAGGTCCATGAATTCCATGGGAATCTGTGAAAATCCATGAAACTGTGAAAGTATACACAGTGGGTATTCAGGTTCTTAACCCATCAAGTAGGAAATTGCATTTAAAAGAACCAACAAATTATTCAAAAGTTTAGCTTTTCGCGGGACGGGTCGAGCCTGTCCATATGTGATGAGGAAATTTGCATAAAAAACACTTCAATCTAAATAAACAAAGTTCTCGCTTTCAGTTGTGCTGAAAATGAATGCTCTATGGCTGTGGTTGTTTCCAGTGTCCATCCTATTTCTGGGATTGGAGCAAGTGGAAACAAAGAAATATCAGCGCTGTGAACTCACTCGGGTGCTGGTGGAGAACTATAACTTTGACAAGACTTTTCTTTCAAACTGTGAGTATATTTTAAAACGAAACAAAGTTTAAAAGTAAAAGACCTCCCTAAAGGGATATGCTTGGTGGAGCATGAAAGTTATCTGGACACCAGCAAGATCAGCACAAAGGAAAACAATAGCAAAAACTACGGTCTGTTCCAAATAAATAGCAGGGATTATTGCTCTGAAGGACGAAAAGGAGGACAATGCAATAAAAAGTGCGAAGGTGGGTTTCTAAAGTTAAATATTTTATTTCCTAATTTATCCATATTTCCTCCTCACGAAGTGCATAGCTCTGCCAATTTATATCCGATTTAAATATGAAGTACCATTTTGTGATCTGCGCCTCCAGAACTGTGTTTTCTCATTTAAAGTATGTCTTTAATATTGTTTTAAAATTTTTCGAATTTTTGCACCCCTATGAAAATGTGGATTTTCTGAAATACCCCATTTTTCCTCCTTCCGATCTGCATAGCTCTGCCAATTTATATCCGATCTCTTTATAAAGTACCATTTTGTGATCTGCGCCTCCAGTACCATGTTTTCCCATTTAAAATATGTCTTTAATATCGTTTTAAAATTTTTCGAATTTTTTCAAGGGGTACCCTATGAAAATGTTGATTTTCTGAAATACCCCATTTTTCCTCCTTCCAATCTGCATAGCTCTGCCAATTTATATCCGATCTGAATAAAAAGTACCATTTTGTGATCTGCGCCTCCAGTACTGTGTTTTCTCATTTAAAATATGTCTTAATAATCGTTTTAAAATTTTTCGAATTTTTTCAAGGGGTACCCCTATGAAAATTTTGATTTTCTGAATTACCCCATTTTTCCTCCTTCCGATCTGCATAGCTCTGCCAATTTATATCCGATCTCTTTATAAAGTACCATTTTGTGATCTGCGCCTCTAGTACTGTGTTTCCTTATTTAAAATATGTCTTAATAATCGTTTTAAAATTTTTCGATTTTTTTCAAGGGGTACCCCTATGAAAATGTTGATTTTCTGAAATACCCCATTTTTCCTCCTTCCGATCTGCATAGCTCTGCCAATTTCTATCCGATCTGAATATAAAGTACCATTTTGTGATCTGCGCCTCCAGTACTGTGTTTTCTCATTTAAAATATGTCTTTAATATCGTTTTAAAATTTTTCGAATTTTTGCAGGGGTACCCGTATGAAAATGTTGATTTTCTGAATTACCCCATTTTTCCTCCTTCCGATCTGCATAGCTCTGCCAATTTATATCCGATCTGAATATAAAGTACCACTTTGTGATCTGCGCCTCCAGTACTGTGTTTTCTCATTTAAAATATGTCTTTAATATCGTTTTAAAATTTTTCGAATTTTTGCAGGGGTACCCGTATGAAAATGTTGATTTTCTGAATTACCCCATTTTTCCTCCTTCCGATCTGCATAGCTCTGCCAATTTATATCCGATCTGAATATAAAGTATCATTTTGTGATCTGCGCCTCCAGTACTGTGTTTCCTCATTTAAAATATGTCTTTAATATCGTTTTAAAATTTTTCGAATTTTTTCAAGGGGTACCCCTATGAAAATGTTGATTTTCTGAATTACCCCATTTTTCTCCTTCCGATCTGCATAGCTCTGCCAATTTATATCCGATCTGAATATAAAGTACCATTTTGTGATCTGCGCCTCCAGTACTGTGTTTCCTCATTTAAAATATGTCTTTAATATCGTTTTAAAATTTTTCGAATTTTTTCAAGGGGTACCCCTATGAAAATGTTGATTTTCTGAATTACCCCATTTTTCCTCCTTCCGATCTGCATAGCTCTGCCAATTTATATCCGATCTGAATATAAAGTATCATTTTGTGATCTGCGCCTCCAGTATTGTGTTTACTCATTTAAAATATGCTTAAAAATATCCTTTCAAATTTTTTCCACTATTTCATTTTTCTTATTTTATTTTATTATTTTCAAGACTTTTCAAATGATGACATTGGAGACGACATCGCCTGTGCCAAGATGATCCAGGAACGAGAGGGCTTCAAATACTGGAAGGGCTGGGACCGCTTCTGTCGCAATCCCCAGAATCTACCCAATCTACGTGTGGCATGCAACCTTCGAAGCCTGTCACCCCTTCGGACGCCTCGCGGTTTCCTCGGACTGGGCTAGATACCCACTCTATACCCATAGTTGTCTAACCTTCGAGATGTATATACATATGTGAATACTTTGCATAATTGCTTGCTGGGCTCCAGACTCAAATGCACAAGCTGAGGGCTTTCAAGTGGGCGATCTGACTTTTTGTTTGGGCGTTGGGGATCTTGATGGCACTTTCCACTGACACGGCGACTGGGACTGGGGGTAATTGATAGCGGCAATGCAACACGTTGCAATCCGACACCCATTCAAAGGCAATGGCAATCATATGTTGGACTGCTGGATGGAAGGTTCTTGCCGCTGAACAATATCATTTTGCATTTCCGCTCAACAAAAGGCGGCGTTTCCGTTTCGGGGCAACAATGGTTATTGCGATCAACGCACCGCAGGGCATCAGGGAAGCGTTACCAGCAAAGCCCGAATGCAAACAATAACACTAACAGGTGGAGGCTCAAAAATCAGAGCGTAACTGCTAACTGAAAACTACAATGGCCGAAACATGGGCAGAGGAAGCATTGGCTTGCCGGTTCCATTAGAATGCGTTTTGCATATGTACGTGGTCAAAATAAATCAGTTTATTCTGCACAGAGAGAAATATAATCCATTTGGAATCTTATACAGCCTTCCCTCTTCCGAAATCCTCTATCTTTTTTGTCTGTGTAGCACTTTACCGACATGAAGTGTTGTGTTGCGTTGACCATTGCCCAGACACCGGCCACATCCTGAACAATAAAAATATATTTTAAAATGCAGCTCAGCCACTGTCGTCCCTCTCAACTCCGCCCCCTGTCACGCTAACTGGTCACCGATTCGAAACGTTTGAGTGCCTTTGATTTCCGCTCCGCACTCCCTCACTGCGTCACTTCTTTTGGCTTTTTCCCATCCTCTGTGTGGCTAATTATGCATTAAATGCCACGCCTCACTCCCCCATCCTGGTCCGGATCCCGACGCTGACCTGTCGCCACCGCGGTGACTCAGCAGGGCGATGAAACACACAAGACATCAATCGGTTTTGGCCAACTAGCTGCCTGCTCAGCGCCTGTTTGGCCACAACTTAGCACGGAATCGCTAATCAAGATACCTGGCCTAAACCAGGTGCAGGAGAGGAGGAACAGAGGGACACGGAAGGCCTCTGAATCGGAAAGAAAACCAAAGGCAGCCGTCGCCATCACCTTTCTGTGTGCAGACTTGAGACGCCAGTTTCGAGTTGATTATTTATCTGGCCAGCTCCCACACAACGCAAGACGCAGGAAACGAATTTAAATTACTCTTTTTTTAATGAGCTATATCGTACTAAAGTTTAAATATTTGATTTAGCAGCAGTTGACTTTTAGGTTCTTGGAACTCATCTTATCTTTTAAAGAATTTTTATCAAGAAAGTTTGGCAATAAAATTTCACGCAAGAAACGGTCTTAGATTAATTTTTCTTGATTTCTATTTAATTCTAAAAATCCAAGTCAAAGTCCAAGTAATCCCTCTTGTTTCGAAATAGTAACCCCCCCTTCTCTAAGATTACAAAACCTGCAATGTGTACTGTGTAGGCGCTCGGTTTATAGCGCCATCGCAGACACACAACCAGGAGATGGAGAAAAGTGGCAAGAGCCAGTCCCAAACCGACTGAAATTAAGGCACGTCAACGGAAATAAACCCTCTGGTATACAGATGTACGTATGAGATGGTTTATGGGAGTAAGCCTGGCCAAATGGCTGAAAATGGCTTGAGTTGGTAACGGCATTGCAACGTTTTCTTCGGAACGGAACGGAACGACTTTGGCTGCCTGATGATGCTGGGATGAAGATCAAAAGATACAAAGATATGATAATGACGCCGCGCAAATGGGTGTGCGTGAGCGTGTGTGTGTTGCAAGTATCTACACTCTTATAGTATGAGTATCTTGTTGCAACAAAACTAAGAAACTGGCTAAAAATTTCAGTTATTTAGAAAAGAAAAAATAAATCGAATTCTTATATGTTTCGCACATAATTTGTAGCTAACTGGCACACAAGAAAACTTAATATATTATTATTTGCTGTAGGTTTTTTTGATTCCTCTCTACTTCGCTAAGCATTATTACGCTCCCAAAATGGCCAAAACATGCGATAAGCCAGCAAACAATTAAAAACGCGTTTTTGTTAGCTCGCCTTCTTTGGCAACAACTGAAAAATAAATGAAAATAAACCAAAAAACAGCAAGTAATCAAGTTGGTAAGACAGCGAATGCCAGTTACTCTTTTAATTCAAATTTTTTTCCACTGTACAGCAATTTAGAGAGTCAGCTGGGCATTACAGTTGGCTAATTATTTACATATAAACTAAATAACTTATTTTTTTAAGCCAATTTAGCCGCAAATGTCGGACAGAAAAACTGCAACTGGCAGCAAATTAGGCAACATGTTGCTAATCATAATGACAGCAACATGTTGCATAGGCCAAAGGCGAAATTTGTAATTTGCTATTTTTTTGGCCATATTGAATATCAACCTGCTGGGGCATTGTTCGAGTGTTGAAAGCGCATCGAAATGAGGCTCCTATGCGGTGAGTGAGTGTGTGTGTGTGTGGCAAATGAAATTTGTGCCTAGCATGAAAATAGTAAAAGTTGCAGCCAAAGCCAAAGCCAGCCAAAGGTCGAAATGTCACGCAAAGTGGCAACCACAGACGTGCGGCACACAACAGGCAAACCGAAGCAGCTGCTTTCGAAACTGAAGTAGCCACACCACCAGCAGCAGCAGCAACAATTGTGGTCTGCCCCAAAGTATTTAGCATGCCGAGGCACACCAACAAAAAAGGGAATTCTCACAAAGGGGACAGGAAACTCCGGGCAAGGAGTGTCGGAAGACGGACGAAAGGATTTAATTGTGATGGCCCTTCGTCCCTTTTGAGTTGGCTAAGACGGAAACGGATGCTGGTATTCTGACATGGATGGGAAATATAATATTTCTGCAGTCCCTAACTATAATTCAAGCAAATAAATGGAAATATCAGAGTACAGTTCACTTGAGGGATGTCAATAGTTTTAAGATAATTAATTTTTTAGCCATGATAATTGTACTCCAATTAACCTCATTTTAAGCCACTTGAGTGGATTTCCTCTTCATCTGCCAAATACATTTTTTTTAGATAAATTGCTGGTAATATTGTCACAGCGAACTGCAAATCACAGGTCTGACAAACATGTTTTTGGTGTAAACTCACATATAGATCCGAGATCCCAGCAACAAATCCGAGAAATAAAATTAGTGAGTATTATTTTTTCGAGAGTGGGCCGACGACAACAAGTCAACGGAAACGTGTGGGTGGTACGCTGCCGTCTTGGCTTGTTTTCGCCTTTGTTTGGCCCGGTGCTTGTGTTGGGCAAATTACTTTTTAATTGAACTCACACGTGGGCAGCTGATCGGCCAAGTACCGACACTCCGACACTCGAACAATTAACCAAATCGCAGCCAAAGTAACCGATAAGTGACAACAATCGCCGAACTGCAAGACCAACCAGAGTCTGTCTCAGGTTGTATCTTTTGTTGGCATTGTAAGCAGCTAAATTATATTCCGGCAATCCGCAAACAATCGGACCCAGAAACACATGTGCGGACCTGGGAGGAACAGTTGGCTGATCCGATCCGATCCAAGCCGATTCGGATTTCCCTTGGGGCAAGGTAAACAAACCATTGACTGGAATGAACATAAGCCGGGTTTTGTGCGCTGCATTTTTGTTTTATTTTATTTACAAAATCTTGCATTTTATGGGCCTTAGCCTGGGTCCGAACATGAACATCAATGAACTTCGTCCAGGCTGTGTTTAATTTAAATTAAATTGGATTTTTCGTTCGGACCCAAGCCGTATTTTGAAACGGAGTGTGTGTGCGCTTTGGATGCCATTTGCATATGAATATGGCCGACGGCAGCCGCTTCGAACAACTAAAAGCAATTTGAGCTCGAAATTTATGGACACTGTTTCGGTTCTGGTCCGTCCGCTCCTGCAGCTCATTTCACTTGCCTTTGGGTCATTCATTTAAAGCGAATATGTATATTCTGAGTGAATAGAATACAAAAGCTAAAATTGGAATATTTTTTTAACATAATGACTAAGCTGCATTTATTAATTTGATTGGTAATCTCATTGTGACGAAATTGCATCAGTCAGTCAGTCAGTCAGTCAGGATGGATGGATGGATAGATACATGGGCTGCCTCACCCGAAAGTCTGACATTCTTCAATGCTCCCCACTCTCCACGAACACCTCCGCGAGAGCAGAGCCAACAATAAACCTAAAAACCAAGTTCACAGCCCACGCAAACCTCCGAGAGCCAGTTGAGACATGAGGAGCCCGCCAACGCATGTGCATAATGCTAAATCGACTGTTAATTGCGACATTTCGAAAGCCAAGACACGCCGAGCCACAGCGCCCAGACACTCCAAATATCTATAAAATGGAAATCAACGTTGGGGAGCCGAAAAATCAATGAAATTTTGAGGGAAATTATTAAACGAGAGAAAAGCTGATTGGAGTGGCGGCGCGGAAATGGTTTTTGAAAATGAACTAAATTAAACATATTATGCGACATCAGTTGGCATATGCCACACACTACCTATAGACACAAACGCGAGCGTGCCAGAAATCTTGGTCTAGCCCACACCGAGAGCTGATCTGCCCACACACAAATGCAAATGCCACAGCCTGAGTCTGAGTCGGAGACGGAGCCGCAGTCGGAGACACTGCCATCCAAAGTTGTATGGCAAGAAATTGCTCGGATGCTGCGGAGGAGTATGCTAAGTGAATGGCTGTATAAGTTATGCATGCACTGCTAGAAACCGCTACGGATACTGGGCCTAGTCAAAATAAAAACCCTCGAAATGGCTCCCTTCGCTAAGACAATGCTTAGTCATTAGAAGCGCGGCATCATCTTCGGGGAGTTAAGCTTCAACTTCATGGTCTCCGATGACGGCGACACACTTTGGTCACAAAAAAGTAAGTGGGCAGCAAGCTGGTGCTGTTGGTTGCTCTTGCTGTTGGTGTTGCGCTCCCATTGCCAAATTTGGCAACTGGTTGTGGAGCAACAGCTAGCGGCAAGTAAGTAGCACAAATGTTTCATACTTTATCTCTTTTCCCGCTTCGCTTCCCGCATCAAACGGACGCCCACGGCTGGCAGTGCAAACAAAAGACTTAGGCAACGAACCTGCCATCTCAAGTCAAGAAGAACAGCCAGCTAGGAAGGAATCCAAGCTGAGCCGACCCGCGCGGCTAATGAGCCGCATGTAAAGCAGTAAAAAAATTATATAAACATTAATTATGAACAATCTTTTTCTCCGCTTTCATTGTCGTTGTGGGCGTTCGAAAATGAAATGAAAATAAAAAGACTTTTTTCCATTCGTGTTTCATTGTCGCAGTAACTTAAGCCCAACGATCCAGAGCTGCCCGCTGTGAAAATGATGATGGGTTATACGAAATTAGAGGAGGAAGGTGGCTGCAGCGGCGGCAGTGGCAAGAAGGTGGAAGACTGCGAGCGAACGAGAAGGCGAATCAACAACAAAGCGCTAATTGCGCGTAAACTGAGCACGGCGACAGTGGAGCCTCCGTGTGTGGGTTTGTTTTCTTGCCTTCGCGCCGTCTCCCTTTTTCTAGAGTGCGTAGGCTCTAGGCCTGCCCCCTCTTCTCATTCAGAAATTGGGAAAACATTAGCCCGTGAAATTAAATGAAATTTGAGACACACACAACGTCCCCGACACACACGACACACACAACGGAAGTGGCATGATCGTGGCGACTGGGCGGCGTTAAATGACTTCCAGCCCATTGAAATCATTAGGGCTTTGAATCTTAATACGAGTTCATTACAAACCAATCTCAACCGTTCACCTGCCCCCCAGGCACCGACCGAATTAAGTCCGCGATCGATTCCCCAGCTATTATTAGATTAAAGGTGCTAATTTCTGTAAGGCACGCTGGGAGAGAGTGAGCCCGAATAGCAAATGTATCTCGAACGCATTAATGCGAAAGCCAACTTGATTTCTATCGCATAAACCATTGTGGGCGTATCTATTATATAGAGCACACATAAATGTTTATTTGCCATCAAATTATCGCAGAACCTCGACTTAACTCACCTGAGCTTTGGCAGCATTTTGTTGGCCGGGCGAAGTCCACGGATGGTGGTAGTGTTCCTCGAGCGGCTGGTTCGGCTCTTTATCAGCGTGCGAAACTTAAACAGTGCGGGCCCAGCGTTCATAGAACAATAAACTGCATTAACCTGGCCGGGGCCGATGTTTGGTTTCCGTCTACCTGACGACCTGACGACGACCGGGTCTTGCCTTCTGGCCGAGAACGTATTTAAAATGCGATAAAGATCTTTACGGTGCACTGACGCCCCCCGTCAGCGGCAACAATGCGATTGCTGGGCCGTCAGTTGACACCGCTGGAGTTCGAACTGGAACTGGAACTGGACATGCGGCTCAAAAACACACACTGAACAGAGAACACAGCACTCAGGACACAGAGACGCGAACGACGCAGAGACGAATTAAGAATTTCATTCATGAAAAAGTAGGGAACAATCGTCAGAAAGAACCGGAAACGGATGCGAGCCCGACTCTGTTGATGTTTGCGTTTGCCTTGCCCCCCGCCAGGATTCCCAGAGATCGAGGGATGATTGCGATGACAAAGACGGTATGTCAGGTAGGAGAGTAAGCGGGTAATACCACTGGGCACTCGTGTTTGGTCAAATTTGCATTTTCACATTTGCCGCTCAGACGAACTCTGTTTGCGTTTGCGTTGCATGCGCTGAGGTGCAACCAGGTGAGGAGGCAGCAGACACACAGAAGTACACTGGCCAAAGCGATGGAGAACGACCGCAAGCAACTAACCGAACTGGACCCGACAACGTCTGAAACTCGACTGAGCGGCCTACGCTCAGGTAAGTCAGGTCGACCCGCCAACAATGATTTCATGTGCGTTTCCCTTCCCGCCTTCCGCTTCTTTGGCCCTCGACTCGTTTTCGGTTTGCATTCGTATGGGTGTTGTGTTTGCCTTAGCATTCGTTCATTCACAAATACTGGTCCGATGAATGAGCCGCCTCCGCCTCTGCATCCGAATACCCAAACTGTGTGGGCTGGCATCGTGGAATTGAACATATCAACGCAGCCAAGTTGGATTTTTTTTTTTTATTTTTTGGTTCGCCAATGATCCGATCCCGGCATCCCCGATCGAGTGGCCTAGCCTAACCCAAATAGGAGCCACTAACCGAGCATTGCTAGCTGGAAAACACACAGAAATAAATCACCGGCCCGACCGAGGAAAAGTTCTCACACTCGACATGGCATCTGCTGCTGGCCACCGTTGGCCTGCACTGTGGGCTCTTTGCTTTTCACATTGAGTGTGCCGCAAAACAATTTTCTTGTTTATCCATTTATTTCCCAAGCGAACTGGGAGTAGCGCAAATGCTCAAATATGGACAGTGGAAAACGGGTTACAATGATTAGCACGCCGCACACACTTCGGCGTCTGGAGAATCTGACTGACTGGAAACGGGTGAGTTAACTTAATTAATTTGTGCTATTGTCCAGGGCTTCGGTCTTGATGGGCACCAGTGAGGGCGGGATATTCAGCGTCTGCGTTGATTAGGGAAACGGAAATTAGCCACAATTATCCACATGCAATTTCAAAGGGAAGACGACTCACCTTGCCCGGACAGGCAGCCTCGTATTGGTGCTTTAGGCTCTCCATCTCGTAGACACAGGTGGATAGGGCTGTGCGCAGCTCGCATAGCAACACCATGTCGGAACGCAGCTCATTGAAGGATGTGCAAATTTCCTCAGTAGGCGGTGGGGCGGGATCTTTGAAGAACAACCCAATTAGCGTAATTAAACACATAGCTCAGCGCTCCAACTTACCAACTTTAAACTCCTGAATAGCCTGCTCAAGGGCCTTAACCTTACGCTGACCAATATTCGCCGGCAACTTCATCTTTTGTGAACGCAACGAAACCCCAGATCCCCTCAGGTCTGCGAATTTTATGCCGCTGCTACCGATTTCAATGGCATTCACCACAGAGTCCACTTTGGAGGGCCGCGGTTGATGGTGCACCTTCTTTTTATGCAACTTCTTTTCGTACTTGCGCGTGCTAGGTGTGTTGGATGCGTGCTCGTTCTGCTGATCTGCTTGTGAAATGAGCTTTTGCAGATCCTGCGTCTTCCGCTCGCGCTCCTTCTTCCTAGCCTCGATTTTTTTCATCTCGTTAATGAGCATCTGCTCTTCCTCCACCTGCTGGGTGGTGCGCTTGAACAGCTTCTCCAGCTGCTCCTTGCGCCTCCGCTCGTGCTCGGCATCGTAAACAAATACTTTCTTTTCGCTAGCTTGATTTTTCGCCTTCGCTAATAAGGCCACCACCTCGTAGTAACGCTCCTTCAATTCCTCCACTGTCTTGGCGCCGTGTTGCCGGTTCCAGCGATCCGCCATCACGATAAACCGAAGGTCAAAGCTATAAACAGAGTTCATTAGATGGATTTCGGAATAATTCGCAGTAATGACTTACCGTCTGGCCAAGTCAAACAGATGATCTGTCTGGACCTTGCTCCAGTTGCTTATATTGTTTCTCAAGTGCGCATTGTACTCCGTCATGGTGTAGGAAGGGATCTCTAGCTGTTTGTTGAATTTTGCAAAGGGGTAGTCTGCGGAATCGTCGCTGACCCGTTTCCAGTGATGGAAGACGGCTGCATCGTTTCGGGCCGGATTGGAGAATGGCGCCCACTCCCACTTGCGCACCTTCTTCATGCCAAGGCGGGCCTTGGTCTGCTTATAGCCGGCTCCAATGCCCAGGGCCGTGTCCGTTGGCAACAAAGGTGGCGCATCCTTCTTGTCTGTGTAGAGCAAGGCAAACACCTCGCGGTGCATGCCCTCGGGACGACGAGAAGCATGTTTTGTCCTGCAAATAACATAAATTGCATGAATATAAAGCTTTTCGTGATAAAAATCACATCTCACCGTTCGAAGTTGCGCTTCTTTGTGGCCAGGAAGGAATCCCTGGTTATTTCGGGGGTGTTGGCCCGCTCCATGTCCAGAATATCACGTACATCCGCCGACATCTTGACTGATTTATGATTTAAGGTTATTTAATTAAGTTTTAGTCAATAGTTTTTTTCTTCAATGTTTATCTTTGCGAACTGCTCCTATTTGGCATCGTACTTAGCAAGTGTTGGAAAGTATTAAAGTTTTTGCACAAATCTATCTGGCAACATCGTCAGTCTTCAGGGCTGGCGCAACAATAGGGGAACCACACTCGGCCACACTGAAAATATTCAACGTGCTCGTGTCGTTGTTTATTATTATTATTATGTTGTTTTTCTGCCCATCGTGCGGAAACATACTTATCATCGAGGAGGACACTAGCTGCCATCGCTTCACCTGCAATACCTGCCCGTACATTTCGAAGATCAAACGAAAAATCTCCGCAAAGACCTTTCCTCGCCTCAAGGTACGTACCCGGGCATTTTCCGATGATGCAATTTTAGTTAAAGATCGCGATATGCTTTATTTCTCCCCACAGGAGGTTGACCACGTCTTGGGCGGCAAGGCGGCGTGGGAGAACGTGGACTCTACAGACGCAGAGTGCCCCCAGTGCAGCCACAAGAGGGCGTACTTCATGCAACTGCAGACCCGATCGGCGGACGAGCCGATGACCACCTTCTACAAGTGCTGCAACCACGAGTGCGGTCACAACTGGCGAGACTAATGCGCCGTTTACAGACTCTGCTTTCCAGAAGCTTTCTGGGGCATCAATCCCACCCAAAGTCTACCGCCATGCAGTCCCAAATGGCGGAAAAGAAAACGACAGTGTGCCCTGTCGGTGATGAGACGGCAATTCCATTAGCCCGTCAATGCCTTCTTAATGGCGAGGTAATAGCCCTGCCCACAGACACAGTTTATGGTCTGGCCTGCGACGCCAACAACGAACAGGCCATCCAACGGCTCTACGAGATTAAGGGCCGTGACGAACACAAGCCTGTTGCTATCTGCGTGCACAATATCGCCGCCCTCCGTCGCTTTGGTCAGGCCGCCCATCTCAGCGACGAGCTGCTAACTCGCTTGCTCCCGGGCCCCCTGACCATCGTGATCGAGCGGACGTCCTATTTGAGCAACAGGTTCCTTAATCCCACCACCTCCAAGATCGGCATTCGCATCCCCGACTTTCAGTTTATGAGCGACTTGTGCGCAGTGTGGAAGGATCAGCCATTGGCCCTAACTAGCGCCAACCGTTCCAGTGCACCCAGCAGTCTTCAGGTCTCCGAGTTTCAGTCGCTGTGGCCCCATTTGGGGGCTGTTTTCGACGCAGGCCGTATCGGTCTAACGGAGGAACGCCGCTTAGCCTCCACAGTGATCGACCTGGCCACTCCGGGATACTACGAGATTGTAAGAGCAGGAGTGGCACTAAAGCCGACTCTGATGCTAATGGAAGAATATGGCATTCAGGCTCGAAAGATTCTATAATCTAAGCCTTACATTCAAATAAATTATAATATTCTTGTTAAGGTTATCTTTTCTTATTCTTCCGATATAATCGTAGACTCCTCTTAATATTTGTCCGCAAGACCCTTTTGGAAAACGAACCAAGGCCGATTTACATTTTAGCATAATTTTTAATTTAGAACATCCTAGCTTTCCGCGTCTACGCGAACACAACAATGGATTATAAAATATATTTTGGTGATCTGTACATATGTACACGTTTGGAACTATCTTAGAAGTAGGGTCTCCATCGGGTCAGTCTAGTTGTAATAGTTGCTAGTGGTCTTGGCCGCCTGGATGGGTCTCCTTCGTCGAGGTAGCTCGTTCTTCAGCACACGCCAGCGCACCGGGGGCCAGACAATGGCAACCGCACGCGCCGACATCAGACCCAGGGCCACAGGTCCGAAGGTGTTACTGTCTAGTGAGTGACCCGTGTGGTCGCCCTCTACCCAACAGTGACCTTCCGGCACACGCACCACCTCGTGTTTGTAGCCCAGAGTAGAGACGACGTCGCCCTGCAAGCCCACAACCCGCTTTATGATCTTCTGGGTGGGATCCTTCGGTGAGATAAGGGAAATTATATCGCCCCGCTCAACGGCGCTGTTGTGCGTGCCCCAACGGAGCAGGAACACGTAGTCCCGCTCATCGGCCACCGGATTCAGTGCAGGCTGCATCGAGATTCCTGTAAAGAACAGGTCAGTGTCGATAGTGGTGCGGCTACCCAATCACTCACCGTCCACCCTGGCCACATAGCCCACGCAATCCAGGAAGGTAATGCCCAACGGCAGACCATAGAGGAGGGATTTACCAAAGAAACGAAATGCCATGTGATAGACGCGGGGTGCGGCGGAGATTTCTGCGAAGGGTGGCCTGTGGTTCGTCTGCGGGACACCTGGTGGCGGCTTCTCTGCTACCCCAGCCTCGAAATACTTCAATAAATACGTCCGCGTAGCGATGCTATCGGGGTAAATGCATAACCATTTCTTCTTCTTGATAGTTGGGACCCGCCACGAAACGCCGACACGTACTTTGTTTATGTTCGCTGCGGGTCAAGGGGGTTTTTTTGGGATTTCGTTTATTGCGACTGTTATTACAGGGGAATTTTCCAGCTATTGTACTTTAGTTACAGGTGTTTTTATTTAGTTTTATTAGAATTTTGACTGGAACAGGAATGTGATCGCCTTCGTCGAATCGAATCAAATTTAATCAGCAACCCTCCAGCTCGCTAGGAATAGGAATATCGTTCTGGACAGCAAATTGCAGCAGTGCCTTGTACTTGTTCTTCCAGTTGGTCACCTCACGCCTAGTTTGCTCGTTGTCCTCATGCATCTGCTCCAGCTCGGTCCATTCGTACGACTTCTTGGTCTCCAGCTCGTCTTTCTGTTCAATCCTCTTGATACGGCAGCTGGCGGCGTATCCGCGATTCTTAAGCGTGCGCCGCCGTTGCTTCATCCGCACGATCTCCTCGCGGTTCAGGCCGCGCATCTTGAGCGTCCGGTTGAGGTCTCGCACCGAAATACTAACCAAATCGTCATCGGTAATATCGGGAATGGGACATGGCGAAAGTGGAGCCTACAAATCAGACTTCTTTAGGAATTTCCATATTTTTTTCGAAGGGTTTTAATCCTACATACCAGAGACGACTTTCTCTCACGTTTTGCGTCCATAGTTTATCGGATTATTAAGCTATACAAGTGTCAAAAAATTTTCTCGACCTTTCTTCACTTTTTACGTTGTTATTGTTCTTCTTCTTTATAGCCATTCACTTGGAATCAATTCAGTATTATAAAATTGCACGAACTGAGTGTTGCCGGATAGTTTTCTTTTAAATAGCGGGAGATTACCAATTTTTAAATTCTTTAGTAAAATAATTGTAATCTGTTAAGTAATTCGTGAAACACCAACTTCACTCTTCTGAAACATATGTGGCAATCCAATTCACAAAGCAAAAATTTTATTTATTTCTTATATTGTGTTAAAAATCGTATACACATTATTATTCTTCACCATAGTGGCATAGCGTCGAATAGTGGCAGCACCACAAAGCTTGACAAGCTTTCTAACACTCATTGGATGAAAAGGAAATATCTTGACGCCGGATGTTAGCGGGAATCCTTCGAGACGAAACTTGATTCCTATGCAATGAATAATTCGGTGATGTTCAACAATGTGCCTACCCCGCCGGGAATGGTTTCCTTGGCGGCGGCCGTTCCTGATGGCAGCCTTCTGTACGCCGGTATTCGGTGCATCAATTTTATATCCGCACCGCCGGCAAATGGCAAGGAAAGGCCCGAGGTGCTAACCATGTCGACGCGCATTAATATATTGGCCCTGGATGTGAGTCCCTTGTGGGGCAAACCAGGTAAGCACTTTGCTATAGTCGGAGATGATCTTAGTGTCCAAGTCTGGGACTGCGACTCCGGAGAGGCGGTCACCGGACATAAGGCGCATCAGCACCAACACGAGGCGCGAGATGTGCGCGGTGCCCACCACACCAGCAGTTCCTTGCTGATGAGCTATTTGGCCAACGGAAATATTCTGTCGGTAGATGCCAGCGACCTGGTCATCTACTGTGTGGCTTCTAACACCTACTGCCGCCGGCCCACATTTTTGGCGCCGCGCAACCATCAGCTCACTATGCTGCGCTGCTCGCCCTACAACGACAATCTGTTCGCCGTAGGAACCGCCGCGGGTAGCGTAATGGTCTGTGACTTGCGAAAAATGAGCATCGTGTACAAGTTCAGTGGCCACAAAGCGGCCATTTGTGGGTTGGCCTGGCGAGAAGTCAACGCTTGCCAAGAGGAAATTGATGAAAAAGCCGAGCCAGAGAAATGGCGCAGCCGCAACGGCACAGAGGATGAAAAGCCCAAGCCAAAGCCTCCTCCGTTAGTCAAGAGCAAGGCGGCAGATTCAGATGATCTGTTCGACATCTATAACTTTGATCATCTCGATGGCGAGTTTGGAGCTCCAGCAGCTGTCCGTCGCAAGTCGTCCGACGTCTGCGGCGAAGAATTTGTGGGCTTGGAGAAGCCATCGGGAGCTGCTGTTTTGGATTATGTAGAAGCATGCGAAAGCATGAAGGCTGAGCTGCTGGCCCATCGCCAGGAGGCCGATGTTCAGCATGTGGAGGTGACGCTGAAGGACTGTGAGCCCACCAAGCCCACAGATCCTCCGAGCGATGACAGCACCATTAGCAACCACCAGGACAATAGCGAGTCCACCGAGGGCAGCCTGGAGGTCATTCAATACAGCTCGTCCAGCGACGATGCCGTGATTGTGGATGGCGAGGCCGCCAAGCCCAAGAGAGAAGTTCTTCATCACATCTATCACCAGGCGGAGGTGCATGCTCCTGAAACGCCCCAGGCCAAGATTGAGCCACCGAATCTGAATCTGAAGTCGATTATGTCAGGGAGCACCGATACCCTGAGTTCTTTGTCGGTGAGCACCCCTCGCCCGGACACTTTACTGGTCTCCATCGATGGGAACGAGGTGATGATGATCTGGAACACTAACACCGGAGGGCACTCTGGAAAGAATTACTCAAAGAGCAAAACTGCAGGTAAACTTTGTTGAAATATGATCATAATTTCCTTTTTTTTAACTTCCTGAATCCTTCCAGGCAAGAACAATGACGTGCATTGGCTGAACGAGCGCACAATTGTGTCTGTGAGCCGCAACCAGTTGTTCTTCTGGACACTCGAGTATGATCGCAAGATGCTGCGCTACAAGATCAACAGGGACAAGACCTGCTGCAGCAACCTGACCGATATAGCTATGATTGCATGCCCACCGAGTCAGCCGGAAATTTGGGTGTGCCGCAACAACCGCCAGATCGGGAGGCTCAACGTAAAGACTGGACAGGTTAGCTCCACATACGGCACTGTGGCGTTTGGAGTGCGGGCAATGACCGAGTGCCCGGATGACATGAACAAGTACGTATAAGATGGACTCATCCTTAAGCCAGTTATTGAGATTTTTTTCGTCTAGAATTGCCTTGGGTTGCTCGGACCGCCGTGTGGCGTTCTTTGACATATCGAAGCTGTCCACCAGCTGCCTGCCGATAGATAGCGTTTATGTGTCAAGCAATGTGTACTCCCTGGCCTGGAGTCCCGACTGTTTGGAGCTGGCCTTTGGCGGCTTTGATGGGACCGTAAGTTTTGTTTGAGAGTTTACTTTATTGGAGACCAATGTAATCTGAAATATTTAACAAATAGGTGGGAATCCTTGATGTGGAACGCATGAAGGTGAAGACCATCCTACGAACTCCCCACAAGAAGGAAATCTATTCCCTGGCGTGGCAGGACGACTTCATCTACTTCGTGGTGAACCGCGTGTTCGGGTTCTTCGACCTTCGAAAATCCAAGGGCGGTAAGTTCCTTCAGTTGTGCTGTCGGGTATTGTAGGTCTGGTTTTGGGCGTTACGCGTACCATAGCTTATTTTGGTCTGCGAATCGTGGGTCTGGTGGTTGCGCATGTTGGCTAGTTTTATGGTTTCCCGGTGGTAATCCCATACATTCCAAGTGACGTTGATCCAATTCGATGGCGAGAGATCGTTGGTGACGACCATTTCGGTTTGGTTGCCGGCATCGATCTGCTTGGGGGGCTCGACAATCAGATCCTGCAGCTCCTGGGCTATGAGCTGGTCATCTATCTTGAACAGAAGAGTCAAGTTGGCGCTGTTGAAGACCACGTTTCTGAAGGCGGCAATGAAAGGCTCGAAGCGGAGCTCGGCAAACCGCGCAAACTGCGGATTCCGAAAGCCGAAGGAAATATCCACGTTGGAGCATAGTTTTCGGACTGCTTTAGCCGGCATCAAGAGGCCGTTGGTCATGGTCATGAACAGGCCGCAGAACTCCTTGATGTCCGCCTGGGCCAGGTTGCAAAAGTTTCCGTCCGTTTTCAGGCCCTTGACTGCGTTCATACGCTCCTCAAAGGTGACGACCTTCGCGGTCTTGATGCGTTTGTGCAACGCCTGCAGCTCCGCAACAGTGGCCTCGGCCAGGGTCACTAGGTCATCAACCACCAGAGCCTCCAACTGCTCCCTGAGCTTGTTTAGCTCGACAATGTGGTGCAGATAGTTGTTCAGATTCCCCCAAACTTGGGCAATGTACACGAAGTGCGGCTGAAAGAAAACTTGGATTAGAAATGATACTTCCATAGGGAATTTGTAACTTACGAAGATCAACTCCGACTCGATGGCGGTGCGCATGGCAAGTGTCTCATTGATCTTGGCCACTACGCAGTTGTATCGCTTGAGCTCCACCTCGATCAAGTAGGCAGTGGTCTGGTAGTTCGAGTTTAAGGTTGTGAGGCATCGGTGCAACATGCAATAGGTCAGGGAGAACTGGTTTAGCCGGTCCATGTGCTCGAGTGGGACTTTGTAGCTGATCATTTCTTCCTTGGAATCGATCGTAACTAATTCCTCCAGAGCCGCCTGGCAGATGTTTCGCACTCCATCAGCCTTTTCCATGCTGGCCGCAAAGGCGGCTTCGGTATTTTTCTGCGCCATTTCCAAATCGTTAATGACTTTAAAGAGATCCCTAAAGGTTAGAATCCTAAAAGAATCTCTTCACTGCACTTACCACTCCTCACATTGTCGCGATCCCCGTCAGGACCGTCGTTGTTGTAGATTACGATGCCACCCACGGTGGCCGCCAGACGCTGCAGATACTCCAGCCGATGGTACTTCTTCTTGAGCACGTAGTTCTGCAGATCACTGCGTCCGATGACGCTATTTAGGGCCTGAGCCGTCAGCTTGAGCAGGACATGGTTCTTGGGGCAGCCCAGGTGGTAGCAGGCCACAATGAAGACCTGCATCTTGGCAAACAGCTGGTCCAACTGCACCTTGCTGCAGGTCTCCGGGTACTGGAGAATGTCCTTTATGAGTATCTCCAGTTCCTGGTGGAACTTCTCTTCGTACTGGTTCTTAACGTACTGCAGGTCAATGGTCAAGCCCTTCTTCATTACCCAGGCCATCTTGGCATTGACCATGGTGCAGTCTGTGGGGCTCACATAGCTGTCCACGACCATGTCCACAAACGAGTTGAGGGCACAGGCCGTGGGCTTGTTGAGGTCGCTCTTCAACAGACCTCGTCGGGAGTCTCGGGCCAGCAAGTGAACCGCATAGATCACAAAGTCCTCCTCCACCTCCAGCTTCAGCAGCTGGAAGCGCTTCATAATGCGCTGGCCAATGTCCACCAAGGTCTTGTGGCGCGGCATGGTAACGAACCGAACTTTAATTTGTTATGTCATTAAATTCTTAGAAAGGAAATGTGTGTAAGCCAACGGATTGGGAATTTTCATCTGTTTGTTATTTTGGGTTGCCCTGGTTACTGAGCTTCTCGTAGAAAGTTTGTTGAAGTTTCTTACAAACTTGGTTGTCTTATTTTGCAGAACCCATTATTGTAACCTCCATTGCTCGACCGAGCTATCTGAGTGTCCGTGGACACTTCCTATTCGTGGGCACTGAGGACGGACTGCTGCAGTTGCACGAGCGCAACTCCGAAACCTACAACACTTGGAGTCCTTTCATACGCCAGTCCGCTTTGCTGGCTCGCTACGTAACCGATATAGCCTGGAGTCCCGTGGACACCAACCAGTTCGCTGTGGTGGGCAACGACAAATTGGTGCTCATCATGGAGTTTAATCCGGAAGATCGTAGTTGGAAGAAGGTGCACACCTTCACGGCCACCGCGGAGAAGGCCTCCGTCACGTCGTTAAAGTGGAGCAACAACCGAAAGAATCAGCTGCTCACCTTCCACATCGAGGGAACGGTGTGCCTGTGGAATACCGATGATCCGGGGAAGCCGCCGCTTGTAGTCACCTATCACTGCCCCATGTGGTGTGGCATTTTCCTGCCCTCCGACGAGAATATCATCATGTGCTCCGGCAAGTCCGTCTCCGTGGAGCTCGTGGACATCAAAAACGCTCTCACCGGCAACCAGAAAACCATCTGCTCCAAGGTGGATGCACTGCTTAATGTGAAGTGGGCCAGCAAGTCCCTTATTCAGCCCTTCGCGCCAGTTCTCACGGCAGCAGAGAAGAAGCGTCAACGGCGCGATAAACGTAAGGCTGCCTCCAAGCCGCAGCCAGAAATTGCCGAAGAAGTAAAGGATGCCGCGATTGAAGCCCCAAAGGAGCAAACGGAGGATAGCGCACCAACAAAGGAAGTCCCTGTGGTGGAGATGGCTGCCCTTAGCCTAGGCTCGAAGCCACAAAAAGATGTCCCTCAGGAGTGTGCCAAATGCAAGTCCAATGAAGCAGCTGAGAGTGCTATTTTCGTAAGTAAAACATGTCTCCCTTTGTAGTTTTATCTTTACTGAATAGCCTTCTCCTACAGCATAGCCGCACTTGTCTTTTCCTTGCCACAAAGGAGCTTAACAAGTCCGCCCTGGAGAAGCTGGCCATTGTCCTAACCGAAGACGCTGTCAAGATAGACAAGTCTGTGCTGTTGTCTAAGCTTTTTGGCACAAAAATGATGGCCAAGGACCTTATTTGTAGAGAGCGTAAGTGAAATCCATAAAAAGGAGAGTAATTCATAGTAAGATCATTTATTTCAGTGACCAATTTAAAGCATTCGGATACTCCGGACATAGCTCCACTGTGCCTGTCCATATCCTCATTCAAGCTGCGTGAAGAACTGCTTCAGCACATGCACAACCATACCCTTACTGAATGGCACCTTTCGTTGGCACCCGCCGTATCTTTCTCGTAAGTTTACCATATTTTCGTGTGATGAGGCTTTTTCTAAGTTTGAAGACCTATTCCAGGTTTTGGAAGGAGTGCTGTCGCTCCTACGCCAGGCAAATGAAAGACAAGGGCTATGTTCTTCATGCCGCTACATATCTTTTCGGCTTGGGAATGCACAAAGAGGCCATAAATATGTTTCTGGAGAACGAGTATTATAAAGAAGCCCTTGCGCACGCACGCGTATCTCTTCCAGCCACTGATCCCTTGATCAAAACGATAATCAACCGTTGGCTGGACCAGTTAGAAACCACTGGCAACTTTGGCGCGGCGGCTCTAATGTGAGTGAGATTTATTGGGAGCTTTAGCCAAATATCTAAATTGGTTTCTTTGACAGATGTGTGTTGGACAACGAGATGCTGCGCGGTTACTTGTTTTTGAGGAAGTACCGTAACCGCACAGCCGAGATAGCCGAGCTTATGGGTCAGATAAGGCGCATCGGACAGCTGGAATCTGTGCTGGATGAACCTGAGGCCGCTGTGCCAGCCCAGAACGGAGAAGCTGCCGATCACGCGGAATAGATTAATGTTGTATTAGGATTAGCCATTAATGAGTCAGGCTGTTTTAGTTTACATTTTCAACGTCACCTTGTTACAATCACTAAGCTATTAGCTAGGCATTTAGAGTATTCTCCAACGAACTTTATAATTTCTTTTATAGATAGTCAGAGACTGAGTGGAATTGAAACTGTTTTTAGTTACCATTTGAATTCCATAACTTAATTTAATTAAACCCGAAGAAAGAGGGAAACTCCAAATGAAAAACATATATCAGCAGCACAATAGCTAGTAAACTACACACAAACACACTCAAATTGAATTTAAAATAAACGAAAAACGAGAAGAGAAGAAACCCCAGCGAGCATTAATTAGAACAAGCTGCCGCCGCAGCGTCCAAGCGGCGACCATTTGTTATCAGGCGTAAAAGCTGGCCCAAACAAAAGTATGACCGTTAGGCCTCATTTTCGTCTGGGCTTTGTTTCTGGACCCCGAAATTATGCTAATGCCACGGCCGGGCTCCAGCCCACCACCAACAGCATCCAATGGCAGTTAGAAATTAAGTTTTAATTGTTGGAACAAGAGTCAAGCGAGTGAACTTGCTGCAGCATTGCCCCAAAACAAACGAAACCAAGAGGAAAAAAAATGTAAATCAACGAAACGACAGCACGGCAGAGCAACAGAGCAGAGCTGGGGTTCGGCTGAAGACTTGGGGCTGGAATGCTTTAACATTTCAGTTGCCAAACAGCCGTCGTAGCGGTAGCGCACGCTTAGATCGCGCGGACAGGCATATCGTTCGGTGGCGAAGTTCGTTTCCTCAGTCTTTTGAATTTCACTTTTAACTGTTGCGAGCGCGCCAAGTTGGAACGTGTACCGTTAGCAGCCCCGGCTCTGTTACGGTTTTTCACGAGTGCGAGTGAGTGACCCGCAGTTTATCTTTTAGCCACACATACTGTGTGTCCGCTGTTCTCACGTCCCGTCGTCGGCCAGTCAGCTAGTCAGCCAGTCAGAGTTGACGACTTGACCTGGTGCCTGTGGCCTAACCGTTGTACAATTAAATAACAATCATACCATAATTGTGGCCGAGCGCATTTCGCTTTTGCGATGATGTTCCAAACGAGTTCTCCGGCTTAATCGGCTTGTGTGAGTAAAAGTGCCAAGAACGCCCCATTAAGGCAAGGCCTGAGCCAGAGCCAGAGTCTCCCACAAAATCGGGCGACGCAATTTGCATGAAAGACAGCTTTTGTACTCGGCATGACTCAACTCTGAACAATTTCGCCGGACGCGTGTGTGAGTGCGTATCTGGGGGAGCGTGTGTGTCGCTGAGAAATCGTTTCTTGCTTCACTGATAATTTCTACGATCCGTGCTTATTTTCCATTTATACGAATACTTTTTGGTATCTTTTCTTCTGCCTGTTGTAACTGCTTGGGATGTCTTGGCTCTGACTCTGGCAATAATAAGGCAAAGTGAAAGGTATTTTTTACATCGCTCCGATACATGCTGTGTTTATATATCATAATAGATGATTGCATTTTGAAACGCACAGCATAACGGTAACGCATTGGGCTTTTCATTTCATTTCATTTCGATTCCATTTCGATTTACATCGGCTTCATAATAACAATTTGCATAACTTAGTTGCTGCATTGTTGTTTATTCATGCATTCACTGGCCTGGAGCTGGAGTTTACTGTGCTGCCATGTCCATTGTTGCACTTATGCTATTGAACTCGTCATGGAGCTGCTGCAAGCCTAGCATTATGGATAACAATAACAAAATTAATTTAATTTGCCGCAGAGCGGACCAAACAATGCAAAATATTTTGAAATGCTGCTCGCATTTTTTCGGTCACACCGGGTTCACAGAAATTATGTTGGATCTGCATAATTTCGTAATCACGAATTCCATGCCCAGTGGCAAGGGGTCGCTCCGCAATGGGTGTGGCACTCAGTCAAGGGCGCTACGAATTCGACTGCCTCCTTTCCATCCCCCTTCCCCTGCCTGCCCGCCAGCCACTCTGCCTTTCAGTGCTAATGGCCGCCGGACCTTCCGCCAAAAACCCGTTTCGATTGCGACGACAGCTCTGCTCCCAAAAAACCGGACAACCCAGCGAGAATGAGTTTGTCCAGCTAATTAGCAATAAAAAGAAGTTGTTAGCTTGCAATTCTTTCCGGCCAGCGAAGAAAGCCAAGCAGGAAAAAGCTCGGCACTTGCTTTGCAACGTTGGCGGAATGTCAATGGGGGGCAAGTAAGCGTCCAACGATTTAAGGTGCGCATATCCGGCGCGTCGCACCATTTTTGGGGTAGCAATCACAGGCGGTGGCACCCAACCCAAGACGAGCTATGCCCACCCATTCCCATCCCAAGTGGAGACGCCTCCGCACACGCACGCGAGGTGGATCGTCGCATCATGTTGCTGGCGCACCTGCGTGCTGACAACATTGCCAGCAAGTTCGTCGCCACTATTTTGATGACGCTTGTCTATTATGGGCAGATTACCGTATCTGACTAAGCCGCTAACTCGGCTCAGAGTGATGTGTTGGCGAGGCGTCTCAATTGCTTACACTCAACAGCATGATTTTGACGGCCATTCCATCAGATAATTGGCTTATAAATGATTTCTTATAAGACTATTCTTTTTTATCAAGTGTGTCTTAATTGTGTTTTTATTATATTTTTTAGATTTTTTGTCCATTTTTCATGATGGGATCCCTTGAAAACGCGGATTTCCCCTCTAGGGTCCACAGTGATGGCTATATCTTCCACAATTCTCATCCGATTCTCAAGCGGAGTACCTTAAACGATTTCTAGATCGATTCGCCACAATTCTGCATCAAAATCCCGATACAAAATATTTTTTAGATTTTTTGTCCATTTTTCATGAGGGGATCCCTTGAAAATGGGGTTTTCCCCTCTAGGGTACACTGGGATGGCTATATCTTTCCCAATTCTCATCCGATTCTCAAGTGGAGTACCTTAAACGATTTCTAGATCGATTCGCCACAATTCTGCATCAAAATCCCGATACAAAATATTTTTTAGATTTTTTGTCCATTTTTCATGAGGGGATCCCTTGAAAATGCGGTTTTCCCCTATAGGGTACACTGGGATGGCTATATCTTTCCCAATTCTCATCCGATTCTCAAGCGGAGTACCTTAAACGATTTATAGATCGATTCGCTACAATTCTGCATCCAAATCCCGAGACAAAATATTTTTTAGATTTTTTGTCCATTTTTCATGATGGGATCCCTTGAAAATGCGGATTTCCCCTCTAGGGTCCACAGTGATGGCTATATCTTCCACAATTCTCATCCGATTCTCAAGCGGAGTACCTTAAACGATTTCTAGATCGATTCGCCACAATTCTGCATCAAAATCCCGAGACAAAATATTTTTTAGATTTTTTGTCCATTTTTCCTGAGGGGATCCCTTGAAAATGCGGTTTTCCCCTATAGGGTACACTGGGATGGCTATATCTTTCCCAATTCTCATCCGATTCTCAAGCGGAGTACCTTAAACGATTTCTAGATCGATTCGCTACAATTCTGTATCCAAATCCCGAGACAAAATATTTTTTAGATTTTTTGTCCATTTTTCATGATGGGATCCCTTGAAAACGCGGATTTCCCCTCTAGGGTCCACAGTGATGGCTATATCTTCCACAATTCTCATCCGATTCTCAAGCGGAGTACCTTAAACGATTTCTAGATCGATTCGCCACAATTCTGCATCAAAATCCCGATACAAAATATTTTTTAGATTTTTTGTCCATTTTTCCTGAGGGGATCCCTTGAAAATGGGGTTTTCCCCTATAGGGTACACTGGGATGGCTATATCTTTCCCAATTCTCATCCGATTCTCAAGCGGAGTACCTTAAACGATTTCTAGATCGATTCGCTACAATTCTGTATCCAAATCCCGAGACAAAATATTTTTTAGATTTTTTGTCCATTTTTCATGATGGGATCCCTTGAAAACGCGGATTTCCCCTCTAGGGTCCACAGTGATGGCTATATCTTCCACAATTCTCATCCGATTCTCAAGCGGAGTACCTCAAACGATTTCTAGATCGATTCGCCACAATTCTGCATCAAAATCCCGATACAAAATATTTTTTAGATTTTTTGTCCATTTTTCCTGAGGGGATCCCTTGAAAATGGGGTTTTCCCCTATAGGGTACACTGGGATGGCTATATCTTTCCCAATTCTCATCCGATTCTCAAGCGGAGTACCTTAAACGATTTCTAGATCGATTTGCTACAATTCTGCATCAAAATCTTGAGACAAAATATTTTTCTAATTTTTTGTCCATTTTTCCTGAGGGGATCCCTTGAAAATGGGGTTTTCCCCTATAGGGTCCACAGGGATGGCTATATCTTTCCCAATTCTCATCCGATTCTCAAGCGGAGTACCTTAAACGATTTCTAGATCGATTCGCTACAATGCTGCATCAAAATCCCGAGACAAAATATTTTTTACATTTTTTGTCCATTTTTCTTGAGGGGATCCCTTGAAAATGGGGTTTTCCCCTCTAGGGTCCACAGTGATGGCTATATCTTCCCCAATTCTCATCCGATTCTCAAGCGGAGTACCTTAAACGATTTCTAGATCGATTCGTTACAATTCTGCATCAAAATCCCGAGACCAAATATTTTTTAGATTTTTTGTCCCTTTTTCCTGAGGGGATCCCTTTAAAACGGGGTTTTCCCCTATAGCCTACACTGGGATGGCTATATCTTTCCCAATTCTCATCCGAATCTCAAGCGGAGTACCTTAAACGATTTCTAGATCGATTCGCTACAATTCTGCAGCAAAATCCCGAGACAAAATATTTTTCCAATTTTTTGTCCATTTTTCGTGATGGGACCCCTTGAAAATGGGGCTTTCCCCTCTAGGGTCCACTGTGATGGCTATATCTTTCCCAATTTCCGTCCGATTCTCAAGCGGAGTACCTTAAACGATTTCTAGATCGATTCGCTACAATGCTGCATCAAAATCCCGAGACAAAATATTTTTTCAATTTTTTGTCCATTTTTCGTGATGGGATCCCTTGAAAATGCGGTTTTTCCCTCTAGGGTCTGTGATGGCTATATCTTCCCCAATTCTCATCCGATTCTCAAGCGGAGTACCTCGAACGATTTCTAGATCGATTCGCCACAATTCTGCATCAAAATCCCGAGACCAAATATTTTTTAGATTTTTTGTCCCTTTTTCCTAAGGGGATCCCTTGAAAATGGGGTTTTCCCCTATAGCGTCTACTGTGATGGCTATATCTTTCCCAATTCTCATCCGAATCTCAAGCGGAGTAGCTTAAACGATTTCTAGATCGATTCGCTACAATTCTGCATCAAAATCCCGAGACAAATTATTTTTTCAATTTTTTGTCCATTTTTCCTGAGGGGATCCCTTGAAAATGGGGTTTTCCCCTATAGGGTACCCTGGGATGGCTATATCTTTCCCAATTCTCATCCGATTCTCAAGCGGAGTAGCTTAAATGATTTCTAGATCGATTCGCCACAATTCTGCATCAAAATCCCGAGACAAAATATTTTTTAGATTTTTTGTCCATTTCTCCTGAGGGGATCCCTTGAAAATGGGGTTTTCCCCTATAGGGTACCCTGGGATGGCTATATCTTTCCCAATTCTCATCCGATTCTCAAGCGGAGTACCTTAAACGATTTCAAGATCGATTTGCTACAATTCTGCATCAAAATCCCGATACAAAATATTTTTCCAATTTTTTGTCCATTTTTCCTGAGGGGATCCCTTGAAAATGGGGTTTTCCCCTCTAGGGTACACTGGGATGGCTATATCTTTCCCAATTCTCATCCGATTCTCAAGCGGAGTACCTTAAACGATTTCTAGATCGATTCGCCACAATTCTGCATCCAAATCCCGAGACAAAATATTTTTCCAATTTTTTGTCCATTTTTCCTGAGGGGATCCCTTGAAAATGGGGTTTTCCCCTATAGGCTACACTGGAATGGCTATATCTATCCCAATTCTCATCCGATTCTCAAGCGGAGTACCTTAAACGATTTCTAGATCGATTCGCTACAATTCTGCATTAAAATCTCGACACGAAATATTTTTTAGATTTTTTGTCCATTTTTCGTGTTGGGATCCCTTGAAAATGCGGTTTTCCCCTCTAGGGTCCACAGTGATGGCTATATCTTCCCCAAATCTCATCCGATTCTCAAGCGGAGTACCTTAAACGATTTCTAGATCGATTCGCCACAATTCTGCATCAAAATCCCGAGACAAAATATTTTTTTAATTTTTTGTCAAATTTTCGTGATGGGGTCCCTTGAAAATGGGGTTTTCCCCTCTAGGGTCCACAGTGATGGCTATATCTTCCCCAATTCTCATCCGATTCTCAAGCGGAGTACCTTAAACGATTTCTAGATCGATTCGCTACAATTCTGCATCAAAATCCCGAGACAAAATATTTTTTAGATATTTTGTCAATTTTTTTCTCGCTAAAAATAGAATCTACAAACAAATTCAGGTATAAAAATGTTCCCTTGTTTTGACTTTGTAGACATGTGTAATTGATTAATTGATTTGGGTTTAGCCAAGCTTGCGAATTCATTTGTCGTGACATAAGGCAACAGGTAACTGGCAGAAACATACATCTGCCAGACACAGCCTGCATTTAAGCAGAAGCTTCTCTTTTCGGTTAGCACACTTTATTATTTGTGTGGGGTTAAATATTTGCCAAAGCAATGCCAAATAGACAACAAAAGACTTGGTCGACGAACTGGCTTTGTAGAAAAGTGAAAATCTTCTAGAGAATATGGCACAGGCCGTTAGTCGACGCTGGACTGTGAGTGCTTGTTTGTGTGCTTGTGCTGGTGTTGGTCTTTTTTTTTTTTGACGGAAATATGTGAAGCATCCAAAACAAGTTCGTTGCCTAAGTCTTTTGTTTGGGTATCGAACTGAACTCATCTGAAGAGCTCGGCACTCATTCGAATTCTCATTTCAGCACCAACCTAGCATGACACGGCTCAATTAGGCCGCTTAACGCTTTCATTCAACCCACAAGCGGTCTGGACTCGAAACCCATTCAAACATAAACCCAGAACTAGAACTCCGCATTACATCGCTTCGCATCGCCTCGCATCGCACCACTGACCTGCTCCCGAAGGGGAGCCAAGGCCACCACCCCCTCCAGCTAGCATCCAGCATAGTTTCTCTGCAAAACCGCAACTCACCTCACACCTGTCTGAACGCATACATATCTCCTCCACCATCTTCGACAACCACAACCGCAATCGCAACCGAAACCGAAACACGAATAATGAATTATCAGAAGGCCAGTGAAAAGCAGTCGCCGTCCTCATTGAAGAAGCGGCCGCCGGGCAACGGCAATAGCATACAAAACTTTTGGAACGAACGCATTATGGAGCGCTTCATAAAGGCGAATCTATTCATTATTTGCTGCGTGGTTGCCGTTCTCTTGCTGGTAAGTGCAAAATCGGGGAGCTATTCCACTTGGGGTGATATATGCCCATCACATCATCATCTTTCCGCCCGCCTCCTCCATGTGTCCGAATGTCTACCTGTCGGTTACCGTTATCAGTGTGAAAAAATGTTTGCTCCATTAAGTGAAAATGAAATGAAATCGTTTTTTGCACATCGTGCCAGATGTAAAAATTTCATCTTTATGCTTTTTGTTGGCATCGAAGTTGACAGTCGAGTCGGAGGCACCAGGAGGAGGAGGAGGAGGAGGCGGTGGGAGCTCATTAATTGATTGATGGATGGTTGCGGAGCAATGTTGTCTCCGGTTTTTGTACACATCCACATCTTCTGTCTGCCATCGCCTGATTTATGTTTTCGCTTTTCTTTGAATACGAATCTCGGCTAATTTCCATTTCTCTACCCGTTTCTGCTTTCCGCGAATTCCCCCCGCAGATCGTCTACCTGGGCGCCTTCTCGTGCGAGGTCTCTTGGATACTGGAGGCCCACGGCGAGCTGCCCTTCGCAGCCTACACTCTCTGTTCGCTCTACTTCGTCATGTTTGTGGCCACCACGATCCTCATCCACGGGCTGGTCAGTGGGCTGTGCTGGCCCCTCTTCGCCTGGTCGGGTATTATCGGTCTGCTCTCCATTCCCGAGTTGGTCTTCGTCATGATCATGACCACCCAGCACTGGGTAAGTGTTACAAACTGAATATTTAACCAGATTACTAATGTCTGTGTGTTTATCTAGGGCCTCCAATCGGTGCACGGGCTGACGGAGCTGACATCCTACCTGATCCGTCTAATCATCAACTGCTTCGCCCTGATCTGCGTTATTCCCACGGGCATTCGGTGGCGCCGGGAGACGCAGGTGCTCAGCCAGCTGCAGGGCTTGGCCACTCGCCTGTCCCTGCAGACGCCAGCGCCCAGTGTCCCGATGAACAAGGCGGACTCCCGCCGCTCCAGCCAGCGTCTGAGTGGCTTTGAGAATGCCGGCTACCAGCTATGCGACGAGACGACGGCCAAGATGCCACTGGGAATGGGAATGAATAACCAGTTGGCCGGTAGCCAGGCTTTTGGATCGCAAAACGAGTTCAACGCCAGCATGTTTGCCCCAGCCTTGGCCCAGCAGTTCAACAATGCCACATTAATGCAGCGGGGTGGCGCTGGAGGAGCACCCGCTGGACATCGGGCCCAATCACTGATGGATCTGCGCTGCACTCTCCCAGGAATGTACAATCCACGTCATGTCTTGGACACTGAGGACAAGAACGCCAAATACTTCAACATCACCATCGACGACTTGAAGAATAATCTCCAGGACTCGCACCGACCCTCACCGCCCTCGTTGATTGGGTCGGCCAGCAATGATCCAATTTACTGTTCCATTGAGCCGAAGCAGGTTACACCTCCGCCTGCCCACCAGCGCGGTAATCGGCCTCGAGGCAGCCACAAACAGCCGCCTCCTGGCAAGCTATCCCGAAACTGCGTCTCCCTGGAGAACCTGGACGGGATCAGTAAGGTGCAGAACGACCTGACTGCCTACGGAAACAATCTCCTCCAAAACTACACCCAGCAGCAGCAGTACTATCTGGCCATGCTGCTCCACCAACAGCAGCAGCAGCAACAGCTCCTCCATCAGCCTGGTGGAATCTACAGAAGGCCCTCCAACTGCAGTTCCACGGGAGGATTTGCAGGAACGGTTCTGGCCCAGCCGCTGCAGCGTCGCGGATCCACTCACAGCCAGCAGCTGCAGTATTACGGGGGATTCGGCTATGCCAACTATGCCAATCCGTACATCACAGCCAACAGTAAACTGTCACTGGGTAATGAGTCCGACGACTACCGGAAGTATCGCGATGTAGCCCTTTGAGGCACTGCCCGTCCAAGTCCCGGATCCACCATAAGTCAGCCCCCTAGGTTACGCTCAGTAGTTTTAAGACCTGCTCAATCTAGAATGAGATTCCTCGGAATAACGACCAAAGAGCCACAAACTAACTCAGTTTCAGTTCGTAGACTAACGTTACACTGGGAGAATCGAATGCTACGTTTAAAAAAAGCAATATTTGCAAAAAAAGTTATCATAAGAGTGTGCTAAAAAAAGCAAATTTTGAAAATAAATTATAGAGAGCATCTAAGTCACAAATTCAAACAGAAGTCTGCTTATCGCACTCTTTCCTAAACAATTTTTAATGTAAATAAAGGAAGCTCTCCTCACTAATTGCGATTAGTTCAAAAGATCAAACAAATATAGTTCCAATATCAGGCATATTTCAAATAATTGATTCTGCAAATAACAAGCTTATAAACGTAGCTATAGAATAACTGGTTAAATCATCGACTAGCTTGTGACCAGATCACAGCGAAACCCCAAGTTACTAGTTTTAAGAATCGACCGCTAATCGAAATGGAAATTCATCGTTTATTTAAGTTACTAGGAATACGGATAACAATACTCCGATCGACAGTCTAACCATCCACAGATCGACAATTGTACATATTTGTAATAAAAGGCAATAATGTTTTTCACTCAAAAAGCAAATCGGCCAGTGGATTATCGCTGGGAGTTTTGGAGCTCGCTCTGGAGGTCTTGCTGGGAGCGGGCTTAGCAGTAGAACGGCTTGCAGGCCTGGTCTGCTTGGAGGTGCTAGCTTTGGAAGTATACCTCCCTCCAAACAGATCATCATCATCGTCATCGTCGCTAAAGAGACTCTTGGTTGTCTTGGCGGGCAGTTTCTTCTTGGGAGGAGCTTTGGCAGGAATCAGTTCGTCATCTTCATCGCTGCTGAAGAAGGAAGCCTTCTGCTTGGCTGACTGTTTGCTTTGCGTAGTTGGCTTGGAGGTGGTCTGTGCGGTGGGCACGGGTGCAGGCAGACTTGCTGTGGCAAACAGGTCATCATCATCATCATCATCGCTGTCGTCGAATAACTTGATTTGCTTTGTAGGAGCTGTTTTCGATTGCATTAAAGGTGGCTCATTTGTCCTTAAGGGGTTCGTGGCAGCCAAGATATTCTTCTCAGGAGCAGTAACCGTTTGGAGCTTTGGAGGAGGCGCCAGGACCGGAAACGGTGATTCATCATCGCTATCCAAAAAGGAACTTCCTGCCTTAGGGGGTACAATATTTTTTGGTAGATCCTTTGAGGTCTCGCTAGCAATAGGTTTGGTCGTAGGAGCACTTATCCTTCCAACCGCTGGCCGAATATTCTCCGTTTTAAACAGAGAATCATCTTCATCCGAGCTGTCCAAAAATGATGCAACCTTTCGGGGATTTGTCACTTTAAGTGGTGCTTGATCCTCCGGGGGCTCGTTTAGAATTGCAGTTGGTGGATTTCCAATTGAAACTGATTTTCCCACGACAGATGACTGTTTCTTTGGAGGATTAGATAGGAAATCATCTTCGTCAGGGCTATCCAAGAAGGATTTAGCTCTCGTGGAAGGAGTAATTTTTTTGGCACCAACAGATGACTGTTTCCTGGGAGGATTTGATAGGAAATCATCTTCATCAGGGCTATCCAAAAAAGATTTAGGAAATGAAGAGGGAGTACTCTTTTTGGTGCCAACAGATGCCTTCTCGGGAGTGGGCTTATCCTCTGGTGGCTCGTCGAAAAGAGCCACTGGAGAAGAAAGTACATTTTCTTGGGGAGCTGTCTTTGACGAAGGGGTTTGAATCGAAATGCTTTCTGAATCATCTTGGCTTTCCAAATTCGATCCTTCCACTTCTTTGTTTATTCTTTCATCATCTAGCAAGCTTTTTTCATAGTTTTCCTGTCTTCCCTTTCGCGTGGATGGACGCCGGCGAGGTGGTCCCCGGACCCGGGTCTTGTTTACGTGCTGCAGTCCACCTTCTGTCGATGGCGGAGTGACAGCTTCCTTTGGACTTGTTACTAAGCTATCAGGATGTGCTGGAACTTGAGAGTCTTCATCCAAATGCGGAGTCTCTGGCTTTTTGAGTACTTTGGGCCGAGCCCCTGAGCCCGGAAGCAGTGCCTGCACGTTGATGTTGATGTTGGGCATTTTAAGTTTCTTTACAGGAGACGCTGGAGCGGGTAATTCAGAGGCTTCCTTAACCTTGCTACGATCAGGCTCGTCAGCTGGAGGAGGCTTCTCCGTGGATACGGAATGTTTTGGAGTGGTGGGCACAGTTCCGGCTCTGGCTGTTTCACTAAAATCATCATAGAAAATCGTGTGGATGCGAGTGGTGGTGGATGAGGTCTCGACTTTTTGGGGTTCGACCTGCTTTTCCGGCACTGGATCTGAACCAAAATCCTCGGGTGGAACATCACTGAACAACCGCATGCCACCATAATCGGATGGGGAAGGTTGTACTTCGCTTGGCGAAACCACGGATGATTTAGTGGCACTTGGAACCTTGGGCAAAGCCGGCTCAAAGAAGTCTTGTTCGTGGTCGAAGATCTTTGAGGCACTTAAACTACTCAGGCCGCTGCTTCCGAGCGTCTGGAAGAACTCGCTGTCATCGGGCGGTTCTTCCGAAAATAAATTTGTGTAGTTCTGCATAATCTGCTGAGCTGCGGCCAGATCCGCTGCACGACGCGGCGTGGGCTCTGTCTTGGGTGACTTGTTGGTTATATCGGCCACCATGCTGATAATGGGATCTTGTTGGTTTTGATGATCATCGGGCGGTGGAGTCTCAGAGATCGGGGAAAACTTGCCTGCTAAACTGTCTTTTTGTTTCTTAACCGGCTCATCATCTATTTTATCCGTCGGAATTTTCTCCGGATCAATCTCTTTTACGAAGTCTTCAGTTGGATCGATGGTTTCCTTTGTAGTAGCAGGGACCTTTGGGATACTCTTCGTCTTGGGTTCATCTTGGACTACTTCTTCATCAAATAACTTATCTGGTTCGCTTTGTGGAATTGGAATGTCTTGCTTTGGAGGCACAAACTTCCTCTCAGCAGGTTTTATCGTTTCTTTTGTTTCTTTAGAGCCCTGAGGCTTTACCTTGGGTTGGGACACTGTCAAAAAGGAATCATCGTCACTAAAATCATCCTTAAACAAATCAGTAGGTTTTGTGGAAACTATTTGAGGCTCATTCTTAGCCTCTTGCTGATGTTCTACAGCCACAGTGGCTTGAGATTTTTGATCATGGATGGGCCTAAAGGTATCATCTGGTACCACTTGTTTAAATTCTTTGTTCTGAATCTCCTCTGTTTTAATCTCTTTGATATCACGGCTCTTTTCTACTTCCCCTTGAGTTTTCTCTGGTGAAATGGGGCTAATCTGCTCTCTACTTGCAAACAAATTCTTAGCCTTTGGTGTTCCAAATAAATCTTCTTCCTCAATGTCATCGAAAAGACTCTTTCTATGTGGAACCAGAGGCTCAACACTCTTTTCAAGCAAAGACTTCGGCGGGGATTCTTCGAGCCTCTTTGTGGTTAGTTTCTTGGAGCCAAATATATCCGTGACATCGTCCTGGTCATCGTCATCAAATAAGCTGGTTTTTCCTGCCACTTTTGTTGACAAATTTGTTGGTTTAGAGGATGATTTGCCAAATATATCATCCACATCCAAATCATCATCATCAAATAGAGATTTGGGCTTTTGTTTTTGTTCCGTTGGCTTCGGCTTTGGGTTGAAGGAACTCAAGAAATCATCGTCCTCCAAATCATCATCAAATAATGATTTTGGCAAGGCTTTTGGTGGATTCTTTGGCGGGAGGTCACTAGTCCGCCTGGTACTTGAGGAAGGAGCATCAAAAGAAAGGGGTTTTGGTGGATTCTGTTGAGGGCCTTTGGGAGGGATCTCACTCGATGTCGAGCTTGTGGCTGGAGTTGGACTCAACGGAGGGCTATCATCAAATAAATTGACCCGCTTCGGTACTGACGGTGTTGGAACAGTTGGATTTATTTTTGTCTGACTTTCCTTTGGAACTTTTTGCTCTACAGGCTGTGTGGTCTTCCGCAAACTCTGGGTAGGACTCACAGTGTCAGATGCTGGAGTTGTATTTAAACTGCTGCCTGCCTTAGCTTGCACCTTCTGCGTGATTTCCGACATAAATGAATTAAATTCATCATCGCTGAAAATATTGACAGGCTTGCGCTTAACTTGGCTTGGTTTGACTTCAGCTGGCTTAGAAGCTTCTGGGAGCTGAGCTTCCCTAGAGGTCTGGGGGGCAATAGCTTCATCAAAAAGTGTTGGAGGCGGTTGATGTGCCGGGCTGTTGCTACTGGAACTAATAGAAGCTGTCGATACTTTTGGCAACCTTCCAGGAACATTTCCAAAGGCTGGTGAAGATGCTGGGGATGAGGAAGTCGACGGCGGATCATCGCTTGGCGGTGATTGCCGGAGCGCCGCAAACATGTCATGCTCATGCGGGTTCCTTTGACTGCTTATAATTGGACGTGGCTGTGAAGACTTTGGAGCAGGCTCCTTGACCGGACCAGCCGGTGGCGTTGGTGTGGGAAATGTAGGAAGAGGATTAGGTGCCTTCGTAGGGGATATAATTTTCGGTTCCTTAGGCAACGAGGCTAAAGAAGAGGAGTCTGACATGTGAGGCTCAACAGGTTTGTTCGCGGCCTTTTTAGATGTTGAAGGCACTGGTTCCCTCTCATCAGATGAGCTTGAGGAGAACTCCTCAGACTTCTCATCTTCACTATTTTCTTTACTGTCATACAACCCGGCGTACTTGTGTTCATTCCACTCTTTAGATCCAATAATATAAGGCAGAGGAATGGCGTCATATGGATTTTTGGCTCGGAACACGGTGCTGTGAAATAAGTTTTAGTATTATATGTGTTACAAAAATAGAAAATACATACGTAGTGGTCACTGGCGCATCCTCATCATCGGAATCTGGCACTTCGATGGTCACCGCTTCGTAGTTTTTGCGGAACATTCGCAAGTTGTTCTCTAAAAATTGTTTAGCCATTTCCTCAGAGCTCATGGGAGGGGTCTCCGGCTGTAATTAGACATAGACCTTTTATACCTAATGACCTAAAATATAACAATAGGTACGCACTTCTTTTTTATCCTGGGGCATGGCCAAATCTTCGTCCTTAATTTCTTCCACCCTATACTCCACAAATTGTTGGCCAAACTGGAGGGAGCGCAGGCTGTTGTTGGCATTGCTGAGGGCTATATCGGCACGTTTAACGCTGACCTCAAACTCTTCAAACCGGCTAGAAGTCTTATCCACCCTCTCATGCAAATTCTTTGGAAAATTCAGATAAGAATTCAGATTTTTTGTTGATAGATAATTTATGTAGCCACTGACCTGGGAAATGCGCTTCATCAACGCCAAGAGAGCGCAGTCACCCTCGATGTTCCAGTTCGGGGCCTTGGCTATGATCTGATCCACATCTGCACTTATATCCATTATCGGGGCAGTGCAGATATCCAATTCGAACAATTAATAAACAATGCAAAAAACACTGGTATTTGATAATAGAGATGGGGTTTTTTCGTGTTGACTCACGGGATTCTTTCAGTGTTGATCAACGAAAAAATTGTGATATCGATTCGATTAGAGATGCCATTTCAAGAGCGCGGAAATATCGGTTGATTTGCCATCTCTATTTATAAGAAAATAACTGCACGTGTTGAAACCCATGCGAATTATATTTATTACTATTTAGTGATTAAACTAGCAACAATTATTTACCCGCAATGGCTATGTTAGCGGAACCACGTCGCCGCAAGCGATACAACTTGTGTCCGCGCGGCAAAGCACTCTATGAAGGTAAAGTTATGGGCTACTTGAGCGTCATGTGTGTGAATCCAACTTTAAACTACATTTTTAGACGACAATCGATTTGGCACCAAGATGCTGGAGAAGATGGGCTGGTCCAAAGGCAAAGGACTAGGCGCCAATGAGGATGGCAATCAAGAGTTTGTTCGCGTAAAGTTTAAGAACGACGCCGACGGATTGGGTTATGAGGCGAGGGACGATCAGTGGACCATTCACGAGGAGGGGTTCAACGGCTTGCTGAAATCCCTGAACGGTGGCTCCAGTGAAAACAATGGAACCAACGGCAAAGAATCCGAGTCTGAGGAGGAGGCGAAACCGATGGGATTTGGCTTCAAAGCGCCAGAGGCAGAGGCGCCAACTACAAAGAAGTTGAAGGAAAACATCAGCGGAATGTCGCTGGAGGAAAGGTCAAAGCAGAGTAGGGCCCGAGTGCATTACAAGAAGTTCACTCGCGGCAAGGACTTGTCGCAGTACAGCGAGAAAGATTTGGCCAATATCTTTGGCAAAAAGGAAACGTCCAATGTAGAGACGCCTGTCCAGGTCGAGGAACCAAAGGAGGAAAAGGCAGTGAATCCCAATTTCGGGGGAGTGCAAACGCTGACCACGGGTGTTTCAGTAACTGATTATTTTAAGCAAAAAATGGAGGCCGTAAAAAAACGACTCAAGAACGGGTCGGCAAATGTTGCAACCGAAGATGCCTCCAATGGTAACCCTGAAGAAACTACCAACGGTGTTGTGCAGGAGGACAACATCGAAGAAAGTGATCAGGTCGAGCCTGTTAAAAAGAAGAAGAAAAAGAAAGACAAGGAACGGAAGGAAGATCTCCCCGAAGAGGAGGAAGTTGTGGAACCGGCTCCCAAACAAAAAAAGAAGAAAAAATCCAAAAGTTCTCCCGAAGAGGAAACAATAGAACAAGAGACTACAATCTTGGAAGATAAACAAGAAAGCCTAGAAGAATCTAATCCACCTAAGCGCAAGAAAAAGAAGAAAAGTGAAAAAACTGAGGAGCCTGAAGAAACCCAGAATGTTGCGGAGGAACCTGTCTCTAAAAAGAAGAAAAAAAGCGAAAAGCACGACGAGGTGGAAGAGTCCCAACCTGTAGAGGAAGAGCCAGTCCCAAAGAAGAAGAAAAAGAGTAAAAGAAAAGAATCAGAAGATTCGGTTAAAGTTGATGATGAACCTAAGCCAAAAAAGTCAGAACCCATAAATGCAATCCCTCAGGATAGCAGCCAATTAGAGTCGAAGGACTCTAGCGAAGAAGTTGGAGAGACCTCAAAGAAGAAGAAATCCAAGAAACGATCGAAAGAAGAGGTCGAGGAAATAGTCGTTACTGAAACAGCCGAAATCACGTCCAAGAAAAAGAAAAAATCCAAAGCATCCTTGGAGTCCGTACCTGAAGATCCCTCGTCCGAAGCTAACCCAATCGTCGGCGAGGAGGCCACAACGAAAAAGCCAAAAGACTCTAAAAGGAAGCGCAAAGACGAAGTAAGTTCTGCCAGTACGAGATCCGATGATAATAGCGAGGAAGAACTCCCAAAAGACCTCTTATCATTGGAGGAAATCCACGAAAGACTAAAATCATTCAATACCTTCACCATCTCTCAATTTTGCGCAGACAAGTTCCAACTATTCGACCTGACTGCCTTTCCGAACTCGTCGCTAGCCGGCCTCGTGGGATATGGATTCAGCGAGAATGTTGACTTGAAGGTGGTGCACAATGATGACGACAAAGAGCGCATCATAAACCTTTGGAAAAACAAATCCGCCCTCACCCGAAAAGAAAAAATAAAGAAATATTCAACAACGGTGAAGCGCGCCACGATTCGATCAGTGAAGAAAAGAATAGCGTTTAAGGGTATATAGTTTTAGCAAACGAAATATAATTCAACGTGATTCTTATAATGATTGTTTTGTACATAAACAACTTAGTGTAGGTAGTTGGTAAGCTTCTTGGTTTACATTTTAATGTGTAACAAATTAATTAAACTGAACAAAAACCTTTAAACTGTTCCATTGTCTTCAGTCTTCTTCATAGAACCAAGATGGAGCCCAACTCGCTCGCCTGCGCAAGTGGTTTCTCAATGAATGTAATGTACTCTGTCCATTCTAACAGGTAATCTTAAGGGGTCTTAGGCGCTAATTACGAAATACGTTAACGTAAACATTAGTCCGGCGATAAATTGCGATTCGCCAAGCGACGTGACCGACGCAGCGGCCTCTTGTCCGGTTTCGCCAGGCGATTCGCGTTGCTGCGACTAAAGTTGTTCAAGTGCACATGTGTGTCCCACTGCAAGAGAAACGTTTAAAACTGGAAGACTATAGATTTGATTCCCTGCTTACCGATCCAGACACGATCTCCGCTCGGTCCGGATGCCAGTCCAGATCTCTTATCACATTCCTATGTCCCTCTATAGCCTCTTTAATCTTACCAGTTAGCACATCGTAAACTAAACAAAATTTTAACCATTAGAATTGGATTAAGTATTTAGTAAGATTTCAAAACTCACTTATAATACGTCCAGTGGCACAGCCTGTGTATATATAGCGTTGACCAGTCTGCTCTAGGGGCGAGAACTTGGCCCGGAGTAACGTTTTGGTAACCCTATGACCGCGATAAGTCATAATACTCGAGTCTCCTTCAAGAGCTTTGTGCGGATTATAAACTGCAACAAAAGATTCCCAATAAACAACATAAGGAGAATATACTGAAGGACCTACATTCTCGTGGAACACGATTCCAGCGATAGTCCCACATGGCGAGGTCTAGCTGCTGCTGCCTGGCACGGCTGCGGTTGCGCAGGTTGCCGGGCTGCCTCATGTCCCAGATCTTAATGCTTTGGTCTTTGGAATTCGATAGCACATGGTAGCCATCGTTACGCGAGTCAATGTAGGTCACGCCATCAAAGTGCCCAATAAAGGATGCGACAGACTTTGAGAGCTCTCGTGACCGAAACGAGGTACGCAAGTCATAAACTTTAATCAGGCCATCGTCGCAGCCTGCGACTATCACATTGGGGTCCTTGTCATGCAGAAAGCTGACACAGTTCACGTCCGTGCCAGGCATACGGTGGGTGCGCAAGATTTGAGTATTTCGTGTGCGAATGTCGGTCACAATGATCATGGCGTTGTTGCTTCCGCCGATGAGCTTGTCACCCGTGGGCGAGTAGCGCAGCGAGAATATGGCCAGGCGATGGTTTGGCAGACCGTTGACGTCGATCCACTGGCAGTCGTCCTCATTTCCATTTACGGGCATTATGAAAACTGAAAGAAATAACGTCTAACCCAGTACCGAAAAGTGCTTTGTTCGACCTTACATGATCGGGACCAGGTGCTATAGGCAAAGTGCTGGCCATTCGGGCTGAAGTCAGCGTCAATGATGCTCCACTCGACATCTCGGGCACGAATGCGATTCAGAAGGTGGTATGTTCCCTTAGCGCCGTCATAGATGCGCACAAAGCCATCTGCAACGGGTTTAAGGTAAGACAAGTGTTTGGAAGCACTATGAAAACCTAAGGCTGACCTTGGCATGCGGTCAGCAGCTTACTGCCAGTGCGATTGAACTTGGTCACAAACACTTTGGAGTCCAGCGACATCAGGCGCTGCGACTTCTTATTTGGTATATACATATTAGAGATGTATCGCTTTTGGTTGTCTGAAAACGAAGAGTTGCGGGGAGCTGCCAGCCCATTCTCTCGCTGCTGAAGGGCACGCACCAGATTCCAGCTTTCGACAGCGTTTGTGCTTACAAGGCCACTAGAGGCCCTTATCTCTTTATATATGTCAGTGTTCTGCGAAATGAAAAGACACTCCGCGTTACTTTCTTTGGTCGCTGGGGGCGGGGTATTTCATAATTACCTGAAATTTCTCCAGATTGGGTTTGTTTCTAATAACTGGCAGGTCGTTTGAGTGATAGCACGGAGATCGCAGCTCCATGTCCATGGCATTCACTGCAAAATTGATCACGTTTAGGCCTAGTTCACTGTCCGAAGTATCAAATGCATCCTCGTCATCGCTGCTAATATAAAACCCAAGTTGATTCCCCATAATATTATTTTGCGTTTTCCTCTTGTTATTGAACACAACTTGTGTTGACAACTTGGCTGTTTTCCCATAAAAGTCAGCTATGTTAGTGTAACCACAATTTTTTAACTTTGGGGTTTTGGGGCTAAATCAGCTGGTCACACTTTCTTTCCCTGACCCGGGAAACTTTTATAAACTCGAATATTTTGAAAACGATAATTATCTTTATAAATGGGAATCAAAACTACTTATATTTTCTTTAAAAATATATTTTTTAAAGAGATGAATTACATTTCAATTAAAAATATGCGCTTTAAAACAATAAAATAAAAAAAATAAAATGTTCTCTGTTTTTATCTAACTGATAATTATTTTTTCATTTTAATTATTATTAATTTTGTTATTTACTAGTTTTTGAGTATCGTGTAAAATATTTATACGTTTTTAATCTTTTGTTTCTTTTTTCAGATGTCCAGGACCTGAGATATGAGAAAATAAAAACCAATACCTTAAAAACTGTTTTTAATTTTAAATAATAACCAACTATAACTACTTAAATAAAGTGAACCCCGTTATTATTAAAAATAATAATCAAGTTTAAATTTTGTAATTTTTTCTTTAAATTTGAAGACCAAACAGGTGGAACTATCGAACTAATATGAACGAACTAGTTCATTTAGAGCTTTTCCAACCAACCAAAGCTAGGCTTAGAGAAAATCAAATTCTCCGAAGAGTCTCAAAACGATCGTAGACTGAGCAACGTCTTGCAGCGGCGGTCCGCGAATTTTGTATCTGTGTGAGTGAGTCGTTAGAGTGTGTGTGTTTGGTAATGAAATTTTGTTACATTCCCAATATTTGAAACCTGCTGCCCAAGACTGATGGAGGCGCTCAAAAATGTTGAAAATGTGAGCAAACAAAGCGCAGAATGGGAATATCAGGCGGAAAGACTTGCAAACTGGGCGCCCTTCCCCGACCGAGACGATGTGTGTGTATATGAGCTTGGATCTCGCTGCGAGTGATTGTGTATGTGGCTGGGTGTGAGTGAGCAGTGTGTGTGAAATTTATCATAAATACTTTTGCACAACGCGCCCCTTCGCGACCAGAAGAAAGTTGCTTAGCATATACGCATAGAAGCATTAGAGGAGCTCGGGGAGCGAGGGGATCCGGAAGACAGCCGGACTGCTACTGCAATAAGTGTGTCAAAAAGGGCCTAGAACTGCAACAACAATACCCCGGGCTGCTATACCGAGAGCTGCTCTCTGCAACATCGCGTGTGTATAATCTAGGCGAAAATAACAAAAAATAATAACGAAGAAAGAGAAATAATTTACAAAAACTGGAACGAGCGCGGCAGACACGAAAAAGTGAAAGATTGCAAGCTGACGTTTGAAGCTGTGGCTGCGACGTCACGGCATAAACACACAACACACCACACCACACCGCACTCACACACATGCCAGCACACCTCTCGGATGATGGCTGGGGTGGCTGGTTAGAAGCCACCACCTGTCATGGGCGGTGGTTGCATGGTTGCCCCTGTCCCAAGCACCCTTTCCGCTCTGCACTCTATTTTTCAATTACTGCCGCCGAATGGCTCATAAATAATTTTCGGTGTTTGTGTTTCTAATTTATTGTGAGGCGAATAGGCGATTTCTAAAAGCAGTTCATTGTTCCTTTCAATTAGAGGCTTTGGCAAATGGCACAGCGTCAAGTACTTGAGAGATCTGCGATTTGCCCAAGTAATTCTCACAGCCCAGTTTCGATTTTTGAGTCGGTAAATAAAAGATTGTTTTTGACAACTCGTTCGAGTGCCGTTTCCCGGATGTTCTCCAAGTTAGAAGAGTTGCTTTAAAGCCAAGTTTTAAATGGTAGTTTCTCACATATCCACATTTTGACATTGTTGCTCTGCACTCACCCAAAGTGACGCAATCATTTGCATTTTATTTTAATTTCTATGATTTTTTTCATCCGATGGGATGGCTGAATAACCAGTTGCCGCGTTGTTTCTGTTCGGCGGTTGTTTCTTTGCATTTATCAAATCTTCGTATCTGGCTTTAATGTGATTAGCTGTGGCAATTATGCCAATTCAAGTTCATTATGATGATGTTGTTGTTGTTGTTGTTGTTGTTACCGTATTTTACTGTTATTATTGGCATTTATTTAATTGTCATTGTTAGCGTTTCGTTAGGCAATAGCAACAAAAAGAGTAAGAGGCGGCTTTGAAACGAAAGACTTAGGCAACAAACTCGTTCGGCCAAATTGAAACTGAAACTGAGGCTCGCCCCATGCAAATGCTTCCGACTGCTTATCAATTTATTTAAATGTTTTGATTGCAACAATTGCCTCTGCCGAGCAACTTTCGATTCTGCCATTGTCATTTGTTTCCATTTATTTCCATTGCATTTCATCCGCATTCGGCTGGAAAGAGCTAACACGAACCAGAAAATATTAGCTGATGGCTTTGGCATGTGTGCGAAATTCTATGCCACTTGAGAATAGCCATCTCGGGTTACCACCACTCTCCATGCTCGTCTTAGTCACACTCAAGTGGCCACGATGGCATGGTGTGTGATGCAAGTTGCCCAGAAGGCGTTTTGTCATCGCCGCCCCCACTAATTTCCCCCTTTCTGGCGAAGAAGGGCCTTCCCAACATATCCATGTCCATTACAATTATCATTACACGCTAATTATGACAGAAGCACGGCATAATTGGACCATTCAATCACACCGATTGTGATCGCATCAAAAGATCAAACTACTATTTTTTGTCGCCATCGTGGGCGTGGGCGTTGCCATTCATGGAATGTGAATTGTTGATTGATTTTCGAACGTGAGCGGGGGCTGAAGACAATGCCGAGCCACTTACTCATCGGCGAGGTGTTGAACGACCCGAGTTAGGGTCGTTTTAGGCAGCCATCTAATCCCCAGTGCCCAGTGCCCCCCCTTTCGGGTTTCACACATCAATTTGTTGCTACACATTCGCTCTGGCCGATCGAGAGCGAGCCACAAAAGCGGAACAAAATTTAATTCACAGCCAATCAAAATAATTTGGTGTTACAAAATCTGTTAGTGGCTGGCCTTCGCCGCATTTGCATTTTCCCGTTTTATTTTCCATTTTTCCATTCGTGTTGCAGCTGCAACGGCCATGCAATGCTCAGATCAGGCCAGCAACCTTCGGCGCTAATCATAAGGCCTTGCCGCCCACCCCCCCAAGCCACCCACCCAACCACCCAACCACCATAGTGGTAACGTTCATTAAACTTGAAAAGAAAGCAAAACGATGACGATGACTTCGGCTTTGGCTTCAGCTTCAGCTTTGGCTTTGTCTGAGAGCCAGCCGCCAGTGAGCCGCATTTATTTTAATTTTGGTCAAAGCAACTGCAATATCCACAACAATGCATTCAATTAAAGTTACATGCACTTGCTCACTAGACTCACAATCTGCTTTTTCCACTTCAATTTAATTGTTGAAACAAAAACAAAAAATAAGTAAAACCGAAAGGAAACCTGCCAGCAACAATCGCGTCAATTAATCAAATAAAAAAATGCAACTATAGCCGGTGCCAGGCGGCAGTTGCTGAGTTGCACGAGCGATGTGCCAGCGGGTTGCAAGTTGCAAGTGGCAGCCGCTCCAAGTTCAATTGTGGCACGTTTGGGCCAAACTCACAGCGAGGTCAATGGCAAGGCAAAGTGGCTTCCAGCTAGGAAACCTTTTTGTCGTCCAACGTTAGTTAATTAAAATTCATTAATAATAGCCCCACAAAAGCGCCAAAATAAACGAAAGTTTTGGCTACGACGACGCCTGCGCAGAAACTAAATTTTGTGTCTTGGTGGGCCCGATTTGGTGGGTCTTGGCCGATGGATCTAATCACGGCCCGAAAAGGAAATCTCTCTCCCACTCAACTCCCAACTAATACATAGTTTTTTGGTCATTTTCATTGTACAGCTTCTGCCAGAATCGGACGGGTGACGGGGATGAGCGGATGATGGCCAATGACGAATGAGCCGTGTCCCCCAGAACCAGCAATCGAAAATCAAAAATCGAAAAATAAAAAATCAAAAAGCGAATCTTTAGCCTCGAAACTCGATAAACTAGCTGCGTGCTGCAGAATACCCGTAAATTCCAGCCAAAGTGAAATTAGAAGTGGAAAAGAAAAGTGACAATCTTAACTGGTTGGTTGCCCCAAAACCAGTCGGAAGCTGCAAACAAAAATACACAAAACAACAACAACAACAGCAACCAGAAAAAAAAGGCACAAAGGTGGAAACTTAGATCCCCAAGCATGTATCGGCCAAATTTCTACGAGTCGACTTGCCTGCGCTGTAGCGAGACTGTCTATCAGGTAGATCGCGTGGGTCCGCTCAAGGATTTCACATTCTTCCATTCCGGTTGCTTCAAATGCGTACACTGTGGCACCAAGCTGACGCTCAAGACATATTTCAATAATCAGCACAAGCAGGATGACAAAGAGGTAAGTGCCGCACCAGACGAAAGACTTAGGCTACGAACTCGACAGACTAAATATTTGCACAGCTGCAAGCTGCAAACTGCAAACTGCGAAATGCAAAATGCAATCCAAACGACGTTTTCGTTTTTTTTAGCCTATGCATAATAATAAATAACTTCGTTACTGCTGTTTGCCGAGGCGACACAAATGTGTGTCAGTGCGGTCTGTCATTCATATGCAATATAGATACACTTACGTATGAGTATATAGGCACAGTGCAGTGCGTTTCGTGGCTATACAGCTGCGGTTAGACAGGCAGTCGTGGGAACTAATAGATGATATAATTAGAGACTTGAATCTATATACCTAATAACACTTTCTTCTCTTTTATTTTTAAATTTTAAAACAAAAAATTATTGAAATATTTCCTAAAACCACAAACCTCACTGTACTGAGGTCCGCGTTTGCAGTTACATGACTCTATTGCCACCTGCTGTGTGTAGGTGAAGCGGTTAAAATGGGCATTTGCAAGCGGGGTCTGACTTTCGGGGTCTGCTCACGCACTCACAGCGAAGCCCAATAAGGCTAATGGGGTATATCCATTTGATCACTGGATATGGACGTGCCGTGATTCAGCAGGAAATATCAAGACATTCCAGGAGAAAAAGGAAAATTTAATTGTAGATGGATATCAATGGCTATTACGAAAGCACAATAGAAAGGCTACATTCCAGAAGTATTTTAAGATTATAATCTTTATAGACGATAAAAGGGTTTTCCACCATCTTCATCCGCAGGTCTATTGCAGTTCACATGTACCAAAGAGCGGACCCGGCCATCTAGACCAGACCTCGGTGGGTATTCGTCAGGCCCTGAATGCGCCGCGTACCAACAAATTCGTGAACGAGCAGATACGGGGAACGCGCAGCGAGATCGATGGTCAGTATCTGTGGTATATGGTGGTGGTGCACTGATTTCCATCAAGGCTAACTGGTATTCTTTGCGGGATTTCTGCAGGTGGCCCTCTGGGGGGCTCTCGCCAGTCCACACCAAATGGCTATGGCGGCCGTGACGTCAGCTCTCCGTCTCAAAACGATTCCGACTACAAATACGGACGGTTCGACGCCAGTGCCCTGCACATCGCCCACGCCCTCAAGCAGACTGAGATCCAGAAGGCCTACAACAAGGCTCGGGAGAAGCCGATCGACTTTTACCTGGTAAGTAATCCTCGATTATGGTCCCGATCCCCGATCCGATTCATCCACCGAGATGCGAAGCTAAGTGGCCGCAAATTAAGAGATTATTCAGTGCAGAACATCTAATGAAATTTTAAGTGGCTAGCGGGGCTAGCTGGTCAAGTGTGTATCTCCCATTCTCTCCAAGCTCCACCGATTGTGCAATGTTCCTGGGCAGCCGGAGAGTCGAGAGCTTAATTAATGCACTGCCCGGTGCCAGAGTAGGTGATTATGTAGGCTAGTGTGCTATTTACACCTGTCTGCGTGCGGTTTCATGGGGAATTGCTCAAGACTCTGGTTCTATGTGCCACCAAAAGTAACATAAAAGAAAATGGTTCTCATTTATGGCGCTGTATAAGCACTCGATAGAAATATATGTGATTGAACTAATTGCATTATCATTGGCAGTTGAGTGCATTTGCCAATTGATCTAGTTAGCGGGGAAATCGGCGAGGCGATTTTCGATTTTCGACCAAGCTGATGGGATGATCTCTAAGCCAGATTATAATTTATTAGCCCGCTTGGCCGCCACAAGCTGCTTACGACTTACGGCTGGTATCAGGTGCTCCCATCTTTATCCATGAGTTGGCACTTGCCACGACTGGAATGGTAATCTTCGCATGATGCTCGGGTGAAAGCATTATAATCGCATTTTACGTAAAAACGAAATTCAAATCGCACACATTTTGCTTTTCTTTGGTTGCTAGTTGCCAGTGCCAGTGCCATTGCAAATGCAAAACAAAAAAAACAAAAACCGAAACAACCAACCGATTTTTCTTTCACTTTCGAGAATGCCACACGCGACTGACCACCGCAATAACAAAAATACAACCACCTCCAGCACCTTCCCAGTCAGAGACAACAGCAAATATTTTTATTGCAACGCTCAATTTAACAAATTTCGAACAGGTGTCTGATGGCACACACCACATAGCCAGCCACAAGACAGCGAACACGAGTGGAAAATATGTGGAAAACTGCATGCATGCGATCATTAAAATTTGTATATGTTTTACAACCGCTACGCAGCACACCTGAAAACCCACCTATGTACTGGTACACCCCCACCCTGGCGCTCACTATTTTGGCAGGTTGCATTGATTTCCATATACAGATATAGTCAAAAGTGTAACACACAAGATGGCAATCTTTAATTGGCTGAAAAGTAGAGTCTTGATTAAAAGGCTCCTTTCCGGCATTTACATTCAAGAGACTAAATATAGTTCGTTTTCAAGAAAATGGCCGTTTTAATAGGTGACAAACTGCATGCCGTTTATAAGGAAGTTCAAACAGTTAAATTTGATTAAATTATTTGAAAATCCTTAAATTAAGTATTGATATAAAATTCAAATTAAACCAGAAACTCAATTAAACGCTTTACAAATTTCTCTGTGCCAAAAAACCGAAATAAAATTAGTCATCCTCTCCATTTTCCAACTGTTTATATGCTAGCGTAGATCATTAATTTAGAAAAAAGCCATTATCCTGATTTTACCGACCCAGTCCTAGCCACTTAACCGCGCCTGTGCGATCGCAAGTGTAGCACAGACCGAGGCAGTGCCACCGGTTGAAGTCGGCGTCACTTGTTTTTCCGGCTGCGCTGCTGCCGTTTGCCAAATCTAATTTATGCGCAGTACAGTGAAAGTAACGCTCCACAGTGCGAGCTTGCTCTCCCCAACTCTCTCTATCTACTCTCTTTCTATGGATGTCTCTCGTTGGGAGCCCTTATGCAATGCACGCGTTTTTAAACGCCATGTAATCGCCGTGTAATTTGGCGTAATAATATAAAAACTCTCACGCAGCCGCAAACGCAGACACTTCCTCATACCTGAAAGCTTTTTGCGCGTTTTCTGATCGACGCCAATTTACAATTTAAGTCACTGTTTTGGTTTTAGTTTTGGTTTCTTTGGCATTTGTTATTATTTTTTTTTTCAATCATTTTTGGCCTGCCTGCCAGCTTGCGCAATAATTAATTTCCACATTTTTGGACTTTCGTTTTCGTTCGACTCTGATTTGATATTTTTTTTTTTGTTAGTATTTCTATTTTGCTCTTTTCGGCCGTGTCACTGTGGGCGTCGCATAACTGTTCGGGTGGCTCTGACTCTGACTTTATGGTCATATTTAAAATCCGCTCAAATCCGCTCACGCAATTCCGGCATCATCGCTCGGATTGCTGCTTCTGACCATTGTCACTGGGCCTTTGAACCGTTTAGAGTTTTCGGTTTTCAGTTTCAGGTGTTTCTGGGCTTTTGTTTTTGTTTTTGCCACTTATTACTTTATTTTTGTTTCTGTTTTATAGTTATTGTTTGAACTTGACATTGGATTTCGGTTTTAATTACACATTGTTGTGCCCCCGCCTCCCCCTCCTCCCTGCCGAATGGCGCTAAATGCTTTTCAAATGATACATATTCCCATGCGGAAGTCGCCATTTCGCAAAAACGAAAAAAAAAACAGTCTGGCAACGTCAAAAATGAAAGGAAGTTAAGTGCAGCTTGCAGATCGGTGATTAAATGTGCTAACATTGAGAATGGGGGAAATATGACTCAAAATAATGACTGGCTTAGGAAAAGAGTTACGCCTACCCTCTATTATTGTGGCTGAAATGTTTAGAGGTAGGCGGCGAGAATAAACGCTTTTGGAATTTTGTATTGCACAAGTACTATTTAATATCATAGGAATTAAAATAAGAAAACACGTAAAAATAGCTTTGTCTTATAGATTATTATATCTTGAAGACCTGTCTGTAGTTTCATCAGGATCAAAGGGCTAAAGAGTTCTCTTGTATCAACATTCTTGAGCTATTGTCGAAACTAAGTGACTTAATCCACTCTAATATTAAAAACATCCTTTTAAAGGCTCATCTATACCTCCGTAATTCATGTCTTTTATGGGTTAAAATACCTGACTACTTCAATATCAGATGCTTTTTAATTTATGGGATGGTTCAGTAATCTTTAAAATACGTATAGTATACTAAGTTAAAGATGTTGTATCTTTTGAAGTAGCTGTTAACATTTCATAAGGTACTTAGCCAAAGCTAATTGATAGATTATGGATATTTGCAAGTGAAAATTGATTCCCAAAGAGTGCATCCTCCAACTCATATTGAGGCTATGTTACTTAATGCTTGAGTAAACTGAAAAAAGATGCAATGTACCTGTAATTATCAATGGACACTGGTCTATTATCAGTGGAGGCACGCAATGCGTAGTGCAGTGAGTGGGCGGATTCAGGGGGAGGGGATGTGCAAGAAGATGCCACTGCATTCGGAATCGGAGGCCTAATGTCAGACATTGAGCCGGGCTTGTGCCAGCTCAAGCATGGCATTATAATTAGCCAAGTTAACAAACCAAGCATTGCAAAAACAACAAACTCTGGAAATGCAATCGAAAAGAAACTGCAGCTTTCTCTGAGACTAAGACTCTTTTCCATTTTCCTATTTCAGGCTCGCGAGGAGCAGGCACGCCTCGAGATGAAACACCGCAAGGAGGAGGATGACCTGTACCGGAAGTTCGCACGCAAGCGTGAGGAGGAGGATCGCAAGATCCAAGACGAGTTCCAGGACGAATGGGAACGCGAGCTGCAGCGGCTCACCCACAAGTTTGAGAAGGAGCTGGCCACCTCACGCCGGAGTCGCGACGAGGCGAATATCCTGACCCTGCGCCATGAGCAGCAGAAGGAGGATCTGGAGAAGAACATGACGCTGCGGCGCAGCAAGAAGAAGGAGAGCATCACCCGGAAGATGCTGGAGCACGAGCGGTACGAGACGGCTGCCCTGGTGGACCGACAGTCCAGCGAAATGCTGGAGCTGATCAGCGCCCGTCGGTCAGAGTACATGCAGAGCGAAAGCATCTTCCTGGACGATGAGTTCAGCGAGGGCGCCGTGCCCATTGAGTATCCTCTGAATGCCCCAGTGCCGGCTCCACCAGCGGTCAGCAAGTTCCAGATCTACACCGATCCCGTTGAGTTCGAGGACGTCGATCGCATCGCCATTTCGGTGGCCCAGGAGGATCAGAAGACCTTTACGGACCTCGTCCGCCAGCTGGTCGGGCGTTGCACCACGGACATCGAGAAGGCCCGCACCATCTTCCGCTGGATTACGGTCAAGAACCTCAACGCCATGCACTTCGACGACGATCTGCGCGGCGACACGCCCATGGGTCTGCTGCGAGGCATCAAGTACGGCACGGAGAGCTACCACGTGCTCTTCAAGCGCCTCTGCAGCTACGCCGGGCTGCACTGTGTGGTCATCAAGGGCTACTCGAAGAGCGCCGGATACCAGCCGGGAGTTAAGTTCCAGGACTCGCGATTCCGCAACTCCTGGAACGCGGTCTACGTTGCTGGCGCCTGGCGCTTCGTCCAGTGCAACTGGGGTGCCCGGCATCTGGTCAACGCCAAGGAGGCGCCCAAACAGGGGCGCGGCAAGAACGATAGTCTACGGTAAGGGAGGTACTTTTAAACTAAAAGGATGTCCTCCATAGTGTCCTCTTTCCTTCACAGCTACGAGTATGATGATCACTACTTCCTCACGGATCCGAGGGAGTTCATATACGAGTTCTATCCCCTGCAGGAGGAGTGGCAACTTCTGAAGCGCCCCATTACGCTGCGGGAATTCGAGAACCTGCCCTTCGTCCGGTCACTCTTCTTCCGTTACGGACTGCACTTTGCGGACGAGGGCTATGGAGCTGTGGTGTTCACCGACGACACTGGAGCGGCCACAGTGCGCATCGCGATGCCCACGGACATGCAGAGCTGCCTGATCTTCCACTACAACCTCAAGTTCTACGACAGTGACGAGGAGCTGTCCTACGACGGAGTATCCCTCAAGAGATTCGTGATGCAGTCGGTGATCGGCAACATTGTGGCCTTCCGAGTCCATGCCCCATGCTCTGGCGCCTTTTTGTTGGACATCTTTGCCAATGCGGTCACTCCGCAAGAGTACCTCACCGGGGAACCCATGAAGTTCAAATCGGTGTGCAAATTCAAGGTAGGCGGTAGACTGTCTCCTTAAGGACAATCCTTTAGGAGCTCCCGACTAAAAGACTTTCTAGAATGGCTATTCCCCAGAACTCGTTACGTTCCTTAGAAGCCCATTAAAACACTCCATTACTTCCAGATTTGCTGCGAGGAGCTGCAGACGGTGATGGTGCCACTGCCGGACTGCGCCAGCGGCGAGTGGGGGCCCACGAAGGCCACCCGCCTATTCGGACTCATCCCCATCACGCATCAGGTAGGTTGATTGGTTATTTGGCTGGGTGATTTGGTTCGAGTGCCGCCGTGTGCTTGCTTGCAGGACCCGCTTATCTTCGCCGGACGCAGCCTGGACCTCCAGTTCCGCATGTCGCGCCCCCTCACAGATTTTATGGCCACGCTCCACAAGAACGGCATCGAGGAGAAGAAGCTGGCCAAGTATGTGACTCACAGCACGCTGGACGACATTGTCACGTTCATCATTAAGTGAGTGCACAGGGAAATGGGAAATTTAATGGCCGCTCATTGCAACCAAACCCCAACCCCTTGTTTCTCCTCCCTCTAGCTTCCCCGAGGAGGGTCAGTACGGCCTGGACATATACACGCGCGAATTGGGCGCCCCCCAGCACCATCATCACCACCACAACAACAATAACAACTCCTCATCCTCCTCCGGCGAGAAGCATTTGTTGACGCACTGTTGTAAATATTTAATCAACTCGTCCAAGCGGAATTGAGAGTCGGTTGAGCGGGATGTCGGGATGCCGGGATGGAAGTTGTCTCCGGGAAGGACAAGCGAGGACGGCGCTGGTCTGGAGGCATTCTAAGCAAACACAAGCACAAACAAATTGCAATATTAATTATAGTCTACGTATATGCGCCCGCCACCACATAACAAAGATCCATTATGCAGGTGCTGAGAGACCACCATTCCGGCCAACCCACCAGGTTGCGCAACAGGCACCCCAACTTGTAAATACTCTAGACTCTAATCATTAGACCTTAAAGACCTTACAGCCCTAAAACCCAGCTCTTAATCTGTACATCTACCGAATACCGAATAATGCTTAATAATTTATTATAGCAACCTTACGCATTCCACTGCATAATATGATAAAGATTATCTTACATGAACATAATTATCGATTAAAAGTTTAATGTTTTTGTTTAAGCGTTCGTACTTGTGAATAAAACCGTACATCTATATACTCTATATAGCCCCCAAAAAGTGAGCTTACAATCCAGTTTATTTATACTTTATTTGTTCATACATCTTATCATACAAAGTTAAGGTTGACTTTCCCCCAAAGTGGCAATCTGTTGCGGGGGATGGAGGATGAGGCGTCGGGCGTCGGGCGTAGTGGGGTTGATGGGGCGGCGATTCTTCTTTAGTTTTCACTTAAAGTTAGTGAAGAAATACATAAATTTCTTTCGTATTTGGAGGATGCTCTTTCTGGGCCGACCAGCTCCTTCTTTTAAATTTAATTTTAAACATGTAGTGCCGCAGTAGCAGTGTTCTTTCGATGGTGTTGCTCCTGTTCCTGTTCCTGCTCCTGCTCCTGTGTTCAAGTTGTTGCCCACTTAAATGTTTCGCCTGCCGTTCTCGTGCACACTGCAATGAAAGGAGTCGGAGGAGGGGATGGGATGGCAGCCAGCCAAAGGAAAACATAATTAATGAACTTTTTAATGAACAGCAGATAGAGTTGAATGGATGTGGAATGAGGATGGGGGAATGGGGCATGGGGGTGTATTGGAATGAGGGCAGGGAACTTGGTATTGACGGTGGAATCCTTTGCGATGGATTCTGATGAATGAGATTGAGCCAGAGTCGGGGGCGAGGATGAACCGTGACACAGTTTAATTGGTTAACCAGCGAATAGAGTGATGAGCCAAGTGCACGCCGTAAGAAGACAAGGGATTTATTGTTATTACCAAACCCAAACAACAAAATCACTAGTCTTCCATACGGAGAGCACTCCCAGGATCGGTTAGTTGGTTACATCCAGATGCAGAGACACCGTTTCCAAAGTTAATACCGCGCCGACACTCCCCAGAGTTACGGATGTTAGTGGGCCAGGGGCGATAGTGTGTTAGGTAATTGAAATGCTAAGGATGGGGTGCGTACTTCGATCTTCTTAGTCTGATTGCGACACCAACCTCTGTTGCAGCAGATACTGGGCCATCTGTATTTGCTTGGGCGTGCCCGAGATGGTGATGATGCGATCGTTCGAGTTGGGCAGCGGCTCATCGATGGTGATGTATGCACTGGATTCGTTTCGGATGCGTCGGATGCGGCCGCCTCCCTTGCCAATAATAGCTCCAGCCAACTGGAAATCACAAAACAAATCCGATTAGTTCATCTATCGGAAACATGACCCCCGAGTGCTTCGACCTACCTCCTTTGGAATGGTGACTTGCGTGCTGTTGTTCGGATCATGGCCCTGCGGTATGTTGGCGGCAGTGTTGGAGCTGCCGTTGGGTCCTCCATTCGTGCCGCCGCCGGCGTTGAAGCTACCAGCGCCGTTAGCACCGCCCAGCGGGGCGACACCCCCGTTGTTAGCACCGCCACCACCGCCCAGGCCGTTGCCTAGTCCACCAGCACCGCCCGGGTTCTGACCGAAGCTGCTCAGGCTCGGCAGGCTGTTGTTGCCGCCCGGGTTCTGGCCGAAGCTGCCCAGGCTCGGCAGGCTGTTGCTGCCCTGGCTCTGGCCAAAGTTTCCAGAATTGGCGCCAAAGTCCCCGGGACCTCCTCCGAAACCGTTGTTGCCGAAGCTGTTGCCTCCTCCGAAGGGACCTCCTGAGCCCCCTCCGAAGCTGTTGCCTGAGAAGCCGCCAGTGCCTCCATTGTTGCCGAAGCCATCAACATCGCCGCCACCGCCGCCTCCGTTGGCCCAGGGATTGATGAACAGGTTATCCCGCTGGCTCATACCAGCACCCGCAGCAGCACCACCGCCAGCTCCGCCGAAGCGATCAGCACCGCCACGTCCTCCGGCGTTCCCGCGGCCACCACCGCCGCCACCACCACCGCCAGCACCGAAACCTCCACCGTTGCCCCCAGTGGCTCCACCGGCAGCGCCTCCAGCGCCTCCGCCGTTGCGGTTATTGCCGCGCTGGCTGGGTCGGGTGCTTCCGCTTCCGGTTCCATAGCCGCCGTACTCATCGGCGTAGACGCGATCAAAGTTCATGGGGTCATAGTTGTGTATGGCGCCCCTGATGGGTGTGTCGCGGGTGAGGGTGATCACCTCGCGCACCGCCTCGATCACCTGGCTCTGCTTGCCCACGGTCTGCACGACGCGATCCGTGCTCTGTGGCGCCACATTGGAGAAGACCTTCAGGAAGCGGCAACCGATGCGCTGAAAGAGAAGATTACAAGGATTAGTATGTCGTGTGATGACCCTTGGACGTTGGTTTTTTAAGAACTACCGATTGCTATCCTTTTCTGGGAACACCATGCTTTGTAATCAGCAGGAGGTCCTAGCCTGGAGTTCCTAGAATCCAGGACAATAGCCAGCTTGCCACACACAGTGAGCATGGCTAATCCTGGTCAAGGTCTGTCTACAATGGAAAGCCGAAACTAAACGCATTAAGCCATGGTGCGGCTCCTGACCCACAAAGATCCCGCTCTCCCTTTGTGTGAGTGTGTGTGAGTCCTGCATCCTGGCGCAGCTCATGCTTATTATCAGCATTGAGCAGCAGATGTCGGACGCAGTTTCTACCTGCGCTGCCTAAACGTTTCGGGGTTTCGGGACAGCAGCTGCCTCAGTGCTGCATGTAAAGTGGCAGGAAGTGCTTGCCCCCCCATCCCCGCTTTCCTCCTTCCGCTCCTCTGGCTTGTCTCTGGCGGAAGTGTAACTGAGTAATTCGATAGCCACTTAAGAGGAGAGGGAAGTACGAAGAGCCCTGTCTCTGGCTCTGGAGGGGATCGAACAGATTTCCGTGTGAGTGTGCTTGAGGTCCCCTTCTTCCCCCCCTCCTCCTGGGTTCTTCCTGCCCCTGCCTGGTCTTGTACATTTTTATTTGTGCCCGCCGCCTAATGATTGCATCATTTCTAAGCCCGTTGCGTGCCGTGTGCGTGTGTGAGTGGGGCGATGGTGTGGCGATGACCAAAGGCTGCGTCATTTTCACCCCCTCTCCCCGGCCCACCCCTCCTCCTCCCTGGCCAACCAGGCGACAACTCGTTGCGTGTGCTCCAGACAACAATGGCGACATCAAAACTCTGAAGTGCCAGGCCACGCCACTGCTCCAACTGGAGCCTTTCAATGGCCGTTGAGTCACTCACACATACATACTCTCTACAAACAAAGGACCCAGTCCCATGTCAGTGGTCGTCGGTCAGAGAATCAAAAATCCGGGCGGTGGAGGCGACCGTGTCTCACAAAAAGTGTAGCATACTTTTGGTCGTCTGTCGAAATGCGAAAAATATGCAAAGCTGGGAAGCGAGGTTTGAATATTTCAATAATGCTCTCCAAGAGGATGAATATTAATGCCCTTCATATTTTTGGCGCCCTGGGGGGTCAACCCAGTTCCAGGTAATGACGCCACAGAGAAGCCTTGTAGACTGGAGTCGAAATTTAAAATTCATCACAATTTTAGTTTTCATCTCGAACTTGGCTTCTATTTTACTAAATATTTAGTTGTGGTTAGTATTTTATTAGTACCATCACTTCGTGGAATACCTTTCAGCACTTTAATTCCGCACATTTTCACTGGAAATACTCGCTCTGGATTTTATTTAATTTTTTCTTTAGTCGGTAGCACGAGTATAGTGGTCGGGATACGGGGATACACGAGGTCCAGGAGCCAGAGAACCGTGCACGACCAGCGCCAATGTCGAACTAATTGGGTTCAACGATTGCTAGTTTCCATGTAAGGAGACGAAGACGCAGGCAGAGAGAAAAATTGGAAGCACACTCACACACTCGCACTCACACTCACTCAGTGAAGCCAGAACTAACACCAACACAACAGGAAGGCAGAAAGGACTATACACAGAAAGGACGAGCCGAGCAGAGGAAGCCGAGGCCGAGCCAGCATAGCAGCAGGCAGGCGGGCAGGCAGGCAGGCAGGGAGGCGGGCAGGCCAAGCATGTGCGTCCGTTTTGCTCCTTTTTCGTCCTGCGGTTACAGTTGTTGTTTTTGTTCTTGTTTTTGTAAGTCGTGGCAGGCCGAAAAGGATACGCAGGCAGGCAGGCTGCTGGGGCAGCTGCTGCTTCCTCTCAGCTCCCGCTGGCAGCAACCAAACGGAACCGGTGTATTTTTCAGCTCGTCTTGTTTCGTCAAAAAAAATAAAAGAAATAAAAAATAAAATAAAATGTTTCCTTTTTTTTGCTCTCCTTGTTTTTTGTTTGAAACGCATGCGCAGGACTACTAACCGGAGATGAGAAAAAAATAAAACGAAAGTAATGTTATGAGCATAATCCAGAGGCACTACATAACCCAGTGGCCATGTATGTGTAGCCCAGTCCCCCAGGATGAGGGGGAAACGAGGCCACCATTGAACAACAAATCGCTCTCGATTGATATTCAAAAAAATAAAATAAAAGGACGAGCCAGGACTATGAAAAATGAGAAAAAACAGGCACCTAATCTATAGATGCAGCATCCAGGCAGGTTCCTGGAAATGCCTCCATTAAAGGATTGCAGCGGAGCTTACTGGTGCTCTCCAAGATCCCCACGCTGGAGGCAATCAAAGTAGTCTTACGACAGCCGGCAATTAAAAAACTTTCACAGAAACAACAAAGGCCATCGCAAACAATCGCCAGGATGTGGATATAATTGGAGCACAGCGCCCAGGAAGAGGAAAACATATCAATTACCCATGAGTCCTCCCCAAAATACTAGTTTCATGACCTCCACTGTAAGGGAGAGAACAGCGAGGATGTGGCAAACAAGGCGGAAGGAAGCATCCGACTAATTTGGTGCTCAGCGCACCAGCGAAAAGTGAACCGGATATTGACGAGACTCCCCTCCGTTTTGGGGGCTCCCCACCCCCCCAACTTATTAATCAAATGATCAAAAGGAGCCAACAGACCCAGCCATGCGACAAGGATGCGAGGGAATTTGTCAGGAAAGCAGATGTCGTGGCAAGGACTCCTCCAGCTGCCGATGGAATGCTTCGAATTCCTATCCATAGGAATGCCTAAGACTAAGATGTCCTTGTAGGTTAGATATCCTTCTATTTTGATAGTTTCTTAGAAAGAACAGTCCTGCGATAAAAAGACAAGCCAGCGGAAACCATCAGCCAGATGCAGGGCAAAGGAGACACCCTCTATGTGGCGAGATGTGTGTGCGTAGCACCTGTTTGGCATTCATTAAGAGGAACAACCAAGCCAGCCAGCAACAATTGTGAGCCGCAGGCAGGCAGGCAGCGGGCAGGAACGACTCCGAATCCCCAAATGCATTTTTGGATTTAAAGACACGAAGCACTCACACACACTTACAAAGGATGACGGCTGCAGGATCAGCGCGATGGAGGCGAGGCCGGAGCAGCTGTCGCTCATTATTACGACCCGGGCAGATGCCTCTTGTGCTGGCTGACTCCTTGGCACAGGACAACATTTTAATGGGCGACAGTTGTCTATGAAGACCAGGGGCTTATAAATAAAGATGTATCTTAAGCAGGGGTTGGAGGGGATGTATTAAAAATAATTCAGATTGGGGGATAGTTTAAAAATATTTTTAGAAAACTATAGATCTCAAGATCTCGAGAAAGGTAGGCTTTGGAGCCTATACCTAACCTAAGAAGTAATCCACCATAAACTTGTTTAAAACTAAATATATATGCCGTTCCCCCCAAAACAGCAGCAATGGGAAGCGGAAAACCGGATCTGCTCTCAGGCCAGAGACGGGGAGTCAGAAGGATGAGACCAGCGGAGAGCTGCCAAATGGCTTGGCCAAGGCAAGGACTGGAAAGGAAACAGCTGCTTGCAGGCCAGTTGTTGGCGCGGCTCATGCTGCTAAGGCTGTTGTTCTTCCAGAGACAAAGACAGGAGGGCAGGGAAGGGCAGGCCGAGGACGACGACTTCCTTTCAGCCAAGAAGACAGACCCGAAGAAGAAGAAAAGGGACCGCAGACCAGAAAAAGGTACAACTGTTAAGACGACAAACACATGCTCTGCGGAGCCAAGGATGCTCCTCCAAGACGGCTTCTGATTCTGATTCTGATTCTCATTTTCGTCTTCATTCTTGTTCTTATGCCCATTCAGAGGCAGAGTCTGATCATCTGCTGTGGCAGCTGCAAGGATGCAGGAGTCGGGTCTAAGAAACTCATAATAACAAAACAGCTACCCAAGCAACGCCAGAAAGGAGGCCACAAGACGCTGGAGGAGCCGGAGGGAGGTAAGCTTTTTGTTTGCCGCCTCGGACTTGTTGACCTCCATAGAAGTAGAACCAGAAGCAGTGGGAAAATATGAATATGCATGAGAGCTATGGAGGGCAGTAACGGGGTGGGAGGGGCTGGCTAATTATGCTCGTCAGTGGGTGGGTGGATGGGTGGCTGGCAGGTGGCGGAGCGGGACATCAGTCCAATTAAAATGCAGTTCCACTCATCGCTAATTAATGAGCCGCGCCGCTGCAGCAGATGGCCTCACCTGGCCAGGACAAGCGCCCCATTTTATTGCTCGAGAAGAGCAAAGGATTCTGCCAATTGATTCACTTGAATGCCCCACCCCACCCCACACATCATCTCTGGTAGGGGGCCACATCCAGTCCACATTCCCGGGCGGGTTGCGCAATTGAAACGCGTTTGGCATGTCCTGGAACCTCCCAGTCCTCCGCCAGCCAGCCAAGTGGATGGCAGAGTGACAAGTGCGTTATGAAAGCATCCGAGCAGACGTCAGCAACAGATTCCCCAACTGCACGAGCGCCCATTCCGAGTCGTGCCTCCATCGATGGAATTGCATTCCACTGTCACCCACTGGCTGGTGAAGGATCTCGGCTGGCTGGCTGGGCTGCCAGCTCGTAACTCGCACAAAGTTTTCGATTTAACCAAGCGCAAAGTTATGTTGACGGGTTTCGGCTTCACGTGACTGCCGCAGCCGTTTGGAATCCTCAAAAACACGTCACAAGTTCCCACTAACCAAGCCGGCTTCCGCACGTCCTGCCGTCCGGCTCCCCTGGCCGAGTAATAAGCCCAATTAAGTTAACCTCCATTCGTCATGGCTGGCTAGCGCTGTCAGTTGACCGCAGGACACTGGCATAATACCGACAGGATGGTCGTGGGAACTCGCATATGGGTTAGGATATGACAGGATATCATTCCAGGTCCCTAGTTTCCAAATGTTGTAATTTTAAGTGTCCTTTGACCCATTCATTATTTAAACATTAATGTTACAATTACCCATTATCGTAGATAGTTCTGGGAAGCTATAGCTAGGGTACTTACGTCTCGAATCTCCTTGATTTTCTGGCCACCTTTGCCGATAACGCACCCGGCCAGGCTCTGATGGATCAGTAGACGTACATCAAAGTCCTCATCGCGCTGTGGGAATAGATACTTAGTTAGATTGGATCCCAAACCCCAAGCCATGTCCCGACTTACCTCCTCAAAGTACTTTAGCATTTCTGTGATTATCTCCAGAGTGGACTCGATATCCGCCGATATTTGGATGGTTCTGTTCCAAGCGATAAACGTGCATATAGATTGGAGATCATTTTATGAAAAAATAGAAGAAAAGAGTAAGGATAGCACATTAGAATCAAACATTAATCCAATCCACATCATGGCTCTTATGTCTACTTCGGGGACTAGAGCACAAACTTGGAAGAAGATTCAGTGAGATAGATAGATAGATAGAGATAGAGTGACAAGTGGGAGAGCAAGTGAGATTCCGTCCCTGATGCCAAGTATCGAACTAAATCACACAAGGAGGAGGCACAAGACGCTTGCTGGGGGGGGATTAGGATTTGGAAAAACGGATAACACTCATGGCTCCCTTTTCGGTTCTTCGGTTAAGCAGCTCAGGCCGTGCAGTTTCGGGATGGGTTAATGCGGATTAGTATGCGATTAGGGATAGGGATTAGCCGGAGAGCGAGTTAGGCCGTGGTTCTGTTCGGTTCTTCCTGGAGGGCAGCACAACTTCTACTTCTGGGCCACCTTCGGATAGGGACACATCACAGTAGTCATGTATATGTATATATAGATGGGTTATGGCTAGCGCATACAGGACATACAGAGAGCTAGAGCTAGAGCTAGAGCTATATTAGGGCTAAGACGAACGACTGCAACTCCGTTCAGTGGCCTGCATCCACGGGATATACGTTGGAGAGATGCTCTTTATAATCTAGTTGGTACGAGTAATTGCTAAAAGGTTAAAGATTGATGTGGTTTACCGTTCGGGGCCTTGGGAATCGTCGACGGACACAGTGGCTTTATACTGTGCCCCAAAACACACACATTATTCGGAGGCACGGCAGGGCGGGCAGGCGGGCGTTCGGTCGATGGGCGGGCGGGCGTTTCAGACAGGCGGGCGGGCGGGCGGTTGGTCGATCGGGCGTTGGGCGGGCGATTGCAATATACATTATATATATATATTTTTTTTTTTCGGTTGATTGATTCGCCGTTTTTTTTTTCATTATATTTTGATTTTTTATGTTTTTTCACACAACATACAGAGATAATGCATGGGGGCGGGGAGAGGTCGATCGGGCACCCACACAGTGTGTCATGGGAATGGGGGCACACGCATATATATATAAATATTAGAATAAATATACATATACATATATATATTGTGATGTGCAGGCAGATATTTTGTAGCATATATAGTGCACGGCAACAGGGGGTGGTGGTGGTGCATCAAGGTTCGAGGTTCGAGGTTCGAAGTTCGAGTTCGAAGCGATTCATCAGGGCCAGTTTTCAGATTCAGATTCAGATTCAGATACGGGATACAGACACAGATCCGAGTTACCCAGTACCCAGGTGGTGGGACATTGATATACATATATGATATAATATAGACCAGAGACCATGGACCAGCGGTGCAGAGTGATGGTGCGGGCGGGCGGGCGTTTGATTGAGGTTTGATATTCGATTTTCAGTTCGGGTTCGATTCGGTTCAGATTCAGATATTTCAGATATTTCAGATTTTCAGATGAGCGGGCGGTTGAAGATTCGATTTGTTGGGCGGGCGGGCGTTCGAACCGTAGACATATGGTTATCATAATTATCGATTAATCGAATGCGACAATCGATTTATTGGTTACATATGGGGTGTACGCAAGAATAGAGAGAGAGAAGAGAGAGAGAGAAAATTGTTCATTTAGTTAAAAGGTTAATTAGCAATGTACATTTATCGTTTTATAGTCATGTTTCTGTTTGGTTATACAAATAACTGCATTTTTGTCAAAGTTTTGTATTAAATTTTATTAAAAGCGCCTGTAGTATATTACACTTAATCCAGACACTAGTCCTTGGATTGCCTAAACTCTTTAGTTCGGGAGTCTCTTTGGTTTTAAGAAAAGAAAACGATAAATAAAGAGAAACAGAGGCTCCAAGACGGTAGCCAAAAGTGGAGACAGTGAGAAAAGAGGGGGGATTAGATGATTAGAAGAGAGTTAGCTGAGTGCAGAAACCCGGTTAGTGAGAAGCATGTTGATATTCGGTTATATTCTTTCTCTCCGATGGAGAGTACGCGGAGCAAGGATGAAAGATAGTCGGGCTTGACAGAGTGAGAGAGACAGAGAGATGGGGAAGGGGCCCAGACCGGCTCACGGGACAGGGTTCTCTTCGAGTTCCGATATCGGGCTATCAGAATTGGACTGCTGCCGAGGCGGGTCAAAGCCAGGAGTTTCGGAGAAAGAGCTGCAAGAGAGGCAGGACCAGAGAGAGAGAGAGTTCGCGACCCGGAGCCTAATCTTCCGGTTCTCTTCGCTTTAATTATAGTTCATGGTGCAACAAATAAAGTATAATTGTAAATAATACTAGACGCTTCAATTGTGAGTTATGCAATATGACTTAGGGCTTAGTCTACTAATAGTACCTGAGTACGCATCTTCTGGATGTGTTGTCCTCCCTTTCCAATAACAGCGCCCGCAATCTGTTGAAAATTCAAATAAAATAAAAGGTCACTTAAAGGAAAACTTTTCTCTTAAAATATCAAATAATACTTACACTGCTGGGGATAAGTATGCGAACAGTCTCCTCGGTGCGGCGGTTGCGCTTCTGGTCCTGTGGTCCCTCCTCTGAATCGATCATTTCGCGCTTCATTCTCAGTGTCTCTCTGCAATCGAATCACAAATAGTAGTGACGTTTAGCAATTGTTTAGCCAACTATGTTGATCTCCACCAGTCGGTTTCGAGCCAACTGACACATTACGCCGAGCACTGCCCCCACTGCCTCCAGTCACAAACTCTCGGCAGCTGCCAAACGATTGTGGGCTGAGTCGCCAGTGATGGCAGTAAGAGTGGATGTTTTTGTTTTAAAAAATATATATATATATTTTTGAAGATAATAATATAACTCTTTTTTAATTTCTATTAACCAAAAATACACAAATTACTACCTGATATGTATCGCTATAGTACATTTCACTTCCTAAAATAGATTCCTATAGCTTCCTCTAAGTAAACCCCTCTAAAACAGCTTGTATCTCTCCTCCATTGGACATCACTGACTCAGACCTGGTCTGAGGTGAGAGGCGGGCTTTGTGATTGTTACCCGCCGCAATTGAATAACAATTTAATTCAGTTTCCATTTCGGATCCAAGCTCTGCCCGATCCGATCTGGTTCGTGCCGCAGCTGCACTTGACGACGATCCATCATCCAAGTGCCCCGCATTAGAGTCGTTTTCGTTTTCTATTTGGGTAGCATCAGTCATCAAGTATACGCCCTGTGCTCCACCACAGCCTCACCAGCCCAGCAGCCCAGCAGCCCGGAAATGCCAGTCAGCCAACGCTTGAACAGAAACCCCTCCATATATGAAAACTTCTGTTCTATGTGGCACGGCACGGCACGATTCAAGCTATGTGGCATAATTGAACGAATCTGCAGCATGTGCAATAATAAAATATAATGAAATATTATAAATTTATAGAAAGAGTGCCAGGGGCGATTGTCATTTTATTTCAGTGATGTGATCTGCCCACAGCAGTAACCTGAAATGGCTCTCAAAGAATGGGGTTTCTCTGATACCCTGAAATCAAGTCTATCAGGTCTTGGGTTGAGTTTGATTTAGGCTTCAAAAGAACACATTTTTCAGAGTAATACTCTATAAGAACATCACTCTATATGACCTACCAGTTCGTATTTTTATGGTAGAGTCTCCACCTAGTCGGTGGCTTAACCCAAGACCTGGTTATTGTTTCATTTTATGAGGTTTCAGATGTCAAAACATCAATTGTCGGAGCTGCTGGGGCTGTTAAGTTGTCAAAAATGTGTCCAGTACAACAATAGCCCAACAGCAGCCCCGTCGGAAGATTAAACAGTGCGGTGGAGGGCTCGAGAGGAGGCTCTGAAAAGAGCAGACTTGAAACAGAAGTGGCAGAGCTCTGGCAGGTGCGTGGGTAGAGCTGAAGGAAAGGGTTTAGAGACCTTCGATTGGGAGCTCTCGAGATATTTTGGGGCTTGAGCTTGAGTTCTTTAATTATATTACCAATTTCAGACATAAACTTTACACCTTGGTCTTTACCTTTTTTTTTGAAGTTTTCAACAATATCACAATCGAGTTTTCGCTAAAAATCTTATAGATTTCGCTTCACAATCACCAACTTTCCTCAGATTTCACTTGAAAGTTACATAATACTTGGTAGGTTGGTAGGCAGGTAGGTATCTGACGATCAGCAGCACAGGGAGCACCTGTCGAAGGTCCTGGACGAAAACTAATGAATACAGTCTGACGAAACTGGGGCTATTTATACCGGAAATCCTGCAGTTATGCGCCCCAATCCTGACCAATCGGAAGCTATAGGATCGGTATATGGACAGCGGAAGTCGCTGGCCAATGGCAGTCGTACAAATCGAGTGACAATACCTGAAACAGGGGAAGTTACCGGATGCTAGGCAACCACGATAATTGTCCCGGACTGACCACAACAGAAGCTATAGAATAGATATGGTAGTTCCTATGTACGGAATGGGGGCACGTATACCCCTCTATACCCAAAAACCCTATATCTAATACCAGCCGGGGAGGAATTGCATTCTTTTGGAACTTTACATGTGTGGAACATATAGATTCCTTATATACTATCATACTATATGATATATGCCTCCCCCACAGACCATTAGATGGATAGTGGGGGTACCTATGTAGGGCTGCGTAATGAATTTGGGATTCGACATTAGACTAATAGCCGGACCTTTTGGTCTTCGAACTGCAGTCTTCCTGCAGCTCTATGAATTTTCGATGGAACTTCACCTGATGTTTTCACATTATGCATATTTCAGAGACCCGCAGCCCACTTAAGGAGTGGCCGGGGAGGAGATCAGGGCCCTAAGACAGCAGGACGTTTAACTATTGATAGAGCAATAGAGAGGAGCCCTCCCAAAAGCTAAATGCCTGTGAAATGCAACAAATTGCGCTGACCTGGACAAATACCATTAAGGGGGAGGGGCTCCCACCAAGTCGGGAGGTTCGATGACGTGGTCTAGGGCTCTGTCATTATCCCAACTATCCCAACAGCAGGTGCAGATCTAACGCACATGCATAATTCAAGCAAATTGCAATAATTTTAAAACTTCTCTCGAGATGAACTTCCCCCGAGGGACATCGACATCGAGTACTCCTTCCACCTCCATTCCCGATGGAACTGTGAGAGTTTGAACAGCCGGAGATCTAATTATAGGGCAATTTGTGGACAGAGCCGGGCCATTGAGAAACTTTCGGTTATCGGGAGCCATTTAGGAGCGGAAGTGGGCACTAGATTGCTTCCCAGTAGCCGGACTAGCCGGGTGAGTGATGGAAGAGCTCTTCCATCAAACACTTGTCCAGCTTCCCGGGCAGGACAACAAGTGCCAGGAGCGGAAACAAAAGGGAGAGAACTGATGGGAGAGAAGGGCGCAGAAGGACAAGGCTGGTCCGCATTCCTGAAAGTGACATAAATGACAGGTAAGCAATTATGTGAAAATCATTTGATTGCTGTCCACATCCTGTTCAAATAGCTTTTGACAGCGCACACGCGTTCCAAACAGCCCACTGTCCAACCACCCAACCACCCGACCACCCTCTACTCTAACCCATAATCCCGCCCAGAAACGACAATAATTTAAGTTGCTCGGGCCAGGCGCTTGAAACTTTTTCCATGCCTGTATTCCGCCCACCCCCAGGCCGGGCTGACCACAAAAACGCAAACACAACAACAACAATAGCCGCTGGAGAGTTTATGTCCAGTGAGACGTGGCCAGCCACATGAAAACGCGGTTCGTGGCTGCCCACAAAGAGCCGAAAGGAACAAAATAAAATACACACATTCGTGTGTCCTTCCTGGTGCTCCTTTTTATTTGCCACCTCTCTGGGCTTCAGGTGAGTGTCGGAGATGAGGGCGTGACTCGGCTAATCATTAGGGGATTTCCATATTCAAAATTAGGAAAAAAAGAGTTAGGGCTGGTGATACTTATAGGTAGTATTATTTCAAGGGAGAACATTATTACTCTAATCTATCTCTAGATATTACTACAAAAATAGCACCCATGTAGTTTATATTATTATACAATTATAATATAGGTCCTTGCCTTTAAAGAAACTGACAAGTTATAGACCAGATAGCTACCCGAAGTAAAGAAATATCCATTTATTATATTACTCGATTAATTTTATTGGAGACTGTTATATTTAAACGATCTAGAACCATTATGAGCTTGAGGTTTGCGGTTTCTGGTTTTGGTTCTTGTGGTTTAGACCCTCAGTGAGATTGTATAACCCTAGCAAGCCAGTAAGATCCAAGCTTTAGAAGCGATTAGAAATACTAGTCACCCTAATGATTCATTTATTTATAAAATATATTATTAAGTACTCTTTAAAATAAATATAATCCCCCTATAATTAAAAATTCGACATATGTCTCGTGTCACGTTTCGTTTCTCACGTGAGCCTGTGCCTGTGGTGGTGTCCTTTGACCGCCTGAGCCACTAACCCCCTCCTGGTCGTGCCTCTCCTGCAGCCTAATTGGGCGTCGGGCATATGCGTTCCAACTCTATAATTTAGCGGAAAAACAGCTAATGGACGTCATGTCTGTCCCGAACATATAAAAATAAAAGGACACCCGCCACTAGAAGAAGGAGCCAGGAGCCGGGCACTGAGCGGAAATGCATACAATTGACAATTCTCATCGCCGGTGCTAGAAAAATAGTTGGTGGCCCGCCCCTGGAACGGTGGGAGCCCTCGCCTTGCGGCCTGTCCACTTCAAAGCTTTTATGGACATGTCAGCGTGCTTAGCAAGCGGGCGAAGCAGGCCCCAATCGCGTGATGGGGGAAGGACACTGGGTGGTGGGCAGTAGTGGGTGGTGGTTGGTGGCTTGCTGGTCCCTGCGCTAATAACTAATGTGCTTATGGCGTGTGGCCGCCTGTAGTTGTAGTTGCTGCTCTGTCCTGAACTATTCTATTCTATTCTGGGTTTTTTTTTCACCAAAGTCCATAGTCTGATACATACAGTTCGACTTGTTCGACTTGTCTTTGGCTGCTACACAGCTAGAAACCAGGCTGGAGAGTCCGAAATGCCTTATTCCCACCTGACTGAAGCTCGACTTGCTTTCTCAGAGTGTAGGAGAGTCCTCCTCCCCAGCCCAGCCACCCCCATAGTTGCTGCATTATTAAAAGGCTTCGATTGAAAAGTACTTTTCTTGTTTCCACCTCGCTACCCCCCAAACCACATCCCCCATTGATTGCCATTGCCTGGCTTTATCTAGTTTTCGTTTGTCAACTGCATCTCCTGACAATCTTGGTCCCAATCGCCGTCCAATCCCAATCGCTGGCTAATTAATTGGAAATATAAGAAGCCCCTCAAATAGCAAATACCCGTCAAGGTTTCAAAATCAATAAAACTTGCTTCGAAACGTGTTTCAAGTGACTTTTTGGCGATTTGCATAAAAATATTTGCTGCTTCTTTGCTTGTCATTCGAGACAATAGCCATTGAAGAGCATCGAGTGGAACATGTTTTCAAAGTCCACCCGTTTAGTACAAATCATCCGTCCAACTGTCAAGCATAATTAACCCGTATAAAAAGGGCTATGAATTTATGAAATGGGCCACAAATGCGGGCAAAGTTAACAGAGATTTCTCTTGTCACTGGATCTCAACCAGAAAATAGAGTCATAAGGGAAATCAGCGACATCAAAGTCCCAACCATCACACATCAGACAAACAAATTACAGTGCAATTGCCATATTAGAGTACTATTTTTTATTTATTTTTCATCATTATGATTCATAAAGAAAGCAAAAAAGAGGTATCAGCTACAAGAACGAATCTTGAAAGCCAAAATATGCAAATTTTATGAAAATAGGCCGCAGATTTTACCTTTTTTTTTAAAGAAAAATAAATATTTATAAAAAAAAAATGTATTTCGAACCTCCTAACAGCCTTATAACGGTTCTTTTTGTTGAAACTTGAATTAGTGATGACACATCCTAAAGCTCTCTGGATGGTCAGTATCGAACTAGTACTTGAGTATCGTATTAAAAATAACAGTAAAACCAAGAAAAGTGTGAATGTACCTTGAGACTGTACCTTGATATTGATAATCATAAACCAAAACAAATATTTTAAAAATAAATCCATCTGATAATGATATAATATTAAGAACATTTCACTGTACATCATAGCGATAACTCCCTGTATCGCATTTGTTCGAGAATTCAGTTCAATGTCAACGAACCGCTCGCAAATAGCTGCAAAATATCTTTGGAATTGCTTCACTCTCGTAGCCAATACTTGGAAACAACAAAATAAAACGGCCAAACAAGGCAAATAAAAGCGAATTTTTGCACAAAAACTTGAAATCTAAACAAAGGCAATGGGAGAATCGCCAGCCAGCTAGTCAGCCAGCTATCCAAAAAGAACAAAAAGCAAAAGTCTGAAATCTCAGTCTGTGGAGGAATGGAGGAACAGTGACAGAAATCCCCCCAAATGCCAAGGGAATAGTGGGCTAGGGGGCTGGTGGGCCGCAAAGAGGCGGTAATGAGCTGCACCCAAGACTGGAGAAGCTCATTGAACGGGTATTTGCCTTGTTCATTAGCTCCTCTGCTCATCTTGGCAGAGCATCAATCGATAGACCCAACAACAAGAACAACACACTGTGGTGGTCTTAACTATGAATAAAATATGGGTTAGGCTCTTGCCTTATTTGTAAGTTGGCGAGCATTGAACCCGACTTGTTGTCACTGCTGCGGAGCGTGGAGCGTGGAGCTGCGGCTGCGGCTGGGGCTGGGGGCGTGGGAGTTGTTTTGGAGCAACGAAACTATTTTGTTTTGATTTTATCTCCGCGGCAAAAAGAAAAGTAAATTATAATGATATTATATGTATGCCGGTTGCCGCTTTTTCCTCAAACCCTCTCCTCAACCGCATGGAGTGGAGAAAGAGGTGGAAGCAAAATACGAAACAAGCGGCAAAGCGGCAAAATGGATGAACCACCAAAAGTAGCAACAACAACAACAACAAGCGACGAGGAGACTCTGTACCTGAAAAGTAAACTTTTCAAGTGAAAGAGAGAAGAGCGGAGAGAGCTGGCGCGGCCAAGAGGCCAAGAATACTTCTATGTGCCCCCGGTGGTTGGAAAATATGTGAAAGGGAAGCGGACGAAGCCAAAGGAACCATTGGAAAGGCGCACTTTGCAGAAAAGTTCATTTCTCCGGAAAGAAACACAAAAATTGGTCAATTGGCAAACAGTTTGAGGAAAAATGTATACGGGAAAACATATTATCGCGCACATACAGTCACAGAGGCACTTGGCTGGATCGTAATTTGCCTTTTTTCGCTGCCCCCCAGCGCAGGAGGGCTGCGCGTCCCCTGCGAAAACTCACCTAGCTTGAATCCTTATTATCCGACTGCTCTTGCACTGCTGCCACAAAACTCGAGTCTCTGGCCGTTGGCACAACCTTCAGTTCTTGTTTTACGCACTTTTTTCCGCCTAAATCTATCTCGTTTAATATTATTTAATATTTTTTAACAGGCACACGAGACGGAGCGGTAGGGGTGGCAACTCTATTGTAAAACAATCGTTTCATCGATGACTCTAAATGTCCCTTTTGTACGGAAAGGTGGCAGCTCTCGGGGGGAGGCGGAAATTAATCGAAAAATGTATAAATTCAAAAGCGATTTATTTCACCGTTGCGTTAGAACACCAAACAATGTTTAGAAAATAAATAATTATATATATTCCATATAAAAAGAGTTAATAATATGCTCTTTACCCTTTCACTTTTTAAAATATCCCTTAAGTATTGGTTCGAGCATTGGCTTAAATCCGTCGTTGTCATACAAATAGCTCAATGCTATGGAACGATGTGACCTTTTTCTGATGGGTATATTTTGGCGCAAGACTCCTAAGACCCCGCAGTCACACTGAATTGTTGTTTTGTTTTTAAAATTGCGTGCAATTTTTATAATTTAATTGAAATGGATGCGAAACCAAGAAAAACCGAAGTAGTTGTCGAGGCTATGTTCGGTCCTCATCAGGAAACAGTTGCCCAAATAAAGCAGTCCTACGAAGACGCCACAAAAACAATGTTCGATAATCTGAGGTAAAAAACACATATTTTGGGAAAACTTTAACTAATAGCTTTGTTTTTAAATAGTGCCGATGACTTGTCAGCTTTTGTTGACATCCAGAAGGAAAACGGCGATGCCTACGCCGACACCGAAGCTCTGGTGCCGAAATTGCGAGAAAAAATGACCGACATCATGATGAAAATGCACTTGAGTTTCTTCGAAGGCAATGATGTAGGATCTCATCTGATCCCTAAAGAAAAACTTTTAATCGTTATTTATTTAATTACAGATTGAAAACAAACTGTTGGCTCTAGAAGTGCTCAAAGAAAAGTTCGCCGGTCAAGAGGGCAAGCAATGGTTAGGCCTCTCAATGAGGGCAACAAGTAGGACCTCACTAAATTGTATCTCATTTGCAGGAATGTCAATGAAATGACCCCCGAGGAGCTAACTCGTCCCCTACGCATACAGCTTATGGACTCCAGCATTCGCTATATGGAGCGAAAGATAGAAACTCAACAAAAGAAGCTCGAGGTGCGAAATAAATCAGTCCCCTGCTCATCTAAAGATTATTAAATATATTTAAATTTTTATTTTCAGATGGCACTGGAAAAGAGCCAAGCGAACCGGGAACGTCTTCAAAATATACAAAACGAACGTGTAAAACTTAACGCCATAATGGAGCAGCAGTTGGCGGAGTTTAAGGAAATAAAACCACAAATATTGGACTTGCAAAAGTCTTTAATTGATTCCATTAGCCAACCAGATTGTTAGTTTTCGTTGAAATATTATTAAAGGAATGTTTCTTATTAAAAAAAACAAAATATTGTTTAAGGAGTAAATTATTTTTTAGATTTTTTGTCAAATTTTCTATGGGTTTCCCTGCAAAAGTTGGAAAATGGATGGGAGGCACAATGTGACCCACGCCGAGGGCCATATATTTGCCAATTCTTATCCGATTCTGAAACGGAGTACCTTTATCGATTTGTGGATCGATTCTCCACCAATCTGCATCAAAATCTAGAGACAAATTATTTTTTAGATTTTTTGTCAAATTTTCTAGGGGACCCCCTGCAAAAGTTGGAAAATGGATGGGAGGCACAATATGGCCCACGCCGAAAAGCATATCTTTGCCAATTCTTGGCCGATCCTTAAACGGAGTACCTTTATCGATTTGTGGATCGATTCTCTACCAATCTGTATCAAAATCTAGAATCAAATTATTTTTTAGATTTTTTGTCAAATTTTTTAGGGGTCCCCCTGCAAAAGTTGGAAAATGGATGGGAGGCACAATATGGCCCACGCCGAAAAGCATATCTTTGCCAATTCTTGGCCGATCCTTAAACGGAGTACCTTTATCGATTTGTGGATCGATTCTCCACCAATCTGCATCAAAATCTAGAATCAAATTATTTTTTAGATTTTTTATCAAATTTTCTAGGGGTCCCCCTGCGAAAGTTTGGAAATGCAAGGGAGGCACAATGAGACCCACGCCGATGGCCATATCTTTGCCAATTCTCATCCGATCCTTAAACGGAGTATCTTTTTCGATTTGTGGATCAATTCTTCATAAATCTACATCAAAATCTAGAAACAAATTATTTTTTAGATTTTTTGTCAAATTTTTTAGGGGTCCCCCTGCAAAAATTGGAAAATGGATGGGAGGCACAATATGGCCCACGCCGAAAAGCATATCTTTGACAATTCTCATCCGATCCTTAAACGGAGTATCTTTTTCGATTTGTGGATCAATTCTTCATAAATCTACATCAAAATCTAGAAACAAATTATTTTTTAGATTTTTTGTCAAATTTTTTAGGGGTCCCCCTGCAAAAATTGGAAAATGGATGGGAGGCACAATATGGCCCACGCCGAAAAGCATATCTTTGACAATTCTCATCCGATCCTTAAACGGAGTATCTTTTTCGATTTGTGGATCAATTCTTCATAAATCTACATCAAAATCTAGAAACAAATTATTTTTTAGATTTTTTGTCAAATTTTCTAGGGGTCCCCCTGCGAAAGTTTGGAAATGCAAGGGAGGCACAATGAGACCCACGCCGATGGCCATATCTTTGCCAATTCTCATCCGATCCTTAAACGGAGTATCTTTTTCGATTTGTGGATCAATTCTTCATAAATCTACATCAAAATCTAGAAACAAATTATTTTTTAGATTTTTTGTCAAATTTTTTAGGGGTCCCCCTGCAAAAATTGGAAAATGGATGGGAGGCACAATATGGCCCACGCCGAAAAGCATATCTTTGACAATTCTCATCCGATCCTTAAACGGAGTATCTTTTTCGATTTGTGGATCAATTCTTCATAAATCTACATCAAAATCTAGAAACAAATTATTTTTTAGATTTTTTGTCAAATTTTCTAGGGGTCCCCCTGCGAAAGTTTGGAAATGCAAGGGAGGCACAATGAGACCCACGCCGATGGCCATATCTTTGCCAATTCTCATCCGATCCTTGAGCGGAGTACCTTTATCGATTTGTGGATCGATTCTCTACCAATCTGCATCAAAATCTAGAAACAAATTATTTTTTAGATTTTTTATCAAATTTTCTAGGGGACCCCCTGCAAAAGTTGGAAAATGGATGGGAGGCACAATATGGCCCACGCCGAAAAGCATATCTTTGACAATTCTCATCCGATCCTTGAGCGGAGTACATTTATCGATTTGTGGATCGATTCTCTACCAATCTGTATCAAAATCTAGAATCAAATTATTTTTTAGATTTTTTATCAAATTTTCTAGGGGACCCCCTGCAAAAGTTGGAAAATGGATGGGAGGCACAATATGGCCCACGCCGAAAAGCATATCTTTGCCAATTCTTGGCCGATCCTTAAACGGAGTACCTTTATCGATTTGTGGATCGATTCTCTACCAATCTGTATCAAAATCTAGAATCAAATTATTTTTTAGATTTTTTATCAAATTTTCTAGGGGACCCCCTGCAAAAGTTGGAAAATGGATGGGAGGCACAATATGGCCCACGCCGAAAAGCATATCTTTGCCAATTCTTGGCCGATCCTTAAACGGAGTACCTTTATCGATTTGTGGATCGATTCTCCACCAATCTGCATCAAAATCTAGAATCAAATTATTTTTCAGATTTTTTGTCAAATTTTTTAGGGGTCCCCCTGCAAAAGTTGGAAAATGGATGGGAGGCACAATATGGCCCACGCCGAAAAGCATATCTTTGCCAATTCTTGGCCGATCCTTAAACGGAGTACCTTTATCGATTTGTGGATCGATTCTCCACCAATCTGCATCAAAATCTAGAATCAAATTATTTTTCAGATTTTTTGTCAAATTTTCTAGGGGTCCCCCTGCAAAAGTTGGAAAATGGATGGGAGGCACAATATGGCCCACGCCGAAAAGCATATCTTTGCCAATTCTTGGCCGATCCTTAAACGGAGTACCTTTATCGATTTGTGGATCGATTCTCTACCAATCTGTATCAAAATCTAGAATCAAATTATTTTTCAGATTTTTTGTCAAATTTTCTAGGGGTCCCCTGCAAAAGTTGGAAAATGGATGGGAGGCACAATATGGCCCACGCCGAAAAGCATATCTTTGGCAATTCTTGGCCGATCCTTAAACGGAGTACCTTTATCGATTTGTGGATCGATTCTCTACCAATCTACATCAAAATCTAAAAACAAATTATTTTTTAGATTTTTTGTCAAATTTTCTAGGGGTCTCCCTGCAAAAATTGGAAAATGGATGAGAGGCACAATTTGACCTACGCCAAGGGCCATATCTTTGCCAATTTTTGTCTGATCCGTGCTTGTACATACATATGTATGTATGTATGTACATATTCATAATACATAAATGGATAAATAAATGTATAAATGGATATATGGATATATACATACATATGTTCTCCTCCCTGATTATATAATGATGAAGTTCCAAGTGTTGCTTAAATATTTTTTTATTCGTCACTTGACCCATGCACCAAAAAATAACTATATTATTGCATTTGCACTTTTAAATATATCATTTTTCCTTTAAAAGTGATTAAAAAGGTTGTAAGATGTACAAGATAATCAAAGATTTAAATCACAAATTTTTTTTATAAAAAGTTTACTAAAGCCGAATAAGTTTGGTTATGTTTGTATACGGACATATGAACGTGTGTGAGTAATTTTTCTCTTTTCGCACAATTTTTGATTGGTATTTGTGGCATGGTTGGCCGGCGATCAAATTTAAAGGCCTTTTGTTTTAAAACTAAAAAACTTTTTAAAACACTGCAGGAGGACGTTTTTCATAGGTTTTGAGATGCAAGTTTAATCAATTAAAGTGGTTTTTGTGGGTTTGATCTTATTAAAGAACACTAGAACCACAAATACATTGTTATTTTTGCAATAGATTTATATGCTCCTACCAGATTATGCGTACTCACATGTATAAATATGAAGTTTCAAGTATTGTTTTAAAAATTAGTTTATTCATCACTGGACATGCACAAAAAAAACATTCATGTGATTGCACTTCCACTTTTGAATATATCATTTTTCCTTTAAAACGGGTTAAAAAAGTTGTAGGATGTACAAGATAATCAAAGATTTAAATCACAAAATTCTTTCTATGACAAGTTTACTAAAGCCAAAGAGGAAAGGTTATGTTGCAATGGTTACCATACGTGATCCATTTTGTTTTTTGCAAAATTTTGCATTGGTATTTGTGCAATGGCGGGCGGGAATAAATATAAAGTGCTTTTTTAACACTAAAAAAAATTGTATAACACTGTACAGGAAGACCCAAAGTTCAGAAAAAATTATCGATTTCCCTGGAATTGTTTTTGAATAACAAAACATGAATGAGAAATAAAAAAATATAGACTAATTAAATTTTTATCATATATTTTAAGGAGCAAATTTGAATAATTTAATATTTTTCGTTGCCTTAAAATCTTTTTTTTTCGTTGCCAATCTCAAAGCAGTTCAAAAGGGCAGTGCCATGGGCCATTGCTAACACTGCCCAACACTGCCAAATTGGAGACAACTTCACTGAAATCAATCCGTTCCGTCTTTTCTGTTTTGGCAGTCGTCGAGGTAAGACCTCTCAAAAATTGAGTTGTGAAAAAATTTCCTGGTATACAAAAACAAAAAAAAAATTCTTAATTTCCTTGAATCAGTATCGCGGCACTTGTATTTTTTTCGCACAGGTACACGTCTCTGCTTTTAAATATTTAGAAAAAGTTCTTGTGAATTAAGTAATTCAATATTTTTTTTTATTAACTTTGAATATCGTGGATTTTTTTTAGGTTCTTTGCGGATTCATGTTTTTAAGATCTTAGCTCTTGATATTCATTTTTATCGAATTAAAGGGCTATGGTCTTAAAAATTTTATTCCGTCAATACATCATAGTAACTTGTGAATTTCATGTTCAATAAAAATGTGAAAGTGTGAAGAAAAGTGAAATAAATAAAGCAAGTGATTCTAAGAATTTACAAAATCCCAATTTTCCAACGTAAAAACAATTTTGTCGCGCGGGAAAAAATTTGGCGCCAAAAAGTATTTCTATAGAAAAGTTCTTTGTTCATAACGCGTGATTAAAAGATAAAAGAGACTTTTTTTCCTAGAAAATGAGATGCACAATATTCCAAGTTTTCACTTGGTTTTCATTTTCCCTCTAAATTTTTCCACGGCGTTGCCGTTTTGTGAAACTTTGCTACAAAACTTCATAGCTACAAATTTGAGTCAGCGACTCCGCTACACAGCGACAAGGCTACACAGCGACCATATCGTGTCGTCTCTTTTCGTACCGAGCTACAAATGTAGTTTTGTTCCTTCTGCGAATGTCGCCAAGAAAAGGAAAGCCCAAATTGTTTTTTTTTTTTTTTGTATAGTGCTTTTGATCTTACTCTGCATTAGAATTTCGGGAGTTGTCGCGAGTGGTCGATGATGGAAAAGTGTTTTTGTGGTCAGCCTTTCCTGGCCTGAGGTTTGGGCACTACAATTTTGATCAGTATTGCACATTCCTCAGCCTGAAAAGGCCTTCGACAATCCTCTTCAATAAAAAAAAAAAATAATAATAATTGCAAGTGTGTGTGTTTGGATTTATGTCTACAATTTTCGGGGTCATCTCCAGTGCAAATCTTGGTTTTTTCAACAAGAATTGCACTCGAGACGGCCAGAATATTGTGGATCTATGCAGCTACTAGCCGAAAGTGTTCAAAAGTTAGCAAGTGATTATAATTTCGATTTTATTTGTAGGTTGTGGAAGGTTGCAAAGCGTATTTTTAATCGTATTGCACTTTCCCCAGCCCATAGATATTATGCGAATAGCAGCGTCCGGTATCTGAGTGAAATATTTGTGGCCAGATACCCTTTAGGTCGGTATTTGTGACAATATGATATTTCAATCATATTGCACTTGTACCGGCCTGATAATATCTGGCATTCGTCATCTGTGAGTCTGTGAAAAGTGCGCGAAATATCAAAACATAAACACTTGCAGGACGGGATGTGTGACAATATTTTGATTATTAAACGAATATTGCACACCTCCTGGCCTTTAAATGTAAATGTTTCTACTGCCGAAGGAAAAACTTCATTTTCGTAGCTCGCATTTTCTTTTCGGAAAATGTGGTGCCGTTAGAATGGCGTCGCGTGCGAGCGAGACGACTGCTGTAACAGTTCGGACAAGCTTTTTGCCAGTTCTTCTTTGCGTCGCGGGGTTGCCAGATCGGTGAGTTGTGCTTTCAGTTGTGAGTGTTAAATGTCGAGGCATCAAAAATACGAATTTAGTAATGCTTAGTTGAATATTCCCTTCTAAATGATGCAACTTAGTAATAACAGGCACTTGGGGCGAAGTAAGCAAATTTAATTAGACCGCTTGGTTGGATGCACTTATTTGCACGTCATTTACCGTTCTCGGAACCCTATGGCCAGCCTTATTTTTCAGCCCGTTTAATGATGGGATGGTCATTGGTTTGGAAAACTAACAAGTACGAACATAATGTATAATGCCCCAGCACGCGCGAATCCAAGAGGTGTGAAATTGGACTCATGGGCGGCCTCCATTTGGACTCTTGGCGGTTCTGCGTCCTACCGGCTGCACCAGATGACCAGCGAGGAACGGTTTAATTTTGCTTTTTTTTTGGCGGAAGTGTATGTAAGTACCGCTAGTGCACCGGTTATCTGCCACATCTGTGTTACATTTAGACGATTTTACACTAATACTTCCCAGCCCAGCAGCAGTGAGAACATGCCGTTCGTGCTGATAGCAAACACAATTACATAAATGTTTGTTTTGACAACAATAGGCAGCGGCAGCAAAAAAAGCAACAAGATTGCATAATTGCTTGTAAAATTTTTGCGCTCCCACAATTTCTCATTTTAGCCAAGAAGAAAGACCAGCCGGCTGATGGTGTCTCCATTAGAAAGAGAGAACGGGAGCGGATGGCGATCCTTTTACTGCAATTTACGGCTGCTTTTGCTCTCACTTCTGTCTCTCATGCGAGCTTTCGCCGGCCAGAGCTGGCACAGTGGAGGCCGCTTAGAAATGCTATGTTTATTTTTCCACAGCTAATCTAAATGTATTCTACAAATATGGCCATAAATTGTAAAATAGCACTTTCGTAATTGTTGGCCTTATTTATGCACTGTGAACAGCCAGGGGCTGGAGAGGCGCTGTCCATAATAAAGACTCTCTTTATGTTAGCTCTTTCCAGTAGTGATGCTCGGTTTGGCTTTAAGCCGAAAAGGCAAAATTTATAAATTTGTTTTAATTAAATATCAGTTTATTTGGATTTTACATAATTTACCTATGCGTTTTAGGTAGTCTAATAAGGCTTTTTTCATATAGTCCAAGTCCTATAACTCACATATGCAACGATTAAATAAATCATAAGATAAATTTTTAAGTTAATCTCTACATATTTACATTTTTTTTTAATTATATTTTTTCTCAGGCTAAACGATTAAATTATGTATTCATAAAAATGCTCTCGATGTTATTTTAGTAAAATATCAATACCTATTTATCGCTCCAACTATATTAGTAAGTTTCAATATTTTGTAAATTATCCTATTAACTAGTAAAGTGTTTTATTATGTTAAATAGTCTTTTATAATCCAGATCTTAAAAGCCTGTAGAACTTATTAAAAATACTTAGTATCTCCCCCATTATAGGCCTACGCAGTGTGATCTATTTACCAGCCCCATCAACTTCCTAGCCCGGATTTAAATGCAATTAAAAGTGTATATTATTTCCAAGGTACATCTATATATTTACTACCTCGAATATTATGAATTTCAAGCTGGGTAAATGAAATGCTTTCTCTCCCGATATAGCCATTTCTGCCACCGATGCAAGGCAACATTACGACCGACCAGGCAGCCGACCGACACCTCGGGCTCTCCCGCTCCGGCAGTGGCTTCGCCGCTGCAGAAGTTCCAGCCGGGAGTCAGTTGCCTGGCGACTAGCGAACCGCTTGGACGTGCTCGTCGGTAGTCTCGATTTGTGAGTTTCCCCTAACATATTGTTAGCCAAGTTAGTCGACAACGACGACGTAGACGACGACAAGTAAGCCCCGCTCCGGGTTGTTCTGTGCGGTGATGTGATGTGTGCTGTTCGCGGCTTGTTTCGTTTTTTATTTGCCCGTTGCCCGTTGTCATTTGGGTTTTGATTTGTTGGGCATTCGCCGTAAGCCAGCTAGCCTGCCACTTGACGGCTCTCCTCAGTCTTGAGTTCTCAGATCTTGGCTCACTGGCAGTCTCTCGGCCTTACTGGCTTCGCTTTGTTTCATAATAATTTGCTGTGTGTGTGCAGTGTGTCTGTGAAAACGACAAAAGGCCAAAAAGAATACAAATGAAATGCTGGCCTGGCCCGCTTGTGGAGCATGTGCCGTTCGGTCAAAATGCTTATAATAATATGCCGTTTGTCTTTCCGTTTTCCCCCGGCCAATTAGATCCGAAATTTTTTGGGAAATGCTGCTTTCAATGCAAATGTGGCGCTCTCTGTGTCTGGCGGCCCTCTTCTGTGGATTAGCCCAGGCCAAAGGTAAGCCCTTACATAGTACTCAAATAATCTTAATAAAACTACAATTTAAGCTTTAAAATGCATGAGTGGAGCTTGGCAAGCTTGGCCCACGAAGCTGCATGATGTCATTCCACGAGCGCAATGAAATACAAAAGTACTCATTCGTTCGTTCAAAATTTTGCTAAACCCGCTAAAGTGACCTCGTTTTCCGTCGTCGTGGAGTACACACACAATTTGTGGCCATTTGGAGTGATGGCCGAATCGTCAGTATAACGATCTTCACTTTGTCGCGGGCGGGGGCGATCGAGCTTTTTATTTTTCACTTTATTTTTTTATTTCGCTTGTTTTGGGCAAAAAAAAATAACGAAAGACTGAGGCAACGAACTCGCGCTCTAATGAAGTTGGGAGCGTCTCAAGTGTGGCCCTGTCATGATTCACTCAGTCGCTCTTCCTGCCTTATATGCATGCCGTTTGCCATATTCTTCCTTCGTAGCTACATATGTTATGGATATATTGTATTCCTCGAAAGCCCTAGCACATTACTCATTAACTTGGCTGCCCCTGCAAGTTGCCATACACAGGCAAGACAACAAACAGCGCGGCGAAAAAACAAAAGACCAAACAAGACACCTACACAAACACAGCAGCACTGCTGGGAAAGGAACATGACACGCCAAAAATAAGACAAAAAAATTAAATAACAACACTACCAAGGCAGCGCGATATTATCGAGGGAAACATATACCAAGCCACCTACCTATCTATATATGAAAATATATATAACCAGAGAGTCATAAAGACCACATCAGAAGAACCCTGGTTAAGTATCGGTCGATCGGTTGGCTGGGTTGGCTTATTAAAAGGCAATCAGAAACAAAATCCCCCTGTTAAATGCCAAGTGCAAAAAAACATTACGCGAGAAAAATGAAGAAATAAAAGCGAAAAATAAAACCTAAACAACGGGCGACATTCGGCTCGTGTAGGCGAACTGGTCTCTCGGTCTCTAGAATTAAGATGCAGCCTAAAAATACACAAAACCGATACGAATACATCTCTCTCTATGGATACACACCAACAAACAAACAAACAAATAAACAAACAAACCAGCAAACCAAGCCACAAATATAAGGAAAAAGCTGCAGACGAGGCTATAATTTACTGCCGAGCCAACCGAGACCGAGAGTCCAAGATCGCTGCTGTGCTGCTGCTCTTCAGCCTGAGTCTCAGCTTTAGCTTCGGTTTTAGCCTGGATCGCTTAGTCAGCAGCTTCTCAGACAAAGCTGAAAGCTAAATTATAACTTGCCCGCCAAATGCCGGGTTGCGGGTGATGGGCAGCTGCTGAGTGGGCGTGGCAGGGATAACTAAAGCGAAACTTGGAGAAAGTAAAAGTCTGTCTGAGACCGAAAGAAATCGTAGAGAATTAGTCACATTGAAAATATTTGATTCACAAAAAGACAGAGATTATGAAATAGATTTCTTTTGTAAACTTGAGGGAAACTGCTATCTGATAGTACGAATTTATTTATAAGGCCTGATCTAGATTTCTTTAAAGAATATGGAATAATAATGTGGGAAATGAAACAGAGTGTCTCTTGAGAAAATATGAATCATATTTTATTTAATTTAAAAAATTCTATTGTTATTTAAAATTAGAGCAGAGTAGACTTTTATTTTCTTGGCTTTGTTTATAAATAGCAAATGAAATCATTTATTCGTATTTTTAATAAAAATTTTAATTTAATTCCATCACCATCATACCAATCTAAAGTTTATGAGGATTTTTTATGACTACCTACTAACTACTAACTACTTTTAATCTAATGATTTCCTCTGTATGGGAATGCCTTACCCTGAATATGATGTCATCCAGTGGTGTAGGGAAAAAACTTCACCCTCGAGTGCCCATAATGATGGGTGGGCTGGCGCTTGACCTTCCCTGGCGATTAGCGAAGCGGCCAGGCTCCAGCTGACAAATCATCGAACTGTGATTAACTCGTTTAATTGCCGACTGGGCGGCACTAAGCAGCAACACGCGACCTTGTGCAGCGTCCTCTCCGGCTAGCAGACGGGCGCATCAACATCAAGATCGTTTAATTTATGGCCAGAACGAACGAATGACTTAAGAAACGAACTGGCCATATAAATATAATAAATCGTCGTTTACCTGGGGAGGCTGTAAATCCTCACTCCCCTGCAACGAGACTGCATTTAAATAACATGCTAGACAAGCCAGCCATCGACCATCTACCATCGAGCATTGTCGCATTAAGACAAAACATTGACATTGCTTTGTGAGAGGGCGAGGAGCACAAAACATGGAACAGCCATGGAACAATAATGATCAGCCAGTCGGCCGGGATCTGTGACAGTCGGCCGAGAGTGGTGGACCGCAACAGGCCTAAAAGGACAACCAAACTGAACGCTCCTCGTAATAATAAAGAAATTGCCAGAGAGTGTCCAGGTTCCAGGTTCTAGGTCCCAGGTCCACATGGATGGCCATGTCCAAGTTGCGCCACATTATGCCAGCGGGTTCAGGCTCAACCTCAGCCTAAGAGCCGGGAATCGGACATGGACTTGGAGTCGGTGCTGGAGTAGGAGACTGACTTAAACTTTGGGATGACCACAATGATGAAGATGATGATGACGATGAAGCTGAGATGCCACACAAGGCAAATAAACCGCTTTGGCTTCGGCCTGGTCTCTTGGCTCAGGCTTTGGCTCTGGCTCTGGCTCTGGCTCTGGCTTTGACTTTGGCCTGGTCTCTTGGCCATCGAATTGACTTCGCTTTACATTTTTGCCTTATGTGTGCGAAAAATGCCAATTTTAGAGCAAGTCCAAGTCCATCGATGCTCCAGTGTGTGTGTGTGAAAAATCGTCTGTCTAGACAGGCGCAACAGGCCGTGCCACCAACAACAGCAACATCAAAAGCAGCAACATCGAGAGGAACAAGAACAATCAAAGCCTTTTGCTAAGCTAATAAAATCAAGCCGCTGCCTCGGTGCAAACTCGTGTCTGCAACATTGATGCTCCTGCTGCTGGATCCCCTCCAGCCACCAGCCTATCTCTTAACCCATTAATGGCACTCGGTGTAGCTCTTGACCCAGAGAAATCTGAGTGCAGATGGAGTGACAGGATACACGGTGCATATAGATGAGATACGAATGGAAAAGTATCTAACGGGTAAAATATTATATTTTATTTTTAAATCCTTTCTACATTAAAACATCTCTTTATTTAAGATTTAAATGGGTTAACCCGGTCGGCTCTAACAATGCGTCCTGGGCCTTGGCCTGGGCCCTGCCCCTCATATTACCAGCCCGCTGTGAGTTAGCTGGAAATAGACCTGGTCGGAACTCTGCCGGGGCAAAAGTGGCAAAGGGAGAGCACCTGGCCAAGACCTTCGCGCGGCAATGGGGAGATTAAAAGCTGGCGATAACAAAACGAGCAAATCGAATAGAGGCGGCTCACTTGAAGGGCCCAGAACGAACTGGCGAGATCGAACTGGGAGCAGCCAGATTGGGGCTGGGCAACCAGTACTTGGGGGCCAGCAGAGAGCGCCCTTTTGGCCGCCCAGGCATTTGTCATCAAGTGTTGGCCATCTCTTTGTTGGCCCGGCCCTGTTTTATTGAATAATCATCCGATTGCCGTTGCAAGGACAACTCCGCTCGAGTGGACTACGGATTTTATGTGGATTTAATTAGTTCGGCTGCCAAAGCCAACTCTCTGGGCCAACTGCTGCGATTGGTGGCGTGTGTACCGTTATGCACTGACCATTTTGGCAACAAGTTGGTAGTCGAAATCGCAGTTGGAGGAGCGCCAGCCGGCGGGGGGTGTGCGGCCGCAAAAGGCTTTCAACTTTTGTTGCGGTGGCTACCACCACCACCACCACCACCACCGTTTTGGCCACAATCAATTCGCGCTCCACTCCCAAGGCAATTTCGATCGGTGGCGACTCCGGACCATACATGTGTGCGATGTGTGGCGTGTGGCGCGAATTGCGTAAATGTGTAGAGAGGGAGAAAGGAGCTGGGGAGCAAAAAAAAAAAAACGATAACTGTATATGTACTCGACCACTAACGGGTTCGCCACTCCTCCGGCTGGCTACCACAGCCGACAGCCGGCCCGCGGCTAGCAGAGCACCAGGCATGCGTATTACACAAGACTAATTGTATTAGGCCAAGCTGCAGCAATAGAAACGGCCCAACAGCAGCTAAATCCCATAACAACAACACCAAGACACCAGCAGAACCACCAGCAGCAACTGCAATGCAAAAAATTTGCATGTTTTGCATGTGAACATGAATGCTAAAAAGGAGAAACTGAATAATTTGATGGGATCTCCAGACAAAGGCCTGTGTCATGTGATTCATATACTGTAATCGGGCCTAATAACAAATGGGATTTGCCTATTGGAAGTATAATTTTATGCTCTGAGTTTAATTATATTTATGGTCTTGTGGCTTAATTGGATAAAAGTTTGATGTCTATTGCAGAAATTCATAAGTGTTGCAGTTTAAATTATTTATGGATGTATAATTGCCTTGGGAACTAATTAAATATATAATTATTATATCCTATGTTTATGGTAGTTGGTTATGGTATGTTAGATGGGCAAACAAAAGTGTGAAGAACTATATAAATCAGGCTTGTTTCTTAAAACTATCCCATCAGAAAGATAGCCCACCTGTTGGCTCTCACATACCAAACATTCTTTAACTTTGGCCATTAATTTCCGCTCTCATTTCTGGCTAAAAAGTGCCACCAGGTTGGTAAAGAAATTGTCAAGCGTAGATGGCCCAAAGGCAGGCCAGGGAATATATATTTATGAGGCCTGATAAGCCGCCAACTGGAGCCGGCAGATCTCTCTGGCAAGCCTGGAAGAGTTGGCCTGGCCCGAACCAACTTGGTTTATGCGTGTGAAAGTAGCCCGAGAGGACAAGATGGAATCTAGAGCAAATATTATGTAAATTTTCAAATGGCCACGGGGAGAAGAGTAGTAGGCGATAGGAGGAAACCTGTAGCTAATCCTGGTGGGCGCTCGAGAGGAGACCGAGCAACCTGCTTACCGTTAGAGCCAAGTTGGAGTCACCAAGCGGCTCGTTGGGTTTTTAATTACCAAATGCGAAATGCAAACTGCGTAGAACATGGAGCCTTTCAAACGCAGCCGACAGCCGACCGGGATAACGGAGCACCTGAAGATCTGAGAAGCGCCAGAACAGGATCAGCTCGCCACATGGAAATTAATAAGGCGTAAAGAAAAAAAAACAACTATCCAAGATCCAAGGAAAGCAAGAAGATACTCACCACAGAGTGCGTAAGCCGGCTCCCCTCGGGCACCTGCGGCAAGAGTTATGGCTTGCCACAATTGCATAATTTATGCGAAATTTATTTAATCTATTAGACGCTCTGACCCGCAACGACGGGGAGCGTTCTTCCTTCTTCTTCTTCATGCCTCTTGCTTGATAAATTGCATGTCTAACTGCATGTGGCAAATTTATCATATTTATTTGTTGTCCAACTCGGAGTTGCCGCTTCTTTCCACCTTACGGATTGATTCGCTGTTGCAGCATTGCGATATTGCAAAACTTAAGATTGATCATCAAAAGTTCTAGTGTTATAATGCCATTATATCTTTTATTTGATTGAAGAAAGCTTTAATATGTTATGCAAGAAATGGCCAACAAAGAAGTCTTATTTCTTTGATGACACGAACTCGAGATGTGTGATGAATAGATATGGCTTTGGTTCTTTCGTGAGGGAGTCACTGACCGAAGGTCTAGATTCAAAAGGCATTTATTTCTGGGTTTTTTTTTTAATGCAAAATAGATTTTAAAAGCCAACTGCTGGCTGTATAAAGTACAGTCCAAGTTCGTTGAGACTGATGATTATTATATAGTAGTTAAATATAACTAAACTCTATGTATCTTAAAGATAGCACATCATTGTTGAAGAAAACCCATCTTAGATAAACGTGTTTTCAAGACCTTAATAGTAGGAATTTCCATGAAGATCCCTGTAGCTGATATCCACTGTACCTATTGCTTATGTTTGGTGTTTGGTGGTCGGTCTGTCATCGCATGAGGCCCCAGCTGAATTCAAAACACAATTTGCACACGCACGCACCAAAGTCAATGACATTGCAAAAACAAAAACAACCAGAAAGGAAAGCTAACTACTAAAGACTAAGGTCGAAGACGAAGTTAATATACCCTTGCAGTTAATATATACTCGGTATAAGATAATATCGGATGGCAAACGAAAAAAAACTGCAAACAAAAAATAAATAATTTTTCCCGATTTTTCGGATCTACTTAACTGCAACCTTTGAGAATCGAGGAGGAGGGCACTATTTTTTAAATAATTATTTATAAAAGTTTTATTGAATAGTTGCCAAATTAAGGCATCTTCTAGAATGTTATCATACGCAAAAGAAAGGTACAATTTTACCCTTCATTACTAAACTACTCTATGGCGCTCTTAAAATTAGGGAATGAATATATGAGTGTTTAAAATTTCAGATTAATAATATTTAAACAAACATGTATACCTTTATAAATTGGAAGAATTAAGTTAATTAATGATATGTAAAGAAGGAATGCATGCTATCAAAATTAAAATACCCTCTGCAAGGGTATAAAAACTAAAACTAAAAAGGAAAACACGAAAACTGGCTTAGAGGGAGAGAGTTTAGTTAGTTAGTGTTGTTGTTGCTGATGTGGTTGCCTTTTAATGACAACAATAACGAAGGCATTAAAACAGAGAAGAGTCTAGAAGTAGGAGGTAACTTAGAGACTTTTTAATGTCATTATGTGGGCTTTTCATTTTCTTATCTCGTCTACCCCTGTCAGTCACTCATTTCGGGGTAACCTGATTAAAAGTTTGCCATTTAATTATCCGCGAGTTTCCGTTTTTAATGGCCATGGTCATCAGCGCATGAAAAACAGCCGCCTGTCTGTCTCACAGTTTGCGATAAAATCGGCAAGTAAGTGTTGATGTTGTCAATTAATTTATTGAATTCCTCTGCCGTCCAAATCGAGCCAAAACACAATTTATGAATGCGTGGATGCAACTGTAAAAATTCCGGCATCGCCAAATGAACTGGATCAGACTCATAAAGTTTTGCTTTGCAACTTCCCAGATTTCTGGCTTCCAAGCGACTAACGAGGAGCCAGTTCGTGTCTTAAGTCTTTTGATATGCGCCTGCCTAGAACCGCCTGCAGCTGCTCGCAAAGAGAAGAAAGATCAACAGCAGCATCAACTGCAACACGTGAATGCGTTTGAAGTCCAAATTACATGGCAAACGGGGAGTTAACCGCAACCACAGGCTGGTGGGTTGGTAATTGAAAAGAAATGCCCAAGATGCATATCCCGAAAAAATGAACAAGTTAAGACGCCACACTTGAATGGGTTACGACTGGAAGATACCTTATGTAGTATATCATAGGGTTAATAGAACTTAGTCTGATATCCTTATAGAGTCATGATTAAAGAAGCTTTTAAGAGTCAAGACTACCTTATAGCTACTTTCTTATGCATATCCAGTATACCCCACACATAATAGTCTAATGGATATTTGAGGTATAGGATCAGGAAGCGGCAGCGGGCGAAGACAGTTAGCCAGCGGTCAAATCAAGCAATTTAAACCAGAAAACCCCAACCCAACCCAGCCCAACTGCCAAATGCTCAGGCATCCAGGAAGCAGGCGATTCTGCATTCCATTCCCGATTCTATGTAGCAATGGTTTCGCTTTTCTTTGAGGGCAAATTGGTTCTGGATTGGAGCTAAGCTGGAGCCAGATGATGACGCATAATGCCCTCTGCGGTTGCATAATGCGTCCAAACAAGATCCAGCGACTCCACAGATTTCCATCTCGAGCCCGAAACACTACTTAGTAGAAGATGTGGTGGCAGTTGCAGCATTCATTCATGCCATTTCCGTAGAATTTCAATTAAAATGTCGCCCAGACCGCTCCTCCCTTTTGGCCCCGGCAATTAAAAAGAGCCGTAGACAAACTGAAACTCAAACAAAATAGCCGAGAAGAGGAGGCAAATAGACAGAGAGATATAAATAAAAGGAGAAGAAAATGCTGTTAATAATGCTGCTTGGCATGTCAAAAACGGTTATTAACGTGGCCAGATGGCCAGGCATGCGATCAACAGAACTCCATACTACACACACTCCATAGTCCGTACTCCATACACCATGGTTCATGGGTACTGAGTGAGTACATGGCCAAGTGCCTTTCAACAAGTTTGTACCTGGCGGAAAAGCGATGACCGTGGCCAGATGCAAGTTAACCCGCAGCCCGGCCATAAACTACGCACTTATCAAGATGCGTAGAATGGAATGCCTACCCAAAAACCCAGTTGGACAATTATAAATCAACTTGGCCCACTCCGGAGGCTGTCTCTTCTGTCTGTCCCTTTTCCAAACTCTTTGGCTCCTTTCGAGTTCCTACACGCAATCATCGCGTAGTCGGCCAAATAATAATGTCAATTGCAGGTGTGGGCCAAAACACGACACCGTCACCGAAGCACCAAAGCACCGATGCACTGGTCTCTTCCAAAAGCTGTTTTGGCGTCTCTATGGTAAATGCCCAATGCCCAAATGTGGCCGAGACAACGCCCACGGGTAACGATTTTGGGCATTAAGGCTCTCCAGCCAAGTCCCGCCAAGTTAGCCAAGTAAAATATTACCGCTTTCAAATAACCCATCCTGCATCGCTCCACCGTACAACCTTCCTATCCCAGCCGGCTTTTCAGATTGCAACTGTAATAAATTTCATAGTTGTTGCTATTTTGGCTGGCGGTCACTTGGTCAGTCGGTTGTCCCATATATGTGCGAAGTATCTGTGAGTGTTCAGGGACACTGGGAGAAAAAGGGTCTAGGATAAGGTCTTGGACTTTCTCATTAACTCAAATACTTTGATTCTTGAATTCCATAGTTCTTGGAAGAGTTCTAACAAAATTAAATTTAAATATTTTTAAGAATACTAAGAATCGTATTATTGATTGAAGATTTTTATAATATTGTACCTTCCTTTTCAACGAATCTCCATTTTTACAAGTGTTTCTCCGAAACATTTCTATTCTTTACTGGCTTGGATAACTTTTGGGTTGATTAGCCTAACCCCCGAGGAGATTTATGTGCTGACCCCATCGATAATTGTGAGAGCTGTTGGCCAAGACGCTTCAAGACCATGGTCCGGCGTTGGAGCCACAATTAGCAATTGGGTTGAGGGATCAATAGGTGTACGATCCATGGATACGGTCTGGCCCATAATCGTTTGATTAATTGCCGATCGGACAGTCGAAAACCAACAAATTTTTGTGTGTCATCGCCCACAGAAATGTGTCAGATGGGTATCGAATAGAATTCATTTGATAAATGAGATTCGCAGTGATGCCGGCCAATGAAAGTCTCGTTTGTGGCAGTGGCAGTGGCAGGGGAAGTAGAAGCGGCATCAGCTTTTATGGCCAATTAAGCGTAAAAAGGCATAAGGCCTTGGCAACAACAGACGTGGCTGCTGTTCGGCCATTACGTAAAAAGAAAATGCAATTATATGCCGCATTGGTCGCAGCCCGATATGCCGCTCTTGGCCATTTCATGCGATTCCTTTGGTAAGATTAGCCGCAAAAATGGCCACAACGCTGCGATGGCAGAACAAAAACAACACTTTCTCGTGCTGGAAATTGAATTAATTCGCATGATTAAAGCCGCTTCTAAGTATTTTCTTATTAATTTGTCTTCGCTATACAGTTAGCCAGAGAGGCCTGCCATTAGGCCATTAGTTGTTAGCTGTTGGGCTCCACCGGAGAATTCTCTCAGTGTGTTTAAACGGATTCTGATGCCACCCTAAGCAAATGACTCAATAGTGTAGGAACAAAGCCATTCGCTTTCGTTCAAAACTTCTTAGCGGTAAATACAACTTGTTCTGTTCTGTACTGGCTATGGTGGCCGATTTGGATCTAAGCTAGTTGTTGGCAAGAGCAATTTGGCTTAAACAACGGCCGGGTCCGAGGACGGGGCCGGGGCCAGGCCGGCCGAGGCGGAAACCAACAATTTAGCAAGTGCTGGAGCGCCGCCGACTGAAAAATGTGTAAATAAGCGAATGAATGAGTGAATGTGCGAATAGTTGGCTACAGTGAAGAATGGCTAAATGTTCTAAGGGATTTATGTGGAAAATTGTTTAGAAAATTACGTAGAGACTGGCTGAGAAACAGGCCAAGTCTTAGACTCTTATTTGGTTAACAAGGCCTGAAAGTAGTGTCTTCACTGTACTTGTTGGCTAAACAATGAACGTGACAAACTGTCAAGGGAGATGGCTGTAAGAAAAAGGGCGCCCACAGGTTTACAGTTACGTCACGCATTTGTCATCAAGTCGGGGACTAACAAGGCCAAATTAATTCAAGCCAAATGCATGAGCCAACATCGCGTAACACCGCGATGCAGATGCACCTGAGTCGAGTTGATTGGTTGACGGCTCACCGCCTCTCACCTGGGCAATTAATAAATTTTGCACAGACTCTGTGTGCCCCAATGCCTGGGACCGTCAGGTGGCCATGGCCGAAACTCAGCTAGAAGGAGGTGGAGGAGGAGGAGTAGTCCGTTTGGGCCCAGTCATGCCGGCCCCGGCCGTGTGTATCCAATACACAATGCCACATGAGGTGGCAGCTTGGAGCAGCTTTTTGCATGCAACATTTACATTTACATCTGTTGACGCCGGCTAAGCATTAAGCCAACTCCTCAGCCAACTACTAAGCCAGCCAGGCACAAAGTCAAAGTCATGGCCAACAGCCGCCTGGCCGGGCTTTGGCCGGGTTTACTGTTCATCCGCTAAGAGCAGAGTCGCTTTTTTGTTTTCGTTGTCTTTGGCTTCGGCACTCATGTCTAAACTGTTGTGTAATTTAATTAGCCAGCTGCGCATAATGTTCACGCCAAGTGAGCCAAGTCAGAGCCGCCTTGGCTGGGATTTACCGTTTGCGCTCAGATCTGTTAGCGGAAAACTGAAAAACAGGAGGGAGGATCGCTTTGACTCTCATGTTTTAAATATGGCCAAATGTGCGGCCAGTTGTCGGCCATGTTCGGTTCGTTTTTGTCCGCCTGGCCAATCGATCAGGCGCTGCGTTTAAGTGGCCTAAACGAGTGGGTCGAGAGGATACGCAGAATACGCAACTCATTGGCTTAGTATTTGGCCTTAATGCGTGCCTATTGATTGACCGCCAGGCGGGGCTCGCAATTTCCGGCTACTGCAGCTACCAACCAACCTCTGGACCAAGGCGAGAACTGGCCAAGATGCTGCCCCATTGACGCAATCAGCTGACGGAATCGAACTTCTATAAATGGCAGTCGGCAATTGCGTCATTTGAAACAATTAACAAACAGAAACTTGTTGGCCGATAATGACGAGGAGAAGACACTCCACTGACGGGTTGTCTTAGAGCTGAAACGAATGGCAATTTGCTGTGGTGGGGCTACTGTACAGTGAGCACACAGTAGCTGGACCGTAAGGCTTCAAAGTAAGGAGGTTCTCTCGAGTTTAGTATTTTGCGTGGGAGCCTCAATATGGACCCCCTAGAAAGCTAAGATCCACTAAGTACTTAGTAATTATCACATTTGTAGTTGGTCGTCCACTGGCCAGGAGTCCATTCTAAATGGCCAACATCTCCCCAGGCACACCCACTTCCCACTGGCCATCGGCCATCGGACTAAACAAGTTTATTGAGTTCCCCATTGCATGCTGATGGATTTACGCGGCAACATTGACACATTGACACTGCTTAGCATATTGGGGGAGCCATTAGGCCCGGCCAACACCCACTTGGGAGGCAGCTGGCGCTGACCCGTCGGAGTCCCCTCCTCTGAAAACCCCACAAACCCCCCCTTTATACAAGACTGCTCCCATCCCATTACCCAGCTGCAGTTGAGGTTTTCTAATTTATTTTGTATGCATGGCCGTTAAGAGTAATTGGTCATTGAGAAGGATGATGAGGCCAACTGGGAAGGGGGATCGGGAATGGCATTGGGAAAATTACCAGTATTTCCTGTGCCCCGGCCAGCCTGCAGATTGATGATAATCGTGCGTCGTGTGTGTCAAGTTAGTGGCCCAGGCCAGGCAATTTCTTCCTCTGATAGTGAATAGTAAATAGTAGGAGGGTGTGTGTCAGTGTATGGGGGGCCAGAATTCTTGGCCATCAGCTATCAGTTGGAGGAGAGCCTTGTCATAAATGTGAAAGTCACAAATGGCACCTCCACCTCCGACAAATCGCTTGTTTAATTCCTCCGTTTGAATGAGTTTTCCCCCCTCCCCGTTTTACCGTTGAGTGGAAAACGACGCCTCCAGGCTTAACACTTCTCCGCTTCTGACGGGCGGGAGGAACCCGAAAACAGTTCTCCCGATCGCCCAGATGCAGCAGATCCGCCACCAGCAGCCACAAACGTGACTCGAATCCCACCAACACACTCCGTCGCGACAGAGACGGGGACAGTGACACAGACAGAGATAGCTGGTGAGATGGGAGATGGAGGAGGTGGGAGTGGGAGTGAGGGGACATTGAGTCAGACAATTGCATAATCTAGCCGTGGCCATGGCCATGGCAATTGCGATTACGATTCCAATTGCAGTTGCACTTGCAATCCCAGACTCGCCTCGCCGATCCTCACTCACACTCCGTGGGCACGGCCATGAAACAATTGTTGCAACATTGCCCATGCCTCCAAGGCTACACTGAGAGAAATTCTATAAAACCAAAAAGAATTTTAAAACAAAGAAAGTATTTTAATTTTTCAAAGTGTTGGGGAGGTAAGTCCCCGGCAAGTGGTAGGAGGAGATGTCGTTCCCACCTTTCACGACTGCTCTTCTGCCGCTTAGAGGAATAGGAGAGATGGGTAGATTGGTGGGAAAGAGAGACAAGCTGGCGATGACTGCGGCCACAAAAAGATGCCATTTGCATGGCAATGATTCGGGTATTTTGGCCTAAGCTGCGGTTTCCTCCCAGTCTTTCAGTCTTTCGGTCTCCCAGTCTTCCAGTCCAGTCCAGTCTTAGCCAGGCTCAGAGTTTAAGTCAGTTTGTAAACGATTTTGCACGTTGCAGTTGTCGTTTCGTTGTTGCTGTGGCAGTGTTGCAGTGTTGCAATGTTGTTGTCTTATTGATTTGTGCATTCATTTGATTGTGCGCGCACATTTGTTGCCAAATTGTTTGAAGGAGAGCCTGGCCGGGCCAAAAACATTGTCGTGGCTGCTGATTGGCGATAGCCAAGTCGGAGGAACCACCACTCGCCTGGTGCTGACTATGCTGTCCTGTCTATCTTTCTCCCAGCCATGTTCGCCTGCTGATGACTCCCCGAATATCACAGCTGAGGATTTGATATTTGATGCACTTGAAGAAACATTCTAGCATGGAACTACACACTTTCGAATACCTTTTAAAAAACGGTTTCCTGAAGTACTGGGCATAACTATATTACCATAAAAGCCTATAAAAATAATGTCTTTCTTGACCATTTCTCTTGGATTTCTTTCTTGGAACTTCCCTACGGGTCATAGTAAAATGTAATGTTATTTCTTTTAAATTTATTGTTAATGGAAATTTATGCCCCCCATTCAATGGCTGCGGCAACAAGCTGCTTACATGATTGGGCGGCGGCGCGCCGGTGGGGCTGGCTCTGAGCTCCTGCTCATGTGGCACGTTTTGCTGATTTGTCATGTTTGCAGGTTAAATGCTAATGCCGACTTCGATCCGGCCTCCCACTCTGCCACTCAATCTGATTCTCAGAACTCTTCCGCCGTTCTGCTTCCAAGGAGATGATGCCTTGTAAATGTGGGTTAAGCTTTGCTCTGTGTCTAAGTTTTTTTCTAGCCTGTTTTTTGTCTGGCAGCGGTTTAGGGTTCTCACGAGTTGGCTTGGCCCATAAAAATGGTGTCAAATAAATTGTAATCAGTGGTCGGCAATAAAAATTCAATAAATGAAGTTGCAGAAAAGGCCGGCAAGGGCCAGACCATTTTCAAATTCAATTATTTCGAGTCACAGTCCGCAGTCTCGCCCACCACCAGTCTTGGCTCAGGGGCAACAACTTTATTGTATTTATTGGCCAAGAAACTGGCTAAGCCTATATTGGGGATTGCTCAATATTACGTAGGTTTCTTATGGCACGATTGTTGGTGTCTTCATATTAATACCAATTTGTTATGGCAATATTAATATCAGTTGCTATTTTATAAAGTGTGTATGAAAGGATAGTTCCATTGATAGTCGCATAAAAATAAATATGTAAGAACTATAGATCTGTAGATCTAAATCTATTTAGATTTATGTACAAAGTCAGTTGCTTTTATTTCTGTAACTATATATCTTCCTTTTTCTAAGAGGAATGCTACACATTTTAATTGCATCCTCCTAGATTACCTTCCACTTTTATGGCCAATTACTCAAGAATTAGGGCCTAACTCACATTCCCAGTTTCATTCCAACCGCTCTGGGGGATTGAGTGGCCTCTGCACCTTGTCAGTTTGTAATTTCGAGTCCATCAAGCCTTTCGACGCCTCATTGTCGGCATCCTTAGTGGTCTTATAGTGCTACAGTTTCGTATTTGTTTTATTAGGGGCTTTCCTTTCTACCGATAATAGGTACTCCTCCTTTAGCAGAGTCCCCAGCTCCCGTTGAATGCTTTTTGGCGGAAGTCGTGCCTCGCGGATGGTGGGCAGGCTGGCTCTTATTTTAATTTCTTGGGGCGCCGCTTGCATTACGCCCACCTTGAGGTGGCTGCTCAGATTACACGGTCACAGACAGATGGAAATGGTTGAGAATTTCCCCCAGAACACGGGGACATGGTGAGGAAAGTATAGCATTGCCATTTTTAATTACCTCAGCCAGCGCTTTTCCGCATTTACTGCCCGATCTCATTGTTCCCAGATAGATTTCACTCTCGCGTTGGCTAATTAAACCAAATTATTGCATGTCTATGACTCTCGGGTTACCAATGAGAGTTGGCTCGGTGTTCGGCGGGTTGGCAATTCGAATTCCGCCCAGAAATTGCGAAATTTTCCGTGGCCATTAGTAGGAGATTAAGTAGTTAGAGTCAATTATTTAAATTAGTTTCTGCGTCTGCGTTTGCATTGGCAATCACTGGCGATCCCAGATGGTTAGTTCTAGCCTGCTGCTTGCTCCAAATCCTGGCCAACTAATGGCCTCGCCGGCAAAAGCATTTAAGCCGATAATTTTGTGGCATCCTACACATGTTCGACGGTAATAAGATTTTGATTGCCCGGCCCGGGCTCCGGCTGGGGCTAAAATTATGCCAAAGCGAGAGCCGAAGCGAACTAAACTAAACCAAAGCACTGTGTGAGTGTGTCTGGGGCTAATGCCAGGTTTTTGCTTTCCACCGGGAACCCAGAAAGTAGCCCTGCGAGTTTATTAAGCCACTTCGATACAAGACAACGCAGATCGCGATGCACGATAAAAAAAATAGTTTTAAGAAATACATAATTTTTATTAATTCTAATACACGAATATAAAACACGATATACTTTAAATGACGTACAAATATTTGACTCATAAGTTAAAACAATAAACAATATACGCCCCTAGTACTCTAGTTAGAAATTTCTATATCTACCAAAGGTCGATGAAGATTAGCCCCAATTTCTGTTCAAATTAAAACAAATTCCAATTCATTTGAACTAATCTGTAACAAATTACCTTAAATGTTGTTTTTATAGAGCAATTAGCTATTTGTTCAAGTGTAAAGTGGCGAGTAAAACAAAAGACTTAAGACACAAACTCGCTTTACAGCACATGGCAATTATGTTTGGCAATTGTTTAGTGTTTGCTGCTCGGGTCCATCTCGTCAACGTTCGCCGTTGATGATGACGATGATGTTGATGGGAGGGCGTGGTCGGTTAGCCAGTCTGCACTCCTCGGTCCAGAATCCAGTCCAACTCCAATCTGTGGTGCGACATGCTAGCCCACTTTTTGCAACGTAAACGAAAAATGTGGAAACGGCAGCCTCAATTCAGTTTCCATTTTCTTCTGCTTTCAGGCTCCCACAAGGTGCACTGCTCCGAGGACCAGATGAGGGTCGACATTGGCCTGCCGGAACCGGAGGGCAAGGACCAGACCGCCCCTCAGATCTATCTGGAGGGACTCAAGGGCTATCCGGATGTGCGTTGCCAGCCTCAAATCGATGGATCTCTGGCAGTGTTCCGGTTGTCACTTAGTGACTTTTACGAGTGCGGGGTCACCAGGATGGTTAACCAGCTAACGGTAAGCGGAACTGGGATCACCCATGTTGGAACCCTTATGGCTCTAATCCCTCTCTCTCGTTCTTCGTATCGTTTTGCAGGGAAAGAAGGTGTACTACCATAAAATTATTATAGAGTCTGCTAACAGCAAGGAGATCGTCAGCGTTAAATGCATCACTACAAGCAGTCCCGCCTATAATGTCATGATGAATGCCACCACCAGCTCCAGCTCCAGCTCCAACGGACGCGGCTTGGTCAAGCGGGATGTGCTGCCGGCGGGTTTCCAGGAACCTGAGTAAGTCTGCCTGCCATGGGCACACGCTCCGGATCGGAGTTCCTGTTTCTGTCTCCCAACTTTTAATTGGCCATAAAAACAGAATGCATCTATGCACATTTTTATGGGCAATCTATGCAAAAGTTTATTGCATATTAAATGCCCAGCACCGGCCATGGCTAAGAGCCAACCAAGGGCCATAAATCAAATCCATCCCATCTGGCCGCCTCCAACTCTCTCTTTCTCTGGGCTGCTCCGTTTCTCTCCGGGCTTTTCCGAGAGTTGCCATTACCAGGAGGTAATTAGCCGCCAAATCGACGCCGGCGGCTTCACATGCGTTAATACCTCCACGGCCAATTTAATTGCGGGGCGTGTCGGGGTCTGTCTCAGAGCCTAGCCCCACTCCCCGCCCCATACCTGATCGAATACAATGTTTGTTTTTCATTGCCCGGCGTTGATTTATAGCCTACGTTGGAGTCCTTTCCCCACCGATCATTAAGTTACAATTGCTGTTCTGAACATGTTGATTCGATTCTCTTGCAGAGACCTGGAGATCACCACCTCGCTGACCAAGCGGGCCCCAGAACCCAGGCTCTCCATTGGAGTTAGCCAGGATGGCCAGAAGTTCACCAGGGATTTGACTGTTAAATCGGTAAGTTAAAACAAAAAACAATATAATATTAATCTGAATATATTAATTATTTTACTTTTATACAAAAAGGGAACCCCCTTGACCATGGAAATCAATCTTGACGAGGACTCGGCTCCGGTTTATGGCTTGGGAGTAAATTATCTTGATGTGACTGATACACACACCTCCTCGGAGACCTTGATCTTCAAGGGGTAAGCAAACAAAGCATTTTAATATTATCCTTAAATTAAATATCTGACTTATCCAGTTGCACTGTGGATCCTTATCTGTTTGAGAACTTCAACACCATTGACGGAGACATTCTGAGCGCCAAGTTCAAGGCCTTCAAGTTCCCAGACTCCTCCTACGTCCAGTTCCGGGCCACGGTCAATGTCTGCTTGGACAAGTGCCTGGGCACCCAGTGCTCCAACAACCAGGTGGGCTTCGGCCGTCGCAAGAGGGAGATCAATGCAAATGCGGCGAATAAGGTCTACGAGATCTCGGTGGCCATGTTCCTGCAGGTGCAGGACATCGAGGGCGTTAACAAGAGTAAGTTTACAGGCTGATTGTTTGTGGCTAGCAATTAAATTTCTAATATATTGATTGACAGATGAGGTACTGCAATTGGAGGAGAAGCTTCAGGAGCTGAAGCTGGCCAACCAGCGCCTGGCCAGAAACAGTCGCGGCAACTTTGCTAGCAGCGCTGTGGATCAGTCCCCGGCCAGCGCACTGCCCGCCTTCGTGGTGGACGAGCGGGAGTTGGGGCAACTCACCTCAGGATCGGGATCTGGATCTGGATCGATGGGCCTTTCACTCCTCCTCTGGACGCTGCTGGGTGCCCTGAGTTGGCGGCTGATGTAAAAGAAGAAGTTGTAAATCAAGTAAAGCTCTCGAGATGTGGACGGAGGAATGCTAATCAGGTCGGAATTGCGTGCAGTGGCAATGAACGAAGGAGGGAATATTAATGTACTACCTAACTACTAATATATACCTATACTTGATGTAACTGCCATTTACAGAACGTAATTAACTTTAAATGTATTCGTAGCATAAGTTTTCTACGACTTATGGCAGGAGGCATTGCGACAAACAAACAAAAAATATACAGAAAACAGTGATTCTTAAAAAAAATACACAACACTTATAAATATATATAAATACATATATTGGAGAACTTGATGAAGAACTCGGTCTAACTCATAAGCACCTACTAGTCTCCTAAGTGTAACTGTTAAGCTAATTTAATTAACGTCTAAACTAATCGAATTAATTGATTAAACTTAACTCTGATCAAAAGTACTTTGCCAGATCTGTTAACTATAAAGCAGAAATGAATTTGTTTAGGGAATGTTCTGGTGGGCCTACATTCTGTCCTATCTGTGCTTCTCCGAGGCAGCTGCTTTGTTGGAGTCCTCAAGGGTGTCCAGGAAATATCAAGACCGGGAAAGTTCCAAACTGATCGATGTGCTGGTGGACAAACGTAGGAAAAGGCTCCTAGGTGGGGAGATGTATGACGACCAGATACAAGTATCAAGAGCTGCTGAGACCAAATTTTTGGATGAATCTAAGGAAATATACCTCAGACATAATAAATATTTGTCAGCACCCTTGCGACTATACGCCGATTGGGGTAAAGTATTCAGATTTTATATACATTCATAGCTTTGATCATATTATACAGGCTATACCATGGATTCCAAAAGTCCTCTCAAGGAGGAATGCCACTCAACGGCCTACTATCCCAACTATTCCTGGTTGGCTGTCAAAAAGAGGAACTCGCTGATTAGGGAACCACGTAGATTTTTAACCAGCGTGCGAACAGAAATGTACGAAAAGGCTGATGCTGAGAAATGCCACACGCCGGAAATGACGAATGTTCTTGACTTTTTGGATTGTCAAATACGCAGGCATATGCGACTGGAGCTGGAAATTCCTAAATACCCCGACGTCCCAAAGTAATTTTCAGATATTTTTATTTAAATATTTACAATAAATGTGTTTTATTAAAAAGTGTTTTAAGTTAGTTAGGGGTCCGTTGGGGTTTTTTGTTATCGTTACGTTGCGCGCTCAATCAGGTTCCACTTTTCTCCACTGATGGCGCTGCGGATCTAGATTTTGAAGGTTATCGATATATCGATGATTCAATCGAAGTGTCGCCGTCTCTAATATGAATACAATTTACAAATTACAAGAAATTTACACATAACGACTAGCATATTAATAGAAGGGAGCGCGGACATTGGCGCCTCAGTCAAAAGCAAGAAAATAGAACCACCGGACTTCCAGCGGAGCAGGCAAGCGAAGATTTTGCACGTCGACTTGGCAAAAATCCCAGATTTGCCAGCTTGTCGCGGTTTGTTGACTTTCATGACTGCGTCTGCAGCTGTGACAACACTACAGTAGATGCGGCCGACTCCAGCTGGGCCCCTGCCCGTGCCCGATGCTGGACACGCTCTTTGGACACGGGAGCTCGACACGGGTGCGCGGCAATCGCCACAGTAGACGAGAGTGCCGAGGGCTTCCGATCCCACCGAATCGCCGGCTTGATGCCAACGCCACAGTAGAGAAGCAGAGCTGCAGACGCCCCCCCACCAGACCCCGTCGGAGTCTTAATAGAAATCGAAGCCGAACAAAATGCGGTCGCGCAAGGTGCTTTTGGTGATCGGTTTTCTGGTTACGTGGACATACGCCACCTACTACCTGCTTCTGCGCAACACGGGTGTCGCTAACACCAGGAACCAGGCGCACCAATCGTACCGGATCAACTCGCAGGCCCGTGAGGCGAACCAGAAGAGCCGTGACTTGGCCAGGAACGTTTTTGAATTTGTCAAAATCAAGTACAAGGACAAGAGCTTGCCGGCCACAACGCCCCAGATTAGTATAGTGGCCGCTGAGATATCTGCCGAGCTGCCGGAACAGCTCATGGCCAAACCTACGCCTGGACGGATACCAACAAAAACATATCTGGCCAATGGCGACCCCGTCTTCCCCGTCATAGTCTTCGCCTGCAACAGGGTATCGGTGAAAAAGTGCCTCGATAACCTTGTTCAGTACCGGCCCAGCGTCGAGCAGTTCCCCATAATTGTCTCACAGGTATGGTTGGTTAGTATTCCTCAGCAATTATAAACTAATACCATTATTTTACCCAAGGATTGCGGTGATGAACCCACAAAGGAAGTGATTCTCTCGTACGGCAACAAGGTCACCCTAATCGAGCAGCCCGATCAGAGCGACATCAAGGTGCTTCCCAAGGAAAAGAAGTTCAAGGGATACTATAAGATAGCCCGTCACTATGGCTGGGCGCTCAACACCACGTTCGGGGTTGGCTTCGAGTTTGCGATCATCGTCGAGGATGATTTGAATGTGGCGCCGGATTTCTTTGAATACTTCCTGGGCACTCATAAGCTACTGAAGCAGGACCCCAGCCTGTGGTGCGTGTCCGCGTGGAATGACAACGGGAAGGCAGCGGTAGTGGATGCGGCGCAACCGGAGCTGCTTTACCGCACCGACTTCTTCCCGGGTCTCGGATGGATGCTCACCAAAGACCTGTGGTCCGAACTCTCGGTGAAATGGCCCAAATCGTGAGTAAAGTAATCATGTCATTTGGCAGCCGTTTGCTAATTGTTCGTAAACTGTTCTAGTTTTTGGGATGATTGGATCCGACACCCAGCTCAGAGGAAAGACCGTGTGTGCATTAGGCCGGAAATATCGCGCACCCGTACGTTTGGAAAAATAGGCGTATCCAAGTAAGAGATAAATACCGAAAGTTACATATGTTCGCTAATGGTTTACGTTTTTCTGTAATTTTATCAGCGGTCTGTTCTTTGATAAGTATCTGAAGCACATTAAACTCAGTGAGGACTTTGTACAGTTCACGAAAATCAATATGAGCTATTTGCTGAAGGTCAGTAGTTGTTACATTGCCTGCACGACATCAATAATTACTTTCCATGTGCTTTTAGGACAATTACGATAATACGTTCCTGCGCCGAGTTTACACGTACCCCATTGTCACGTATGATGAGCTGCGACGCAATCTAATAAGGTGAGTTAATGATGTTGTACCCTGTTTTTTGGATAATTTAAACATTTTTACAGAATTGATGGGCCTGTTCGTATTCAATATACTACGCGAGAGCAATATAAGCGTATAACCAAGATGCTGGGTTTGATGGACGATTTTAAGGTTGGTTTAAACTAACATCTCTAATCTCTTAAGATATAATAACCTTTTCCTTCCATTTTTAGAGTGGCGTTCCTCGAACTGCCTACCACGGTATCGTTTCCTTCTACTACAATAAACGCCGTGTGCACTTGGCTCCGAACGCCAACTGGAAGCAGTACGAGCTATCGTGGAGCTAACGACGCTAAGGCCATAGGGCCACCAACTCTACTTACACCTCCATCACACAGCTAGCCCCGTGTGCTTGCAATACCAAAAATAGTCCTATGTGAATTTTATTTTGTTTGACCAATTAGCTAAGTTGTAACTATGGAATCTCCTTAATCGAGCAGCAGCTGCTGCTTGGACGCAACTAAAATCAAATCAAAAGAGTCTCCATTATGTATAGTAGTTAACAGAACCAGAGTGCGGCCAGGGCCTAGAGCCTTGTTCCAATCAATCAAGCAACGCCATGAATTGTAAATACGTCGGTGTCGTTTTGCTTTTGTTACAGCTCTCTGTTCCCCAGAATCTACCGTGCTAAATCGCAAATAGATGTAGAGACGGTTAAGTTATAGTAATTAGCATTTAAGTTGGATCCACTTGAGTTCTAACTGTGTAACTGGCGTGTAATATTTGTGATTTTGATTATTTAATTTACATTTATTAATTGTTGAGAGCCAGTCAGTAAACAGTAATACCCGACCCACAATGTAACATAGAATAGCAATAACTAGCGCTAGAACTATAAATAGAACTAGAACGAGAACTAGACCAGTGCCGAGCCACGTGGGGTGATCCAATAATCCCAGAATGGTCTGAAAGTGTGCCACTCTCAGCTAGTTGTAATGGAATCAACCCAGACGAGACACAGACTACCCCCTATGACTACCCTTTGTATGAGCAAATTTTTGTGTGACAAGTACGGAATATAAATTCTAATGATAACAAAGAACTGAAGTTTCATTTCCATCTACTCCACAACAGTCGCCTCCTCCTCCTCGTCCAGCTGCTCACAGTCGATGTCGCTGCACTCGGACTCCGACTGTGAGGGTCTGCGGCTTCTCTGGGCCTGAATTAGGCCCTCGTGGCCATAGGATGTTGTGCTGCCCGAAACTGGGGTGCTCCGGTGCTGTAGGAAGTTCGCGTTGGCATCGCCAAAGACCCGCTCCAGCTCCGCCAAGCCGTTCGTGGATCCAGTTTCCGTTTCTGGCGGCAGTGCGGCATACTTGAGCTGCAGGTAGGCCTCGCTTTGGGGATGAGGCGTGGAGAAGTCCACGTAACTGCCGGCATAGGACTTGCAACGCGGTATATAGCTGCCAGATGGAAGTCCTCCGACTGGTGGCTTGGCCACTCCAAAGGGCATCGGAAAATTGAGTGGCTGTCCTCGGGCCAGGATTGCATTTCGAGCACTCTCCATCACACTAGGTCCTGGCAAAGGTGGCATTCCGCCGTTGGCAGTATAGGAACGCATGGATGGACCCGGCCCAGCGCCGGTTGCAGCCGCCAGGGGAGCAGCCGATCCGCTGCCGTTCAGCATTATCGACTGAATGGGCGTGGGTCCCGTGGGCGTCTGGCTAAAGAGCCACAGACGATCACCCACCACCATGGGCCTGGCCAATCCACCGATACCCAGCTGAGCGTAGTAGTGCGAGGCCAGTGTCTCCACATCCGAGGTGTACTTGCGCTTCCACTTGGTGCGTCGGTTTTGGAACCAGATTTTTATCTAAAAGGGGTGAAAAAAATTATTTTTTAAATTAAATTTTTATTAAAAAACATTAGGAATATATATCATAGATTAAAGTCCTGCTTTCATACCTGCGTTTCCGTCAATTGAAGCTGCTTGGCCAAGGCTGTTCTTTTGGCCACCGACAGGTACTTCCCCCTCTCGAATTCCGTTTCCAGAGCCTTTATTTGGGCAGCCGAAAAAGCAGTTCTTGGCCGTTTTTTACGATCATCGCCAAGGGCTGTTTTAAATGGGAAAAATAAAGAGAATTAAATTAGAAATAATTGCAACAGACAGCGTTCGTGCTGTGGATTTAGTGCCAACTATTTTAGGCTAATTGTAATTTGTCTATTCATTGGCAAGGCTGACAACCCAAGTCTTTTGAATCAGACTGCGAACAAGCGTTCACATTTCAATCAGAAAATTGCACTTTAGTTAGCCAAGTCCTCTAATTGGCCATTTCGCTGTGTACATTCTCTTGGCTGACCGAAAACAAATTGTCATATAAATTCCTCCTCCTCGGGTGGAAGAATCTCCTTTGTTGGTTTCTGACACTTGCATCATTAGCCTATCGCGTCGGTGGGCTCCCCAGTGGGGGTAAGACTTCTCTATCACCCATCGGGCTAATTTTTGATCATTTGTTTCTCGATCATGAGGTTGACAGATGAGATCACTCATCCATATCATTCGTTCAGGTGGGAGGACTCTTTTGTCGTTTTAAAATTGAAATCATTGCGACAGTGCCAAGATTTTCATGGATGGTGTGTTATTTTCCATGAAATGGCTTTGTTATTAATTGTTTTAAGTCATCTTTATATACCTTTTCAGAGAGTACTATAATTTTGGTCAAAAGTGCGCAACGCACTGATCGAGAGATATCTGACCCCATAAAGTATATATATTCTTTATCACAATTCCCTCCAAAATCGATAAAAGAATGAACGCCTGTCCGTCTATCTGTTTCTACACAAACTAGTGTCTAGGTTTAAACTTTAAAACCATTAAGTTTTAACCTAGCACACTTCCTTCTTTTCTTTTCACTTAGTGTAGACTAAATCCCATAGCTGCCATATAATCCCATAGCTGATTGATCGGAAAAGATGTTAGTTTTTAGAAATTATAAATCTGGAAATGGAAACTTTCATATTTCCATTTTCTACAACTTTTATTAAGAGTAATGAAGATTCAAATTTTATCGCTTTTTTCCGTATGAAATATTTCAAGAAGATGGTTTAATTTGGTAAAATTTCAATAATACTTGTAAAGATAATTAATTAATAAATAGCAACCCCTCCTTAATTGTTCTAAAGTTGTTCTAAAGTTGTTCTAAAGCAGGCCTACAAAATCGGAAAAATGGTTTGTAATTTTATTTTTTGTAAAATACCTTAACGAGAAAACACAGAAAAAGTCCAAAAGAGTGTATTAAGATATTTTCTATTTTTATATTTTTTCAGATTTTTATTGGGCTTAAAAATTATTTTATTTGCCAATTTTCCCACTAGTTCCATTTAATTCCAATAAATGTTAGCTTTTCCGATAGCGGATATCCGTTAAAATCTAAAATGGCGTCGCTGGCCAGCCAGTACATCAATCATACGCACCGTTGCCGTCGTCAGAAGTCAATTCAATATCACTTTTGCCGTCGTCCAGAGTATCCTCCTGGCAACTCGATGTGGCTGGACTTGAAGCTCTGGAAACATCACAAATACTGCCACGACCACCGTCGTCCTGCCCCTGAGGCGAACCACTTGAAATCAGTTGAAAGGAACTCGCACTGGGAACTTGTGGCTTAGCCAAAATTTGTTCAATGGAAAAACTGTGCGGATACCGACGCATTGCCGAAGAGGAATTCATATTTTCACAAAAAACAACTATATTATATTTTATGAATTCTCAATAAATGTTCTTGATTCCCTTCGAAGGAAGGACGTATCCCGCAGACAACAGCGCGCGTCGAGATCTTCCGAAAAACTAATTTGAATATTCTGAACATCCTGAGCATTGGGCGATTTTTCAAGATGATCGCCCGACGGGGCGTGGCATAAACAGATTATCTGCCTCCTGCTCACTCTTAGGTCCTACAAACAGGGGCAGAATGAAATGGGAATACCATTCCATTCCCACAGAAGACCAGACATATGTGTGTTTATTTTTAAAACATGTGTGAAATGTTGGTGTCGGAGGCGTGGCTTTCGGTTTCTCCGTCTTGAATATTTTCCTATTCGTTTCTGTCGCCTCGCCTGTGATTAAAAGTCATAATTTTTGGCTAATTGTCTACAAGTAGTGCTATTTAATATTTCGATGGCTTGCTAAATATATTTAATACGTTTGCCAACATATTTCATTCATTTGATAAATGAATGGATGACCGATTTTGAGCGACTGGATTTTGTTTGAAAAGAGTGGGTATTGGTGTGGGGACACGTGTAGGACTTGCCTATTATATTTAATATTCTATATTTATATTTAATTTTAATGTAAATCTTAAGAAAGACTTCCACCTGACTGAACAAATGAGAAAATTATTCGAAAACTCACTGGCTGACCAATATAAAACGATCATTAATTCCAAATTACAAACCCATAATTCAGATCATTTTGATTTCCAAATAGCCTCGGAAATACCTCGGAAATTAGCTTGTGGCATGGCCAGAACAGCAGTTCTTCAGTTGGCCAAAAGCCAACTCCACGTCATTTGCAATACAAAGTGTTGGGCCTGGATGCCGTGTGATAACGTCTTAATTATTCATGCGCGATTTGAACAAAATATGTGAAAACACGTTAATTAGTCGCCCAGATGGGAGAGGAAGGATGAGGGTGAGGGAGAGGACGAGGACGAATCGCATCGCATCCATTTAGCCGGCCAAACTGTCAGTTTGATTTAATTTAATGAGAATACCGAGGGACGGGATCTGTTCATGGGGCCGCATGCCCGAGTGTCGCGGGCACTCAAATCAAAATGACAACTTAATTTTCATAATTGCGCTTAATGAATATTGGACTATTGCTTGCCATATTTCAAATTCCACTGCCAGACAAAGTGTAGACTTTGTTGTGATTATGCTAAAGGGATAGTACATATGTAAATCAGATTTTAATCACTTATAGCCAAGAAATTCGTGCTATTTTAATGATATTTAAGATAGTTATTTTAACCCGTTTAGTTATGCAATAAAAATGTTAAATATGATATGATCCTAACCCGAGCATCGCGTTGCTGATCGCATTTAACGTTAAATGGAGCACAGCCGTGTCAGGATTTAATTAATAACCAAGCATGCATCTTCATTATAAATCATCACTTCTCAAGTGTTTGTCAGGCGCACGCAGCATAAATCACGGAGCCACAGTCCCGGGCGGAGTTGCACTGGCAGTCGCGTGGAACAGCTCGCACTCCGGCCGTAGTTTTTTGGTTTCCCCTCTTTTTTGTCATCGCATTCGGCTAATGATGCATTCAGGTCCAGGTCCTGCCTGGTGTCTCTCTAACTTGGGTATCGCCGGCACATCGATCATTGCTCCAGCCATCGCTACGGGGTAACATCTGTATCTGTTTCTGCGACACTCCCACGCCATTGTCTCTCGCATATTGTTGGGGTTTCCGATTACGTCAAAGGTGATGTTGTGATCCTTCAAGGGATTCCTTTCCAGGGCGAGCATTGAACTCTTTTTGGAAACCGTAGCCTGATTAATTTCCTTGGCTGTCTCTGTTTTGGGTTTTCTTGGTTCTAATTTGTGTGAAATACTAATTGGGGATGCCGAGTAAGAGATGAAAGTGGGTTAAGCCCTTTTTCAGGTTCGATACAGATGGATTATAATGGGTATATAAAATGTATCTCTATTTTCCTATCAAATAGGTGGAAAACTTGGTACCGGTTATCAATGATTTCCGAAGGATAGTTAGATCTTAATCCTGATAGATCTCTTTAGAAGCAAGAACCCTATTGTACCTTCCTTATCCCCACTTCCTGGATCATTACCACCAATATCTGCTGCTTATTTCATTCATGAAAACTTCCTCAGAGGAGGCCAGCACTCGAAGAACCAGCAACAGGAAAGCCTACGCCTTAAAAGTTGACAGATATAAATAATAATTAAGAAAAAAAACGAGAGAGAATAAACTGCATATTATTAATTTAATGTGCGCTCGTTTCGAATTCCGAACTCCGAGCTCCCAGCTCCAAGTTCCCGATTCTTGGATCTCTCTTCCGAGAAACATGTTTCGGGAGGAGCCGTGCGAGGAGTAGAAGGCGTCATTCCGTCATTCTGTGGTGTGTTTATGTTTCAGCCGAGCAGACAAGACTCATAAATTACAACCAATTATCAAATTAGATTTTTACAAAACATGCAGCTTAAATCATATAGGAGTGTTTTTCACATTTTACGACACAATCAGCCACAGATCGTTTTATCCAGGGGATGCGTCTCAGGTTTCCGTGCCTCTTTTTATGAAAGAACTTTAATTTTGGGGAATAAAAGTGGAATCAATTTTAAGACCAGGGCCCCGGTGATGGAGACAGTTAAAGGAAAAGTTTGCAATTGGAAAAATTAGCAGACAATGCGAGGCCCGACAACTTCGGGCAATTAATTTGGTGTAATTACTCAGGGCACCGTCACTCGGGGTGACAGATCTCTGGGTGAGATCTGGAGACGGAAAGGAGACGCTGCCGCTGCAATTATATGCATCTCGAGTGTGGTGTTGCCACCTCAACGCATCGATGGCAATGGGCTGGGTGCTGGATCTGATTCCTCCAACAATTGCGCCGGCATTTTAATGAGCCAAATGGGCCTGGCGGCTCCCCTTGAGTGGCGGCAAATTGCCCCCACCTCCCCAGCCCCTTTGGATGAACACCGAAAGGGTGCTACTCTAGTGGTTCTACTAATTGACATCGGCAGTGTCGTCTTCGTCTGTGATATCAAAAAGTTTCACGCACAAATTAAAACTGATGATTCCGCGGGGCAGATTTATTGGCCGGAGGGATAAGCATATGTTTCAATTTATTTCCAAGTTATTCAAGTTTCCAAGTACATAGTTAGTGTCTCCTTTTTTATATTATTCCTAGCATTATCAACATAATTTCCAAGAAATATATACCTGATGTTTTTCGTATAACACCTTTTTTGATATGTTTATTGGTAGTTTCTACCCTTTCTACCATCCATTCCACCGCCGAATAATTTCTATGTTTGTCGTGTTCCTACTTAGTAATTATGACAAATGTCTAACCCGAACATGAGCCCTCCTAATGCCACAAACAACATTCCCCCGTCGATTGTGGGGACACATCTGTGTGACATTTCTGTTGCTATTCTGTTTGGAGAGGCTCGCGACATTCTGGGGAGACGCCACCATCTGAGTGAGATTAATGCGGTGAGGAAAATCATAAATTAATTAGAAAACGGCTCAGTCCAGCTCCGGGGAAGTGAACTTTTTCTGTTTTTCGAAATGCAGATGCTTATTGGTGACATTTAGCGGCAATTTATTGTCATTAGGAGGAGACAGAGGGGTGGTGTTTCCAGTTCCCGAAGCCGAACTACAGGTGTTTTCAGAGAATCGCTTAATTAGCTTTTATTATTAGCTATGATGTGGCAACTAAGTGGCCAAATGTCACAGCCAGAGCGAGTCTCCCTCCGAACATCCGAGTGCCTAACTTCCTGTTTGAATCTTGGCGCCTAATGCCGACATTTAGGGACAATTAGCGCCACGCCTTTTGGCGCCAGTCAGCTAGGAGCATGTGCGTGGGTGCCTGGAATGTGGGTGCCGCAAGGATCGGTGGAATTCCTCTCTGTCGTCAGAGTGTCGCGACCAAAGCATCCTGTGAAAGGAGCTATATGCCTTGTACCATATGGCCTAGACTAAAAAACGTCTTTAAAAGACTCTAAATTTAATAAATATCATACGCTGTAAACATCAATTGTTATCTCTTCCAGAATCTGCGGTTTCCACAAAGCTTCCCGAAGCTCACACCGGATGTAGCCCTTAGTTGAAAATTGAAGACTTAAGCTGGGACCCATCACAACCCGGCTTCATAAGTCACCGAACCGTTGAAGCAGCCACTTCACCTGATAACGCAAGAATTGAAAAATATTTTTCCAAAAAAATATCAAGTGATATAGTTCAAAAATTATTCGGATGATTATATATATTATTGCACAATTATTCTGCTGCTGACGATTAAATAATATTTTTGTTTATACTTATTTTTTAATCGTCAGCAGCAAATGGATTATGCAACTGCAGCTTTATAAACTTGCTTCGAGTGTGTCTAGCCTAACTATAATTAACTGAGTTACTGCAAGTCAGCCAAGGTTGACTTGGTATTCAGCTTATTGGAGGCTGGAGAGCAGAAAAATTCAAGTTAAGCTTCAAAGTGGTCTGACTTGCATCAAACAGCCAGTATAGATGAATATGGGCCAAATATAGAGTTCTGGAAACGACCTTAAATCTTTTGAACTGAAATTCGGGACAGATACGTGCACACACCATGTCAATTGGTTCGAATCGTTTGTGACATGAACTTAGCAATGACATGAACCATGCAATGTAAATATATTTTAGCTTACATCTGAAATAGCAAAAACTTATTGTTAAAACTAACAAGAAACTTAAATTTATCAGAATATATAACACTTATTTATTAATAATGAATAATAAATTATGGAATAATCATGTAAAGTAAATAAATGACAAGGTTTGAAACAGGGAAAAGCAGGAACTTAAGGTAAGATACATTCTGCGATGTAATTCAGAATGGAATTTGAAAATTAGATAGAATGAACTGCCATTTCATTAATAGGCAAATCTAGTAGGCGAAAATTCTCAAAAAATTACACCTGTTGCCTATTTAAAGTTATCTCAGTCTGTGCAAACCATCGATAAAAGCTTTTTGAAAAAAAAACGGAATCATAATATCGATATGTATATATCGATATACTGATATTTTTTGTTATCAACAACCCTATGTTTATCGTCTTGTCGGGGCTTCTTGTTTATTCGTTTATCTTTTCCCCTTTTGCGCATGGTTCGCGGTTTGTTGCTCGCTCTGTTAGTCTTAAGATATTTTTTACGCAAAGTAGCGCGCCTGGCGCTTGGAGTGAACTGCAACGGACCATCATTTGAATAGTACGACCTGAAATCGAGTGCTTAACGGATTTTCGAGGGTAATTTAATTGCCATTTTTTAAAACGCGCGAAAATTGAGAATGCCATAAGCAGCATAGGAATAAAAAAAAAAAGCGAAAACCAAAAAACCGAAAAGAAGTGAAGTTGACATTGAAGTCGCTACGCGTGTGTGTTGGCGTGAGCTTTTGCTGGTGTGTGCGAAATTCTTTTGTGCTCTGGCGGTTCTGTGCAAAAAATAGTGGATGAAATAATTGCAAAATATGCTGAAGAGATGTATTTAAATGCAAATATCAAGTGCAGAGGCTTGTTTTGTAAAAATCAATAAAGCGCTGTAATTGTCGTCAACACTATTCCAGTGTTGTTGTTGTTATTCTGGCTGCCACAGGAGTTTCCGTCAACAAACAGCGGGGGAGGCCGCCCGCCCGCCCTCTCTCGCGCTCTCTCTTTCGTTCACTTCCTCAAGCCGCGCCACCCTCTCGGGACAATAGTGTCGCTTATCTTGTTTATTTTTATTTATTTGTAGCTTTACTATATCGTGTTGGATTCGCATTTGCTGGAGATTTCTAATGAAATAAATTTTTCGTGTTTTTTTTTTCGGTTCGCACCCCAGGAAGGAGAAGGTGTAAAAAGATAAAAAAAAACACAGACAACACAACAAGACAAGGTAAGTTAAAAACGCTAAACAATCGAAATGGCCACATGGCAACTGTTGTTTCGACTTCGCTTGTTGCACAGGCAGTCTCATTAAAATTAGCACACACCACCCCATCACACCCCACCCACACAGAGGCGCTTTGCTTGACAAGTTCAATAATCGAAAGTGCCCCTTCGCGGTCTGTATACTAATGGGCATGGGTGTCCGACCGTTCATTGCTCTGCTCATCTGAGATCTGAGATTTTGACTTATTGGCTGGCGTCTCCTCCTCCTCCTCCCCCTCGGACATGTTACAGCGCCACTTCCTCGTACGATAATGCAGCTGCTGGTGGGGCTCTTGATACCGTTAAACCCGTTTCTGACTCAAAATGTCGATTGTTTGTCTTGTTATTGTATTGCGATTGTTGTATGCTAACGTTAATTTGCCATTTTTGGCTGCCAGCTCGCTATTTGCCTGTCTCCCCCTCCACCTCCACCTCCCCCTCAAATTTGGTTGCAATTAAAAATTGATTTTCCTACTGCCAAGCATCGGCAATCAAATGCTCCGAACGTTGGTTTCTATTTCTGCAACAATGAAAAAGCAATTTTCCGTATCTACCTACTAAATAACAAAAACAAAAACAATAACAAACTCTGTCAAGGCATTATATCTGATTGTGTTGCTTTTGTTGTAGCCATTCGCTTGCCACACGTTTTGCGGCAGGCCATTGTCGTTGTCGTTGTTGCTGTTGTTGTCAGTATGTTGCAATGCTGGGCATGCCTAATTTTCGGGTTAACAAAAGTTAAGTGCTCAGGCTCTTAAAGCTTTGCCTTTTTGTTAACGAAACCGTTTTTCCCTACTACTTGTATGTAGTTTTTGTATTTTTTTTATAAGCGGCAACATCAACAATTGACAACCTGGGCCAACAACAAACTAAAACGGCATTTTCCCCAAAAAAAAATGGACTAAAAATGTTTCGTAGCGTGTCCGATTGGCATCAATTGGAGTGGCGCTAGGCAACTGTGTGAAGTCTTGAAAAAGCAAACAAAAACAAATGAATATACACGTGTATATGCGGGTTATAGAAAAATATATTATTGCAATGTGGTTGCTTGTACGGTGGTGTGGAATCAATTTCCAATTATTTACGCTCAGGTATTTCTCAATATATTGCACTCATTTACAGTCTATACTTTTAATAAAAAAAAAAGTAATTATTAAAATTAAATAAATAAAATAAAATAAAAAAAAGATACTTCCCATACCGGGAATCGAACCCGGGCCTTCTGGGTGAAAGCCAGATATCCTAGCCACTAGACCATATGGGATGTTGGCAACCCAGTAGCAAAGCGGCGTTTTGTTAGCAATTGACTTGGTTCTGCTTCGTGAATACAATTCTCTTGCTTATAAATTATATTTCACATATTATATACCCAAACCCGAATTATATCTGACAATTAAGCAATTAAGATAAGAAAAAGAAAATAAAATAAAGTAAAAGAAATTCGAGCAAAAAAGTTTCCCATACCGGGAATCGAACCCGGGCCTTCCGGGTGAGAGCCGGATATCCTAACCACTAGACAATATGGGACTTGAAGGCCCAGGTGGCTAAACTGTATCCTTATAGTTGGTCTTTGAGACAAACATTCTTACGACTGAATACTTTTGCTTTTTGTTATGGAAAAACAAGTGTATTTTAGAAAGCATTTCTTCTTCAGGTGTTGCACTTAGCGCCGCGGCTAATATTATATAACTGGAGTGGGGTAGAACATATCCCATATGGTCTAGTGGCTAGGATATCTGGCTTTCACCCAGAAGGCCCGGGTTCGATTCCCGGTATGGGAAGTAACTTTTTTTTTTGTCGTGTTTAAATAAATTATTTCGCCTGTTAACCGAAAATCCGACAACTACTTTTATTGACCCCACTTAGAGGCAGGCAGTACAACACCAATCATGGCTCAAGTGGTGTTTTAATGAGTCTCAGGCTGAACATAATCCGGCTCAATGAACTTCCCCGGTCATCTGGCGTCTGATCCCCATCATGTGCAGCTGCAACTCAATTTTCCGAGACCGAGACACTAGTTGGAAAAACGGCTAATTCATCAAAAGTGTGGCAAAGCCGAGAGCTAAAAACAGTGGGCTATTGTTGTTGCTCAACACGCCTACTTTTCGCTGGTGTCCGCCCCATTTGCCCCATGCTGTTTGTTGCTTGCCACTTTCCAAGTCAATTGAAAAACTCGTGTTGCTTTTATATGCCATCACCATCCGGAGTAAGCCCGACCGCCTGCCTGCCTGAGCTCTGAGCTTATACATATTGTATCCAGACATTAGAAGCGCGTGTGAGACGTACGATTGAGAAAGAAGCGTATAAAAAAGGCAAAGCGAACAAATTACCATTTTTTATAGTTTCAAAATGTTTGTTTTTTTTTTTTTCTCCTCTTCTGTTAAAGAAAGCCAAGCCCCGACAATCGATGCCAGAGCTTGGTAGAAATAACAAGAAAGACGGCAACTTTTTCGTTTCTGGTAAACGTTGAAGGAACGCCAACGCTGCCAGAGCTTTGTTTTTATTGTTAAACCAGTTGATCAGTTGAGCGACAGAAAGAGCAACAAAGACGAGAACGACAGCTGCTGCTTCGCTATATCCAAGTATATATATGAGTATTTCTCTCCAGATCTCCCGGCTGTGCTGGCTGATACGCTGACTGCATATTAAGAGCCCCTCGCTGCGCGCCTGCGTCCAACGACCGCATTGTTGGGAGCTGTCTAAGCTCTGTTTGTTTTGTTTTCGACTTGGAGCAGACAGACGGCCGGGTTAGGCAGGTAAGCAGGTAGCCAAGATAGTCAAGATGGGGCTCCAAACGTTCAGATGTGCAACAGGGAGGCATGTGCCTAATTGAATCCTCAATCTAGCAATAAAGTACGACGTCTTGGGTTTATAGAACTCGAAAAGTGCTTTGTCGTCTATGGACACCATAAAGGGCAATTAGCATGCCGCTATCCAACTGTCTATCCATTAAGAAAGACTCACGCACTCCAAATTTCTTTGTCGCCGACTTGACCTGGAGTCCCCGACTATGCCAGTGTCTGCCGTGAGGTGCAGGCCTGTCAGTTGAAACACAAAGGCAATGGCACTCTCGGGGAGTTGGCTAACGATACCCACCGTCCAAAATCACAATCGTAGTTTGTAGTTTGTAGTTTCACTCGCCCATTTAGCATGACAATCAGACAACAGAGGATGGGACACTAATACGCGCGGGTCATGCATGGCCTGCAGTCCGACGAACACACCTCTTTCGCTTTGTTTGCTGCAAAATAAAAAAAGGAGGAAAAAAAAATTAAATACTGAAACCAAAACCGTTTTCACTCTTCATTTTCATGTTTGTGAAAATCCGCAAGCCGTCACGCCCAGGCCGAAAACCCCAGTCTCAGTCCCAGTCCCAGTCCCGAAAGAAGGGCCCCCACAGGCCATTGACACACATTTTGGCCGTGCTTTGCGTGTGCTGGCTCCCCAATCTCAGGCCAATGCCGAGGCCAAGATATTGGGGCTTCTGGCCAAGACACGACTCATGTAGACACTATAATGTCGTGGATCCCCCCGATCGGAATATAAAGAAAGCGTTCGGAAAGTGATACGACGATGCTGCAGACGCATGTCCAATAAATAAATTGAAATATTTACGCTTCTCAACGAAAAAAAAAAAGGAAAAGAACCGGTCTGTGAGAAGTCTGATTCCCAAGTCTGTCTGGCCTGCATCCCTATAATCGCTCCGTTTGTCTCGGGGAGCCGCAGGCTGCACCACCGAGCCGGCGCAGTTGCAGTTGCAGCTGTGACCCACTCCCAGTTGTCCATTTAAAGCGGCCAGACGACGACGATGTGCGGCTTTGGAGAAAAACGTATCTGCGCACATTTATCGCCAAGCAGACAGACAGACAGCCAGCCAGCTCGGCTCTTGTGGCGGTGGTTCGCGGGTCTAATGCCAAAAATCAGAAAAATGAAAATTTCACCTCCGGTCACACGCTTGAGGAGTCATACACTGGGCAGCTGGGCATGCACCACCGTGCTCCGGTGAAATGGATAGCGCCAATGGCCGTTGTAGAGATTGCAGGCCCTGGGTAATTAACCAACTGAGCCTATGGGCTATGAAATTGATTGGAAGACCGAAAATGGAGCAATAATCGATGGCCCAAGGATTTGGCTTTAAAACCCTAGCTCACCTATGGGAAGTTTCTTTTCGTGTGGCTTAGAGTGAAACTTAATTGCGAGGAATCTCTAGCCTCTTTACTAATCGAGGCAGAGCAGTGCCTTACCTTTTTGGGCCTAATTCGATGTGTTACCGTCGATAACTCAGTAAGCTCCACTTCATAGAGAGCGCATTTTGCGCCTAATGATTGTTCGTTATTTACCAAAACAGGTATCTGGTATCCAGCCATTGAGATGGATTTTCTTGAGTTTTTCAAGCTCATTCCGAGCTTAAGATAGGCCCATGAAGATAAATGATTGAATGTCCGGATGCACTTGAAGCGCACATAAAAATAGTGGCTTGTCAGCATCATCAGGGGTGTCTAATGAACACAGAGAGAAATATATCTTTCAAGTCCAAGTACTATCATCTATAAGGAGTGGATCTCACTTCTCTGAGTGCACTTTTCCACGATGATGTGAGGAAAATCAACTTGGGCTGGTGAATCAATCACTGTGTCTGCCTAGCTTCAGTTTCGGCCTCATCTTCTCTCAGATGAGGCTCTGGCCATTTAAATTAACCGGTTCGCCTTGTTTGCGGTTCCCCTAATGAGCAGCACTTGTTGTCCGCTCAAGAGTTTTGGAGAGATTGCAGACACATATCCCCACAATCATATCCCGTGTCCATCTTCATAAATGCTTTCTCTCTGGGGGGATTTGTGGGAAAGCCTAGGCCCTGGGGCTCTACACGTGTTGGCGGCGGTGAAGCTCGTTAGGTCAAGACCAGAGATTAATTGAAAAGATTTATCAGTGGATACATTTTGGTTTAGTTTCATGCACAAAGTCGAGCTCCACCGCAAAAATTAGCCAACACGAAAATGATGTCATTTGAAGACTCTGAGCTTGAGTAGTTCACAAGATAGACACTCTTCCCTTGAAATTCTGACTTGACTGACTTTGGCATTGCAACCCGATGATTATGATGGTCTTGGCTCATTAGCAGCCTCGCTTTCCGATCGGGCTAGTCCAGTAAATGGAGCCTTAGCACGACACTCTGTACTTGGATTAGTCGGATGCCAGGGCGATAATTAAGTGCCGGGGCGTGTTACGCATCGAATAGATGCTTGAATTGGAATACAAACTGAGTTCGATTCAGTTTCCGAGTAAAGATGAAGAGCGAAGGTCTCCAGTGAGGCGCAGCAGCTGGACTGAGATTGAGACTCTGCTCGTTGTATCTGTATCTATTTCCATTAATTAATCTTTTGTCTGAAACGGGCTTTGAAACAGCAGACAAGGAGGTACAACAATATCTTATAAGATTTTGCATTGTCTTCTTGGAAACGGCGGTACATCTTCCTCGTTTATTGAATTTGCCAACTCAAAAGTGGCGACTTATGATGCCTGAGTCATGTTTCCCGGGCCTGGTGGAGAAAAGTCAAGGCACCAATCACCCCACCAATCGATCGAACTGTCATTTAAATTGCTTCCAAGACGCCTTTCAACATTGTGGATTACATAAAATTACCTTTCTGTGTGAAGAGCAATTACCTCTCAATTACAAATTTACTGTCTTGGCGCTCTCGTTACTTTTTACGATTATTGCACTCAATTAAATTAAATTGCTTTGGAAATTGGGCTCGTTTTCTGCCGTCCATCGGCCAGTCACTCCGCGGCCAGGCGCCATCTCCCAGCTTTCATTTCGCTTCATCAAAGTTTAATTCCCAAACTATTTATAATAATTACAAAAGCAAATAAACCCACACAAAGCGGGCCAGTGCCAGTAACTATAAAAAGTAGTCCGCTTTACTGCTCTTTTTTGTCATTTGGAGTCCAAAGCGTGAGCGTCAGAGATCGCTGGCCCAGGGCCTTGCTCCCCAAGACCCGGAGACACAGTTTAAGCTGACTCCATGCCATGAGACTCCAACCAGAGACGGCAGCTGGTGGTGATGGTGACGACGCTGCGTCTGCCTCGACGATGATTTTTGACCCCAAAAGGGGGACTATGTTAAGTGTCTTAAGATTTATTTCAGAGTTCTCTTTGAAGAGCTAATTGAAGACTAGAAATATTACTTAGTTGGATTCTATTTCTTGGATAACTCTGCTGTACTTTCCTCTCTAATCTTTAATTTAGTTTTGTGGTTAGTCCACAAGTCAACGCCTACTTGCTACTTGCTACAAATTGCTTGATTTTCGCTGAAACCTAGACCAGCGATCAATCACTTTGCCCTTTAACTCTAAGAAACTGCGTTGATGGTCCTCCGAGACCAGATTAGAGGTCTCAGTGGCTTTTCCCTACTTTCGCTAATAAAATTGTGCTTAGTATCTGGCGGATTTATGGAGTTGGCTGGCTGACGGACGAGACGTTTATGTCGGCTGGCTGAGTAAGTTTTTTATTTTCCCGAGAGCTGCCGGGATGGCTAACAACATGTTTCCGCCTGGATCGTTGGCCAAAAGAAAAATAGCCTCAGGTGGCTAGATGCGGTCATTGCGGTCGGCAGCAGCATGCAACGTGCAGCGTTTGCAGTTTAATAACTTCATTGTCAATGCAACATGCGGTGGCAGTTGCACACAAAACACAAAGGCATCCACCCGGGCTTGACTTTTTTTTCCACTAAAGGCATCCAGTATCCAGTAGCTTCCAGTATCCAAGAGAAGTAATCTAAAAGCTAGATACATTCAACAAAAAGTACCTGGAATTGAACTTATCTTGCAACTAATTTATTGTTTAATCTTTAAGCTTAATGGTTATTGCTTTAATGAGCCAAGAAATAAAGGTAATTAGAGGCAATAGAGTCATAGACTTGAAGTACAATTTCTTTCGGTGTAACTGCAGCTCGGTAGCCAAAGGATGAAAAGTGGAGATGGCTATCAGGTACGACTTGAATTTATGCCTCACATAAGGAGCTCTTGAGGCAAGAATTTGAATCTCTATCTTTTTTTTCTTATAATGGCTACGATGATTCCACAAATCAAGAGCGTTGTACATTGAGATCATCACCGGCTGGCTGGCTGTCTGACTGGCTGGCTGGCAGGTTTATTTTGTCGATCGGTGGTGGGTAGTCTTTATGTGACTGAGCGCCATCGACGGGTTGTATTAAACCCGACTTGCCATATTTAGTTTAAGGTGTTTTATGACTGCATGACTCGGACACGAGCGTTTGTTACACCCGCACATCGATAGCTTTTGGGACTCAATAATAGGGCCAGAGTGACCGGAAAATCTACGACTACGACCCTCTTTCAACAGACCCTCCATAAATTCAAAAGGCCTCGTAGATGAACTGAAACCGCAGACCCCACCCATGGAACCAAACAGAAATTACACAGATAATTTCGACATTTACATTGAAATGATTTCGATTCGATGCTCCGGGCCGATCTGGAAACCCCCCCTTGGCTAGACACGGAGGGCAAGCCCCCTATGGATCGGACATATCCGATCGGCCTGATGATATTACAACAGTTCCGAGGGAGTCTATGGAAAAACTCAGCCAGCGGGGAACCGCCAGCTGCGGATGAATCAGCAAATGCGGTTTGGGGTCGTACAACTTACAACTGGGTGGGGGTGTGGGTGGGTGTGGGGGCTTGTAAGGCATAGTGTAGTATAGCTATGGTAGTATGTATAAATAGATCGATTCCCACGCCCACGTGTCTATTTCTAGGTCTTGTGTGGCTTTTCTCAGCTCTGTCTCGGTTGCTTCACATGGCATTGCATTGTTGATGGTTTTCCCTCTCTCTGATTGTGCAATTTGGCGAGTTTCCACCTTTTGTTTTCATTTCTTTGGGGCCTCCCCCTCCTCCTTTCTTCAGCCTTTCCCTGCCCGCCCAATCTGTGTTATTTTCCCCCAATAATTACTGACCACTTAGTGGTGTTCCAATTTCTTGCAATTTCTTCCAATTTTCCTGCAATTTTCCTTCAATATTTTTCCTGTTTTTACCGCCTTCTTGCCTTTGGTATTAATATTTTTCTTCCGCAATATACTTATGACCAATTCACTCTTCCCGCCCAACTAAAAATAAATTCCCACACATTCGAAGCTCCCTCAAAGTGTTGGTGCTTCTATATTTGAAAAAAAAAGTACAATTTATAAACATTTCGAACATATTCGCCCATCATTCCACCTCCCCCCCAAAGGCCAGACCCACCTGCTGTGGCAGAGGCACAGTGGGGCAAGAGATACGGCCAATGCTGCTACTACCAGAGTCTGGTCTTCCAACCACTGTCCGGCGGCGTCAACGACTCGTGCGTTCGTTCTAAAATTAAATATTTAAATTTGTTGACTTTACACATTCGGCTGCGCTCCGCCGCCTTTATAATGTTATAAATTTTGGCCATTAAAGCCATCTTTATTTAAATGATTCTCCGATCTACTCCGATCATCGGGAGGATGAGTCGATGCTGATGGAGGAGAAACTAGTTGATGAATCACTGGACGGGGAAAAGGGGACTTAACCGAATCGGCCGTCATCGTTTCGGTTATAGAGTGATAGGGCGGCGATAAGAGCCGACCCTCCCGAAAGATAAATGATAGCGACGATAACACAGCCAGAATCAGCGTAACAACTTCCGGTGGAGTACCCGCGAAAATAACAAAGGGGGAGAGAGTGAGCCGCTCTCTGCTGGGGCACTCTCTCTCTCAGACAGAGGCGAATGGCAATGCCGTCAGCTGGGCAGCTACCACTCTCTCTCTCTAGCTCTCTCTCTCTCTCGCGATCTGGAACAGTGGGTTACAACGAGTTTAAAGTGCTCCCAAGACCTGTACTAATTGTAGTTAATTAATTAGATTATCTTTAATTGTTGTAGACCTAAAAAAATCATAATATAAGAAAGCATAAAGTTTTATTTAATAAATTAACTAGAGAGCTATTTTTAGACCCCCAACCATTTGTATCTTTCACCCATGGTGCAGTGGGAGTATCTCGGTTTGGCGTTCATTCGATTCCGAACGCTTCGCCGCCGCGTACGTGAGCGCGGTTGAAAAAGTTTTCAATTTTTATTTATATTTCGTTCTTGGTGCGCTTTTCCGGATTTATTGCTTCTATAATGTTCAGTACGACGCTCAGTGGCGACTTCGAAGACAAGCTCGACACCAAGTTTAAGACGAGATTGGCGATCGCTGGCTAGGAAGACGACAAAGTAAATCCAAAAGTGCGAGTGCATCTGCGGGATACACTGCGGGGTGCTCTCTTTTACGGTTCGGATTGCGTGACTTTTCATCAATCTCCAATATAAATGCGCAACGTTTTCTTATCGCACGTATCTGTGTATCTGTGAGGTTCGATTGCAGTCAGAAGTAGGTTATGGCAAAAGCCAACTCCGAAACTTGGAGGCTACCAACACGCAACCAACTGTTGCCGCTGCTGCTCTGCTTCCTCTCCAGCCAACAGGTGAGGAGGAGCAGCAGGTGCCACTAGGAGGAGCAGTGTTCTCCAGCTTGTTGTTTGTTTTATCGCCGCCGTGTCACAATTCGGGCTTAATTGAAGCGACAAGCTATTGAAGAGTGTGAATCTCTTCATGCAGCGTCGATATCAACGGTGATGTAATTTGCATAAAAAACCCCACCACCAACATCGCACTCTGCTGGCCGCAGTCTAACCGCATACATAGTTTCTGGTGTAACTTCAGGTTTGGAGCTCCCCCCGTGTGTAGGTTGTAGTTCGATATTATTGCTGAGCACACTTGTTGTTTAGAGTCCCTCGAGTTTGTGATTAAAGCTGCTTGAATTCGATTCGCGTAAATAAATAAATAAATAAATACTGGAAAATGGGTGGCATGCACTGGAAAAATATTTACAATAGAAAGCCTTCAGATACTTCATGAATCAGTTACATCCTTATCAGCAGTCCCCTTCACTGAAATGAGGCCATTCTCCAAAGAATCTGTAATGGAATTCTTTCCAAATCACTGGTGGGTGATTCATATCCATTCCTGATGAAATGACTCTGATCTTTACAAACCAGTTTATGGGAGTCTCTTCCCTAATTTTGTTAAAAATTATACTGAGTTTCTGACATTTGGGTCTTGAAGAGCATCTATGTAAGCATTTAATAGCTAGTTTCTGTTTGATTTCGATTTTGAGAACCGGCGGCAAATGCCTTAAATGCCGCAGACGCCCACAGAATTATGGCTAGGTGCTGGTGCTGAGTGACTGCCTCGAGATTATGGTCTCGAAGATAACTATAGCCACTATAGCTAGCTCGGTTGGCAGTGAAATTCAAGTCACTGGTCTCCCACTGCCCCTGCTCCCCGGCATCCTGGTTAGTTACCTGCCACCTGGCCACCCCCTTTGGCTGTTGTCGCCGCTGACGTGTGTGTGTCATGCGGATGGCTGGCTGGCTGGCTGACTGGCTGGCCAGCAGAGACGTCAGCAGCAGCGTCGTCATTTGCTGCTTTTAGACAATGCTACAAGTTCCTACACCTACGACCTAGAATTTGCCGAATATGTCAACAGGTATATAGCCAGGCAGAGCGAATAAACGACTCACACCAGCGGCCGGCTATATCTCAGCTTAATATACGTATCTATCTATCTATAAGATTCTATATAGTCGTATATAAACAGCAACATGTTGGTATAAAGGGGAGATTCATTAAAATTTATGTTATTTATTTATTTTCTCCCCGAAATTCGTTTTCAATTGTATCTATAATCTTCAGTGGGACTATAAGATACATTAGAATTCGCGCCAACGGTTTGTAGCACCTGTTGCAAGGCCACTCTACAGCCATCCCTGTCGCTCCTGATTGCAGCATGCGCACTGGGCCACTCCCGGCCTGAAAAGGGAAATTGTCTGATGGCCAACACGGTGGTTCCATGGTGTAATGGTTAGCACTCTGGACTCTGAATCCAGCGATCCGAGTTCAAATCTCGGTGGAACCTGGCTTGCAGCTATTATTTTGAAGAAGTTGCATCGAAAAGATATATATTTTTAATCAAGTTATTATTAAAAGATACTATTATTATTAGTTTCATCTTTTCCACGCGTGTCTGGTGCTAATAGACGGATTTATTTGACGTCCACGCACACGCACCGCATCGAAGGCCATAAATTAGATCACAAAAATGCGAAAAAATGTGTAAGACATGAGGCTCTGTATGTGGCTAAGTGATTTGGCTCATTTGGGGGCTCAACTGTGCCCCAAAGAACCTCAAAACACAACCCACATGATACCACTTCCAGCCAAAGTTGGTCAGTCGAACAACAAGTTTTGAAGTTTGGAACTCACTTTGAGATTGGCCGCAAGTGCCAGTGCCAGTGCCAGTGCCGATGCCGATGCCGGTATTTGTATGTAAATTGTCGTGTCACTTGCCGGAGGGCTAATTTGGACAAAGCGCAGGCACTTTCCTCTGCCACATGTGGCAACAACAACAACTCGCGCATGAAATCAAGCCAAATTGTGTCAAGGGGCTGCCTGGCAACAATACAAATTAAATAAAATTAGCGACTATTTTGCACGGTGGGTTGGTGTGGAGGGGGTGGCGCTTCAGCTTCAGCTTCAGCAAACGCTTGAGTAACTTTGCCCCAAAACTTGCGCCCTCCCCCCTTCTCCATCTGCTAGCTGGCCCCGTCTCTGTCTTTCGCCAGGTTGCGTGTGTGGGCGATGGCATAATGAGGTTTTCGAACGACATTGAACTCGAAAAGTGTCGGGCGGGCGAGCAACCCAAGCTGCCTTTGACTTTGCCCTCGCCTTCGCCCCGCTTCCCAACGATCTACGAGTGTGTGCTTGGGTTTGTTTATATTTTCTATTTCGCCTTTGGCTTCTCTGCAAAAAAATATCAAAAAAACCAGACCAGATATTGAGTTCTGCCGACTGCTCGGTAACTGATCACCACAGCCCTTTGCTAACCAAGCCCTCTGTTTATTTGTGTTCCTGCAGACGCCCCAAGGAGCACCATCGCATTGGATTGCAATTTGTGCTGGCCCAGCAACCAACTGAAACAACAAGCCCCCCAATCAGAGATCACAGACTAGCTGCCCCACATCTGGACCATGGTGGACTACTACAAAGTTTTGGATGTGCCGCGCACAGCCACCGACAGTGAAGTGAAGAAAGCGTAAGTGGCTATTATGGGTTATATTATATTATTTATTTATTTGAAAACCCTTTCCTTTAGATATCGCAAACTAGCATTGAAATGGCATCCAGACAAAAACCCCGACAACCTGGACGAGGCCAACAAACGCTTCCGCGAACTATCCGAAGCCTACGAAGTCCTGTCCGACGGTAAGTTCTAGTGGCCATCCTGCCAGTATCCATTATCTCCCATCCCAGAAAAATGAGAAACATTCGGGGGTCATGTTTATATTGTGTACTTAGCCCGTAAGCGCAGGATCTACGACTCCCGGGCCACTCTCCACAAGTCCTCGGCAAGCAGCAGCAGCAACAGCAGCTCCTACTCCCGCTACCGCAGCGGAGGAACCACCGGCTATGGTCGGGACTACGATTACGACTACTACCCGGGCTCTGGATATGGGTCTGGGTCTGGGTCCGGACGACGGTCCGGCAACCGCTACCAAGCCTTCACCTTCCGTAACCTCTTCGAGGGGACACCGTTTCACAAGGTCTTCGGTAAAGCCAAAAGCTGACGCGTTGCATTGTTTGGTTACTTTGTTCTTGCTGACTGACCCCTAAGGCGCACGACGTTCTTGTTCTATTATTTGTGTCTGCAACTAAACGCCCTTCTTAGTGAAAGCTAATCCCGGCAGCTGTTCTATACTAACAGTAGACACAGTACCTAGTACTTCCCAACTAATCAAAGACTATCCTTTCCGATCCACAGAGAAGAAACGTCGTATCTACGATGAGTACGGCAAGGATGGACTGGGAGACCGTGGTCAGAGCCGCTCGCACACCCGCCACCACTACAACACCCACGACTTTGACGACTTCGACATAATGGGTGGCTTTCCGTTCGTCTTCCGACCCCCCGAGGAGGTCTTTCGTGAGTTCTTCGGCGTGAACTCGCCCTTTGCCGATTTCTTCAGGGGTAAGTTGATTGAGAGTTCCCCCCCTTTTGAAAACAACTAACCTGTGTGGAGTTCCAGATGCCAATGGATACTCGAACGGCAGCACGAGTGGATCGAGCAGCAGTCGACGCCATGGCGGCACCAGTGGCGGCATAGGAGCCTCCCGCCACCACCATCACCACCAGCACAAATTGGCCAATCCGTTTGGAGCACCCATGCTCAACTACTCGATGATGGACTTCTTCATGCCCACCAGCGGCTTCACCTCGTTCTCGTCCATGACCAGCAGCAATGGCAGCAGCGGCGTCACCCACATCTCTGGAGGGCCCAGTGCGGGCGTCAAGCGCACCTCCACCTCAACGGTGTTCGTCAATGGCAAGAAACTGATGACCAAAAAGTAGGCTATTCCTTCAACCAATAATAAGAAAAATGTCTCATGTTTGTTATTCTCCATACAGGGTCGTCGAAAATGGCAAGGAAACTGTCTTTTCATACGAAAATGATGTCCTTAAATCAAAGACTGTGAACGGAGTTTCCCAAAAGCTCTCTTCAATAGCTAATTAATCAAGAAAACTTACGCATAATATCGATATGAGCAACAGCAACAGTAACATCAACAAAAACCAACAAAGAAAAGTCATAAATGTAAAGGAAAACATTAACAAACCAATAGCAACTCGGATTTCTTGAAGAATGCTTCGATAAATGATACGTTAAACCCCTTGTTCTACATTAGAATCTAGTTACTTTTAATGGAAAGAGCGGTAGCAGTAGCGGTATCGAGGAGGAGTAGCACTAATGGAGCAGCAGCAGCAGAAGGAACCAGCAAGTAATGGACCAACAAAAGCTTAGAACCACCATCCAGAGCAAGCGCAGCGGCAGCAGGGAACGACATTAATAATGCACACCAAACCACATCAAAATTCCTTGTTATGGCAAATTATTTTAGAGCGATTTTATTCGAAAACAAAACAAGACGCCTAAAAATTATATAAATACTATAAATAGTTGCGGTGGAAATTAATAAAGACAGCGCCGACCACTAAGAAAAGCCACTAGGAAATCCAATCCAGAAAGGCTTGGGGCGGGGGCACGGTCGTGTTGGGAGCCAATCTTGAGAGCTGTTCATAGCCTGTTCGTGAATATCCTTGGGGGAGTAAATATGTATTTTTCATTGTATGTATGTAGTTATCTTTCTACCATTAGTCACTTAAGTTGCCACAATACTTACTAGGAAGCGATAAAGTTTAAATCATTTGTAATCATGCGAGTAGGGAATTGAGAACGGCGTGATTGTCACTTGCTTGAAATGTAAAAACTATCAAATAAAATATACAACATACTATATAATTCAAAACGACATTAAATGTTTATACATATTTGATAACCTAAACTTTTAATATTTTTAATGCCGTATCCTAGCGTTTAGTCGTTTTTTAAATGCTTAAGACTATTCTCACATAACCTGCAGCCGAATCGGAGAAGAAACATAAACAAATTATCTAACATAATCGCCCCTAATTTAATACCTTGTTTTAGTAGCGCCTGCATAATGAAAATAAATGAAAAACAAAACCAACAAAAATAAGAATATAAAATCCAATGCAAAAAAATAATATTCTTGTGTTTTAATCTCAAACAATTATTTTTAACATATGTATTATATCGGGAAATGGAAAATGCAAGGGAGGCACAATATGACCCACGCCGAAGAGCATATCTTTGTCAATTCTTATCCGATCCTTGAGCGGACTACCTTTATCGATTTGTGGATCGATTCTCCACAAATCTGCATCAAAATCTAGAAACAAATTATATTTTACATTTTTTGTCAAATTTTCTGGGGGACCCCCTGCGAAAGTTCGGAAATGCAGGGGACGCACAATATGAGCCACGCCGAAGAGCATATCTTTGTCAATTCTTATCCGATCCTTGAGCGGACTACCTTTATCGGTTTGTGGATCGATTCTCCACCAATCTGCATCAAAATCTAGAAACAAATTATTTTTTAGATTTTTTGTCAAATTTTCTGGGGGACCCCCTGCGAAAGTTCAGAAATGCAAGGGAGGCACAATGAGACCCACGCCGATGGCCATATCTTTGTCAATTGTTATCCGATCCTTGAGCGGAGTACCTTTATCGATTTGTGGATCGATTCTCCACCAATCTGCATCAAAATCTAGAAACAAATTATTTTTTAGATTTTTTGTCAAATTTTCTAGGGGTCTCCCTGCAAAAGTTGGAAAATGGATGGGAGGCACAATGAGACCCACGCCGATGGCCATATTTATGAATAGATTCTCCACCAATCCCCTATTAAAACAATGAACAATGCATAGAAGGGGCAATATGGACCTTGCCAATACTTGTTTTATTTTGACACATTCTTAAAAATTACAACTTTAAAATAAGTTGCAATTTAAAGTGAGTAATATATGTAAGTTATATACGTTGGCCATCCGTACCCGTTTTTCTCCCGGTTGCATCTATTTGATAGCGCTCGCTGACCTCCAGTATAGTTAGTGAAGTTTTTATAATTATAAAGTCTATATTTGTTTGCATATATAGTTAGGAACTATCTCCTTTAGCAAAGTTAGGAAGATTTCCGAGGCATATTCTGTTTGAAAGTTATATGCGTGGTGTTCTAGCAAATGTTTAATATGTTCGTTATCCTAATCCTCCTGCTACTGCTGTTTCCCAGAAACAGATCATGTTCCTCGACGTCTTCCTCTAGTAATTATAGCTCCCCCTGCTGCTCCTCGTTGGCGAACCAGATCTATTTTTTGCTGGACCCGGTCCATAACAACATAGCGTGGCAGTGGTGACTCTGGTGGGGATCGCAGTCGCTATCGCCGCCTCTACTTCATGCCCCGACGATGCTTAATGGTGCCATCGCATTTCGGGATATGGCGCTGGAGGAAGCCCTGGAACACGAACTGGCGGCCGCAGCGCTCGCAACTGAACCCAGGCTTCTTCTCTTCTTGCTCCTTGTTCTGACGCATTTCCTCCTCGTTGGAGAACTTTTCGCGGCAAGAGTCGCAGGCATAGCGGCGTCTAACCTGGCCAACGTCAAAAACGACGCTAAAGTTTTGGGAGCAGAACGAGCACTTGAACTCCTTGACGATCACCTTCTTGCCACCGTGCTTTGCTCGGAATGCGGCGGCCTCGGCCTCGAGCTTATCCTGGTGCTTGTGCGCCTCCATGTGAGCGGCGAATTTGGACTCCTCAACAAACTTGCTATAGCAACGGAAGCAAGTGTGTATCTGCACACCGGTATGCCGAAGCATGTGCTTTTTTAAGTATCCCTCCGTGCAGAAGACCTTGCCGCACACCTTGCACTGGCGGTTCTCTGCGGGGGCCTCATTACACTGACGCAGACAGGCGCGGTAGTGAAGCTTCAGCGAACCGACAGAATTGTACTTGTTGCTGCAGTTGGGGCAATGGAAGGTCTTTTTGCGAGCATCTCCTGCTTGGACCTTCTGCTCGGCGCCATGATCAACGGTTTCCTCGAAGAAAAGAAATTCAACATCGTCGTTTTCGTACTCAACTTCATGCTTCACGGCGACCATTTCGTCCTTCTTCTGATCCAGTTCCTCGCCGTCATCAACTTCCTTGCCCTTGAAGTCATTAACTTCCTTGTCCTCGACGTCCTTTTCGTGCTGATCATCGTGCATGCTGTTCGGAACGATGCGCAGAATCGTGTGCGTGCCGTCGCCCTGCTCTAAAGTTTCTACCTCCTCGACGGTACTGTTCTCCACTAGCTGTTCCAACGTAATGGGATGGCCGTTCTCGTCGATAACCAGCTCGTGGGCGGTGAGAGTTACCATAGCCGTTTCGGTACCATAGTCCTCGTTGGTAATGTAAGTATAGGTGTACTGAGCTTCACCACCATCTCCAGCGCCGCTTTCGCCATGTGCCGCCACCTTCTCGACCACTTCCGGTTCCTCTTGCAAGATGGCAGGCACAATCTCCTCACTGATCGCCGTCGAGTATTTTATACGATTGGGATTCATTACTATGCGACTCCGACAGACTTACGAGCGGTATAATAATTTAAACTTTAAATGTATCGGTTGTCTATCGATAATCACAAAAGTTAATACCGATAGAAAATATCAGTGTTGGTTAATCCACGGCTCACAGTGCTGCAAACTGCTGATCTTCAGATTTGGGAGCTAAAGGGATTTCTTAGTTTTCGGATTGGAACAAATGGCCTAGCAATGAGTCGCGACAACGAGTCCATGAAGTGGTTCCACGGCAACCTGTCGCGGGAGGCAGCAGACGATCTTCTCAAGCAAGGCGAGTTCAAGAGCCGAGGCTGTTTTCCTGCCCCTTGAAGAAACGAGGAATGTGGGCGTGGTGGACGGGCAATAATCAATTGTTCTTTTGGATCAACAGGTTACGAAGATGGAACATTCCTGGTGCGAGAGAGCAGCACAGCAGCCGGAGACTTTGTATTGAGTTTGCTTTGCCAGGAAGAGGTGTGCCATTACCAAGTCCGACGGCACGGGGGCGAGGACGCCTTTTTCTCCATTGACGACAAGGTGCAAACAAAGATCTTACACGGTCTGGACACCCTTGTGGACTACTACCAGCAGGCCGCCAATGGGCTGCCTACCAAGCTAACAGTGCCTCTGATACGCGATCCTCCGCCGCACAACACCCGAAGCCATGGAGTGACCAACCTGCTCCACCGTGCCACCAGCAAAAATGAGAGCAAGGTGGTCTTTGAACTGCTCAAATGCGGCTATCGTAACTTCGATGCTAAGAACCAGGATGGACAGACGGCCCTTCATTTAGCGGCTCTCCACTCTGACGAGGATATACTCAAACTTTTGTTGGACGCAAAGGTCCAGGTCAATAGTTCCGACTCCTTTGGCAACCAGCCTCTACATGTAAGCTGCCAGCACCCGTTGTTAGGATTCAAACTAATCCAATATCTGTTTCAGTACGCTGCTCGCTCTAAGCCGGCCAACTTTATTCGGACCCTTATCGCTGCACAGGCCAATGTCCAGGGAAGGAACAACGAGAACGGCTACGTGCCCCTTCACGAGGCAGCCAAGTATGGGAATCTAGAGGCAGTGCAGGAACTTTTGCTGGCGGAAGCTCCACCCCTGCCGAGGACCACCATGGGAGAGTTTCCCTTCGATCTTGCCAAGGAAGCGGGTCAGACCGCAGTGGAGGAGTTCCTTCTTAACTACAAGCTGCCCCCAGCCAATACCACAAGGGAACAGTGGTATCACGGCACGCAATCCAGGGAAGAGGCCGTGGCAAATCTCAAGAAGTATGCCAAGGAATTGGAGGCAAAGAATCCGCAAGTAGACACCTCAGGTTGTTTTCTGGTTCGCTATTCTGAGTCGGCAGCGGCCACGGGCTTGGTGCTTACCCTCTTCTGTGACCAAGTGGCTAAGAACTTTCGCATCTCGCAAGCTGATCTCTACCAGAACGGTGTAAAACTACAGTCCGGAGGGGTGAGTTTTCAGAGTTTATTTTTGTGGCAAGCTACTATATCGAAAGTTGTTGTTTCAGTCCAAGTTTCTGTACATCGATGACGGGCCCTACTGGCCCAGCCTGGAACACCTAATAGCCCACTTCATGCGCTTCTCGTATGGGCTCCCCGTAAGCCTAAAGTACCCTGTGCCGCCGCAACCCAAACCTGAAGTTCCCTCGTTTGCCACGATCCCCAGGGCTTTGGTTAAGTCGCGAACAACACCGCCAGCCACGCCTCCTACTCCAACTTCGGCGAATCCTCATCCTCACACCGCTCATCCCCATCCCCCAGTACCAACTATCGCCAAGAAAAAACAGAAAGAAAGTGGTGGCTCGGTGTTTAACACGCTGCGGCTAACCAGTCCCAAGAAGGGCCTTTTCGACATGAACAGTCTCCGGAAGAGCAAGGCCAAAAGCAAACGAAGTGAGTCCGAGAGCAGCGTAAGCGGGTCGGCAGCAAGGTCGGAGCAGGAACTTCAAGCAGCAGCGCCAATGCTGAAGAGTCTTTCGTTTTCCACCGAGTTCTCCGTCTTCAGTGCGGAGGGAGGAGGCGGAATCATTCCTGCTCCGGGAGGAGAACTGTACAACGTCCCCAGGAACAATACGCCCATCGACCTGCCTCCCATTGCCCAAAAGACTGAAGCCGAAGTTGAGTATTTCACCAAGAGTGATGTGGCGATTGAGCGGGAGCGTGCTGGTCAGTGGGCCGCCAACGGCTACCAGCCCACCGTTGAGGTCCTCTCATTGCTGGACCATCAGATCAGAAACCCCGCTCCGGGCCGCCTTCATTCAATCGTTTCTACAGCCTCCACGGAGACCGAAATGGCTAGCTACTTGCAGCGCAAGTGCAGCGGATCCGCCACCACTCCCCCGCCCAGCGCCATAGAGGCGGCTAAACTAAGATTCTTCATCGAGCCGGAGAACCTGGTACTGGAGTGCGAGATAGGAAATGGGGAATTCGGGTCTGTGCACAGCGGTTGGCTGGTGAAGAAGGGAAGTGGCCAGGCTGGTGAGTCTCGGCAGGAAGTGGCCATTAAGATGCTCAGCGACGAGCACAGCAATAAGCAGGAGTTTCTACGCGAGGCTTCGGTGATGATGCGGCTGGAACACAAGTGCATTGTGCGCCTGATTGGCATCTCGAAGGGGGACATGCTGATGATGGTTCAGGAGCTGGCTCCGCTGGGCTCCATGTTGCAGTATCTTCTGGACCACAGCGCTGATATTACGGTCAACACAGAGTTGAAAGTGTGGGCGTCCCAGATTGCTTGTGGTAGGCTTGAAATGAGATCCACCTCTAGCATTTTTCTAATTCTATTCCCTTCTTGAACAGGAATGCACTACCTAGAATCTCAGCACTTTGTTCATCGCGACCTGGCCGCCCGGAATATCCTCTTGACCAGCCGCCATCAGGCCAAGATAAGCGACTTTGGGATGTCGCGATCCCTGAGGCCCGGCAGCACGGAATACCAGTTCACCCAAGGCGGTCGCTGGCCCATCCGCTGGTATGCTCCGGAGAGCTTCAATTTGGGCATCTTCTCGCACGCCAGCGATGTGTGGTCGTTCGGGGTGACCATTTGGGAGATGTTCGCCCTGGGAGCACCGCCATACGGTGAAATTTCCAATGTGGATGCCATCAAGTTGGTGGACAGTGGCGAGCGATTGCAGCAACCCAGCCTCTGTCCCGCGTACATCTACGCCGTGATGCAAAGCTGTTGGAAGGAGCGGCCCAAGGACCGGCCCACTTTCGCCTACCTCATGGAGTTTTTTACCCGTGATCCTGACTACCAGAACCTGCCAGAGCTGGTGCAAACAGTCCACATCTGAGCCACTCCCTCGTCTCCATTAGAGTGCAATTTCCATAGTTATTTCTGGACTCGTTGACCGTATTTGTTATCCCTGTATCCTAGTATTTTGCGAGTTATATTTTTTGTAGAAGTAGTCCTTATCCTTAGAGTATTTTATATGTCTTCTTGTACTGAAGAAGTTTGTGTCAAAAAAGCAAATATGTGCCTTAAAACATTCAACGTAACCAATTCTATTTTAATTGTTATACGAATAAAAAATAAACTAAATATTTTTTATACATTTTTATAAAGTTTTATTGCAAATATTTTTATACAAAACAGTAGTAACAAAGGGATAGTGGTTTTTGTCTTAATACTAGGTTAGTGTAGTGGTTTCTTGGAAGGACTATAAACTATGTTATTGTGTTAGTAAAACTACATAAAATGATATCAGTTGATTAATATATATATATATTTTTTTTAATTTTTTTTTTGTTTGCTAACACAACAGCAACAACAATCATACAGAGCCATTCATGGCCTGTTTCACGTTGGAAGCGTTGACGAGCTTGAGAGCGCCAATGATGCCGTTGAGGTTCTCCTCGTTGTAGGGCTTGCCCTGGAGCGGAGTGACGACTGGCACCACCTGCTCGCTCTGAGGCAACTGAATGCCAATCTCCTTCATCAGTCCCTGAAACAAATAGACAGATTAGAAGTTGAATCTCCAAAGAACGAAGAGAAGCACTTACTCCATCCACTTCCACGCTTAGCTTCAGCTTCATGCCCTGCTCGTCGCCCTTGACATCGAGGTCCTTCTCAACGGTGAACTTTGGCGTCTTTCCAACAACCCAATCCCATGAGCTGTATTGGGCGCGCAGCTCCTCGATGCCCGGGAACCACTTCTCGGTGGGATTGATGAGCTGGAAGCCGCGCTGCTTCATCATCTGAGTCTTGCCGCCATCCTCCAGGGCAGTGGCCACCGTGCGCAGGTACTCGTAGCCCACGGCGGAGCGCAACTGGGCCACGTTCACCGTCCGATTGACGTCCACCAGATTGCGAATGGGGGAGGGCACTGATGCTGTGGCCCGGCTAATATAGTTCGCTGGCTCGCGGACCAAAGACTCGCCCAGATGCAGCTTGTTGGCGCTGGCCAAGATAGTGCAGTGGTGATAACAGTTCGGATGTCCCAGCTTGGCGGCTGTTCCAGAAATCTGTAATAGTTGTTGCTATTTAAACTGGCTCGATCATAAAACAGATGCGCAGCCCAGCTGACGTTGTTGCGGGGCTATCGCAAGGTCGCCGCCTGTGACTGATAAGCGCAAGTGACTCTCTCTCCTGATCCCACTTACCTTCTTGTTCCTCACCACGATGTCGTCGCGCTCATTGATGTCCGCCTTGATGGCCCACTCTCGGAACAAGGCCCTGGTCACTATGTTCAGGTTGTACTTGCGATCGTAGCGCTCCCGGGGCGAAAAAAAGGTGCAGTTCAGGTTGCCCAGATCGTGGTAGACAGCTCCGCCGCCGCTGTTCCTCCTGGCCAAGGTAATGCCGCGCTCCACCAGCCGCGATACGTTGGCCTCGGTGAAGGGGTTCTGGTGGCGTCCAATGACCACACACGGGTCGTTGGCCCACAGCAGCAGGACATGGTGGTGGCTGAAGTCAAAGTTCTTGTACAGCCAGTCCTCCAGCGCCAGATTGGTGAACACATCGCTAGACTGCGAGATGAACACAGACTTCTTAATGTCGGTATCGGGAACAACGGGTGGCGTCTTGGGCTTCTTCGGCTGGGTGGGCTTCGGCGCAGCTACGGGGGGCTCGGCGGTGGCTCCATCGCTGGAGGAGAGGCGCGTGACCTGGCCGCCGGAGGAGAGCAGCAGCCGCAGCTGGCTGGAATTGCGACGCAAGAGTACGCTCATGGCGCGACTGTCGGCTGTTCAGCTGTTTTCTTGCCGGAGCTCTCACAAGGAAGTAATGCGAATTCTGTTGCCAGGTGAACTGAGAGTGCGGCGCAATGCACTTGCAGACGAAACAAGGTCAACGCTGTGGGCAAAAGCTTTTGACGGTTTTTGCGCTTGATGTTACTGTTCTGCCAGCAATTTTCTGATCTCTGCGGTTAGGTTATGTTGTTTTAGGTTCGGGTGTCTTTATGTTCTACGGTAGTATTTGTATTTGCTATTGTATTCGTTTTGGTTTAGATGGCTTTGGTCTCTGCGCTGGACTTTAGACTGAGGCGTTTTTGTTTGCAGCTACGGAGCTGGCGGAGATCAGATACTCGTGAAGGGCGGGCGTTTGATGCAGCCACTTCCAGGTTTGGTGCAGGCCACAGACTCGTTTGCGAAGACCCAGGCAGTCCTTGTTGCCACAGCTCACTGGCATACTACGCTGCACACCCATCCAGTCCAGGTGGGGATTGATTAGATCCGATTCGGTGGGGGCCGCGGCGGGTTTTTGCTAGTCCCGGCCCGTATTCCTTGCTTTCACGGCACAGAAGGGGCAGAAGGGTTTTCTGCCGACTCGAAAATTTTCCACTCTTTGTTCGATACGAGCACGCGGTCGCGGGAGGTGCGGGGGACGATCGTTGATGGGAGGCGGCGGTGGAGCACAAACAAATAGGCAGCAGCAGAGACGAGACTCGTTCGCTAGGCAGTTTGCTTTGGAAAGCACGTCCGTGGGGCTTTCGCTTCAGGTGATTGGGGGGACAGTGTTGTGAGGTCTCCAGTGTTGAAAGGTGTAAGGTAGACGGAGCTTTTGTTGTTTCTTGGAGCCATTCACACCGGACGAGAAGCTGTTTTTGTTTATTTAACCTTCACATGGGTACCTTTTAAGGCGGTACTATTTTAAAATTTAGATAAACAATCATACATATGTAAATATTTAGAAATTTGGGAATAAATTAGGCTTTGCCGGAAACTTTTAATGCATAAAACTAGTCTTAGTTTAATTCTCCTTTTAATTTAAACAATTTACTAAACATATGAAGCTTGCTTGGTGACTCATGTGCTGCCAATGAAGCTTAAAATTTTCAAAACACATTTCAATTTTAAACCCTGGAACATTAATTCGGAGGTCCACCGTTGTTGATGTACGCAGCCTCCTCAGGAGAGATGGGCTTGCGAGCAAATCTAGCCGGAAGATCGTAGTCCTCGATAGCGGGGCCTCCCGCCGCCTAAAAATTATACAATTATATTAACTGTTCAAACCATGAAAGGATTTCGTAGTAAATGGGCTGAAAAGTTAACCTTTTTGCCTCCTGCTGGCTTGGAACTTGCCTGCTGGTTTCCTGCAGCTGGTGCAGAACCTGCACCTCCCTTACGGAAGTGGATGAGTGGCACACGCTTGGCCAGGTTTACGACTGCTGGGCGGACCATTTCGTTTGTGTACCAACTGCCTTTGATTGATTTATTTCTGATTCGAGAAAAATAAATGGAAAGTAAAAGTTACGTCAATAACAGCTGACAACAAACCCGGGCAGGGTTGTTTTGAGAAACCTATCGTTATCGAATCGTTGTGAGTGCTCAAAGGAAAGAAGAAGCATAACAAATATTTTCCGAAAACAAACTAAATTTTCTTTTACAATTTACTTATAATGGAAAAACAGAGTCTATTCCTTGTGAGTATAGGTTACCTTCTGTTTAAGGGTCTTTTTTAATATTGTACAAAGATGGTAGAGAATATAAACACAACGCTACGCTCCTTACCTTATAAAAACGCCGACAAATTTTGATTTTTATGGATATTTACTGGCACTAATCGCACAAAATGTATTTATTGTAGATTTTTCATGAACTAAAATAGTTTTTTGGAAGAAACCCCTTCCGCTAAGGATTGCGGAACATTATTGTTTAACTGGTGAGACGTTCAGGATTTTCCAAGTAATGAATTTGACTGGAGGCGGCGCAGGTCCCCAGGCGGGACCCAACAGCAGCTGCAACATCCCCAACAGCTCCCTCCTTGCTACTGCTCCAGCAGCTGCCACAATGCCGATTGCCCAACTGGCAGACGGCTGGCTAGAGCTAGAATCGGATCCTGGTCTCTTCACCCTTCTTCTAGAGGACTTTGGCTGTAAGTTATATGTCCTTGCCATAGTTTGGACATTTCTCAATCTGTTTCCTCTTTCAGGTCACGATGTACAGGTGGAGGAAGTATACGACCTCCAGAAACCCATCGAGAGTCCCTATGGCTTTATTTTCCTTTTTCGCTGGATCGAAGAGAGAAGGGCTCGACGGAAAATAGTAGAGACCACAGCGGAGATATTCGTCAAGGACGAGGAGGCCATTTCAAGCATCTTCTTCGCCCAGCAGGTGGTGCCCAACAGCTGCGCCACCCACGCTCTACTCTCTGTCCTCTTGAACTGCAACGAAAACAACCTTCAGTTAGGGGACACTCTTAGTCGTCTTAAGGCCCACACAAAGGGCATGAGCCCCGAAAACAAAGGGCTGGCTATTGGCAACACCCCGGAACTAGCCTGCGCCCATAACTCGCACGCCATGCCTCAAGCTAGACGCCGCTTAGAGCGAACAGGAGCTGGCGTCTCCAGTTGCCGTTTCACCGGCGAGGCATTTCACTTCGTAAGCTTTGTGCCCATCAACGGACAACTGTTTGAGCTGGATGGCTTGAAACCATATCCCATGAATCACGGCGGCTGGGAGGATCACGAGGACTGGACCGACAAGTTTCGACGAGTAATGACAGAGAGACTGGGCATCGCCACCGGGGAGCAAGATATCCGATTTAACCTGATGGCCGTTGTTCCCGACCGCCGTATCGCCATAACCCACAAGCTGAAGATGTTGCGCACCAACCAGGCTATCGTCTCTGGCACCCTCCAGAAGCTGCTAAAGGCGGATGAGCAGGGAGAAGGAAACGGAGATCCCCAGCGACCCGACACGCCCAGTACACTCCTCGAACCGAGTGCGTTCACGGCCCGCGATCTGCAGTCTCTGCTGAAGAACTTGGACACGGAGATTGCTATTAACGAGCAGCACCTGGCTGATGAGAACGACCGGCGGCACAAGTTCAAGGTGGACGCCAGCCGTCGCACGCATAACTACGATAAGTTCATTTGCACTTTCCTGTCCATGCTGGCGCACCAGGGAGTCCTGGGCGAGTTGGTCAGCCAGCACCTGCTGCCCTCCAAGAAGATCAGTGGCCAGAGCGCAGCCAACCGGTTAAATAAGCAGAGCAACGCCTCCGCCAGTGCAGGGGCCACTGCTGCAGGAGCAGCCGGGGCAGCGCCAAAGACCCAGCAGCAGCAGCAGGCAGCCGCCGCCAAGAATGGAAAGTCTCCCAGCAAAACTCCGGGCCGGAGGCGAAAGGGTCGCAACAAGTGCAAGAAAAGAAAGTAGACGGAAGAGTTATATATATTATATATATGTTTCAATAATAGATTTGCATTTACTATGCATTCCAGTATAGTTTTATTGATAATTCCCACCATTAACCATTTAGTTTGGATAAGTTTAGCTTAAGTGCCATCCCGAGAACACACATTGCCTGTAAAACAACACGAGATGAACCTGGCAGTTTTTATATCTTTATTTGATCGCTTGGTCGACCATTTTAATAATAAAAAACACTGTTCATATGATTAAATGATCTGCGATCCTTGGCGCAACAAGGACCCAAACTGTATGCGTAATATATATGTTCTGATATATATATATATATCTATATGATAGTTGTATAACAAAAACGTAATCTTTCAATATTCCTCAGGATTTCATTTCCAATCGGGCGCCCCGCAACGATGTCTAGGCCTACTCGTTGTGAAGTTGATTCAACAGAAAACAATGCATAAAATTATGTAGTATCGATTATAAACTATAAAAGGCATTTGACGTTTTGTGGCGAATGGCTAACAAAATTATTCGTGTGTATGAGCTAGGCGAACTAGGTGACTTTCCTTTTCAGAACACTTTCTTCTTAACTGATTTGGTGATTAAGTGTAGTTGTTGTAGTATATGTTTGGTAGGTTTTTGATAGTTGGCTTCACTAAGACTAAAAGTATATTATTGGCCCATATCCTGAATGGATAACGAGACCTCCTAGGCGTATTGAATTTATGTCGCGATGCATGTGAGCAGTGAAAAGAGCAGCCTTCGAAAAAGGCACTAACCCTTGTGCCTTCTCCCATCCTAGGTGTTGTGGGTAGGTGTGGTAGATGTTGGTGGTGGTGGTGTTTTTAAAACTTATTTAGTTTCCTCTAGTTTTCTCAGTCCCAAAATACGATTAACGATACAAAAAAGCAACAAACAGGCGGCCGTTTTGTGACTGGGTCTCATATTATTAACTTTGTATCTGGAGTGTTCAACTTGAAGCAACTGCAGTTTCTGCGTCTTTCTCCCCATTCGTAAGCTGCGTGCTGCCAGTGCCCAGATCCTTATTGTCCTTGGTGGCATCCGTCTCCGCGTCGACGTCTCCATTGTTGTTGGCGGCAGCCACAATAGATTTAATAGCATCGTTTACCTCATTTTCGGCGCTGTTGGCCTTGAAATGCTTCTCGATCTCACTGCGCACCTTCACAATGTCCTTTTGGCTACAAAAGACGAAGAGTTCCGTATATATTGGAGTGATTTCTGCATCACTTCTTACCTAATCTGTACAAACAGTATGCCGTTGATGGTGTTAAGCATGTCCAACACCGAGCCCATTGAAGGTGGCGTGATGTGGATGGGCGGCAGGTCGCTGGTGAGCTTGCCATTGGAATAGATGTCGTTCATCTTGCGCTGCAACAGAACCGCCTGTTGGGTCAGGAGGCGGAGGCACTCGGCAGAATCGCGGGTCTTCTCGTGCTTCTCGCCAACCTATAACAACAATAGATAGCTCCAGTAAATAGGCTATCGTTCCATCATCCTTTTCTACTAACCTGTGATTTGTAAATGGAGTACGTCTCCTTTTCGTTATTGAGCGCCGAGCGGAAGTCGCCCATGCAGGACTGGGTGCGGGCCATCAGGTGGTAACTGAACGCCACGTGCATGGCCTTGCTGCCAAAGTACTTGATGTTGAGCTTCAGGGCATGCTCGATGAACCGCAGCGACAACTCGTACTCTCCCAGTGCGTGCAGAATCAAACTAATGTTGCTCTGAAAAGGAGAAACCATCTTTAAAGCTTGCAAGGAGCTGGGCGATGGGCTAGCTTACGTCGATCAGTGCCACCTCCGGGTGGTCCTCGCCGCAGATCAACACTATTAGATAACGCGCCCTATACAACAATTTAAGGGACATTCCAACATGTCCATTGGCAAACGAATAGAGTGACAAGTGTGTCTGAAATGAAACAAGAGTTTAGTTTTCCAGAAGGTGGATATGTTCCCAGGAGTATACATACATATTCCAAAATAGTTGAAGGGTGGTCTATGCCGTTGACCCGTTCGCTCATGATCACCGCCCGCTGCTGGATGGCCAGGGCATCCTGGGCGTCGCCCAGCAGATAGCTCAGCCTGGCTAGCATCCGCAGGCAGGAGCCGTTCTCCTGGTGCATGGCTCCGAACACGTTGTTGAGCAAGTTGAGGGCTTCGCTGATTAGCTCGTAGCCCTCCTTGAACATTCCCTGTTGGATTTTGGCCTGACCCGTGGTGTAGAAGTTGTACGCGTCCGTGGCTCTAGGGCTGATGTGCTTCACAACCGGGAACACGTTCACGATATCCTCGTCCCCGAAGGTTGGCTTGTGCTTGGACTCGAAGTTGTACTCACGCAGCAGCACCTGGATGCCCACCTTGAGGCAGAAGGCGCGCAGCAGGCTGATTCGCAGGATGCCGTACTTGCTCACTGCGGTCTCAATCGAGTCGCAGTCGAGCTCCCAGTCCCAGTAGCTCTTGGCCTCGCGCCGGATCTGCTGCCACAGAGAGCGTGGCGTCACCAGCGTCCAGTCGGAGGAAGAAGACGAGCCGCCAGATGAGGAGCCTGAAGAGCTGCCGTTCTGGTTGCCGGATGCCTGCTGTTTGTTGCCCTTCGACTTGTGTTTGTTGTGCTTGCTGCCATTGCTGCGCTTCTTGTGGGCCTCCTCGCTGCTCACGGCCGGGTTGACAGGCCCAGTGGTCAGCAGGCAGTTCAGGAAGTGGCTGATGGCGGCCGACAAGTGCAGCGGCTCCGTGTTCTGCATGTAGGTGTAGTAGATGTGCTTGGTGGCTCGCACAATCAGCTCGAGCACGGCGATCCTGTGCAGGTAGTCCATGCGAGGCATCTGAGCCAGCAGCTTGATGACCTTGCCCAGGTAGCGAACGTTGATGCCGTGACTGTGCAGGGACTCCGTGAGGCTCTGGCCATCGATCGGGGCTGAGGAGTGGGCTAGGTGCTCCTTGATGAAGGCGGGTATCTGCTTGACCACCAGGAACTCGGCCGCATCCTGTACGAGGACCTTCTGCTTGGCCAACGAGCTGCATGTGCCCTCCTCGCCGTCCACATGCCGGATGCCGCTCGAAAACACATCGGGGTTGAATCGGAAGTCGAACTCCTTCTCCTTCAGAGAGCCGACGGCGGCACATGCCCGTTTAACCACCTCGGCGGCCTGCACCTCGTTTGAGGTGGCCACGTTGGACTGCGCCTCGCGGATGGCGTTCACCATGGCCTCGGCAGTCTTGGTCTCGTTCGAAGTGGGCTGCGGCTTCTCCTCTTCCTTCTTTTCGACAGGTTTCTCCGTTTCGGGTTCCTTGGTCTCGCTAGTTTCCTTCTCGGCTTCTTCCAGAGCAGGGAGCTGCTTCTCCTCTGGCTTCTCCGACTGCTTCTTGGAGTTGAGCTGCTGCAGGTGCACGGCTGCGATGCGGATGAAGCTCACGTAGCGGTCCTCGATGAAGGCCTCGAGCAGCTCTTGTCGCAGGCAGCACAGCTTGTGGCGATGTTCGATGGGGAAACCCATGTCCACCAGCTCCTTGCTGAGCTGAACCTCGGGCAGCTTCAGGAAGTTGACATCTGGCGGGAAGGTGCGCAACAGGTCGAGGATGTAGTGCCGGCCGTCGTTGCCGATGATGCCCTTGCACTCCACGGAGGAGCACAGCTCCACAGGCTCATCCCGCTCGTTGAGCACGGCGTGGGGCAGGATCTTCAGGTGCTTTCCTGCCTGTCGCAGTAGATCCAAGTACTTGGGGTGGCTGAGTACCGTTTTGCCAAAGTCGATCGAGCCGTAAACCACGCTCTGTTCCTGCTCCCGCTCCAAGATTCCGGGGATGATGGACTGGGCTGTGACGCGGTAGCCACGATAGTCGATCACCACAGTGCCCAGCGTGTACAGGCCCTCCACGTCCACGGCGTTGTAGACCCTCACGCCGTGGAGGTCGTAACGGGGCGCCACAAAAGCAGCTGCATCCCCACCCAGCTCCTTGTAGTGATCGCGAACGTCGAAGCCCAGGGAGAAGAAGATGTTGTTCCAGATGAACATCTGCATCTTGGCATCCTCGCCGGGGTTGATGGCCAGGACGTTGCCGTCGATGACAGCCATGGCGCCTCTCGTGGCAGCAGTCACAAAGTCGCCATGGACCTTGAAGATGGCCCGCTCGCGCAGCAAGCGCTCTGGCAGTGTCTTGCGCGGCAGCTCCCGCGTCGTCTGCAGCTCCTCGTTCCAGTCGCGCGTCTGTCCGGGGATGTGCTCCTCGTACCTGAGGGTGAGAATTAAAGGTTAGGGGTTTGTTCTCACAGTGGACCGCCCTTATGTTTCCCCTTAGCTTGAAATTTGGAAAAGGAACTCTGGACGTTAAAGACTCATTACTAAGCATCTGGTATCAGTTGCCAGGAAGTAAACAATCGCCCAGAAGACTCGTTCCTTCAACCAGAAATGAAACCCAGCTACAGACAAGTGTGTAAATAAATAAAATTGGCTTACGCTTACGTCTCGATACGCTTTGAAATAATAAACTGAAACCAATGACACCACTTCATAGGTACTATTCCTTCGGTTCGGGTTACTTAATTGAATCCCACAACCTGGGAATGGCGGTGATAATGTCTGTTGAGAACTCCCGAGATAGCGATTACTATACGTACCCCAGTTTGGAACTGAAGGCGTCCTCGGCTCGAATGGCGTCCACGGTGTGCTCCAGTATGGGCGAAGCCCACTGATAAACCTGGTATGGGGTGGCCACCCGCTCGAAGGCGTGGCGCGTGGTTCGCCGCTTCTGGATGGTTTGGAAGGCACGTCGGAACGAGGGCGATATGTGGGAGAGGAGGTCGATCAGCGAGTGGCTCAGGTGGCTGGGGTTGTCGGGCTTGGGGTTGAAGGTGTCGTCCGTTGACTGGTTGATGTAGAAGCCCTTGGAGCAGGCGGAGATGTGGAACCGCTTGTCCTCCATCGTGACCACATACAGATACATAAGATCGCCGTGCAGCTTGCGGGGACCGGGCGGCGGGTTCCAGGCGGATGTGGTGAGCACCTTGAGAGCCTGCGGTCCCTTGGAGTTCTTGATGTTCGGATGCAGCGGCAGAAGTGGCGGCTCCGACACGCCCGGAGTCACGTACTCCGGCGGCGTGCAGTCCACCGAATCGGGCCTGGTCTTCTTCTTGTCCAGCAAGTCGCCCTGGGTGATCGTGTTTAGGTAAGTCAACGATGTACAGTCAATGCCATTGTACGCGTCTGCCGGGTCCAAGTTCTTCAGAAGATCGCGTACGTGGCGCACATGGATGCGGGCCTCGCGCATCGTGTAGGGCTCCTCCACCACCTTGATGGTGGATCCCTGCTCCAGCTGTTCGATGGTCTTCAGCTCGGCGAAGTTGTCCAGCGTCACGTTATCCAGCTGCAGCGAAAAGCAGGTACGATGGCAGGTCTCCTCGCGGTCCATCAGCAGCTGGTGGATCTCCTGGACCAGCTCCATGCTGGACAGTTGAACGGAGAGGATATCCGCACCAGGACTGCTGATATTCACCGTGATTCCCACCTCGTGCAGGGCATCCAGATCAATGTCCTCCGTTTCCAGCTCGGAGCCGGGTGCTCCCCCATCCTCTGACTTCTCGCCCACGTTGGCGTTGGTGTCGGGAGCGGCGGTGTCACCGCCCTCCTCGGTTGATGTCTTCTCGGCATGTCCATTGCTTAGAGAAGCTTCCACGGGTTCTGCGGCGGGTTCAGTGGGGCTTTTGTTGCGGTTCTTCTTGCCTGTTAGGGATTTAGATCATAATTATTAGAGGTTACTATTTATGAATAGATAATGAAGCCATTCCAGCCCTTCTCACCCTTTGAGATGGGTAGTATCTGTATCTGGAATATTATCTAATTATGCATTTCAAATATTTATTCATTTACAAGTCCCAGAACTAGCATTGTTATGATAAGTATTCGGTTTACATAACCCCAGCAGACCAAGCAGGCCTAGAACCAGACTAGAATGGGGTTTATCTGCCCTAGATCACCATCTCAGAGGCCAGCTTAGCTACTCTTTGCTCTCGCAGCTTTACATAACAATCCAACCGCATGTTCGCTTGGTCGTGAGGGTACATAAAACCATATACATATGTACATGTATGTAGTAGAAAAACAAACAAAAAAAAAGAGGACGAGCAAAGCAGGCTGATAAGGCCAAGGGGCCGAGATTTTGAAAAACAGAGTCCGGCCGGTCGGTCAGTTAACGAACCGAATCTCCTTTGATCCCTCGGTAGGGGAATATTGAGTTTAACACAACAATGCTAATTTCAACAGCAGCCCACGATATTACACCGCAGAGAGCGCCGAGAGAGAGAGTGTGTGAGAGTGCAGGAGAAAGCAAAAGTGATAAGCAAAATGAGCGGTGGAGCAATGAGAGAAATGAGGAAGAAAGCAAGTGCTCTCGCGGCGGCGATGCGATGCGGCTGGCGGATAGAAAACATGATTTACATAATTGTCGAGCAATTTTTGTGTGTTGTGTGTACTGGCTGCTGCACTCAGTTCGGGCCAAGCACGTGTTAATTGTAGGTTAAACGCAACAAGAAATCCTCCCCGGGGGTTAATGAACACCGCATCGGGTGAACAACATGTGCGTTGCCATGCCAAGCAAGTACTCTCACACACGCACGCACATTTACATACAAACCGCTGCAATTGTAACGCACGCGGCGGGTCTGGCCCCAGGGGGATGGTGGGAGGTATGAAGGGGGCTGGGGGCGAGCAGGCAATAGACAGCGGGCGCCGCTTTAAAGCATTATAGGGAGAAAAAACACATTACGTAACGTTAAAATTGTTATGTGATTGGCTTTTGCGGCAATAATATCGGGGCAGTTCCCATGGAAGCGCTTGGGGGTGATGGGCTACGGGCTGTGGGCTGTGGGTGGAAGGGCTGTGGGGGTGGGCGGAGAGTTGAACGCACCTTTCTTCTTGGCAGCGGGGCCGTCGGCTGCATTGCCATTGCCATTGACCAAGTTTTGATTTTGATTCTGCTGCTGCTGCTTTTTGCCGGCCGAGCTGTTGTTCTCCTTGGCCTTGCCGCTGGCCGCCTTTGTTGTTGCCGCCACTGTCGCCGCATCTCCCGGGGCCACTGCATTCGAGTTTTTCGCATCCGTATCTAGCGCCATGCTACCTTTAGCTTTCACCTGCTGCTGCTGCTGCTGCTACTGCTACTGCTGTTGCTGCTACTGCTGCTGCTGCTGCTGCTGCTACTGCTAATGCTACTGCCACTGCACAACCACAACCAGATTAGATCCAAATGCACAACTGAACACAGCGAAGACACAGAGTTCTGTTCACGTTCTTCTGCTTCCTCGGGTCCGACCGTGTTACACAACTCGCCGCCTGACAGCCGAGTTAGAGATTTTGACTTAATTCAAAGTGGGTAGGCTGGTTGATACAGAAACAAGGACGTTGTATGACTGTATGAGACATACGCATCAGTGACAAGTGGGTCTTTGGTAGATATTCAGCACTTTTCTTTTCGTACGTTATGCCGATCCACTAGATGTTCACGTTTTGTTGTTTTTGCGGCACATTTTCCAGTGTTGGGCTTCGTGTTCTTGCTTCTCCTAGTCCAAAAATCCGATAAGTCCGATATCAAGTGAACTGGCTCCGATTGCATATAATCTGCAGTGTTGGATAACGTAGCAACTTTCGATATCGATTATCAGCAAAGCTTATCGAATTTTCGTCAGTCGGTTTCAATTTAAATTCATTTAAAATAAAAAAATTTAAAATAATTATTATGTATAATTATTTTTTTCCCCCGACAAATAAATATTAATAATTAAAGGATTTTTAAAACAAACGATTACCGATTGTCATCCACCCTGATAAGTAAGACCGTTTATCGCACAAAACAGCTGGCAACCTCCCCCTCCTCCACCAATACAGTATAACTAACCAACCTCCCGCCGAATTATTTTCATTTTATTCTCAGCTTGTGTAATATTCGGATGCGGTGTCAACTTGAAGACAGAATGCTGTTCCACCACAAAACCAATAAACTTTGATATCTCCCAATTCGGATGCGGTAAACGGCTTCGAGTAATTTCATCTGATGACCGAGACTTTGGTCAGTCATTAGAGCGGACACCGTCGGACTTGGCCGTAGCAGAAGCCAGAGAGCAGTCTCCCGCGCAATCAGTGGGAATGATTATCGCTCGCCAGGGCACCTTTTGAACTGCAAAACGCGCGTGCTCCGATCCCCCGGTGATAGAACCTCAGGAAACCCCGTCGAGGAGGCGAAACACAAGGAGTAGCGAGTAGACACTCATCGAGGAGTTGCTATTTCGCATCCATAACCTAAAAAGGCACGTGCTGTGCGTAGAAGAGTTTTTGTTGGTTGGTTCCGCACCGAACGAGCACTTGCAACCGAATCCTCTCAGATTCACGTCCCGAAGATGTCAACAGCAGCCGACCAGCTCGTGGCACCTGCCGCCCTCACAAACGGGCAACAGTCACTGGTTGTGGCAACAAGCAATGGCCAAAAGGAGCAGAGGGAGCCACAACAGCAGATTGAGAACAGCAAGTCCACCTCACCCAAGCCAGGAGCCATGCCCAGCCTCAAGCTGAACAAGATGCCATCGGCGTCCTCCAAGGAGAAGCGTGTCTACAAAATAGTCCTAACTGGCGGTAAGTTTTTTCCCTCGAAAAAAGTATCTGATAACCGCGCGTTTTGTGTATCTATTACAAGTGTCCTCGTATCTGTTGGCTGTGGCTCTGTTGGCCCGCCCCCCTCCGCATGGTTCTGATTCCGATTTGTTGACGATTTGTGTCAAGGTCGCGAGCTGAGAGCCGGAGGGGTAGAGACTTTGATTTAGTCCTGCGCGGAGATTCTCGTGGTTTTCCTCCATCTCTCATTTGTATTCATTGGCGATGCCCACCACCGCTACCACCCGCTACCGGCATTTTGATGTCGTCGTCATTCAAATGCGAAAACTTGGCCATAAAACAAGTTTTGCTCTGCCATCATATGAGCAGTGGTTGGACGCGTGGTCTAATCATTTAATTTGGCCCAAGTTATGACTGTGATTAGAAGCCCCACAAATAGCAGGCGTCATATCTCTAGAGAATACTATATACTCGGGTCCCGCGTATTATCGCATTGGGGCGGTGTGGGCCGAAAATCGAAAACAGTTCTGATGATGACGCGCTGCGGGAAGAGGCTGATAAATGACAGGCCCCATTCACACGTGGAGGGAGGGCTCAGCAGAAAATCCCCGCTAAGACCCATTCAAAGAACTGTCCACTTATCTGCTCTTAGCTGGGGCTCGTTTCCCATTCATTGTAGTTCCGAAGTGACGGGTCGGAATCGAAAACGATTTCCCCAGATCGCTGCACAGGCCATTGGCCATGCCAGTAATGGGCGTAATTGCAGTCAGGGTCAGGCCTGAGAACTAATCGAGTGATATGCACATCGAGGAGGAATTTCACTGCACTTGACTTTCTGGAATTCGGGGCCACCGGTTCTAATCGATATTTTCCTGTTTGAATGGCAGGTCTTAATTATTTTGGCATTTGTTTCTAGGTAGCCCCTCACTATCCCAACTTTGGCCAATCAATATAATGAATTATTTCTAGCCAGACAGAACTTTTGGCTTTACAAAGAGGGCTAGAGGGCTTAAATGTTTTATTTCCATAACCAGAACCATTAAAGGTTTAGTTTATTGAATATTCAATTCTGAAACTTTATTACTTCAGATTGTGGCACACGCATCCAACGAATGCAAAGTTTACACACTTTATTTCCATAAATAGAACCTTTATTTGATTTACAATTTAAATTAGCCGACCGGTGGTAATCCCTTCGAGCCATTTGCTAATTGTCAGGGTAAACCAGAAGCCTACCAGTTCCCATTCTGGCATACAACTTTATGATCTTGATGAGTAAACACATTTTCGCAATTTAGAATTAGAAATAAACAACCAAAAAATTAACGTCTCGGTCTCGTCTCATTTCAGGGCCCTGTGGCGGCAAGACGACTGGCCAGTCCCGCCTGTGCACCTTCTTCGAGAACCTTGGATGGAAGGTGAGTGTCGGGGGTGTTGCAAGGGGATGCTAGGATAGACTAAGGCTAAGGCGATTGCTTCGGGATGGGGGGCAGCTCCGTAAGTAGTGCCCCTGATGGGTGACGGCGGAGGAGTGGGAGCAAAAGCGGGTTCACTTTTTCTTACTTCTTATTGCCCCCGAAACTCGAAACAAAGCAATGAGCATGTTAAATATTTTCAGGTATTCCGCGTGCCTGAAACGGCCACTGTTTTACTCAGGTAAATGCTCTCTCCACACAATCTTACACTCAAAACTATAAAGTAATTGTTAAAGTAATAATTGAGCGTGGCATTCGAGGCGAACGGCGCCGTCCAGGGGGCTTCCACCTGAGCTCGGTCCTAGTAGCCTTGCCTGCCGCTCGTCCTCCACCTGAGACGAGAGTGCGATTGCTATTCTGAACAATATTTGATTCGATTCGAGTTTCCAATCTCGATGCTCTTGAACTCCGAAATACTCTATCTAGTGACTGCCCCTGGACTCTATCCACAGATGCTAATTGCCGCTTTTGTTCTTCTCTGTTTCTTCCCCATACACCCGAATATCTAGTGGCGGCGTCAAGTTCTCTGATCTGACCGAGAAAGAGGGTAAGTAGTGATGTTAATTATACCGAACGAGAGATAGTGAGGAGGATGAGGAGGAGTAGCAGATAGTGGAGGAGGAGGAGGAGTCTTACATTGCAAGCATTTTCCGAGATCCCGAGACCACCGCGACTTTCATTGTGTCTTTCATTTCCCGAGACCACTGTCAAGTTCTCGAAACAACGAAAATAAATCAAAATATTTACTTTCCTTGGGACCAACACAAAGATATGCCCTATACTAGATACTATATGCTGAATGTATTTATAAAATCAGGCAAGATGCCGCCACAGCCATACTATAGATAGTACGAGTATATCTAGTCGCTTATATCTAGGTATATAGCCGGACGGCCCCCACAAAAGTCACGTCTTCTTCAATGAAACTTACGTAATTCTGTGGGACACGAATTCCTATTCGAATTCATATTCTTTCGATATCCTGATTGCGTGACTTTGGGCCATTTCACTTGCAGTTCTCCTTCCAGCCTTTGCCAGCAATTTGTCAATTATGGTTATTAATGGATTTGTCGAAAGGGGGAAGTTGCCGGGCAGGGGGGTATCCGATAAGATATAGGCAAGTGCTTGCCGGTCTGATCACATGTTTGTTAATTTGTAGCAATTCCTTTTGTGGCTAGTTGAGCTATTTGAGCCTTTATGAGTAATGCCTTCCATCGGAAGTAGGACGATATCCCCCCCCTTAAGTCGCTATGAGTAATCTATGACTAGGCTAACCTTATACTCACAAAACAACAAAAACAAAAAAACAAAAAACCAACCATATGCCACCCACACGCACAGACCCGCCCACGCCAACCACGTTCGTTTACAAAGATCTGCCCTTCGCCGCTCCGGAGCACAGTCTCATCGATCTAACCGCATCCTGTCCGCGCTGCTTGGCCAAGGCTGCATCCCGGCCCAATGGCAGCGAAGGTGAGTGACAGCCCGGAGCCCGGATCTGAGATACGTTATCGTTGTTTTGCATCTGCTAGCGCTAACCCGACCCACCGACCCACCGACCCAGACGGATCCTGTCCACCTGAGCGTCCACCTATGTTGCTTCAATATCCACCGTGTTCTTATACCTACCATCCAAGGCATCTCGTCAACGTCTTGAACAGACCACCCGGATGCCTGTCTTTGTCCCTGTCACGTATCTTTGCTTTGTGTCCCGTGTCCCCGTCATAGAAATAACCAAACAGACACTGAGTTTGGCCACTGAGAGGGCAAACAGAGCCCTCTTTATAAAGTCCTATATATTTTACGTACTTATTTCATTTGTTTGTTCTGGCTTCGTTTCTATGATTTATGAATGCCTCCATATGTGTGCTCGCTTAACACTTGTGTCCACTAACACCCCCTAATCTCACCACGTACTTGTTTATATATATATATATCTATATATGTATCTAACAGAATGTATATCTGCACATTTCAATAACAATATTTCGTGCCAGGCCTCTGCAAAATACGCCGGTTAGTCGCACAAAATTCACAAAATTTTAAATGGGCCATTTAATTTTAGCCAAAAGCACATGACAGACAGCCATCAGATACTATACATGCTGCTGTATCTCAGAGATACACGTGTACGAGTCTGTGGTCCGAAACCACGCCTCCGGGAATTATGAAAAATGGAAAATTTTTTGGCAAACGTTGCAGAATGTGAGGCTTTTTTTTTTAATATTTATGTAATATTTCCTTTCAAATGTTTACTCAAATTTATTCAAAAGGTAATCAAAATATTACCCTTTCTTATGCAAATGCTTGTATTCAAGTTATTACTCGAGTTATTACTCGAAAAGATAATTTAAATTGAAATTTATTTCTACAGGAGTAAATATTTTTAGGTTTTTATTTAAGAAAAAGTACTTAAACTTAGCAGGTAATTAAGATGTTTTTTCCTCTAAAGGGCTAGTTAGTTTAAAGATTAGAGAGAATCTTAGTTTGATATATTTTTTATTTTTTTAGGAAACAAATTCTAGTTGAGATTATAAATCTGCTCCACCCACACACTATTTAGCCAAAATTCAATTTCGACGATTGTTTTGGCCAGGCAGTCAGGCGTGCCCACATGCCATTTTCCCAGCAGAGAGCCATTTTCATGTACATCGTATATTTATTGTATATTCTAGAACATATATTATAGAGATGGTGATGTGGACCACGTCTCCTGGTCACTCTGATTGGCTAATTAAATACCGACTATGTTAGGGCCGAAGAATGCAAAAATGCTTCATCGAATCACGTGCCTGCTGACGCGAGTTCGACATCCGCTTCCCACCCCCTCCACTGTGATCGCCTGCCTGCCAGTCGGAACCCCCACGACTGTTGTTTACAGTCGCTTCGCAGTTGGGCGCTAAACGAAAGCTCCATTCAATTATTTGTTGTTGTTGTTGTTGTTGTATCAGATTTGGCACAGATGCGGTGGAAATGATAGCTTTTCTAAAAACAATCTCTGATTAACGAAATTTTGTTGCGGGAAATGGGGTAAAGGTCAAAGACAGATCAAGAAAACTTAGGCATGTTTTTAAATAAAAATTTAAAAATATATTATAGAAAAGAAGGCTATATTTTAAGGATTTTGTGCAGACTAGTATGAAAGATTATAACAAGGTTAATATGCGGTTAATATATTAAATAAAGTTCCCTATATATGTAGATTTCTTGAAGCCAATAGAATATTAACCCGAACTGTACTCGATTATTGGCACATATGTGATAGTGGCACATTGAGTTGAATTTTTTAGATAATGTCGGGGAATGAAATGATTCGATGGGGTGGTGGGGTGTGTGCTGCCGCAAGGCTTGCCAAAGAATTCTTGTTAGAACTCGTTATCGTAGCTTGTGATATGTCTGTCGATATGTAGCTTTTTGTTGGTGGTCCTTCTGGCTCGATTGATATACCGAGAAATTGATTGCTAAACGATTTTGTTTTTTTTTTTTAGCGGCGGGCCGCCCTTCATTTCGCTTCTGAATGTTACCTATCCTACCACCCATCCGACTTCTTCATTAAGCAAATCGTTCTCGGCTCATTATGTAAATGAACTTGGCTGGGAGATCTACATATCTACATACATATATCTATCTGGCGGGTCCATTAAAGGTTGGCTGGCCACTCACACACGCACTCCCATGTTGTAGATCAGGACAGGAAGAGAGTTCCATGCCATTGAACCTGTTTTCTTTTTTTTTTTTGTTTTAAAATAGAGCTCTACGCCATACGCCGCCCATTGATGTTATCGGCTTCCGAAAATTTAGATTTCTTCCCTCCGTATGTAGATTTCTATTGTCTGATGCGCAATACATGGCTGGTGAAATTGCAAATAGCCTCCAAAAGCCTACACACATCTTGAGGTTTTTTGTTTTTTTTTTTGTCATTATTCTCTCTTGCATCATCGTTGCTAATTGAATTAGAATTCGTAGGGGAAGAAGACCGTTCAGAAACTAAAATAAAAACAGAAACGAGCAAAAACAAAAGCTGAATTATAGTTAACAGGAAAACAAATCGATCCATTCCACCTGAGTCAAGTTCAATGCAATTGCATCAGTAATGCGTTCGACAAAAAAAAAAAACAAAAATAAAACAAAAACACATCCATATTTGCGCAAATGCACGCGACCGAGCAACAAGTGCCTCTAATTCGTCACACAATGAGCCCCATTAGGCCCCACTTTCTCAATGAATCTGCCAGTGCACACTATATGAAATTAATTAATCAATTTTTGTATATTTTGGGCATTTATGAGAATGAGATTAGGATTGTAGGATTATATTTCCTTAGAAAGTGATTCATGTATTATGAATCTTAAACTGTAGAACTATTCAGACTCAATATTTATGTTTAGACATTATTCTTGCATATTTCTCATTTAATTTAATCAACTAAGCAGGGCAAGATTGTTATAAAGTGGGGATTAAATAATACAACCTTATCGGAGTGCTGGGTACTTGGTGACTCTCAGTCTCTGGGGAAAAAACCCCATCAATCCCCATCAGTCTTAAAAAAACAGCTGTTTTTGTGACGCAACCTGTAGTTTCTAGTTATAATTTGTTTAATCGGTATTACTCTAGCTAGAGGCTCGATTATGAGAATAAAATATATACAATATGTTGCCCAGGAAAGCACTTATAAAGCCACTTCTGAAACCAAAAATTTGGACAATAATTTTTATTTATTTTACTGTTTTTATGGCTTTATATTTAGACTGGCTTACGCTTTACATTTTTAGCTCTAATTAGCTCATAAACCAGAATTAAAACCCCCACTAACTGCTAAAAACTGCTTCATAAATTAGAGTCCCACCAAAAAAAAAAAAGATTAAATTGAAATCTGAAACTTATGCTTAGTGTACTTGGTGTAACATCTGTCGCAGACAGTCAGAGTTCTAAGCCCTCTAACCTCTGGCTGATTAGAAACTGTTTACTTGGAAAAACAAAAAAAAATAGAAATATTAAATCAGACTCGACTACAAGTTGATTGAACTTTCGTGTGAGCTTGGCATTTCATCGACTCGAATTCAGATTAGGTCTCATCGCTTTTCAACCCGACATCGCTGACATCTCAGAAAGCAATACTGGATACCGGCCATCGACCATCGACCATCGACCATCGTCGTCCATCAAGCACTGTCATCCCACTTGAATCAGAGCCCAGTCAATTAATTCTCTCTTACAATTCGATGCCCACAGTGTGTTATATTTCCTTCGATTCGAATTTGCTTGCAATTGTATTTCGATTTCTATTTGTTTCGATTGTAATGAATCGTCGCGAGTCCAAAGACTAAACTCTGGTGTCTTCCATTCTTCCCTGCAGCGTACAAGTTCCAGGAGAACCTGATCCGCACCATGGTGCAAATTGAGAACACCTACTTCGAGCTCGGCAACTCGAGCACCCGCAACTGTCTGATAATCTGCGATCGCGGCGTCATGGACGCCAGTGCATGTGAGTATCAGAGTCAGACTATCAACCCACTTTCGATGAGATAATAACAACCAACTTTTCCCACCAAAACAGATATCTCCAAGGACAAGTGGGAGAAAATGATGGCCGGCAACAAGTGGAATCCCGTGGAGATGCGCGACAATCGTTACAACCAGATTCTGCACTTGGTGTCGGCGGCCAACGGAGCCGAGGATTTCTACTCCACAGAGGTGAGTGGTCTGTCCATGGTCGATGCTTGGATTGTACTTGACCAATTCTTTTGTTTGGGCCAATTAAGAACAGAAAGCGCCACTACCAGGTACCAATGGCTGGTTTCTCCTTCGAACGCGGTTGCTTCTCTTAAGCTTATACATATTTCTAGAATCTAAATTATCTTTTGTTTGAAATGCCCATAAGATAAGATTTAATTTCACAATTATATGCGTACTATGCGTAATTAGATACAGTTCACATCCTCATAGCAACTGCAGTGTCATGATTTATTATAGTTTCAGACATGACTGGTTCCAATTTCGAAGTATCATCTTTCTCCTCGTTCTCATCGAATCTTCCCACATCTCTAGGGTATTGTTTGTTTTCATAAATCAATCTTTGTTTATATATCCCAACCGCGTTCCAAACTATGGCTTGAGGCTTTATAGACGGGGCTATGAGCTTAAAATTCAAAGCAAATATTTACTTATCTCCCCTTGATTGGTTTCCAGGACCATGCCTGCCGCTCGGAGGGCGTCGATCTGGCCAGGGAACTCGACTACAAGTCGGCAGCCGCCTGGGTGGGCCATCCCTACTTCGATGTGATTGACAACTCCACCAACTTCGAGACCAAGATGAACCGAATGATCGAGTCTGTGTGCCAAAAACTGGGCATCGATATTGGCGACCGTTTGCAAGCCACATCCCGCAAACTGAAATACTTGAGTAGGTTTCTATTTTAACCAAAAAAATTATGGATTTTATTAAAAAATGAATTTCCCGTCCAGTTGCCGTCCTGCCCCCAGACAACGCGTTCCCGCCCTTCCAGGACTTTGATGTGGTGCATCACTACCTGCAATCGGCCGGGCCCAAGGTGCAGGCTCGCCTGCGGAAGCGCGGCCAGAAGAACCACTGGAGCTATATCCACACGCAGCGACGTCCCAATGTCCATGGCCAGGCCCGCATCGAGGTGAAGACCCAACTGACGCATCGCGACTACATGAACCTGCTGGCCCAGCGCGACGATGCCCACTTCACCATCTACAAGAAGCGTCGTTGCTTCCTCATCAACAACCAATATTTCCAGCTGGACATCTACAAGGAGCCAGGACATCCTCGGTGAGTTTGGGGACTCCTTTCCATTTCCAACTTCAATGCTGACATTTGTCCTATTTTCGGTAAAGCTGCAAGGGACTGGTGTTGCTGGAGACCTACTCCTCACTCACCGGCGATGCCCTGAAGAACTGCATGCCCAAGTTCCTGAACATCGTGAAGGAGGTGACCGGCGACCCGGACTATTCAATGTTTAATCTCTCGCTGAAAGAGGACTGGAGCACCACCAAAAAGTTCTGCCGCACGGCGACGCATGGTAAGCAGGATCTGAACGAACCGCCGCCACAACCGCCGCAGCAGTACAATCCCTACTACGAGAACAGCGACTAGGCCCCGGGGCCAGGAGCCAGTCATAATGCTTAGCCAAAGATTGTAGAACCAAAAGCTCCAACTTTCGCAGCTGTATATACCATAAGCCTTTGTCTATCGTAGCCTCCACCTACCTACATGCATGTTACTTCATTTCACTCCCTATCCCTTCTTTTTGGAACTCATAGATGATATCTTTATTTTGATTTCGGCCTGACTGTATTTCCGTTTTTGATTTTGTAGTTACGGACGCCACTAATGGAGTCTCGAGCACGCCGTTGGCCTGTCCCTGGCTCAACTGCCCCTGAATCTCTTTTTGCACACGCATATAACACGGCAGATGCAATTAAATAAGCAACATCCATGACCTGGCAACAAAATGTACAAAATCCAAAATCAAGAATTGTTAACACCAACCGGTCTGTCCCTGAACCACTACTTACACCCGAATATTGTTACTTATTTGTGCGTACTTAGCACCCGGAAGGGGAAGATGAAACCCGTAAACGAGAGGCCCATGCGTCGAGTCTTTAGTTAATAGTAAGCCAATACCCGTACTTATCACCCGGAAGCTGAAGATGAAAGTAATGGAACTCGAGTCTATAGTGAATAGTAAACCAACACCCGAACCGGAGGTCAAGAGCCCCACCCGTACTTAATTTTATTGTCATGTTTTGCTCGTGTTAATTTTGTAAGCCATACTAAATCAAGGGACACCAAAAACACGATGTATGTCCATCCGTAGATCCGCGATAAGCATTGTATCGTTTTTGTGTCTTTGTGAGAAATTGTGAACCCCCCTTCTTTTGAACTCTAAAACTGGGGCTAATTTTAACTCTAACTCTAAGCTTAAAGTAAATAAGAATAAACTAAAAGACCACCAACGCAATTGTGTTTAAATTCTTTATTAAGGCCTAAATAAATAGTTGCTTTTGGGCTGAGACTAGAGGACCTTGGTCTTGTTGATGCGCTTTATGAGGGTGTCCACTGCACGGTGGATACGCAGCAGCAGGAGGTAGCCCAGGATCAGGGATGGCAGGCTGACGAACGTGGTCAGGGCCTCGTAGATGAAGCGCGGGGCAAAGATTTTCCAGACCATCAAGTGGCGGCAGTGGATCGTGCAGGCCATCATGGCACAAAATACCTTGAAATATTCAAAAATTATAAATAATTCGGATTATAAGAGATCTGTTCCTACCTTGAGTCCTTGGAGCATAAAGAACTGAGTGGCCAGCTTGAAACCCGTTCCTAGAAAGATGTCCTCGTACTCGTAAAGGGTCAGCTCGCCTCGCGTCATATCGAAGCCAACCGCCTCGTTGGCCAGGTCTGTCATGGATGTGGTGGCGTCTACCTTTCCGCCAGCACTGCTGCTCCTGCAGCTTCGGATCAGGTTGGGGAACAAGGCAAACAGCGAGTACGTTTCCGTACTGAGCAGGGAGTACATGGAGAAGAAGAAAATCGGTCCGCAAAACGTGTTCAGGATCACCAATATGCCGGATATGAAGTTGGACTGTCCAATGCCAGTGGTGCGACCCACAAAGGCGGCCCGCCACTCGATCTGCGACAAGGTGGTCTGGTGCGAGGTGGCGAAGAAGCAGAAGTGGGCGAGCAGGAACCAGCCCACCAGGGCCGTGAATGTGGGCTGCACGCAGGATTCTGAAAGGCAAATAATAGTACTTAGATAATCCTTTAAAGATAAGTTCCTCCAATTACTAACCAAAGCTATTAGCCGTCCTGTATCGCAGAATACCATGAATACTCAGCAGGATGGCTGCCACTGCTATGCACACTACCAATCCAATGGAAGCTCGCGGCTCCAGGAGCACAATCATGACCAGAGCCAGGAACACACCGAAAGTGATTACGATCGAAGAGTATACGGTGGCCAGGCCGTAGACCACGGGTATGGCATCCCTTCGTTCTCCATCGTTGCCCTCGTACATGCGCTTCATCTTCCTGAAAATCTCCGGCACAATGCTCTCGCTTCCGTTGACGATAACGGTATTGGCGTTCCTCGGTGGCAGAACGAAGATCATGAGCGGAGCCCAGGACACCACAATGATTTGGAGCAGGAGCAGAGCATAGATAACAAGTGCCAGGGCATCAATGTGGGATCTCTGAATGTTCTTAATGGAGCTGTTGGCGAGCAGGACATGTCCACCAGCACAAATGGACGCCACCGTGGGTCCGTATCGAGCCAACAGCACGTTTGCAGAGTTTCCAGTAAGATTTCCGCAGGAGCGCAGATACAATCGGGTCAGAGTGGTGTAAACCACAATCACAACCACGGCCAAGATGTAGGTTTTGCCTGAGCCAGGCTTCTTCAGGGAGAATCCTGCTCCACCGCTGTTGGTAAAGTCTGAGCAGTTGCCCTGCTCCTCGCGGCAACGGAAGAGGGTGTAGGCGAAGCGTATTAGGCAAATGGCCAAGAAGCTGGCCAGGATCAGCCTCAAGGCAGTGGAGCGCAGAAACTGGGAGGCTTTGAACTTGGTCCTGAAGTCAAGCCGGGCACTCAAGCGCAGGAGCTCGTGCGAAAGCAGTAGGATAGTTCCAGCCAGGAGATACGACAGGATTTTTGCCTCCTGGATCACAAAGCTGTTTGAGAAAAAGACAGCCATGGCGGCGAAAAGGAGCAGCCTAGTGGGCATGTGGGCGAACCTCCGGACTGCTGCCCAGTTGCTGGCAATGTTGGTCCAGTGGCGCAAAACATGGAAAGACAACACCGCCGCACTTGTCAAAGCCGTGAAGAATATAACGCCATGCTCCTCGGTCTTGAAGGAAAAGTTCTTGTAGTACCGATAGCCGAACACTCCGGCGGCCAGGTTGATCAAGTACGCGTAGAACGTCTCCTTGGCTTTGAAGATCTTCTCATAGTCCACCGGACGCGAGTTGTTCACCAGCAGGAATATGAAGAACAGAGGCAGGAAGCTGAAGAGCAAGCCATGGGACATCAGGGTGGGATCGAACCTCACCCAAATCTCCCGGCACGTCTTTAGAATATCCCGCAGATTAATATTCAAGTCCCTGACAAAGTTCTTAAAAGCAGCCTCATTGTAAATGGTCTGCACTCGGTGGGAGAGGAGTATATACTCTGTTTCCAGGCGATCCATCTCCTCCACGTTGAAGGTGCGCTTGTTTTCGAATGCATACTGGAAGAAGTACCGGTAGATCTGCTGGGCATTCTGCCAGGAGTGCAGCAGCAGAGTCTGGAACTTATTCAAGTACGGAACCGGAATTTCTGGCACGATGTTGAAGTTGATTAGACCCAGGTTGGAGTAGGGTATCGGAACGCCGAGGATGGTCGCCAGTGTGGGCACCAGATCAATCTAGAAAGCAAACAACGCCATGGTTATCATTGTGACGTGATGAGATTGCCACGCTTGTCTTATCTCCTACCTGCTGCAGCATTTCGGTATCAGAACCGGAATCGTTGCCAAAGAACCTGTGCTGTTTGGAGTAGGCAAACAGCAGGGCATTAGTTTCGTCTTCGGTATCACCGCCATGATCTCCTGACGCAGTCATTCCATGGTCACCCATTACCAGCAGAGTGGTATCATTGTCCATGGCCTCCACCACGGACCTGGAGGTGAACGGGGGTGTTGATTCAAATAAGAACGTACGAAATCGGTAAGCGGTTAACCTCACCTGATCACATCATTCATTTCGGTGAGTTTTCGCGCCATTTCCTCATGCATGGGTCCATGCTTGTGGCCGCAGTGATCCACTCCCAGAAAGTGGGCCACCAGCACTTCCCAGTCATTGCTGGACAGCTCTTTCGGTAAATGCTTCAAAATCTGTTTGTCCACGCTGTCCAGATCGAAGATATCAAAACTAGGGTACGAGTAGGCACGTTTAAAGCGACGCGGATACAAATCCGTCCAGGTGCTGTCGCCCAGAAAGACCATCGGCAGCTTGCTACTCGCTATCTGATCAATGACGTTGTCCTCATTGATCTCAGGCGAGGCAAAGTTGGATCCGATGTCTATAAAGGTGGGTAGGCTACCGGTGGTGAGTCCTTTGAGGCGCTGCATAGTGGTGGTGGGAGGATCCGCCTTGAATCTCATTAGCCTGGCATGATCCGGATTCCGCTCCAGCAGCTCATTCAAGAAGCCCAGTTTGTTTTCGTACGGAAGTGGTTCACTAACATTGTCCCGGTACACGCCAAACTCGTACTTGAGGGCATCCACAACCAGGATAATGACCCTCGACTTTTGCGGAAGACACAGATTAGCGGAGGCGTTGACATCCTTGAAGATCTCGTTCACAACCTCGGGTGATAGGACATATTCCTGAAATACCATTAAATATCTTTTGTTATCCATCCCTCATATGGTAATCAAGCTCTGACTCACATCATTAGGATTCGTGGACAAACGGCGGCAGGTGCTCGTTTCTGTCTTGGAGACCCGGGCCAGCAGAAAGCCCCGCGAGAATAGCAGCACTCCGCTGCTAATGAGGAAGGCCAGCCAAATGAGCACGAACAAGTACGTGAAGTTCATCTTCCGGCGTTAATTGATCAACTAGACAGGCACAGAATGTGAATTAATGAGTAATACTGTGTGCGACTCGCACTGGCTGTAATTCTCTGCTCCTGCTGTATAAAACTATATTCTTTAATTGCACTTTGTTGTGTGGTTGTGTATTATGCCTCCTGCATATCGCAGCTTTATCTTTGGACGTTATTTTCATTTAAAATTTTCATTTTTCCGAAATTCGCTGGGAATCAAAGAAAAATTTAGGAAAATGAATGGTGTGGCGTTGCCACACTGCTCTACTATTAACAGCTGTGGTAATCGCGCAGCCCTGGTTTTCGGCCGATTGGTTTCAAGACAAAGCTTTTTGGCGGACTTTTTGAATTTGAATATTTTATCTGTTTATGTTTTTTATATATATTCAACCCAAAAATAAAAACTCTTTTTGGTAAATTGTATTTCATAGGGCAAAAAATTTTGCATTTATTTAAAGATTTTATACACATATAGCAAATCTTAAACCAGCATTAGCAACAAACGGTGTATGTGGGATTTTCTCTTAAACTAACCAATGGATTTTCATTATTTTGCACGCAAGCTCTGGCTCTGATTGCATTTTGAAATCAAATTTGAAAATAATTTTCGGAATTTGCAAAACTTGCACTTATCGGGACCCGTTTCGCCATCTAATCACGTAACTCAAAGCCTAAGAAGAGACAAAAGTGTAAAACAAATTTAAAATGTAAAAACTCAGTACTCAGCTATACTTAATGTTTTTTTTAAATGTATTCTGAAAATTGGAAATAATTCTTTGCTTGGTTTTTTTTTTTTGGGAATGAAAACTAACTTCGTTCTTCGTTGCAGACACCCAAGGTTGTTGTTACAAGTCTTTAGACATAAACTTAGATCGAATGGTATTATAAGTTATTAAAGCAAGCTATGATAGGCCTGCCCTCGCCAGAAGATTAACACAATCATGCAGTTCCATAGTGTGCTCCCCTTTAGCCAGAAATGCAGCACAGGTTTAGTGGATTTCAGTTACATAGGTGTATATATATATATCGTACAGTTACACACGCACATATGATCTTTAGCTAATAATTAAATTCTGATCCTGGTGTTAGTGCGCAGACACGACAGTTCGCATTAGTTAAATAAGTTATTAGAGTGTTTTGTGTGGATTTGGGTGTTGTTGTGTGTTCTTGTGTGTAGCATAAATTGTATCCTCATTATTATTATGATTTTGATTCGCCGAGCGCTGCCTCCGATCTACTCGATATATCTACTTGGTGAGTGAGTCTGTGGGTGAGTTCAGGCCCGAGGATGTGTTGTTCTCGTCGAGGGCGTCTGGGAAACTGGATACCGAACCCGATCGGGACGTCACCTTGGTCTACAATGGAACAGAAAACCGAACAATTGGTATAGTAGAAACGTGCAGCAGCCATCTCAGCCAGAGTCTGTTTTTTTATTGTGTAAGCAAGCAGAAACAATCGAAATACTCCCAATATTCTTAAAAAAATTTGCACAATTATTGAGTTAATGGGTGTCGTTCAAGTGTGGAAAGGTGGATTAGTGTTATGGGGGCTTAGAAACAAATCGCAACAGTATGGTAGATGTGTAGAGACAGAAAGATATATAATAAAATAGTAGTTACCGCATGAGATTGGCACATAAAATTGTTGTGTTCATAGCTTACTTTAACGTTCTCGTAGGCCGAGCCCACAGAAGCCTCAATAGAACGCATCGACTCGGAGTTTTTCATTTGCGACAGTTTCGAGGAAATGCCGCTGGTGATGCTGCCAAAGACCGAGGCGGTCTTCTCGCCCGTGGACTTCAGCACCGACTCGGTTCGTTGGTATCTGCGAAGGGAAATAAAACCAATCAGTACTTGACCTTATTAGGGATAATCTAATCAAACAAACAAGTAATGAGAGTAGGGGGCAGACACCAAGTGCATTTTAGTTACAAAACAGGCTAGAGATGTTATGGTGTTAGGAGGAGGAAGCACAAAACACAGACAGCATTAGTCCGGGATACCCTGAGGATCCGTCACCACAATTACTTACAGGGGTGCTTCGTGCACGGCCTTAGAAAAATTGCCCACGCTCTGCTCCACCGATTGGAAACTAAATAGATACATGTTTTGGCGTTCAACATGAGTTTTAACAAAACAAAAGCATGGTTAGAAATCAAGAGATCGGCTAGTCGGATTAATAGCTTCCCCACTTGAAGAATGCCATCCTGATCAGCAGACTTACACAGTGCTCTCTTTGATGTTCCTCAGGCCCTGGTTGACGTCGTCCGTGACCTCCTTCCAGACGGTGATGCCCAGCTTGCGCTTAAGGTCGGAGGCGTGTCGCGTCTTGGATGCGAGTACAGTGCGCAGCGTATTGATCTCCTCCTCCACGCGGGCCAGTTCCTAAAATGAGTGAATGGATTTATAGAAGCTAGTGGTGTATGGGTTAACCCAACTCACCTGACTCCACTCGGCGCGACGCTGCTCCTTCTCCTCGACGGTGAGGGCAGCAAACTCGGCGGCAATTTCTGCAGATGCCACAGAAGCTGCTGGAGATGCTGGCTCCGACAGGTTGGCTGTATTATCTGGTCACCAACGAGAGGATTCAATTAGTTCATAGCTCAGTAATAAGGGATTTAAGTAAGAGTGTGCTTGGGTGGGGGGACTGTAGCATAATTCGAATGATGTCTGGCGTGGTTTTGGTATGTACCTCCTTTGAAAGCAACTTCCTCAAAGGCTTTGTCATAGGCTGAGTTTGTTTTTTGTGCAATTTGCAAAGACATGAGTTGGTTAGTTTGTTAGTTAAGAGCTACGGTTTATACTCACAAACTGTCGAGTCGAAAGGCAGGCAGAATGAGGAAAAAAGCAGAGAAGTTAGTCGGGTTAGTCATGGTTTTAAAAACGGTTTTCATTTTTTTGTTGTTTGGAAAGAACAATGCCCTGACCCTACTCTTCTTTAGTTGCCCAAATTTGTTACCTCTACCGCTATGACCGATGTTGAGAAATCTCTTGTAGTTGTCGCTGTTCGATATCTTGGCCAGATACGGCTTGGAGAAGTCTATGAACGTGACCTTAACGTCGCGCATCGTTCTCTTGGTTAAGAACTTCAAGCGGAAGCGCTTCGCCAGGGAAGAGGAGGGTGCCTGGTTGGCCAATTTGGCTCCAATGAACTCGGCCTCCACCGCCTGCAGCTCCAGGGTGTTGGCATAGTCCGAGTCCACATCGTAGAAGATCTGATCGAGAGTCAGATTACGCAGATACAGCTCCGCCTCGCTCTCCTGGATACCATCTCCGTACCAATCGAGGGCAGGATCGATGGCCTCCAGATCCAGCGACGGCGTGCTAGTGAGATCATCGATGCCCGGTAGGTATGGGTCCTCTATGAACTCCAGGCTATTGGGTTCCGATTCGCTCATTCTGCTACTTTGGTGGCTTTGGGGCGGCGGTTTGTTTCATCTTACAGCACTTTCTATTTTGAACGTGGCAGCTGGCTGGAGGAGGCGGAGGAGCATGTGGTCTGTATCACGTTTCCAGGGCCATTCCTGGGCACATTTTCTTTTTGGTTCTTTGCTGAGCTTTCAGTTTTTTCGCCTCCCCTGGCCACGCCTCCCTCTTCCCCATGCGATTAACTTGTTGCTTGGCTTTTGACTTTCGGTTTCGGGTTTTTTGGTTGTTTTCTGGTTTCTGTTTCGGTTTTGGCCCTGCTTCCACGCTCCGCCACAGCTCGACGCCAACTAAACCGATCTCCCGAGAGCTTGGCTTAGAAACTGGTGGATGTGGCCAAGAGACCACTAGCTGGCTCCGCTTGCTGATGATTCGTGTCAGCACGAAAGACGAGAAACGGAACGGCACGAAAAGAGCGTAAAAAGTGGCAACAGCAACAACAGTGGAAAGTACAGTGGCACTCATTCAAGTTCAACAATTTACAAACAAGTCTGTTTGATTTTTGTAATAATTTATTATCAATGTATTAATTAATGGCTATGAAGATACCAAAATAATAACAAATAATCAAGGGGGAGCGCTCTAGTGACTTTATCTACATCAACCTGATAACCCATGACGTTCGAATGAATCAGACTTTGAAATCGGTGATAAAGTGCATAAGGAACCAAAGCTTCGAATAGGTAATAGATAAACACTTAACTTTTATTATATATTTTGAGATTAGCAGTTGGAAATGGGAGTTATTTAATATTCTATCTTTTAGACTTGGAGATTCATCTCTTCCAGTATCCACTGTGGATAACAGGGATTTTTACCTCATAACTCTCTTTTCCTACTTGCTAAACCCCAATTATAGCTTGTTACAATTTTTACCAGACTTTCCATGTTTCCCGCACCCATTTTTTACTGTAGTACCTCATACCAACAAAGCTCAAACTGTGCCACATTGAAAGACCTTTCGGTGGATCTGGTTTTCTGGAAGTTGTTGCTCTGTTGGGCTGCTGCAGACTTTATTGCTGTTGCGGCAGGGCCAATCGAAGACTCAACAAGTGGAAGCAATGACCAATTATCGAGAGCTCTGGAGTTCGGCTCAATTAACAAAGGGGGGCTATGTCTATGGGGGCCACGATAAAACCGCACCAGAAGAGGCGTTCTGGGCGCTATCGCAGCCCCCTATTTTCCTCCCCAAAATAGAGAACGCAAAAGAATCAGCGATACTGCAGCAGCCACGTATACAACGAGCTGTCAGAACAAACTGCAATGTTTACAACAGCGCCAATATTCTTCGCTCTTCTTCTTGAACGCGTCATGTCGAGCGACTCCCACGGGTTCCGCTGGACATAAAGAAAGCCTTTCACCCTACACACAAATCAGAAACATGAGTCATCTGCTCGGCCTTCACAATGCCAATATTGGCCCCAACAGGCCAGGCCCAAGTGGGCCCATTCTCAGCCACAAGTGAAGCCGCTGAATCAGCTTCTGGCTAGCAGACACCGAAACCCCAATTAGCGGTGCCCTAAACAAAGGTACATAGGTGTACCTATCCGACCAGAAGCGCTGGTCAAGAACCCACGAAAACATGTGCAGCGGCTTGAAATTTTCAATGATTGCACTTGCTGCGAGTGGCCAACACTTACGATCCTCCATTGTGACGATTTTTCCGGTTGTCTGCTGCAATTTTGTGAATTTGACCGGCGCGAAACGTATGCACTTGTCGCTAAAATTTGTAGAAAAATAATTTTGTTTCTCGAGCTGCTAAGCTATTGATGTTAGCTTCAACCAATCGAACTATCGAAATAAGCTTTGGAGCGGAGCTGTCATCACTAGTCGGAAAACATCGATAGTTTATTGCCCCCATGGAGTTGCCAGACTGATAAACATTTTAAGCTTTGGTTTAGTTCAAAACTTTTTATATTTCAAAAGAAATAATACATTCGGATGTATTTGGTATATCTCGTTTTTAAAATAAAATAAAAGAACAGAATGGATTATAGGTGTGAAATTTCTTGCTCGGCATCCAGAAAACGACGTTTCATACATTTGATTTTGTCCGTTAATATAGGAAAATATATACATTTTATATCATTGTATTTTCTACGTTCTTAGACTTACTAATGCAGTTGTTGTAAATATGTATGTATATTTTTAAAAATTTACAATATCAGGTCTGTTATTCTTGGTGTTATATATCCTTATCAAAACGGAAGCAATCAAAATTCGGAACCAAAATCAAACAAAACTGGAAGAAAAACTAAAGAAATGGAAAAAAAGATACAATTTGTTTACGTTTTTTATTGGTTTTATGTTTTTTGTTGTTTTTGAATAGTAATAGTAAAAAAATGAAAATTTTTTCTCATACTTTGTGTTTCAACTGTCAGATATATTGCGCGGTGCAGAGTCTGGAAAACTGAAGAGCCGACACCCGATACTCGTACAAAGTACAGGACGAGGGGATTTTTTAAATATATTATTTTTTTTTGTTTGAAAGACATTCCACACCGCGTCGCATACGAAGATAGTTAAGTGGAAAACATAAGTCGAAAACAATTTAATATAAATCAAGAGGATTGCACAAAATTAAAATGTTGGTACTCATTTTGAAATGTGTATAGGATTCGTATGTTTTTTGTTTTTTTAGTTCTTGTTGTTGTGTTTTGTTTTTTTGTGTGTATCATGGTGTGGATTTCGGGAGCAGGAGCAGACGTGCGGTAAATAGAGTAAATTAATGTGTAAATTGTATAATTGCTGGTTAAATTGGTCGCCATCTCCACTTCCACTGATGCCCCGGGCAACGCAAGAAACGTTTTTACAATACAATCAACATTTACTTTCGCATAAATCATAATAATCACAACTCTTGGGGCTGCGTTGGGACAATCGGGATGATGAGCAGGAGCAGGAAAGGGAAATGGAAGTGGATCCGAAAAAAAAAAAACCATATAATATGCATATAGAGACGATTAGATTTAGAGTGTGGCGAGGGTAAATGTAAATAATTAACATTTTATGCTTTAGGCTTAGAATTACTTTCGTTCTTGACTTTCGTGCTTCTCTAGTCAGTTTCAATTCAATTAACAAACCATTTCTGAACTTTCTGCTTATGCTTAGGGAGCTTCAACTAATTAGAATATTATGTGTTGCAATGGAGAATGGTTATATAAAAAGAAATTGGCAATTAAGTTTTGTATGTATAAAGTGGCCGGGGTTTGGATTGGGGAACTGGGGAACACTGAACCGGGGGGCTGTAAGTCGGTTGTCTGTTTTGTTTCGTTACTTTTTTTTTTTTCCATTTTTTGTTTTTGTTTTTTGTTGTATAAATGCAATTTCATGTCAGTGAGCGTGTTGTGAGTGTCATTGTGGTGTGTGTGTGTACTTGATTCTCTATCAAATCATACAAAAATAGTTTGTTTAGTTTTAGTTTTCGATTAACCTGCACAAATTGCGTTGTAGAAAAGCTCCTGGGAGAGACAACCTATACCGTTTTGACACTAGTTTTCGACTAAGGAGACGCCCGCACGCTGCCCCGATGCTCACTGCCCGCCAATCCAGCTCCTGGTCATGCTCCAGCTCCAGCTCCAGCTCCAACTCCGATCCCCGGCGCACCCCAACGTCTAGTATTGCTGCTACTGCTACTGCTTCTGTTTACTGCTTGTGGTGGACCACTTAGTTCTTGGGGCCCCACACGGAAGTGATGGGAGCGGTGGCCACCGGAGCCCCGCCAGCAGCAAAGTGCGGGAAGTCCTCCTGCGACTGAGTGTTCGGAGCAGTCAGGTTCTTGGCCTGCTGCTTCTTCTCCCACGGCGCATCCTTGATGACAAAGCCGTTCTCGCTGGCTCCGCCAGCCCCGGATCCCGAACCGGATCCAGTAAGGAAGGCACCCACCGTCTGCGGCTGCGGCGATGGCGGCAAGTTCTCCAAATAGTCACGCTCGTAGTCCTCTGCCATGCTGAGCAGGTACTCCTTGGCGTTCTCCACATCCTCCTCCTTGCCGATGATAGTCACAGCGTTGGGATTGGTTTTAGCTTCATCGTTAGTGGGGAACTTGATATCCACCTGTACATCCAAGAATATTAAATAGTATACACATTTATAAACAGTATTCTCCCAGTTATCTTACACTATACTCCTCAATGATCTTGCGAATGCTGCGTCCACGATGGCCAATGATGTGCGAGTGGATACGGGTGTCGATCTCAATCACCTCCTTGTGGAGGGTCTGGAGGTCCCCGACGATCTCCAAAATGGCATCGCGCGCCGCCTCAGCCTTGGCCTGGTAGCCGGTGATGGAGATGATGCGCTGGTTGGGGTCGTCCCGCTTGGGAAGCGAAATGTTGACATCGTGGGCGGCACGCAGCTCGTTGATCACGGCGCCGTGGCGACCGATGAGCTTTGAGTGGTACTCGGTGTCCACATCCACCTCCAGGACAAAGGAGCGAAGCTCACGGTCGGCCCGATCGGCTTCGTACTCCTCGATCATCTTCTCCAGAGCTTCGCGAGCCTCGGCCACATGGGCGGGAGTTCCGGATACCTTGATGGTGTCGGACTTGAGCTCGCTGGGTGGCAGCTCAACGTGCACATCGTACTTGGACATGAATTGGCGCACGTTGGCACCGCGACGCCCAATGATGTTGCGGTGAAGGTCGAAGGGAACCGTCAGCTCCTCCTCGATGGGGATCAAGTCCAGCAGAGCCTGCTTGGCGGCCTCGCACTTCTCGATACGGCCCGTAATGCGGATGACATCACACTGGCGTACCGGCTCGGCAGCCTCCGACTCCTGACTGCCATCCTGGGAGTCGCCACCGCCGTTGACGTCGCTGCCGCCATTGGTCAGACCCTCGACAGGATCGGTGGCATCGCGATCGGGGAACTTGATCTGCACATCGAACTCCGAGGTGACCTGCTGGACCTTGAAGCCGCGAGCGCCCATGATGGTGCGGTGCTGCCGTTGTGGAATCACCACCTCAATGGTGGTCTGCGCCTCCAAGTCGGCCACGATCTCCTCGATGCGCTGGCGGGCCGCCTCGATGCAGTCCTTGGCGCCCTTGATCGTCACCTTGTCGGAGTTGGTGCCGGCTCGGGGGAACGAAATCATCACTCCGCCGCACTCCTCGGCGATGCGGTGGAGGATGAAGCCGCGCTTGGCCACAAAGTGCTTGTGGTGCTTGGGGTCGACGGCCACCTCGCCCTCCGTCACCTCGTCGCACTCCTTGATGATGGCCTCCAACTGCTCGCGGGCCTTCTTCACGCTCTCTTCCTTGCCAATGATGGTGATGACCTCCTTGTCGGTGTCCTCGTTCGAGGGGAAGATGATGCGGGCGCCGGTGGCATCGCGAATCTTACGGATGGAGGCGCCGTTCTTGCCGATGAGGAACTTGTGGTGCTGCTGCTTAGCGCGCACCTCGGCCGTGAACGAAGCCAGCTGGCGTTCGTTGGCCAGCTCCAGAAGCTGGCCCTTGGCCTTCTCCACATCGTCCTTGGGACCGCGAATGGTGACCTGCAGCGAAGGTTAGGATGTGGTGGTTAGGATGTACTAGGGGGATGGCATTTTATGAAGCTTACCTTGTCGCTCTTGGAATCGCTGTTCGGGAACTTGATGGACACTCCGCCGCACTCCTCCATGATCGAGGAGATGAGCTTGCCGCCAGTGCCGATGATGGAGTTGTAGTACTTGGGCGAGATCTGCACCTCCTCGGTAACGATGTCGGAGAGCTCGTTCTGGATCTTCTGGATGCGCTCCTTGGCCTCCAGGACGTTCTCCTTTTTGCCGGTGATGACGATAACCTCGTTGGTGTCGCCCTCGGCGGGAAGATCGATCTTGGTCTGGGTCTCGTCGCGAATCTTCTTGATGTTGGCGCCGCCCTTGCCGATGACGAACTTGTGGAACTGCTTGAAAATGGGCACCTCAATGATGTGCGATGACTCCTGGATCTCCTTGACCAGCTTCAGCAGATCCTTGTGGCACTTGTCGACATCCTCCTTGGGTCCACGCAGCTTCACAATGTCCGTGTTCTCCTGGGGGGTGGGTATCGTGATGGTCACCTGGCGGTAGCGGTCCTTCACCTCGCGAATCTTCTCGCCCTTGGCTCCGATGATTGAGCGATGGAGCCGCCGGTCGATGATCACATCCTTCGATTTTTCGTTTTCCAGTTTGTCGATTTTTTCTTGTAATTCAAGCAGCGCCTGCCGCACACCCTCCTTCGGTCCCTCGATGCGAATGTTGTTCTGGCCCTCGCGCTCCTCGATGTTGATGTTCACCTTCAGCTCGTCCTTCAGCCGGTTGACGTTGGCGCCAGCCTTGCCGATGATGTGCTTGTAGTACGATGGGTTCACGGTCATCACCTCGAAGGTGAAGTTGTCCTCGTAGTTGCGAATGATGTCGGTCAGATAGAGGACGGCCTTGTCCACATTTTCGGGATCGCCCTCGAGCTTGATCTTGTCCTCCAGGCAGTTGACGTTGACGTTGGGGCACTCCTCCTCCAGCTGCTTCATGTTAGCGCCCTTGCGTCCGATCACGTACTTGTGGATCCAGTGCGGGGCATTGATCTCCATAGACTTGACCGAGTTGGCCTTCTGGTAGACGACCGTGAGGGCGTTTCCGAGGGCCACCTGGGGTCCGCGCAGGGTGATCGTCTCCGAGGTGGAGTCGTTGGGGGGCATCTCAACGGAAACACCGGTCAGCTGCAGGATCTCGGCAATGGTGGAGCCCTTGGGACCGATGACGTAGCGGTGCTGGGCCTTCGCCACCTCCACACTGACGGTGGAGCACTTCTTTTCCATCTCCTTGTAGATGGCCTCCACCTTGGCCTTGGCAGCGGCGACGGCATCCTTCTCGCCAGAAATGATGATTTCGTCCTTCTGCACCTGCTGCGGCGGCACGTTGATCTTGGCACCGGTCTCCTCCTGCAGCTTGTTGAGGTTCTCGCTGTAGGGGCCGACAATGAACGGATGGTAGATCTTGGGCACCGTGGTACGGTCCGAGGACTTCTTGTACTGCTCGGCGGACAGCTGGCGGATCTCCTGCTCGGCCTTCTCGATGCCCTCCTTGGTGCCGGCAATGGTGATGAACTCGCTCTCATCGTTCTGGTTGGGGATGTTGATGCGTGTCGATGTCGAGCGCTCGAGGTCGCGCAGGCGCTGGCCACCCTTGCCGAGGATCACGCGGTAGTGCTCCCGGGGAATGGTCACCTGGCGGCTGGCCTGGGTCGAGAAGCTCATCAGAATCTTGCGGCGGGCATCGAGCAGCTCGCTCTGCTTGCCCTTGATCAGGAACGTCAGCGACTGGTTCTTTCCGCTCACGATCTCGATCTGGGCGCCAGTTTCCTTGGTGATCTGCTGGCAGATCCTCTTCGACTCGCCCTCACCGAACTTTTCCGACTCGGTGGACTTGCGCTCCTCGCAAGGAACATGCAAGACCTACAAAATGGTTATAGTTTAGAAGCCATTACTGATGACAAGCCTTGATTTTCTTACCTGAGTCTTCTGGGAGCTGGTTACCCGGGCGATTGTCAGGCTGGAAGCTCCGGACTGCGACGGCGCCGAGTTGTTGGCCGGCAGGGCCGGGAACAGGTCGTCGTAGCTGAAGGCGGGCGTGGCATTGCCAGTGCCACCGCTGGTGGTGCTAGTGGGCGTGGCCACAGAAGTGGGCGAAGATGGTTGCTGCTCGTTGGACACCTGCTCTTGGCCATTAATGAGGGCGATGGGCTGCTGCTCGATGGTAGTTGCTGTTCCATACAATTCTTTATTAATTATTTTTAATTTTTTTAATTAATTTTGTTTTTATTTACCGTTAGATTCCTCCATCACGGCTGCTGCTTGCATTACTTAAAAAAAGAGAAGAGTCCTTTTTCGTTCCAAGTCGTTTACAGTACACTGGAATGAAGATAAGGAGAGTTACTTGTGGTCTATATGGTTTATAGCTCAGGTCCCTAGTAGGACTCCCTACACAGGCACTCCTTGGCCTGGATCATGCATAATTCATAGCCAGTCCATGGTGAAACCAGAAATTCAACTCTCGGCCATGAAATCTCGGCCTTTTCTGGTCAATTTCTAGACTTTTTCAAGAGCACATCAGAACAATTTCAATTTTACGGACCGCCACTGTTAACAGTGCGTGTCCAAACAGTAGGGAAGTAGTTTCTCCGCCCAACTGTCGGTGGCGCTGATAAACCAAAATAGATTTTGTTCCACCAAAGCCGAAACTAAAGCCACGTAGTGCTTGCCGCTTGGAGCGGCGATGGGCGATGGGCGAGATGAGTGCCAGTGGCCGGCTCCGTTTTCGCTGGCGATAAGTGGACGAAAACGGGCCACGCAGGCAGATTCCGTGGCGGAGTGATAGCTATCGGTTGCGGTTACTCTACTGCCACTGATAAGCAGCCCCCACCCGATCGCCCCCAAGATATCGACCACCACTCGCTCACACACACACATCCACAACCACATCCACTCTGGCAATTAGTGCAGGTCCAGAAATAAGCTCCTATCAGTCGGATTCCGTCTGGGTGAAAGGTTGGGGACAAAAGGGAGAAGCATCAGTGGAGAGAGAGCAAGAGCGGGAGAGATAGAAAGATCGAAAGAAGCAGAGACGGAGACCATGCACTTGCTCGACCAAAGCTGTTTTCTAAATCAATGCCCAACGAGTTTCGTAGCCTACATTTTCCTCCCCTCCCCACGGAAGAACAACAAGATGTGGCAGCCACTATCGCCAGTTATGTGTTGGTGTGTGTGTGTGAGTGAATGCCCGAACGGGAAAGAAAGTTTGTTTTTGTAAGCACAACTGCAAATACCCTTTTATATAAATTTAACTGGAAAAACTAATAATATCTATTATCAAAATCATCTGATTTGAAATTCCATCCAACAGATACAGTATCTATGTATCTATCAGATATGTCAAGAGTAACAGTACACTCTCCCCCCCCCACAAAGTGTAGAAAAATGTGTCAAAAGAAGAGACAAGAGCAGGCGAGAGGGAGACCGACCAAGAGAGAGCTTGACGAAGTAACTTAACGGAGCAGGGGAGCCAGCTCCATATAAAACCGGATGATAGCCGGCAACAACTACAACAACAAAACGATCGCTAGAGTATGTATGTGTGTGAGAGTGTGCCTGCACATTTTTGTGTCGCTCTCGCTGGCATGGTATTGGTGCCTTGGCACCTTTCGAGGCACAGCAAGAAGGCACAGGTAAAAAACGAAAACAACTGACATACCTAAAAAAGCAGAAAATACAAATGTACACAGGGGGGAAAAATAACCAAAATTGGTCATCGATTTGGGGTTTATTTTTTTTATTTTTTTGTAGAAACCAGAACAGATAATTCTACTTTTTAAACAGACCCATCCTACAGATAGAAGACTCCCACTGATTCTAGGATCTTTTTTGTTGCAGTGTATAACCATACGGCCGTATGCGACGCTGACGTCGACAAATGAAGACAAAGCACAATGCGCTGCTAAAGTTCAGCTCCAACAGAAAATTGGTATGCACATATCGGGCTGGATTCGAACCAAAGTTTTCGAGATAGTCGAGGAAAAAAGCTATTAAAAAAATGCTTGACGTAGTCAGTTTTATGCATAAAATCGTTAACTTCTTGGTTTTCGACTAAAAACACCTAGTCCACAGTGTAAAAATGGTAAACTATGCAAATTAACACACAATTCGAAGCGATGATGATGGGGATGGGGAGTGGAGAAGGTTGTTCAACTTACGGTACTGTAAAATCCAAAAAATCCGGCCTAGTTTACTCTCCTTTGACCAAATCCAGTTTGATAACTTGGCGTGTCTGCTGCAAGAGCCAAAACAATTGGAAAATTAATGCAATTAGCGTATGAATTTTCGCGATGCAGATCACCGCCAGGATGCACTCTACACCACTGCGGTTCGTGCGGTCGGCCATGCTGCCGCATTTTCCCCCTAGAAAGTCTGTTGCATCTGGAGCAGAGTGCACTGATATTGGAGCGGAGAGGCGGAGACCGACAGTGGCGACAGCATATGCGGGCGGGCCACTTATTGGACAATTGGAGCAGCGTGGGCGTGTGTGCCAGCGTGTTAGTGGCTGTGCAACAGTGTGTGTGCGTGCATGCGGAAACAGTGGCGTATGCCACCGAAAATCAGGTGAAAGGTTGGCCGGATATGGAATCGGATCTGCCACATAGAGCAAGAGGGCGGGGCTCCTTCTGGTGGAGGGGCACTTTGATCCCCGTGAAAGTTCAGAACGTTCGAAAAGAACCAGCACGCGCGCCTTCCAATCTGACAAATATGCTTATATATGCGCACAGACACACGTACACGTTGGAGGTTTATGGTCTGCGTGGACTGCGGGTCTACGCCTTTGTGTGCGTGAGCGCGAGTGCGCCACCCGTGTATTATCAGCCATTGAAAAACACGTTGTTTTCCGCTTCCACTGAATTTTTCTTGTGGCGGATTTCGCCGAGAGCCCAATTCAAATCCAATTGCAGGTCCAAGGAAAAAGGTGTTGCACTGTCGGCCTGAATTTTCTCTGCCGCTGTCGCTGCCTCGGCCGCAGTCGCCGCCCTGCCGCCTCCTCCACAATCCGGCCCTTCATAACTGTAAATCGGTGCACTCTCTCGCCGTCACTTATGCAATTTAGGGCGCCCAATCGCGCCGGACGGATCACTGGCGGGCTCCGGACCCTCTTCGCACCGGAATCTCTCTAATTCACACCCAGACTTTCTAAGGAAAGGCAGCACGCACGGACGCGGAACTCTTCTTTACCGACTCCAAGTAAAATGTGAATGAACATGAACGTGGCAAATAGAGATGAGCGATAGGCTCGCCGGTGCAGGGATGTCACCGTCTTCGAACCATGGCGAGCTGTCAAACAAGAAATCGGAAGATTTTAAAGCCGACTTTTGGGCGTTTCATTATTAAAAAACATGATTATTAAAATAAAAGTGTTTTATTGTAGGTTTTTAACCTTATGATCAGTAAATAAGTGGATGATAAACTTTTAAATCAATGGATAATTCGCGTTTTTTTTTTAAACTATCGACAAGTGCTTAGGACTATCGATAGTCAGGCCATCTTTGGCTGCCCACCACCAAATCACAAAGAATCACAAAAAGACGGGAAAACTCCCCAATCTGTGGAATTTCCGGAGACGAGAGCTCATTCATCAGCCAGATAAAGTAGCGGTCAGCATGCCCAAGCTCAAGAATCTTTTGCCCACAATCTTTGGCAGTAAGGAGGGCCAGAACGCTGAAGAAGGACGACTGGAAAAGGATGCAGCTCCCGTGGACGACAGCGAGGGAGATAACAATAACAGTGGGGCGCTATCGCTGCCTTCCAGCACCACTCCAACAGCGTCAGCAGATCTCACAGAGTCCGTGATTCGGGAGCTCAGCGACCCCAACTATAACTCCATGGACGTGGTGCAGTCGGCCAATATTCCCGGGCCATTGAGCGCAGCCCAAACGAACAACACGATGAACGTGCACAGTGCCCAGCAACAGGTGGTTATGAACTTTTCGAATGCCAGCAACCTGCACTTTGGCTCTGTTTACAACTTTAACCAGAATCTGAGTGCCTCCAGCTCTCGAAAGAGCAGTGTAAGTGCCACAGAGGAGGGGGCTGCCACACCAGACTGCAAGCGGTCAGCCGCGACCCGAAAAACGGTAACCATCGTTACCATGATGCAGTCGCAGGAGGAGCCGGATGTACGCTTGTTAGACGCGGTGGCCACGCACTTAGGTGAGGGATGGAAGCAGGTCATGCGCGATCTAGGCCAGTCCGAGGGGCAGATCGACCAGGCGATAATCGACCATCAGATGCACGGAAATATCCGCGAGGTAAGTCAACTAATTTGAGCTAACAAAATTTTGTAATCGTAATATTCATGTATTTTCAGGTGATTTACCAGCTCTTGCTTCAGTGGGTGCGCAGCTCTGAGAATGGGGTAGCCACCGTCGGACGACTCACCACGCTGCTGTGGGAGTCCCAGCATCGGGATTGCGTGCAGCGCATGAAGCTGGTTTGGAAGGCACTGGAAAAGCGCAAGACAAACAGCTAGATCATTTGTGGCATTTGTCTAAAATGATTCCAATCGAAAACGAAAATTTGGGAGCAGCCTCCAGATGCCGAAGTATGTCGGAGACTTCTGAAATGGCTGCCACCACCGATGATTGAGATGTGAAGCGGCCTTCGTTTGCCGCCAGTGGATGAAAGAGGAGACATCATCAGGCAATACATGTGCAATATTTGTTTTATTAATCCAAACCTTCGAATAAGTGCCTTGATGTTTGCAATAACTATTCTTAAACCTTTTTTATCTATAAGATGTGATATTTGTGTCGAAAAAGCAGCCAGCACCTGGAGCTGGCATTTCGTAGCATTTTATAAAGAGTATACAAATAGAAGATTTATTATATAACCAGAGGTAATCTTGTTTTCAACCTCTAAGCTACAAGTACAAAGTCACACAATCTTCGTGATCTTAGAAGTCAACATGTCAATCAGCATCTGAGCGCCGTTGCCGTTGAGCGACTGGTAATTGGGCTGCTTTGCCATCCTGTCCAGCCAGCCGCTGAGTTTGGGATACCGCTTGGGATCGACACTGGCCAGGCCAACCAGGCTTGACACGGAGGAGACCATACTGAAGTCCGCGATGGTTACGCCCGATCCACACAGATATGGCTGGTTGCCAATGAAGGTTTCCAGGAAGTCGTAGGCCTCGTAAATGGCATCGATCTTGGAGCGCGGTACCTCAGTCTCATTTTTGTAGAACAACGGGGCGGCGATGTTTCGAATGCAGCCCTGGAACAAGACTCCCGACTCAAAGTGCAGGCGCTGATCAACCAGAGCCCGCTTGAAGTAATCCCTCGGATAAAGGGAATCATCCTTGGCATATCGCCTCACGAGATAGGCACAAATGGCGTGGCTCTCCCAAATCCATTTGCCGTCGTCCTCCAGCATGGGCACCGTGTGCTGTGGGTTCTTAAGGGTGTACTCCTTGGTCTTGTGCTCGCCGGCCAGAAGGTTAACCAGCTTGTACTCATACTGTAGACCCAGAGCATCCAGGGTCAGTTTGCAGGCCCGCACCGGCGGACTCGCCTCTACGCCGTAAAGTACAAGTTTACCCATAGTCCGATCGCGTCGAGTGTTGTTTCGAAACTAAACACAATCGGGCAGCGAGCATTCCAATTGATTCCATATATTATTCAACCTCACTTAGCAAGTCAAAGCTTTTAACAAAACATGCTACGTATTTAATTCTATTAGCTAATAAAAACTTAATTGGTATGTAATGCTTGTAATTGTTTATATTTTTAGAATATAAACACCTGCTGGTGTTTGCTGCTTCCAATAGAAATAGATAAAGTCTTTTGAGTAGTTTTCTTATCACCTCCATAGTATTTAGTTATGAGATTTGGAAAATTCCATAACCCTTGGGATGGTAGTATTACTTTATATTATTTTTGTATTTATTAGCTTATGATTTTTATCAATAATACATTTTAAAAAATTAATATTAAGTGGCAAAGGTATAATTAATCTTTTGAAAGAATGCTGCAAACTTTCGGGCTCCAATGCCATTGGCCTCCTCGTAGTAGGGAAGCGCTTCCAGTCTCTTAATCCAGGCAGTGATCTTGGAGTACTTCACTGGATTCACCTTTACAAAGACCTCCAGAGTGGTGATGGATGAGATGAGACTGAAATCTGCAATTGTCAATTGATTTCCGGCCACGTAGTCCTGCCCGCTGAGAAAGCCCTCCAAGAAATCATAAACCTCGATAATGGCATCATAGCGTTCCCTGGGAATTACAAGGTTTCCAGCCACAACTGGCCTGACCAGGCTCCTAATCCCACTGGCGAACACCACACCCGATTCGAAGTGCAGGCGCTGATCCACGACAGCTCGTTGGAGCAGATCCTTGGGATACAGGCTGTCGTTCTTGCCGTACTTGGACACCAGGTAGGTGATGATGGCGTGCGAGTCCCAAATGTAGTGGCCATCGTCCTCTAGGGTGGGAACCGTGTGCTGGGGGTTCTTCTTCAGGTATTCAGGTGTAAAATGCTCCTTGTTCCTGGTGTTGACCTCTACGAGTTCATAGGGAACTTCGAGGGCGGCTAACGTAAGCTTTACTGCCCTAAAAGGAGGACTATCGTCAAAACCATATAGTACTAATTTCCCCATGTTAGCTCTCCTAGTTTCCCGTTAGAACTGAACGATCGGTTCAAAACCCCAAACCTTTTATGGGAGAAGGTTCAAAGAAATTCGCTAAGAGAGAGGGTGCTCTTATCACCACTAGACCTTATCAAGTTTCTCTTTGAATTTAGGTGAAAACTTTCTTCGGGTTTCAATAAATAGATTTAATAATACATAGTAATATTAAGTTTCAAAGGTAAAGTTAAACTTCCGAATAAAGTCAGAGAATTCCCGGGCACCACTGCCGTTGGTCTCCTCATAGTAGGGTAGTTGCTCCAGTCTCTTGAACCAGGCAGAAACCTTCGGGTACTTGGCCGGATCCACGTCCACAAATATTCTCATGGTGGAGATGGATGAGATCAGGCTGAAGTCGGCAATGGTCAGTTGCTTTCCGGCAATATAGTCGTCATCCTTCAAAAGAGTCTCCAGAAGGTCGTAGGTCTCGATAACAGCATCGTAACGCTCCTTGGGAATTACAGTCTTTCCATTAGTGACTGGTCTCACCATGCTCCTCAACCTCGCCTCAAAGATTACTCCAGATTCTAGGTGCAGCCGTTGATCCACCACAGCTCGCTGGAGAAGATCCTTCGGATACAGGCTGTCGGTCCGGCCGTATTTGGAGACCAGATAGGCGATGATAGCATGGGAGTCCCAAATGTAGTGCCCATCGTCCTCCAAGGTGGGCACCGTATGCTGGGGATTCTTTTTCAGGAACTCAGGGGTACGAAGCTCCTTGGCCATGGTGTTGACCACGACGAACTCGTAGGACAGCCCGAGGGCGGCCAGGGTCAGTCTTACGGCCCGGACTGGTGGGCTGGCCGTCAAACCGTACAAAGTAAGTTTTCCCATGTTTAAGTAAAGAGTTTCTTTCAACAACTGAATAAATCGAACGAAAGAGTCGACCAATTTATACGTTTTCGGAAAGAGAAAAAGTTTAATGGAAGAGCACGATCCGAAAAAGCTCAGAGAAACAAGTTTTTACTCTCTTTGCAATGGTTTCTTTGGCTTAAATTATTTCACCATATTTTTTCTGGAAAATTCTTGTTTAATAAACAATATTACAAAGTGCACAATCATTGGAAGATTTAATTAAATAGTTTTTCAAAGAAGCTTGTTCTTAACTGATCGGATGAAATAAAAAAGACAATTGCATTTAAGGAGCCTGATCCTTGAAAGAGAAAGTTATAATTCTTTTAACCTTAAGAAAATTTATGTTTTGGTTTATTTTAAAGGTGGTATATTAAAGTAATACGGCATTAATTAGCAAATTTTGAATAATCCTTGAATCCAAAAAGGTGCTTCTTAAAGAAACTTTATTCGTTTGTTTCGTGAAACTCTATCATATAAAAATTAAACCTTTTAAATTCATCTTATCATTCATACTATCTTATCAAAATAAATACAAAACTGGCATATGTTTGCCGGCCGGCAACAAATATTGGTTTTTCTTTTGAATTTAACATGACAGATTATTCTTTTTCAAAGGTGAAATTCTTTGCCTGGAACGTCTCAATATATATCTTGACTCCCTTGCCGTTGGCCTCCTCGTAGTAGGGCAGCTTCTCCAACCTCTTGATCCAGGCATCGGTCTTGGGATACTTGGCAGGATCAAAGGCCACGAAAGCCGCCAGGGAGGTCACCGAAGAGACGATACTAAAGTCCGCGATGGTCAGCTGATTGCCAGCAATGTAGTCGTGACCCTCGAGGAAGGTCTCCACGAAGTCATAGGCCTCAATGATCGCGTCGTAACGTTCCTTGGGAAGCGGTTTCTGACTCTGGAAGACTGCCGTGCCGGTGCGACGGAGGACTCCGGCAAAGAGTACTCCGGACTCGAAATACAATCGCTGATCCACCACAGCTCGCTGGAGCAGATCCTTGGGGTAGAGGGCGTCGGTCTTTCCGTACTTGGACACCAGATAGGCGATGATGGCGTGCGAGTCCCAGAGGAAGTGGCCATCGTCATCCAACGTGGGCACCGTGTGCTGGGGATTCTTCTTCAGAAACTCCGGGGAGAGTTGATCCTTGCCAAAGACGTTGACGTTGACAAACTCGTAGGGCAGGTCGAGGGCCGCCAGGGTCAGCTTCACGGCCCGAACGGGGATACTGGGATCGAAGCCGTACAATGTTAGTTTACCCATCTTGTCACGGTGAAAGCACCTGATGAACTAACCATTCCGCCTCCAAAACAGTCTATTTTTAAGGGTTTGTAGGATGGTAAGAGAAATGATAGGAACTGATATTTTAAGAGTACATATTTTCGATTTTATATCGGTCAGGAAGACTTATTATTTATTATATAATGTTGGCTCTACCTAAACTTATTTCCCCACATTTATCTGGAAACTTGTTTTTAAAGTCATTTCCTAAAGTCATCTTATAGTCCCTTCATAAACATCCTTCCTATCATTTCTCGAAGCTAAACTTGGTCTTTTTTATACTAGCCGCGAATATACGAGCACCCTTGCCGTTGGCCTCCTCGTAGTATGGCAGTTTCTCCATTCTCCTGATCCAGGCATCCACCTTGGGATATTTGACAGGATCAAAGTCCACGAAGGCGGGCAGGGAACTTACAGAAGATATGAGGCTGAAGTCAGCAATGGTCACGTGACTTCCAGCCATGAATTCCTCCCCCTGGAGGAAGGTCTCCATGAAATCGTAAATCTCAAAAATGGCCTCGTATCGTTCCTGGGGCACAGTCTTCTGGCCAAGAAAGAGCACTGGCTGGATAATACTCCTGATCCCGTTGGCAAAAACAACTCCGGAATCGAAGTGCAACCGCTGATCCACCAGGGCTCTTTGGCGGAGATCCCTTGGGTAGAGGGAGTCGGTTTTCCCGTACTTGGCCACCAGATATGCATTGATGGCGTGCGAGTCCCACATGTAGTGACCATCCTCCTCCAAAGTCGGCACTGTGTGCTGGGGATTCTTCTTCAAATAATCTCCGGAAAGTTGATCCCTGTCCAAGACACTGATGTTCACGTATTTGTAGGCCAGGTTGAGGGCTGCCAAAGTCAGTTTTACGGCTCGAACTGGCGGACTGGGGTCCAGGCCGTAGAGTGTTAGGCCTGCCATCTTATTGCTGGGGGGTCTCTTTATCAACTGATTGCTTGGAACCCAAAATACACTTGTATTTTAGGGGTCTAGATCTTTGAAAGAGACATTTTAAGAGATATGTGCTCTTAACATTAATGAAATTTTGTATATTTTTTTAAAAATATATACAATATATAACTTGTGAATATTATACTTTTCTATGAATTTGTTAGTGTAATTTAAAATAATCCTTGAAAGAAAAAAGAAACCTTTTTAAGGAACTTTATTTTGTTTGTTTCAGGACAGTCTTCCATATGAAAATAAAACTTGAAACCCACCTTATGAAACATACTATCTTATCAAAATAAATAAATATGGCATATGCTTTTGCCGGCCGGCAACAAATATTATTTTTTCTATTTATTAAGAATTTAACATGACAGATAATCATTTCTCAAATGTGAAACTCTTCGACTTAACCGTCTCTGCAAAGAGCTTGACTCCCTTGCCATTGGCCTCCTCATAGTAGGGCAGCTTCTCCAGCCTCTTGATCCAGGCATCTGTCTTGGGATACTTCGAAGGATCGAAGGCCACGAAAGGCCCCAGGGAGGTCACCGACGAGACGAGACTAAAGTCCGCGATGGTCAACTGATTGCCAGCAATGTAGTCGTGACCCTCGAGGAAGGTCTCCACGAAGTCATAGGCCTCCACGATGGCGTCGTAACGCTCCTTGGGAACCGATTTCTGATCCAGGAAAATGACTGCCTTGGCGATGCTGCGCAGTGCGTTGGCAAACAGTACTCCGGACTCGAAGTGCAATCGCTGATCCACCACAGCCCGCTGGAGCAGATCCTTGGGGTAGAGGGCGTCGGACTTTCCGTACTTGGAGACCAGATAGGCGATGATGGCGTGCGAGTCCCAGAGGAAGTGACCATCGTCATCCAACGTGGGCACCGTGTGCTGGGGGTTCTTCTTCACAAACTCCGGGGAGAGGTGTTCCCTGCCCAGGATGTTGATATTAACATACTCGTAGGGCAGGTCGAGGGCCGCCAGAGTCAGCTTTACGGCGCGAACTGGGGGACTGGGATCCAAGCCGTACAAAGTTAGTTTACCCATCTTGTCACTCTGGAAGCACCTAATGAACTGATCGTTCCTCCTCCAAAGCAGTCTATTTATAGGGGTTTGTGAGATGGTAAGAGAACTGATAGTTAATATTTTAAGAGCAAATACTTTCGATTGCATTTATCTCCGTTTGCATTTCAACGGAATATTTATTTTTCCCTATATTATTTCAGCTATTTTCTTATAAATATCACACTTTATTATCACTCGTTGAATACAAAGTTTTGTATATTCTTACAAGTATATTAAATATTAGTATAAAATTGTTTGTGTTTCTCTTATATGAATAGTTTCATCCAACTCTAAGCTCTTTATTTTTAACCTATCCCAACAGGTGGCTTTTTGTTGTTATTTTAAAAATTAAGAGAGTTTAGTAAATGATTAATTTCTATACTGTTTTTGCTTTTCTTATCGAAAATGACTTGTTTACAAAAATAATATATACAAGCATAAAAGCTTGGAGACCATCGGATGGACAATAATAGCACAAGTCATGATGACTTGAATGATGATAATGAAAATGTTTGATAATCGTATGGGCTTTATTGAAAGGGCCTGACATTGTATTGCTTTCAGGTTTCATAGGTTTCCAGAGAACGCTAATAACTGTAACTTTTCCAGAAATATGTATAGTACTTATGTACTATAACAAGCATAATTTAAAAAACCATAAAGCTCTAGCCGCATATTGGTCAAAGCCAATGAAGTTTGGGGTTCCACCCAAGGGAGTCCCCTAGAAAATTTGACAAAAAATTGAAAAAATAATTTGTTTCTAGATTTTGATGCAGATCGATTTAGAATCGATCCACAAACCGATAAAGGTACTCCGCTTACGGATCGGATAAGAATTGACAGAGATATAGCTATCGGACTGGGCCATATTGACCCTCCCATGCATTTTCCAACATTTGCAGGGGATCCTCTAGAAAAATTGACAAAAAATTGAAAAAATAATTTGTTTCTAGATTTTGATGCAGATCGATGGACAATCGATCCACAAACCGATAAAGGTACTCCGCTTAAGGATCGGATAAGAATTGACAGAGATATGGCCATCGGCCTGGGCCGATTGACCCTCCCATGCATTTTCCAACATTTGCAGGGGATCCTCTAGAAAAATTGACAAAAAATTGAAAAAATAATTTGTTTCTAGATTTTGATGCAGATCGATGGAGAATCGATCCACAAACCGATAAAGGTACTCCGCTTAAGGATCGGATAAGAATTGACAGAGATATGGGCATCGGCCTGGGCCATATTGACCTTCCCATGCATTTTCCAACTTTTGCAGGGGATCCCCTAGAAAAATTGACAAAAAATTCAAAAAATAATTTGTTTCTAGATTTTGATGCAGATCGATGGAGAATCGATCCACAAACCGATAGAGGTACTCCGCTTAAGGATCGGATAAGAATTGACAGAGATATGGCCATCGGCCTGGGCCGATTGACCCTCCCATGCATTTTCCAACATTTGCAGGGGATCCTCTAGAAAAATTGACAAAAAATTGAAAAAATAATTTGTTTCTAGATTTTGATGCAGATCGATGGAGAATCGATCCACAAACCGATAAAGGTACTCCGCTTAAGGATCGGATAAGAATTGACAGAGATATGGGCATCGGCCTGGACCATATTGACCCGCCCATGCATTTTCCAACTTTTGCAGGGGATCCCCTAGAAAAATTGACAAAAAATTCAAAAAATAATTTGTTTCTAGATTTTGATGCAGATCGATGGAGAATCGATCCACAAACCGATAGAGGTACTCCGCTTAAGGATCGGATAAGAATTGACAGAGATATGGCCATCGGCCTGGGCCGGGGCCGATTGACCCTCCCATGCATTTTCCAACATTTGCAGGGGATCCTCTAGAAAAATTGACAAAAAATTGAAAAAATAATTTGTTTCTAGATTTTGATGCAGATCGATGGAGAATCGATCCACAAACCGATAAAGGTACTCCGCTTAAGGATCGGATAAGAATTGACAGAGATATGGGCATCGGCCTGGACCATATTGACCCTCCCATGCATTTTCCAACTTTTGCAGGGGATCCCCTAGAAAAATTGACAAAAAATTCAAAAAATAATTTGTTTCTAGATTTTGATGCAGATCGATGGAGAATCGATCCACAAACCGATAGAGGTACTCCGCTTAAGGATCGGATAAGAATTGACAGAGATATGGCCATCGGCCTGGGCCGGGGCCGATTGACCCTCCCATGCATTTTTCAACTTTTGCAGGGGATCCTCTAGAAAAATTGAAAAAAAAATTCAAAAAATAATTTGTTTCTAGATTTTGATGCAGATCGATGGAGAATCGATCCACAAACCGATAAAGGTACTCCGCTTAAGGATCGGATAAGAATTGACAGAGATATGGCCATCGGCCTGGGCCGATTGACCCTCCCATGCATTTTCCAACTTTTGCAGGGGATCCTCTAGAAAAATTGACAAAAAATTCAAAAAATAATTTGTTTCTAGATTTTGGTGCAGATCGATGGAGAATCGATCCACAAACCGATAAAGGTACTCCGCTTAAGGATCGGATAAGAATTGACAGAGATATGGCCATCGGCCTGGGCCGATTGACCCTCCCATGCATTTTCCAACTTTTGCAGAAAATTTGAAAAAAAATTGAAAAAATAATTTGTTTCTAGATTTTGATGCAGATCGATGGAGAATCGATCCACAAACCGATAAAGGTACTCCGCTTAAGGATCGGATAAGAATTGACAGAGATATGGCCATCGGCCTGGGCCGATTGACCCTCCCATGCATTTTCCAACATTTGCAGGGGATCCTCTAGAAAAATTGACAAAAAATTGAAAAAATAATTTGTTTCTAGATTTTGATGCAGATCGATGGAGAATCGATCCACAAACCGATAAAGGTACTCCGCTTAAGGATCGGATAAGAATTGACAGAGATATGGGCATCGGCCTGGACCATATTGACCCGCCCATGCATTTTCCAACTTTTGCAGGGGATCCCCTAGAAAAATTGACAAAAAATTCAAAAAATAATTTGTTTCTAGATTTTGGTGCAGATCGATGGAGAATCGATCCACAAACCGATAAAGGTACTCCGCTTAAGGATCGGATAAGAATTGACAGAGATATGGGCGGGTGAAGCGGGTAATATTTGACGTAGGTCAAATTGTCTTTAAATGCATTATCCAATTTAGTATAGAAATAACAATTATGTAGTTGTGGGTGCTCAACCAATTTATTTTTAAATAAGGGACAGATAGTAGATAATTGATAGGTCTTAAAACAGAACATTAATAGTTACAGTAGATAAATTTATAACGATGAAATTCACAGTGTCTATAAAGGACAAATTATTTTAAAAGAATGAAAATATATTTTGGGACTAAGTATTTTTTCTTGGGGCTAGAATCTAGGGCACAACCGTAAAGTTCTTGGACCTCAAGAGATCCACAAACTGGGCGGCTCCACTGCCGTTGGCCTCCTCGTAGTAGGGCAACTCCTTCAGCCTCTCCAGCCAGGCTTCAATCTTTGGGTACTTGGCCACGTCCATTTCCAGGAACACCCCAATAGAGGTTATGGTGGACACCAAACTGAAGTCGGCAATGGTCACATGGTCGCCAGCCAGATAGTCGTGCTCCAAGAAGGACTCCACAAAATCGTAAATCTGGGTGACGTGATCCACCTGTTTCTGGGGCAGGGTGGGCTCTCCGTTGAAGAGGACCGGACGGGTGAGCCGGCGGAGGGCACCCTCGAACACCACTCCCGACTCGAAGTGCATCAGCTGGTCCACCTTGGCCCGCTGAAGCAGATCCTTGGGGTAAAGCTCATCGCTGGCGGCGTACTTCTCCACCAGGTAGGCCATGATGGCGTGCGAGTCCCAGATGTAGGCCTCATCGTCCTGCAGGAGGGGAACCGTGTGCTGGGGGTTCTTCTTCGAGTACTCATCGCCGTAGTTCTCCTTCTCGAACAGATTCACGAATATGTACTCGTAGGGCAGGTCCAGGGCCTTCAGGGTGAGCAGACAAGCCCGAGTGGGTGGACTGGCGTCCAGGCCGTAAAGCGAGATCTTACCCATGCTCCTGTCGATTCACTAATGTGCGGAAAGTGTCGATTTTGGAAGGATTTATAGTGAAAAGGGTCCTGGGAACTGACAGCTTGTTTATGGTTTTTTAATTGGGTTCCGCCCACATGCCCGCTCCACTGGAACTACGAGAACCCCCCTGGAAAGGGCATACAGCTGTGGGTTTAATTGTATACACTGTTATAATCGGGGAATATATTATTCAGATTTTTAAATATAAGCAACAAATTATTTTTAAAATGTTCCACAATCAATTTTATTTGATTTTCTCTTTTTTTGTTACAAACAGCTTAGATTCCAAAAAAGTACTTGTCAGAAATGTACTCTAAGCTTCTGTGAATTTTTTCTCTCAGTGCGAGCAATGCTAATCGTCAACAACTTTCTTTAATTAGTTGGACTGAAAAATAAATGTCCCAGGACACTCGGTAATTGTGGGAACGACCTGCTTACAGGAGAGTCAGCTTGTCCTTCAACAAGTCCACGTACTTCCTGGCCCCCGCCCCGTTGGCCTCCTCGTAGAAGGGCAGCTCCTGGAGGCGCTCCAGCCAGGCGGTGATCTTCGGATACTTCTCAGCGTCCAGCTCCACGAAGGCCGGAAGCGAGGACACGGTGGCCGCACAGCAGAAATCCGCCACCGTCAGGGTCTCTCCATTCACAAAGGAATTCTCGCCGAGGAAGGTCTCGAGATGGCCGTAACCATCCCGGATGTTGTTGGCCTTCTCCTTGGATATCTCGGTGACATTCTCGTAGAAATACGGAGCACAGACATTCCGCAGAGCCATGAACAGGGCACTGGCATCGAAGTACAGGCGCTGGTTAACCTGGGCCCGCTTCACCAGATCCTTGGGATACAGCTCATCCGAATTGGCATACTTGTCCACCAAGTAGCAGACAATGGCATGGGAGTCCCAGATCAGGGTTCCATTGTCATCCAGCAGGGGAATGGTGTGCTGGGGATTCTTCTGGAGGAACTCCTCCTTCTTGTGATCGCCAGCCAGCAGATCCACCTCCTTGAACTCGTAGTCCAGCTCCAGGGCCCGCAGGGTCAGCTGGCAGGACCTCACCGGTGGGCTGATGTCCAATCCGTAAAGCACAATTCCCGACATGATGCAAGTTCTATCAGTGGTGTTACCGAAATGATACTGCTCTCTGGATTTTCTGGGCTATTTATACGATTCTTTCCACCTTTGGAGACGTCTCCGAAGGGTCCGAGGGTTCGTATTTTCCCGGCAACTCGGAAAACGATCTTGGGTGGGGCTCCAGACGGAGTACTGCGAATTTCTATTCTCTCGAAGGGCTGCATACTCCATCCATTTCCTTTGAATCACCCACAAGGGGTGGGAGTAACTTCGGAGTAAGTATCAGTATATCCATTCGAAGGCGATATCTCATGTTCATCAAGGTGATTCATTAGAACTGAAAGATATGTCCGGGACCTGTAATATGAAGGTGAAGGTGTAGATATGTAATAAAGGTGTTTTTGGATGTATTGCTTTATGTATTGCTGTGCCCTTATATTTATGCCCTTGTTAAGTATTTATTTGGAAACATACGTATTTCTTTAATCTTATAGCATTTCTGATTGAAATCCAGGATCAAAGTTGCTATGTCTAAAACGACTTTGTAAAGTAAATTATAAAAAACCATTTTAAAATTCTGTTTTAATAAAATGCATTTAATATTTATTTATGAGCTTAGATATACAAAATTGATAGGATGTGTTAGGATCAAAGTCAAATTATTCCAATAATACGGTGTTATCTATAAACCCCATTTAAAGTTTGTTGTTTTTAACTCTCACAACTTTTCTTTATTTAAAACACGAATTAAAAGAGATAATAGTTACTTTTGCCTGCTACTCTTAGCCACAAGTTACTAGATAGTTCCTATAACTAGCTAGTATTAGTTTCCACTTACTAGACAGTTCCTAGCAAACATTTTAGACAGATTCTAGGACAATGGCACAATAGATTCAAATAAAATAGTAAACAAAAGTTATATGTTCACATTCTTTATTAACATATCATGGGTTTTATATTTTTATACAATGTCATACTTCTTATTTTTAATAAACCCCACCACCTGCACTATCCTGGAACCATTGGCCTCCTCGTAGAAGGGCAGCTTAATTACACGATTCACCCAATCGGCCAACTTGGGGTACTTGGTGGCGTTCACATCGCGGAAGGGAATCGTGGTGGACAAAACAGCAATCGTGTGAAAGTCGGCGATGGTCAGGTCACTTCCAGCCACGAAGTCGCCTTGCTCCAGGAACAGGTTCAAGTTCTTGTACACCTCCTCCAGGGCATCGAACTTGGCCTTTGGTATTTCGGTTTTGCCTTCCTTCAAGGGAATGAACAGGCCCTTTCCAGTGGCCACCATTACACTAGAATCGTAGTGCAGGCGCTGGTCCACAATAGCTCTTTTCTGCAGGTCCTTGGGATACATGGAATCGTCCTTCCCATACTTGCCCACTAGGTAGGCATTGATGGCATGGCTGTCGTGGATGAAGAAACCATCGTCCTCCAAAGTGGGCACCGTGTGCAGTGGATTAACCTTGAGGTACTCTGGTTTCAGGTGCTCTCCGGTCATGAGGTTAACAATCTTGTAGTCGTATTTCAGGCCCAGGGCATGGAGGGTCAGGTGTACGGAGCGAACTGGAGGACTTCCATCGATTCCATATAGAGTGAGTTTTCCCATTCTCTAGCTTTGGCTTCAACGCTGTGATTGATGACTGGCACCAGCATTATAAAGCTTTTATAGACTCTAGTTTTTATTTATTTGGTTTGGAATACTTTACATAAATAAACATTTCATTGGAAATATATGCAAGATGACTCACAAAGAAACTTGTAGATTCTTATAATTGAAAATCAATCAAAAGTACTGATTGGTCAAAAAGACAAAAACATTTTAATTATTTGATATGATTCCTATGATTACTAGAAATAGCATATCGATTTTTAATATCCAGGGCCTGAGGAGCTAGGCAACCATATTGTTATGACACTCGCCAGGTTTCCTTAAAGCGATTGGATTTTAAGAATAAAGGGATATAGAAAAGTTCTTTAAAGAGAAATAAAAGATTAGAGAATTCATTGAAACTCATTTATTTGAGGAATAAGTTTAAAAAATTTCTAAACAATTGCAAAGTTCTTGCTTTGAATGAACTCATGGAGCTTCACCACCCGAGACCCGTTGGCCTCCTCATAGTATGGCAACTGCTTGATTCTCTCCACCCAAGCCGCCAGTTTGGGGTATTTGGTGGCATCCACCTCCAGGAACGCCACAATCCCCGACAGGCCAGCAATGACTGAGAAATCGGCAATGGTCAGAGCCTCTCCCGCCAAGTAATCCGAACTTTCCAGCAATATGTTCAGATTCTTGTAGACGCCTTCGAGAGCATCGATTCGAGCCTTGGGTATCTGGGAGTTGTTCTCCCAGAAGAGGGGGAAGGTGATGGCCCGGTTGGTGGTGACCACCACACTGGAGTCGTAGTGCAGGCGCTGGTCCACTATCGCCCGCTTCTGGAGATCCTTGGGGTAGAGGGAGTCCTCCTTGCCGTACTTGCTCACCAGGTAGGCGTTGATGGCGTGGCTGTCGTACAGGTAGAAGCCATCGTCATCCAAAGTGGGCACAGTGTGCAGTGGGTTCATCTTGAGGAACGCCGGCTGCAGGTGCTCCTTCTCCAAGAGGTTAACCACCTTGAACTCGAATTCCAGACCCAGGGCCTTCAAGGTGAGCAGCACGGCGCGAACCGGGGGACTTCGATCCACTCCATATAGCGTCAGTTTTCCCATAATGTTTGCCGGTAACTGTATTTAAATTCTCCAGAACAAGAGCTTATGTATCTGTCGTGATTTGCTTAACCGAAGAGAGTTCTTTCTCTTAACTGTAGCGCTTAAGTAATTGTTTACCTTTGGAGTATTCCAAAATACAGGTAAGAGATCTTCAATGACGTGGCCTGACCAAAACTCTTTAAGAACCAGTTATTCCTTAAGTTGCATTTGAGGTAAGAGAGTTAATAATTTTGGTTTTTTTTTAATGAAATATGTATAAAATTAAAAAATAACATGTCTTTTGAGAGTGTTTTGTCATACATCCTAATTAGCTTTAGTAATAAGACAAAATTAATAAATAATTTAACACGAAATGCTGACATAAGAGAGCTTTTGATGATATCATATAAGCTCTTACGTGTCGCTATTTATTTTCGTTCCTGGTAGAGAATCAATAATATATATAGTCATTGTATTAAAAAAAATCAACAATTGAGAAAACTATATCTAAACAATGGTCAAGTTCTTGCTTTTAACAAACTCCACCACCTGGGCTATCCGGGAACCATTGGCCTCCTCGTAGTAAGGCAATAGCTTCATTCGTTTCAACCAACTGGCCAAGTTGGGGAATTTGTTGGCATCCACCTCGAGGAAGACAACCATCCCAGTTATCCAAGCGATGACATGGAAATCGGCTATGGTCAGATTACTTCCAGCCAAGTACTCGTGGTCTGTCAGAAATAAGTTCAGGTTTTTATAAACCCCCTCCAAGGCATCGATTTTGGCTTTCGGAATTTGGAACTCATTCTTGTAGAGGATGGGAAAGGTAATGGCCTTGCCAGTGGGCGTGTTCACACTGGAGTTGTAGTGCAGACGCTGATCCACGATCGCCCTCTGCTGGAGGTCCTTGGGGTAGAGAGAGTCCTCCTTGCCGTACTTGCTCACCAGGTAGGCGTTGATGGCGTGGCTGTCGTACAGGTAGAAGCCATCGTCATCCAACGTGGGGACCGTGTGCAGGGGATTCATCTTGAGGAACTCCGGCCTCAGCTGCTCCTTGGCGGAGAGATCCACGATCTTGTACTCAAAGTCCAGCTCCAGAGCTCGAAGGGTCAAGAGCACCGATCGAACGGGGGGGCTGCGGTCTATTCCGTAAAGCGTAATCTTTCCCATGGTGTGTCTCTTTCGAAGAGTTTTGAAGAACTGAGAATACATTTCTACAAAGAGAGTGTTATATAGCTTTCACCGAAGAGAGCTTTCGAAAAAGGTATAAGTATCTTAAAGATAAGGACTTGGAAGTGTTTGTTCAACAAAAGCATCGAAAATGTGAAGTTATCAGTAAAATAATGTCCCACGTCATAAAGTTGAAAGCCAATGACCTAGATACGACCTATAATATATTATTTATAATAGAAATTAAACAATAAACATTTATATTTAAATTTTACTTTATTTCTTGTATTACTATCTTTGTACTCTTGTGGGGTCAAGGACCAAACATTCTTGGGGTACGAACCCCATTCAAAACTTGACTGAAACAAAATGTTTCGCAGTACTCCATAATATCTACCAAATACAAGGCAATCCTTTGAAGCTTCTGATGGAAATCAATCCTTCGTTGGAACTTCCAACCATGTCCTAGACAATCTTAAAGTCTTTGGCCTTGATGAGTTGGATAATCTGCTCCAGCCTGGCTCCATTGGCCTCCTCGTAGTAGGGCAGCCGCTTCATCCTCTGCAGCCAGCCAGCCAGCCTGGGGTATTTGGAGGATTCGATCTCCAGGAAGTAGACCAAGCCAGTGAGCACGGCCAGGACATGGAAATCGGCAATGGTGAGGTTATCTCCCGCCACAAAGTCGCTGGTCTTGAGGAACAAGTTCAGGTTCTTGTACACCTCCGCCAAGGTATCGATCTTGGCCTTTGGAATCTCCGGGTTGTCCTGCCAAAAGACCTGGTAGGTGATGGCCACACCAGCGGGCGCCACTGTGCCGGATTCGTAGAACAATCGCTGGTCGACGAGCGCCCTCTTCTGGAGGTCCCGCGGATACAGGGAGTCGTCCTTGCTGAACTTGCTGACGAGGTAGGAGTTGATGGCGTGGCTGTCGCACAGGATGAATCCATCGTCGTCCAGCACGGGAACGGTGTGCAGGGGATTGAGCTTGAGGAACTCCGGCTGCAGGTGCTCTCCGGTCAGCAGGTTGACCACCTTGTACTCGAAATCCAGGCCCAAGGCCCTCAGGGTGAGAATGACCGACCGAACCGGGGGACTTCCATCGATGCCGTATAGCGTTAGCTTTCCCATTGCGATGTTTTTCGTTGCGATTTCTACTACCAACTGGTTGGAACTTGGCCAACACCCTGGCCTTTTATACTTATCAGCCGGGCGTTTAGTTTGATTATCAGACCTTTGCACTGGCCAGTGACTTGGCTATAACATACCCGTCTCCCTCGATTCCATAGCGTAGATGTCACATCGTTGGGCTGTAGTTGTGTGTTCCACCTGTTCCCTGATAAGAATCTCCGGAGTGCCCAGACCCGCTCTTGACTGTAGCACTATCAGCTAGTGATTACCTCTGGATGATAGTGAATCTATTACCAAAACCGGCAAACATTTTGATTAGAGTCGCCCGAGGCTTTGGTCGAATGAGTCACAATAACAATTATGCTATAAAATGTAGAATTTAAATTCTTTTAGGATCACGATGACTTTTAAGATTGTAAGAGGTCTTATCACCATTACTCCAAACCTCTCTAGACATCTTATAAATATTTTCGTTATAATATTTATAACGATAATTATATCTATAATTTATAATATTAATTAAACAATAAACATTTATATTTAAATTTCATTTATTTATTTCTCTGTTTGGATCCTTGTGGTTGCAAGGACCAAACCTTCTCGGGATACGAAACCCATACAAAACTTGACTGAAACGAAATGTTTCTCAGTACTCCATAATATCTACCAAATAGAAGGTAATCCTATGAAGCTTTTGATGAAAATCAATCCTTCTTTGGATGGATATGGTTGGCAGCATATCCTAGACAATCTTAAAGTTTTTGGCTTTAATGAGCTGGAGAATCAGCTCCAGCCTGGCTCCGTTGGCCTCCTCATAGTAGGGCAATCGCTTCATTCTCTGAATCCAGCCAGCCAGCCTGGGATATTTGGAGGGTTCAATCTCCAGGAAGTAGACCCAGCCAGTGAGCACGGCCAGGACATGGAAATCGGCAATGGTTAGGTTATCTCCCGCCAAAAAATCACTGTCCTTGAGGAACAAGTTGAGGTTCTTGTACGCCTCCGCCAAGGCATCGATCTTGGCCTGTGGAACCTCCGGGTTGTCCTGCCTAAGGACCGTGTACATGACTTCCACCCCAGCGGGCGCCACTGTGCCGGATTCGTAGAACAATCGCTGGTCGACGAGTGCCCTCTTCTGGAGGTCCCGCGGATACAGTGAGTCGTCCTTGCTAAACTTGCCCACGAGGTAGGAGTTGATGGCGTGGCTATCGTACAGGATGAATCCATCGTCGTCCAGCACGGGAACGGTGTGCAGGGGATTGAGCTTGAGGAACTCCGGCTTCAGTTGCTCTCCGGCCTGCAGGTTGACCACCTTGTACTCGAAATCCAGGCCCAAGGCCCTCAGGGTGAGGATGACCGACCGAACCGGGGGACTTCCGTCGATGCCGTACAGTGTAAGCTTTCCCATTGCGACGTTTGCGTTTGGATTTGTACTACCAACTGGTTGCAACTTGGCCAACACAGTGCCCTTTTATATCTATCACTCGGGCAATGACTCTGCTATAACATACCTGTCTCCTTCAATTCCGTAGCGTAGATATATGTCTATATTCCATATACAGCCCTGCCCTGCTCCCTGATAAGAATCTCTGTAGTTTCTAGAAACTCCATTCATTGTAGCACTATCAGCTAGTGATTAGCTATGAATGATAGTGCATATATTCCCAAAACCGGCAAACAATTTGGCTTTAGTCGAATGAATCACAAAAATTATAATGCTAAATATAAATTTTAGACTGTCATTTTATTAGGATCACGATGACTTGGGTTAGGGTAGTTTCTTATAACTATTAATTGTGATATGTTTTTGTTTTTGCAAAATTGTTTTCTTTTCTTATCTTAGGTTGTAAGAGGTCTTATGACCATTATTCCAAACAATTCTTATAAATATTACCGTTAAAATATATTATGTACAATTCGAGCTGATTGCTCAACATTGTTGCTAGCCCATAATTTTCATTATCTGTTAGCCCTTTATAAATGAATAAATAAATTATCGTTGTAATAAAATATGGGAATGTGGGATTGGGACAATTGTTAAGAAAGCTGAACCCATATCCATTTAAAATTGGTTTCCTAAATGAATCGCTTTGCTTTCTTCATTACTTATTGTTAAATCTAACATTATTTTTTATTTATATTTAAAAATATTATTGTCAGTCGCCAATTATCAGAGCAACTGCCTTTCTCTCTTCAACAAGAACTTCTTCGAAGAATCGCCTATAATTCTGTTGGAAGAAGTCTAATTCGACGCCCCAAGAAACCAAATTCTTTAAATATTCTATTAACATTTCTTTCAATAATTTATTATCTTTTTATATAAAAAATAATTAACAAAAATTTAAACAATAGTAAACTTCTTGCTGGAAACAATAGCAATCAACTGCTTAGCCGGAATGCCATTGGCCTTCTCGTAGTAGGGCAGAGCCTTGATCCTCTGGATCCAGGCGGCCAGCTTGGGGTACTTGGTGGCATCCACCTCGAGGAACAGCACCATTCCAGTGAGGACGGCCATCACTGAGAAGTCGGCAATGGTCAGTTGGTCGCCGGCCAGGTAGTCGCCACTCTCCAGGAACAGGTTAAGGGTCTTGTACACGGCCTCCAGGGCGTCGATCTTGGCCTTGGGGATCTCCAGTTTGTTCTCCCAAAACAAGGGAGCCGTGATGGCCTTTGCCGCGCCTGTGACCACGCTGGAGTCGTAGTGCAGACGCTGGTCCACGATGGCCTTCTTCTGCAGATCCTTGGGGTAGAGGGAGTCGTCCTTGCCGTACTTGCTGACCAGGTAGGAGTTGATGGCGTGGCTGTCGGCCAGGTAGAAGCCGTTGTCGTCCAGAGCGGGCACCGTGTGCAGGGGATTGATCTTCAGGAAGTCCGGCTTCAGGTGCTCCTTCTCCAGCAGATTCACGATCTTGTACTCAAAGTCCAGGCCCAAGGCATTGAGGGTGAGGAGTACTGATCGGACTGGGGGACTTCCATCGATTCCGTAAAGCGTAATTTTTCCCATTTTGTTGTATGTTTCGTGGTTTGACAAAAACTGATGGGTTTTATGGAAGAATTGAAGGTTTATATAGCCGGGTTGTCTCTTAACTTAAGAGAGCTTTGCCATGTCGTGATGACTAGGCACTTTTTTGAGACCTATCATGTCGCTACATCTTATATATTTAAATACTCTCTGGGGTTAAGAGCGCCGTTCGAAAACGACTCTCTTAGTCATCAATGTCGAAAGTTTAATAATTTTCAGGTTTATGGGAATTATAAAAGAGCTTCCAAAAGCAATTTATTTGTTTGCCTAGTTATTACTTAACTTACTTAACTAGTATTATTTGCTAATGATTCAGCAATAAAAACTGTGCTTCCAAGAGCGAATTTAATTCAAACAAAAAGCTAAAGGTTTTATTTATTTTTCATGTCTAGTATACAAAGCTTATTTGTGTGTTATCTAACCTGGAGCTTCTGTTTTTTTTTCCAATTTCCATAAACAAACGAATATTTGTTGAAATTACTACTATAGTGAAAAAAAAACAAATAGAAACCCCCACAATTGAATAATTTGTGTGGGAAACAGCTCGACTTTTTAATTACAATTTTTAAATTTAAATACTTTCCTAAACAAAGTAGTTTCTTAATGGGAAAACCTGGTCCGTTTTAAAATAAAAATACTAAAAATACTCTCAAATATATATTTCATTTATTGTCTTTTTAAATTCGGATTTAATTCTCCAAGGTCAGCCCGGGCCTGAGCATGCCGATGTACTCATTCAAGCCCTCCTCTCCGTAGTCGGGCAGCTTGGAGAGGCGTTTCAGCCAGGCAGCCACCTTGGGATACTGGGCCACGTCCAGCTCCAGAATGGCGCCCAACGAGGAGGCAGTTGCTCCACAGCACAGATCCGCCACGGTCAGGGTGGACCCAGTGATATAGGGATTGTCGCCCAAAAAGGCCTCCAGGAAGGCGTAACCCGACTTGATGTTGTCCACCTTCTCCTTGGGCACTAGACTCACATTGTGGTAGAAATAGGGGATACTGAAGTTCCGCAAGGACATGAACAGGACACTGGCATCGAAGTAGAGGCGCTGATTCACCAGGGCACGAGCCAGCAGATCCTTGGGGTAGAGCTCATCCGACTTGGCGTACCTGTCCACCAAATAGCAGACTATGGCGTGGGAGTCCCAGATGGGCGAGCCGTTGTCTTCCAGCAGGGGCACCGTGTTCTGGGGATTCTTCCTCTTAAACTCCTCCGTTAAGTGCTCCCCAGCCAGTAGGTTGACGTCCTTGTACTGGTACTCCAAGCCCAGAGCTCGCAGGACCAACTTGCAGGCCCTGACTGGGGGACTTATGTCCATTCCGTAAAGCACCAAGCCCGACATGATCCGACCGCTGTGAAGAGCTCAATTATACTAAAGTGCCAGTGCTGGCGGAGGTGGCATCAAATAAGCTCCTCTCAGGGGAAATCAGAACTAGATTATACAAACAAATGTTCAAATGGTGGCGTTTTAAGAGCCACACCCGTGTAATAGGTAGATGGGAACTGTTCTCGCAGGTTCATTGAAACCCAACACGATAGCAGTTATCACATTTCCAATTATGGAATAATTTTTTCATTAAAAAGGAAGATTACATATCAAACTTTTATTCTCTAACCATACACTTTAAGATATTACAAAAAGATCATTAAAAATATTAACAATCTTTTGTATTTTAATCTCCCAACTTGGTCCACTGGCTGCGCAGGAAGGAGCAGTAGTTCTTGGCCGGTTCCTCATTGATGTCCTTGAAGAAGGGTATCTGGTTGAGACGATCCAGCCAGGCAGTAATATTGGGATAGACTTCCGGTTTGATGTCCACGGCGGCGGGCAGACTGGAGACAGTGGTGCCAGTGGAAATGTCAGCCAGGGTGAGGGAGTCACCCACCAGATAGGCACTGCCAGTCAGGAAGGTCTCCAACAGCTTCAGTCCCCGATGAATGGTGTCCAGCTTTTCTTGGGGCACCACAGTCACTCCACTGACCCAGAACGGGCCACTGACATTGCCCAGGGAGGGGAATATGACACTGGCATCGAAGAAGAGGCGTTGGTTGATGGCCGCCCTCTTGGCCAGGTCCTTGGGGTATAGTTCGTCCGACTTGCCGTACTTGTCCACCAAATATGTGACAATGGCATGCGAGTCCCAGATCACAGTTCCATTGTCGTCCAGCACTGGCACCGTGTGCTGTGGGTTCTTCTTCAGATAGGCCTCGCTAAGGTGCTCCCCCGCCTGCAGGTTCACCTCCTTGTATTCATAGTCCAGGTCCAAGGCCTTGAGGGTAATTTTCGCAGTCCTCGCACAAGGACTCAGGTCCACTCCGTACAGTACTATTCCCGACTTGGACATATTTCTGATTTCACTGCAGCACTTCCAACGATTTGATTCCTACTGATCTTCTCATTGGCTTTTTATAATGTTTGTCTCGAAAGCTTTCGGCTATAAGTGTATATTTGCCGGCATTTGTAGATAAAAGCTCTTTAATGTTTGTTTTCCAGCTGACATGCCCCCTTGAATCTATATATATATATATATAGAATCTATACCCACACATATGTATCTTTCTGTGGCTTCCTTCCATTTCATCATTTATTAACTTTTTACCGAATCGGTACGATTCTGGAACTATTGAGTCTTACTTTAGCTGATAAGAAAATACGGTATGTCAGCATGAAGATGGTTTTATTTACTAATTTCATAAGAAAGCATAACTATACCCGATACTTGTCAAATTTAAGCAAATGTGAGAATTCTGGCCAGAACCATTGTGAGAACCAGAATAGACTCTTAAGGTAGAGTTTTAAGGTCTTGGGTTTCAGGATATCCTCATGTAGAATTTCCTGATGTAGATCAGTATTTTCAGTATGTATTTCAGAAGAAAAACCTGGCTTATAGAGAACTGATTTATACAGTCTTTTTATTAGAGTTTATAGAACGTCTTAACTATTTTATATTATTTTTCTTTATTATTTTTCTATTCATAGGTTTGGAAATAGGACTTGACTTTCCGAAAGTAGAAAGCCTAAAAAATATATTTTGAATAAATTGAAAGTCCCATTATTTGTTTATTAATTTATTATTGTTTATTAGGCATTTTCCATGAAGAGTTCTTTATAGAAAATATCCTAACTATAATATACATACATATATCATCTAACATAAAATACATGAAAAAATCTATAAGATCTTAAAAAACTTTTTGATTTTAAAGACTTTTCTCTAAGAATGAAGAAATTTAAGACCAAAAATATATATAATTTGTAAATGTTTATTTTAAAATTTAAATCATTAATAAAAATACATAATAATTTAATTTAGTCTCCCAGTTTGGTCCATTTGCTGCGCATGAAGGCGCAGTAGTTTCGGGCTGGTGCTTCATTGATCTCCTTGAAATAGGGAATCTGGTTGAGGCGCTCCAGCCAGGCGGTAGTCTTGGGATACACTGAGGCATCGATGTCCACGGCCACGGGCAGGCAGGACACTGTGGGTCCAGTGCAGAGGTCGGCCAGGGTCAGGGAGTCGCCCGCCAGATACTTGCTGCTGGCCAGGAAGGTCTCCAGCAGCTTCAGTCCCCGATGAATGGTGTCCAGCTTCTCCTGGGCCACCACAGTCTCGCCTCTTAACCAGAACGGAGCCGACACACTCGCAATGGAGGCGTAGATGACACTGGCATCGAAGTAGAGGCGTTGGTTGATGGCCGCCCTCTTGGCCAGGTCCTTGGGGTACAGTTCGTCCGACTTGCCGTACTTGTCCACCAGATAGGTGACAATGGCGTGCGAGTCCCAGATGTAGGTGCCATTGTCATCCAGAACCGGGACCGTGTGCTGGGGATTCATTTTGAGGTATTCCTCGGTGAGGTGCTCGCCCTTCTGCATGTTGACCTCCTTGAACTCGAAGTCCAGATCCAGGGCCTTGAAGGTCAGTTTCACAGCCCTGACACAGGGGCTTAGATCCGCTCCGTAGAGTACTATTCCTGACTTGGACATTGTGGGTGTTTATGGTTCAACTAATTGTTTAAGACTGATCTGATTTCTGAACTTTAATAGGTTTTTCAAGAAGCTTTTGCCCAAAAGAGAGAGCTTAAGGGAGAGTAAAAGAACAAGCCGGCATGATGGGGAAAAAGCTTTTCTTTTGTTTGTTTGCAAGTCAACATAGCCAAGCCAAAAAATGACAAGACTAGGCACGACGGTGTGTTTATTTCACTCAACACTTGAGCGAACCTGAAACTTGCAAGCTTTCTAAAGCTCAAACAAAGCTTTATTAGCTTTTATAAACATTTAAGTTTATTTTTTTACCGTTTTGTTTATTTGAGCCTCTATTAAACTTTCAGTGGCTTATCAGCTTCTATTTAATAACAATATTAGTTTCTTTATTTTAAATATTCTCTAAAAAACCATATTTTATAATATTTTCAAGTTTAACAATACGGTTGTATTAAATATTCCCTTAAATTCCAGCCTTAATTAAGATTGATTTCAGTACAAGCTGGCCAAGGTGTTCCCCCAACTAAACCCTCAATTATTCACAAGTCAAATAATCCTCTAAGTGGCCTTAAGCCCTTTCCACCCACAATGAATACCCAAATTATGAAAGCCAGTTTCAAAGCAAATATTGACGCAGCCACAGATAGGGATATGGGTGGGGAGGAGGACGACTTATCTCCGGAATTAATAAACAATCAGGCAACTTAAACTTGCAGCATTATGACGTCTTTGTGATAACTATCTAGATTTTACATTCTAGATTCTAAAAAAAATAAGTTTAGTATCTAATCTTATCGGAGTGGTGTTTAAAATCCGTTTCGCCACCACCGATGGTGGTGCCAGAGATGTGCCTTCAGTCGTCCAGTGTCTGTGCTTCAAATCTCAACCCGAAACCCTGCCAGCTCCAGATGGTGAACCTCATTCTGTATGGTACCGAGAGTAGTCCTCCCGTGAGGGCTGTACTCCTTACCCTCCGGTCCCTGAAGCTGGAGCACCAGTTCCGGCAACTGGACATGCAAGCCGGCGAGCACTTGGAGCCGGAAATGTTGCGCAAGAATCCCCAGCACACGGTGCCCATGTTAGAGGATGAGGGCGAAGTGTATATCTGGGATTCCCATGCCATTATTGGCTATCTGGTGAACAAGTACGCCCAGTCGGATGAACTGTATCCCCGGGATCCCTTCCAGCGGGCCGTGGTCGATCAGAGGCTGCACTTCGAGACGGGAGTCCTGTTCCACGGCATCTTCAAGCAACTTCAGAAGGCACTCTTCAAGGAGAATGCCACCGAGGTGCCAAAGGATCGTCTAGCTGAGCTGCAGGATGCCTATGGCCTGCTGGAGCAGTTTCTGGACCAGAATCCCTATGTGGCTGGATCGCAGCTGACCATTGCGGACTTTAGCATCGTGTCCACGATGAGCACTCTGCACTTGAGCTATTGTCCTGTGGACGGTGCCAAGTACCCGAAACTTTCCGCCTGGCTGGCTCGCCTGTCCACCCTGCCCTTCTACGAGGAGGACAACCTGCGCGGCGCCCGCATCCTGGCCGAGCGCATCCGTGCCAAGCTGCCCAAGCAGTTCGACAAGCTCTGGCAGAAGGCCTTCGAGGATATCCGCAGCGGAGCGATTATCAACTGAACTGGAAGGTCCTTTTTTTTTGCTCCTTTTATTGAAAGCCATCAGTAATAAACACATAAATGATTCTTTATTTATTGTACACTCAAAAAAAAATTAACCCTAAGATTTAGAAATTCGCCCTATTTTTGTCTTCAACGGCACCGCACCATAAAATTTAGGGTAAATTTTTCTAAAATTAATGGCATTTCCTTTCTAAAATATAAGGAAAATTGCCCTAAAAATAAGAAAAAAATTTCTAAAAAATAGAAAAAAATTTCTTAAATTTAGGGTAAATTTTTCTAAAATTAATGGCGTTTCCTTTCTAAAATCTAAGGCCAATTTCCCTAAAAATAAGAAAAAAATTTCTAAAAAATAGAAAAAAAATTTCTTAAATTTAGGGTTTGTTTTTCTAGGTTTTAGAAAGTACTTTTCTAAAACTAAGGAAAAAATGTCTTGATTTTATGGCGATTTTTTCTAAGCCCCAGGGCAAGGCGCCCTAAAATTAAGATAACCCTTTCTACAATATATACAAATATTTCTTAAATTAAAGGTGACCTTTTCTAAATTCTAGAAATTTTATTTCTACATTTTACATTACATATTACATCATACATTTACATGTTTTTACATTATTTTTACATTTACATTTGTTTTCTTTGATAGCTCTCTTCAGTTCTTACTTTCACAGAACATTTTATTTATGGTATATAATAAATTTGACCCTCGAATCTTGAATTGTATACTTGACTTTTAAAATTCCAGTAGCACCATGTTTTCCCCTTTTGGTGGGGACTAGAATAGCGTGAATCATGTGCGTCCTTTTTATCTGTGGAAAATAGCGTCAATTAATATTGCGATATAAATATATTAATATACTATTTAATTGTGAATGTTTTAAAACATCTTTTAAGGTAGTGTAATTATTGCCTTTTTACCTTCGCTTTGTTGAGGGAATGTTTTTAGTACGATAAAACTCTGGACTTCCTTTTAACGAAATGAGAGAAAAAATTGCCACAATCTAAGAATTTATTCAATAAATGCATTAAATAAAACAAAATTAATGTATAAAAAATATTACCAATTTGTCTTCACAACTCTGCTTAAGAATGGGCAATTCCTCCTAAGCTAAGTGTAGCTACACTTGTATCGTCCTAGAAAAAGAAACTTTTGCGCCACTCAAAAGTAAGATCAAATTTTGCGTTTGCAAGGCTAAGCTTCACCTCTTCACTATTGAACATCAGCCATATTACCTAAAAATGTATTTGGGAAATTATTTTTAACCTTCGAAGTGGGGCGTAATTTACCAGTTGATAACTTTTTCTCCTTAGCCTTCAAATGATAAATTTTGCCATATGCAGCAGACCTTCTGGCTTTTTTCCGATGTTAAGATCTATCATGTCTTTCCACAATTAGCTCTATATTAATTTAATTAGTAATTAAATTAAATTACTTATGAAATTAGTAACGTTTTTAGTAACTTACCAGCGAAAAAAAAGAAAAGGCTTCTCAGTTTATCTTTTTCAGCAAGGAATCAATTAGCACTTTTTAAATAAACTTTTTAATAAACTTGTAATGTCAACATCTTAGAGATAGTTTAAATATCGTTACATTATTTCTTAACATGATTTTTTGTATTTAACATGTTAAAACTTTATACATAAAATATAATATAGATCAGTCTGCATTTATCTGCCCGTGCTCTGCCACACACACAGTATAAGTGTGTGAAACGTCATGACGCGTCATGCTTAGAGCCTACTTTCTGCTTTCTGCTATACTAATACTAATGCGTTAAAATCATATCAATGTATTGGGTGCCGACCACGGACAGAGATAAAATATAAAAAAAATTCTATATTAAACAAAATATTTCTATTTTCTAGGGTTACTTAAATTAAAGGGTAACACCGTGCATTTTTAGAAAGGGATTTCTATATTGTAGAAACAGTTTTCTATTTTTTAGGGTTAGTATCTTTTTAAGAAAAGAATTTCTATATTGTAGAAACAGTTTTTTATTTTTTAGGGTTAGTAACTTTTTTAGAAAGAAATTTCTATATTGTAGAAACAGTTTTCTATTTGTTAGGGTTAGTATCTTTTTAAGAAAAGGATTTCTATATTGTAGAAACAGTTTTCTATTTTTTAGGGTTAGTAAATTTTATGGTGAGCCTTTCTATTATTAAGAAAATATTTCCTGAAAATAAGTCATAATTTGCCTTAATTATAGAAAAGTTTTCTTGATTTTAGGGCGATTTTAGTTTATGGCGACTATTTCTATATTTGAGAAAAACTTCTTTGATTTAAGAAATTTTTCTTGTTTTCAGAAAATTTTTTCTAGAAACTAGAAATTTTTTCTTGTATTTAGAAACAATTAAGTTTTATGGCGAATTTCTAAATTTAAGGGTAAATTTTATTTTGAGTGTATCTTTGTTCCCAATTTAAGAATAGCCCCAACAGATTGCTCTCCAGTCTTGAGGTCCTTTGACTGGGACACTTTCTGTGCTCTATTTACCCCAGAATTGGCCTATCTGGCTGTTTGTGTTTGTGCCTATCTGCGAAAAGTGAGTGAAGTGGCGCCCCTTGGCGTGGAATGAATGAATGCGCCTCACCAATGGCAACCGCCCCCCCCAAAAAGTTTACAACTTTTCTGCGCTCATTAAAATTATAAAATTTTTCCTCTCCACAAAGCGACACAAAATAGAACAAGTTTGTGGGTGGGTTGGGTCCTGCGTCCTGAGTCCTGCTGGGAGCTCCTGCGTTTGGAGGGCAAAATGAAAAGCGCAAAGTTTTTCCTGTGCCGTGTCGTGCATGCTAAAGTTGTTAAATCATAATTAATTTATGACGGCGCCATCCGCCGAAGCAGCCATTCCCTTCACGATTTTCCTCTTATCTACACTCCGGCCTCGAGCTTCTAGAGCTCCTCAAGCTCCGTTTCCCCTCCGTCCCTTACCCAAAAAAATAAAGAAAACACCGACGTCGTTTAAAATACTCTTAAAAAGGAGCCCGGACCTGGTCTAAATACCTGCCGGGAGTAGTCCGTTCACAAGGCGCACCAATTTTCGTGCTAGAGATGGTAGCGTGAGTAGAAGTTTGAGGACTTTGGAGACAGGTGGGATAAGGTAAATAATAGTTTACATTTTTATAAGCTATGGATTAATATAAACAGAAACAGATTTTATTCATATATATTGCAATATATGTAGGTTTCTAAATTTAAATAAAAACAGATAAAGATAAGATATAGTAGTTTGGGTTTATATATAAATTTATATAGATATCTATGGAAACAACCCCTTTTTTATATAATCCTTCGTGACTCCTTCGTCCATCTCTAGCTTACCTGATGACTTGGGTCCTGCGCTGCTAGTTTTTTTTTTTTATGCGCCTCATTGCAGCGACGACGACGACGACGACGACGGCGTCGAGCACGGTGGCAGCCAAACTAATTGGTTTAATTTCAACTTTTACTTTGGGCCACCCCTGCCTTGCCACGCCCTGTCGCAGCCCTAGTCCTGGCCACCACCACCCCCACGCCCCCCGCCCCGCCCCGTGTCAGTGGCATTTGAGAAGTTTGCTTTGCTTTACGCTTCGCCTGCCACTTCACTTGCCTTGGTGGCGTCGGACGGCGGGACGTTTTTACTTTTTCCTCTTCCGCTTTTACTGCCATCCACTTTGCTGGTTTATTTCCTGTCTCCCAGCATCCTTGCCTGGCCATCCACGAGAATCCTTCCAGCAGGAGGCATATCAATTTATCGTAGCATTCTTTTAGGGGCAGCAAAGGATGTTCCGTTGGACTAGAAGAATTAAGCTATCGAAGTAGTGCTGCCAAAAATCGGCTTAACTCGGAATCTTAGTGAGTCTTGTGGTTTTCGGATCAGAGTCACCATTAAAAGGACTGGATTCCCCTTTCTGGGACTTAAAAGGTTTCTATCTTTTGAAAAGCTTTATTGAAAAATAGGGACATGTATTAGTTCCTACAACCTGAACTTAATGCTTCGCAGAATGGGATATTTTTCGCCAGCGCACTGACCACGAAAATCATCCAAGGATATGTCATGGAAAGCCACTCCCCCCAATCCCTGGGACTGTACGTATCCGGCCTTGATGGCCGCCGTCGTGGGATCCTCGTAGCCAATCCACAAGCCATTCTCGCCCTTGTCGTCGGCTGCCCGATAGGCGTAGATTCCGAATCGCTTGGTAGGATCTCCCACCTTCCTTAGACGCGGCGTGTCCTTACTCTGGGGCTGATGTTGGAGGAGGTCACAAGTCTCGGGCCAGCTGAGAATCCCAGGAATACCCGTCTGCCTGCCCGCGGGAGCGGCCCCATCCGTTTCGGGAATCGGCGGGTATCCGGTGATGCCAGAGTTGCGGGACATGGTCCAGGCACGTCCATAGCTGGTCACTCCAATGTTCAGCTTCTGGGAATAGCTCGGAGATGTCTGATTCAGCCAGTACTCTACCTGGTACTGGACGTTGTGGCTGGGCTCCCGATCGTACATGGCATACAGGGGAGCGGGTAGGTCTCCCACCTTGGGGTCACGTTCCGGGGTCTGGAAATCGTAGGTGCCCAGGTTCACGAAACTCACATCGGCCAGCACAGAGGGCAATTGGATGAAGACTGGGAATAGGAAGTTGAATACCAGAAACCTCTAAGAATCGGGGGCTGCTCACCTTCAGCTGGAACATGGGGCAGCATGGTGAGGGACAGAAGCTTGCCACCTCGTACCAGATCCACTGCAAGATCGTGAACCAAGCTGGCAAACTGCTCCTTGTGCTCCTCGGCCTTCTCGTCAATGGATTTGCTGCCAAAGAGCCCACGGAACGAGCTCCAGGTCCTCTTAAGGAATCCCTGCTGCTTCTTTGGCCTGGTCTTGGGAAACTGCCAGGCCAGATCGATGCCATCGAACCCGTACTTGTTCAGTTCATCCAAAACACTAGCCTTGAAGTTCCGACGATGCTCGGGCTGTTCCAGTAAACTCAAATACTTGCCAGTATCTGCCACGCCCTCGCCGTCCAAGTCCCGATCACCGCCCACCGACAGCAAAAATCGAACATGCGGATACTTCTGCCTTAAAGCGGTTATCTGGCGATAGTGCTGGCGGTCATAGGTCACAGTAGGATCTAGACTTTTGATCTTGAAGGACTCGGGATCGATGCCAGCATAGCCGTAAATCAAAAAGTTGCAGAAACTTAAAGCAGGTTCCAATTCCGCCAACGACAATTGCCCGGGGCCTTTGCAAAAAGTATAAAATATAGAATAGAGATAACCCCTGATCCGATTTCCGATTTCAATAATCCACTCTCACCTTCGCGTACAAAACTCTTGGCATCGTAGAAGCACACCAGCTTGCCCACTTCTCCGGATATATTCGATATTAGGGAAACCAAACTAATAAATAGGAAGGCCCCAACGGGGTTTACGAAAGATGACATTATTTTCAATACAACTGCTTAGCTTTAGGTTTGATTAAGAACTGATTGGGGACAGCAGATTGTTTTTAATAAAAAAATCAAAAGCAAAAAAGCTTTTCTTAAAACAAAGTCACTGATAAGATTGAAAATACTTTGGATTCATTAAAATAAAAGTAATTATTTTAGGTCATATATTTAAAAGATTATTTAGAGATTTTGGAGGAATATTAAGCTAGACTATGCTATAATGAACTCCTATAAATGCTTCTTATAGTATGATATTATTTAGATCTCCAAATGCGGCTAGAAACCTTTTACTATTTTAAGTTTCTAGAACAAAAATGTTTAAAAAACATAAATAACTTCCTTAAACTAACCTCCCAAAAAGTTTATAAAAATATAAAGCGTTCTACTTGATACTTTCAATTCCAAACCCAAACTTTGGCAAGAAATCTCTTAGGAAATCGACAGAAACGTCCTTTGAGAGATTTCTATTTCACGCACATATCCTGCCCACACACACACATCCCCCCCCCCACACATCACACCCTCTCGAGCATAACCTCAACGCAAAGCCATTAGTGACCATCAAAATGAGAGGATGGGGGTGGAGTATTCGGAGGAGGATTCGGAAATTGTAAAAGGGGGAATAAAAGTGTCACTTCCACAACTTGAATGGAAAACTCAAACCCTACTCTCAGCCTCAATTTAGCAATTCCCCCGAGACAATAATAATGTTTGTTCAAGCTCGTAACGCTTAAATACATTAAAGCCCAACCCGACGTACGGAATGATGAGTTGTCACTCCTACCCGGGAATGACTAGGGGTCGCCACTCAAACACGAAGGACGACCATGTCCTTCAGCGCCCTTCATCCCCCATTTGATTAGCAATTTTGCTCACGTGGCTGGGAAAGTGTTGTTGACTGCTTTTGCTCTTTGATTGAAACGGTAGAGTCCCGGGGTAGGGGGGGTCAATTTTTACAAGGGGTTGGGGTGGTGTGTCAGTGGTGTGTCGATGGTCAACTGGTCACAAAACTTTCACCAGATAATACCAAAAACATTTGCCGAGTTACTCACTGAACATGGTTTGGGTATTTATCAGAAATTAGTTCCGTGTAGTTGAACATAAGGAATGTTTTCCCAGTGGATTAAAGGTGAGAATAAAATAAATTCATATTAAATGAAATAATATAAGCATTTTAAACTAATTTTTTATTAAAATCATTTTCTTTCAATTTTTAAACCTCCATTTTCAAGTCTCCCTTTTCAATTAAATTTCCTCCCAAATGTAGGCAACAAAAAACAGAAGCTTGTGCTGCCATACAAAAATAAAAGATGGCGGTGGAAATCCATCCGGCTGCCACCTTAACTTTATGGATAAGGCCATTTAACAAGTGCGTCATAAAACCAAATGGCGAGAGCCATAAAACTAGCCACAACACCCAGAACACAAAAGCAACATAAAATAGGGTCACACCAAGGATGTGGCGAAGGGAAAGGACAACAGAAATCAACAGAATGTAACCACAAACACGGACGCTTAGGCAATCAACTAACAGAATGCACACATGTTCGGGAAGACCGCCTTCTGCTAACTAACCATCCTCCAGCCCCCTCTGCCGACGCCCCAACGCCCCCCCCCCCCCCCCCCACTCGCTCCACAGGTTGACAGTTAACTAATAGAGGCGCAGCCGCTGAGGAAGCCATTATTCTGCAAAGGAGAGCAAAAAAATTACCCAAGTCATAAACTTGCAAATACCCAGAAGAAATATTTAAAGTTCAGAGAATGCATACTGGGTTGAAGTCCAGAGGAGAGCTGCCATGTTGGCTTTTTTGGGCAGGGATCTGGCTCTTTTTGAGGCTTATAATAGGAAAATTAAATTATTTTTTATTTTAATAAATTTAAATCGTAAAATTGGTACTGAAGTTTAGTAGCAACGTCCACAAATGACAGATGGTGAGTAAAACCGTTAATTAAACATTCGTATGTAAGAAAAATGTTTGCTTTACAACACTGGATGATAAAACAATAACAGTCCTAAGAAAAATGTTTGCTTTACAACACTGGAAGACAAAACATAAACAATCCTAGGAAATGTCAACGACCTCGTTCTTTTCTTAAAATATTTTTCGTAAATATTAAGTATACGCATGTAAATATTATTTTAGCTATAAATATTACGTATACGCATATACCAATATTCTCTCTATAACCTCTTTTCTCTTTTCCTTCCAATTTATAGAGCATAACCATAATAAAGACTCGACCTTTGACCTGATACTCCTCCACTCTTGAGCTCCACCCCCACCTGTGTCAATTGAAACAGTTACTGGCCGAGTGTTTAGGCTTTAATCGTGCCACAAAGGCCTCCTTGGCGGCCTGTTGTATACTCCTGAATCCCTCAATGCCCTCTTGACTGGATGATTAACTTTTTGAAGAGACATGTGGCAGCTGTCGCGGCAAATACCGAACCGCACCGCTGCGTAATTAAATTGTTAACGCACACGTGTCGACTGCCCGTCTATTCGTGCTCGAATTTATCCGTTAGTACGTCCGTACAAGCACTCATCTGTGTAGAGTTCATTTAACCGTAATGCTTCTCTACGTTGACAAATGTGTGGAAAAAAAACAACAACAACAAGCAATGGGGAAGGAGGTGTACCAACAACAACAGCATTTAGCACTCACACACCAGCACAAGCACACGCACACCAGCTTGCTAATCCAGCGAGAGTGGAAGCTGGATGACTGAGTTAAACCCTTTCTCTTCTCAGCCCATCCTGCCCGCCTCCTCCCTCCGCCAAAAAAGCGCCGACAATCGCCTGAAGCTCTCTCTCTCTCATCGCAGGCCCCCCTGAGCACCCAAAATCCCATTTTGCATGGGAGCTCGGATGGTGTTTTTAATGCTTCATTGGCTTAATTGCCCAACATGTGCGCCATTTCGTACACTGCAAAAAGTTTAGACATCTTTATAGGGAAATGTGATTTTATAAAATTAAGGAATTAATAGGCTCGTCTACAGGATACCAGGGACTTGTTGGATGCTACTTGAATACTTATGATTTTTTGTGATTTTTTATTATTATCCCTTCCATCTTATGAAGTCTTGGATCTACAAGGCAGATTTAAGAAAGAAGGGACTGGTTTAAAGTTAATTTAATTTTAAAAAACTTTCTCTTTCTCGCAGTGCCTAGCGAAATACCCTTACTTATAAACAAAAACAAACAGACATCCAGACATCCAGACAGCAACTTTTGCGTGGCAAAGTTAATTCGACCACAAACACGTTCATTTACCTTTTGCGGCCACATAGACACACCTGCCGAAAAAACACTCACACACGCGCACTCACACAGCCGAACTTAAATTCCGGCTTTAGAAAATGTTCCATCAATGTTGTAAAAGTTTCCCTCTAAACAAAACTTGTACAAATAATACTTAAATAAATATTTAAGTTGTACGAAGTTACTATTCATTTGTTTTTTTAAATAATTAATAATAAAAAACATTCCTTTCACTTATTAAAATTTTTAATTATTGGATGCATTTGGAACCGAAGGGTTTCCAGTTTTAACTTTAAAGAGTCCTTTCTTAGATAACCCTAGCATATGATCATAACCTTATCCTTACGATGGTAATATTAAAATATTTGTGGCTACGAGATAGAATCTGCAGATAGCTTCTAATAATCTTTAAATGGATGTTTTATTCTTTCAAGACTCGAAAAACTCCTTTAAAAACTGAAAAGTTCTATATGTTTATGAATCTATTCCAATATAAGCCTTCAAAAACCCAATTATTAAGGTTTTAAAACTCTGTCTGCTGGCCATTAAATGATTCTTTTGTTCCTGATTTGCATTAGAAATAACATCTCTGGAAGTGATCTAAAAAACCAGCAAAAAGCCAAGATCAAGTTATGACGCATTCCTTTATATTCGAAATCGAAATGGCATTAACTAATCGAATCGGTGCGCAATTCGCCGGCTATATAAACGACCTGTTCGCACTGGCTGTCATATTAGTCGCTAACTAAACTCAAATCAATATGAAGCTGCTCTCGATCACCTTCCTGCTGGGTCTCTTGGCTCTGGCCAGTGGTAAATATTAAAAAATTAAATAAATTCCAAGGATTGTGCATCAAAGTCAACTATTTTTCTTGTGTCTAGCAACTCCTCTGAATCCCGGCAATGTGATCATCAACGGCGATTGCAGGGTTTGCAATGTTCGAGGCGATTAATTATACAAATACCTTCAATAAACATCAGCAGAAGCCGAAAAACAAACTAAATAATAAACTAATTAAATGTGTAAATCCCGAAAATGTGAAATAAAAAACTGTTTTGAATTTTGTTACCTAATTAAATGGAGTGTGATTTTTTTTAGCTTTGGGTTTAGGGTGTGGTGTTTTTTCGGACGCTTTTCAAGTGTTTTTGAGGGAACTTCCCTTTTGAATAATATTACAGTACATTATGGAAAAAATAGTTAAACAAAAATATTTATTTGCTCAAAATTTATTATAGGTTTAGCAACATTTCTTGTAAATAAATGTTTCAGAAGGAGAAGTAACGCATTTTATCCTCCATGGACATTGCAATTGCGGCAGTCTCCATTTATTACAACATTTCCAGGAGCTAAGGGAGAAGCTAGTTTTTTTTAAATAAAAAGTGTAATATGAGGATCAGTTTTTAAAGGATTTAATCTATATAATTTATACTCACCACTGGCAACAGCCATAAGGGAGCCCAGAATGCAAATAATTGAAAACCACTTCATTTCGACACTTCAAGTCACAGAGCACTCGTTGAAAAAATATGGCCAGCACTTTCTTATATAGCCCTGATAAAAGTGCAAGGAAACCGCAGGAATTTTCCCGGAAAAAGTGCAACTAATAATCTTGAGATAATAAAGAAATTTCCCTAATCATGAACTTAACAATCATTTAAATACAAATGTAGTTCAAGGTCAATTTCAACCTGGAATTGCCCCTTAATCCAACAGGGGCAGGGGAATATAAATTCCCCAGAGATAAGACAATTTACGTATGGCTCTATAGGGTCTATATTATAAACAAATCATAGAGATAGGCACATCAATTAATCGCTATTTATAATAAACTAATTGTCTCTATTTAGGAGCACAATCAAAAGATCCGCTTTCTAATACATATTTAGTTTTCTTGTACCGAATTTTTGTTTATTTCTATAGTTTCTATTCTGAAATAATAATTAAATAAAAAAAGAGAAAGTAGAAAGTTTTGATTCGAAAAATTCATTTATTTAATATTATTTTTAATTATAAACTGAGCTTAAAATATAGTAAAATATTCCAAAGACCATGGCACCAGAAGTCAAAGTGTAGGAAGCAGAGCCACCATGTTCCATGGGGATAACAATATTTTCGTCGTTGTCCGGTTTATTACAATCGATGCATTTTCCATTAATATACACCTTGCCAGGAGTGGCTATAAGAAGATGTAAACAAATATTAATTCATATTTTCTTGAAGTGTATTAATAATTACCGTGAGCCACTGCCAAAAGGCAAAACAAAACCAACAGAGCTGGAACAAACTGAAGAGGTTTCATTGCTGAGTCTTGATTTCAAATGATTCTGAACTGAAAATGATGTGGCACTGGGCTTTTATATGGTATCAGTACATATATATTTCAAAAATATAATATATATTTTTATATAGATTATATGTATGTATGTATGTATACTATACATTGTATAGTAGGGTCTCGTTTTGGAGAACAAAGGTTTGAAAATGTTTTTGGGAAAGAAACCAAAGAAAATTTGAGAAGAAACGAACTCAACGCAAAAAAGCATAAATAAATAAAAATTAAAATGAAAATCTAGTTAGAAATTAAATAAAGAATATAAATATATAAAAACAAATAGTAGAGGATATATATTGTATTACAAAAACCCCAAAAGGTTTCCTAATAACACGATCCAACGTACATCTTTCTTAAACGTCAGAGATCAACTTTTTTATTGCATTTTCGTTGAAAATACTATAAATAATTAATAAAAACAAAACTAACTAGCTAAAAAACCTATAAAAAAGTATATATAGTCAGTGGAAGACAAACAAAAGTCTATATATGCTGTTTTCTCAGTGAAATCATATACTAGCAAATATTATATATAGCCTCAATAATTGATTTCCTGTAAATTTGTAAAATAATATCACCCTCTACCACCTTAAAAAATAATAAATATTTTTTAAATTTAAAATTTTTTTATTAAATTTGTCTTTTTTATTTATGACTTATTTGTAACATAATTTATATGGCGGTGTAAATCGAAAACTTTGGCCAATATTTCAGCGTATTCTTCCATCTTCCATCGGCAGCCTTAGGCCCTCACGTTGCAAACACGGCAGTCTCCGTTGATGATGACATTGCCAGGATTCAGGGGAGTGGCGGAGGACACTAAGCAAAGTAAATAATATTAAGTTATGTGTTAAATAAGAAAACAAGCTTCGTTTACTTACCACCAGCCAGGGCCAGCAGACCGAAGACAAAGGCGAGCGACAGGAATTTCATTGTGAGTTTTGGTTTTGTTTTTCGAGGTATGGTACTCGGGGAGTTAGCTCTGACAACTGATGCTGGAAATGTAGAAATCCGAGGCTTATATAGCTCAGGTCTAGGGTGATGCTGCTGGTGTTGTTATCAAGATGTTGCTGCCGGGAAAAGTCGCACCGCCAAGACAGATACTGCACTGGGTGGGAATCGCCCGGTTCAGTGGGCTGCCGCCAGGTACTCCCCCCACTCGACTGGCACCTCCTCCTTCCAAAAAACCAGAAATTCCCCGGCTGCAGTGCTACGTCGTTCTCAATGAAATTGAGCGTAAACAAGTGCAAGCTGATAGCCCGGGGCGAGTGGGGAAAATCACTCGGTCCGTCCAGAGACAGATTCTATTCACGTGCGATTTTAAGTCTCGAAACCTGATTTCATTTGGCCTGGCGCCCCACCGTTTAATTTCCAAGTATTAATACCCGTTCCTCCGGCTCTAGACTTCTCTAATACCAGACCCACTGCACACTCGATTCTGAGGAATCCATTACGCAAAATAAACATGTAAATTAAGAACGAATTAATTAGCAAGACTGGTGCGAAATAAAGGTAAACTTGCACTTTAGAAAACTCAAGTCAACAAACCAACGATTGTTGAAAAAATAATCCTCTGCGAAAGCCATATATCTGGCAATTCTTATCCGATCCTTGAGCGAAGTACCTTTATCGATTCGTGGATCGATTCTCCATCGATCTGCATCAAAATCTAGAAACAAATTATTTTTTTAATTTTTTGTCAAATTTTCTAGGGGTCCCCCTGCAAAAGTTGGAAAATGCATGGGACGCACAATATGGCCCAGCCCGAAGGCTATATCTCTTCCAATTCTTATCCGATCCTTGAGGGGAGTACCTTTATCGATTCGTGGATCGATTCCCCATCGATCTGCATCAAAATCTAGAAACAAATTATTTTTTCAATTTTTTGTCAAATTTTCTAGGGGTCCCCCTGCAAAAGTTGGAAAATGGATGGGAGGCACAATGAGAGCCACGCCGATGGCCATATCTCTGGCAATTCTTATCCGATCCTTGAGCGGAGTACCTTTATCGATTTGTGGATCGATTTTCCATCGATCTGCATCAAAATCTAGAAACAAATTATTTTTTCAATTTTTTGTCAAATTTTCTAGGGGTCCCCCTGCAAAAGTTGGAAAATGCATGAGAGGCACAATGAGAGCCACGCCGATGGCCATATCTCTGGCAATTCTTATCCGATCCTTGAGAGGAGTACCTTTATCGATTTGTGGATCGATTTTCCATCGATCTGCATCAAAATCTAGAAACAAATTATTTTTTCAATTTTTTGTCAAATTTTCTAGGGGTCCCCCTGCAAAAGTTGGAAAATGGATGGGAGGCACAATGAGAGCCAGGAGTACCTTTATCGATTTGTGCATCGATTCCCCATCAATCTGCATCAAAATCTAGAAACAAATTATTTTTTCAATTTTTTGTCAAATTTTTTTTGCAGGTCCCCCTGCAAAAGTTGGAAAATGGATGGGAGGCACAATGAGAGCCACGCCGATGGCCATATCTCTGGCAATTCTTATCCGATCCTTGAGCGGAGTACCTTTATCGATTTGTGGATCGATTTTCCATCGATCTGCATCAAAATCTAGAAACAAATTATTTTTTCAATTTTTTGTCAAATTTTCTAGGGGTCCCCCTGCAAAAGTTGGAAAATGCATGGGAGGCACAATGAGAGCCACGCCGATGGCCATATCTCTGGCAATTCTTATCCGATCCTTGAGGGGAGTACCTTTATCGATTTGTGGATCGATTCTCCATCAATCTGCATCAAAATCTAGAAACAAATTATTTTTTCAATTTTTTGTCAAATTTTCTAGGGGTCCCCCTGCAAAAGTTGGAAAATGGATGGGAGGCACAATGAGAGCCACGCCGATGGCGATATCTCTGGCAATTCTTATCCGATCCTTAAGCGGAGTACCTTTATCGATTTGTGCATCGATTCCCCATCAATCTGCATTAAAATCTAGAAACAAATTATTTTTTCAATTTTTTGTAAAATTTTCTAGGGGTCCCCCTGCAAAAGTTGGAAAATGCATGGGAGGCACAATGAGAGCCACGCCGATGGCCATATCTCTGGCAATTCTTATCCGATCCTTGAGGGGAGTACCTTTATCGATTTGTGGATCGATTCTCCATCAATCTGCATCAAAATCTAGAAACAAATTATTTTTTCAATTTTTTGTCAAATTTTCTAGGGGTCCCCCTGCAAAAGTTGGAAAATGGATGGGAGGCACAATGAGAGCCACGCCGATGGCCATATCTCTGGCAATTCTTATCCGATCCTTGAGGGGAGTACCTTTATCGATTTGTGGATCGATTCTCCATCGATCTGCATCAAAATCTAGAAACAAATTATTTTTTCAATTTTTTGTCAAATTTTCTAGGGGTCCCCCTGCAAAAGTTGGAAAATGCATGGGTGGCACAATATGACCCAGGCCGAATGCCATATCTCTGCCAACTTTTATCCGATCCTTAATCGGAATACCTTTATCGATTTGTGGATCGATTCTCCGCCAATCTGCATCAAAAATGTTTTTTTAAAAATCCTGTTCCCTGTAAATGTGTAGAAATAAAAGGTAAAAATGCAAAGTATTTAAGTGTTTTTGTTATATTTTATTTTTGTATTGTTGGCATTTTGTTGTGTTTTGTCTAAGTTCTACGATTTTAATTTTTTTACAATGTTTTAAGCTTAAATATTGTTACTTCGGGTTGAGGTAAGCTATGGCCATCATGGACAGTCCCGATCCGTCTACTTTCCACCGTGGACATTGCAGTATTTGCAGTCGCCGTTGATGATGACATTGCCGGGATCAGGGGACAGGGGAACAGCTATTTAGAAAATATTAGAAAAATTTATTTAATAAAATATGTATTAAAAAAAAATATAGTTGTTTAAACTCACCATTGGCCAGAGCCAAGAGGCCGAGCACGAAGACGGTGACAACTGAGAAGAATTTCATGGTGATTGGATTGGGATTGATTCCGGTTTGAGTTTGCAAAAGTGCTAAATGCTCTTGGCAATTGATTGGCTTCAACTGATGCTCTCTGGTAGCGGAACCCGATCTTATATAGCCCAGACTGGGATCGTATAATGCTCAGGTGCAGTGGCTGCGAGCTACGAGCTACTGATTCTGATAACCCCCGACAAATAAGACGCGTTTGGGAAAACACAGAATGTTAAGCGCTCTTCGCTATAAACAATTTAATAGTATATTTTGCGTATTGCAATCTGGAAATTCCAGTCTAGGGTTTACTGCTCTGTTCTGTCAGTAATGTAAGACTTGTATTAAATAAAAGATAAAAGTTATTAAAAGAGCATAGATATGATGCAAATTCGATTTGAAGACTGACTGTTTACTCTCAGTAAAAATTTAAAAAGAAACCCAACACGTGTTTAATAAAAAACATCAATAACCTACAATATATAAAAGCATTAGAAATAAGTTAGTCGTATTACGAAATACAAGATTTTTTAGAGATTCTATATTTTCCAAGGAAATACTATAGTCTATCAGGAATATACTTTTTATTTATTTTTAAATACCATTTTTTTTAAATAAAAACTATTTATTTCTTATCTCTGTAAGTATGAAGGTCAAAACATTACCTTTGTCTGAAAATAATGTAAAAATTATATAGATTACAAAGCCAAAAGTAAGTCCAGCTTAATCCAAGATTACCTATATTAGGTGCATATATTTAAATATATATTTATTTAGATTACTGATTGGTAATCGTCGGAACGGGTATATAAACAAACAGCCACTGGGGAACCAGCTAGTGATCAAGTCAGGCGTAGAACCGCATTATGAAGAGCCTGACGCTATTGGCTTTCTTGTTTTTGGCCTTTGTGGCCTTTGTGCAAGGTCAGTGAAGTACTTATTCCCCAAAAAACACATCTAACTCTGATCTATTCAACAGCTGGCAAGGTGAACATCAATGGAAAATGCATCGATTGCACCCATGATCGTCCCACCACCACCACCCGCAAGACACCCACAGCTAGCAGGGGTCGCAGCCCCCAAACTACAAAGAAACCCAAGGCCTCCGGTCGGAAAGCGCCATCCTCCTCCGAGGAAGATGGTGTCTGGGATCTGGCTCAGACCTCTGGAGGAGCCCAGACCATTGCAAGGCGGCACAGGCGCCAGGGGGGCCAGTACATTGATTTGGGCCGTGGAGGCGGTGGCTGGTCAGGCAATGGACAGGTGACCACCTACGATTCCCGCGGCTATCCTGGAACCCTGGTGAGGAACAGCGACTGCGTGGTATGCAATATTCGAGGATAAATACTATAATTATAATTATAATGTAATCATCGCACATCAAAACTTTGTAACACAATCCGAATAAACTTGTGTCAAGCTTGTGGGGAAAATAATTTCTATAGAATTATCTTCCAATTGAACTGGTTTCTGGGGCAAATCCCCATCCCACTCCAGCAATCTGGTTTCCATAAACAACGCAATCGAAAACGCTTATAAGCTTTGGGCTATGGTCTTCCCGCGAGTAGACTCTCTTCGCATCCAGATCGAGAATGAAGTGTTTCATATTTGCCACTGCCGTTGTCCTGGCCTGCCTGGCCTCCCTGGTGACAGGTAACCACAGAAAAGCCATAATCCTTCTTTGGAGCACGTTTCACTCATTATTTCGTTACTCTTTCAGCCGGAAATGTGATTATTGGCGGCGCCTGCCGCGATTGCAGCCCTCCGGTGGCGGAAAATGTCGTGATCGGGGGCAAGGCCTACAGGACTGGCAGGCCCGGGCAGGGTAATGTCTTCATTGGCTCCCCGGAGGCGTATCCCGGTGCCCTGGGTCCTCAGGTGTCTCGCGAGGGACCTCGGGTCATCGCCGGAGGACCTTCTATTGGTGGCCCCTCTGGAACCCGGTACCCCGATGGCTACAGCGGCCGTGTTCCAGGTGGCACTTACCTCCACAACCAGGACTGCGTCGGTTGCAGCATTAGCGGGGGCGGAGACTAAGACTGGGGTTGCTAAGAGTGACTGGGAGAGAATGTAAATAAATTTTTAAAAATAATAAAATTCATCTTTAAATATTAATATTTTTTAAATATATTTTTTAAATATAAATTTTGTATTAATGAAGTTATTAATTGGTTAAGCATTATGAAGGGTTTTCTTTGCTTCACCAAATTTTGAAAAGTCTTTCAGATGAAGTTTTTTTTAATACCCCTATGAGGCTTTTCTTAATTAAAAAGTAGTATTTCCTTTAATGACAAAATTTTAGTATTTCAAAAAATAGATATATTTTTTCTAAATGTTCCTATATTTTCGCAAATCTTCTAAAGTCTAAACTCATATCAATCTTTCTTTGAATAACAACTTGGAGTTCACTGCACTTTAAAATAGTGACTAATAATCCACAATCATCTAGAAATACTGCTTAAAAACCGTTACAGTCCCCCTTAGATAGACTTATTTGTTATTTTTAATCAAAAACATGCAGATTTCTGATTCTGGTTTAAATGCTAATCAACTTGGCACGCGAAACAAATAAATAAGAAAATAAATAAACAAAGTGCATGGAACCTGTTCTTAAATGTTTGTTTATAAACGAATTATTGAAACAAAGCATTAAAATATTCTTTAAAAAAATATATATTTAAAAAAGACTATTATTTTAAAGACAGATTTAATATAAGTTCCATTTACGTAATTTTTATTAATATTGAAAAATATAAAATTACAAAACAAATCAGGCAATCATAAGCTTTAAAGCTGCGGTTTTCTAGGTACGTTATCAAATGAGGGGATTTTGAATTGATTCGTTGGGCGAATGGGAAAATCCTATCTTATTTGCAATATTGTAGGGTATTTTCTGATCTTCTGGCATTACTCACCTCGCTCCGGGGCCATATAAAGTGCAGTAATGGACCAGACCCGGTTAGTGTCTCGTCTCAAGTGTAGCCGTCATGAAGTGCTTTTCATTATTTTGTGCCTTGCTGGCGCTCCTCTCGCTCCTCGGTCTCGGAAGTACTTGTAAGTAAATTGAGTTCATCTTGCTAAAATTTTGATTTATTTGATAAACGTGGTCCCGCTTCCAGACTCCATACCCAAAATAACTATTCGAAATGGAGATATTACAGTCCATGGCGACTGTCACGGCTGCAATGTGAAAGCCACCAAAAATTCGGCACATTTGTCATGGAAACACACCTACACATGGAAATCCAGAGGATAATTTTATTAAAATGTGATTTTTTACCAACATGATGCACTGCTTGCCATATAAACAAATAAGTTATTAAATTATTAAATATTTAAAATAAGCGAGAAGGGCTTTTGATTAGCAGGGAAGGTCTAGGTATAGATATTCTTATAACCCCTTAGTTTCCATCATATACCTGTCTTCACTGTACTGAATTAATAACAGCCAAATTGCAATGTTCTCGTAAATTTGTCATAAACTTCAAGACCTGGTCGTAAATCATTCCAGAGGCCAGAAAGAGGTTCCGTTTCGGCTTCTGTTTTATGACTCATTGGTGGAAATATTTTCAACAAAAAGCATAAAAATTGCCATCATATTTGACTTTACCCGAGGACCGAGGATCCGGGCTTGGTTTGGCCCCGGTTCTTACACGTGTTTTCATCCACTTTCCTTGCGGCAGACTTTTCCGCTTTTTTCCGCTCGGGCCGAGCCCGTGGCCCGTGTCCTTTGTAAGGATGTTTTATTGCCAAAGAAAACCAAACGAAGGCAACCGCTGTGCGCCTGTAAATGACTCCCCAGGCACCTTTATATTGACTCGTAAAATTGCGACATTTAGTTGTGTGTGAGAGCGGAAACACCCACACAGAAACCATCCTCCTGGTAGTCCTGGTAGTATACCTGCCACCCCTTGGTCTGTGGGCCCCTTTTTACTTCCGGCAGTTGTCTTTGGCCCGATTTTTATTTGTTTTTTTTTTTTTATTTTGGAGAAAGGTTTCTTAAAGCTTTAAATTTGATTTTTATTTGTACAAGCATTGTAATCGACAAACGATTTTTTTGTAAAACCCTCTTTCCATTCTTTAAAAGGAAATGAGATTTTAGGAAAAGCACTTCCTTTAGCTTCCGCCTTTTTTAATAAAATACTTTTCTTGGCTAACCATTTTTGATTAATTTCTTTGGAGAGAATACCAAGTAATTAATTAAATTTTTCAAGCACTTCAACCGAAAGCAGTGCCATTTTTCATAATTTAATTCATTTTCATTTTCATTTTGGTTTCCACTGGCCCATGGAAATTGCGCATACGCACAGTTGCCCCCAGAGAAGATGGAATGAAAAGGATTCTTTCATTATTTTTCTGCATCTCTTTTATTTTTACTTTATTTTATTGTATGTTTTGCTTTTTAAACCCCATTTTTTAAATCACGAATCAAGTGTGTATTCTGCAATTCAACATCAAAAATTACAAAAATATTGTGTATTTTTCGAAAAATAAACATTTTTCTACCCCACCACATTGAAAAAATCCTTCGGATGCAACTGTCACTGCAACCTAATTACGCTGCCCCCAACATTTCACCCTCGGGACAGTTGACATCGAACCGAATATGCAATCAAATTTTGCCAAACACTGTATTTTCCTGCTGCCATGCGGCCCTGCCACATGAGGCCCGGACATATGACCAACAAAAAAAAGGAGGGTGGTCAGGAAACAATTGCCAGACCACGCCCTTGGGCCGGCCCACCGCAAGCCAACATAACCAACAACAGCAGAAGCCACCCAACCACCACCCCCGTACAACCCAACAGACGCACCACCACCACCACCACCCCCAGGCCCAGCACTTGGTCATTCAATTTTGCAATCCCTCCGCCCTCGGGCGCTTGCATTATGCAGCTTACCTCGAATTGATTTCATTTTCGTAATTACCTCACCGATTGCCTCGGCCGGCCACCGCCCCAAAATATCCATCTGTGCATTCTGCCGTTGCCCAGTTGCACTGCGAAAAATTTTAGGGGAGTATGGTGGACATTTTTCATCAAAAATTGTTTTGGTTTCTTAGTTAAGTTAGAAGAAGAAACTGGAAGTAAAACCGTCATGAAACCACTATTAAGGATAACAGGAGTACTTTTACAACATTTTAGTGACGAAACTGATGAAAGAACCCTCTTAATAAGATATCCAAGTCAAATCGATTATAAAATCTTATTTAAGTACTTATAAATTAAGTGATTAAATATTAAATTGAAAAGACAAAAATATACCCTTTTAAAATGCATTTTTCAAAGTAATATCAGTTTGATGACGAAAATAGTTACATCTAGAAACACATCATTTAATACATTTACTTTAAATTTATGTTCCTATCATTTTTTTTAATAATTACTAAAAATGATTAAATTTAAGGTTTTATTAGATTAAACAAAATAATGAATGAACAAGATTTTAAGGCACTTTTCAAAATAATAATAATAATAACTTTCGTGACGATAATGCTTCTACTACTATCCAAGCCCAGTTCCTTCTTATTTAAATTATAATGCTTTTCTCATTCATAATCGTAAATTTAGTATTTAATTTAATATTTAATATTAGCCCATTTCCCACCGTGTCTTGCCATCCTTTCGGCCATCGACAGTCTGTGGCGAGCGAATGGGGGTTCGGGGGTTCGGGGGTCGAGCTGGCTTAACGAGTTGATTAAATGCTGTAATTGATGGAATTGCGAATTGGGGATGCAAAGGTGTAAATGATCGGCTTGGAATGCCGCCTGGATAAACATGTCATTGTCGTTAGACGGTGCCGGCCTCCAAAGTGAGTGGGGATAGCCCGGGGCAGCACCTCTCCTGGGTCGGAAATCATCAGTGGGCATCAATCAAAGGAGCGCCGAGAATGTGAGCGTATTCATTTCATAAATATTTGCGGCAAGGGTCGAGTCCATAGACCCTTTTTTACAAAAAAAAAAGGGCAAACAAAAAGGTTGAAATAAAAAATGATTTAAAAATTGAAAGGATTATGGGCGAGCAGCAACGGAGCGCGTTAATGTTGATGGTTGGATGGCTGACTGAGATGGGATGGGATGGGATTCTTCTCTCATGGGTCGAATATTGGGGATGCCAGGGGGCAGGGCACTCCGACTGGATGGTTGGTTGGCTGGCTGGTATTTTGCTGGTGTCGCTGTCAGTCAAACAAAACCGGGCCGAAATCAACGACGACACAAACAAAACGAAGGCTGGGTCAGCAGACTCCCAGACTCGTCCACGTTCTTGCCGGTCAACAATATAATTTGAACAGGAATGAAAAATAAACGAGACACACGAGCTGGCCAGTCACTGATTTCGAAAGGGTGCCCCAGGAAGGTCCGAGGGAGGGGGGATACATACACAGAAAAAATAACAAAGCGTGCAAATTTTTTTGTACATTTTTTTTTTTTAGAAATCAAATCAAATATGTGAATCAAGTTGTTTGTTTTTAGGAAACCGGAATAGAGAAGCTAAATGCTAACACAGTGATAAGAAACATACTAAATTCTAAACAAAAATATTTAATTAAAGAGGTGGATATAAAAATATTAATTATTTCTAAACATTTCTTAATAAATATTATATTTTTTTGTCACTGTTCGGGGTCTAGTTTCATTAAATTGGAAACAATTTCAATTTGTTCACTTCAATCCTTTCCCTCAGTCAACCAGGGTGTAGTCCAATATAGTCCTTTAGATACACTAAGAAAAATATTTTTTAATCAAAATATATATTAAAGATATGGAGGTTCTTAAAGATACCAAATTAAAGCTTAAAGTATCTCAAAAATTAATCATTTTTCATGCAAAGTCTTCTTGGTTTAAAATCCTTATTTTTTTATAGTGTCCTGCATCCCTATGCCTTCCTAAAATATTAATTCTTTTCTTGTTTAATTATTTATAATATTTTTATTTTCCCTTTCATACATAACACCTTTATTTCATTATTTAATAGACTTTTTATTATTCCAGCTATAAAAGTCCCTGCTATTTTTTGCTGTTTCTGCAGACACATGAAAGGACTTTTTTATGTCCTCCCCCTGCCTCTGCCTGGAGAAATCCTTCTGCTAATACTACACACACACACTCACACACACTCACTGGTGGCTGCTGGTGGCAGTTTGCAGGACGATAAATGTTATAACTGTGCTGGGGATTTGGAGCTACTGTTTGGGAGTAGAACAGCTGCCGCTTTCAGCTTCGGCTTCAGCTTCGACTTGGTCTTGGACTTGGACTCGAAAAACTCAATTTATTGTTGGAAGCCGCAAGCAAAAGTCCTGCCTGATCCTCTCAGGTCCTCCCAGCTACCGAAAACATTATCCATCTATCATATTTTCCGTAGCTTTCTCTCTCATCTGGCCTGCGGTTATGTTTGTTCGGATACCAGTCCCCTGCCAGTCCCCAACTGCCTCGTCCCCAGGAGCAGGACTTTATGATGTCCATTCTCGCTTCCCGGCGCTGACTGTTGAAAATTGAAAATCATAATCGCATCAACTTTCTGCTCGGAAAACTTTTCCCACTGTCTGGCTCGCCTTCGTCCTTATCCTCTACCTCCTGCCACCGCCCCAAAAAGTAGGCAACTCTGAATGCTAGAAAGATAATTTGTTGAGATTAGTTCTCCGAACACAATGCGTGGTCGGATGTGTGTGTTTATGAAAGTGTGTCTGTGTTTTCTCCCTTTCCCTCCCCTCCCCCTGCTATGCCTTGGTTAACCTATGCTCATTGTGGCTGCCTTTTATCAGACAAACAGGACGAGGGCGGGCCAGGACATGACTTTCCAGCCAACTTTCGTGCATATAAATTATGTGCAAGTTGATTATAAAACAATGCAAAACTGGCAGAAACTTTTCAGCTCAAGTTGACGTTAACTTTGATAGTTTTGGCCCGAAATCCTCCCTCTCCTGCTTGCCACCCCCCCCTAGCCAAGTTAACTGGGCGCCAAATAAATGCGGGGTGGCCCGACAGCTGCTAACTTCAAAGATAGTTTGTTGTCGAAAATACAATATTTTTTCAAGAAATAAACCTAATTTTGGAGAAAATCTGCACTCTAGAAAGGGTTGTTTAACATAAAAATACAAATAACACTTTTTGGCTTAAAGTTCTTGGCCAAAACTGCAAAAAAAAACAGAATCTTTGGTCAAAAACAGAGGCTGAAAAACGTCTCACGCTCTCGGGCAGCTCGGTCTCCGGGGTCTGTGTGGTCAAATCGGTAGCTGTCTCAGCTTCGTGTCCATTAAGTGGTGCCATCATCTACTCCCGCCCTGCCCCTTTCCTCTCCTCAGGCCGCCCCACCAAAAATTAGCGTCGCTCTGTTGGCCATAAGCCTGTCATGATGTGGCAAGTTGGTTCTTCCCGCCTGCCTCCCTGCCTGCCATGCCACGCCACAGAGCTTGTGGTCCGGTTCGCTTTTGTGGCATGTAATTGCTGATTTTATGCGTACCCCGGGCCATTAACGTGCTACCAGCCAGCCAGCCAGCCGGCCAAGGCGGTTGGCCATGGAAAGCGAATCGGCAATTAGGCCCGGCTACAACTAGCATGGCCAGTGCAAACAGTCCGGGGGGTTTGAGGTGAGAAAATTATTGTTTCGGATGTGTAAATATGCCCAAAACAATTTCCACAAATTCTCAGGATCAAGGCTCTAACTCATTGCAGTAATTTAGTGGAAACAAGTCAAGCTTTGGTATTTGTGTTTCCATATTAACCGGTATACTGCTAGTAATACATACTAGACTAGATTACAAGACTAAAGTACATATGGACTAAGATTGTAGAGATATTCATGTGAAACTTTGTGAGAGACGCTGTCGAATAATGTACAGCTTCAACTTGTTTCAACATGATTACTTAAGGGATGTTACAAACTAAAGAAGCAAAGAAACAGAATTATTATAACCTTAAAGAGGGTATTATAAAGAAGTTATTATATTGCAATTTTCAATTACAACCACTTATATCTTAGTTTTTATACTATATCTAACCTACAGCTTGACATATAGTCAGAAACTTTTTTAAACATGATTACTTAAGGAATGTTACAAACTAAAGAAGCAAACAAATATAATTATCATAATCTTGAAGAGGGTATTATACTATAACCAACTATATCTTATATATTATACCATATCTAATAAATAGCTTGCCATTAAGACAGAAACATGTTTAAACATGACTACTCTAGGGAAGTTACAAACTAAAAAAAGCAAATAAAAAGCCTTTTCAACAATTAGTTAGTTTTATAGAAAAACTTTTAATAAAAATTGAAAAAAAAAACTTTAAACTATCCACATTGCTTGTTGGATTTCCTCATAAAAAAATCTGTTTTTTTATTACACCTCGAATACAGTGTAAGGCATATCTGTAAGTACGAGCATCTGAACACCAGACCGCAGACAGATTCTCCTTGGTTCGCTTCAGTTTTCTGAAGCATCATCTACATCATTGTCGTAAAATTAACATTAAAGTGGCAAAGGGATCATAAAAATAAAAATGAAATCAACGTATTAACTACACAACACAGCGACACACACACACGAGCTCTTAACACACACACCCTCACAGCGACAAGGACTCGCATAAAGATGAAGGGACAAACACAAGGATAAGCTGCGGCTCACGCCACATGGAAAAGGCAACGAAATAAAATCAATTCAAATAAAAAGCATAAATACGACCACAGGAAATGAAAATGACGACGATGACTGCGGCAGAGCAGCAGCAGCAGCAGGGATGGCAGGGGCGGCCAGGGGATGGGAAAACATGCCAGCAGGGGGAGGGAGGCAGGAAGATGGGCGGGCGGGCAACATGTAAGCGCACATTTTACGGCACAAGCATTTTCGCTTAATAAAATGTTAAGTGGGGGAGAAAAAGCGACAGACAAAAAGCAGCGACAGTTGATGAAGGGCAAAGGCAAAGGCAAGGGGGGGATAGCTTGGGTGGCGGTTCAGTTGGAAAATCCACCCAAAGGACACAGACAAACTGACGAAATGACTGACAGCAGGGGCGAGCGAGTGTGCAAGGGAGTCCCGGTCCCGGTCCCGAGTCTGACAGAGGCAGAGTCGTAAAATTATATTTACAACACAAACAAAGCTGTCGACAAGGCGTGGCACCGGGGGCGGCATAAGGACGACGACACAGGCGAGAAGGGGGAGCGGTGGCACGGGCAGGAAGAGGATTCAGTGGGGGAGACCTGACCAAAAGGACGATGAAGCTCAACACAATGATAAGCATGAAGCGGATGAGGAAACAAACACTCAAAAAAAAAATTATTAATTTTAATATAATTAAATAATAAAAATAAATCAATAATTTTAATTTAGTTTTAAAATTTCATTTAAAACCCACTAAAGTAGGCCACAAAATCCACAAAAGTCTCCAATTTTTCTCTTACTGCATGCACAAGAGAAACAGAGATAGAGAGCCAAAGAGGGGAAGGAAGAGAAAGTAGCGCCAGCAAAAAGGACGACGCTTGGGTTCGGTCCCTCGCTTCGTTTGCTTTCGCCCGAGGGATAGCGGGTGTTGGGGCAACGAGGAAAGCGTCAGAGAGTCAGAAAGAGAGGAGAGCGAGAGAGGGCAAGAGTTGGGACGAACAATTTCCCGCACTCAAAAAATAACAATGGCGCGTTGAAAATATCCGCTTCCGTTCCGAAAGCTACCAAAAGGAAAATACCCGAGCCGAAAGAGACAGGGGCGAGCTGCTGAACAGAGATGGAGCGATGCAGATAGAGTCATGGCAGCTGCGACCCAAGAGGTAGCTGACGGGTGGGGGGAGGAGTGGTAGGGGGGTGTTATGCCGTCGAGGGTCGTGGCAAGCAACGTCACACTCCAAGAATTTAATTCAATTTGAACACAATGAAATCATATTTTGCAACAAAATGTGGCAAAAGGCAACAGCAGCGAGGAGGGGGCAATTGTCAAAATCACAGAGCGAAACGTTTCGCTTTTAATTTCGTTTTAAGTTTTCCATTTTCCTTTTTTCCCATTTTCAATTTTCGATAAGTCCGCATGTCCAGCTCAAGGATGAGCTTTTCCGGACGAGTCTCCTCCAGCCGACAATATGTTGGCATTAATATTTATTTATCCGCCGGCTGAAGTTTCGCCTTTTTGCCAACGTTTATTATTCATGCCACACCGGCTTGCGGCATGGGGCATGGGGCATGGGCCATGGAGCATGGGGCAGGGGGCAGGGTACTTGTTTAAACAGCGCATAAAATAATAATGGCTTCATTAGCATTCCCATTCACATTTGTATTCTATTTGTTTCTCTTTTTTTTCTCTCTTTTTTTGCTGAAATGCACATAATTACATAATTTGCTCATTGCGGGTGGATGCCACAATCGATGTGCAACATTTTTGGCCAGAAACGGAAGCCTCTGGGGGGATTATTTTCATTTTGGACAGAAAAACACACATAAACAAGTTCAAACATGTCAAGTGGTAATAAATTAAGGACATACTGATATAATTTTGAGGTTATAATTTCCATGTAAAAACTATACTGTTATTAGGACTATGTATGTAATAAAGTCAGGCCTTATAAGGTCCTTTGAGGTACTTTGGTACTTTTGGTCCTTTGGCCGGGCACTGAGCCGTAAACGGACTGAGCCATTCCGGAGTGAAATATTGCCAGCATTGACAAATGTTGTTTGCCTGAGCACCCTTGGGCCCAGGACATGCGTGTCTCATTCTACTTCACCCCCTCCATCCGCGCCAGGACGATGGATGTTCGAGTGTGTGTGTGTGTGTCAGCAATAAAATGAAAAATATTTGAACTTTAGCAAAAAGCGCACAAGGATATCAATTCCCCAAATGCCTTACACACACGCCCCTGCCCCTCGTCCTGCCCTCGTCCTGGCTGCGTCCATGTGTGCGTGTAGTCAAATCCAACTAGAAATCAGAATCACAGCAATAAAATTGAGAGAGCGTGCCCGAATGCCAATGGAAAAACAACAAGCAAACACTTTGTAAGGATGTGTAAGGATGTGGCAGGAGCGGAGTGAGTGTATTTGCTTGCACAGCGCACAAACAAGTTTTCCGGCTTGGGAGGGGGCGGGGGTACAACCGAAAGGATGAAAATATTATAAAAACAGGACTGGATTCAGAGGTGAAAGTTGGCCAAACTTGAGGATATTCCACAAATTAGTTCTCCCAAGCGAAGAGAAAGTTTATTTTTACATGAATTTTACATGGCATGTAGAACGTCAGCAGCATAGCCTAGAAGTAGGCAACACTTTTTTGAGATATTTTAACAAATCAAAGTAATTGTTTTTAAAAACAAAAGTGTATATTTTGTTAGCCTCAAAAAAAAAGAAAATAAACACCCCTGACCTGTCGCTTAAGCAAAGTGGAAATTTATTTGCCTTCTGCTCCGATGAGTGCAAAAGGCAACTTTCAAAATTCAGAGCCCCACGGCCACCGATGACGAATTGGAAACGCTCCTCCGATTTGCACCGCCCTCGGATGTTCCTCCGATGCCCCTCGGATGCCCCTCGGTCGTGTCATCGAAATAATAAGCTGTGTGGAGCCACAGGAAGGCAAAAATTACCACTGTCAAAGTTACACAAAGGTCAAATGGAACATTATGGCTTTATTTTGCGCCTAATAAATCTCATTATGTCATTATATGCTGCTCCCCGACAAGCCGACAGGATTGAGTGGGTGGGGGGGCGAGGTGCACGGCGCAAACGTGTGCGTGCGTGTGTGGTGGGTGGGTGGGTGGATGAGGTGAAAGACAACGGACTTGGGCCACCTAAAACAACCGACAAAGCGAGTTGGTAGGAAGGACAAGGAGCCGTACAAACAACGACAACAAGGGAAGAGGCTATGGTCGACATGCCAATCAGTAATCAATCCTCAGGACCCCACCAAAAACAATTTGCAAAAGACACAGGAACAGGCACAGCGAGAGCAACAAAAACAACAAGTAAACAAATTGGAAAGAGATGAACATATACATATACAACATGGCGTCAGCAGTGCCGAAAGAGCGCATGTCGTGAGAGCACATGGGAGAGGATTTTGTGTCACACAGGGTATACCCGATGGCCAAAAACCGAATGCCAACAGGGCGATCCAAGAAAAAAAAACAATCTCATTTAGGCCCAAGGGGGCAGGTGGGGTATCTAAAGATGGAAAACAATAGGGAATGCCATCTCTTTCACGCCCATTGGATTCAAGGTAAAAGGTGCCGGTTTGTTGGTCCGCGGATTGACTTTGATTGATAAGCAATAGATATTTTGATTTTATGATTTTGGTCAGGTATCTTGGGTGTCACTGGACGTTAAGAGGACGGCTCCCATCGCTGGCCCAACCGGTCTCTCTCCCTCTCTCTCTCTCCTGGCGCTCTCACGCCGCTCTCGCTCTCATCCTCGGCAAACTCGTATACATGTCGGCTCGTGCAACGGCTTGTACACTGGCCACTCGCTTCAAATTCAAACAAACAAAATTTCTCGCGCTGTGCGGTTGCGAGCGGAGCGGACGATTGGAAAAGCGGAAAACGGAGCGGTACTACGTTGCTCCTTCGCTTCGGAAAAACGCTGTCGCCAATAAAAAAAAAAACACTGAGTGTCTATTTGAAAAGAAAAACAACTATTTGTGGAAAGAAAAAACATCTATATGTATGGATTACTCCATGTGCTAATAAGAGATAAAATAAGTATGCGAATCGTTTGCCAATCTGTGTATTTGAATTGTGCATTTAATTAAATCGGAGCACCAGCAACAACAAAACAACGACGAGCGTTGTTATAGCCGCCTCTCTCGGATCGTGCGGCCGATCAATACATATGTACGCGCGTATGTATGTGTGTATATAGCGAGTGTGGTTGTCGCGTCGCGTCGCATTTCAAGCAATTAACCCATGGCAGCGTAGAAATTCCAAAAACGCATTAAAAATTATTAGTCGTAGCTGTCTGTCATTCACAAGAATCAGCAGCAGCAGCAGCAGCAGAAAAAGCAGCGACAATCATACACAAGTGCTATTTGCCGCTACTCATAAAACAAATTACCCACTTGGGCCTGACTTGTGCGTGAGATTGTATGTGTGTGTGTGTGAGAGTGTGTTTGTGTGAAAAGAGCAGCGAAATCATCAGCTACATCGTCATAATCACCAGCAGAAGTAGCAGCCAAAAAAAAAAAATGAAATACTACTAAAAAGTAGTAAGCCACAATAGTAGTAAAAAAAAAAGAAAAGAGAGGAAAAAAACCAAACGAGAGTGTGGCACTGGCAATATGTTGCCAACAACAACAACATCAACAGCAACAGAAGCTCCATCAGTTGAATAGTACCGGAATAAAATTACTATACAGCTCGGCCCCACAGTTGCCCTCTCTAGCTCTCGCTCTTCCTCTCTTTCTCTATGCTAGTCTCTCGCTCTCGCTTGCTCTGGTATGGTAGTGTGTAAGTGTGTGTGTGTGTGTGTATGTGTATGTGCAAGCTTTTTTTATGTTTCGCACAAACATTGCGGTAAAAAGAACGCCGACAAACGCTGTGGAACTCGTCGTCGCATCGTCGCTCTCACCAATTTCCGATTTGTGCGCGGGCGCGTGTGCAAGGTGAAGTCGTCGCATCGCGTCGCGTCGTCGGTCGGTCGGTCGGTCTGTCAGTCGTTTAGTCTCTTTGTCGCTCCCGTCTTCGTGCAACTCCCCCGTGTATTTTTTTAATGCCCCAAGCTCTGTTCGTCGTTTTGTTATACATACATATATATATATATATATTAATATACATACGATTGTATGTAGGTATGTGTGGTGGAGCAGCTTCTGTTCTGCCAAATACATACATACATACATGTATGTACATCAGAGCTTGGACCTGGCGCTGTCTCTTTCGCTCTCCCTCTCTCTCTCTCTCGCGTTCTTTGCTGGCTTACTCAAAGTGCCGTTTTTTCGTGTATTTGTAGAGAAATGAAGAAAAAACAACAACTAACCTCATAAAAAAGTTCATACATTTGTCGCAAAAAAAAAAGAAAAAGTAAAGAAAATGCAAAAAGTGTCAAAGAAGTGAAAAACAGCAACAACAACAACAACGACAAACGTCAAGAGAATCTAAAAGAAGAAGCAGAAAAAGAATCTGAAAAAAGAAAAGCCAAGCCAGAGGCAAAAAAGAGTTTAGCAGAGGCTCTCTCGCTCTTACATAAACGGAAAATAATTCCTGAGATTGCTCGCTCGCTCGTTCAGAGTCCGTAGGCGGAGGCGGAGGTGGAAAAGCAAAGAAAAGCGCTGCTAGGAAAATTTTGCGGATTTACATTTTTTTCCTGCCAATCCCCCCACACCCCCCCCCGCCGTGTGCTACGTGTGTGCCAAGGGAGGAGTTGGGAGTTAGTTGCTGAGAAGTCGGCAGCGTTTCTTTTGTGGATTATTACGCCCTCTCGCGCGCTCTCTCTCTCCTCGTCGCACTCGCACTCGGTCGGTAGCTGTTTGGGTTGGGAGTGCGAGCAGAGCAGCAAGCTACGGGACTCATCACCTGCCTGCCACCCATCACCACCCATTTCTATTACCCTACCCCTCCCCCGCCCCGCAGGTCGCCTTCTGACCAATTTTGGATGCTGTCTACGAACCGGGAATGCGCATATCCAGAGCAGAAATTGCGACTATTTTGGATTTATAAAAAGGTAAGGATAACATTTTTTTGCAGTGTAGGATAGTAATAGAAAAAAAGATACAAAAAGTATCTAAAAATAAGAGAATTATTTAAAAGATATTGTATCTTTTAGTGGTTTTCATTAAAGTGGCCAGAGTTTGGCTTGAAAAATAGCTAAAATGGTAACACTGGTTGGCTAGTGAATTGGATTTCCAATTTGATTTGGAAAAGTATCTAACAAATAGCCATCAATACGCAGTTAATAGCTTAAGATATTGTATCTTTTCATGTCCTGCTCAAACAAGGCCAGTTTTTGGCTAAAAAATAGCTGATATGGTAACACTGGTGGGCCAGTAAAGTGATTTCCAATTTGATTCACAATAAGATATCAAAAGTATCTAACAAATAGCCACTCATCCACCAATAATAGCTTAAGATACTGTATCTTTTTATGCTCTTCTGTAAAATAGCCAGTTTTTGGCTTGAAAAATAGCTGTTATGGTAACACTGGCTGGTGGGTAAATTGATTTCCAGTTTGATTAATTGCCGCCAGCCAGTTGCCACTTGCCACACACACTCACACACACACATGCTCGCTCATAAAAAAACATATTTTTTTCGAGTTAATGCCAATTAAGGCGTTTCAATCTAAGCCGATTTGTAATTAAATGGATTTTTTTGTTATTTCGGGCGATTAGAAAATTGACAGGCCCGGTGTGTACACACTCTAGCCTTTTTCAGATTTATTGGAAGTGGATATAATTTGGGGTTTTTGTGGGAAGACAGTGCGGTAGGCTCCAGAGTGGGGGGTGTGTGGCAAGGGCGTGTGGTGGGCTGGGGCTGGTAACTTTCCAAAGGTGTGTGTGAACTGGTCTGATAAGGTTTGTACAGGGCCTTTAAGACCTGGTCTTTGCTTTTAAAGGGTATCTATAGGCCATAATCTCCTGGAAGTGATTTAATAATAGCAACCGTTATCATCGAACAAGGTGTCATCGCATATTCACGATAGTTTCTTTCTATTTTTTGTTTTTGAATTTAAATTCTAAACGAATTCCGGAAGCAAATCAGCCATCGCCGCCTTATCTCGATGGCAGTTTATTTCAAATACCAGTTTATAATATGGTACCCCCCCTGTTTTGGTTGCTTTAATTAAGTAAACATTGCAGCCGCATTTCAACTCGCTATAATTCCCACTGTAAACATGCCAAAATTGTTTATTTAAACAACTGTTTAGTCATAAATGCATAGATACAGATACACAGATACAGCTAGCGATATATAGATACAGATACGCACACGCAGATACAATTAAGCGACTATTAGGCTGGGCTCTCGTTCGGGACGGACTCGGGGGTCGGGGGGTGGGGTGGGGAGTTGGCTTCCAGTGGCGCACACAATCGTGACGCCAACTTAGTTACGGTCATTAGCACCACCAGCACCAGTACCAGCACCAGCACCAGGCCGAACCGAACCAAACCGAACCGAACTGAGCTTGTGTGTAAAGAGAACCAGGCATGCAACCAACCGACGTACTTGTAGATACACAATTTGTCACACTGTGCGAGGGTAAGAGTGGCCAGCAAACTGCAAGATACAAAGATATCTTAAGCTTGAAAGTAGAGATACTTTTTTTGAAAAATAAAATAAAGATAGAGGTGGTGGGCTTAAGGCCGCTCTCCGGCATCTCCCCTTTGTGGCAAATGTGTCAATTGGCTGACAAAATATTATACGAATATAATTACAGTGTTTATAATTTGTAGCATGTGGCTCTAGTCTCTGGTCTCTGCAGACATTTATTTGTCTGCTACTGTTGCCCCACCCCTCGGAGCTACTGAGAACCGGGCATGGCACGATTAGACTTAATTGATTTGTTCAATTTTCCCCAACAGCCGCCTCCACGCCTGCCCTCCAGCTGCCTAGCTGTCCGCCCCAGCCGAGCTTGCAATTTCAATTCCAGCCATTTGGAAATAGATTTTATTTCAGTTTTTCGCCAGCAGAGACACGTGTGACACGTAAGCGACCTGGGGAATACCCTGCCATCCATTAAATATTTCCCTGAGAAGCTCCAAGAGATTAGATAGCCAGAAGGGAGAGTATAATCTCTATAAATTGCATTAAAAAATGGCCAAAAAAAAGATAAAAATATTTCCAAGTAGAAACAAGGGCAGCCGACAGCAGGGGAGGGGGGGCAGCAACAAATAGCCGGCAATCAACAAGAGCGTCATTAAAAAAGCAAATTTCTGAACACGCTAAACACATGTAGGAAGGCAGCAAAAAAACAACAACAAAAAGCAACAACAAAGCATACAGTATTCGCTAGATAATGTGGGCCAAGCAACTGAAAATAAAAAAAAACGACAAAAAAAAACAGAAAAAACTAAATTCCCATCACGAGAAACGAAGCAAATTGATTGTGATGATGTTTTTCAAATGTGTCTGTGTAGTACACATCCATGAGATACAGATACAGATACAGTATCTGTATCTGGGAGGCAGCGAGACAGCAAGACAGCGAGACAGCGGGTGTCGGATCGCTCAGTCAGGCATGTAAATGAATGCTTTTGATAATTAATTTATGCTTTTGAGCCGCAGGGCGGTCGGCCCAAACATGCAGATAAATTATATTATATCTCACAAATACCAATTTGCATATTTCAGTATTCTGTGTATCTGTATAGGATGAGATACAAAATGAAAGCTCAATAAAAAACCACACTTAATGTCATTTAAACAAGTTTAATTTTATGCACACATATTTGTGTTTATTTTCCACAGTGCAAATAACTCAATTTCCGAAAGGGGGTAGACAAGGGGGTAGAGTGGGAGGTAGACAATCCATTATTGTTCACAAATTCAATAAATAAGAACAATTAATTATAACGTGTAAATATAGCAATATCTTATTGCGATAATCGCAATTAATATTTATTTTTTATGACACAGAATAAATAAAGGCTGAAATGCAAACAATTCCCTGATAAGCAGGCCCGTCACAGAAAAACCTCCAAAAGGGGGGTGGGGGGAGTGAAAATAAATTCAGAAATGAAAATACAATTTCTAGCAAACGCCATGCAAATATTTCATAATTATTTATTTTTGCCTTGCTGACATTACATCATACAATTATTTATGTTGCTGGCTTTTTTTTAATTGCCCTGACAATAAAATACTTTTTAATTAAAAGACCAACAAAAAAAGGTTAAATTTTGATAAATGTGGGGGGAAAACTTTAATTTAGTCTCAATTTTTATAGAGCTGCTGTTTCTGAATGCTGTTTCACTTAATTTAGTGGAAATTTTAGTACTTTGTTTTGCTCAACTTTGCTTTTTTGAAACTTTGTTTTGCTTTTCTCAACATTTATTGATATTAGAACAAGTTTTATACTTTAAATAGTATTATCTTACTAATTTAATGAAAATTTACATGCTTTTCTTTGCTTTTTCTAACTTTGCTTTGCTTTTCTTAACTCTGCTTTGCTTTTCTTAGCATTTCGTGCAAGTTTTATGATTTAAACTCTATTAACTACCGTATTTAAGTCAAATTTTAATACTCTGCCTTGCTTTTCTTAACTTTGCTTTGCTTTTCTGAGCATTTCTTGCTTATTTCTCAATATTTTACGCGTTTTAATTCTCTAAATATTATTAACTACCCTATTTGAGGCAAATTTTCATGCTTTTTCTTACTTTTCTTTGCTTTTTATAACTCTGCTTTGCTTTTTCTAACTTTGCTTTGCTTTTCTTAACTCTGCTTTTACTTTTCTGAACATTTCTTGCTTTTCTTTCAATATTTTACAAATTTCATTCTCAAAATACTAGTAACTACCTTATTTAAGCAAAATTTTCATGCTTTTCTTTGCTTTTTCTAACTTTGCCTTGCTTTTCCTAAATTTTCTTTGCTTTTTCTAACTCCTTTCTTTGCTTTTAATATTTCCTAAACTTTATATTTCAAAATACCATCAACTGCCTAATCTGACTCACATTTGAAACTGTCAAGCTGGCTTTGCTTTTTCCCAACTCTGCTTTGCTTTGCTCTGCCCCGCATGCTTGGCGAAAAAAAGGCCAAATCGTGTAGATTTTGACTTGTTTATGTCTTATCTGAGTTGATATGTTGTTAACTGTTTCTGTCTGCTACACGCGCCGACAATTTCGTTGCCAAAAATAGCGAAAAAAAGCGAATGGCGTCAACTAATTTAGTGGGGAAACCGAAGCGAATTTTGGGCGCCGAGGGAACCTCCATCATCGCAGTCGAGTGTCGACTAAAGTCAACTGGTAATAATCTTTGGATTTTTAGTGCCGCAAGGCACATCCAACAAAATGTATCTATTGGTCAGTCAAGAAGTCTGAAAGCAAAGCAAAGCAAAGTTAAGAAAAAGCAAAGCAAAGTCTCATAAAACTCTGTCTGTTTATTTGCCTAGCGGCTGGTTTTTTTTTTGTTTTGGCCTGGCTGCCAGTCAGTCAGATAGTCACATAATGACTTACTGGAATGGAGGGGTGGGGGTGGGGGGCTCTGTGGAAAAGGTCTCTGAGGTTCGCAGTCCATCAAGCAAAAAAAGCAAAGAGCTAGCTGCTTTTTGGCGAGTTTATTTGTTCGCGTTTCCCCCCTCGAGTCAGCCAACAATGAGAGCGCCTGCTGAGCTCCAATGCTACTGCGAAACCCCCTTCTATATTTATTTTGATATCTTTTATGATTCTTTATTTGGCGGCTTTGGCTTCCCCGCAACGCAAATGAAACTGGCAGCGAGGTATCTGAGTATCTCGGTATCTCTTGTTGTGTTTTGCTGCCCCTGCTGGTTGTGGAAAATGTAAATAATCAAGAAAGAGCTATAGAGACTCTATAGATGGTAGGGGTCTTGAGCAGAAGAGGCTTCTTTCATTTCAATTTCGAAGATTTATTTAAATTTCATTAAAAAAATAGCGTTTTTTAAAAGGTTTCAAATTAAAAGCATGCTTTTTCAAAACTAGATTATTATATCTACCCCTACAAAGCTAAAGATCTATAATCTCAAGCCTCTACGGCCATAAAAAGATAATGATGATGCCTTGTTTTTTATGAACCCCCGCTTTTTTTTTTAGTTTCTCGGCCATAATATTTCATGTTTATATTAATGGGGGGGCTTGTCTTTTGTAAATTGTTTAATTTTCTGTCGATTTTTTTCGTGTAATTTACGTAAATTGCCTTTTGTATGGATATTCGGAGGTATTGAAGTACAATGGTCATTATCCATACGATTACTATAAGTATTTGCGTGATAATTGCACTCCGATTGCTTAATATGGCAAGGTTTTTGTATTTTTCTTTAAATAATTATCATAATTTATGGGCAACAACATGCAGCTCACAAATGCAACAAATTAGTTGCATTTCAATTGGCCTGAACCGGCGGCAGTAGCAGCTGTTTGCTTCTAACTGATTAGCTTGGAAACTGGCTAAATTCCATAGACTTGCTCTATTGACAAGCGGTATCCGTTGGATACACACACTCTGGCACTCCACACTGGCTTTATTAATGAACCGCCATTTGATTTCATTTTTCCAACTTCCAGTCTCGGAGTTGGCTTAAATGGCTATGGCCGGTCGGTCTCCCGGATTAATGGGGCTGGCATAAATCTTGAAAAGAGCAGGAAAGAAGCCGAAACAACTTTGCATATTTCAACAAATATTTACATCAAGTAACTTGGGGGGGAATGTCAATTTCACACTCGAATGCCGCTCGTAAATCAATAAAATTAAAAAGCGCGAAATGAAGGCAGAAAGGGGAGAGCTTGACTCGCCATTTGGCTAATTTAGGGGTTACTGGGGTGTCCAGAGTTTTAACAAATTTATTTTTAAATTATATTCTGGTTTATTAAATACTTAAACATCTTTAGAATATTTTTAAAAATGAATGCTAGGTGGTTCTGCTTAATATTTTTGGTGTTTTAGTCAAAAGAAGTAGCTCTTTTGGGGTATGGAGTTCGAAACTTTGTCTTGGAAATGAGGTTTTTTTTTTTATATTTTGTGATTTGTGGTTTTTTTGTTAACTAGCTATCCATACTAGATAAATACTTTCCTATTTTCAATTCTAATGATCCTACAAGAAGTTACTTTATGCTAGAAATGCTAAAGCAGAGGTAGAGAAAGGCAGAGGTTCGAAACTTTCTTCTATTTTATTTTATTTTATTTATTTTTTCTCCAAAAGTTGTCTAAAACATTGTCTAAAAAGACTATCCTTACAATAGTTGAACTGTCCTTTTAAAAAGTTGTTACTTTAATTCAAAAATAAACATTTCTTTCTATCAACAAATAAAATTATTCAAAAATAATCTTTTTCATTGCCCCTTAAGCGCATTAACCCCTAAAACGCACCCAAGTTAATCTAATAATAGCTCCCTACATTGCCCAAAAAGCCCTTCCCCCCCCTCGGATAATGATTAATTTCCTTTTTTACAAATCATAAACCCAAAATACTAGCCAATAGTTAGTCGCAAGTCAACTAGTACTTAATTATAAGCCGATATTTGTTAGCAGTCGTTAATATTTTTTTCAAAAAACACTTTTTTGTGATGTGTGTGTGTGTTTGTGTAATAAATCGCGTGCCGTTTTAACACTTTGACGTGCACAATTGAAAATTGCGAAATGGTTTTTTTTGTTTTTTATGTTTTTTTTTTTGTGCTTGTTGCGCTTTGTGCAGCCGCCACCTAGAGCTGCCCCTCTCTGTTCGGTTTACTGAAAAAGCAAATTAGCTGCAACATTTTTTCTTGCTTTTTTTGCTTTTCTGCCTTTTTGCCTTTTTGCTTTTCATTTTAGCCAAGTGCGAAGAAACACTTGAGGCAACAAGGCAAAATGAAACGAGAAAACGAAACCAAACAATGCCAAAAAGGCTGCGAAAACGGACACCTACCGTCTCCCCAACACTCCATCTACTATTGCATTTTGTTTGCTTTTTTTTTTTGCCGTTTTTGTGGCACGCCAATTGCAGTCGGCTTTTAGGTATTTTATTTGCTGTTTACAGAGATCAGTGCAGCAAGAAAGAATCACAAAACAAGTCGCAAATAAGTTGAACAAATATTTTCATATTAAACTCGTTTATGGCCATTAACATTTTCTGAACTTCTAGCCGACATGCACACGCACATGCTATAGTAGTGTGTATTGGTCTGTGAAAGCAAATAAAGTACATATCTTGGGGTGTCTCTGGGCGGGGGTCTATAAATCTATAAATTGTGAGGCTGCCAGACGGGAAATGGATGAAAAAAGATTATGGATTTTTGAAAGAATTATCAAAATATACAGGGAACTTCCTTTAAAGTCAGGAAATGCTTACAATTTAGTCTCAAAAATGAATTATGATGTTTCTAAACACGGTTAAACATGTCTAAACACAATGTAACACGTTTAATCACGATTTTTCGTGTCTGTTGCGGCAAATGTAGCAAGTTTAAAGCTTTATAATGCCTGAAAATCATCAAAACATAAAAAACCTTACGATGTAGCCTCAAAAATAGTTTCTAAACATGATTAAACAGGATTCAACATGATATTTTGTAAATTTTGACGTTACCAGATGGGGAAAAGCCTAAAAAAATGGGTTAAAAGCTTTACATTTCAAAAAACTCTTCAAAATACTTAAGTATATCCTCCAAATTCAAGAAATATCTTAAACTTTAGTCTTAAAATTAGACTCTGTAGATTCTAAAAATGATAAGACATGTCTGAACACGATTTCTAAATCTTTTTTAGCAAATGTAGTAATTTTTGAAGTCATCAGAGAAAAAAATCTTTAAAATATGAAGTATTCCCCCCTCTTTCTATTCAGTCTACCAGTTTGGAGGCGCACAAAAATGAATAAAGACCACAAGATCATTAAAATATTAAATACTTCCTTCAGAATTAAGAAATACCCTACAATGTAGTGCCAAAAATAGTCTCTGTAGTTTCCAAACACGATTAAACAGGATTAAACACGATTCTGTCGTGGAGCACAGGCACTAACTGTTGTGTTGTGTTGCCCACCACCCGGACACCCCACACGGCAGCAAAGAAATTTGTTGCATGCTGCGTGCGTGCAGTTCAAGTGGCTGCAACTTGCAACTTGTTTCACAGCATGCCACGAATTTATGCTTGCATTTGGAGCTGCTTTCCCCTCCTGCCTGCTTACCCCTCCTCCCTTGCTGTGAAACACAAACACTTAACCGAATTAGTTTCAATTGCACATTTTTCAAATGCCTCGACAAAGTTTTCGAGTTGCCAAGAAACCAGTTAGCCAGCCAAGCCAGCTACGAAAGCAACTTGTCTGGGATTAGCCTCGATCTGATCCGATCCGATCCGATCCGATTTCTTTCTCTGCTGCCGGATATCGGATTACAATTTGTTGGCAGTTTCCTTCCAATTAATCAGCATGCCATCGCCAATTATACGATTTCGGTTAGGGATCAGATAGACAGGTGGTTAGATGGCCATTTAATCCAAAATGCGAATAACTGTAGTGCTCTATAGCCTCTCTGGCTTATCTCGTGTCTCGGGCCGACTAAACAGGGATATAAACACATAAATACGTATTTAAAATGTTATAAACTTTCGGCTCTCACTCTTACAAATGTTTCCCTTCACACTCCCTCCTTTTACTCCTCTCTTTGCCAAGTTTCGAACGAATCTGAGCCAAGTCCGCCGCGCCACTGGAGTTGAGTTTTGTGGAATGGCGAGGGGGGGTGCTGTGGAGAAGACATGACATGAAGGCAAGGGCCCTGCCTCCCTCCCTCCCTCTCCATTCCCTTTCGCACGAAACTTGCAAGGAGCAAGTTCTCTCTTGATGCGAGGGGTAGGCGAGGAGGGGTGGGAGGCGAAAACTTTGTCGTTTATATTTCGCTTCCCATTTGCCAGTCCTCCACTCGTTGTTGCATCCACTTTTTTGTTTAATATTAATGTTTATCCCCGCCTTCTAGCCGCTCTGCCCCCACTGCCCCTCTTTTCAGTTGTTTTCTACAGATTTTTTTTCCTCAGCTTTTGTTTGTTTTTTTTCTGATATTTTTTTTTTTGTATTTTATGCCACGTTCTTTGGAAGCTCTCTTGTTTTTTTTTTCTTGTCGAGTTTCTTTTTCAATCCAACTCCCCCCTGGCGTTCTATCTGGCAGAGGCCCCCCGGTTCGACCCCTCTGTTCGAAATTGTTTGTGCTTGCTGATGCGAAATGTGTTGTATTTTTTTTTCCTGTTCTGTCTTGTTTGTGCGAATTGTGTGTGTGTGTGTGTGTGCCTGTGCTTTCAGTTGCCTGCTTCTTTTATTAATTCTTGACTCATTTTCGGGAGCATAGAATGCGAATTGTGTTTGTTAATTCATTATTTTGGCCTCTGTGTGAAGGCATTTGTTTTATTTTAGAAAAATTATTCAAATAAAAATTAAAATCAAGATCAAAATACGTTTAATAAAGCTTTTTCAAATCGGTTTTGGTCAAGAAGGGAAACTTAAGGAGCGCCGGATGCCACAAAAAAAGGAAAGGAAAGGGAAGAAAGAGAAACAAAAATAAAAAATAAAGGTGAAGTGGTATTAAATTTCATATGCGTCGTTGCTCTTTGGCTCAATGTCTTGTAGCCCATTATCTGATGGGGAGTGTGGAGAATCGCAAGAGGGGTGTGGTGAGGGTAGGGGTAGGGGGAGCTGGCCAACAAGAGGCAGAAAAGAACACTTAAGCCTGAAATTGGCAGCTATTCGCCTTGGCTCTTCTGTTCAGTCTTTTTCCCCCCTTCCTTCTTCCTCTTCTCTTGGGGTTTTTTCTTATTTTTCTCTTTTTTTCTCGTTTCGTATCTCTGGCTCTTTTCCTCTACTTATGTCGACTTGTTATTGTTCGACATAATGGCAAAATATTGTATTGCCAACATTTTTTGCTCCCCTGCTTTGGTTGCTTCTCCTTCGTTAGCTTTCCTCTTTTTTTTCTTTTCTTGTTTTGTGGGGGTATACCCTTTCTGTGGGGGTATAGTGGGTGTTATCAGTCAATTCGTAGGAAGTCATTTGTAGTTTTTAGAAGGCGTATTCTATATTATATCTTCTATTTACAGTGGGAAGAATGTCTTGCCTCTTTCTAGAGGTATAATGGGTATTCTTAGAAGAATTTCCTAAAAATTCATTTAAAATTGTGTTTAAAAACTATATTTTACCTTCTACCTCTGATTTAAATACTATTTCTAGAGGTATAATGGGTGTTATCGATATGTTTCTTCACTTTTTTGTAAAACTTCATGAAAAAGTGTCCGAAATTTCATTAAGAAGTGTTCTAAAATATTCAAAAAAAAAAAAAATAACTTTTAAGAAAGTATATTCTATATTCTACTTTATACCTACACCTCCACTTTTTCCAGAGGTATAATATCTTTAATAAACCTAATTCGGGAGGTTTCTATACAATTCCATAAAGGTTTTCCTTACAAAATCCTACTAAATAACTATAAAATATCATCAACAACTATAATACCTTAAAAATACCTTTAAAGAGCATTTAATATTCTCATATTTACCTCAAAAGGCCCCTCACATTGATGGGCTTTGCTCTGTTTGGCCGCAAAAGTTGGCCAAAGGAGTGGAAGCGAGACGGGCTTAGCTGCCGAACGAGAGCTCTCTTGACAAATGACTGGAGGAGTCGAACTCGAGACTGGAGAGTAGAACCACCTCCTGCCCCTGCCCCTGCCACTGCCTCTACCACTGAACAATAGCAATAAAGTGCGTTAACTTTTTGGCAGACAATAGATTTCATTTCTGGCACAGACCAACAGTTACCAATTCCATGACCGAGGGGGTGGGTTGAGGGTGTGTGGAATTGTTTTATTATTGCCCTCAGGCATTTGGAATTGAATGCATGAGTGGGTGCCCCTGCCCCTGCCCCTGCCACAGTCTCAGCTAACAGCTACATGCCCCATTGGTTCAGACTCATGGGTCAGACGTGATATGACCACTACTGGGTTGAGTTGGGAATTATTATAGATTTCAAACAAAAGAATAATTTAAAGTATATTTTTAAAATTAAAATTATTATTTAAAACAGCAGGAAGACCCTTCCTACAAAGACCCTTTCTAGGATTAAGAACCCCTCCCCATAAGCTCACAGAGAGGCACAAGAAGCTTTCCGTGCCACCGCAATCGGTTTTATGTGAGCCGCGCCTTGGTCCTTGCTGGCTCCTCCTCCTCCTCCAGCTCCTGCCCCTCCTCCTAGGGTAGCTCTTCCATTGTTCGCCTCGTGAATGTTTAATGCCTCCACTGGGTATGTTGCCTGGCACGTTGCCCTACTCCCCTAGCCCCTCTGACATGCCTAAGCTGTTGCCGGCGCTTTGTCCCAACAAACTGCCTGCCACACCACAGCCCCTGCCTCTGCCTCTGCCACTGCCTCTGTCTCTGCCTCGTGTTGCATTTTGCAACTTGCTGATCATTTTACACACTTGCGACTTGTTGTTGCAAACTCTTAATATGCTCTCAGATATGCATCAACTGCGGCACGGCATGTATCTGTGTGTGGGGCACTGAAGACGTTGCCAGCATGTTGACCCCGCAACCCTCCCCTCTGTTGGCCATCAGGCCTTTTAGCCAACTCTCGTGTGTATTTGTGCATTGAACTGGAAATGCGCCACTACCTCCAGAGCCCTTCTCGGAGCCCTCCTCGGCCAGCCAGAACGGCACAAAAGCACAATTTGCATGCCGAACAGAACACAGCATAATGGACAGCACAGGGCAAGGAATTAGGTCTACCTTTTGAATAAAATTCACTCCAAAATGGTCATCTTTTTAAGAGAGATTGGTCTGTCTTTTAAGACCATTTAGTTTTGAAATTAAGACCCTAATCTCCTAACCTCAATTGTGTCTTGAAAGTCATCGAAATTCCCCGCAGCACAAATCCGGCTGATATGACCCTCCACCCTCCTTCCTCCTCTGGCTTCTCTGCCCAGTCCTCAGTTCCCAATCCCAATGCCGATTTCTGATTTTCATTCTTCCCTTCGAGCATATTTGGTCTCGACTCTGCATCCGCGTATCTGCGCCCCAGTCTTCCTCCTCAGAGGCCCCTGCTTCCCGCCCTGGTCGTGGGAGCGTGAGTCGTGATGCGAATGTCGGGGACTTTATATAGAGTCTTTGTTGACAAACCCCCAGTCCAGCCCAAGCAAATAGAAGATGGAACCCCGACCGCAAAAATGGTGGAATTTTAAAAAGAATTCTAGAACTAAGGTATAGAATTCTAAAGTATAGAACTAGTCTTATATTTCAACTATATATTATTTTTTATTAAAAATCTCCCTAACCGATAGTTTCACGCTGCCATCTCCACTTGCGTGACGTGAGGCCTCCACTGCCCTCCCCTCCCTGAAGACATTCCTTTTGTGCAACTCTTGGAATTTTATTTATTCATGTTCCTGCCTGCCTCGATAGCGGATGATATGCATGTCCCTGGACTGGGCTCTTGAGAGGGCCTCTGGTAACCCGTATCCGGACCAGAGACGGAGTCGGAGGCCAAAAGTCAAGTAGTGAGCTGCGAAGTTCGATACCCACACATGACTGACTAGGTGGCAGCTGGACTACCTCGCCCCGCCCTTCTCCGGCTACTGTTTCCCTTTTCGCACATTGTTCCTCCACAAAGCTGGAGAGGATTAGTCCGCAAATCAATTAATTTTCATGGTACTTGGCATGATTTTTTTTTCCACTCGCCGCGCATGGATGGGCATTGGTCCAGGAGGGGAACTGGTTTCTCTACTTTGGCCAAATGGTGCACTCAATCAAATGAAAATTAGCATTTAATATGCCAGAGTTTGGGATCGGGAAGGGGATGGGCGACGGGAGAACACATGGCGGGCAGGCAGGCAGGGAGGCAGGAAGGCAGTTCCCCCTTGGGACTTGAGCAACCCTCTTGCGGGCAATCCTCCGCCGGCTTGTGTGTATTTCCGTTCCAATGGCTCCGTCCCGTCCCTTCCCCCAGATATCCTTGGCAAATAATTTTGTATTAAATTTCCAAAGGACAAAGAAGGACTCGGCCTAGGGGGGGGGGGGAACTGAAATTGATTGCAGTTTCAGGATTTGGGCAAAAACCCTCCCCATCCCAGGAGCAGCAAAAAGGTGTCAGCTATGTAATTATACGTGCCGCATTGTCCTGCGTCCTTAGTCCTTGGTCCTTGGTCCTGTGAGCTCTGGACCCTCCCCTTGTTTACTTATTAAGCGTATTTGTTGCTCTTCGGGCTCCTTTGTGGCTTTTTCCTCGACAGCTGCTCGCATACTTTCCTTACTTTCTCTTTGTGCCCTTCTCCGGCGACCGTGTCCTGTGTCCTGGGTCCTGTGTCCTGGGTCCTGTGTCCTGTCCTTTCCTCAGGTATATTAGTCGGACAAGGAGTGAAATGTCCTTGGAGATATTTATAACAATTATCTGTAATTAATCCCAGCTACGCATTAATCAACATTTTTGTAGGGGAGGGGAGGTGTGTGGGAGGGCTAGGAGGAGGTAATCTAATTAACTGTCCCACTCCCCACCCCCCGAGCTCACCTTCGGACATCTTAAAGCCTCGGAAATTAATAAGATTATGCAAGTCTGGGATTATTTTTTCATTCAGGGGAAAGGAAGCTCCTGGGAGGACAACATTCGGCTTGCCTGGCAAGGACATCACGTCGCCTAGGTGTTCCTCCTGCCCTCTGGTTGGTTCTCCTAAACGATCCCTATTTGCCTGAAACTCCGTTCCAAACAATGCCACAAAAAAAAAGAAAAACAGCATACATTACACGCTCGAAGTAACCCGCAGGGGGGGAGCTCACTCAGCAACACACATGGATATTATAAAGAAACAAAAACAAAGGAGTGCCTGGGGAGGGGGAGAGTGCTAAGCCCTGTTCCGGAGGGGAGGACTGGATAATATTGTTCACATGTCGGGGTAGAGGGTAGACTCCGGGAGGAGGAGGAGGAGGAAGGACCAAGACCAGGACTAAGACCACCGAAAAAGAACATCTCGAGATACTCGAAATATGATGAATGGTTTTTGAATCTCAGCGATTAGGAATAACCCTTCAAGGGTCCAAGGAGGAGTTTGTTTATTAATGAAAGTATTTATGAGAGAACCCCCTAGAGGGATCCTGAAGGGCTGCTAGGAGGAGGAGTCCCTTCAGAGTCTAATCCCGGGGAATGCTACAAATCTGTTGTCCTGGCCGGGCTGTTGATTGTGGCAACCGCATCGAACGAGTGCCACCCCTTCCCGGACAGAGTCACCCTTCCAAAGTGCAGCTGCCCGAATCCAGGGACGGAGTCTGGCTGGCAATCTCGTCCTGCCCTGCCCTCCATTTATCCTGAAAATCCAGTCAATCAAAAGCGTGCGCACACATCCCGAGGGGGAAAGTCAAATTTGTATTCCAGGTCGGGATGGGATGGGAGGCATCATTACTTATGCGCAGACAGTCAGTCGTAGTGGCAGCAACCCTCGTAAAGGACCAAACCAGGACTGAGGATAGCAACCCTTAAGCTGCGGCTCCCCCCTCTCCCTCTCCCGCTCCCTCTCCCCTTGGTAATCGTTATTTTGGCACTTTTCCGGCGACGCTGCTGCGTAATCGCTTTTCGGCATAAAAATCTAAAGAAGATATTTTCCAGAGCCCATCATGGCGAGGAGGAGAAGGGAGGGTAGCATGGCGTAGCACAACATTTTCAAATTATCCTTCAATGAAATTATGAGAAAAGGGTCCGACCCTCTTTCCGCCTGTCCGCGTGTCCGCTTGTCCGTGTGTCCCTGGTCTGGAGGGAGAAACAAACCGCTTGAGTCAAATATTTCTGATGAGGGTCATAATTATAATGAAACAGGTCTTGCATACAGAGGAGCAGAGGAAGCCTTGCCTCTGATGCACTGAGAGAAAAGGGTATCAAGTATTTTTATAAAAAATACTATAGTGAGAGACAGAGTTTCATAGTATTTCTCTCAGTGATAGGAAACTTCTCCCTTTTATTTTCGAACCCCGATGTGTCGAGTCTTTCAAGGGGGGGAACACGTTTGTATAATGCATGATTCATGCTCCCTGCACCTCCTCCCCCCACCCCTCGACAGCTTGTTATTTTTTTTAAGTGACGAGAGTGCTCGCCCTTTTGCACGCCACACTGCTTCCAAGGGTGACGAACTGGATTCGGTCATAATTAAAATAAATTTTAAACGATTCCCTGGCTCTGATTCTGGAAATTGAAAAGTAATGCCACTTTTGTCACTATTTGGGTTTGCCCTTCGAGGCAATTATCGGTGGAGGAGGATGAGGAGGAGGGGGAGTGGCTCTGCAATCAAGTTGTTTATGACCGTGTGGCAGCTACCATCTTCAGAGACCCGAGTTCATGCCGCAAATCACGACATCAAGAGTCGTGTGAGGGCGACGAGTGCTGGAGGGGTAGGGGTGGGGACTTGCCGCTCGGCACCTCTCACATGCAGACCATTAACACGCAAAAGCCAAACTACACTGAGAGAAGTCTTTAAGAGAACCTATTTCTGTCATGAATCTGAGGCTTTTATTTATTTTCCCAGTGTGGAAAACCCCACCCCTCCAGCTAGGCCTCGACTCGACTACTTTAATAACAAAGTAAATATTGTTCATTAGTAAATATTTACACGCTCGTCGCATGTTTGCTCATATTAAATACCAGATAGAGATAGAGTCTACACTCTGCACTCTCCCCACTCTCGTATATGTGTGTTTGGTTTACCTTCTTTCCACACTCCCCACACTCCACTCCCCACTCCCCACTCTCCTGTGAGCTTTATTTATTTATGTTTCCATTTATTTATTTATGCCCATTCTCATTCTCCCATTCGCATACGGTCGCTCTCTGTCTTAGTGATGTGCGTGTGTGCGTGCCGATCTATTAAACATTTATCGATAAATTTTTACAGCTGTCTTGGCGAGGAGCGAACTAGGCTTGTTAGGGGTGGGAGTGTTGGTTGGTGAGTGTTTGCTTTATAATTTATGTGCATACCAAATGAACCATTTACGACACGCAGCCTTAGCCAGCCACGCCCTCTCCCGAATTACAAGGCATTAGGTTGAAAGCTTCCTTTCTTAGTGATGGATTTTATCGAAACAGGTCGTGTTTATACAAAGATAGTCTCTAACTAAAAATACTTAGTTTTGTGAATTATTGGATAGTTTGTTTATTTTTCTTATTTTCTCATTTCATAAAGCCAAAAACAACAAAAATAAACCTTATTTATGAACCATAACTCTTGGCCAGACAAAGCGATGATTTTGTATACTTTCCCCCCGCACCTACGCCCCCCTCAGCCTCTATTGCCGCGTGTCACTTGCAACTAATTGCCATTAGGCGCCGCTAAATAATTTATACTGCACAACACAACACGACATGGACTGGGACTCGGATTCGGACTCGGACTCGAGTGGAGGCGGGGGCACAATTCGATCTTGTCTCTCTCGTTCGTTTGTTGCATTAGTGTCATAATTTATTTCCATATTGAGTTTACGGCTTGCATTCGACTGCTACGGCTGCTGCTGCCACGGCAGTTAGTGCCCCGTTTTATGGCAGTGCAACATGCACGCCACGAAAACTGAAAACTCTGAAAAAAACTGAAAGCTGAAGCCAAAATGAAACGCGTTTTGCGGCGCTGCAGCTCGAAAACCAAATTGTAACCAAATGCGGTGGCTCTCGAACCCAGGGGGGAGTGGTGGCAGGGTGGCAGGCGGCAGGGGCAGTGACAGGGAACAGCGGACGGTCACTTGAATTGAAACCGCAGCGGCGGCAAAAACCACACGCCATCAGTTCACCTTCTGTTTCGTCCCCCACCTCCTGCCTGCCCCTTCTCCCTGCCCTGGCATGTTGAATGCAACCGAAGCAACGAAGCGTGCAAATCATGTTAGCCCCTGCCACTGCCCGCCAACCTTTCATGCACTGAGAGAAAAATATTTATGAAAAATGTTATCAAGTTTTGAAATTCAAGTCTCTTAAACCTCAACTAGTTGGGAATTATAATAATTCCAAAAATACAAACTTTATTCCCAGTGTAGTTGGTTTGTCTTTCAGCCCCTGTGGTGCCCCTTACCCTCTCCACCCCCCCCCTCGTGCTGCACGCTTTGCAATGCAAACGACCGCAGGGGTCCATATCCCAATGCCATAAAAGGTCGCCCTCTGTCTGCTGCTGGCTACTGCTTCTGGGGGCCAGAGGGGCATTAGGGGATGGCAGCGGAGTGGAGTGGAGTGCTGGCCCATGGTGGTGGCTTCTCGGTGGTGGCAATTGCGTGGCCGACATGACGCACAATGTCTCTCCAGCCCAAAGTGATTATTTTTCATATCAGGGCTCGCTAGATTATCGAAACCGTATTCCTCCTACTGGGGCTCTAATCTAAAAGACGTCTCGGGAAAATTGATGTGGAATGGAGTGGAAAATATGTGGAAAACGCTTTATTGGTTATCCCACATAGTTATATAGTCATATAGTCATCTATATAGTCATCTTCATCTATTATCCAATAGATAGACTGCCGAAGGGGAACATCTGCGCTAATTTTATCTTCGAATCTGCGAATTTCTGGCATTTATTTGCATTGAAGAGCTGTATTTGCTGAGAAACCAGTGCCGAAACATCTGTCAGTGTTGGTACATAAGTCTTATTCATTAGCCAGTTCTCTTTAAATATTTGCTCGGCCAGTTTGTTTAGGTGCGAATTCATTATTTGTGTGACAGTTTTGTGTTATTTTGATGAGCCAGAGATGAGATGAGGTAATCGGGGCACTAATTGGGTTCTCGGGGTAATAGAAGGCTCTTTCGTCACTAGTATTAACTAGATAACCAAAATTTGGCTCTAATCATGTTCTAAGGGCTTTTGAAGGCTCTATCGTCACTGATACTTTGTGTGTTTTGAAGCTAAAACGGTTTTAAAAAGATACCTATAATATTCTCAGAGTATTGGAAGCCTTTTTCCTCACAATTATTGCTTTCTTTAAACGTAGAATTTATAGAAAATGATTCTGCTAATATTTTTACAATATTGGAAGTTTTTTTCGTCACTAATATTATCCTTTTTCATGTATAAACTTTTGAAAATTATACCAATAAGGCTCTAAGATAATAGAAAGTCTTTTTCGTTTCTAACATATTGTGTTTCAAATGTAAAATTGATGTAAAAACATACTACAACATATAAAAACAGTACTAGAAGTCTTTTTCGTCCCTAATATTCATCACTAATATACATCTAACTGAAAAATTTATACAAAAATACATTTATAGTATTGTCAGAGTTTTAAAAAGGGTTTCTTTCCCTTATATGTTGTGTTTTTGTTTAAAAAGATACAAACAATATCTGCGCAATTTTGGAGATCTTGTTCGTCACTAGTATTATTCTTTCAAATGTAAAATGGGCTTAAAATAGACTCACATTATCTTAAACCTCTTTTCGTCACTCATATTTAGTGTTTAAAAGCAAAATGCTTTAAAAAAAGATACTTTTTTTTAATAATTCTCCGAGCAGAGTCTCTCTCGTCACTAGTATTTTCCTTTGAAATGTAAAATTGATTGAAAAACATGTCGTTGTCCCCCCAGCTAACCCAAATTTGTCAATTAGCCTGCACATAAATATTTTCAAACCCCGACGTCCGATGTCGTGCCCCTCCCCCCACCTCCCAGGCCCCAGTGCTCCCCCAGATCTTTCAATTAAGTCACACTCTACAAATGCCTCCTCTGCCTCTGTTTTGGGGCAGTCGAGCGTGTGACGCTGTGGCGCCGAAATCCACAAAGAGCGAGTGTGAGTGAGTGGCCCCCTTGGCTGGTCGGCTTTCAAAAACCTTTCGCCATGATGTGACATATTATTAAGCATTTAAGGCACTCGAGTGTGAAATTACGGGCAGAAAAAAAAGAAGAAGAAATATACACAAGTTGGTAAGTGTTTGGCTAATAAACGGAGCTACCGAGGAGCGGGGAAAATGAAATGAAAATGGAAAATTTGTCATTTATAATGAATGCGTGGCTAATGTCAATAATAAATGAATGAGCAGATACAGATACACTGTATCTACCTACCTGCCTGCCTATAGGTGGGTGTGGATGGGGGAGTGTATCGAAAACAAAAAAGCCAATTTAATGGCCATAATTTTGTTGCTGTTGTTGGTGCTTGTTGTTGTTGTTGGTGTTGGTGTTTTGCGGCTGCCGTGTTGTCTACGACACAAAATCAAATTTAGTGACATGAAAGCACGTCATGAAACGAAACGAAACCAAACCAAACCAAACCAAACGAAACGAATGAAACGACAAGCGAACAAGTTAACAAGAGCAAACACAAGGGCGGATCGGACTGAATATATACTCTATATATATATATATATATGGCACGTTTGTGTTTCTGACAAAGACCACCCACCCACACAGGCAGGGGGAGGGAGGTTCGAGGCAGAGACGTGTGGCACATTAAAAAAAACCGCAAACCTACAAAAAAAAAGCACAAAAAAAGACACTCTTTTTTGTTCGCATTTGTTTTGGGTCTCTGTTTGGGGGGAAACGAGTTCACTGCGCTTCAAATGGCATACATGTCGTTTATTTGTTGTTCTTCCCAGAGCCCAGCCCCAGAGAGCCACCTACCTACCTACATACCTCTGGTTGGGGACCGTATCTGATGGCTTTGCTGCTCACTTTCTGCCGTGGAAACAGTCATTATTCCAATATTAATTATGGAAATCGTATTTAAGCATATTAGGCTTTTTATTTCGCTTTTTTATCCACAATTTTTTGCGCTTGATTTAGTCGCATTTGTAGTGAAATATGATTAAACATGATCTGACATGTTTGAACATGAAAAAAATAACTATATTTATTCATTTGGGTTGTTAATTAGTTCTGTTTTTTAAAGAAATTGCATTTAATTATAAATTAATGAGGGAATAATACAAGAAATGTAAAGAGTTATGGCAGCAAGTAGCTTGCGGACATGTCTGAGCATGCTTTTTACACTCGGCACCTAACTGGACTGCCTTTTTATGAAAAAATTGTGTTTAACTTCTTCTTTTTTACATAAATTGCATTAAATATTGATTAATTAAAATAATACTGGAAGCTTATACAGTTATAGCACCCCTATCGCCTAAAAATACCATATAAACATATCTAAGCATGCTTAAAGCCTTAAAAATAAAATGCTTACTATTCAGAATGATGTTAGAGAAATAGACATTTATAGAGCCTTATCGCGCACTGAATAGCATGCTTACTTGTCAGAACATGCTTTTTTTTTATCTCGTCACTTACCTAAAAACCCTTTATATTCAAAAATTAGAGTAAACTCGTTTTTTTTTGAACATTTTGCATAAAATTCAATAAATATATACCCGATACCCCCCTCATAAGACCTTATAGCGTCTAAAATAGCCTGAAAACATGTCTGAGCATGCTTTTCCAACTCGTCACCTACTTAAAAAGCATTTGTGTTGAGTTTTTATATTAATTTTTATAAAATCCAAGGAATATATACATTTATAGGGCTTAATCAAGCTCAAAATAACAAGCAAACATTCCTATGTAACTCGTCACCTACCTAAACCGCCTTTGGTATATGAAAATTAAAGTAAACTTTACTTTTTATACGCATTTTGTTTAAAATGGTACAGTTATAGAGTACCATCGAACACAAAATAGCATGCAAATATATATCCGCATGATTTCCACCTCGTCACCCATCTAAAAAGCCTTTATAACTAAAAATTAAATAAAAACATTACCTATTTTTTGCTTTTTAGCTTGAATCTTTAATCTATGCCCCGCATAAATCATATTTTCGCTAAATGCAATTTTGCCCAAACAGAAAAACAATAAAAATCGTAAAATGCAACAAGAGCGGTATGCAAATGCGGCGATCGAATATCTATCGAGTGCCGCGCCGACAAATTCAATTTGGCCGGTCGTGCATGCATAACCAACTAAATGTCTAGCCAATATTGGCAGGGAGTGAGGGGAGTGGAGTGGAGGGGGGAAAACGTATTATTTGCATAATTAATTTCAAGCGGTGGCAAACAACGCACAACATGGCGTATGAGTGATGTTGATTGTCGATGTCGGAAAGTGCATAAATCAGGCGGGGCAGGGTAGGTGAGGGAGACCAATCGTGTTTTTGGTGCCACTTTGTTTGTTTTTCCACAGTTTTCCGTTTCTATATTTTTTTTTTAACACAAAGAGAGAGGGAAATATATATATTTATTAACACTTCAGTGGGTCTACAACAACTGGGCATTGTTATGGCAACCGATTTGCATATGCAAATTGATTTTTCCCAACTGGTTGGGTCTGAGCTGAGCTGAGCTGAGCTTAGGCTCCGATCTTAGATGATATTAAGTGGCGCCCCATCCCGCTTCCACCCACAATGCCCGTCGCATAATCCATTAGAAACATGCACGTATTTAATTAATTATTTTAATTGCAGCGAATAATGGCAGCACTTAATCAATAATGGCACGGCTAGTTTCCCCTGGCTCGGACTACTTAATGACGGGCACTTTGCTCGCTCGCTCGCTCACTCCCCAGACACTTGGTCGTCACCGGTGGCAATTTGCATAAATTAACAAAAGCCAGCCGAGCGCACACTATTCTGGCTGTTCTTCCACCTGGTCAGGATATCGGCATCTTTGCCAAGAACGTTTAAGGCAGGCGGTGCTGAAAACCAAATAAATACAACAGACCTGAAGAATGCGATTACAAAAAAAATAAAATAAATAAAAATAAAAAATAATTTTCCTCTGGCCGTTTCGAACCCCGCACCGTAACGGCTTGCATTTTAAATAGTGCCAACATTTCAGAGTCCCCCGCGAGCCAAAAAGCTTTGGCCTCAGTGCCCGACCTCAAGTCTCGAGTGGCCAGCCAACCAATTGCCAAATCAGCTCTAGCTCTTGAGAGGAACTATATTTTGTCGAGCTACTACTAGGGGGGAGGGGTAGGACTGGTAGTCTGCTGCTCTATAATTAAATTGCCAAAGTGCTGGCAGCAATTTTGGGTTTATTTTTTGGCACTTGGCGTTGCTCAATTTAGCAACAACCACTACCAGTGCCAAACAACGACAACAATTGAACTCTGCCGCCTTCCCCAACCACCCACCACCCACAACCACAATTTGCATTCGTTGGCATAATTTTCGTAAAGAAGTTGCGGCTCTTGTCAAATGCAAACAATTAGATAAATTGCTTTATTTGAAGCTATTCAAAATGAACCAAAGCCGTAGCTATAGACGTAGCCAAGGCACGTTTATTAACCTTTTGAACTCATTTGTGGCGAAACTCATCAATTCAATGAGCGGCGAGCCAGCAAAGAAGATGAATCTTTGGCCCCGGGGCCGGTGGGGTTCTTGATAGGGAGAGGTGAGAGGTATTTAAAAAAAAAGGTCAGAAAATGAAGAAAAAAAGAGGTGAAGAATGGTTTAACTTGGAAATCTGTTTGGAACTTAAAGCACCCTGGAGATAAGCTTGATAAAGTATCGAAAAAGTAGTGTTTAAGGAGGATTTAGTCACAGTCTGTTAAACAAAATTACAGTTTGTGAATGAAACAATGTTGAGTAACAGATGTTGTCTAACAGATGTTTTTCTTTTAACCCTTAAACGGTTTCTTGTGCTTAATTTAGCCTTCTATAGTAATTGTTCTGTATGTGTTTCTGTAATTAGATGTACATATAGTTATTTTGAATTGGCAACTTTTCTGGCTGTTGGGTTGCTAAAAAAAAATATTTTTTTGTATAAACTTTGGTAGGTGACGTCTATATTTGTTACTATAATCTAGATTATTAGATTATAGTACACTAATTATACTAATTATTAAACAGATTCTATAATATATCAAATGCAGGCTCTTTTGCTTTGTGGCTCCACTTTTCTTCATAAACTTAATTCCTCTAATGAGTTTATAACACACTAAGGGTTAATATTATTCACAAATTTGTTCAATGTGACCATCCCAAATCACTTTGCGCTTTACAACACTGGATTAAAAATGGAAGAAAACTTCTTGACGTTTATGCCTCAATTATTATATGCAGATATACGTTTTAAAACAAAGTATAATAAAGTATAGTACTCGAATATATTTGTATACCCACTACACTATACTATAGCTTATAGTATATAGTGCATATAGTATACAAATATTACTATAGTTTATATATACTATAAAAGTACAATTTATTTAATTACCCAACAGATCGCAACTTAATCAGCCAAGTAGTAAACTTTCCCTCTGTTTACACAACTTTCCTGCGAATGTTTAGATAATCGGGTGTTTACACCCCACAGGCTGTCTATATTTTGTTGCACATTCCCCATTCTAATGAGGATAATACATCAGTTAATGACTTTTAACTGCAGAATCGACAGCTCATTAGTGGGTATTATTATTGGGAAGCGAGGGTATTGCAGTCTTCGTTAGTTCACTGCTGAGATATACCCAGTCAGAGTTCTGCCAGATACATTTTCTGTGGCAAGGCAGCCCAACCCAAACTCGACTCCACCGTGGGCTTGGAGTTGGGGGTCCGGGGTCCGGGGTCCGGGGTCTGGACGGCTCTTGACTGTTGTTGCCTTTCGCTGCCATCGCGGCCTCATCATGGCAGGGGGGGACAGGCAAATGGGCGGCAGTTTGAAACATTTTTCATTTGGCTGGAGCCATCCTACTGGCTCTTCTGGCTTCATGCCGCATGCCCCATGCCTCTTGCCTCTTGCCTCTTGACAATGGAATAACCGCAAGATTATTATTTTTTTTACTCGTCTCTCTTTTGGTTTCAACTCTTAAATATTTTTTCTGCTGCCTGTTCTCTGGCTCTTGGTTCTTATTTTATTTCCGGTCATTAAAAGTCAATCTCGAGAGGTCTCGTAAATGACATTGTCGCCGCTTTCAGTCAACTAATTGAAGCTACTTGAAAGGGGCGACGAGGGGAGGGGAGTGAGGGGCAAGTTGGGTAGTTGGTGGCAAGTGGAGAGGCGCCAAATGGGGTTCCATTTAATTAAGTTATTCGAAGCTGTTTGCTTCCACTAATCTTCCACATCATCATCAGCATCGTGGGCTCCACCGACATGACTGGTTGATTGATGGGCCTTCTCGAGGGGGGGCAGGAGGTAGGGGTGTGGCAAGAGTCCAGTAATTAGAAAGTTTTCTTCTCCCTAAAGGTTAACGATGTGCCCCAAAAGTGTATCTACAAGCTACTATATCTTGTTTTTAAAGCTCTTCAGGTTGCAGGCCATTATTTGTGGCAGATTAAGTTGCATGCCCCATCGCATCCCAGCCATCTCTATCTATTATCCGCTCTGGGCTGCCTTTGACAGATTTGCGATTGTGTTGCCAATCACAGATACAGATACAGATACAGATGCGGTTTACTTTGCTGCCGCCGCATTTGTCGCATAATCCATGCCCCCTCTACTTGCCACAAGCTCCCCCCATTCAATTGTCATTGCGAATGTCAATAAATTATTTATGCGTCACCATTAATTGCCTCTGCGTGTATGTCTCGGTGTCTTTTGTGAATATTTTGTGGCATTAAATTGAATTTTATTGTTTTAAATTGCGCATCTATGAGATACAACCATCACTAACATCCCTCTCTGTCTTTCTATCTTTTCAGGTGAGTGCCAATTAGTCCCCGAAACACACAATGGAGTGGAGTAAGTTTGGATGGGCTAAGAGGGAAGGGGACAGTTTTTTAATTAAAAAACTTTTGCAATTAAAATTATTTTTATTTGAAAACTAATATGCATAATTGTAGAGAGAAAGAGAGAGAGAGTGTGTGTGGGGTGAATAGATAGAGTATTTCAAAGATTGAAAGTGCAGTTCTTTGAAATAAAATAGCAGATGACTAGGGGAGGCATCTCTTAATGGCCAACCAGCCAACAGACCAACATCCAGTCGAAAAACAAAACTTTCAAAACCGCAACTCGCACACACAGCCACGCCCCCACCACGCCCACATCGACACATGGCTGGAAAAACACAAACAAAACCACAAAATTCAGCAAAAACCCCAAAAACCGTAAATAAAATAAAAATCAAAATACAAAAAAACTTCCATTTTTATTCCATTTGCGGTCATTTTTTAATGAAATTTGTATTTTGATTTAAAATTAAGATTTATTTAAGTAACTACTTTAATTTTTTGGTATTTTTAGGACAGTTTCTTTCATTTTGTGACACCATTGGCGTACTCTTCCAAACCAAAAGTAATAAAAATTTCAACAAAAAAAAATGTAAACTTTCATGGTTGGAACTCAGCCACTACCCTCCCCCCTGACACGTCCTCTCCATAGAGCCCTGCCCCATACAGCCCTCGGTTCGGGCCATAAAATTTATGACAGTTCGCACATTTGGCATTCGAAAATGAAATACACTCCAAAATCCAAAATAAGAAACCCCACCGACCGACCGACCGACCGACACATGCACGTCCCAGTCCCATGCCCAGAGTTTCGGATAAAACTGTCAGGAATTACGTGTGAAAAATGTCTAAAAAAAAAAAAATAAACAAAAATAAAGACAAAGCTAACAAAAAAATACAAAAAAGTTATCGTAAAAAATCAGACAGCGAGTAATTTCAATGGAAATGTTCAAGCTGAGCCCCTGGCGATGTCACTCTGACTGGCTGCTCGGCTAAATGCAAACACACTTTTAATTAATAAACAAACAAGTTAATTTGTTTTATTATTTGGGCCAGAATCCCCACACTCGAGGCACTTGAAAATCGATTTAGCTTTCGAGGCACTACGGAGGGGGCAGTCCCTGCTCTTGTACTATAATTAATGGCCTCAGCAGATGAGAAATTTCTAAAAATAGAAAACTTTTGGGGAATATCTGACTTTGTAGCTTAAAAGACCTCTTAAATATATTAATTAATAAACAATAAACTAGAAAGGGTATCTGATGTACCTGCTGACATGTCCAACCCGGCGTATGCGTAATATTCTCTACTCGCTGCTGGCTGGCAAGTCAAATAATAAATATTCAGCAAGGCGCTTCGAGGCAATAAATGTTTTCTGTTTTCTGTTTTGTTGAATTTATCATAGCTCTGTGCTGTGTGTATGTATCTGCAAACCAGAAACGTATCTATCAGATACACATCCTCTGCGTAGCTGTGTGTGCTTTTCTGAATTATTGCAGTTCGAGGCCAGGCCAGCAAACCAAAAAAAAAACAAAAACAAAAATATTTGCAAATAAAATTATAATTTTATTGCCATTACTTTTTATTGTTTGTTATTGTTATTGTTATTTTTTATAGATTCATGCAACAAATCGGCGGTCTTTTTAATTTAAATTTCGATTCTATTTCGGCTTTTTGTATAAAAAGTGTATTTATACATCTGCCAGTTGGCCGAAAAGACAACAGAAAGTGCCCGCAACTTGGGCCATAAATTAAAATCACATGAAAATCTGTTGTGGTTGCTAGTCCGTCCCCTACACACAGTCGCTGTTGGCTTCTCAGAACGAATTCCGAACATACTCGCCTGTGGCACATTTGCATACCACACTTGACACTTGTCTGGCTGCCACTCGGAGTGCGTGGGCGGCTAGCAGGAGGAGGATGGGGTGGTGGTGATGGTGGTGGAGGCATCTTCTCGAAATGAGGCAAGTTTTTGGTTAAAATGGGGTTCTCAAACTAATCCCAAACTAGGGTAGGGATTTGGGGTTAGAGACTCTTTCTTATAGAGACTATCTCATCCCGGAACTAAAAACTAACCTTTTTGGGTTAAAGCTAACATCATTTATTATTTTTTCTATTAATTATTCTTATAATTTCTATTTATTCTCAAGATTCCCTCTATATTATTGGCCATAAAAGGAAAACTTTCGGAAGCTTCCGAGGAGCTCCAATCTTGGCAAGAAGACAAATGCCAGGAAATGGTACTGTCACTGCAATACCCTGTAGGAAAACTTGATGGAAATTTAGAAAAAGATGTTTTCCAACTTGGGAGAGGGGGTGGAAGTGGGAGTTCCATTTTAATTGCATCACAGAGACAGAGACCCACAAGCAGGAATTAAAAAGGACCTTAGTTTCAAGTGTTTTCTTTGCCTAGCTGGTGGGGTCTTTAGAGTTTATTTCAGCCTCGTTTTCCTCAAAACCCCATCCCTCCCCCATGCTTTCTCTTATTATTTTCCTACCGTAACTGTGTGTAGCTGTGTGTGTTTGTGTGTTTTTCACGAAAAACTTTTCCCTTGAGTTCACTTAACTACTTCCTTCTGCCTGGCAACACAAACTGAAGCGCACTTCAATTCAATTTCGTATGCCAACTTGGACTGCCAAGGCACCTCCACCTCCTCCTCCACTAGCCATCACCCTCCTCCTCCACTAGCCATCACCCTCCTCCTCCACTAGCCATCACCCTCCTCCTCCACTAGCCATCACATCACCCTCCTCCCAAGTCTTCCTCCGGCCAAATCAGTGCTAAAAACTATACCAAGAAGATGCAGTCTGGTGGAAGGGTTTTCTGCCAGTTGCCCTTTTTGTGGGTGTTTGTCTAGAGAGAGGGGAGGGAAGGGGGGTGGGACTTTCTTTTCCGAGTTTTCCAAATGTTGGCACATAGCCTTGTCGGCAGTGACATTTTATCGCAGTGTAGCAACAACTAGTACTCTCTCTAGTTTTCTTCAAGTGCCCTAACTTGCCACAACTCCCACTCCCACTCTGCCACCCTCAGATCTTGCTGCTTAATTTGATTTCCACAAGTTGCCAGCGACAATTGTTGCAAGCTCTGTGCCTGTCCTGTCCTGTGCCTGTCCTGGGCCTGATTTCCATATATGTATATTTAATCGTGGCTGCAGCTAAAGTTTCGCGTTGTGGGCGTCAACTGATTCGAAAGTGGTCTGGCAGCAGTGGCAGCAAAGTAAAAGGCATCCCCTCCTCCTCCTCTTGGTCCTCCTTCATTAAAATCGAGGATAACTTGCTAAACTTTGTCTAGAAACACTCCAAATACAAGAAAAGCTTTGTATTTGTGAGATACTTCCTAGGAAAAGATGGATTTTATAAAGAAAACTAACGGTATTTCAAATACTTAAGGTTTTGGAAGCAAGAAGGCTTGAAGATCTCTGGTATCTTGGCCCAAACCATCGCTAATTCTGGCCCAAAACCCTCTCTTTTATCAACAAACCTCCATTTATCTCCACTGGAGAGATTCTCTCCAACTGTAAATCTCTCCAACAGGCAGACAGTCAGACAAGCAGAGACATGTTTGTGCATGCCCTGTGTGTGTGTATGTCTGTCCTTGTTCTGTGACTATGCCGCCCTCTTTCGCTCGACAGCATGTGTCTCTTTTGTTGAATTATTCAGCTTAGTGAAGTTTACTTTTAATTAACAAACTAACTAATACCGAATTACTTAAAAAAAAGGACACTAGGATTCAAATCCCCCTCCCCCTAGGACCTGGCAGGGGAGGGGAGTGATGAAAATAAACGAAACTAAAGTATCGCAAATATTGGATTGGGAAATGTCGCATTCTAGCACCCCTTACCCCTAACCCCTTACCCCGAACCATTTGTCCTCCGAAATTGCTTTCCTGCTAATTTGAGTTGAACATGCAAGGGACTAGAGGGAGGAGGAAGGGTGGCGAGTCCTTGGGGGTTGTTTGGCCAACGGATCTGGATGAGTGATGGAAACCACAGAAAAGGGTTCACAGCCGGAGGAGTCGGGGGTGGATGAGGTATGGGTTTGGGAAGTAAGTTATAACTGAAATAACAATAAAAATAACATTTGTTTCGGGCCAAGCAAGGGTGGAGGGGTGGAGAGAGCAGGCACGTGCTTGCATGGTTTGGAGGAGGAGGGGGACACAATTGTCGGCACTCGTCACGTTCCATTTTGTGCGTCCACGCGTGCCCCGCTTGCCACACTCCACGTACTTGAATAAAATTTCATTTCGCGAGTTGTTTGGAAAAGGATGTTTAAGGATTTAAGGATCTAGGTGGATGGGATCGACTTCCAAAGGAGGGCTCTTAAAGTTCCATCCAAAAATCAAGCCTCGCCCCAGAGGTCTCGGCTTAAAGGACTAAACATACATGGGCGGAAAAATATGCCAGGACATACACAATGTCCTTAAAGCCAACAGCAAGAGAGAGAGAGAGAGTATAGAAAGAGATAGAAACATCATCCAACACGCCCACCTAAACAAAAGCCAACCGACCGGGCGACCCTTCCGCCTTTTTCCTGCGAGCCTGTGGACACAACAGCACCAACAAAAACAACAATAACGCCCAACAACAAAAACAACAAATGCTCATACTCGTTATTGTTGTTGTTGTTGTCACTGCGACAAAATAAACGTCACAGGGAGGGGATGGAGGGGTTGGATGGATTTTCAGAGCGAGTTTTCGAGTTTGGGTTTCGTGTCCTCGTCCTCGCCATCGCCCTCGCCCTCGTCCTCGCACAGGAAGCGTCACACAAGCTGGCAGGATATTTTATATTTGTACGCCACATGTGTGTGTGTGTCTGTATGTATGTGTGTGTGTGTGGCAGGGACAGCCATTGTAAATTCCAGCTGCCGTCATTGCACGTTTTCTGGCCCTTCTTTCCAAACGGATATGCCATGTACGAGCAGGAGCAGGACTCGCAGGAGCAGGAGCAGGACTGGCAGAAAAAACAAGAATACCATGTAAGCATGTGCCAGTGTGTGTGTGTGTGTCACAGGATGTGCCCTGACTGTGGTTGGTTTGCCACCTCCTCCCCCCAACCTCTCCTCCTGTGGGGCAGCGGCACCACGGTTCGTATACGTAATGCCTGATAAAATGCGAAATGCGCGAATAAAGCCAAGTTAGTATAGGCGTGGGGGGTGTGGGCCAAGTCAAGCGGCAAATCAGCTTTAATGGGCAACCCTGCCACGTAGCTTTAATTACGTGTGCATATCGCGAATCAACAATAACAATTTTTAATTCAATTCCAATGCAAACACCATGTCCTGGACTGGCCATCATCGTGTCCTTTTTGTGCGTTTGGGTCACAAGGTTCATCATTAATTCCAGAGCCACACCCATGACTTGGGTGCTAGCCTTGTTTTGCTTTTAGGATGGCAGTGGGTGGTTGAATCCAAGGGACCCTGTCAGACCCTGTTTTCCAACTCAATTAATTTCCTCCTTTAGAGCTCTCCTCAGACCTCAGGCCCATCTCCAGACCTTTAATTAGAGCCGCCTTTTGCTCATTTTTTTTTTTTTTGTTGCTTCCGCGGCCTAATGACCTCTCCCCGGTCCCCAACTCCAGCTAATTGACATATGATAATGACGACAGTGATAATCAGGCTGGTGATTATGATAATGGCAGTGGGGGTGCGAACAGGTGTGCTTGCTCTATGACTGGAAGTACCTGCCAGGGGTCATAACGGATATCGAGTTAATTGAAAGGTTAATTCGTGGCTGGAAGTGCATTCTTTAATATTCCAAGCCCTCCCACTGCATTAGGCTTCTGTTTGGGCCGCCATGGCACCTGAAACAAACCACTTGGAAGCAGTTTGCACGCGATTTTAATGACACGCTCTGATTCGATATGTATGGCTCTATAAAGAGGGTATACTATAGGGTCTATAAACCCATTCCCAGTACCCGATTGATTATTGTTTTCGTGCATATTCCAGTTGTTGGCTGGTTTTCTTTACTTCCTGCCTCTCTGGTGAATGGTTGCTGCCACGTTAGTGACCATTATGGTGGCATATAGGCTATGTAGGAGGTAAAGACCCTAGAAGGTGTTTCAAAATAATAGTTTTCATAAAGACTTAGACCTGGAAAGAGTCTTAAACCCTCCAAAAGACAGTCTAAACCTTATACTTTTTTTAATAAAATTTTAAAGGGTATTAACTAGCCTATCACTAGCTAGTTGCTGTGGCATTGTGTTGCTGTGTTGTGGCGAGGACATTGGCCAACACAGAAGGCGGCAACTTTGGCACGCAACGCCCCACAGCCACAGGAGCTCTGCCTCCAACCACCACAGGCAGGCAGGCAGGACGAATGGGCGTGGCTCTGCCAGCCCACAAATTGAGGTGAAAGACACCATCCTGCAGGCCAGTACTGCGTTTGAAATTCTCCACATTCGACGGCGTCCATTGTTTGTGCAACATTTGCATTGATGATTTACAACAACAAGCATTTCATTTAACAAATTTATTGTAGTTTTTGTTGCCACAGTGGCTATGGTTGCTGCTGTTGCATTTCATGCCCCGCCAAGCATGAAACAGCCCGCGAACAGCACCAGAAACATGAAAATCGACAAAAAAAGAGAAGCCGCCCTCCTCCCCCCCTAGAGGCATTCATAAATTTCAATTGTGGGGGTTTTCCTTTGTGGATTGTGTGTTTATTGAAATGCTTGACATTAATTAACAGAAAATAAATAAAATAGAGAACCAGGGAATGATTTCTATCCTATTGGGCCTAGATTATTCATCATCATGAAGACTACCACCCTGGGGCATGCCACCACACAAATTCGCGAGGAATGTCGCTGGCAAAGTGCCCACTCAGAGCTCATACTACATGATATAGTATGGTACTTCTAGTATATTCCTCTCGAATATAAATGTCAGTAATTCTTTGAGGGAATTTGTGTTATTATTCCACTGGATTACGTGATTATGGCCAAGATTGTGGCTCAAAGTGTTGGCTGTTTTTGATCTTCGAGAAGATATTTGTTCAAAGAATCCCAAAGAAATCATTTTTAAAATAAAACTAGAACCAGTATACACAGTATATTTAGTATAGTTTCATAAATTGGGGAAAATACCATCCACTTCTGATATCTTAAAGCTCTTGGCCCAAAGGCATTTTGGCCATTTCTAATTAGCCTAATCGACCTAATCGGGCAATATCATTTGTCAGTCACCCAGGGGGATGCGTTGGCGTTGGGTGGGATGGGGCATCCACTCGGTTACCGGTTAGTGAGGTGTGGACTCTCCACACCAACCCGATAATAATAGCTCTGGCTTATTGGGTTTCAATTACGGCTGTTTCCACGGAGAGCCGCTTTCGGACCTGCCCTAACAAGTGCCTAGTGACTGGCCCTAGTAGTGGGAAAATAACCAGCTGGTGGTGGGTTCGTGAGAAGCAAATTATTAAAAAAAAAATAAAATTATTCAAAGTTATTCAAAAGTATTCATTAGTTGCATAGTAGAAGTAAAGAGTAAACAAACACTGACGATTTATAAAGAAGTATTCGGAATAACATCCACCTAGCGGTGTAGATGAGAGTTACGAGGTTTTATAGAGGTTCTTAGAGATGAGTTTTTTTTTTAATTATTCGAATTATTCAAAAACATTCAAAGCGTGTTTATTGGTATCCATGGAACAATGAAAATACAAATAAGTAGTCAAGAAAACAACCCTTTGGTGATGGGAACGTGAGATACGATGTCTGTCAGAAGTTTTAAGAGATGAGTGATCTAAAAATTATTCAAAATTATTCGAAGTTATTCAATATAATTCAAAGTTGCTCATAAGTATCCATATAAAACCACCAAAATACAAAGTTTTAGTCTAAAAAACCACCATCTGCTGCGAGTCACGTGAGTCACGAACTATTAGCGGGTATTCTAGAGATGAGAGATCTACAAATTATTCAAAATTATTCATTAATTTTAAAATACGAAGCTTAAGTAAACAAAGACTCACGATTTAAGAGGCACTAGCTAGTTAAAAATATTACCTGGTGGAGGGCATGTGAGTCACTTGTTTATGTACAAGTTTCTAAATATGAGTACTTTTAAATATTATTCAAAAATAAATGTCCAGATTCACAACACAATAGATAAAGCCAACAAACCCCCACAATTTACGACTCTTAGTTGCGTTTAAGATAATTTCCCAACCAGTAGTTCGAAGCCAGTCACGTATCGCATGTAATCACGCACACACCTCTGGCCCAGGCAGTGGATTCCGCTTCCATATCTGATATCCAGACGGACAAGCCAGCCAGCCAGCCTGCCTGCCTGCCTGCCCATTCCCATTGCCAGTCACTGCCGCCGAGCTGGTCGCCAGTCGTAAAATGCAAATTGCATGCAATCAACGCGTTTTTCGTTTAATTATTATGAGAATTTCTGTTTCTTTTTTTTTTGCTGCCACGGAACGTGCCAAGTGCCGTTCGCAGATATATGTATATATACTGTATATATAGTTTGCAGGCCTTTGTCTGGGGGGGGGCTGCCTATTTTTCAATTAAATGCCAGTGGTCAGCACTAATCATTGTTTATACCAGAGGAGTGCGTGAAACAAAATTCCACTCTAATTAATTTGCATTATTTATTGGCTGGGGGAAGTAATGCCACAATTTAATACTTGAATTTAGACTTTTATTTCGGAATATGTACGACTGGTGCTGACTTGGCTTTAATTTATTGCGCTTTTCGGGCCATTCGAGACATTGAACTCGCAAGTGTGTGAAGGCATTTTAAAGGCGTGGGCGTTATAAGCAGGCAGTGTATGTTAAGTGGAGCACTGACAGCTAAGTGATTTTTAAGCAAAAAAAAATTAAAGCAAACTAAGCATTTTTATAAAAAAAACCTATTTTTGAGCGAGAAAATCGATGGGAATTGGTGCGATCTCCCCTCCGGGAACAATATTTGAATTGCAAAATGGAGTGGACAAAACACAAATATAATTTGTGCAGTATATGCGAAATTGATTAGATTGGGTGTGGTTTGGCTATGGCTCTGCCTCTGGACTCGTCCTTTATGGAAAATTGAAATTAGTCGACTTCATCCCCGAAACCCATAAAAGCCATCGCCGCCTACTGTCTGACACATTAAATAGCATGCATAATTGAATTATCGAGAGGGATTATCAGGAGTGGGGGATGTCAGGATGGCAGGAATCACAATGGCCCACGGAAGGTGTTTGTAATGTCTCCCAGACTGGCCTTAATTAAATGGAGAAAGAGAAAGACGTTGTGTTGTGTTTGAAATTTAATAGAATTGCCAGGAGGTGCCTCCAACTGCTGGCCCTCCCTGGGAGGAGGATTTACGAGCAACCGACAATGGAAATTGCCATCCGACTGGAAGTCCTGCAGTCCTGCTGTCCTCCAGTCCTGCAGTCCTAGTCCTGTGGCAAGCTGCTTACGTATGCACATATTCAAGTCAAATAAACGTAATAATAAAATAGTTGCATACCAACTGGTGGTATGCTTTTGTGGCAGAAACAACAGAAACACGCCCGCAAAATATGATATGCAAATCGGAAAGGGGGGAGGTGGAAAAGGGAGTGCCCCTAGGTATCTGATGTACGCATTTCAGGGGGGTATTTAGAGCTGAAAGTGCTCGGAATGGTGGAGTAGTGCTTTTACTTCATACGTGGTCTGTAGTATACACATATTCTATATCTATATGTACCCATCTATCTATATCAAGTATATATAAAATAATATGGGATTGTCTCAGGATTTTGATGTAGAGAATCGATATAGAAATCGTTTAAGGTACTCCGCTTGAGAATCGGATGAGAATTGGGGAAGATATAGCCATGCCTGTGGACCCTATTGGGGAAAACAGCATTTTCAAGGCATCCCATCAGGAAAAATGGACAAAAAATCTAAAAAATATTTTGTCTCAGGATTTTGATGCAGAATGGTGGAGAATCGATATAGAAATCGTTTAAGGTACTCCGCTTGAGAATCGGATGAGAATTGGGGAAGATATAGCCATGCCTGTGGACCCTATTGGGGAAAACAGCATTTTCAAGGCATCCCATCAGGAAAAATGGACAAAAAATCTAAAAAATATGTTATCTCAGGATTTTGATGCAGAATGGTGGAGAATCGATATAGAAATCGTTTAAGGTACTCCGCTTGAGAATCGGATGAGAATTGGGGAAGATATAGCCATGCCTGTGGACCCTATTGGGGAAAACAGCATTTTCAAGGCATCCCATCAGGAAAAATGGACAAAAAATCTAAAAAATATTTTGTCTCAGGATTTTGATGCAGAATGGTGGAGAATCGATATAGAAATCGTTTAAGGTACTCCCCTTGAGAATCGGATGAGAATTGGGGAAGATATAGCTATCCCTGTGGACCCTATAGGGGAAAACAGCATTTTCAAGGCATCCCATCAGGAAAAATGGACAAAAAATCTAAAAAATATTTTGTCTCAGGATTTTGATGCAGAATGGTGGAGAATCGATATAGAAATCGTTTAAGGTACTCCCCTTGAGAATCGGATGAGAATTGGGGAAGATATACCCATCCCCGTAGACCCTATAGGAGAAAACAGCATTTTCAAGGGAACCCATCAGAAAAAATGGACAAAAAATCTGAAAAATATTTTGTGCTAGAATTTTGATGTAGAATGGTGGAGAATCGATATAGAAATCGTTTAAGGTACTCCCCTTGAGAATCGGATGAGAATTGGGGAAGATATAGCTATCCCTGTGGACCCTATAGGGAAAAACAGCATTTTCAAGGCATCCCATCAGGAAAAATGGACAAAAAATCTAAAAAATATTTTGTCTCAGGATTTTGATGCAGAATGGTGGAGAATCGATATAGAAATCGTTTAAGGTACTCCGCTTGAGAATCGGATGAGAATTGGGGAAGATATAGCCATGCCTGTGGACCCTATTGGGGAAAACAGCATTTTCAAGGCATCCCATCAGGAAAAATGGACAAAAAATCTAAAAAATATGTTATCTCAGGATTTTGATGCAGAATGGTGGAGAATCGATATAGAAATCGTTTAAGGTACTCCGCTTGAGAATCGGATGAGAATTGGGGAAGATATAGCCATGCCTGTGGACCCTATTGGGGAAAACAGCATTTTCAAGGCATCCCATCAGGAAAAATGGACAAAAAATCTAAAAAATATTTTGTCTCAGGATTTTGATGCAGAATGGTGGAGAATCGATATAGAAATCGTTTAAGGTACTCCGCTTGAGAATCGGATGAGAATTGGGGAAGATATAGCTATCCCTGTGGACCCTATAGGGGAAAACAGCATTTTCAAGGCATCCCATCAGGAAAAATGGACAAAAAATCTAAAAAATATTTTGTCTCAGGATTTTGATGCAGAATTGTGGAGAATCAATATAGAAATCGTTTAAGGTACTCCGCTTGAGAATCGGATGAGAATTGGGGAAGATATAGCCATCCCTGTGGACCCTATAGGGGAAAACCCCATTTTCAAGGCATCCCATCAGGAAAAATGGACAAAAAATCTAAAAAATATTTTGTCTCAGGATTTTGATGCAGAATGGTGGAGAATCGATATAGAAATCGTTTAAGGTACTCCGCTTGAGAATCGGATGAGAATTGGGGAAGATATAGCTATCCCTGTGGACCCTATAGGGGAAAACAGCATTTTCAAGGCATCCCATCAGGAAAAATGGACAAAAAATCTAAAAAATATTTTGTCTCGAGATTTTGATGCAGAATGGCGGAGAATCGATATAGAAATTGATTAAGGTACTCCGCTTGAGAATCGGATGAGAATTGCGGAAGATATAACTATCGAATTTGGCCATAGAGGCCCTCTATATTATATCTTTTGGTAGTATCTTATAGCTCTTCCAATAGTTCCATTATGCAAAGTAATTTAGAGTTGAAATTGGTGGAAATGAGAGAAGAGAACATACTTTAAAGATCTGTAGCTATAGTTAAACAGTTATAAAGTACAGTTCAGTACAGATCTATAACACCCCTTCCTTATATAGACCCCATATTATATAGTCTTATGAAACTGCCAAAGTACCTCCCCTCCTGTCTTGTCAACGCTCACCGCTCGCTTTGATTGAAGGGAGGAAGCACTTCAATTAGCGTTCTTTATTTCTGGGCGTTCACTGTACCTACCCGAGCTCTGTTAATCACTACCGGGGACACACACTCCCCCCCTCAGAAGAGAGAGGGGTGGTGGGGAGTGGAACAAAGCGCTAAAATAACAATTTAACAACTTGTTCAAGACGAGCAACTTTGCCTCCACCTGTCGCACCACCACCCCCTTTTGGGAACCACCTCTTTTATTATATTTTTTTTTTCCAGCTCCCCCTGCTCCGCCCCCTCCCCTCTAGCTGTTAACCCCGCCCCCTGGCTCGTTATTGTCATTACCATTATATGAATGTATGCATGAACAATGCTCGGGTAATTATTGTTTTGGGGACAGCGGCAGACGGCAGACAGTTGAGGCGATTGCGTGACTCGAGCACATTTGTTTTGTTTACGGAAAGTAATTGCAAAAGTTGTTTCAATTTTGCCCAACAGCGATAGTGTAGTACTACTCTATAGTAGTACTCCTTCTGGCCAGAGACCGGGCCAGGCCAAGCCAAGCCGAGGCAAGCCAACAATGCATAATTGGCATGAGCTTAATGCTTTAACTTGGCAAGTGCCAGTGGCGAATAACAAAATGCTACCAGAACCAGAGCCACCCACTCACCCAAAACAGCATCAAAAACGCATTTACCTCCTCCCCTTTTAAAACTTAAAAAAAAATAAAATAAAATAAAATAAAAAGTAAGAGATCCCAAAAAAGTGAACATAAAAAATTGGAAAAAATAGCAATGGGACTTGGACTGGAAGTGGGAGGTAGGGCTCTGGGTTTTTTGTGCCATTTTCTTCGTTGCTTTGTTGAAATTACAATTTTCTTTTGCTTTTTATTTTGGGGCATATTCCACCCAGGCCCCTCCACTCCACCCTCCACCATCTCTGCATTCTGTTGCATTTTTCCGTGCAGCACATCCGGCGCAAAAAGTGCCTGAAAAGCGCAAAAATGGCACAACTACTATATATCTTTTTACTCTTTTTTTTTTATTTTCAGCTTTTTGTAGTGCCAGGGGAGGAGTGAGTGGGGGTTGGGAAGGGAATAGGACAACATGTCGGACGGATAGTTGGTCTGGCACTCGGTTATATCAGTATTTTGGCCATTCAGTCAGCGAGTCATTCGCATTTTGGCCAGAAAGGAGGTGTCTGAGGGGATATGGAAGTTTGGAAAATGTTTATAGAGATGGACTATAGAGATCTGAAATATATAGAAAAGATATACTAAATCTATAATATAATATATTTATTATTACATTAGTATTATATACGATTTAATATACTAAATACTTCCTTAAAATCTAGAAAGAAATATTTTATTTGGTGGCTTTCCATAAGAATTTAGTATCAGAATACCCCTTCTTATAAACCACTCCTATACCTTATAAAAATATAAACCTTATAGAAATATGTATTCTAGAAATATACCTTATTCCTTTCGATGTTTAAGAAATATATTAAATAAAACCAAGAAATCCAGTAAGAAGCTATTCAGATCCCTTTACGTTCAAATTTTCAATTAAATTTTGTGGAAAATAATTAAAATACCAACTACTATCAATAATTAAATTCCAATTGAAATTAATTAAATATTTCTCGTTATCTCTTTGCAGGTTTGTAAACTAAACTACCACTAGGTTTTTAATAAATATTAAACAAGGATAACTAACTGGGTAAATAGCTCAAATAAATTAAGAATAATTTATAGCCAAAAATGTAATTAAAATCTATTACTTTTGTGAGGATAGAAATGGCTCTTTTGTATTCATTTCTTTTGAGAAACTTTCACTTTGTGTGAGTGAGTGAGTGAGTCATTGAGATAAATAGCCTGAGCTTTTGGCAAATTGAAATCAAATCGATAGCGACTCTGTTGGCATGACCTGGCTTTAATGGATGCTCCACAAACGAATCCAATCGAAACGCAGAAAGGAGAAAGATTGCAGAAATCTGAAAGTGCGCCAAATGCAACTAAGCGATACATAATAACCGAAAGAAAGCAAAAAATACAAAAATAAAGAAAGAAATCCCCAACTGAACACCGACGATGCCTGCCAGATAAAAGATGATTGAATGCAACTGGCTGGTTGGTTGGTTGGCGCTGACTCTCCTCCTCGTGCTCCTCCATCTGTGGCTCCACCGTCGCCTTCTTGTCTGATTAACATAAATCGTGCTGGCTGCTGCTGCTGCTGTTGCTGCCTGGCTATATCTTATTTTGATTTTTTTTCCTCCTCTCTGGTTGGTTTAGTTTGTTTTTGTCCAAATGAACTGCGGGCTTATGCAAAGCTATACCCAGTCAGAGGAGCTCTGAAAAAAAATAAAAATAAAAATAAATAAAAACGAAAGGCGCGCACCACTGAAATAAAATTCAAATGGAGGAGCCAGAGTCAGGAGCCGGGAGCCAGGAGCTGGGAACTGGAAGCTGGAAGCTGGAGAGGTGGGCAGAAACACATCAGTGCCTGCCTGCTGACTTTTATTGCAATCGCAGTTCCAACTGCCTTTCAGGCCTGGCCGGGCAGGGGCCCCCAAACTTAACCCATTTTTCCATTTAAACTGCAGGCCAGCTGGTGCGGAAAATTTGTATTTAAAAAGCGGGGGCTTTTCATTTAAAGAAATGGTATAAAGTTAGGGTCTTTTGAAGAGGACTCGAATATTCTTCTTAAAAAAGCCCATCAAAAATCGATACCGAAGAGGGTTAAGCGCTCCGGCGGCTGATGAGCCCGAGAATGGTGGATGTCTGGACTCCTCTGGCTGGCTTTCTTCCTCCCTTTTGGCTTCTCGGCTGGAACTTCATTGTTGGCTCGCTTAAAATTCCAAACAGCAAATTGCAACTGCCAACAATTTCGAGGCTATCAGTGGCATAGCATCAGGCAGCAGCCACGTCGCTGGTGGCTCCAACTACAGCTCCTGGTAGCAGGAGATGCTGTTTCGTACCCTGGAAGGAGTAATTTTATGCAAGATGGTATCGCAACACACCTCAACACGCCTCTGCTCCCCATCCGCGCCCCAGAGAGAGGCAGAGAAATGCATGTAAGCCATTTCACTGGGGCTCCTTTTTGTTGCAAGTATGACAAACAGCTTGCTGGCTTGCTGACTGGCTGGCTTGGTGTGTCTCTTGAATGGAATTCAATTCCCATGCAACGGCAGAAGAGGCAGCTACCCTAGACGTCTCTCACTTCTCGTGCCTTTTGTCTGCCAGAGTGCTGCTGCTGTTTTTTATCTTGTGCCTGCCTCAGCGGCAATACTTGTTTAGCTTGTTTGCTGCTGCTGTTGCTGCTGTGGATGCCACTGCTGTTGGTGCTGTTGCCGCAGTTATTGCCATTGTATCTTGATGCCTTTCAAGTGCCAATTGTGCGACCGACCGCCCCGAACCTTTTGCCTTCATTGCTTATTTAATTTAAGGTGGGAATTCCGCCGGCAGTCCTTCCAATTTATTCAAATTGAGGCGATAATAGTGGCCGCTACTGTTCAAGTGTTAATTGTCATCGTTGTCGTCGTTGTCGGCACCTCTTAGAAGAGCGCTTGTGTATTTAATAAATATTTGCCAAGCAACAATAGACCACAATAGACTGTCAAGTTTAATCAAAGTTAGGGAGAGGGAGAACATCGCTACTGCTGTTGTTCTTTTATTGCCAAGCTCACGATTTCCTTCTTCTGTAATTGAAAAGATACTCTGGCTGGCTGGCAGGCAGGCGAGACAAGTTGCTAGTTGCTGCCACTGCCAGTGAGTCGCGGCAGGGCATTAATTATTCATGAGGCAGCCAAGCAAACAGGCGACACCAAATCCAAAGCTGTAGCTGCAACTGCAACATAATTATTCATGCGCGCTTATCGCCACTAAGGTAGGCCACACCGTTTTAACCACAAGCGGATTATAATTATCAACAGTTGCCATCGGAGCTGCACACACACACACACACACACACACACTCCCAACTGACAACTGCCAACTTGCAACACGATAATGATGGTAATGATGATGATGATGATGATAATGCAACAAACAAACGTAATTACACGGCCAGCAAGACAGACAGCTGCTTTAATTGATGTTGATTGCTATCAGGCGGTAGTGCCGCCTCGGTCTCGACATTCTTTACATTGTCAGAGATGCAGAGGTGGGGAGGGGTATGGGGGGGACTGTTTTTTTGAAAAGTGATGGCATGTCAGCACAACATTAGAGCCAAGAACCAGATTAGCAGTACTCCAATAATGACTAAATCGAAGCAACACAATGGAAAGGGCTACGCTCCTTAAGGATATAAGGTTCACCCTAATTATGGCTATTAAAAGGTGAAATTAAAAATTAAAAATAAAACGAAAGCCATTAAATTGAAATTAACACACAAGCTGCTTACATTTTAATCAATTTTTTTTTTGTGATATTTCCGCGGGTCAGCTTAGCCTTATGGGCCATAAATTGGCTTCATAATTCGGCCTAGTGCTGATGCTGCATGGCAGCGCCTAATGCTCATATATTTTATGCTTTAATATACACATTTATTTTCCGGACCATTTGGGTTTATTGCCCTGGCGGTAGTTAAGCGGTTCGGTGGCAAGGCAGCACTTGTTTAATGGCCTGCGAGCTGCTACACGTTGGGCGCCACTTTTGGCGACACAATCCAGAATCAATCAAAATTTAATTTTCTCTCAAAAGAGAGAGAGAGTCATGGCAATCTGAACGGTTAAGCTCTTAAATTTTAATTAACATTTGAATTGTGCGACCCTCGAGGGGGAGGGCGGCCGACTGTAAAATGTGCAAAAAAGAGCCGACAACTTCTCCCTCTCCTTTCTTCCCCCACCCACTTTGGGTACTCATCTCCCGCAAAAATCTCCATGCCACTCAGCATGCATTTCGCTCTCGCTCGCTCCGGCCATCTCTGTCGGCGGCTCTCTCTCTCTCGTTTTCCCCCACTTGCGGAGAATGTGGAGTTGCAGAGAGAGAGCCATGGCGGCAGCCATGTTTGTTGTATGGCGCTCACTCATTAAAGCCTGGCTGTGCAAGCGGGACAGCAACAGGCTGTGCTACAACTTTTGGCGCATGTTGTGCTGCGCATGCAAAAAGCAACAAAAAAGCCAGCGAAAAAAAAAAAACCAAAAAGGAAAAGGAAAAAGGAAGAGGAAGGCTAAAGGCAAAGGGGGGGAGGGAGTAGCAGTGGGGGGACATGGAATGGGGAAACTTTGCTTGTTGGCGACGCCTGCTGGCTTTTAGTTTGCCTTTTAAATGTTTAAACGATTAAGTCGAATTTTAATTTGGCCGCAAAGCATAACACACACACATACAGAGAGTGGTGTTTGTGTGTTGGATGTTGGCCCCATGGGTGCGGACCAAAACTAACAGAAATGTAAAGCAGGCAATAAAGTGGCAACACGCTGACTTTGCCCATAAACTAACCGAATCAGTTTTGGGGGCGTCTCTCCAGTCTCCACGGATGTTGTTGCTGCCCACTTAGAGATGGAAGTGTAAACGATAGACCGATGATTTATGTATTGTCTGGTTAGTTCGCCTCAATGGAGAAAATGCTAATTGAATAATTTGAATAGCTATCGATAATAGGTAGATAGTCGTCCTTGTTGCTCCTCGAGCAGAAGCGAGAAAGCTATCCTTACTTTGTTTTCTTTACCGTAATTGAGAGTTAATGGCTTAGATGTGTTAATTAGCGAATTTAAATTCATTCTGCGTTTTACTTAAAAACCAACCCAGCTTGACATCTCTAGAAATCTTGCCCCCCACCATTGTATCCTCCTTTTAGCCATGGTCCATGGCCATCTTGGGGCCCCTTGGGGAATCTGTGCTCCCTAAGTGGATGAGTGAGACAACAAAAAAAAACAAGTCCCAAAAAGATGACTCGGCTTCTTCGTTGCCCTTCTCGCTCCCTCGACTGCTTGACACTCATTAATGTTTAAAGTGTTTTATGATATGCATAATTGCTTGTAGAGATAATAAAGTTTTCTGCCCGACCAGTGGCCACCCTCGCTTAGCTTTCTTGGCCCCTTGGGTCATTTGTCCATTCACTTAATTAAAATGCAAATGGAAATTCCTCAAATAGCTTGCAACTCCAGGGCGGGAAAGAGATGGGTGATTGGAGAGTGGGGGATCTTCCTGCAATGACAACTAGGCTTTATTTTAAAGTCAACTGATTTGAGGGTAGTTTTAATATATTTTCTGTATTCAGGACCTCGAAATATTAAGATTCTGAAAGTTTCAGACAAATCGGAGTAGTTTTTTTCCTTCCTCTTCCATTTGCGGAAGATCTCCCCCTGTTTCCATTGTCTTTAATGTTCCTGGCTACCGAGTTTACGACGCGTGAACGGCAACAGCAACTCATCTACAAAGAGGCGACAAAATTCGAGGGGCTCCCTCCCAGCCCTACCAGTTCTTCTACAAAAGATCGCCTCGATGATTCTGCTCCGTCAGCTTCTTGCCAGGGTTGTGTTCTTCTTTTTTTTTTTTTTGTATTTTTATTGTATGAGTGTTTCCAGTGAATTTTTTGATGATATCTTTGAATGTTAACATTCACAAAAGCGTAAAAATTGTATCTCCCCCCCCTGTAGTGCCCCTGCTGCCTACCCTGCCTACCTACCTTGTTGGTTCCCCCTTTTGGTATTAGTTTCTGGCTCTGGACCCTTTTCCGCACTTCGTGTGTGTGTGTGTGTATGAGTGTGTGTGTATTAAGTGAAATTCTTTTGTGTCGACAAGCGAAAATAAAATTCACACACTGCCGAACGTGCCGCATTGGCCAGAAGGGGGGGAGGAAGTGAGAGGCAGCTATACATGTTCGCAGGGTGGAGGGAGAGAGAAGGAAGGCAGGCCAGTCACACAATGATTTTTTTTTTAAGGGGGAAGAGTATGGAGGACTAAGGGGAGTAGGGGACTAGGGGGTAAGAAGAAGGTAAACTGGCAACTGGGATGATGATGATGATGCTGCTGCTGCCTTACCTTTTGTGTTTTTTTATTTTTACCTGGCGGGCACAATAACAACAACAACAACAACAAAAAAAAAAGGTGCAAAAGCAACAACAAAAACAAAAAACACCGAAACCGAAAACGAGCCAAACTGACGGAGTGAGAACAGCAACAACAAATACAACAACTACAATAAGTAGAGGTAACAAAAGCGACAACAACAACAACAATAACAACAATGAAAATACACCCAATGACAAGCTGCTCGGCAATTTGACATAATTTATACGTCAAATTACTGCAAATTGATGCTAAATGGCTTCAAATTGAATTGACTGGCGCAGAAGAAGGCAACACCAACAACAACAACAACAGCAATTTTTATATAAAAAAAAGAAAGAGAAAGAGCAACAAAACATAGCGCCCCAGAGGCGATAAGGCAACAACAACTACAACAACAACAAACTTGGCCAACTCACCATGTCGACAGTTGTCGTAGTTGTTGTTGTTGCTGTAATTGTTGTTGTTGTTGTGCTCAGTGAAACGAAAACATTTTGAATTTCCAGCGTGGGGGCATCTTGAGTCGCCGCTGTAATTGCTGTTGCTGTTGTTGTTGTTGCTGTTGTTGTTGCTCTTGTTGCCTCGATGTGGCTCCTTGTGCCTCATGTTGCGGTTACCAGCTACCACACTCTACTTGTGACTCTTTTTTTTTTTTTTTCTTCTTCTTGGTTGTTGTGGCACGTCTGAGAAGTAGAAGAAGTAGCACTACGTTTCGGAGCTACAATCACTGCTTCAAGTTGCAAGCTTCAAGAGGGGCATTAAGGAAGAAACGGCGCGAAAAGAGCAAATTCATCTCGACAGCTACCTTTGCCGACGTGGACACCCTCCTCCGGCACCCTCCTCCCTGGCTTTAAGCCGCCAAATCGCACTGCTTACTGGTCTCTACCCCCCGCCACCCCTTTGGGCCTGGCCGACAATTGAAATAATAGGGCAGAGCGAAGCGAAAATTGCCAAGATATTCACAAATTGGAAGCATCAGTTGGGGTTATTTTTTTTGGTGGGGAAGGAGAGGGGAGAGGAGGGGATACTTGCCTTAAATATCTAGGAAATGAAGCCGCAAACTTGAGATACTTTGGTAGATTTTTTAAAGACCTTTTTCTTAGCGCCATAAGAGAAAATTATTTTTAAAATTTTTTTTATTTTTACCCAAAGACTTTCCAATGTTTTTCATTTAAAAGAAGAGTAAAGCTTTAAAAATCAATTCTTTATTTTTATACAATTATAACAAACAATCCTTTAATTTTTATCAAAACTAAAACTCGGCTGCGAATTTCACTTCAATTGGATAAAAATTAAAAAAGTTATACAATTTATACGCTTTTTACGACATCTTTTAGTGAAGAGTTCAAAACTTGGTAGCTAGCTATATTCTTTATTTTTTAACATTTTTCAATATATTTTTTAAAGTTTTCGATGTGTTTTTAAGTTTTTTTTTATAAGTTGGAAACATTTTTATCAATTTTTTCGATTTGTTCATATTTTTTGGAAATTATTACATCTTTTTTTTTTGGAATTTTTCCAAAACTTTTAACAACTTTTACAATTTTTTTTTTTTTAATTTTTTATTAAATTTTTCATAATTTTTAATACAAAAATACTCGTTTTGTTTGCCCAAAATATACAATTTTTATACTATTTATTTTTTGATTCAAAATTAGCCCTATTTCCCCCCTAATTAAATACCTCGAAAAATATGTCTTTATTCTTTCCACTAATTCCCCATTTCTACCTTCTCTTCTACTTGCAGGTATGCATTGCATTGTATTTTTATATATTTTTTTGGGCCTTATAGCGGCAACTGAACAAAGCCGGGAAATAACAGAAAACAGCTCAATTGGCAACACGCCCACTCGCCGCCTTTCACACCTCCAGCCGCCAGCCACCAGCCGCCAACCGCCCACACCCCAGCGCGCATAAATATTGCAGATACAGCAGAGGAGCGAGGGAGGGGGGAGAAGTTGGTAAAAGGAAAAAAAATCAATTTCGAGCTGAAACGCGAAAAAAGAAAGCCATAAAAAGTGCAATCGCCAGTAAAAAAAATGGAAAAAAGTGCAACTGTCAACGAGACACAGAAACTTTGTTGTTTACAATTTTGTGCAGTTATTGTGGCGAAATATTGAATTCAATTTAAAGCACAAGGGGCGTTCATAAATCTCCGACAATTGTTGCTTTTCAGGGAGGGGGGCTGGTATTGGGCATTAAAGGGGGGGCATCAGGCAAAGTGAAAGAGTTAAAGTTTGGATTATGGTCGTGAAGCACTTACTCCGGACCGTTTCGAACCCTGCACCTAAGCTCATTGAGGTGGTTGTCCCTCTCGCTCCGCTCATTTAATGCCTTTGGAGGGGCAGTAGAGCGAGGGAGACAAACAGATCGTAAACTGTCAGCGCAATTAAAATAAATTGAAACTGAGCAGAAGACACTGAGAAAAATAATTAGTAAAATAATATAAATTATAAAATAAATAATTAATATCCAAAATCTGGTCAATTATTATATATTTAATATATTATATTGTTATTAATATTTTTTTTTTTTTATTTAAGAATAATTTGTGTACCCCCTCCCCCTCCACAGCTGTCGCATAATTCATCAACTATTTGGAAAGAAAATTGAGGAAAAATTTGCGTGTGTGTTGCGAAAAGTTGTTCGTTTTCAGCATCTTGATTGTTTGGGGAGGAGAACCTGGGGCAGGGCGGGGTGGAATGGTAATGGAACTGCGGAAAGAAAAAGATATAGGGGAGAAGACCCAGAACCAGAAGGACTGGGGGAGCAGGGGAGAAAACTTTGCCTGGTAGCCAAACCAGGGCCAAAAAGCGTTTGCCTGCCATGGCCATGGGCAACTAAATGAACGTTCCACAGTCCTCCTGTCCACCAGTCCACCCTGTCCACCAGTCCACCCTGTCCGTAACCATGTCCGTCCCTTGGTGTCCGTTCTGTCCGTGCTCTGTCTCTTTCTGATCGTTGGCTTACCTTCCTGCCGCACTGCTGGCTGTGTATCTGCCCCTGCCACTGCCTCGTATCTCAAATTGTTCAACTTCATCAGCAAAAAGTAAGGGAAAAGATGCTTCTGCTTGGGATGTCTTGGGACTGACTGAGTGTGTGTGTGTGTGTGTGCTGCCAAATCACACCAAGTCAGGCAATCCCACTCCACAGGCAAGGCTTCCTCTCTCCCCTCCACGGTCCCCCCACTCCATATTCGATTGTCATGAGTCTGAGCCGAGGAGAGACTCTTGCTTTTGTCCTTTTTGTTTTCCAGCGGCGGAGGCAGTGGCTCTGGAAGACCCCTAGGACCCAGGCCACTTGAGCTCCGTTTCAGAGAGTTGAGGAAGTCAAGGCGCAGATAAAGACTGGGCTATTATGGAAAAGGGGTTCTGCGAGGGTCTTTGGGGGTCTTTGAGGTTCTGTGGGATTGGAGGTCAGAGAAGCTCTTCCAGACAAAGGAAATGGTTTAGTTTTTGGGATTCAGAGTGGTGGGTTCTATACCTATATCTTCTATATCATTAGACCTTTGCTTCTTCCGTCAAAATCCCCCAACCAGCCCGGGCCTGGAGCCCATCATGGCCCTCATCCAGATCGATCTGTGCGACTTTGATGCCTACCGCGATGCTGGACGCATGGTGACCGAGTGCCACGACTTTGCCGACCACCTCATGGTGGCCGAATTCCTGCCCTTCAACAAGCGGGTGGCCTACATCAACGTCCGCACCCTGGAGCAGGTGGTCTACTGCGTGGAGCTGAGCCACTGCGGGTACAGGATCGTCTCCTATAACTTTGACGACGTCGCCGAGGATGTGGCGGCCTGTGACACCATCTATCCCTCCGCCCACAAGCTCTTCGCGGGTATAAGTCCCCTCTACGCGGAGGAATTCGGCTTTGGGGTAGTGCCGCTGAAGAGGAAGTAGGCTCCAGGTGGGGGCTAATTGCTCCTCCAAGCTCCAAAAAGTGATAATTAAACGTTTTGCAGGTAAATGACTTGATTGCCGCCGGCTCTGGGTTGGATTTGGAGTTGTACTCGCCATGGAGGTGTTTCTCTCTCTCTTTTCTGATTAATTGCTGCCAAGTGAAGGAGCCAACCCGGCCCAGGCCAGACCTGGCCAGTTGATTGACTCAACTTGGCACTATCCGGACCTTATGTAGCGAAAAAAAACAAAAACGTTAACAAGTTTCAGAGCCGTTCCACTTGACTGCCGTTGTCGAATGAAGATGCAGACCCAGAGAGCACCCAGCCCATCAGAGGGGGTGGAGGGAGCGGCTGGCCCCTCTGGCATTCCTCTTTCTGGCCAGAGACCAGAGCCAACTATGGTTTTTATCTAGTCGAGTCCATCTAGTCGTCCGTCCCACGGGTGTCTGTCGGGGACAGAGTCAGCTCAGATACAGATACAGGGGGTTATCGCTAAAAAGGACATCAGTATAGATGGAAGTTCTAGATCTCCAGGTTGAGGAGTCTGTTTAGACTCTGGTTTCTCTTAGCCAGTCTCCACTGTCCTCCAAACGAACGCATTTGCTTCGGCGTCCGTATCGGCCATGTCCATCTGAGTTGGCTCTCCACTTGTCTATGCTCGTATATTTGTCCATTGAAGCATGCAATTGATTGCTGCAACCAGTCTCCTCTCCCCTCCTCCTCCTTGCCCCTTGCCCCTCTTCTGGGCCCTGGCCTGCTGCTGCGCTTTAATTGCCTTTTCATTGCGGCCCGTCGGCCTTTTGGACTCGGTCTCTAGCCGGGTCCCTGGTCTGGGCCTGGTCTATATGGTCTATATGGTCTATAGAGTGTGTGTTTGTAATTTGTGGTTGTTGTTTTCTGTTAATGCATTACATGAATTTTAACAAGCTTTGCATTCTGACTGAGACCCATTCTGACTCTTCGGTTTGTTTGTGGCAGCCGCATCTTGGCCATGTTGCAGACATAATTTAACCTTTAACTTGGCCATATTAGAGTGAGGATTTGAATAAAGTAGATCTCCTATTGGCAGAGATCTCCTCCGGGACGTGCTTTTTGGTTAATTAGCGCAGTTGCAGGCCATGTTGTGGCACACGCGACAAGCTGCCACACTTGCCACAACGACAACTATTTTGTCTGCTTTAAAGCGCTGTAATTATTTTATGCCAGATAGCCATTGGAGGTTGTCAGTGCCGCAAAATGTGGCAGAGCTAATCAGGGTGGACTTACTAGATTAGTTCATACCAATAGTAGTTCCCCCAACTAGTCTCCAAGTGTAACTAAGCTTAGTTACTCTCTTTAAGATCAGAGTTTATGAAGTGAAGTAGCTTATTTTATGGCCAATGATTTCCCAGCGAATCAGGCTCACTCTAAACTACAAACAAGCTAGCTGGCCACAAAAGGGGGCATGCGGCTTGGAGCTGGCTGCTGTCAGCCGTTGACAGCCACTAGCAGCGTCGCCTTCGTCTCTGCAACTTTTAACAATTTGCAATAAATTAGCGGAGGCAACTGTGCACAGTTTTCACTTGAAATGCAGCTCGAATTGCATTTCCAGGGAGCGGCAGTAGAAAACTACACTTAGAGAAAATATTCAGAGAAAACAAGTGCCTTCATCATTAAACTTGGGAGTTGGAGAGGAGGAATTTCTCTCAGTGCTGCCAGTTTCCAAACATGTCTTGCCAATTTCACACTTGAACTGCCTGCCTGCCTGCCGGCTCGGGCCTGGGCCTGGATTTCTACCTGGTCGGGCAACCTGGTCAGCCAACCCGATGGTGGCACCCCTCCACAGGATGTCGCAGCTGGAATTTCAGCTCACACCTCGGGAAACGCCCGAAAGGAACCAGCCTTGGCTATGGAATAGAACCCACGCTCCTGTATATTTTTTTTATGGATAGATTTCAGAACATTTTGGTCGTCACCTTCAGGGTGACGGTCATCTGAAGCTCCACGGCTGGCAGGGCACTGATGATGGCCAGGGCCTTGTAGTAGCCCTCGGGCACCACCTCCGGCATGCCCTCGCCGCTGATGGTGCAGCGCGTAAAGTTGAAGGTGTCCTTGGGCCAGGGGGGCACATAGCCGTCCTCGTACTTGGGCAGGTCGGTGCAGTCGCCGAGGTTCTTCATCAGCAGGTCCTTGTAGAAGGTGTTGAGGTAGTCGATGAACTTCTGCGGCTGGATGCTGTAGGGGGTCAGCTTGTAGTCGGCCTCGTTGCCGGAATAGCAGCTATAGATCCGGAGTTCCACCTGGTGATGGAGGTAGGAGGTGGTTTAGGCCTTCTGGGAGATTCTTCAGAGGATCTCTTACCGTCACCGTGTCATCCATGTCGATGTTGGTGAAGTAGGTGCCCGTGAAGGCGAACTCTCCCAGCCCGAAGCGCTCCACTTTGAGGTTCAGGTCCATGTAGTTGGGATCGGTGGTGGTCTTGCTGATGGAGATGGGTCTAGCCTGCCATTTAACCTGGAGGATGGTAGTATCTGTAGTGTGGATTAAGCTCCATAGCTCCATAACTCACCTTTCCCCAGCAGACTTCATAAAAGTTCAGAAAAGTAAACACGATTGGCAGAAAGTATCTAAAGCTTCTAACCATGATTTTTAGGAAATGTTGGGGAGTATCTAGAACCCCTCCATTATATAGTTGGAGAGTCACGTTTTTAATGTTAAATTATTATTTAAAATTAAATTATTTCTTAATTACATTGTAAAATGTACACAGGGTGGAGTTATCACAGATATTCCATCAACATTGTGGCCCTTGTAGCCTGAAACACATTATTGCAACCCTCATGTGGCACGGAATTGGAAAGATTCTCCATAGATAAGGGGGGTATACATACATACTTACCCTTTAAAAAATAGTTTAATTGTAAAAGTTATATTCCAAAAAATATAAGAAAAAAACTCTAAAATTTCAATTAAAAATACCAACTTTTAAACTTTATTTTAAAAAAAAACCAGAAACCCCTTTTAGTTATAAAATTAGATCCCCCCCTTTAGATCACCTTCTGGGTAACTCGCACCACAAAAATAAAGCCCCAAGTAACCTGCCCCGTGGTGTTGTAGACGATCTTGTAGTATCCTTCCGGCACCACTTCCGGCAATCCCTCGCCACTGGCCACGCACTTGTCCAGCTTGTAGACGCCTCGGGGCCATGGCGGGGCAAACTCGCCCTCGAACTGGACCAGGTTGGAGCAGTGGCCCACGTTCTTGATGAAGGCGTCCTTGTAGAAGGCGTTGAGGTACTCGAAGAAGGGCTGCTTGGGAATGGAGAAGGGCATCAGTTTGTAGTCGCTCTCATCGCCCGAGGTGCAGTGGTAGCAGTCGGCCTCAACCTGTCGAGGTGGAGGATGCTCATTAAGGATGGGATTAGTAAGCCAAGTTAGGGGGTTACCATGGTGTCCTTATCCGCATCGTAGTTCCAGTCCAGGGTCATGGAGAAGGCAAAGTCTGCTCGTCCCAATCGGTCTACTTTGGTGGAGATCTTCAGGAGACTTTCGTCCGAGGAGAAGGCTTCTAGGGTAACGGGCTCGTACTCCCAATTGCGCTGCAAAGTTAATAGATTTCTATTAAGGATATCCTGGTTCTTAAGAAAGGATGTCCTACCCCTGCTCTGCAGTTGAGGATCCTCAGACCCGCCACTAGAAATGCGGTTAAAAAATGGATCAGAGAGCTGTTCATTTGGCAGACGTCCTATGAGGTACTTTCATCCACTCTGGTTCGGGCTCTAATATATACTCTTGTTTGGCATGAGGGTATTACGTGGATTAGTTTCGTAATCCTCTAATCTGGTGGCTGGGATCTGGACAAGCTTGTTAGATCAGCACGGGTTTTTTAACAAAAATGGAAGATGTATGTAGATATTTTACAGGCTTAGTTCTTGAGGCTAGGAGTGTTGGGATCGAACCCATTCTTATATAATAATAGGGTTCATTCTTAATAATATGATAACGATAGGGTTAGGGGATCTATTTTGGGGTTATATAAGGAGTTATCTTCTCACAAAAGCCATTACTATCAGTTGGGGTTTGGAACACCTAAGGTTTCCAAAGGGTTCTTTAAAAAGTAGTGGTACCTTAGGCATCAAGTCCGAGGAGATAGACCTCTAGATACCCCTCCAGATAGACCTCCAGATAGATCTCTATAGAGAGAAAAGCTATTATAACCCTATACCCCAACCCTATATAATGAAAAGAAAGCACTCTTCTCTTTCTTCTGCCGATAATATTTATTTGAAATCACCCTGAAAATTAGGATTTCCCATCTGGATCCTCAAAACATTTTGTTGGTCAGCTTGAAGATCCCAGTGAGACCCCACTTGGGCTGATCCGGACCATAGGTGGTGAATATGACCTTGTAGTAGCCAGGAGGGGCTATCTCGGGCAGGCCATCCCCGTCGACCTGGCACTTGGTGATGATGAACTTGTCCTTCGGCCAGGGGGGCTGGAACTTGCCCTCGAACTGCGGGATGTTGGAGCAGTGCCCCAGGTTCTTGACCACCACGTCCTTGTAGTAGGTGTTGAGATACTCGAAGAAGGGCTGCTTCGGAATGGACCAAGGTAGCAGCTTGTAGTCGCTTTCGTCACCGGAGCTGCTGCGATAGGCCGAAGCTTCCACCTGGAGGAGTAGGTGGGTTAGGGTTTGGTTCAAAGGCAAGGATCACTAACCATAGTGTTCTCGTCGGCATCGTACTTCCAATCCACGTAGCCCGTCATTCCGAACTCCCCGCGTCCCATCCGCTCTATTTTGGCCACAAAGTCCAGCTGGCTGTCATCCGAGGAGGTGGTTTCGATGGAAATGGGTTCATAGTCCCATTTTCTCTAAAAATATGAATTAGTATCCATTGGGGGGTTGGAGTTGAAGATTCTTACCGCTGCCTGGACCAAGTGCATCATCAGAGGGATGAGGATGATTCGGGTGGATAATTCCGAGGAAGGCATTCTGAAGAATAGCAGGGCCTCTAGAACAGGGCCTTATATATAGGTTGGATACCACTAACCTAGTGGCCCTATCTCACGAACTAATCATGTTGGAACCTTGTTAACAACTTGATTATTTTTGGAGAGAATTTTAAAATAGTTCTCGATCTACAGACTAGATTCGTGTTTTGGGAATTAAACTACCAACTAGCAGGTACTGGAACTATCCATCAGATATCCCAACTATTCCAACAATAATGAGGTATACGACTTGGAATAAGTATACTTTTCCAACCACCTTTATTACCCATTTTTCTACCAAAGTATCTACAGCTTTATACTAAAAGATAATACATGTCCTAAGACAGTTAATCACAACAACTTGTTGGAAATCTTCACCACGATGATGAAGCCCCAGTCCACGGGACTCGTAAAGTTCATGATGATCCGGTAGAAGCCCTCGGGCACCACCTCCGGGAAGCCGTCGCTGTTGGCCACGCACTTGTCCAGGACGTAGACCTGCTGGGGCCAGGGGGGCTCGAACTTGTCCTCGAACTTGACGAGGTTGGAACAGTCGCCCAGGTTCGGGATCACCACGTCCTTGTAGTGGGAGTTCATGAAGTCGGTGTAGGGCTGCTTGGGGATGTTGAAGGGCAGCATCTTGTAGTCGCTCTCGTCGCCAGAGGCACTTCTCTGGGCGATGGCCTCCACCTAACAAGGGGGATTACTCTTTTAAAGAAGGGTCTATGGCTTAAGAGGAGATCCTGGTTACCATGGTGGTGTCATCCGGCTCGTACTTAAAGTCCACCGTGGCCGAGACTGCAAACTCGCCTCGACTGACCCGATCGATCTTGGCCGTGATTTTCAAGAGGCTTTCGTCACTGGAGAAGGTCTGGACGGAGACGGGCTCGTAGTCCCAGCGGCGCTGCAGGAGAAAGAGTGCTTAGATGAGGTACTGGACTCGGAAGGAAGGGTTTACCGCTCCATGGGTGTTGTGGATCAAGTGGAGGATCAGACATAGTCCTGGGATCAGGGCTGGTGATGATCTGAAAATCATTTCAACGGAGAATGGAGGGGCTCTCTAGACCAGGTGGCTTATATAGAAGGGAGATAAAGATCCATTGCATGTTCGGGGATGTAGTCAGCTTGTTTGGAACCGTTTAGTTCCATTATACTCGGTCTATATACCCAGATATGCCCCGATAGTGGAGTAACTAGTACAGTTTATTGATAATCTTAATCACGACTTTGAAGCCCCAGTCCACGGGACTCGAAAAGTTCATGACGAGCCTGTAGAAGCCCTCGGGAAACAGTTCCGGGAAGCCAACGCACCTGGAGACGCACTTGTTGAAGGTGTAGACCCTCTGGGGCCAGGGGGGCTGGAACTTGTCCTCGAACTGGACGATGTTGGAGCAGTAGCCCAGGTTCGGGACCACCAGCTCCTTGTAGTGGGTGTTCATGAAGTCGGTGTAGGGCTGCTTGGGGATGTTGAGGGGCAGCTTCTTGTAGTCGCTTTCGTCGCCAGAGGCACTTCTGTGGGCGATGCCCTCAATCTGGAGGAGAGTACTGGCTTTTTAGGAGGTCTGGGGCCTGTCAGGGATCTATAGCTACCATGGTGGTGTTATCCATCTCGTACTTGAAGTCTATAATGGCCGAAAAGGCGAACTCGCCGCGCTTGACTCGATCGATCCAGCCGGTGATGTTGAGTCTGCTTTCGTCACTGGAGTAACCCAGCATGGAGATGGGCTCGAAGAACCAAGAGAGCTGTGTGGGTTGGAATAGGAAATAGTACTCGAAAGTGGGTGACTGGGAGTGGACCAACCTTGCAGCTGTGGCTCGAATGGAGAAGCAGACACAGTCCTACGGCCAGAGTGGGCAACGAGCCTATCATCATTTTTGGTGGAACCCTAAACGCCGTACTAATCGTTTAGCTTATATAGGATGAGATAAGCATCCAGGTCGGGCTCTGACATGGGCCGGCTTGTTTTGTTAAACATGTGAGAGGGGCACACGATATGTGTCTGTTGGGTAATCCCATCAGACACCAACCCCATCCACCCGACCCATGGTCTAAGCAACCCTTAGGACTTGAACCCTAAACCGGATTGCATCATCCCCTTGGAGGGATGGGTATTGTTTGGAAGTCTACTAATTGACACAAACAGAGTTCTGTTGAAAGAATAGAGTCATAAATTCCGATTCCCCGAAGAAGGGGAGATCCATAGCCTCTCAAGAGATCGATATTGAATGGATCTGGATGGTCTTCCATCTTCCAGCCCAAGTGGCATGATAGCCACTTGAGTTTCGGGCACTTGAGAGCTGCTCTCAGTGTGGCATGCCACAAAGTAGAAGAACAACCAGAGGGGAGACCGCCGCACTTAATTTAATTGAAGAGCCGCCACCACCAACGCCATCAAATAGCGTTCTGGAGAATGGATGGAGATGGGACTTGGAGCTTGGGACTTGGGGGAGAATCAAATTATCGCGATTCCGAGACAAGAGCCAGATCCAGAAACCAGAGTGAAGAGTTATTAGCGAACCTCAAATTTGTATTTTTTTCCAAAAACAGTCCAGGAAGAAATACCAGCAGCTTTTTGAATATTTCCAAGTCTTCGGTTGGTGGTTTCTACTTTCTTGGAGAGGACTGTGTATCTGCTCTCCATTCTGGCCCGAAAACACCAATAAAGCGCACTGGCAACTCCCCGGAGGCGTTCATTTAGCAACCGCAGAGGATCAATCTCATACAACAACCATCTTGTGAAACAAAAAAGGGGAACAAAAATGAACCGAGCCAGTTGATGGGGATCTGAACGATCCAAACGGCGGCCGACAACGATGTTGCCGTAAATCTCCAGCTCTGCCACAGAGGGCCCCAGCCCAGCCCCTTGTTCCTGCGGCTTCCTCATCATCATCTCGGGCTGGTTTTATGTTTTCCCCGACAGTGCTGCGTCTTGTAGTGATGTCTACATGGCTCTTTTTCTTAGAGATCTTTTGGATATTTTTATTTAAAGTGGATGAAGGTATTAAGAGTAGTATATGGTAGCTATGAAGCTGCTTTAGATTATATATCATCTTTAGGATGCTATAGTACCGGGTACTATAGTACTATAGTATCTATTGTTTGTTTTAGAAGTTTAAGTATCTTTTGGGCTTCTTTTTAATAAAATATGGAATATACTTCTACCTCAAAGACACTCAAATCTACTCATAATTGTAATCTTTGAGCTGAAAGATGCAGATAGATACTCATTGATACCTTTATTCCATAGTAATATACTCTTAGGTACGGGGTATCTATTACAAATAATTCGTTTAAATGTTCAAGTATCTTTTTGTCTTTTTTTGAGTAAAATATACAAGATACCTCTTCTTCAAAGACACTCTTATCCCTTAGAATAATATATTTTAGATGAAAGATGCAGCTTGAAACTCAGTGAGATATTCTAGTACCGGGTATCTATTATTTTAATAAACATTTTAGGGATCTTTTCGGCCACTTTGACTTTCCAATTGCTTTCTTTATGATATCTATAAGCTAAAAGATGCTGAAACAATCTCAAAGATAGCTATATCTCCATACTACCATAGTACCGGGTATTTGTAAAATATTCTTAAACTAATACATGATATAGGACGATATATTTTAGCCAAATTGCTAAAACAAGCTCAAAGATAGTTTTATTTCCATTTTAGACAGTAGCCTATAGTAATAGTACCGGGTATCTATTATTTCTTTAAACAATTTTCAGTATCTTTTCTTCAATTTTCATTAAAATATACAAGTTCCTCAACTTGTATCTAAAAGATACCTAAAACAATCCCGAGGATAGCTCTTTTTCTGGCCAACACTCGCTGTGAGCTTGGGTTCGGGGCACTGGCTGATGTTTAGTACGTGCGGACAGGGACTTTGGCCATAACAAGAAGACACTGTCAGTCCCCCCACCCCCACCTAGCCCCCTCTGCTCTCCAGCAGGGGAAGTATCTTTTCTTGACTTTATATCGGTCTGTGGTTGCAAACCCAATTTAAAACACGACTTGAACGATGGCCGGCGCTGTCTTTGTGCTCCCTCTCTGGAGCTGGAGTGGAGCTTGGTGGTGGCTGTCTACCTGGCTGGCACTCCTCCTCCTCCACCTCCCTGCTCCTCCTTGGCGGGGCCATAAAGCTTCAGTTCAGTGGAAGAAGTAGCGGGGGCTATTAGTAATTTATTGATTTGTCTAAATTATGGTGTGTTTCAATCTCCGTGTTTGTTGTTGTGCGGCGGCATTGCATCCAAATGGTTGTATTTTTTCGGCAAGGGGCTTAACCCCTTGTTGGCACGTTAATGCGCCACATGCCACTTGCCACATGCCACCCACTTGGACCGTGTGGAGTGCGTAATAGCGGATTAAACGGTGTCCAAAGGGGGGGGCTTTAGTTCAAAGCCTCAAATAAAAGATGATTGCCATGGGAACTGTCTGGTTTTTGTTTTTATTTTTCTTTTTTTTTAATTTCGCATTTGTATGCGAGTGCGATTAAGTGCTGGCCGTAAAAAAATAAGCAGTGTGTGGGCAGATTTTATTGTCTGACGAGCCAACCAGCACAGCCACCGCGCTCAGTCAACAACTCAATTAATTAAGTTTTCTGTATTCCATTATTCCGAATATCAGAACATAACTCGGGTGACACAGACCACATCCCATCCCACACAGAAAATCATGCTTTTGTTCCGACTGGGGGCCACTTGATTATCATAAAATGTTAAGCAGATGGAGATTTAATGGTTTTAAAGATGAACTGGGATTTATGCAAAAGAATCCATCAATTCCACTAGAGGAACCTCTTTCCCAAATAGACTTCAAGACCTCGGTTTGTGGGTGACGTCAGCCCATAACACTGTAGAACTCCCCCGTAGACGTTATCTTATCGCGAATCTGCTACTGGGCATGTGTTCCAAAATTAGGCACTTGAGACTGGCCTGGAAGGGGGTGACGCTATCAGTAAATTGTGGAAAAGTGCTTTAATTACCAGGTCGTTAAGGTGCCAGGCTACTCCCGCCGACTAGAGATTATGATTCGGAATGTAAATCACTGCACCGCCTCGCACCCGTCTATCGACGATCGTTGATCGATGAGGGGCGGCTATTGGAGGCACTTGCTCTAATCTCGCCAAGTGGGGGGCTCTCGTTCCAGATTGCATTTTAATCTAAAACCTCACTCTTTCCATCTCTTTCTTGCAGTTTTGAAAATGAACCATTTGGCCCGAGGGCCGAGGCCCTGCGTCTCTCACACGAGTCATACGAGGCTGACGGCCGCGGTTTGGACCAAGAACAGTAACTGTAACCTAAACGCTGGCAGCTCGCTCCTAGGCACTACTGGTAGTACTTTGGGCCGCCCGCGCAGTGCGGCCGCCCGATCGTTCGCCTCTGCATGGAGTCAATGAGACGTAACGAGGCGAACACTAGCCACCACCCGAACAAGGTAAGATCATCCATTAGAACCTTATCTGGTAGCTATAATAATGCTTCTTAAATTTTATAATTTAAAAACAAAGTCATTAAGAAACCAAATTTAGAAAAAAAATTAAAAATAGAAATTAAAATCTACAATATAACGGTAATTTTAACTAAAAAGAACCTCCAACCCCTCTAGTGTTGCGATAAGAGCGTAATTATTTTATTGTCCTCACTCGAGTGCCGCTCTTGGCTCTGCTGGCTGCCTCGAGTGGCCACTTTTGCAGTTCGGTGATAAGAGATAGAGAGAGATAGCCTAACTATTTTAACTGTTTATTGAGCCATGATTTATTGGCCAAAATATACTACAATCGAGATCGGGCCAACACCACCTGGACGCACGTCTAAGACAAGCTTGCAAGCGTTTACCAACACTAGCCCTTGGCTCTCTCTCTCTTTGCCGCTCTTTTTTTTTCGGTGGTGGTGGTGGCTCTCCATCTCTCCCTTTCGTCCATGTACGAACCAAAAGCGTGGTTGTGCACGATCTCGAACCTGGTTGCAACAACAAAGAACCGTCACATCAAACATCAATAGGCAAAGGAAAATGTAAAAATGGTGCTCTCCCGAACCGAAACAAACGAAAAAGGACGCCGAGGAGAAGGCCTCGCGGAAACCACTAGTCGACCGAATTATTATTGTTTTTTTATTTGTTATTAGTTTAAATCTCTTAAATAAAAAATAAATAAATAAATAGAACGCGTGCCAAGATAGAAGCCAAAGCATGGTGATGGAATGGAAAGGAAGCTGGCAAAGGTAACACTTTATGAAGATAATCTTCGTTTTAGGCGCAGAGTTTTCATGCCCTACTCCTCCCTCTTCCATTCGCGCCAACGAACACACACACGCACTACTCACACCTATACAGCTGCAACTTACATTTTTGTTGGATTTCTTTTTTTTTTTTGTGCATTCGCAGGTGGCCCTGAATAGCAGCAACGTAGCAACGGAAAGCAATATTAAGAGTAATAAATTGTTAGCTAATTTAAGTGCGGCAGGAGCAGCTTCAGCTACAGCTACAGCTACAACGGCAGCATCGGCAGCTACAGCGACAACAGCGAATCAAGCGCTGAATTTCAATAACAAAACGAAAACAACAACAACAACAACAGCAGCGACAGCGGCGGCGAATAATCAGAAGAGCAACCACAATAACAACAACAACAACAACTCTAGTGCGACGATCAAGAAGCACACAAACACAAGTAAGTAACTGCACACCTCTGGTGGCATCCCTCTCGCACACAATCATGAAGGATTACGATTCTGACACGCTATCATCTCTCCCACTCTCCTACTCCTTTAGAGGTAACTGGGACGGGCAAGAGCACCGCTTGCAGCTCATCCTCGTCACTGTCCTCGTCGAGTAGCTCCAACTCGAGCGAGTCAAAGGACACGAACTTTGAGTACGAGGACGAGTGGAATATTGGCGGCATACCAGAGCTGCTGGACGACTTGGACGCGGACATCGAAAAGTCGGCGGCGCATTCTTCGGGTGGTGGCAACCAGGCTACCGCGCTAAATGCCAAGCAGGCAACCAGCTCCTCCACATCCTCCTCATCATCCTCCAAGGGCGGCGCCTCATCCACATCGGTATCGGTGCCAACAGCACAAGCAGCATCGGTGTCATCGCACAAGTCACACAAGACCACGTTGCACAGCAACTTGTCGGCCACATCGCCAACCACAATTAAGTTCACACGGCAGCCGGTGGCCGGCGGTGGATCGACCTCCTCCTCCTCAAGCGCAGCCCCCTCTAGCGGCGGCGCTAACGTGGTGGCCAAGGGATCCTCTTCCTCGTCCTCTTCCTCATCTTCTTCCTCCTCGTCGTCGTCGTCGTCGTCCTCATCGTCGTCGTCGACATCATCGTCTTCGTCGGGGAAGCACCACCACCACCATCATCACCACTCCAACTCGAGCAGCAACAACGGCAGCAGCTCCAAGGGCTACAAGTCCGCTTTGGTGGCCCAACTGAACAGTCCCAGTCCCCTGAACAGCAGTTCCAAGGCCCTGAGCCAGGGAACCGGCAGCGGGAACGGTAACGGAGCAGGAGCCGGCAGCACATTGTCATCCTCGACATTTGCCGGCTTCTCGAAGGGCGGTAGCCTAGTCTCCTCCTCGGCCTCGTCCTCCACCGCATCTTCGGGCGCGGCAGCAGGATCCACGGCGACGGCAGGTGGCAGTGGTCAGCAGGGAGCCAAATTCCCCGCTGGCGGCATGTCCTCGCAAACAGGCAACTCCAGCAACAACAACAACAACAGCAGCAGCGGCAACAGCGGAAGCGGGAGCGGCAGCAGCTCGTCCGGAAGCAACAGCCTAGGGAGCGGCAGTGGTAGTGGTAGCGGGAGCAACAACAACAACACAACCGCCGGCGGTGCGACGAGTTCGCAAGGCGGCAGCAGCAGCAGCGGCAGCGGTAGCAGCAGCTCCAGCTCCTCCAGTGGCAAATCGAGCGCAAAGATGTCCATTGACCACCAGGCCACGCTCGACAAAGGACTCAAAATGAAGATCAAGCGCACCAAGCCGGGCACCAAGAGCTCGGAGGCCAAGCACGAGATTGTGAAGGCCACCGACCAGCAGCAGAACGGAGCCCTGGGCGCCGGATCCAACAGCTCGGCCAACGATGACGGTAGCTCCGGCTCCAGTTCCAACAACACGTCTTCCCTGGCCGCCGGCAACTCGTCGAGCAGCGCCAGCAGTGGCAGCTCCTCCAGCAGCGGCAGCGGGTCCTCGGGGAGCAGCAAGAAGCACCTGAACAACGCCAACGCCAGCAGTGGCTCCTCCTCGGGCGGCGGAGGGCAGAACAATTCCGGCGGTCATGCCAGCGGAGGGGGATCCTCCGGAGGCGGCCAATCCACGCCGCAGGGCACCAAGCGCGGCAGTTCCGGTCACCGGCGCGAGAAGACCAAGGACAAGAACGCACATTCCAATCGCATGTCCGTGGACAAGTCGGCGGCTGCAGCTTCGGCGGCCGGCGAGAAGGACACGCCGGAGAAGGGCTCGGGAGCCGGATCCGGGGGATCACCGTGCTCGTGCAACGGGGAGGTGGGGGCGCCGTGCTCCCACCACGCCTGCATTCGTCGCGCAGCTCACATGTCCAACTCCGGCAGCAACTCGAACTCCGGTAGCGGCTCAGGATCCAACAGCAGCTCCTCCATGTCAGCGGTGCCCCCGGGGGTGTTTACTCCCTCGGCTGGTTCCCCCTCCGCCGGGTCGCCATCGGCTGTTGTGCCGGCGGCTGCCTCTTTGTTGGCGGCCGCCGGAGGAGCCGCCTCAGGTGGCTCCCAGCTAGCCAACAGTGGCGCCAGCGGCGTGGGAGGGTCCGGCGGAGGGCCCAATGCCCCCGGCCCGCCGGGCAAGGACTCCTCCGGCAGCGGCATCAAAATCTCCTCACACATCGCCGCCCAGCTGGCGGCGGCCGCTGCCTCCAACAACAGCTACAGCGGGAGTGGCTCCAACTCGAACCAGGGCCAGAACAGCAACAGTGGCGGCAGCGGCGGAGCCGACAGCAAGGCAGCTGCCGCGGCACAGGCCAAGCTGATGGCCCCCGGCATGATCTCAGCCACCATGCACCACACAATCTCGGTGCCGGCCGGCAGCGGAGGCCCTGGCGACGAGGAGACCAAATCGCCGCCAGCCAAGAGGGCCAAGCATGAGGCGGGAGCCGGCAGCGGAGCCAGTGGCAAGGAGATGGTGGACATCTGCATCGGCACCTCGGTGGGAACGATCACCGAGCCGGACTGCTTGGGCCCGTGTGAGCCGGGCACCTCGGTGACCCTCGAGGGCATCGTGTGGCACGAGACCGAGGGCGGCGTGCTCGTGGTCAACGTGACGTGGCGGGGCAAGACCTACGTGGGCACCCTGCTCGACTGCACCCGCCACGACTGGGCTCCTCCAAGGTGAGTAGCTGGTAGATGGGTCTGCGCAGATACGCTTTTCAAACTGAATCCAAACCATGTAGAGACTAAGCCGATCCAATAAAGATGCCTTTCAATATCATTCCCAAGTTGATTCTTTTTTCATTTCCACCTCCACCACCTCCTCCTCCTCCTGCCCGAAGGACAGGCAGTTTGAAAAGTGCAGTATCTCGCCAGGATTCCACTCAGAGTCTCATTTCAATCTTGACCCTTCCAGATTCTGTGATTCACCAACTGAAGAATTAGATTCTCGAACTCCAAAGGGACGCGGCAAGCGCGGACGCAGTGCAGGTCTTACCCCGGACCTTAGCAACTTTACCGAGACCAGAAGTTCGGTAAGCCATCTCTAATCCTTGCCAGAACCTCCCCAAACTCATATCCTGATCTCTTGCAGATTTACTTCTCGCACGCCCAGGTGCACTCCAAGCTGCGCAACGGCGCCACCAAGGGACGCGGCGCGACCCGCAGCGCTTCCGGCAATGCGGCAGCCAACAGCGGCTCCTCGGGCAACGGGGGCGGGGCCACGCCCAGCACCTCGCCCACAGCCTTCCTGCCGCCGCGGGCGGAGAAGCGCAAGTCCAAGGACGAGGCGCCATCGCCCCTCAACGGCGACGCTTCAGACGGTGGCGCCGGCTCCGGTGTGGCGGGAGCCGGTGGCGTGAACATGGTGAACGCCAGCGGCATCCCCATCTCGGCCAGCGGCGGTGGCCTGGCCACCCAGCCGCAGAGCCTGCTCAATCCGGTCACCGGCCTGAATGTCCAGATCAGCACCAAGAAATGTAAGACTGCCTCGCCCTGCGCGATCTCCCCGGTGCTGCTTGAGTGTCCCGAGCAGGACTGCAGCAAGAAGTACAAGCACGCCAACGGCCTGCGCTACCACCAGTCGCACGCCCACGGAGCCGGCGGCGGAGTCAGCTCCATGGACGAGGACTCCATGCAGGCGCCCGAGGAACCAGCCACGCCGCCCTCGCCCGGAGTGGCAGCGGCAGCAGGATCAGGATCTGCCCCTACCACTGCATCGGGAGCAGGAGCAGCTGCCGCCGGCACTTCTCCAGCTGCGGCACCGGTTTCTGCGCCTGTCAGCACTCCAGCCGCTGGTATCTCTAATCCCGTAACCAACGGCAGTGCTCCTCCAGCTTCCCCGTCAGTGGCCGCGGCCAGCAACAGTTCTTCCACTGCGGCCGAGACCTCACCCCCACCAGCAATCGCTGCCCCGCCCCCGGTTACGCCTCCAGCCTCGGCTTCTGGCCTCCCGTCAGCCGGAGGAGAGCCCTCTGCCGCTCCAGTTCTGCCCATGGGCAGCCTGCCGCTGGCAGGTGCGGCTCCTCCGGTCGCCCAACCCCCTCTGCCGACTCAGCAGCCACAGCTGCTCGCTCCGGCGGGCAGTGCGTCCAGCAATCCCCAACAGCAGCCGCAGCAACCGCAGCCAGTGGCCGGAGGAAGCATTACCGCTGGAATCTCCGGGCAGGCTCTGTCGCAGCACCAGCAGCAGCTGATGGGCGGACTGCCGGCCATGTTGTCGGAGCAGCAACAGCAGGCCCTGCTGCAGCAAGGAGCACGTAAGTCTCTAAAAGAAGCATCCTCATCCTTAGTCCTAATAACACTCCTCATCCTTAGTGAAAGCCGGAGTCCTCCGCTTTGGGCCACCGGATGGGGCTCCCCTGCAGCAACAGCAGCCGGGTCAGGCACCTGGCGGCAACCCACAGACACAGCAGTCGCCTCCCCGACCGCCCAGCCACAGCCACAGCCAAGACGGACAGCAGACGCCGACCAGCTACGCCCAGCAGGCGGGGCTGAAGACCTCGCCAGGATTCGGATCCGTGGGGGTCGGCGGATCGGGCACTAAGCAGAAGAAGAACCGCAAGTCGCCCGGACCTGGCGACTTCGATGGGCGAGTGTCGCGCGAGGATGTCCAGAGTCCGGCCTACAGTGATATATCCGACGACTCCACCCCGGTGGCCGAGCAGGAGATGCTGGACAAGTCGGTCGGCCAGGCGGCGGCGGCCAAGCACATCGAGTTGCTGGGCAAGAAGCCGCCGGAGGTGGGCGTGGGCGTGGGAGTGCCGCCGGCCCCGGCCCCCAACATGTATGTGCCGGGAATGTACCAGTTCTATCCAGCGCAACAGCAGGCCCCGCCCCAGCCCCCGCAGCAGCCCCAGCCGCAGCCGTACATGGTGCAGACGGAGCCGGGCAAGCCGCCGGGAATGCCTCCGGCCCTGACTCCCCAGCAGCAGCAGCAGCTGCAGCCGGGAGCTCCGCCGCCCACGTCGCAGGCGTCCAGCCATCTGCTCGGGCCGCCTGTCCAGCCGCAGTCCGTGGCCGCCCACCTGGCAGACTACAGTGGCAAGAACAAGGATCCGCCCCTGGATCTGATGACCAAGCCACAGCAGCCGGGACAGCAGCAGCCTCCGCAGCAGCCAGGCCAGCAGCCCGGCCAGCCGGACAACCAGAACAACGGCAAGGATGGCGGCAGTGGCGGTCCGCCCACCTCGCAGGCAGGATCTCAGCCGCCGCCAGTTAACCTCAGTGCCGTGGCTGGTCCGCCGCCAGGAGCCCTGCCCCCGGGTCTGGGCGGCATTTCGGCGCTGGGAGCAGCCGGTCTGGGAGGTCCTGGACCGGGCAAGGGCTTGCCGCACTACTATCCTTTCAAGTAAGTGGAACTGAGGGCTGGCTACTGAACACTCCATTTAATTCCTCCATTCCATCCTCTTGCAGCTTTATTCCCCCGGCGTATCCCTACAACGTGGATCCCAACTTCGGGCCAGTCTCCATTGTGGCGTCCGAGGAGGCCGCCAAGCTGGCCGGACATCCTGGCATGCCACCCAGCTCGCAGGCACAACAGCTGTCGGGAATCAGCATCAAGGAGGAGCGCCTTAAGGAGAGCCCCAGTCCACACGACCAGCCCAAGCACATGCCTCCCCAGCAGCAGGTTAGTTCGGAGGAGCATCTCCACCACCTGACGGAGCATCTTGACCAGGTTTCCAACTTTCAGCTTCTGGCCAACAAGGTGATAAAGCAGGAGCCGATGACCAAGCAGGAGATCAAGCAGGAGCCCAACCAGAACCCAGGGCCACAGCATCAGCCGCCCTCGCAACCGGCGGCGCCCCAGCCGCAACAGCCCCAGCCGCCTCCGCCGCAGCCTCAGCAGCCGCACGCCCTCCATCCCAAGGACCTGCAGGCCCTGGGCGCCTACCCCGCCATCTACCAGCGCCACTCCATGAACTTGGCGGCGGTGCAGCAGGCTCGCGACGAGGAGCTGAGAAGGTAAGAGCGTCTGTCAATCCTTGTCTTGAATCTGGATAACCAAGAGTGTCCCTTCTTCCAGGTACTACATGTTCACGGGTCGCCAGAACCAGGCAGCAGCTGCTGCGGCCGCGGCAGCCCAGAACGCCGCCAACGCTGGAGCGCCGGGCGGAGGACTCCCGCCCCATCCCGGGCTGCTGCACAAGGACGAGCCCGGCCTGTCCGCCTCTCAGTCCCAGCAGGTGCACCAGCAGCAGCAACAGCAGCAGCAGATGCAGCTGGCGCAGCAGCAACAGCAGGCTCTCCAGCAACACCACCAGCACCTCCAGCAGCAGCACCAGCAGCAACAGCAACAACAACAGCAGCAACAGCAACAGCAACAGCAACAACAACAGCAGCAGCAGCAGAAGCTGAAGCAGTCGCAGGCGGCAAGTGCGGCGGCCAACAACAAGGCCACCAACCTCACCAAGGACTCGCCCAAGCAGAAGAGCAGCGCCGCCGAGGAGGAGCAGCAGCAACAGCAGCTGAAGGTGAAGCAGGAGGGCCAGAAGCCGACGATGGAGACGCAAGGACCCCCGCCGCCGCCCACGTCGCAGTACTTCCTCCACCCCTCGTACATCTCGCCGGCACCCTTCGGCTTCGATCCCAACCATCCGATGTACCGCAACGTGCTGATGTCCGCCGCCGGGCCGTACAATGCCGCACCCTACCACCTGCCCATTCCGCGCTACCACGCCCCCGAAGATCTCTCGCGCAACACCGGCACCAAGGCACTGGATGCCCTGCATCATGCCGCCAGCCAGTACTACACCACCCACAAGATCCACGAGCTGAGCGAACGGGCCCTCAAGTCGCCCACCAGCGGCAGCGGCCCCGTCAAGGTGAGCGTCAGCAGTCCCAGCATCGGCCCGCCCCAACCGGGCGGACCAGTGAGCAGCGGTGGACCCAGCTCCGGCCCGGGACCAGTTTCTGGAGTCCTCGGTCCCGGCAGCGGCCCAAGTCAACCGCCTGGCTCAGCGCCTGGGTCTGCGGGCGGTGTGCCGCTGAACCTACAGCCACCACCCGGAGGATTGGGCCCAGCGCCCGGCAGCAAACCGGATCTGTCCGGCCCCAAGGGCCATGGCGTGCCGTCGGTCGGCTCGGGGCTGGACGGGCACAAGCAGTCACTGTCTGGCGGTCCGCCGCCCAACGGACCATCTGGCAACGGAGCCGTCGGTGGAGTGGGCGGCGGTGCCGGCAACGGTGCTCCGGGAGGAGGCGGTGCAGGTGCTGCCGACTCGCGAAGTCCGCCGCCCCAGCGTCATGTCCACACCCACCACCATACGCACGTAGGACTCGGCTACCCCATGTACCCGGCGCCCTACGGAGGTTAGTATCTGGCTTTAAACCCATCTCCATCCTTATACTAATCCTGATCTTGTCCACCATGTAGCGGCTGTTTTGGCTAGCCAGCAAGCGGCTGCTGTAGCTGTGATAAACCCGTTTCCGCCGGGACCGTCGAAATGAGAACCACTGAACGGCAGCAACGAGAAGAAGGCGTATAACGTGAAGAACAACTAACGTGGAGCACTTCCGGATTTACCCCAGATCGTAGGCCTTGTTCCGCGCTTGGATTCCAACCTCTTCCCGTCGAGTCCTGTCGTCCTGCCACCTGCGGAATACTTCCGATGTTGATGTTATTGTTGAAGCTGGATGGAACACACACATAGACACACAGAGACACACACAGTCAGAGATGGACAGACACACACACAGAACCGACTATTTATATGCATAAGTATTTTTTTGAGTGTTTCGTTCAACGTGGTTAACTATAACTAGCCTAAGGTATCACTACTATTACCACATACAACTATACATATATAAATATATATAGCATAACTACATATAGCAACTTTTTCCTAAGTGTATTTGCATATGCATATAGATATCTATATATTTATACTAATTATCATACGAGAGAGGCGTAATCGAACATGAACAAAATAACAAAACAAAAAACAAAAACAAAACAATAAGAAAATAATTAAATTACAACTTTATAGCATGTTGATTTCTTTGTAAAAAATAAACATAAACAGTAAACAGTAAACGAAGGAAGAACGAAATTAAGAGATAAAATAAATATGCATATTGTTCAACTGAAAGATTCTAAATGATTATAAATAACGCAAGTAGACGTACAAGACTAGCATTTAGCGAGTGTATTAATTATCCTTATCTGTGTTGCGGATGGCGCTGCGCGGGATTTGCATCTAAAAGACAAATGGGTCGCGCTGCCCATTCAATCTTATAAATAAACTATATATATATATATATGAATATAACTAAACTATATCTGTATATGTATGCGTAAACTATATCTATGTGTGTACCACTCGTATCCGTAGTTTCTATGTTATAAGTTCTCCATGATCGAGAAGGACGATGAACGATGATGAATTTTTCGGCCAGCAGCCGCACACTAATTTAAATTGTTTTTAAGCATCGATTTGTACTTTAAATATTTATACGAATATGCATATATGATATGATATGTGTAATTAACGATTATCTATGTGAATGTGGGTGTGTAGTAGTTCACTAGCCGCTTCATAGACTCTACACGCGTGATTTATGGCACTTAATGTTCTCTAGCCTAAGCCCATCCCCACTCCCACTCCGCCTAAAGGACTAAATCTTTAGAATTTATAAATAAAACAAGTATTGAATGTAAATATATATATCTTAAAGCGAGTCTTTTTTATATTGTAAATTAGTTCACCGATTGATTTTTATTGACGATTAACGATGTTGATGATGGCTTCAGAGTAGTGAGGATGGATAGTGGAGGATGTTACGAAAGCCACAACTTAACGATTTAAATTATATTGTCTTCGTGTGTAGATCACAGAGAAGGGGTCTCCCAGCCCCGTCTAGAGTCGCTAGGTTTTTGATATTCTCAACGCAACTTGTAATCAAATCATTAACACACGATATTAACAATTGATAGGGTCTAAACAGATAACCAGATGATAGGGTCTTAACCGGCTTATGGAAAGGTACAAGCAGATTTTATACAAAATATGTATTTTAGAGAGCAACTAAAAGGGGAAGCGCATTGAATTGAATTCGAAACAATGAAATTGTATCTAAGCAAGAGAATGTAATCAACAAAAACGGCTATTAAACGGCCAACAAAAATTAAGCATACAAATATGGATGAATATGAACAAAAAACACATAACTAGCGGCTAAGAAATTTCAACAAAATATAGTACACATATTTAAAGTAAACGGAAAAATTATAAAAACAAAAACAGCTTTAGATGTGAATAAAAAATATGTAATTTAATTAAACAATTGTTTTACTTTTCTTCTGGTTAAGTCTTTTTTTTAATATCATAATTTATTAGTATATCTAGTGTGTTTGGTTAGTCGGTTATGCACTGCCCAGGGGTATGATGAAGCTTATATAGTCCGCGGTAGCACCCCAGGCTGTGCGATTCGTCTGGAATATCACAATCCAAGCGCAGAGCACCAGCAGCCACAGTAGTGTCCCGATTGCCGAGTATATTACAACTAAAAGTATTGAAAAATAACAATATTATAAATAAATATTTAGGATTTTAAATTCTTTCACTAACATCTTTTTATCTGGCTTTGCTCCGGGTAGGGGGGCTTGCGGAAGGCTTCCTGGAAAAACCAGCAAACGTTGATGGCCCACACAAATGGCAGAAGGGCAAACCCAGCTAGGAATAGAACAAGATAGTTATTAAGATTAAAGATTAATAGAATAAAGTTATTACCAAAGAAATACGTCCGACAGAGCTGCAATTTGCGGGGATTTGGTGCTTTGGATATGTCCATGATTAATCTGCCTCAAGGAATGTGGGTGGTTTTTTTAATTTATGTTCCAATAAAGGTATTTTTGAGAAGCAATGTCGTCTACTACAATGTTAGTCTACTTATAATATTTGAACCGTCTTTATTAATTGTTTTATTAATTGTCTTGTTTCTGTTTTTGTAGGCTTTTGTTGATGATGATTGTTGATGGTTCGATAGAAAAGTTATCGATAGTTACTTTCTCCGAACAATCAATAAGTGATGGACAAAATAAAAACATATGAACATGATGAATAAAACATCATGAAATGTTTGCAGTAAAACGAACTGTTTGTTGGAAAACTTTAGAAATTATTACAAACTCATCGTTGAAACACAACGGTTGGTTTCCATATCAATTGTAGTGTTGTAAAACGCCAAATACCATCTTATCGATAGCTTACCGCTCCCATCTCTACTTCAGAACGCACCGCGAAAAAGCGACGCCAATTTAATTTCAAGAAACTGTGAAAATTACAAATTAATAAAATAATGGCCGAGGTGGACGATCTGGATACTCTATCCAACGCTGAGTTGCGCACAAAAATGTTGGCTCAGGGCCTGCCCAACATCCCGGTTACAGATAGCAGTCGCAAGATATTGGTGAAGCGTCTGCGCGCGTCACTCGGTGGGCAGGCGTCGCCGGCAGCCGGCACTGCCAGTCCCAAGAAGAGCAGCAGTCGCCGGGAGACCCTGGCCGCTTCTTCGGCAGCTCCCTCCGCTGCCTCCACTCCCGTGGACAAGCTAGATGGAAGCAAGGTGGCCCCAGCTACTAAGGCACGCCGTACTATTGCCGCCACGGAGGCTAAGGAAGCGAAGGAAGTGGTGACTAAGAAAGCTGCTCCTCCAATCCAGACACGTCGCAGTTCTACTACATCTACCGGATCCGAGAAGAGGGAGCCAGAACGTGTGGTTAAGAAACCAGAAACCATTGTCGAGGAGCCTGTGACCTACAAGCGCACTAGTCAGCGTGAGAACACCTTGGAGGTCAATTCGTTGATTGTGCTGGAATCAGACGACGAGGAAGATGAGCAGCTGGCTCGTGCTGCTGAATTAGTGGAAAAGAAAATCGCCCATAAGGAGAAGTCCAAGCAGAGCAGCGTAAACACAACATATGAGAAGGTTTCTAAGGTGGATCCACCACGTCGTCCTGCTTATGAATCTGCAGTGGATCCACCACGTCGTCCCGCTTATGAACCTCCAGTAGAGCCACGTCGTCCGGTTTATGAACCTCCAGTAGAGCCACGTCGTCCGGCTTATGAACCTTCAGGAGTGCCACGTCGTCCAGCTTATGAGCCTTTAGTAGAGCCACGCCGGCCAACTTATGAATCTCGGGACCTTCCACGTCGTCCCACTTATGAAACATCAGCTGCTCCTGTTTTAAGTGCAGCTCCATCGGGTCTCTCGGCTAGACCCCAGACTAGTTCCTCCACATCGTACGATTACCTGGGCAGCCACACCGGACGCTACAGCAGCTATGTGCGCACGTCGGCCCAAAGCTATGTGACCGCAGAGGCACCAACTACACGCACCTATGCCAACGAGCTGAGCGATGACAACGACGCCGTCGACGATGCCGAGTACGAGAGCACTTTCGCCCAGAATCTGGCTCGCTTGAAGGCGGAGCGTATCGGCGACAGGAGCAGCCCGTACACCAGGCGCACCGTTGGATCGGCCTATGGCTCCTTGGCGAGGCGCTCCCTGCGTCAGGATAACCAGAGCGTTCGCGCCGCCTTCAACCGCTGGTGGGCCAGCGTCGACCAGAAATATAAGATCAGGCAGATACTGTTTATTATCTTTGTCATCTTCTTGCTGGTGGCTGTATATTCTTTTTTCTATTAGGCGGATGCGCCGGTTTCTATTTTCCCATTCGTAGTATTTAATGTTGCATTTTGTTTGTAAACAGGCCCTCGAGTTGAGTTGGGGGCTTTGTATGAATCGCTGTTTTGATGTCATTTGAATCTGAGATTGTTTAGAATGTAATCCAAGTGTGTTAAACGTGTTCTAATAAAGCCCACTTTCAGGGAATGGCTGTGTTTCGTTTTTGTTTTTTTTTTCAGCAAATGGCATCCGATGCACTCCACATGTGGCAGGTGTTTGCCCAGATCGGATCGAGAAGCGGCAGCTACACCAGCCGCAGCAACAGCTAATGATGGAAAAGCATCTGGAATGCGTGTACAACACTTGTCGGCATGACTGTGACCAAATGGAGGCGCAATGACAGCCAGCTTTCCGATCCGATTCCTGATCATCCTGCTGCCTGCTGGTGACTCCGCTTTGCCATCAAGAATTAATAAGAATTTTACAAGTTCTGCCATGAATGTGTGCTATTTTTGATCCAAAATCCAAACCGGTGACCCGGGATGGGCTGTTTAATTTTATTAACTGGAAATCGCACTTGCGCGTATTTTTTTCATCTTGCTTAAGGAAATTTCGCGCCATATTTAGCGGCAACGAGCGCGACCGGATCCGGCCCGGCCTCGGCCTGGCCCAGGCCCGGCGAGAGCTATCCTCTGGCTGCTTTTCTCTGCCATGCATGCCAGCAATAAGTTATGAAAATTGCAACAGCAGTTGCTCTGGGGAAATGCCAGTGTTGCTGTTGCTGTGGCTGCTGCCTGTCGCCGCCGATGATGATGAATTCCACAAATGCATGGAACAGCCTGTTGGCCTGTTGGGTAGGCCAGGCGGCAGATTCCTTGAAAAACAAAGCCATGGCCCATACAATATATCGTGTGGCTAATAAATACGCCGCGCATTGCTAGTTGCTCTTAATGAAATTAACTTCCAGGAATTACCTACATGGCAGCAACGATGCAGACGACACAACGACTACAACATTGACGACTTCAGAGGCAACAATGGCCTGAAGGCAAGAGCAACAGGCAACAACATCTCGAGCTACACTCGAGCAACAATGGAAGCTTAGGCAAATGCAACCAGCCATCGGCCATGGAAATTAAATGGAAGCCTGCAAAGAGTTTCACGCACTCCACTCGTTAATAGAGTCGTAGGCACCCACAGCAACATGGCAACACAGCAACACACTCCCCATGTTGCAACAGCAACATCAGCAACAGCTTCCCATCTTCAGCTGCTGCTCAAGTGTGACATTCATGGAAAAGCCAAGTGGAATATGATTTTATGGCCAAAACCAAAACTTTTGTCTACATCACGTACCAGACTAGAAGGGCGACACGAAAAAAAAGCTAAGAAGTTGGAGAAAGAAAAGGAGCACCAGAGCACCAGAATGGGTTGGGGGAACTGCTGGACTGCTGGAGTGCTGGGGTGCTGGACTGCTGGGCCAATGACTTCCTCGTTGTGAGCCAATTAAAGAGCCTGCTCGTTGTGGTTGCTGCTGAAATCATTTGTAATGCAACGTTTGGAATAATTCACGCGCAAATTGCCCGCGACTCGCGAAAAATATTGCAACATTCCACTGCAAATTTTACGATTATGCGTTTGCACCACAACATCAGCTTCAGCAGCAGCAGCAACACTACTGTTGCAGTTTGCCAAGTTGCTAGTTTCTAGTGGTTGAGTGCAACAAACAGCCAGCAGCAACACATTCTCCTCTCGTAGGCGCTCGATCACATCAAATCAAATCAAATGTAAGCGAACGACCGAGGCATTCGTTGTCAGGTCCAGTGCTCCAGATAGATAAATCAGTCGGTTAATTGTCGCAACTTGCAACCCGACGACTACCAGTTGCCGCATTACCAGTGGGAGCGTGAACTCTGCAGGACCGTAGGACAGACACCTCCTTTAGAATTCTCCAAACTTTTCCCATAGGAATTCCTAAATTCCTAATCGAATTATGTTTTTTCCACAGATAATTAATCGTAAGGGATGACATTTTTATGCAAAGTCTCCACCAAGAGATCAAAGTTGAACATGGAAACATCGCATCTGTGGAGTTTGGACATTTTAATTCCATAAATAATGGCGTTTTGTCTCTAAACAGACAGTCAGTGTCTGCCCACTCTATAAGGCCTAAAAGAAATCATTTATTTATATATATGTTTTAAGGGGTATGTGAGAAAAATAAGGGTTATGATGGAATTCTAATTTATAGATGGTACTCTAAAAAATATTAATCATCTTATTTAAGCCATTAAATTCTTAGAACTAGCTCTTCTTTTATAACTAATCTATTTAAGAAGTAAACCTACTATAGGGTATAGAATGAGCCCAACTATTTTTGTATCTGGTTGGCTTTGTTCCCAAGTCGGTTCCGAAGACAGTGTCTTTAGGCTGACTACTCGTTGTCAAGTTGTGGACCACAGCGACCAATCAGTGTCAGCCAGAAGTGTCTTTTTTAGTGGCCCAAAGTGATGAGCTAATCAACCTGACCTGACCAGTCCCACAGTTTCAATCCCAGAGGCCGGTGGTGCTTGGTGATGGTGGTGTGTCTATATGTTAATAACATTATTTATGTATCTTGTAGTTCGGTTTATTTTCGTGTGTTTTGGTATATTGTTTTGTTTGATTTAACAGGAATTGGAATTGGAATTAGAAACGAAGCGAAACAAAGTCTTACCAAGAGAGACCTGCGTTTCCCTCCATTTTGTTTGTATTTTAGGTGTCAATCGCATTAGACGGAAATCAGTTTTGTTTTTTATTGAGACTCATTTGGATGTGGTTTCTATTTCTATTCCTAGCCCTCCATACCCTGACATACATGCCACTTTAAGGTGGTATCGTTGGTTGCTTTTTATGTTGAATTAAACATTTTAAATTGGCCACGAAAGATAATTTGTTGGTTGTATGCGATATGAGGTGGGCTCGGTTTAGGTTTTCAGTTTTCAGTTCTGGTGTGTGTGGTCTCCATGATCTGGGCAAGCATTAAATAAATTATAAAACCATTTAAATTAAACTGAATAGCTGACCAAGTTCGTGTCTTAAGTCTTTTGTTTGGTTTTGGTTTTTTTGGTTTTTTTTTCGGGGTACTGCTGGCAAAGGAACACTACTGCCCCAGCTGCCGTCGACACAGAAACTGGTTGAACCATAACAATAAAATCAGCAACACTCGCGACATTCCCGCAACCAAATATGGAATTTATAATTAATTTTTATGTCCATGGGATGCAATTAGGAGTCTGAAGGAACCAGCAGCGGCCAGGGTAGAGCCGGGGATCCAGGCCGAGGCGAGAAGGGGAGATCCCAGACAGAGCGGTTCAGAGATGCAAATGAAATCAAGTCATGCCTATAATCGGATTTGTTGCTCCTCGTATATTAACTTGTCACAGTTTCTATGTGTTGAACATAAACACAATTTGTGCTTAATCCACATGGAGCTGCTGGGATACACTTCTGATGCCAGAGACGGTCTTGAGAACTGTCGCTATCAATTATGACATTTTGTTGCTGTTTTGTCACTTGTGCCACTGGCGATCAGATCGGATTTCCCCAGACCACAACCAGATCGGCTCCTTCATCTCCACCGATCTTCCGCATCCTCGTTTTGGACTGCCATCAATCATCTTTGATTTCCAAACGTTCTGCGGTTGCGGCTAATGCCACGTGCAATCAATTCCAATTCATGTGCGACTGCCCACTGAGCACCACTTAGCCACCACTATTTCGCCATCCTCTCGGCCCCTCTGGAGGCACCCACCACCATCAGTTGGGGATTCGGGGCCAGCTGCGTTTTTCAGAGCCGGCTCCACTCTTTTTCGGGTGGGGCTGAGTGCCGCACGATCCCGATCCAATCCGGCGCAAATTAGGCGCGAAAATATGCAGCAAAGTGAGACAAACATGCCGAGAGCTGCTAAAAGCCTCGCACAGCTTAAATCGAAACTGACAAAAAAAAAAAAACAGCAGAGGAAAAACTAAAAAAAAAAAGCAAAACTTGCCGCTGGTCAGTTAATGGTGTTAAAATTTGGTACACCGATTGCATCTATGGCTATACAAATTGCCACAGCAGCAGCAACAGCAACAACACTCGAGACACATGGCAGTAGCAACAAGAGTCAGAGCAGCAACATGAGCAACGTTGCAACTGCAACAACAACAGCAACATCAACACCAGACTGCAACAACGGCTGAGGCTGAGGAGTCGTTTTGTCAACACGGAGCATGCTTAGCCGCGTTTTCCCAGGGGACACTTAACGCGGCTGCTTAACGTCTAAATCTGTCGTCAAGGCGCGCTCAAAAGGCTAAAATGTGTTTGCCGAAGACGCGAACGGCAAACGGCAAAAGGCAAACGGGCCAACGGGCAAACGGCAAATGGCCAACAGCAAATGGCCAAGTCGGGGCAAGCCCAGGGATATCCAAGCAAGTGGCAAGACGAGGCAGCAATTTGTATGCAACTTTATGTTTGCCCACTCGTCGGATCCAGCCTAACCTAACCTAAACCCATCCGGGAGAGTCGCCACACTGATGCTGACGAGCAGCTGCCCCTGCTTGCCCCAATTGCCCTCGGCTCAATGGGGGAATTTACACTCGAAGAAAATCATTAGAATTACAAGGATATAAGAGACAATTTTCGGAGGAAGGGTCCTTACATGTTATTACTTTTCTTTAAAAAATCCTTGAGTTTTAAAATTCTAATAAATTATTCTTTTGGAACACCTTTCCCCAAGTGCATACTTGACTCAAGACTCTTCTTAGCTTGGCCCGATATTTTCTCGTGCCTTTGTTTGGCTCTTGGCTGGATTGTTCCCCTGTTGCCAGTCGCCTGTCTCCTGGCTGGTAGTCTCCACTGTACAGTGTTCCAGTGCGTTGGGAACGAGGTAAAGTCAGAGCAGCGGCAAAATTTATGAACCCCCGGGTTTGGGCTTGGGTAGAGTAAGGAATAGGGATCGGAATCGGGATCGGGGACAACGATGCCTTCGCATGTAAACATTCTGCAATGGGGCCTGGAATTTATATGCAACATAATCAGCATAAATGCCGCATGCGCCATCAAAATGTTGCGACCATTGGCCATCACCTGGGTGGGTGCCAATGCCATGCACCAGCCGGCAACCGGTGTCCCCCTGGGTAATTTCAGCAATTTGCAAATTGAGAAATTGCAAATAATTTACAATTTAGCACAAAATGAGTGCAAAGTGCTGCGAAACTGAAACTCGGGGCAGAAGCCGCAATGAAAGCGAAGGGCTAACAAGAAAGCTCAGTGAGTTGGTTTTGCGCTTCAGTGGTTTCTTTGGCCTTTGGGCCATGCCGCCCAACTTTCCTTTTAATGAAACCTTTGGATATTATATTCCCACCCACTATCAAGCTCACAAGGTAATTCGAGGAGTTGAAACTGCAGCGGAAGTACTCGTAAGTGAGATGACAAAACGCATTTCAAATGCGGTTTCGGAGCGGAGAAAGGCCTTACGAGCCCTTTCGCAATGTGATGGCCCAAATGAGACAGCGACGAGTTAATTAAGTCTCTGCCAAAGAAAACGAAACGAGTAAACCAAAACCAAGTCGAAGTCGAGGAGGCAGAAGGGCCCAAAGCTGACAGGGCTGAGCTGCAATTGTGCCAACTCGTGTGACAGTTGCCCAAAACAAATTGTTGGCCATTTAATGGAGCCCCCAAAGAACGCAACCAAACGAAACGTATCGAATCGAATGGCATCGAGATGAAGACAATGCCAGGGCCTCTTACTTATTCGGCTTCCTCACAGCATCTCCATCTTCTGGCTTGACAAATTCCTCGAAGTTGTTACCATATAAATTTCTGCATTTTTTTGTGGCCTTGCTCTGCTTTTATTTTCCATCCTCTGGCCGGTAGTAGTAGCCGCTCCATCACCGAATCGGTGAGTCCGGGGCAGGTGCGGCAAATGGTCAGCGTTTGCAGATGAGTCAGCTTGCCAGTCAGTTTTTTTTATTGATCGGCAGCAGGAGCAGAGTTCCAGGTGAGTCCTGCCAGGAGCGTATTTAAGGTTTAAGAGGTATTTTATAAATTAATTTTTGTGATTAAGTAAAGTTTATAGTTCCACTATTAAATATATTTTTTGCAAAAGGTCTAAGTAGTTGAAGAAGATAACTTTCAATCCCCTCCTGGTGTTCATCTGCCCGCCTCCTGCCAACTGGTTGGCAGTTTTTGGCCCCGATTCGAGCCACTTTCGGCAGCTCGAGTGCAGCCAGACTCGTAATTAGGCGCATTACATGTGTTTCTGACATTTTTGGAGCCCGGTTTCACTGATGGCTCTCGACTGAAGAATGGCAGGAGCACTGGCTCTGCTCTCTTATGCAAATTAGTGCTCCAGCTACAGCTTGAGCTTCGTTGGACACTGCAAGTCCAGCCTTTGTTATGAAGACAAATGGAAGTCACGCCCAGGTCTAAGCGCAAAGTAAACACTTGCCAAATGACCATAATTACGAGTTGAACTTAATTTATAACGAATGCATAACTTTGGTGGCGAATCTGAGCTGGGAGCTCAGAGACAAGAGCTCAGAACACGGAATTCCGAACTCACAGCTCGGAGATCGCTTGGAGCTCGAGCTTGAGCTTAGAATAAATTATGAATAATCTACGATAATAACCGACAATTAATTTTTAACGCTGATTTGTGCGAGTTTTATGCTCCGGCAATGAAATGAACTCGCGAGCGGAAAAGCAGAAAGGAAAGAGACAAGCCCAAAAACCTGAATATCAATTTAGCGGACCAGTCGCAGGCCGACTTCTTAATGTATTCCCCATCATCTGGGGGAATTGCAGCGCCAACACATCGTATGTCATGGCAGGGATTCCAGGGAGTTGGGCTTGTGAGCTTGGTTGCTTGGGAGGCAGGAGCAGGAGTTGGACTTGAATCTGAAAGTCTGAGTCTGAACCGAAAGCCGCCAGCAGGCGAAGCGACGAAACGACAATTCGACAAATATGCAAAAAAAAAAAAAATAAAAAGAAAGGGGAAACTCAGAGGGGGGAGGCAGGTGACCGGCCTTATCGCATTTATTTATGCATATGCAGTGATTTGGCCCCAAAATCACAATCAAAAAGAAAAAAATTAGCGCATAAAACAAAAGACTCCGAGCACAAACTTGTTTCTTAGCTGGCCATTGCGGATTGCAGGATGTAGGGCCCCCGAAAAAAGTGGCACAAAACAGGAGGGGTTATGCGAGGGGCGGGCCTGGGATGGATGAGGATGAGGTAGGGGAGAGTTCCGAGAGGAGTGGCAGAGCATGAGCGGGCAGACGATGACCATGGCGATGCATCACCAATGCCGAGGCACGCTTATCAGTAACCTACACTTAAAGTTAATGCATGCCCGCCAGGACCAACCAGTGGAGATGCCAATGCCGGTGCACTTTGAACAATTTATTTTCTCTAAAATTATTCTTTTTTTATTTAAAAATAAAAATTATTAAGATAACCAATGACTTACTTAACAAAGATTATATCAAAACCCCACTTTCAACAATTTTAAGACCCTCAGCAAAGATATATGATTTCTTTCAGTGCACTTTTTATTGTTATCAGTGCTGGGCCTGGGCTTTTAGCAAACGCCGACGCAGGCCGCAGACCACTGGACCACTGGACCGCTGGGGCAGCAAATCTCAGGCAGCCGATGTCAAAAGGCAGGCAGAAATAAAATCGAAAATGAATGCGACTTGGCCAGATAAGCGGCGAGTGACACAGAGCGACAAGTTGCCCAAGGGGCGGCGAGGGGTTCGGTGCGAAAATGTGTCCTCATTCGGGTCAGCAAACCAAAAAAACAAAAACCAAATAAAATAAATACGAAAAATGTCAGGAGAAACAACAAAAAAAAAAGAAACCCACAAGGCATTCGACTTCTGACCAAACTCGAATGCAAATCGATGCGGCAATAAAACTATTAAGCCATTAGTAAGCCAAACACGAGTACAATGCCAGAAAACAAACACGTGCAACAGCAACAGCAATAGCAGTGGCATAGTGGCAAGAGCAGGAGTTGCAACAGCAACAAGCAATTAATGCAAATGTGGAGAGCAGCCAGCAGGCAAAAAGCACATCGAGATCAAGACAGCAGACGTATCCGAATGCCGGGAGAATGTCGAGACTCCTGCCAGTTGCAACCAAAGTTGCAACATCCACATCCAAGTAAGCAGCAGCAGCACCAGCAGCCGCCGCCGCAACACCAGCAACCGCAGCAACATTGTCTGCTCCCAAGCAGCCTGACAATACATGGCGAGGTGCAAACTAATTGAAATCATTACACTAGTAAAAATGTTAATTCAATTAAAATGCGCGCAACAGCAACATCTGGCGCTGCTAGTGACCCACAAGCGGTTGATGGCGATGTTGCTGCTGTTGGTGGAGCTGCTTCTGCTGCAGCTGCCAGAGCAACATCTCCACAGTAAGAGAGATATCATCGCAACATACTGCCTGGCTGGAGTTGCTCCTCCCACTCCTGGAGCTCCTTCGTTCCGGCTGCTGCTCCAGCTCGAGGAACATCAGCAACATGTTGTTAGGTCAGCAGCAGCAGCACCAGCAGCAACATCACCGAGAAACACGAACAACTCTAGGCCATGGCCAGGGCAGTCTTGGCACGCCAAAATGGAAGCCGGTCTCTAGAGGTTTCTCGATTCTATGACTTTTTTTTTTGTGCCTATACCCTAGGAGGAAAATTAAAGTTTTCTGGTATTTTCATTATTTTTTTCTTAAATATTTCCAAGATAAATAGTTTGAATAACTCGATTTCATTTAAAAGCTTTTTATTAACAGAACTAGTATTACTTTTTGAGAACTTTTTATGGGGTCCACGGGTATGGCTATATCTTCCCCAATACTTATCCGATTCTCGCGCGGAGTACCTTAAACGATTTCTGGATCGATTCTGCATCAAAATCCTGAGACAAAATATTTTTGAGATTTTTTGTCCATTTTTCGTGACGCGATCCCTTGAAAATGGGATTTCCCCTTATGGGGCCACGGGGTTGGCTATATCTTCCCCAATTCTCATCTGATTCTCAAGCGGAGTACCTTAAACGATTTCTAGATCGATTTTCCACCATTCTGCATCAAAATCCTGAGACAAAATATTTTTTAGATTTTTTGTTCATTTTTCATGATGGGATCCCTTGAAAATGGGATTTCCCCCTATGGGGCCACGGGGTTGGCTATATCTTCCCCAATTCTTATCCGATTCTCAAGCGGAGTACCTTAAACGATTTCTGGATCGATTCTCCACCATTCTGCATAAAAATCCTGAGACAAAATATTTTTTAGATTTTTTGTCCATTTTTCGTGATGGGATCCCTTGAAAATGGGATTTTCCCCTATAGGGTCCACGGGGATGGCTACATCTTCCCCAATTCTCATCCGATTCTCAAGCGAAGTACCTTAAACGATTTCTGGATCGATTTTCCACCATTCTGCATCAAAATCCTGAGACAAAATATTTTTTAGATTTTTTGTCCATTTTTCGTGATGGGATCCCTTGAAAATGGGATTTTCCCCTATGGGGCCACGGGGTTGGCTATATTTTCCCCAATTCTTATCCGATTCTCAAGCGGAGTACCTTAAACGATTTCTGGATCGATTCTCCACCATTCTGCATCAAAATCCTGAGACAAAATATTTTTGAGATTTTTTGTCCATTTTTCGTGATGGGATCCCTTGAAAATGGGATTTCCCCTTATGGGGCCACGGGGTTGGCTATATCTTCCCCAATTCTCATCTGATTCTCAAGCGGAGTACCTTAAACGATTTCTGGATCGATTCTCCACCATTCTGCATCAAAATCCTGAGACAAAATATTTTTTAGATTTTTTGTTCATTTTTCATGATGGGATCCCTTGAAAATGGGATTTTCCCTTATGGGGCCACGGGGTTGGCTATATCTTCCCCAATTCTCATCCGATTCTCAAGCGGAGTACCTTAAACGATTTCTGGATCGATTCTCCACCATTCGGCATAAAAATCCTGATACAAAATATATTGTAGATTTTTTGGCCATTTTTCCCGCTATAGGATCCTTATGAAAGTTGGTATGTCGTATTATTTTGCCAAAATTATAATCCATAAAAAATCTTCTCAGCGTTGCACTCTTTTACCATAATCATAATACCCCCTGCAAGGGTATAAAAATAATTACTTATACCTATTAAAGCTGAAAATCTCCTAACCAGAAACCGACAAAACTATTTAAATATATTCAAATTGTCGATTTCCCAGAGTATGTTCAGATGTGGCTCAAGTATGCAAATTGTGGTTGGAAGTTGGACCATTCTTTGGCGCTTCCACGCGACTCGCGATCTGCGTTTCTGGATTTTATTTATTTGGTTGCTTTTCGGTTCACTGGAGGGCTTTGGCGCGGTGAGATTCTGTGCGTCGATTCTGTGCAGAGCGAGTCGCATTTCCGGTTGGACAAGTAGCTCCATAACAAATGGCCCGGCTGAGAAATGTTTGCCAGGTTGTTTATACTGCCAATAAAAGGCAATAAGTTAATTTCACACAAACACACACTCGGCCCGGACTACAAAGTGCAGTGTGTGTTTTAAGAGAGATGTGCGGAGCTTTCTAACCGTTTTATGGTGGAAGTTTGTTGCCTTGGCCATAAATGAAATCGAGTCCATAAGTAGCTGGCTGTGGCTGCAACTGTCTCTCGGCGAGGTGTGAAAATGCTGGCCCCTATTTGGAGCAGCTTAACACATTCGTTATACTATAACTATTATTAATGCATTTGCATTTTTATGGATCGATCCATCGATCTCTGATGGTCGCAAACGGAAGCTTCCCAAAGATAAGACAGGAAACTGAACTGGGAACTCGGCTGAATGCTCAGCCATATTCATCACAGAATCACATCGTAAATGGAGGGAAATGGGCAGCATGGATTGGTTTGTTGGCTCCCCCCATTTGTGATAAACAAATTCTGCCGACATTGGCCCATTACCATTACCAATACCCATTTCCCACTCCAAAAACCCATACCCATATACCCATGCCCATATCCAATGCCATAAAATGACATATAAAAAAACACTTAAAATATTTTCAATGAGCGATTTTAATGGGCTTTTTGGTGGTGGTCTTCAGGCCGGGAAATGGCGGCTGGCTTAATGCAAATGACGGCCAACTGGGCAACTGAGCGACTGAGCAACTGGGCGTCTGGGCAACCCAAAAACTACTGGTGTCGATATAACAATAAAACGCCCCATGGCACGCCCTTTTGCGAGTGCCGAGGATCGACGACTGTGCCTTCCGAGGATCGGATTAAATAAATGCCAGGTCCAGTCTCGGACCAAAGCGGCTAAAAACAAAAACAAAACTGGCCAAAATAAGAAAATAAAAAAAAAGAAGAGAGGCAACCGAAAATGCGGCGGTCGCGAGAAGAGGAAACTGATCTGACAGATCTGATTGTAAGCATGCAACAAAAATGTGAGACGCCCCTGGTGTCTCCTGCCTCCGTTCAGGCCCCCTTCGTTTTAGCCTTCTTTTCAGTTCCTCAGTTTTCAGTTCTCAGCTCTCGGTTCTCAGTTTTGTGGGCTCGCGTCGAGCTTAAGCTTGTGCAATTTAGTGATCAATCATAGCGGGATGCGAGCAACGGAGCAGAATTCAATTTTAGTGCGAATGGCAGTTTGTTCTTTGGCATATTCCCTCTTGTGTTGCTTTAGCTGATGTTGCTGTTGCAGCTTCATGCAGCCATACAGCAGCAACATTCTGAGGCGTTTGTAAGGCGGCGGCGGCTTCTACATGCGACTCCTGAAGGTGGAAGCCATAAATCTTGGCAACATGAGAAATGACTTTACCATTTGCCATGATGAGCAGCCAGCAGCAGTTGGAGTTGAAATCGCAGGAAGAAATGTAGGAAAGCTTAAATCACATATACATTTACATGACATACCACACACACAACAAACACACACACATTTCAGGAAAATATAAATCTGTTTGTTTGCATATGGGGGACTCTAATTTTGAGGGATTTGCGTAAATTGTGAAAACGTCTACAGGGATTTAAGTCAATCAGCATTTTCGATGGCAATTAGTTGGACCAAGAATTCAATTCTTAAAAGCAGACTTACCAAAGACTTCTTCAGTCAGTGCTGTAAGACCCAAAGTCAGGCAAGATTTTGGTTAGCTTAGAGATGCCAGGAGATCGCCCAAATCAGGAGACATTTTAGCAGACATTATTTTAAGGATATTTTAGAGTTCTTTAAGATATTAAAAGCGATTAAGACATTAAAAAAACTATGAGGCTCGAACATTTTTAAAAAAGATATAAAAGCGAAACCCTTGTAATTCAAAAGATATTTATATTATTTTTCAATTAGAGATATAAATACTTTTAGATCTTAAGAGATTAAGACTTATACCTTTGGTTTATTACCACTGACTACCTTATAAAAATGAGTACCTTACTATGGTTTCATTTACCTTAAGTTACCTGTTATTTACCAATTCAATCATTAATTTGTTTTCTTAAAATAAAATCTTTTCAGTAATCACTTGATCAATGCCTCAATTTGGTCATCACTGATCTCGTGTTTCCGCCGCACATCTTTCAGCCGCACCCCCTGACGTCTCTGGCCCAGTCTTTAGCCACGTTGTGATCTCCTCGAGCATCTCCTCCTCCATCGCCATCTCCATTTGAATCTCCATCTCCATCGCTGGTCCGTGCGCAGGTCATTGGCGAGGTGTCTCCTGCTGCGAATTAATCGTTTTCGATGCTGACTGCGGCCACTCACTTGCTGTCCGGCTCTGTGGCTCTTGGCTCCCAGTTCGGAGCTCCCAATCGAGCAGCCCCAACCACGGAGCTCCCATGGCTGATTAATATTTTGCCAGTTCATGAGTTTGGAGCCAAGTCCAAGTCCAAGCCGCAGTCGAACTCAAAGCCGTTTGCCAGTTTGGCATCTTGGCATCTTGTTAGCATTCGCTCGCATGCACTTTTGCATATTTCGTTTGTTTGTTATCTGAGTGGCTCCGCCGTCGTGTGACCGACCCACCGACAGAGCGACAGACCAACCGACCGATCCCTGGTCCCCTATGGGATATCCCTGGGATCTCCCCCCTTTATGGGTATCCTCCGGCATGGAGTGTATTACGAGCATGAGCGCAAAAGTCCAAGTTCAAAGCCATATTTGAGTTGGGAGAAAAATCAATAAAAAGATCGCAAGCTGCGATGGCACATGCGTGTTATTTCCATGCCGGCCGATTGGGCCTTTCTCATAATGAAATTATTGCCAAGTGATTGAAATCTATTTATGCTAATTTACGTGTGCACAGGCCACTGCCGAGGAAAAGACACTGAAAAAAAGGTTGCTATTTTTTCTATTTTCTTGATGAAAAAATGTCAATAACTCTCCCAAAACTTGTCAGATCTAGAAATGGTTTACCTTCCCGGTCTTGGGAATCCCAGTAGATTCATTATCAATCGTAACGTAACAAAAAAAATTTGGACCCATTTTTTGAAATTTTGTTAAGGGGTACCATCATAAATTTTGTTAAAAAATGGGTTAAATTTTTTTTTGTTTAATTTTTCAGATCTTTTGATGCAGTTTGAAAGTCTTTGGAGCTCTGATTTTTAATTGGTATTTGGTTTTTGAATCAGTTGCGAATTCTTAAAAATATTCACTAGAAAGTGTATCAAAAGTTTGGATTTTTAAAAAATAAAACAAAGGTTTTAGTTTTCTTATATTTATTCTAAATTATAATACCTGATAATACACATTTTTTTTTTAAATTTGAAAAGAGAGTGCAGTCTTAACAAAACTCAATATTAATTGCAAGCTGGAGAGTCTTTCTTTAATAATAGTTTTGAATAATTACTTCCTAAAATCTTATTTATTTTTTTATTTTCCATTTATTTCTTTTTTTTAAGTGTCCTTTGCAGTCGGCAGAATTTATCCAAGGTTGTGCCGATTGCAACACACATTTCCGCATTTCTGCAGCTGCAACTATTTATTCTATTTTTATTTTTCGTATTTTTTTGGACCCATGACTCGGGCGTACCGCCCACCAAAGTGCAGATATATAGTACAACAGCTTCGCTTGGACTCGATCTTGATTAGAAGTGTTGTATAATGTTGTTGTTGCTGTTGTTATGGTAGCTTTAGGATCTGGGAGTTTGGAGTTTGGAACTTGGGAACACCAAGAAAAAAAAGTAAAGAGCCAAAGCCGAAGCCGTTGACAATTTTCAATTAAAATGAGTTGGGGTTATGTCCGTCTATGCCGAGTGTGTGGGAGGATTAACACACACATGGCAACGCCTAAGCCTATGACTGACACTGTCTCCATTGTACCTCCCGGTCCGGCCCCGCCACCAGGCCCCTTTCTGTCCAGTTTCGTTGGCGGTGAATAGACATTTAAGCCCCAAATTGTCATGCGGCTTATGTGTAAAGTTTGTTTCGCTCTTGACATTTATTTGGCTGGGACTGGAGCTTTCCGGACTTCCATTGATGCAGATCAGTCTTGGCGAGGGCGGATTATGATTTATATATGAATACTTACTTTAAAATAAATATAAATGTTATACTTTTAATAATATACTACTTGGTATACATGGTTATGGGAGGTAGTTAGGTTTCAACCATGTCAAGGCCTATACCATTATTCTAATTTAATGACCAAACAGTTTAAAGAGCTCTTGGAATTCATGTGACCCCCCTCGCAACTGTCGAATACTCACAATTGTGGTTTAATTTTTGAGGGCTTGGTCATAAAAGTCCCCTAGAGACTGGGATTATGGGAGGGTGATTGGATAAAGCCTCTGCTCTGGGGTTGGGGGGACGGCAGATAGGTGCGAGTAGAGGATTACCTTATCCAATTAGCTGAAACATTTCAAATCGCCAGTCCAACAAGCGTTGCCACATAAAATGCTGAAATTACAACAACTGGCAGGGATCCAAGCAGATCCGATCCGATCCAGCCACGTCCAGGTCCACATCCACATCCACATCCACATCCTCAACCAAGTTGCAACGGTAATGCTAATGCAGGCGACAAAGAAGAAATCTGAATCCCATCCCGATTTCTTCTGTCCTCCGTGAAGTGCAGTTAATTCTGTTACCCCCCTTTTGGAGGAGTGGAGTAGAACAGGTTCCACCGATTCCGCCGCCAAACTCTCTAAACAATCTTTCTACGTTGTGTACTCAACGTATTTTGTGGATATATTTTATTGTCTTTTGATGTGCTTTAAAATCCCAGAGGCGGAGGATCGATAAAATTTATCGATGCTGGTCACTGAGAACTAGACGCGGAAACAGGTTCCCAGCGCCCAGTACCCAGAACTCAGAGCTCAGTGCTCGAGGATCGAGAATTGAGACTCTCGAGAGACCCCCAGACCACATCTTTAACTTCGACTTTGACTTTGGGGCTGGGTCTGGGTCTGGGGTATGGGATCTGAGGTCTGGGGTCTGGGTCCGGCATGGCGACAATTTTAAGTGCGAAATTAAAAGTAAAACAAGCGATTAACATAAATTTCAAGCAAAGCGCTTTAAATGTTCTTCTGAGGGAGGGGTACCAGTTGTAGAAGCAGATGCCGATGGAGATGAAGACATTGTGTGGCTGTTCCTTGGGCCTCGACCGACCGGGAACGGTTAATGAAAACTAATGCAATTTATTGATTATTATTATTTAATATTGTCACAATCTTATCGCGGCAATAAGATGAGCCAGGCTGGCAGGCTGGAACCGGCCAGAGGTGAAAGGCAGAGAGGGGGTGGGCACTGGCCACTTTTGACAAGCTCCTTAATGAACTGCCCCCTCCGGGCCCGAACGGCAATTAAACGAACTGAACACTGGCCAGGAGAAAAGATAAAAGATCTGGTTAAATGGCAGAAATGGCAGAAGAGCGGGAGAGTGGCAGTTCATCCATCCACTTGTTAGTCGGAAAAGGAGACGAACCACAAGCCACGCACCACTGACCCAAATCCATGTGGACTCCCCACGTCCAGCCTACCATCCAGCCATCCAGCCATCCCAGTCATCCCAGCCATCCATCCATATCCACTCCCTATGTGGTCGTTGCAAGAAATGCATTATTTATGTACAAGTTCCAGGCCGCTCGGCGTTGTGTTGGCCTGTCCCGAAAACCCGGCAATTTGGCATCATGACATGGTCAGTGCCCGATGCTTAGAGGGCCAGGAAATGGAGGGAAACTGCGAAACTGGAACCAAGGAACCAGGGAACTCCAGAGGCAAAGATCCAGAGCTCTGGTGTTCCGATGATGCACGCTTGTCAGCCGCCTGCCAGTCACCGGAGAAATGAGAAAGGGCCGACTTCGCCTTCCCGTCTGTTAGCCATTCTGGTTAGCGTTTTTTTCCAGCTTTTTTCTCGTTTGCCGGGCTGTTTGTTTTAGCGCCTGTTGTGACAGCCGTCTGCCAGGTTTTTGGCACTTGAAATGGCCAAAACACGGCTCAAATCACTCGGCCCGGTGTCGAGGGACTGACACGGGTGATAAACCGAAGCACACTCATTACGCACTGATCATGATCATGGCCTGTCAATGGCTCCAGACACCTAGAAATCTGGGCCAAGTCTTAAAGTGGCTCTAAAAAGAGGCTAAAAGGAGAAGAACTCCACATATGGGATGGGAGGTAGTTTCTCGCTTAAAAAGTAGTCTAATTACTATCCAAACCATCTAGTAATCTTTTTGAAATAAAATAGTATTAATCCTAAAGGTTACTAACTCCATTTTAGGACTTCCAATCGAACTTCAGAGAACTGGCCAAGGATGGAGTTGGAACTGGAGAATCAGTTAGAACCAATAACAACTCGGACAACAATAAGAACAACTGCCAACTGCAACTACAATACAAATGACCAAACTTGGCCCGGACACTTGCCAACTGTAAATGCTGTGCAAGTTACGACCCAGATTGATGGCCAATGTCAACCAGACGATGAAAGCTCCTCTTGGTTCTCACAATCCACTGGCTAATTATGTTCTGGCCAAGACAGAACAGAGACAGCCCGATACCAAGGGGTTCTTGGACACAATTGAAAACATGAATTCATATTTAATTCCCCCGGCTGCTTGAAGCGATCTGGCCAATCTCTGGCCATTTATTTTGGCCAGGCTAATGAAGTCATTTGGCGGCGAGGCCGCAGGTTCAACGTGATTTGCCTTTGATTAGCATTGTGGCCCAATAAATTGTCGGGTTCTGGTTAATGGCCAGCCATTTGCCAACCCACGGCAAGCATTTATTTGTTTGATTTTCTTTATATATTTTTTGTCTGCTGCCCTGGTCCGGATCCAGACCCAGACCCAGGCCCAGGCCCTCGATCTGGATTGAATTAACCAATTGGAGATTGTTCACGCCATGGTTGAGATCCTATCGTGCGACTCAATCTCAGAGCCCAACACGACAGAATGGACGCACTGCATCAGAATGGGATGGTAACCAAGGCATATACAACAGACAGAGGAAGATAAATTATTCTTAAAATATATTATTATACTTCTAACTTTTCTTTCAGTGCCTATCTGTAACTGTTCCTGTTCGATCGAAAGTCCGACCTCCGCACAAAGTCCCCAAGTTGGAGTATCTCTCCTTGGCATCTGTGGGATTATGTAAAAATAAGACCCCCTCTTGTCTAATGTCCCCTGCTCTAACCCCTTTTGGGTGTTACAGCTCCAGTTCCCATTCCAATTTCCAGTCGCGGGTATTGTTATTTCTGGCTGGCCCACGCAATTGATTTGATTTTTGTGACACAATTGAATTATTTATTGGATTAATGCCCATACAGCAAGCGAGCAGGGAGCTTAGAGTTTGTGGCACTCGGCGGAAGTTGCTTGCCCAAACAAAAACGAAAACCAAAAAAAAAAAACCGAAAAAAGCGACTGGTGGAAGGGACGGATGCCATCTAATATGCAAAACAAAGACCCGTGGAATGTTATTCACCGAAAAGGTCGGACATTGTAGGGCCCCCTGGGATGCCAAAGCTCAAACACTTGGCAATTTGTTACGATAAGACAAAAGTGTCAAAAGCCGTGCATATGGCCAACAAGACTGTCAATTAAGCCGAGAAGAGCTCTTAACAATAGCCCTTCCCCCTTAAGTGAGGAAACCCCGAAACTGATTAGTGCTGTCAGTCAACGAAACCTGTTCAAAAGTACTATATAGGGTTCCCCAAGTAACACCAATTACTTAATTGAAACTTTTAATTATATTATTGCCAACACTTGAAAGTGTCTCTAATAGCTCTAATTGGGTGTCTCAAATCGCAGGCGATGATGACCAAACAGTATTGAAAGTTCTGCAAAAATTAGAAATCATGATTGAGAGGAAATATCATGGTACTTCCTACTTTTTATCCAGAATGAGTTGCCTAAATTGTATTTTAAAAATACATAAAAATAAGGCATGGTCATGATGGTCGAAGGAATGTTAAGAGTCTTTGAAAGTAAGTATTATTTATAGTTTTCTTCTTAAAAAGTTATTGGAAAAATATTAAAAACTTTAAGCTAACTAACAAGTTAGTTTTAAAGACTGGATTTATGTTATTTTAGTTTTCAAGATTATTCCTTCATAGGTAGTTAAAAATCGCATATACCCATTAAGACCCTAGCCAGGTGGCGCTGCTGAATCACCCGATCTTGGTCCAGACTCCATCGCTAATGCCCAAGACAAACAATGAGTTGACCAAATATGACTCTGAAATTCTTATGCAAAATTACTTAATAATTTAATTTTTATTTGATTTTTGTGATTTTATTGATTGGCCAGACACTCCCATGATTTTGGCTTTTGTTTGTTGTTATTTTTGTTGTTGGCTCCCCCACCACTCTGTCTCCTTTGCCACTCCCCCCTCGGGCAGCTGTCTTTCTTCTCTTTATCGGGTCTGTAAATCTTGACTCTTTTTGGCGTCTTTTTTTTCGGTTTGGCTTTTTGGGGAGAGACTTTGGGCTAACCGGGCAACAATCCACAATTGATTAAAAATGTAAATTGTTTATTTATTTTAAACGATTTTTATCCACATCGAGCACAGCACATACAGATGCCAGAGCTTTGTTATGTAAAAAATGCTGCGACCGAAAAAATATGAATGACTCTACGAATATGATTGTTTATGGACGCTTTTCTGGCCAGAGAGTCCCCGGTCGGTCCCCTAGCCTGTGGACAGTGTTTGTCTTGCTTACGGATCGCGGACCTTTGGCCACGGATTAAGTCATAAAAAGGCCATAAAAAAGTTGTCGAAAAATCGTGTAACCCGAAGACTATATGCCTGTAAACGTTCGGTGCCAGGTCGGTGGACATAAAAGGTTCTTTTTGGACCATTAAATGTTGCGTCCATAAATGTCATAAACTGTTGATCAGATCGCATAGCTCGGCCCCGTTTTATGGTCTGATTGGATGGCATCCGAGGTGCCATCTCCAAAGCCATATAAATTTCACGACTTATCAGCCACCCCTCAATAGTCGGCTACCGTTGACAATATTTTCAAAGACCATAAGTCCAGATCGGAGATCGGAGAAATCACTTTCCCCACAACACCACCATCACCATTCCACACGGTGCACTTGAGAAAACCGAATTGGAAATTTATGAAATTTCAAATTTAACGCTTTTCAAGTTGCGGCATTTGTCAAGTGGCAGGGATCATTGTTGCCACAAGTGGAACAAATAGACAAGGCCTCCGAAAAATCAAGGTGTGTGGCAGTTCAAGTGGCCAGTCCAAACGCAACGCAGTGCTCAAAAAATTTCGATTTACTTTGAAATATGATGAGGCGGATTTTCGTAAAATATTTTGATATCGTTTTAATTAAACCTTATTGTCCGGTACAGGTGGCAGGGGGGCAGTGCATTTAATTAAATGCGAGGCAGCTCGACATCTTGGCCAGTGGTAGTGCGTCCAATTGTAAAGCGTCAGAAGCGTTTAAACTTCGCTTAATTCACGGCCTGATGCGTTGCGACAAATGCATTTAGTCCAAGCCGAGAGTCCCTTTAGCCAGTTACTTTATTTTTGATGTTTTTATTTTTTGTTTTCGGCAGCAACACCTTGCCCCCAGTGGTAGCCACCACAACAACCACATGCCGTGCCAGCAAGGATCAACTTTGTCAGGGCGGTCTCTGGTAGATTCCAAAAAGGGGGTTTTTGTTTTCAAAGGATTAACATCCAGTTCACCCTTTTTCGAAGACGCCCCTGAACTTCGAGGACTTGGTTTCTTGGTATTTTCGGTTGCCGTTGCCGTTGCCGCTTCCTTGCCCCATGGTTTTGGATTTCACTGGCGGTCATCAAATTTCAACTTGCCCCTTCTCCGAGGAGCCAGAAGCAGAAGCAGCCTCGGCAGCAACTAGAGATGTGGCGATCTGGGGATTCATTTGCATTTATCTAAACCATGTAGCCATAAACATAATAATCATCGAAATGGGGGGAAAGCTTTTCTCCCAGCCTCCCTGGAAATGCGCATAAATTAATACAGTTTATTTATCAGTCAAGTCGAGTATAGCTGGTATGCGAGTATATATTAATGGCCAGAGATTAAGACATCAGGGCGACCTGCTGCTGGCCGCTGGGTGCAGGGTGCTGGTTGCTGGCTGGTCCACCGAGTATAGAGTTCTGTTTCAGGTATGAAATTTTTCACCCATCACAACAAATGACTGAGTTTCCGAGGAGACGGAGTGAACACAACTGAATTCAATTCGGTTTTGGCCGCCTGCTGTGAATTTATGCGAAAAGAATCGAACGGGCTGTCGCCTCGAGAGATCTGTATTTTTGTTTGGTTTTTTTTTCGGGGGGGCTATATAGTAGTTTGGGAAGATTGGACATCGGAGATGGAAGATCGGAGCTTGGGGGCTACACCATCCGCTGTGCATTCATATTTAAAACAAAGTGTCATGTGTCATAATGGCACCAAAAAAGTTGAATGGCTCTTTCTTTCTCTCCAAAATGGTTGCCTGGCGCCATTTTCTGTGGCAAGTGGCAATTACTTTCACTGTGGCAATTTCGGAGGGTAAACTGCTGCTGGTGCTGGTGCTTCTGCTTCTGCTGTTGCCGCAAAAAATGAGAAGCAGAAGCAGTAGAAGTTAATGATGTTGCCACATGCTTTTTATTGGCGGTCTTCCCTCGGTTTCCTGTTCCCAGCTGAATGCTGATGATGATGGCCGACCATGGCCAGGGGAAGCCCCTGCTGCAGCTGTCCCCGTTCCCCACCCTCCTCGATCCCCCCACTGAAAACTACTTCAATTACATGCGAATAAATATGTATGTATGGGTTGTGGTGCATCGGTGATTATGTCTGTGTGTTGGCCTTTGAGGCGGGGCCTTGGTAAAATGGCGTTCCTGGCTCTCATCGTTCTGTTTCTCCTACTTCTGGGCCGGCGTTTTGCCGTCGGTATCCGCAAGTTACGCAAAACTCACATCTGACGGATGGCTGCCGATCGGTGCCGGTTCCCGGTTGCCGGTTGCAGGGTGGTGATGCCACATGCTGCTCATCAGCTAACGAGCAAATCGATGCCGGGGACAATGTCGCCGCAGTTCTTATCTCAAAAAAGTTACTCAAAAAAACCGAACCCAAACTGAAGCTGCATCTCCATTTTCATCTCCAGCTGCATCTTTGGCCAGCCTACTCTGTGTTTGTGCGCTGCGTTGCTCCCAGCGATTCCAGCTCAAGCCCAGACACTGAAAGAAAACAATTACCCCATGAATAATAGCTTTATTGTCCACAAACGCTAATGGGAATTATTTTTCTCAGTGCCCTGTATGTCTCGATTGAACGCTGATCGATATCGCGAAGGCTGCCAAACGCTTCTATGCAAAGTGCCTGCGATTCCGCCTCTTCCTCAGCCAAGCCCCTTGAGCCTCTTGGGCAGCCGAGTCACCCAAAGGCTTCCTTCTCCGAACCTGAAGAAGAACCTGTTGCGGCTGCTGCTCCGGCCTGGGCTGGTCCTCTAACTATCAAGATGACCAAGGGGTGAACAAATTCATTCAGTCATTCATCGAAACAAATTGGTTGACTGATGATGACGACGACGCGATGCCGTCGAAGAGGTGGAGCTGGAGAGCTGGAGGACTGGGAAGGAGTCGAGGATCCGGCGCAGTGACAAGGTTTAACTTGTCAATCTGGTTATGTCAATTTGCTGTTTGTTTTTGCCTCTTCCCCGCCAAAAGATCACTTTTCTGCATACGAGAGTGTACATATACATATGTGGGCAGCACCATCCGACCATCCAGCATCCGAGGATCCAGCCATCCAACATCCCAGTCTCCCCATTTGCGTGTCGGGGGACTTAACAATTTTATTTATTCGTCGCCGGACGCATTTCCAATGCACACTCGTGTCATCCGATAAGCCAGCCGGGTCTAACAATTACTATCGCATAAATAACCGTTTACCAGTCCGGGTCTTGACTGGATCTGGAATCAAATCTACGATTGCCACACACGACACATGAGGCACCCATGCGGCAACTGTGTACAAGTTGAGGGGCGGCGGTGGCGACACAACCAAATCAATTTGTATGCGGATGTTTTTCGGACAATCTTAACCCGAAACTTGCTGTTTAATGGATGTTTATTGCCTGCCACAAGGTGGGAGGGGGGAGCAGTGGGTGTGGGAGGGGGCGTGAACCAATTTACGCGGCAAACGCATGCGCACAGACGTCGATATCAAAGCACATCTCGTTTTCAACTCGGGCGGGGGAGGTGGTCTAAACACTGTGAGAAAGTCTTACTAGAAAGGTTAAAAATACATTTATTTAATTTAAGATTATTTATAAAAGAATTAATAATTATAGGTAATTCTTAAGTAATTTAATAATTATACTCAAGAGCCGTAAAAGTTCTTTGGAAACTATTAACTTTTCAGGAGGTGTGTGTCGAGTGCACACCTCACTCGGTGGGTGTGCGGATAGATTCTAGCGAGTCTGGTCTCCAGTCTTCAGAGTCTTTGAGCCTCCAGTTTCTAGTCTTTGGTCTCGGATCGTTGCACGCCATGCGGTGGGGCATGAGGGGTGAATGGCATTTGCAACAATTGCATAAATTTCGCATTTTTATGACTGATAGTGTAAGAAATAGGCGTGGCACATGTGAGACGGCGCTGCTCCAGCTCCAGCTATTTGAAGCTGGAGTTGCGATTCTCCGATTCTCCGATTCTACGGATTCTCCGGAGCACCACGCAATTGAATTTCCCCCGTGTCATACATGAAATATACTTGTACCCGATAGACAGTTGGAATGTACTGCTCTGGGTCGTCTCATCTTCCTTTCAGCCTATCTACCAGAGTTGATCAATTGGGCGTTGCCACGATGCCACAGCGACGCCAACTGTGGCAGAGGCAGAGACTGGCTGGTGGCTTTCTGTGGCAGTGGCAGCAGAATCTGAGTAATGGCCGTCAAGCGCCCGCGGACATCATTTCCATAATGTCCTTCACAGGGCAGCGTACCTTCTACCATCCTTCCATCCGCTGTGGCAACTTCTCAGGTGCAACTCCACGGGGTGAACTATGCAACAGGGCAGAGCAGACCTAAACTAAAGGTAAGCGAACTTACCTGACCAACCGACAGCTTGTAACAGATTTGTATCGCATTTTATATGCCACAATTTTCGTTTGATATTTATGTCGATAATAAAATTAAGATGATGAGCGAAATTGCACTCTAAGCGGTGCATGAAAGGGGCGGCGACTTCCGAGACTCCCCAAGCATATATATATTATAATATTTATATATACAAGAAGTCCGGCCAGAGAGAATTGGCCATCCCCATGAGGCACGACGGGCAGATGCCGCAAAGCCAGCCAATCAAGTGCAAGGGGCAGCTGTCGCAGGACCAGATCAATCTTCGGTCATTTGCACCGTTGTACTCCCCGATTAACTCGATGAGAAAGTCCCGAAAAAAGTATACAAAATTCAGCACTGGAATTTGGTAATTTCTTAGCAAGCTTGAGGCTCAAAAAAAAAAAAATACAAAAATAACAAGTAAATGTTGGGAGTTCGTTATTAATTTGCTAATAAATTTATTCTTATCTTTTCTTCCGCATCATCTCTTGTCGGATTGAGAGTTTAAATTATGAAAATAAGAAACATATTTTATAAGATAATTATAAATCGATTTAATATAAGAGGGTTAAAGGTATTTTTATAAAGAAATATGGAAGTATAATTCTCATAACTCTTAGCTAAAAGATAACATGAAGTTTTTTAAGACTTAGGTTCAGCAATTTTCATCTCCTATTTTCCATTTAAAATTCTTATTAAATATACCTTTATTTATTTCACTTAGTATATTCTTATAAAACTCTCCTAATTATTTTAAATAATTTGAAAATTTTTCAATCACCTTGAATACGTTCTGCAAACCCTGAAGGATAATCATTAGCATGGTGGATGAACCAATTTTCCTTTAATTTTTTTGCCAAGTTATCCTCTCGGGGTGCCGAAAGTCATTGGAGCCATCAAAAAAGTAAAGATCGATTGGCCAGCGAGCAGGTGAGACAGAGGTGCTCCAGTGGACCCACCTACCCGGAGCGAAGGGAATCGATTTTGATGGGAGATTAGCAAAGCGCTGGGAGCCAAAACAACCAACCCGGGCTTAGTACCATGTTCGGCATGTCTCGGTATCCAGCGGCGGATATCTGGAGTATATCTATACTGGTTAATAACAATAATCAGCCATGGCGAGTACAAGCCAAGTACATGGATCTGATGGAGCGGGAGGGGATCCGGACAGGGATATGGAGACATGGGAAGGGACAGGGACAGGGACACACATCCGGATGACGGCCATAACAACAGCTGTCAAAGCCCAAAAGATGAGGTCGATGACGATGATGAACAACAGTCATCCAGTGATCGGGCGAGGGGATCAAGTGGAGGGGATGCAAAGACACTGGAAAAATTCAGGATCTACAGTATTTTGATCTCAACAAGAGCTATTGAAGGCCTTAAAGTCCATCAAGGGGCCTTTATAAAGAGATAAAAAAAGCGACTTAAATTTCTTGAATTTTCAGACTATCCTAGAGTTTTCTCTCACTGCATCAATAGCAACAACAACAATGACGATCGACTAGAGACGGGCGGCTGGGAATTTCAAGAGCCCCGGGTGCAAATTACCACGAAAACAATTTCTGTTGCAAGTTGCAAGTTGCAACTGGAAAATGGCAGCAGCAACATTGGCGGCACCGACACCGACAACAGATTGCCAGGATAAAGTATGTCTGTTGAAAGCATGCGTCACAAAGGATTGAGGTGCAACGGATCATGATGTGCAACAGAGAGGGGGCTAGAGGCGATAGAGCGAGAGCGACAGCAGCAACATCAACTGCAACGGCGATGAATTCTGATTGTCGCTGCAGCTTCTGTTGGCTGCTGTTGCAGAGGCGTTGACGTCGCTGTTGCTGTTGTTGCAAGTTGCTGCTGCTGCTGCTGCTGTTGTCTAGCTGGCAGATGTCGGCAATGTTTCCTTTTTTTTTTTTGCTGCCTTGCCGCACTGTCATTGATGAAGCATGAAATTATGGGAGGCAACATGTATGTGGTGTGTGTTGCAAAAATGGCCGCGCGATGGATTAAAGTCGGCAAATGTTGGTTGGCCAGAAGGCTTGGCTAACAAACAAAAAAAAAATACATGAAATAGTTCTATAAAGGGGAAAGGAAGTACACACATACACGGAAAGTATGTGTGCAACACGACGTTGCAAGTGCATAATTAAGCCTTACACCGTCGTGTTTTGCATGGCCGCGATTTTGCACACTTGAACGGCGATTGGCTGCCGTGATTGGCCGGCCAAGTTGCAACTAGCCAGCAACTTGCAACTTGGTAGCCACTGGCGGTGGCGGTCAAGCTCATAGATCATTGCACTGGCTCTGCCACATTCCACAAGAATTTTCTTCTATTGCAGAGCACCTCTCTACCATTTCTCTTTCTTTCTTTCTTACTTTTTTGCATGGCACTTGTGGCAGATGTCAGGGAGTTGCATTGTTCAATGGCTTTTCGGAAATTACCAAAAAATTAACCAAAAAACAGTAAAAAACAAAAAAGAGTTAACGAGGAAATAAAAGAAAAGACTGAAAAGCCGCCAGGAGCTGGAGGAGAGCATCCAATTGCCAATTTTGATAGCTGTTGCAACACCTTGACGCAAGCACGCAATCTCCAAGTCCTGATTCCTTGTCGCCTCAGTCGTTCCGCCACCCACCCCCTCCCTATACCGATCTTTTTCTCTTCCGGACGCTGTGTGTGGCTTTGAGCCATCACAACAACAACAACAGTACCTGCCACAAACAGCAACAACAAAGTTGGCTTGACAACTTGTAAGCAAAGTGAGTGAAAATTAGTGAAAACCTCTAAAAGCTGCCAGCTATATAAAGCGGTGAATGAGATTTTTCAACATTCTCTTCGGCAAAAAATATACCCAGCTTTATTGGGGTATTTTTGAAATATTAAGAGTTTTGTATAACAGATATAAAGATATAAATTTATTTTAGTAAAAAATAAATGTGCAGTCCTTAAGGTTCTTCTTATGTATATGCAGTCCTCCTTGACAAATTCTTCCTTTAAAAATGGCAATCGAAAATTTACAATAATATATCTTTAAAGATAGAAGATGGGTATATATTATTTTCATTGAATTTTAAATACATTACATGTCTAACTCTATTGAAACCTGGAAAATCTTTATCATAAGGTACCCAAAAAACGATTGTTTCTTCAACAGTTTATTTAATTGCAAGGTTTATTAACTTAAGTATCTAAATATTTGTTTTGAATTACTTATTTAAATATATTTTGTTAAATATGTATTATTATATTCATATAACTATAAAATTAAAGTCAATTAGGTCCATTAAAAAAAGTTATCTTTACCTATCTTTTCTAATAAAATTAAAAATTTTTATGACTTTTAGAAAAAAAGTACTCTCGATGATCGTCAGACCACCTGTTAGGGTGTTTTCGTATTTCATTCGGTTGTCCAAAAAGCAACTTTCTCCGCCTCTCACCCAGCCAGCCAGCCAGCCCAGGTCCTCCTCATCTGGAGCTCACATTGCGTGCCTGGCCATTCTGCCCACTGCGTTCTTTGGCGTTCAGTACTGCAGTGTTCGGGGCTTAGTGTTTGGTGTTCGGCGGTGTACCGGCGTTCATATCCTGCGGACGTTCATAAACATGACAGTTTGAGCAATTTCCATCAATCACTTTTTTTGGCTGCTTTTATTTTGTGGGCTCTGTTTTTGCGAGCGACTCGCCGGGATATCGTGACTTTGGGGGCACGAAAGAAAACCATCTCGATGGATGGATTTCTGCCTGCAAGATTGCCAACTTAAATATTTTCACTTTATTACATACTCACAGGCGTTCTTTTTTCTCCTTGTTTTTATTATTTTTTTTTTGTGTGTGGTATGCGGTTAAGGGAGGGGTGCCAGGGGGCTGGCCAGCGGGCGGAGATCAAACAACAAAGCGGTTCCGCATGCTAATGAATGCGCAAATACAACAAACTAATTTAAACGATTCTCGATCGCAATCAAGGCGCTCAGAGGCCAGGGCTGAGCGGGTCTGTTCCAATTTTGATACAACTTTAACACCAATCAATTAGCACGATCCCAGGTGGGAGGAGGGTCCCACTAGGGAGGAAGGTTTAGGGTTTTTTTTTGGACGGGGAATCTCTAACGAACACGCAACGCACACCTTTTTCCCTTTGAGGCCATTTGGCACCTTCGCATCCGAGACCCAAAGATCTCCGATCTTACAGCCTCATCTTTTCACACGCCGTCGCTAAGTGCGCCTAAAAAATGGGGGAAAAAGTCGGTCTTACATCCAAAAGCCAGGTGAAATTTTCTATACAACTTCATTTCCAAAAAGCGAAAACTGAAACATCAAATTGCAATTAAGAGAAGTTCAACAGAAATATTACATGTGCGGGGGGAAACTGGTTTTTTTCCCAGTCCGGACTACGAACTCTCATACCCAAATCTGAATCCAAATCCATGGTCCGGGGTCTCCATGTCCCAGCATCAGTACCAGTGCCAGCACCAGCCCCGAGTCCCATGACCATGTCTAATCAACTTTGCAATCGCTGTTCATAAATTTATTTCATTTCGGACACAAATTACAAGAGAGTAGGGTGTTTAACATGCCATTCGCGTTGTAAGATCAATTGGGTTAAGCTTCGATCGAGAATCGATGGATTGCCACAGTAGCACTTCAAATTTGTTCAAATTTTTTATTAATCAAGTCTAGTAGAAGAAGTAAGGAAACTCAATTAAAGACTATTAAGACTATCAAGGATGCTGTTTAAGGGGGTTTTTTAGGAAGTATATAATTCTTTGGCTTTAAAGTTTTATGATTTGAAAGTTTCTCTTTCTACTTATTGCCTTTTAAAACCAAAACATAATAGAATTAAGAGGAATATCTTTAAGTAATTTAAATTTATTTCTTTCCAAAGAAATCTTAAGAAAATAAAAGCCAAAACGAACTGTTAAGTCTCACATTCAAACAAATAATTTATTTGCTTTCTGTTTTATTTTTTCCAAAAGATACTTAACCTGTGCTTTTTATGAAACGTTGACATCTTTTTGATCAGCTATCACAAGCCCATGAATCTTTTATAATAAACTAGAATGGACTGGAAGATATTTGCAAATTTTATTTATAGCCTTTTCGGTTTGGAGCGGTCGAACTTAAACACACTATTAGAATAGAGCTAGAGGCGATCGAGCCAGAGAGCTGGGCTGGTTTGCCTCCAAAAATCTGCTTCCCATAAATCATCCGGTAATGCCAGACGCCGGCAGCGAGTGATTGAATTAGCCGGGCCGCGAAGCCATGATATCGGGCAATACCAATTTCGTAAATTAGCCAAATCTAACATGTGCGATAGCCGGCCTGGTGGACCAACTATCGTCGGTTGCGCCTACCACATTGGAGGCAGCACCAGCAACAGCAGCGGCAGCAACTTGCAACTTGGGCTCTCGGCTCGGACCTGGCCAGAACTAGTTGTACAATAATTATCAGGCCTAATTAAATCGTTGCTTTATGCGATATCAGCCACTTGTCGCGGCCGGGTTTTCTGACACAGTTTTCTCAGCAATTCAGCGTTGCCGTCGTCGTTTTCATTTTCATTTCGGTTTTCGCACTTTGTGCCACAAATTTGTGGCTGCTTTTAATTAGCTGGGTGGGGCAGGTGGCTGGATGTGGCAAGGGGGTGTGGAATCCGCCTGATAAATTGCTGTTTGGTTATGAAACTGAACGGATTTATGGCGTACCCTAGACTGCAACACAAATCAGTGGCTTTCATCGCCACCAGAACCCCACCACCGCTGCTTGCCACTCGCCACTTGCCACAGAAACTGAAAACTCAAAAAAAATCCTCCGAGTGGGGCATTTAAGCCGGCACATAATTTACGCTTAAGCATGGCTTTTGACCAAAATCAATAAATCCACTCGGCATTCGCACAACAAAAGAAAATGTGCTGGCTAGCCAAAAGTCCACGCACCAGTCTCGGCTCAACTGGCTAGATGTTGCCACTCTGTGGCACCATGGAGTGGTATGTACATACTATACATACATAGGTACGGTGTGGTGCAGTGTAGTGCTGCATCATCAACGCGCCACTGCGGCTGCGGCCTAATATCGTTCGAAATTTATGATTTTGAACTCTCTGCCCAGTTGAACGTTACCTGGTTTGGGGCTTTGGGGTATACTTGGAGGTTCAGAGGTTTAGAAAATAACGAGTGACTTGGTTATAACATTTCGCAATGCTAAATACCTTCAAAAAATATCTAGAGCAACTACTACTCATTCTATAAGTTATAGAACTTATCTTGAGATTAGTTAGGCCTTTAATATTATTAACCTTTTACAGGATATTTCGATTTCCAAACTAACACATCGTCTTTGGTTTTTAGACTGTTTTATATTTTCATGGCTTAGTTTTTTAGCTTCGACTGAGCCCTACACTTGATTCTCATGTGATGGACTGGAACTACGTAGACGGGACGAACTGCCATTTCTAGGCGGCTGCGTGGGCGTGTCTAAGGAAGGACGGAGGGGGCTAGGGAAGGAAAGGTGTAGGTGGCAGGTGAAACCAAAAGGTGGGTAGTTCCCAGTGACTCGGGGCAGGGGGCAGAGGGCAACGTCAGTGGCCACCATTTATGTGTCTGGCAAAATATTGGCTTAACCTAATTTGTGTGGCGCGGCATTGACGTTTTTGTGTTGGCCACTAATCACGAGTTGCATGGCCCAGAGTTGCAGTCACCTGACTGGGCAGAGCGGCGAGGTGGGGAGGGCTGTGAGTGAATGGATGAGTTACCTGGAAAATGCAATAAAATTGCAGAAAGAGAAAGAACCGGCCCTGTCAAGCATCTGTCGGCGTGAGGCAGACAGTCGGCTAGGCTATCTTCCCAGCAGAGGAGCAGTAGCGCCATATTCCCCTGCCGCCAGCTCTCCTGCCCCCCAGTTGCAAGTGTTTTTCCATTTCCCCAACCCCACCGCAAGACTTGGCTTATCTAATCGTCTGACGTTTTCGGTTTAATTTGGCCAAACGCCGCCGCCCCAAGGCTTTCGGCAATAGCAACTAAGTCAAGGCCTTATGGCCAAATTTTCGCGCACTCTGCAATGTGCGTGGAGTACATGGGAGCTGGGCGGCTGGGCGGAGGGGGAGACTTGGACCAGTTGGTGGGCCGTCAACCAAATGACAGGTTAACCCACTTTCCTCCTCGAAAAAAAAGCCAAACGCCATCGCACGCATGCTCTCAGCCAGGTCTAACGAAGTTGGCACAACTATGCCAAAATATTTCACTCCGCTTGTGCCGAGTGCTCAGCGAATTTCCCTCTTCATTTTCGTAATTTTCATGGTAATGAATACTCACATGGCCGGCCTGACCCACTTGGCCGGGAAAATTGTCAGAGCCCGGCGGCAGATGGATCCCAATTGGCCAAAAACGAAGGCAACTAACTGCCGCAAGGCAATAAATTACCAGGAATTTCTGTCCGCATAAAACAAGAGGAGAATTGAGAATAGTGTTTTGCAAAATTTAGCAGCAGCTTAAATAAAATTATTCTAGCTGCGGAAGGCTATAACTTAAATGAATGTAAAAAACTATAAAGTGCCTTTCTAATTTCACCCACTGCAGTGGATGGGTATTAAACAACTCACTAAATTGTTAAAGTATCGGCGAATTACTGGTTGTAAAAAAAGAGGTAGTTTCTCAAAAACATATATATCACTTTAAGTGTTTTTGGTCTAAATACTAGGTGCTTTGTACTCCAAAAATTCCATAGATCTATTGGAGTTTACAAAATATAAGCTGAGACCCCTTCACTGTCATTTGAAGTGCCTTGAATACAGAAACCAAGTCAAAGACTTATGCAAATTATAAACAATATTTCGTTGCCTTATTGACTTATTGATATATGATCGTGCTGACCCAGCGACATGCAACAGGTTGCGGATTGCGGCAGCCACTTTCCCGCAACATTGCTGATTGATTGCCGTTGCGGCAGGTAAAATAAGCCTCTCAACAAAGATACAAAATAAAATAAAATCAAAAGTAAAAAAATCGAAATGCAAATCTGTGAGGTAGACTGTTACGTGTTACGTCTAAACGCCAAAAACCCAAAGCAATTGGTCTTGGTCAGCTACGCAGCCTGAATTCGGGCTAACAAATTGCTTGGTAAATGTTTGTCTAGTCAAGCCATTTCCGCGGCAATTGAAAGGATGGATGAATGGATGGCTGCCTTGCTAGCTGGATGGATAGATGGATGGAGTTGTTCCCACAGAAGCAGCTCTACGATGACAAGTCAAATTGCATTTGCTTAAGGGTTTTTCGTCAAACAAACATTACAAGATTACGCGAGGGAGTTGATCAAAAATCCAAATAAAAATCTGAAAAATAACTATTTTGATGTTGCTCCAGTTGGCGGAACTGTGAGCGTTTTAAAAATGCACATAAATAAATCAATGCCATAGCTAAACCCATAAACAGTCATAGGAGAACTACATAAGCGTAGGAAAAAAAAAATATAAATAAATACGAGCATAAAAAATCGAATAAATAAAATTTGAGGCAAAAATCAATTACAGAAAATGTCGCAAATGGCAAACAGAGAAAAAGTAAGCGAAAAATGTTTATTGCCTTGGCGCTGGAATTTTCAAATCAAAACTCGGCATTTTCGTTGCTAACCTGTCAGTGTGGTCAACAATCAACTATCAGGCTAACACAACCAGGGCAATAGCAACAAAATGCGGCATTTGAGGTAGCAAAAGCTTTCATTGTCAATATGAAGTGAAGTCAGGCGGCAGGCAATAGCCAACAGCCAACAGCCATCAGGCAACGGGCAACAGGCGGCATGGGCCATGGTGGCTCTAACTTTTGCCTCAAAACTCGTCGACGACGACTGCACGCAGTGTGGTCGGGGCAGCTAACAAATGTTGTTAACAATTTCATGCTGGCAACAGCAACGACAACTACAACTACAATGACAACGACAGCAACAGCAACAACTCGAACAACTGTCAATGCACATGAAATAGAAACATTGGCAAGCGCAGCTGCGTCAGTGAGGAAATGCACAAAAGGCCGAGACAGACAAGCCGGCCCAGCCAGACTGACAGTCAGTCCGGATCGCTTCGAACTGGGCCTGGGCTTGCACCGTGAAAAATAATAGGAAGTAAGATTTATAATATTCCTAAAAAGATGTGCATAAAAGTCGGATTTTCTTTAGGATGGAAATATTATTTATTTATTAAAATATTTTATTTAAATCCCCTTTTTTTCACAGTGTATAACTAGGCCTGGTTCTCCGTTTGTCTCCCGAATTGCAATTGAAAAATTGTGAGTTGTACAATAAATTCCTTCTGTGTGGGATTGCGAAACATTTGAGCTTGATTGAATTATGAAGTGCGTAAGCTCCGCTCGAGGGGGCATGTAAGGGTTGGAGCCAAGGAGGTGGGGTGTGGGGCTGAGGCGGAGGCGGGGGTGGGGCGGTGAGGCAGCAGAGATCTGTCACAGTGACACACACTGTGGCAACCCAAGACAAAAGACGCAAATGGAGCCAGGCTGCAACGCTGAGTGAGTCACTTGAGTGGCTCCACAGCTCAGGAGTTTTGTGTTTTTATCTTTTATTATTTTTTTGCTTATTTTTTTGCATATGCAAATCATGCTGCCGAGGACATGCATTACGCATTTGTTAACAATCGAAGCTACAATTGTCGGCTGTGTCTGGGCGAAGCTCATAGTTTTAACATAAATACAAAAAAAGAAGCTCATCATTGTGCACTTTTGAGCCACATTTTAGAGAACATTTCAGTCATTTCGGATCGTACTTTAAAAAGGAATATCTTTTACGAATCAGGAAACTATTTGCCTACAATCTACATTTAAAACTCGTGAGAATTAAAGAATAAAATTTTTAGTAAATTTTTGGGCAAAATCGTGATCGTACCCCTTGGAAAATTTTCAAAAATTGGGTCAATTTTTAGGTATCCAGTTTTTGATTAAGAATTGAAATACTCCAAATTCTAAGATCGGGAAGGTATAAAATTTGTCGATCGGATAATTATTGGCAAAAATATGACCATTTTTCTCAAATAAATGGACACCGAGAGCCTGTTGGCCAGGTTAAGACCATAGTCTCTAAAATTCAAACTTTTTAGACACTTTTTAGTCAATATTTTAGTCATCTCGCATCAGATTATAAAGGGGAATACCATTTTCGAATCGGGGAACTATTTGCCATCGATCTGCATTAAAATATCTTGAGAATTCAAAAATTAAATTTTTGGTCAATTTTTGGCCAAAATCATGATGTACCCCTTGGAAAATATTAAAAAATTGGGTCAAATTTTTGGTAGCCAGGTTTTGATGAAGAATTGAAGTGCTGGAAGATCTAAGATTGGGAAGGTATAACATTTGTCGATCGGATAATTATTACCAAAAATATGACAATTTTTTTCAAATAAATGGACACCGAGAGCCTGTTGGCCAGGCTAAGACCATAGTCCCTAAAATTCCAACTTACTAGACACTTTTTAGTCAATATTTTAGACATTTCCAATCAGATTTTGAAGAGGAATACCTTTTCCGAATCAGGAAACTATTTGCCGTCGATCTGCATTAAAATATCATAAGTATTCAAAAATCAAATTTTTGGTCAATTTTTGGCAAAAATCATGATGTTACCCCTTTGAAAATTTTCAAAAATTGGGTCAAACATTTTGTGTCCAGTTTTTGATGGCAGTTGATAGGACTCAAAGAGCCAAGATCGGGAAGGTATAACATTCATGGATATGACAATAATTGCCGGAGATATGGTCTTATAGGCTTGCAGGATCCTGGATTTTGCAGGATCGTAATACCTGATGGTCCACCACGGAAAATAATGGCTTAGATGTGTTTCAAAATTGAGCCTCCATATCGTCCCATTTCCATGTCAAAAATTCTTAAGGTCTTAACATTTAGTCTTAGGTATTTGGCAAGAAAAATTGCATTTAATGCCAAATCCATATGCTTCGCTTCACAAAAATATTTTTCGCTGGCCCTGGAAACCTTAGACCCGAGGCTAGACAGTCAAATAAGTTAGGCCTCAGAGGCGAGACCCCGGACCCGCGACCCGGTACCCGATTGGGTGTTAATGGAGGGAAATCTGTGATTGGGGCCACGGGGGATCCCCACACCCGATATGTGGCAGTTTCACCTTCGCTCAATTACGGCGACCGGCCGACTGGATGACTGGCTGAGTGGCTGACTGGCTGCTTGCCACAAATGTCAACCGCTCTGGGGTAGCTTTCTTTTGGCAGCCACTGTGTGTGTGCCATGCGCCTGGCCTGGGTCCTGGTCCTGGCTTACAACTCCATCGATTGGCAGTTTTCCTCCATTACCATTTCGGTTTCGCCAAATCGAATATTTGCAATCTCCACTGCGACTGCGTGGGCCGTCGCGAAAACAAAAGGCACTCGGAGCAGCTGGGAGCTGGCTGGGATCAGTTGGATGCTGGATATGATAAATCTGTGTGCCATGCATTATATTTCATTGCTTAATAAGCCCGGCAATCTCGACTGCCTCTGTCCCCGCCCCCGCCATCGAATAAGCGGTGGCAACTGGTTTGCTCGGCGGGTCAAATTTTTTTATATAAATTGTATTTTTCTTTATTTTGTTGGCTGGTCTTTTACTTTTGTTTTCCATCGGCTGGCAACTCGTGACTTTTCATATTTATGGGGACAGCAACAAGTTTTTTTATTTTTAAGTTAATTTGGCAAGGGAACAAGCGATCCGAAATTATATTTATATTTAATTTAATTGATCATTAAGACTTGGGGCTAAATTGAAATTTATTTCAGCTCCAAATATGCAAATCATTCAGATCCAGATGGGGGCTTTGGATAGAAGATCGACCCGAAATTAATCACAAATACCTGAGAGTTACCTTTGGTTATTTTCGGCAAATCCCAGATGCAGATATTGAGTTACGCTTGTAAATCGAAATCTGGAAAGTATTCCAGTAACCAGCTGGACACGTCGCAAATATTGTTAATCGAACACCCAACAAGCCGATCGGCTACTGCGTTTACACGCGCTCCACTTGTGGCTGGGGCATGGGGCAAGGGGCCAAGCCACATGGTCGTGGAAGGGGCGAGGGGCCGTGGAGAGGCTGTGGCGGCAGTGTCGGTGTCGGTGTTGGGGCCATGTTCACGCAAGTAAGACAAGACGTGACCATAAGAACCACGAACCAGCAGCGCCGGCTGAAGAGATATCTCAAACTCTCAAAATCTCAGCCAAGCTATACAAGCTTGAAGTTTGCAGTTTTCCTCCAAAAAATACTTGGAGGTGAGCCAATTGGAGATACTCTTGCTTAGGAGGTAATACATTTTATACTAATTTAATAAAAATAGTTCTTATAGATCCTTTATAGATGGTTCTATCCAATGAACCTTTTCTTAACTTTAGTAAGGCCAAACTTTATGGCTTCAAGTTCGCATAAATTCTAGAGTATTACCAGTATCGGCTTTGGCCAAAAAAAGCCGTCTATGATTTTTGCAAAACTCTCTGTAATCAAACACCATATAGCCAGCACAGAGAGCTACTGTTTGACTACACTTTTGGTTGGTGTTCCTATAGCAGCTGCTGCTGCTGCATGTTGTTGAGGTGCAGTTGCAAGTTGCAAGTCGCGAGGCGTGTGCGCCTGATGCCTTGGCACGCCCCACACTCGCTCAAAGTCAGCGGTCTGAGCGGTTGGGGAGTGGGGCAGGCGATGCGTTAATTATAAACGCATTAGGCAGGCCAGGGGAATTAGAATTAGAATTAGCTTATCGCCCTCCGCTCACACCTTGCCCAGACTCTTTCGGGCATCCCTCCCAAGCTGCCGGCTGAAACAAAATGCTAACAAGACTGAGGGAAAATAAATAAATAAATATCGTAAATAAAACGAATCGTTATCTGGTCAGGGACTGACGCCTTAGTCGGGCCGAGAAAGAGAAAGGTGGAGGGGGGCTGGGTAGCAGGAGACCTGCAATTAATCACAGCTCCGACCAAATGATTCCCAAGCTGATTTACATAATTTTATGAACAAACAAACAAATGAGAGATGGAGGGGGACATCTGGGGCAGACACAACAACATTTGAGGATTTCGAAAAGAGATTTCACTGCTCAAGATTAGCCATGTCTCTGTCCCCTATTGACCTTTTTAGAGCCTCTTACCTTCAGGAACAACAAACAGAGGGAAAAGTTAAATGAACTGCAAGTGCGAGAGAGGATGAGATGATCAACTGTCGTTAAAAGATTTATTGCACTCTGCATTCCAGCTCCCCAGCTCCTCGGCTCGGTTCTTCCACTTTGTGGCCTATAAAAAAACGCCAGGCAATAACAACATAACTACACACAAAAAAAGAGCCACAAAATAGCTTGAACTTTCGACACCTTTTCGAGGCTGTAAAGAGAAATGTGAGCTTTGTGTGTGTTCTGAATTGGTTTTGCCTTTATTTATTTCCACTCGATTTTAATTGCCAAGAACGAACCTGGTGAACTTTCGCGTAGTATAGGGTTACCAATATTAACGGCTTCGTGTACGGGTTCGGGGGGGTCTGTGGACCTAAATGGTCTGTGGACTCCGGACCAAATGCATTCACCACATCCAAGTGAAGACCATGGCTTTGGCCGTAATGAAGTAATTAAGTCTAGAACAGTTCCACTCTGCCAATCGGATCGGCTTGGCCAAGATCACCTGGCCCACCGTCAAGATGGCCAAAAGCCGCAGGTCATTAACAAAGCAGACAAAACACACACCGGACGAACGACTTTTCGACTTGTCAGCCCTTTGGAGAAATAGACCAATCAGCGTTACGCAAAATCTCATGTATATGTATATTTCTGATGACGATTTGCAGATCAAGTGGCGCTCTCCAGATACCCCACTACCAAAAAACAAAAAAAAAGAAACACGATGTCTCATGAATAACATTTTTTAATTGAGTTACCAACTGTGAGATGGGCTGGCTGGCGGGATGGCTGGTCAAACATTTGGTCTCGGCGGTCTCTGTAATTTGACAGTTTGGTGATATTAACGCGATTTGACAGCCACAGTGACAGTTGTGTGCATCTGTGTGTGTACTCAAATCAAACAAGACAAATAAACCGCCGATCTGCGCTCTGCCTTTTGTCAACCATCCATCAAAAAAGGCATCGCAAAACACCAAAATGAGTAGAAAAAGAACCAACAACGACGTCGGGCTGCAACAGCATCATCTTGGCCATGTATTGTCAATGAAACTGGTTTTTGGTTAGCATCATTCCGTCACTCAGCTCCAGACAACAAAATTCCAGAGAAAAAAATAGTTTTTAAATTTTTTCAAATAAAAAGTTAAGAAGACTTCTTTCAATAAATATAAAGAATTTAATATTCCAAAGAGACATGAGAAGTCTAATTTCTTTATATATATTTTTTTCCTGTGTATCTTTTGGTCCACTCTGCGGCCAAATACGCACAAGAGGCTGGCAGACGGCATCGGTAAACGCACCGCAGCGATGCGCTTCAAAGATAATAACCAATATGCAACAGCAACAACCACGGCTGAGGCAACACGGCAACAGCAACAACCTGTGTAACGACCACGCCAACACCAAACACCAAAACACCCAGAACAACAAATCCCAACAAAAACAGGCTCAGAGCCACAAACAGACAAATACAACATATATGGAAAAATGGGTAAGAGTGATAGGTGGGGGGCAGGGGGGCTTGGACAGGGACACAATCGGAGAGGGAATGTTACAAACGAGTGAAAACTAATGGAAAATAATGGAAAAATATATTTACAATAGGCAGAGCCAAAAGAACCGCTAAGCAGAACTTGAAGAAAGAGGAAAATCTTATAAAGATTTGAGTGACAGAAGAAAACGGAATGACAGGAGGGGGGGTGGAGGGGAGGAGCAGGTGAGAGGGGCGATTGTCAGAGCTGGAGTCGGTCTTGGGGCTGGGGCTGGGGAGACGACAGTGACAAACATTAGAAAGCTAATGAAAGTGAACCACAGATACAAAATAACAAAGAAATATCCAGACAAAGAAATATTTCTAAATCCACACACTCGTCGCGAGATCTTCAGATACTGCAGATACTTTTCACGTTAAAGATCTTCAAGTGGCTGGCTTTTCATTATAAATAGATGCTGTATCTTTGGCCATTTGATAAATTGATCGGGGCATTGTTTGAAGGTTAGCTCTCAGGCACTTTGCATGCGATATTTGCATTTGCAACTGCCCCCTTCAGCTCCCTCTGCCTCAATTGCGTTTTTGTTGTGCGACTCAATTAGAACATAGTGTTGGTGGGTTGGGGGTACTGACTTGGGGGTACTGACTGCACACAGAGTTCGCCCACGCGAATCTCAGAGGCATGCGAAACTGGAACTGCGACTGGGTCCGCGATTGCAACTGGAACTCAGAATCGTCGGCCAAATGGCGCCAGCTCCACAGATGTGTTTGTGTGAGAAAATCCAAGCTAAAAACAGAATCTAGCAAATATATTTTGCACTACAGTGGAGATCCTTCAAAAAGACTCCAGCAACACAGGTCTAGAAGAGGAAAGACCTTCTGAATAGTAGAGAAACCAATGCAAACCACAAAGCCAGGCTAGTTCTGGTTTAAATTAGAAAACTAAACTAAGAAACCCATCGTTTATCTACTGTACTGGCTGTGTGAATTATTTTAGCGACCCAAAGTCAACTAACATGCAATAAAAGACGTTAAAGTGAACATTAAAGCTAACATCGTCCATTTTCCAATGCAATTACTTAGCTTTTTGTCGCCGCCACCGATCTCGAGAGTCTCGAAAATCGCCAGAGTCGTTGGGGTCGCCGGAGCGGCGGAGGCGGGTAAGTAATTACCCCAGAAGGTATCTATCTATTTTGCGGTTCAAAATCTATCATAAACAATCTATAAATTTTCATTATGCAGATCGGGGCGATGGCAATTGCCCGGATTGCTTGTAGTTCTTCTGAAGGTCAGCCAGTCCGCCGTCCGCCGTCCGCCGACCGCGGTCTACAGTCAATTACATGGATTGGGGTGCGACCCAAACAACTAATTAAACAGATCCATGATCGCTGATTGTAATTGAAAGAGCAACATGGGCAACAGCAAATGTTTTCGGATCGGCAGGGGTCTTGGAGTTTGGGACTCTATTTAGTGGGTTGGTATGGCAGGAATCCCGCGGGAACCCGGTATTAAGGCCGAGTTATAGGTTTTAGGCGGCCAGGCCACGCCCTCGCTGGTCCATCATATGCATTTGCACAGATTACTAATCGTCTTTTTGTCTTCATTTGATGGCTTTGGGTTTTAATTATTCGAGAAATGGTTTTCCAAAACAGACCAGCTCAGCGAGATGAGATGAGAGCCCGCATATCTTAAACGTTCCGTTGTGTTGTGATGGTGTCTCGAGCCCATTTTCAGGTGTCTGTTAATTTGTTTTCCCCCCTCGTGGGACCCGTGTCCCGTCCCGGCCCACCCCTTCCCCACATGAGGATGGCTGGGACTGCCTTAAACTCGTCTGACCCTCATCGTCTTTGTTTAACAACAAATGCTTGACTTGGGCCAAGGTGTTAAAGCTTGTCTCCGCTCTACAGTTTTGAGTTTCCATTTTTTTTTCTTCATTTCGGTTATTTTTGGTTATTTTCGAGAACCGCTTTCCTTCTTATGTTAGTCTAGTTCGGCTCGTAGGCTTTATAATTTATGATAACCGAATGGTTTCTATGAAATTCTCCATGGAGCCAAAAAGAGATCGCCTCAGATTTGGGGCAAGCATGTCGGATTTGGTTAGACGGACAGCGGATTCATATTATTATGTTGCACATTAGCTCAGAGGAGGGTCGCTTCGATGCTCCGATGCCCTGATCCATCCATCGATCCATGTATGCATTTATAATTCAATCACGAGCAATTAACTAGGAAAAATGCATCAGTCGAAGAACAAAAGACTTAGGCAACAAACTTGAAATTTCATTAGTTTGCATAACTGCCCTTTTCTTTCTCTCCCCCTATGTCTCTCTCTCTCCTGGACTGTGCCTTGTGCGTTTTTGACAAATTTGTTTGAAAATTTCCAAATTGAAAAGATTCATTCATCAGCGGGACCGCTCGCATCATCATCATCAAGGCAGGCAGCCCGAGAAGGCAGGCAGAAGCCGGGCTCAGGGTATTTTTAATGGATTCCAACATCCCAGGTCCCAAGTTTGGGCTTTTCTTGTTTTTTGTCTGCTGCTGCTGTTGTTGCTGCTGCTGCTGCCGGGATGAGAGTCTTAGGCTCAAAGGTCCCATGTGCGATCTGACCCATTGTCGTTATAAATTAGCGCAATCAATCAACTCACTTCACCTGATTCGCCCGAAAAAGCGAGATGGCATCACAACAAAAGAGTCCAGACAATCGAAAACAGGTTATCCGCCCAAAGATTCAGATAGATAGGGCCGGCGAATGGGTAAGATACATTTATTTTGTGTATTTTCGGGGGGTTAGGCTCTATGTCTGATAGATCAGAACAGAGACCAGACAAATTTCGGCACTTCGTCAATGTCAAAACGACAGAATCATTGACCAGTTTTGTTAAATTAATCAGCAAAATTGTTTAATGGCTTTCGAAAATCCATCTCCTCTTCGGCCAGTCTTTGGCTAGTCTTTGGACTAAAATCAAAAGTTATATTTTAGCTGGAAATGTTACCGACTGGCTTATCAGAAGAGACTCGCTCGTTTGCCTATCAAAGCCATCGAAGACCGATCTCGGCTCTTTCTTCTTTTCCGAGCCAATGTTAACAAGAAGAAGTAGAAGACGGGCAGTCGAGTCCCAAGAAAAAGCAGTTAAGCATCTCCCATCCCTCCCTGCTTTTCAGGTGTAAAATGAAAGAGGGTTTTTCATCAGATCCCAAAAGAGCCGACCATAAATTCTCAGTTGCCCGCTTGCGCCCTGGAAACTTGGATGAAACCTTTTCCATATAATTTTCCTCCGTAGCCTCCAGGGGATGCGCACTTAACCGAAAAATAAAAGAATTTCAGAAAGCAAAGAACTCTCCCTTTTATTTGAAGGGTTTTTTTGTCAGGATTATGATATGATATGATTCAGTTCGATACGATTTGCCTCCTCGGGGCTTTCTTTTTACGAGTGGGGAAATGTTTTATTTTGATGCTGTTGGCCGGCACAATGTCTCTCATTATTCGTGGCACAAAGGAGTTGACTATTCAGATAGCCGGCAGTCTTTTCTGTGTAGTATGTGGGCATGGGCATGGGCACGGGTATGGGCACTCTATATGGATTCCAGGTCGCCGGTGCATTGATTTTTTGTTCATATATATATATTTCTTACGTAGCTGCAGGTGCGGAAGCAATTTGTTTAGAATTTTCGCTGTAAACGCACCAGCAACAGCAACAGCCATAGCCATAGCCACAGCAATGGCAATGGCAAGAGCAACTGCCACATGTTGCTGACGGGCGGACTGGAAGGGGAGGGGCAGGGAGACAGGGGCGCGGACATTAAATAAAAGCGAAAAGAGTAAACACACAACACGAGAAAATATTGCATGCAACAACGCGGTTCCCGTCTACACCATACCGTACTCCATGCCCCATAGTGGACTATATGGCGTATGGAGCTTGGAGTATGGCGTATGGGTGCTTGTGAGCATACAAATATGCAAATTATTGTGCACACAGAGCGGCCACGCCAACAACAAACAGCAAACAACAAGCAACAACAACCGGGCAGAAGAAGCTGGCAGATTTGTTTGGCCTGCCAGGCAGTCAAGTAAAAAAGTGAGGCAACGACTTGATCGCCGGGCACAACTAGCCAGGATGTATTGGCCCGGACCGAGTCAACAGCGCCCGAGCGGCTAAAATATATGGGCTTGAACTTGAAATTTTTATAGTCGGAAATTAGTTTGAATGAGTAAGTGCGCGATAAAGTGTGTCCAGGATATCCCCCGTATGCCATTTTGCAATTTTACAATCATTTTAAATATTCCAATAAAACAAACCATTAATTTTTTAGCTCCAAAACAATTACCATATGGCCCATAAATATCTATAAACTCTATGCATTAATACAAATGTTACAGCACTTTATGATCTGCCTGGAATCCAGATCCGAAGAAATGATTCTTTGTTGAGGAGAGTCATAACCCCACCTAGGGACTTGAGTGCTCGTATAAATTATATTTTTGTGTCAATGCCAGTGATTCTTTACGATATTTCAGATACTCCGTTTTATCATCTACGAGGAGCAATTGGAAGCCGGGGATTAGCATTAGTGGCATTACGTTTTATGGGGCCCTTGGGCGTTTTATGGTTTGGGGCTCGGCATCCCAGTCCAGTATTAATAAGTTCATAAAACTACGCGCCGTTGATGTTGGCACATTTGCTTGGCGTTTGCAGTTTTTGGGCCATAAACCGTGTAAACTGTAAACTGTAAACAAAGACTCGGTTGGTGGGCAAAGCATTTCCGAGATCTGTAAACACTCCGTCTCAGGTTGCTCCATCTAGGTATGTTCTACGGTTTCTACGTTCTTTCGTCCATCTCTCAATTATATTGTTTTATTATGGTTTCATTTTGAGCCAAGATGCCGAGCGGAGGCCTCAGAGACAAGCTCCGAGAACCAGAGACCAAAGTCACTGCGAGATACATTGTACGGCCCGGAGCGAACCGAAAAGGTAAGACGATATTCGAAAATGAGTTTTGCGGCCAAGTCTGTGAACGTGTTAAAGTCACAAGTTCCCTAACACGTCTTTAGGTTATTTGATATATTTATTAAACTAGCCGAACAATTTTTTATGCAGCTCTCGGCCTTTCTTCTCGCTCCCTCTCGCAGCCGGCGAGCTTGAGATACTTTATCTGGCGGGTACGAAACGGGTTATCAAAATATCTGCGCTCTGCTCAGGCGTGAGTTGATTAACTCTCCGATGAGGTACATTTTTTGGTAGTTGGGAAACATGGGAAAAGCTATCTGGATTCTAAATTCCCAGTATCTTTTATGGGAGGCTCATATAGGGAGAAAATGGGCGAGTATTTTGGCAAGAAATTTCTCTCGGTGCAACATTATTTCCATCTCCTTGCAGCTTCACTTGCCACTTCATCTGCGCGCCTTGGTCCATTTCATTTTTTATTTACGTGAACTACTCTGGTGTCCAATAAAATATACGCAGCGAAATCAGATGCAAAACGTGCGACAGAGAAAGAGGCGGCAGGAGAGAGAACGAGAGAGCGGGACGGGTAGAGAAAAGATTCTCAGCATCTTGTCGCTGAGACACGCGGACGCACTTAATGAGCAGCGATCTTAAATCTTAAAGTCAGACAGAGGCTGCCAGGGAGAAGAGGCATGGAGACGGTTGTATCCACACGAGCGTGTATCTCCAGACACTGCACGTAGCATGACTGTGTGTCTGTGTGTGTGTGTGTGTGTTTGTGGAAAGTATCTCGAACTGGCTTTGGTCTGGCTGCATCTTTCTCCGCCACTTGAGAGCTTGAAGAGAGCCAGAGAAGCGGTTCTCAAATGCTTATGAAGATATTATGAAAAGCAGCATAAGGTTCTGACTCCGTGCATCTTTGGGGTGTCTCGGTGTGAGTGCCGCAGCAGCAGTCGCAGCATTATGTGGCAAGTTCCATCTCCATCCGAAGGGGCAAGTTGACAAATGCTAGGATAGAGGAACGTGGACGGGTATGGGTTATGGAATTGGGAACCAGACTCCGCTTCCATCTCACCTGCAAAAAAAGATCAATGACAATTTATTGTCATGACTATGTAAGTTCTCACAAGGCGCAGGCGTGCTCAGATACTCAGATACTGAGATACTCAGATACTCGTGTATCTGCAGATCTGCATCTGCATCTGCTGGATGGTTTTCCATATTTCAAAATGACATTCGGCTGGCGCACTACGTTTGCTTTTCGGTATATTCGTTGTTTATTGGTTTTAAAAATTAAAATGAAATCTACTTAAGCCTGGTCTTCTCTTCTTTCTTAGACAAATATCACAAACAGATGGTTAGGGCTAGCTGGGCTTATTCTATACAGATACAATTACGGGAGTAGGTTAAACTTAATACTCTGGCATTTACACGATAATCTTCAGTGGACCACCCTCTAATACTTGGATCTGCTCTGCACGGGGGGCGTACGCTGGGCTCTTGGCTCGATCGTAGTAATCATAATTAACTTTAAACAATTTACAAAATAGATCTAGTAATCGCTCCTCTAATACAGGCTGGCACGTGCGTACGTACACCCCCGCTCCCATGACTATCCAGATGAAGATGCTCCGCCCTCTATTTACAGCTGATCAGTCGAGGTGTTGTTGGCTTCATTAGCTGCCCTGGCACTTGTGCACCTGTCCGAGCACCCGGTCGATGCGCTCCACCAGGATCTTGACGGACTTGTCCGGCAGCGACGGCAGGACATCCCGCACTCCGGGGCTGGTCGTCTTCTCGAAGAGATCGCGCAGCTTCTGGCCCGGCCCCGCCGCCCTCAGGCGCTGGAGGGCCTCGATCGTGGGTCGCCGGAAGACGCAGAGGTTGTCCAGCAGGAGGCTGTGATAGGCCTCGTACTTCTTGAGGAGACGATAGCCGTGAAGCAGGCCGCTCTCGTTGTCCAGGAAGACGAGCAGCTGGGAGGCGGGCTGGCGGGCGAGGTTGTGGGCCGGGGCGGCCATGATGTCGGCGTTCCATTGGAAGTTGTACAGGTTATTAACCACGCGATCGAGGTTCGCGATCAGGTAATCGAAGACGATTAAATCGGACCATTGTGCCAATTCAATTAGCCGCTGCACCAGAGCTCCTCCAGCCTCGGCATCTCCTCCTGCACCCGCTCCTCCAGGGCCGGCTGCTGCGGCTGCACCTTCTTTGCCAGCTCCCGTCTCTTCAATCGCACGTGATTGATGATCGGAGCTTGGCGAACTGGCAGCCCCCAACCGCTTGAGTAATCCCGTCTGCCTTTCGGGTTCGGTCTCCCTCTCGCCCTCCCCCTCCAATTGGCGCGTCAAATTCCAGACATCGTGCTTGTTGAGGTGCCGCTCCAGCGGCTGGAAGGGCTGTGGAATGCCAGCGGGCTCGAGGTCGGATAGCCAGCGGGTCAGCACCACCGGTCGGCGCTCCTTCCACTGGGCCTGACTGATGTCGCCCAAGGCAGCCGCCCAGTTGGGCGTGGAGGTGTCCACCACTGTGGCGGCACTCGGTGCCAGGTTGCTGATGTTCAGCAGTTGTCCCAGGTAGTAGCTGAAGATCTCGCCCTGGATCTGGTCGGTGTTTTGGCGGTAGCGGGCACAGGCCCGTGTCCCGTCAGCGAAGATCACCAGACGGTTCTGCATGCGCCCGCAGCCCGCCTCCAGGCGGACTACGCGGCCCTGCTCGCCCACGAATCTTTCCCAGCTGAGCTGGTCCTCCGAGGCGAAACCCTTGGGCAGAGCCTTCTCCACCACTGGTCCCCAGAACACGTTGTCCTCGATGAGGCCACTTGGGCCTTGCGTCGTGGTGGTCACCGGCGAGCGAAGCGTCTCCGCCTGCGTCCTGCGCTCCGGAACCTTTTTGGTCAACCTCCGCTCCGGTCCCTTCCGGTAGCGTCCGCTGGCCGTGCGCTGGACGTGGAACTCCTTGATGCTGCCGTCGTTGGTGTCCAGCTTCTTGACCACCATGGAGTCGGGGGCATCCTTGTCCTGCTCCAGGTGGAAGGCGTTGCGGAAGACCTGCTCGGCACTCAGCTCAGAGTCCTGCTCCTCCTTGATGAAGGCCACGCGGTAGTTGTTCTGCAGGGGCTCCACTATGATTTCCTGGAGCATGTCTGGCGGAGATTCGGCGGCATCGGGGCTACGGGGCAGGCCGAACATGGGCACTACCACGCCCAGGGCCATGCCAAAGACGAAGGCGGCCAGGATGCTGAGGAGGCAGGCGCGACGCTGCAGCGATCGACGCCGGCGCAGGGACAGCAGCGTCATGTGGGTGGCCTCGCTGGAATTGGGGTTATCCTGGAGCTTCAGGGAGGGCGCTGCTATCACGCTGCAGGTGAGCTGCTGCTTCTGCAGACCGCTCAGGTCAAGGCCCAGGGATTGCTGTTGTTGCTGTAGTTGCTGAAGTTGCTGGAGTCGCTGTAGTGATTGCAGTTGCTGTTGTTGTCCGGCTTCCAGGCGCTTGATGTCGTACATTTTGCCGGCGAACCGTAGATCCTTAGTTCCCTGCTCAAGCCCAGACCTCTGGCTCAAAGTTCAGGCCGCGCATGGGGGGCAGGTGGCTGGCGGACAGGGGTAGCAGGGGGGCGCGTGGGTCGCTTGGGCAAGAGGGTGGCTCCAATATGCTGGTGGTGCACAAAGTCGTGAAATTAATTTCTGTCTTTGTTTAATAAATATCGGTTCTTGGCCTCGTCCTCGTCCGCGTCGTTGTTGCAAGAATCTTCCTTGTTGTTGCAGTTGCAGTTGCAGTCTCGGTTTGCCCTCGGACCGGTTCGAATTTTTCCTCTACGATTTCCACAATTGAAATTGAAACAAAAACACAGAAACGTGCTCTTCCTGCTAAAGCTCCTTGATCGCTCGCAGATCGTCGTTCGTTTATTTATTTTTATACTCTCTGGACCGCTGGACAACGTTGGCTTTTTTTCGTTTTTTTGTTGTTGATTTTTTTTTTTCGGGTTTAAGTTCGTTTTGTGTTGGAGTTTTGGCGTTTGGGGTTTGGGGTTTGGGTTTTGGGTTTATCGATCTATTTTCTGCACGATCACTTGCTGTAATTTTTTATTATACATTTTTGCTGGCCGTTTGTTTGTTTGTTTGTTTGTGGGCGACTGACTGTTAGCCCGGCGGGTTAATATTTTGTGGGGCGGCTGGGCCCTTCAGTTTCTTTCTATTTCTTTATTTTTTTTTTTGTTTCGCTTTTAATTTGTGCAGTTTGGCGATTTCGGTGGGGCGATAAAAACTATTTCGTGGCTCGGAGCTATTTGCCTCACACACCCCAACACACGCGCTAGCGCGAAGCACACACACGCACACACTGGCGAGGCGACGCAGGGACACGTGAGGTTGTCAGGAATTCCCAACCCAACCGATTCGACCGATAATTGCCCGCGCAGTGCAAACACCAACACGACAATAATAACAACAACACCACCACCGCCAACAAACGGCCAGGAGCTGGTCCAACAATATCCGGCGGGGCGGCGGGCAGCCGCGTGGGGCAACCAAGAAGATGATGGCGAAAAAAAAAAAAACGTAAAAAGACAAAGTCCTAGGAACGTCGCTGGTCTTTGCTTTTTAGGCTTTATCAATTTAATTTCTTGTCTCGCACCTCCGGCTCGGCTCGGGTTTGGTTTATTTTTCGCCCTTAGTCTCGTCTCTGGAGCTGAAGCTGGAGCTGGAGCTGAAGCTGGTGCTGGTGTCTGGTGCTGTGTGCTTTATTTTAGGCTTTTTGTCCGCGCATTCGATCTCGTCGCTGCGCACCGAACGATGTGTGGAATTTTTATGCCTCCGCTTTATTTATTTTCTGCCTTATTTATATGTTTGTCCTTCGTTCGGCGGACAGGCGGACTGACACTGGCGGTCGGGCGGATATTTTTGGCGGCGTAACCGGAGTTTAGAATGTCACACCACTACTACTAATAATAGTACATCTGCTACTGCTACTCGGCGTATCTGCGAGTTGCAAGACTTCACTTTTCAATTCTGATTTTCACTGGCAAGTATCTGACGGATGTGCGACTGCGCGCCTGCGTACCGTTCGCTTTGAGTTTCGCTGACAAACTGACGGCTCATCGGCTCTCCCCGGTCTTAGTTAAAGACACGCGGCGGCGCATGGCTCCGGTGCTCACCTGCTCGCCTGCATACCTTCTCTCTTGGCCACCTTTTACGGGAGAGATCTCTCTCGACCACCTTGGCTTGCCGGTTTTTGAGTCGATTTTGAGTGGAATTTTGGATCTGTGCTCTTTGAGTCGAAAGGTTCACTCTCTTCGTTAATATGCTACTAATGGTTGGACTATAAATTAATTGTTAATTAGTTAAGAACTAGTGGAGACTTGTCCGTCTGATATCAATTGAAAGAATATATAAAGAATATTAAATTCCTTATAAATTCTTAAGGAATAATATTTCCTAACAACTAATTAAAACAAAAACCCAATACACAAGTCCAGTAATCATATATTTATTTTTTGTAGTCTCAATAAACTGAAAATAATAAAGAATATTTATTGAAATTTGTTGTATTTTTTAGGAACATGATAGAAACTGCCATTGGCCTGAACATCGACTCCCAGGATATTGTTGCCGTAAAACTTTCCATTAAAAGTATAGTTAAAATCAGGCATGTACTGCGGCATATCGTCCCCATCGAACTGAATACGCTTCATAGGGTAGGTGACATTCTAAAAAATCATGAAATAAAATCTGTATAAAAAATCATCCAAATCCATTATTTTCTTGCCTTTAAAAGTGGACACTTTTCGGGAAAATCGGCAGCCGCACGTCGAAAGACTCTGTAATAAATAGCAGTCCAGTTTTGTTTTTTAATCATCTTTTTTAGGTTACAGAGCTCTACGCGGATGTTTCTCAAGTGCACCACGTTTCCATAGACCTCGGAAAAAATATTCAGCTCGAGGACACCCAGGATATTATAAGCATCCTTGTCACCGATCGTGACATTTAATGCCAATACCAAAGGGGAGGCCAACTTGCAGACAATATTTGAGAATACATGGTTCTTTAGAGTACACTTTACATTATCGAAGGTGATTTGCTGAAGGTAAACCAAGAAATGAAACATATTTAGACATCAAATCGATAAATTTTTAATATTTTGATATAATTTAAATACAAGATATTCATAAACTATGATGTTTTATTTAAAGAAGGATCGTAAAAGCATCCTGTAGCTTTTGCAACAAATCCTAACTTTTTATTTGCATAAAACTTTCCACTGTACGTAAAGTTTGCCTCGGGAAAGTACTGTGGAATTAAATCGTATTCGAAATACAATCCTTCCAGGATAAAGGTAGTATTCTGCCAACAAATAAAATTATTTTATGAAAAAACAGTTAAAGATTCTCACTTTTGGAAAAGGACATTTTTCGGGAAAATTTACTGCAGCCTGAAGTATTTTTTTATGTTGGAGGCCAAGGACAGATTTTTTCTCACTCTGTTTTTTGAGATTACACAAATCCCATTTAAACTTTTGCAGTCTTAACGATTTGGTATAACCCTTTAGGAAAATATCCAAACTTATCCAACCGAATAAGGTTTCAGATGCCTCCTGTTCGGCAGTTGTGAATACTATTTTCAGAGTTCGATTGGATTCCTTTAGGCAAATTACACTCGATATAACATTGCCTTTCTGAGAGCATTCAAAAGAGTTGAACACAACCTGCCAAAATTAAGTTACTAACTTAAGACCAAATAAAAAAAATTGTATATTTTGAAAAAATATTAGGATTATCAAACCTTTTTTGCAATCCCGTCGGGCGGTAATATCCAAACGCAAAGAACTGCGGTCCAGACAACTTTTGGGTTACGAAACATTTTTCCAAATGATTCTATAAATAAAATATATCTTGTCCATGGTTTTTGATTTGGAACAGTTTAATGATTGAGCTTCAATTATTTTCAATCACCAATTAGATCATATCGTTTTAATTCACAAAACTCGTTGAAGTGAATCTTTGTGGGAACAATTTTAAATAAACGTTTTAAATGCTATTTTGGGTAGAAGTGGTCTTTGAAACATCAATATATTTTTTTGTTCCTTTAAAATTTGTTTACTTAAGAATTTGTTGAATTTATAGAGAGGGGTATTTAATATTTTGTTCTGAATCTAGCTTAGAAATTCTTTATTTTAATTATAACCTTTTTAACGACCCTATAGTATATCCTTTCGATAATCGATTTTTTGCAACGCCGTCGGATGTTTATTTACACTTTATTCCTAATTTTTACAAGACTAATTTTTAGTTAAAGTGGAAACATTATTTTTCAAATTGTTGATTTCAAAAAAGGCCCCTGTGGCATGTGCCTCGATTCCTAGTTCGTTGTTGGAATAGAATTTGGCATTAAATGTGTAATTAAAATCTGGCAATTACTGTGGCATGTCATTTCCATCGAATTGTAGTCGTTTCAAAGAATATGTGGTGTTCTATTTGAAATAATAAAGAAAGAAATGTTAATACTAAAGAAAATAAAAAAATTTTTGTCAAATGCTAACCTTTTGAAAAGGACACTTGTCGGGAAAGTTGGCGGCTGCTCTTCGTAAACTTTTATAATAGATGCCCATCAGGGATTTCTTGTCAATGAGTTTCTTAAGGTTACACAGCTCCACACGGATATTTTTTAAACGCATCATTTTGCGATGTCCTTCGGGAAAGACTTGTAGCTCAATAATGGCCAGAACATTGTGAGCTGGCTCCTTTTCAGCAATGGTAACATTCACGGTCAAAGATACTGGAGAATCCACCTGGCAGATGATCTTGGAGAACTGTTTGGTTTTCAAAGTGCACTCCATTGTGTAAAATACAATTTGCTAAATAGGAATTAACAGAAATTACAATAAATTTTCAATTAAATATATATTTTCATCTAACCTTTTTAGCTAACCCGTTGGATGGTAAAAACCCAAAGAAATAAAATACCAGTACCCACATGAGCACGTAGTTTTGATTCATTTTTCCAACTGGAGCGTTGAATATTGCTATGATCTAACAATTATCTGGCTTGCCAATTATATATATATAGTATTTCTACATGATGGTATTGACACTCTTGTGTATTTTACATTTAAGAGCGGCTCCGAGTAAAGCCACTCATTGGATTCACTCAATTTTTAATAAGCCGGGGATCTATGGAGAGCGGAGAGCTCCAATCGGTGGGAGGCTTGTGGAGCTCTGGATTTGTTTGTGCTCCCGTTGACTTTTATGCTCAATGCGGCACATTTGCTCCGGCACATTAAGAAACTAGAATTCCTAATGGAAGAGAGCGGAGTGAAGAGTGGGGAAACGATTGTAAAGTGGGAAAAGGTGTCCTGAAAAGGAACAATTTTAAACCAAGACTAGAAAAAAGGTATTAAATATAGATTCCTTAAATAGTTGTAATATAAAATAATTTAAGGGAAACACTTTACTAATTATTTTAAAGACACAAAATCAGAAGGACGATATAGCTAAGAACTGAAGACAAATAAATAAATAATAGAGTTAACTGCCTCGACTATACAATATCCCCCAATATCAAATTTCAAAAATAATCAAAACCATTTAATAGTCGTTCCGGTTGTCTACATAAATTTGTACTAATTTTTTTGGTATCATTTATAAGCCGAGACTTATAATTTGGGGCCTAAACGACCATTATTTTTAATACTAGGGCATAAAACAGATATTGAAACCGTTTGAAAGTGATACCAAAATTATAATATTTTACGGTTGGAAAAGATAGTTTTATTATAAAAATCATTTGATTTGTATGGGACTTTATGGGATATACGGAAAGCGATATACCCACTGAACTTCGAGGAGTAGAAAGAACAGAAACGGAAAAAATATGATCAAGGAATGTAGACATAACTTGACAGCGTGTTTAGAGAATTTTTACTCGGGCCCGAGGACAGGGACAGAATCGCGAGTTCCAAGTTGCGACTTGGAAGACACCGAAGACTCGCGGCTCGGAAGAATTGGCTGGCGGAGGCGACGGCAAAAACGAAAGATAACAACAACTCGGGGCCGCTGCATTCTTTTGTCCAGAAGAGCCCACTAGAGAGCGAGATGGAGACAGAGGGATCACGAGAAAACCGAACCGAGAACCGAGAAATAGAGAGTGCGAAGGAGAGCGAGACGGGTTTTTTGACTCAAGAATTGGGCTCACGATTTTTCGGGTGCAGTTTAATTTAATAAAGTGAGAGCATGTTCGGGCCTAATTGAATTTGCAATGTTGATTCAATGGCGGCAAGATCGAACCAGAATTAATTTATTTTTCTTTTACACACTATTAAGCTTGATGGTTGAAATTTCCATGATCCGTCCCGAAAGCCCACAATGCACAAGTTAGTTATGCGCCGGCCGGATTTGATGTCTTTTTGAAAACCAAAATAACCAAACAAATAAAAAGCTTTTAAGTGGGTTTTTGACTTTTTTCAAACTTTATCAATCGAACGCCATCAGTCGGTTTCCATTTTGAATTGTCGCTGTTTTTTTTTTTGTTGTGTATTTTGATTTGCCATATGCCCCGCAGTAATGTGTCTGTTGAAATCGTCAGTTTAAGTCAAATTAATTAACATTAATTTTTGTGGCTCGTTTCGAGGCATGAAATCAACCGGGTGGCTCTGCTCTGCTCCAACTCTTTTTCCTTGGGTCTCTGGTCTCTGGCTTTCAATGTGTGTAAAATTAATGTCGGCTTTGATGATAAATTGGAACTCGTTGGAGCTTTGTTTTATAGATTTCATTTCTGGCTCTGACTCTTGCCAATATGGTGGGAACCAAATGGATGGATGGATGATGGTCGGAGTGGTGTGTTATAGTTATAGTTTTGGCCCAGCGCCGGGCCCAGAGGTTAATCGAATTAAACAAATACCTGACGAATGTTTTCTTTTTTTTTTTCCCCTTTTTTTTGTTTTGTTTGGGGGGTCTTTTGAAAAATGATCTATTACGGGGCGGCCGTGTAACTGTGCCCAGTCTTTGCCGTTGATGGCCTGTTGATGGCTGCTGCGTCAAGTTCGTTGCCTAAGTCTTTCGTTATGGGAAGTCAGCACAAACACAAACACCAAAGAAGAGACACTTTGCGGCGACTCAGCCCTTGTTTTAATTATTTGCAGGCTGCGTATAAGTTTCAGACGAAAAGAAACGGCGAAAAATCCCCAAAAAACATTGAAAACCAATGGAGGCACCAACACTGAGACTAACAACTGAAGTGAAATCGAGTTAACGTTTGACTAATTATTATTACAATTATAAGGGTTTGTGTGCGGTGACTTCATTGCTATTTAAATACTTTTTAATGATTAAACATTAAGCATTATCTGTATTTCATGATTTATCTTTTATGCGTTTATGAGGGGCGATAAATAATTGTCACAAAACAAAAATTAAATTTCTTTATTTCTGATTATGGTTAAAATTTTTCCTCAGTGCTGAAACCGAAACGGAAAGCATTTGCCGAAGTTTGTTAAGCGCAAATTCCTGGGATGTTTGCAGTGCGCAACAATTTGGAACATTTTGTCGAACACAAGAGGAGCAAACAGACTGCATCAAGCTTACAAAAAAAAAGAAGAAACCGAAAATATAACAAAAAGGAGGGGATCCTCGACGGACATCGCCTCGTGGTCAACGAAAGTGAACTGTGAAGGACATGGCCAGCGGCCCCCGCCTCCTGGCCAGTTGGAAATTGGATGGAACTCGAGTGTTAGCTGCCTTTTGTTTGCTCTGCTAGATTCCAGACCACTCATCCTAGACCAGACGCTGGCGTCGTCGCTGACGATGACGACTTGGACGACCTCAAGAGGCAGGAACTCAGTCACCGCAGCTCGGTCTCTCCCTACCTCTCTGAGGCTCGGATATCGTCACGGGCCGTCAGCGCCTCCATCCACCATTCACACTCTCTAGGAGATCCTAGTCGCAGGCGTACTTGAGCCTCGGCATCCACATCCACATCCACATCCCCATCAACGCCGCTGCCAGGGCACTTGCCACGGACTGCGGCAGCGACCTCGGCTGTCGCGGCATCAACTTGGATGGGATCTGCTCAAGCATCTACGCAGACAGCACGGCACAGTGGTTGCGAAGTTGCAAGCAATCGGGGGCGGAACGGAAACTTTGCGATTACAAGTGCAAATAATAGGCTCCCTTTTAGAAAATCAGGAACAAATAAAAAATATATAAAAAATATACTTCTTATTAAATTTTATTTTTAGTTAAGGAATTTTGAAACAAGATATTGTTTGGTTTTTAAAAGGAAAATATCACTGAAAAAGAATGCAATATTTATTTAGGATCATGTGGTTGATGGAATCACTTTGAAACCAATGTCGCGGATCAGAATTGTTAAGGGAGACTGAAAACAGTCTCCGAGGTTCAGATACACTCGTACTAGGTGCCAGGGCCTGACCTGAGTTAAACAAATTCATTAAAAACTCGTCACTTTGCGCAGATCACGCTGACTTGGCACAACTTGGCTCGATTCTTGATCCTCGTCCTCGGGCTTCGGTCCTCCAGCTGGCGTCCTCCATGCCACATCCATGCAGCATCCTCGTGTCGAGCACTTTGGGCACTTGGCAGTGTTCGGTGTGTGTATTTTGGCCATGGCCTGTGTATCTCCGTCTCTGGCCAATGAAGTGTTGGCCAAAACGTTGGCTGGCATTGTCAGTTTTAGTTTTAGGGCGATGGAAGGACTCGATGAGAGGCCAAAAGACAATATTTTCGTAGCATCCCTTCACACACTGTGCTGTATTTGCACTTCCTACAGGAGAGGTTGGTTTTTATTTGGAGTTTTGTACTCGTAGTTTTTGGTGTTTTCAAAGTTCTGGAGCCTGAGCTCCTCGCATGTTTGTATTCAGCTTCGAAGGCACTTCAATCAACTTGATCTGCTGCAGCCTGCGAGGCAAGATCGGGGCAAGCCACATCGCTCCTCCGTCCACTGGCATTTCTCTTGAGAAAGCTCCGAAACCAAAACCGATAAGGTGGCAGGCAGTTGCATGCTTCATTGAAATGTGGCAAGTGAGCCCGGCTCTAACGGCGGCTCATAATTGTCCGGCTAGAGGAGTTTGGTGCCTCCAGGCTGGAGATAGGTTTCCAGGAAGTGCATACGCACTGTTCACACCGCTACTGATGCCGCCAGTTGATGTCGCCCCAACGAATCGGTCCAACGAATTCCCCAAACGCATCGCGATGACTCAGACTGGTTTCCTGGATGGATGGTTGGTCGGCAAAGGTGGCGGATGTGGGAGCGAACAGTGTGGGAAGAACAGAGACTTTCCCTTTCACTGGCCTTATGAATTTTCAAACAAACGTCCACACATATATCCTTTATATATTTATTTATATACCGACTGTCATTCCCCGACAGTGCCATCAAAGATATCGCTTCGCTATTCGCCTTTTATGGCTGCCTTGTCCCCTGAAAAAAACTATATATATCTTTAAAAAAAAACATACAAACGCGCCTGTAATTTTAAGGCCCAGAGAAAGGAACAGGGAAAAGGAATAAGGGAGCCCAGACCGAGACCAAGTCCAAGACCAAGGGCCAAGTATGACGATGATGACAAACAAGGATACCAAACTCAGAATACCAGGGAATTCTTTTGGATAATTAAAAGCACTTAAGTAGGAATTTTTTTCGTCTCTCTTTCGTTCTGTCTATCTCTCTGGTTCCCTCTTTTCCTTTTTTTGTTGTTTATGTTCTCTGTGGTTCCCTCTTAAATTTATATAATTTTATATAAAGTTTATAATACTATGTGGTTAGTCTAAGGATTCAATATACAGGTTAGACTGGTTGCCTTATATTCCTAGAAGAAAGCTTATAAGAACCTGTAAATATTATATAAATTATAAAGGATTTATAGTATAAGATCGTAAAAGTTCAAAAGGCCTCTTTACGTATCTGTTGAAGATTTTAATTGAAACTTAAAAGTCCTTCACTTCTCATTTCTTAATTTAAATATAAAAATTTATTATAAAGACCCTGCTGCAAGATTACCTCACTTTAGTCCACTATTATCCACTATTGGCTCTGGCCATTCAGTTCCCCATCAAAACATTAACTTTTATTTCATTATTTATACTGGCGGTGATCCAATCGAATCGAAACGAAGCCACATTCATGCAAATTCCCGGCACGTTAGCTGGCGTTCGAAATGCTTTTAGCTGATATTCAATATTTTGCCTGCGATTCTGCATTCAAGGCGAACTTGAACTTCAGAGGAGGACCTGAGTATTTCGTGTGATTTGTGGGCATTTCGCGCGGAGACACTTCATTTATCACCTTCGCTTTGGAACGGCATCGGATTCGCGTTTCGAGAGATCCCCGGTATCGGTATCGCGGGTCAGCCTTGACCTTGGCCAGAGATTTTGCGACGAACCCAAAAATCAGCGGAGAACACGACGACGGTATCGGGAATTAACATTTATTTTTTGCATTTTCAGTTTTTGGGTTCATATTTGGATTTTTTTGTGTTGTTTCCCCCTTTTGGCTTTGGCCTTATTAATGATGCAACACTCGCGATAATGACGGATCCCCACATAAAGTCCCACAAATGCTAAGTGCCTGCGATCTCCGTACTCCGCACTCCCGACTCCCCACTGCCCACCCATCCACACCCACAATCTCGCATTGGTCGCTATCTATTCTAGGAGCTGTGGCAATGCCACAAAATGCCAGGAATGGTGTTAAGCACGATTAATTCATCGACAATCCAGCTTCTAGAGACCCTCTTAAGACCCATCCCCAGCCTCCCCATTCACTTCTGGCTCAGTGTCGAAGGCGAGCGCTAAATAAATAAATGAATTAATGGCCAATGCATGTGCGGTGCAGAAAAATCAATTAAATAAAATACGAAATACGTATGCGGATACGGATACGTTAAACATGCTGCTGCCAGAGACCGGGGAGCCTGCTGCAAGTGCTGGCAGTAGTGGCAGCAACAAGTTGCAGGTTGCCAGTTAATGTGGAACTACACTGGTCGAGTTTGAGGATTTCTTAACTATCTTTTGAACCATTTATTTCGGATTTTAGGAATAGAATTCTCTTCAATTCTTGTATAAAATAGGTTAAAATTTATGAAGGAAGGAACTGGTCATGAAATATCTCTCTTATTAGTAGTAAAACATTATAGAATTTTTTGAATAAACACGTTCAACTTTATAGAAGTTTAGATTTTTTTTCAGTGACTTTTTGTCTGGCAGTTTGGGTCTCCGACTATGCAGATGCAGATGCCGGTGCCGGTGTTTTCTCCTGGGCTCACTTGGCACTGGCACCACGATATTAAATTGTTACGCTTTGGACAATTTGAACACGCGCAGGCGCAACAAAACAAAAACAACAACAAAAACAGAAGTGAGGTATAAAAAAAAAGCAAATAAAAAATAAAAAGAAAAAAAAGGAGCAAAGTGGTGAGGCAAAGTCAGAGCCTAAATGCAATCGCAGATCGGTTGCTCGATCAATGCGGCCGATTGCACTCCCCCGGATAACCCCCTTTATATATGTATGTACGTATATACTTATACCGTATGTATCCACCGACTTGGGCTGGCAGGCATTGGGCATTGGCTCCTCTATAAGGTCGAGGCATGTGTTGATGCCGCTCGCCGTGGTAATTAACTCGTTTGCTATTGTAAATGCCTCATTGCAACACTTTTCAAGTCGATTGCTGCTTGCAACTGGCAACTGGCATCTGGCAGTGGAAGCTGCATCTCTGATCCAAACCAGTGGGTGGTCCTCGGTTGGGCGGCGTGTTTGATGACCATTTTGCCGACTGACGTCCATAAATGTGTGATCCACATTCGCGATACCCAGTCCCTGTTCTGTGATCCGCATCCAACTTGGGCTATTGCTTATGAATGGGTTTTTAACCTTGAAGTCGGGATTCCAGGAATTAGCGACACTTTGGCCATTAAGCACCCTCGCACACAGCCACACATCTGCATACACAGATAAGGCCCAACCCAGGCAAAAACTTTGAACATTCGCGAATTAAAAAAAAAAATCAGCAAAAACCCGGTCTAACAATGACAAATCTGAGCAGAAACTCAACCAGATTCCCAGACCATGATGGAGCATGCTATCCTCTCACGATATCCCCAATGTTGTGGCACACACATGTGTTTGTATGTACCTGCCCTGCCACCTAATGGATTTTATTTGTGCCTCGCTCGCGTACCGATTTTTAAAATTTTCACATTTTGTGCCTCGTCCCTGGCTAATGCGAAACTTTTATTGCGGTTAATTTGTGTTTGTTGTTCCACCCGCTGACTTGGCATCTTGGTTTCGATTTCGATTTCAAGCTCGGACCCTGTCTGGACTTGAATCGGGCTCTGAAAATGGCTATGACTCAATTAGCCGCGGTGACCCAAGGCAAGGCCAGCCAAGACAACAAAGTGGGCGCAGTCAGAGCTTTTATGAATGCTCACAGACTATAGCAAAGATCCGGTGAGGATCGTAGTGGATTGGCATTGATTTAATGACAGCCAGTACTAAATTGTGACTGCCCAGACATTTTTTGCGAAATCACACTATTTCATAATATTTTTGGGCATTGTTTAAAACATTAAAACTTTTAGTCGATTGAGGTGGCCACAGAGGTGGCTTGAAGCTACGAACTACAGCTGCAAACTTAAGATATTTTTATTGTTAGGATTTTATTATTTATCTAATTACAATTTTCTCAATTTAAATTAAGCATCATACACCCCTAGAAGCAAAAGTCGTTGACTGGCACATCGCAGAACTTTCAGAAAACGAAAGACTTAGGCAACGAACTTTGTCGCATAAAGGAATCGTCGGAGACACGAGCAACTTATGCAAATAACACCGGTTCCAGTGCTATTTGATGTTGTTGCTGTTGTTGGTGTTGTCGCTGTCGCCATTACCTGTCTGTGGCATGTTTGGAGTGTTGGAGGCGCTTCCTTTTTTGCCGCTCAGCCAGGATAAACAAAGACCTTAAGCAGACAGCAGGATGTGTCAGACATAATTTTCATAATTTTACGCCACGAATCTGCAAGATTTCTGGCATTTACTTACGCCGTCCCGACCGCGCCCCCTCTCTTCTCGCCCGCCCCCCTATCATCCATCTTTATCCGCCGGGCTTGGAGCGGCATGAAACTTAATACGCCAGCAGCAGCAACAACAAAGTGGTTAGGTAGTGAGGGTGAGGCGGTGCAGTTCCCGCTCCTCATTCTCGCAACCCCTTTCCCCATTTACGAGTGGTTGTGGTTTTTTGTTTTTTATTATTTTTTGGGGAACGGCCGAACCGAGGTCTGAGGTGTGAATTTTTAACCGGATATGAGTGAAACGCATCTTCCAGGACAACCCCAGAGCCAGACATTCAAGACGCGGCAGCGACACAATTCTCTGAAGGAGACTGAGACTGACAAACGAGAGAACCAGGAGTGGGAGGAGCAGTCAGAGCCGTTGGAGCCTTCCAGGGGCGTGGCAGTGTTTAATAAAACTGATAGATTGACAGGCAGCAACAGCAACTCCCCCAAGCCAGAAAAATTTCACCCGAACGAGCACATGCCACCTCGGCTTTGTTTAATATATTCAATTCGCTTGCCGTCCTGGGCCGCGTCCACTTCATCCCGCTCCCGGTCCGTCCAATCAGCTTTCTGCTGTCATTTTGCCAGGCATTTTGAAGCCACTCGCATGTAAACAATCGAATTACACATGCTCCCCTGGACTTAACACCAAACAGAACAGATTAGATGAACGGGGCACAGGAATGGCGACGGTTCGGTTGTCCCGCTGGGGGATTGTCTGGGAATGCAACAGAAGCCAGAGGAAAGGAGGTTCTCCACTTTCTGATCAATAAATACCATGGGATATTTGAAATTATTGCAATTCCTTAGGCAAGGAGAAGGGCAAGGAAAGGTTTTAAAAATTCTAAAAGCTAGTCAAGTTAGTTTTAATTAAAACACTACATAGTAAATTCAATGGGGGAGATATAAGAACTATATAGGCTTATAGTACCTATATTTATTGTTCACTTTCCAAATTATATCAGGTCCAGTTCACTCTTTTAGCTTACAGCTCATATAACCATAACTTAAAGTATTTAGTTTAATAGTTTCAAAAATATATAGTCAGTCTGTCTAATTTAAAAAGAATATAAATTATAGCCCGGGCACTTGAGCTTACTAATATTGATTTAATGCCACTGCATCGGGTTTCTTTAAGATTTGCAATCTGGCGATCGCCTTCTAATAACAGACTTGGCTTAACGAGCCATTAAAACTTTTGGCTGCAATGGGATATTTGAGAAATCGAGAGGCCATTCGTTTCGGCAAGTTCAGTTTTGGCTTGCATTTGAGTGGAACTCGAAGTGATCTGACGGAGATTGCGGTTCCCAAATGGCACGACGACCTTTTCACACCTTCTCCTTCTCCAGCGTGGCTCTTCCTATTGTAATATTTCATTTGTATTATTTTTATTTTTTCTCCTGGCCCTGACAAAGACGCGCTTGGTATCGATTTCACTTGCATCCGCTTTTGACAAACTTCTTTGAAATCGACTTTGACAAATTTTGTCTGGCCCGAAGGGAAACATTTCCCTTTGTTTTTCTTGCCATCTTTCCATCTGGGAGATTGGGATTTTCTGGGTTTTTTGGTGTTTGTGTAAACGATACCGAACTCGTGCAGTTGCCGACTCGTGTTGCCGGGTCAAAGTCATAGATACAGATATAGACAGGCATCTGGGTGAGCGGCGCCACATTTCTATGCCCACTGTCGGCGACTGATCTATTTTTACACTAAAAGCATTTCCCATTTCCATATTGTAATTGCGAATGAAAGCGAAATGTCGCCGGCAACGCCTACGAGCGTCTGCCATTTGAATCAGCATCTCGGCCAAGTCAAATGCCAGGGCGATAAGTTGTCATAAATTTGAGCCAATGTCCGTTCAAATGCAAATGTGCTGTGCTGCAGTCCGAGTATAATTTTTATGGCCAAACGCCTGTCAAATGCAATTGAATGAATGCGAACAGCATCCAAAGACGGACAGCTTAGCCTCGCAAACAGATATAGCTACAGATACATTCACAGATTTCGCAGATCCAAATCCAACTCTCTGGCCAGCTGTTTAAAACTGAGGCATTTAGTCGAACAAGCCAACTTACAAGCTAAATGGCGGGTTGGGGCAGTCCAAGTGCGGGGCTTACTTGGGGTTTACCAGAAAGAGTCGGTAGTGCCCAATGGGGCATATTGTTTATCGTTAAACCATCAACCCGGCAAGTACCAGAAAATAGATTTTTAAAAACTTGGCTTTTATTTTTATGATTATTATTCAACCATAAATACCATAACGTTATAGATTGGCTTACTCAAAGAGCCTATAAATAAAAACAAATAAGAGTAATCAAAATTCACTATACTCTATCCAAAGTCATTTGTTTAAAAGCCCAAATGCTAATTCAATTGGCGCCTTGAAAGCATTCAAATGATTTACACCAAAATATATTTGCAATGCGATTCGATTCGATGGATCGGGTAAACTGGATTCAGTAGCCGTGGATATGCATCGTTAGTGGGCTTATTTGTCTGCTTGGAATGTGAGCTTGGCTAATCAGTGGCATAATTAATATTAATTTATATGAGAGAGTCAAGTGCACTTATCGCCAATTTGCATTGGCGCATGGCAATTGTCGCCTTCCTTCCAATCTCAATCTCAGCACAGAGTACAGAACGTACTCGGACATGGACATGGAGTGTGTGTATGGAAACCAATTGCCACTTCTTGTCAGCGAAATGAAAGCACATACCGGAGCCGATATGAAAAGAAAAGAACTCGGGTTGCACAACAAAGAAAGTCTAGAGCAAACGAGGTGGTGAAAGAAACTGTAACAAGTTCAGGCCACTCGAACTCAACCTCGGCGGCACTTGGCACATTTTATTACCAACCCGGGGACCGTAACCGGGGCCAGTGGAGTCAAAAATAAAAAATAATAAAATAACGAGAAATAAAAAAAAATGTAAAATGTATAAAGCAGCAAATGGGGCTGGTCGCAAAGACAACTGAAAAGTGTTTCATTTTCAGGTCGGTCGGTTGGTTGGTTGGTTGGTTGGGTTGGTTGCCCATTTCTCGAACCTGAAGTCTCGAACTGGAGTTTATTTTGTTTTTTCTTAACGAGGCGCTGCCAAGTCACTGTCAAAATATTGAAATAAAGGAATTTTCAATTTTAATTTCTTTAGCGCTCATCGTTCAGCACACACGAACGAGATACACGTGAAAGGCCAGATACAAAAAATTGAGAAAAATGAAAAGACCCTAAGAAGCCAACCAGCCAAGGGGGTAAGCAGCCGAAACACTAACGTTCCAAGGAAGTGACTCTGTTCTTATGTTAATGATTGTTATTCTAAGCGTTAAATGAGCGTGGGTAAATAAAAAGAACCAGCCCCGACTGACTGAAGCAAGTATAAGTATAAGAAACCTTTTTTTTACGAATTGACACATGCAACCGATTTTCCATTAACTTCCAGAAAACCTAGGGATCTATGTCAAGAGATCGCAAAGGGGGTTTAACATAATTTAACACTGCATTGTATTATTTATTTAAAAACATGCAAATAAGATCTAACAATAGTTTTTCAGAACTCCTAAGAAACATTTAGTTTCTTAAGTTTTGGGTTCAAAGAAACGGGGTTTCAAGAGCCAACTAACTCGGCTAAACAATCTTGCCAAATCCTCCAATCTTCCCCTTATTTACATTCAATTATAGAGTCTCCCATAGAGTCTCCCCAGATTCCCACTGATTGCTCGTTTAAATCAAACCGCTCAGCTTTATTGCTTCACTTTCCTTTTTTTTACCAAAAGGGATTACTTATTCAATCGGGACTCCCACTCCAGTCGCTGGTCGATAGCAGCTATAATTTGAGTGCAGTTAACTTGAATCTTTTTTGTAGAGCGAGGAATATAATTTAGATTTTGTTTTCATTTTTATTTTTCATTTTTGTTGGCCAACGAGCGCTTCTTAGCTGGCCTGGCCATTCCGAGCCGGCTGGCCTCCTCATTTATGCAAATTTCACTCAATATGCAAAACATAATCATTTTGTTATAAGCCACAAAGAACGCACTCTGGAGCAGGCAGCCAAAAACCAAAGCCACGGCGCAACCAGCCAAAGAGGAGCAGAACCGAACACGCCCTCAGCCTCGAGAGGAGATGCAGCCTGGTGGTGGTGGTGGTGGTGCCTCCCGAGCAATAAAGCAGCCAGCTCTAAATAACTCAAACTATCACGATGCCACAGGAGGAGGCAGTCCGGCGGTGCGGGGCGGGGAAGGAGCAGGAGGCGGGCGATCCAGGCACACACTCAGGGCGGAGGACGATCAATCGTTTAAAAATTTAAATAATATATATGTTTGCCAGTCGGCGGGCAGAACGCGCAGCTCAGAGCTCGCCACTCTCAGCTCGCAGCTCGCAACTCGCAACTCGAGACTTGCAACTTGCAACGCGAAACTGTAACAGTCGGGATGTCGGAGTTGAAGTAGGTGGAGCAGTTTCAGCAGGAGCAGGAACCTCAGAAGCTGGAGAGGATCGGCAAGAAGGGTAGGGGGTTCCTGGAGGCAGGGACAGGAGTCGTGGCAAGTTCAGTGAGTTGAACGCATATCGGGCGCATGCCCTGTGGCGATTTATGCTTAAAACAGTGTAGATTCTGGTGCTGCAAATACACTGAGACAAATGAAGGGTATTCGATGGTGCCTTAAAAGAATATTATTAAGAAAAGGGTTCATTAGCTTCTAAGCTTTGGTTTCTGTAATAATTATATAAATTATTAGGGAGGGAAAGTTTTCTCTCGGTGCCTTGTCGGAGCAGTCACAAAGGAGCTGGAGCTTCAAAACAAAACAGGATGGTGCATGGAACGCGAATGGGGAAAGGACGAGGCAGAGGTCCCAAAGAGCAGACAGCTAGGCTGCTTATTAAGCGATCTAGTGATCGCCGATCGCCGGTTGTCGGTTGCAAGTTGCCCGGTAACCGGCAACAAAGTGTGTTTTTTTTTTATGTGAGCTACAGGTTAAGGAACTTTTTTGGAGCAGATCAGGGCACATGGGTGTGGCGGGCGAGTTCACCAGATGAGTGCGGAACCCTCCTAGGCTGGCAGGGCAGGTTAATTGATTCGAAGCGAGACGAACTTCTTTGGAAATCTCACTTGAAATATGATTTATCCCGCCGGCCGATCAATGCAGAATCATTGAAGCAAATTAATGAAGCAACCGGGTTGACAATCCCACAGGAATCGAAATCCGGATTGGGTTTGATGAGTCACAGGAACGGAAAGCTGATCATCACGATCATCTCCCCCGCACACGCTCTCTCTCTGACGAAGGTGTGACAGCTGGGCTTTTGATTTTGGGTTTGTGTTTGGGATTGGGATTGGCTTTGATTTCCGAGAGCTAGGAATTCCCCCGGTGATCGGCTTACGCTGATTGATAATGTAGCTCAATTAATTGTGAATTGTAATTTCCAGTAGCAACAGCATTCAAATGCAACAAACTGTCAGCAGAGCTGTCAGTGCCAGTTCGAGGCTCTAAGCTCAAAGCCCATTCAAATGGAACCAGTAAGCCCACTCAAGTGATGAATACGTATATACAGAGACTCGTGTGTAAAGTAAAGCAAAGCCACTGAGGCAAACGACAAACGGCAACCACAAATTGAAGTAAACGCTTTAACCGCCAGAGATCCTCGACAACCTCCAGCCCAATCCCAGATCCGAGATCGCAGACAACCGCAGAGATAATCCCGAATGTGGTCGCCTTTATTTGTCGCCATCTTTTTCCCTTTTGGTAAATTAAATTCAAAAATTCATTTTGTTTGATTGCCGCAGCTGAAAAGGTGTGGCATTTGCCCCCACGGTTAAGCCACTGTTGCGGTTGCCCCTCCCGGTTGTCCTCCTATCTGTGTGGCATCTTGAAATGTGAGATCGGATATTGGGGCCAGATTCTACGCCTTTGTCTCTGTCAAGAGCTCTTCCTGCCAAGAATGAGGACAACCAAGGGTTTAAGAATTAGGTTTAAATATTCAAATATCCTAATATCTTTGGAGTTCAAGAAAATCCATATCCATCTACCATATCCATCTGAAACTATCTGTTAACTTTCAATGATCTGTCGCACGTTTGTCGAGGTCTTACATGGACAGCAAATGCGAATTTTAGAGCCGCTTTGATTGACAGTTAAACGCCGCACTGCAATTTGCAATTTGGCACATTAATCATACGCCGCATGTTGCACACACACGCCGGATCCCCCATATATGCAGCTACAGGTGCAACAACAGGTGGCAGCAGGCTGCAACTGGCAAGGCAAAGCAGCGGCAACGTCATTTGTGTCGATTTTTGTCTTCGTCGGGTGAATGTAAATGTGATTTTGTGTCGCCAAAAAAATGCCAGGCATGGAAATTAAAAACCAAAATAAAAGCAAAACCCGACTTTGATTCGCAAATGACATTCACTTTTTGGCGGCGCGACAAAAATTTAATCAAACCTCATGTAATTATGACATTTGCAAATGTTCGCCTTGGCGTGACTCCCTCTAACGTCTTTTGGGCCGAATGGGCGGCCACTTCGAAAATCCAACAATGCCAAATTGTTAACAAAATTTATCGAATTGTTCGGAGGTTAATTGAAAAAAATGTATTCACATTTTGAATGGATGGATGGCAGCTTGTGAAGGTCGTTTAGGCCCGCCTTACTACTAACATGGTGTGTGCTAGAGCTTTCAATAAGATAGTGAATATGTTTTGCATTTAGATGATATGAATCTAAGTCAGGGACTACACAAATTATAGTTTATTCTATAATTGAATTAAAATGTATTCAAGTCTCTATAGTCTAGGCAGGCTTTTTTACATAAGAACTCTATCTTCATCCAAAATTGTAGAAGCTTCTCTTTCATCTTACCTAAGTTCAAATAGCCTTACGATATTGTTACATGAAACACAATAATATGGTGAAATTAACGATAAAGATATTTATTTATTATTAACGATATAATAATACTACTATACTTCTCTAATAATTTCCATTACTTATAGGGCAATATCTGACAACAAGTTCCCTTGAACATCAAAAGCTTCCTCCAAAACAATTAAGTTTGATGATTTATAACATATTTTAACATACCTTAAGTAACTTTTAATTGAAATATATTTATCATTTCGCAAAATAGGGATGTTTATGGCTGGGAAATTCTCGCCATTTCCATTAACTTGGCCAGCTGAAGGCCGACTTCCTGCTGGCCCTCTTCCTGGCCCTCGTCACTCGCAACAAGCGGCAACCCCTTCTCGTCCGAAAGTTCCCGCGGTAATTTCAGCTCAATTAGGGAAATGTGTAATTACTCGATGGAACAGCAAATGCGGCATTTGCGAGATAATCTATCTGGTTAGCCACCAGGGCGAACCGAGAACTGAGAACCGAACTCCGAGACTCCGAGACTCGAAACGGAAGTGGCAAGAGGGCGGCGTCTGGGCTCTTGACATTGTTTTTGTCAGCAAGTTTACAAGGAACTGAACATGGGGCATGGCTCTAATCAGGAGATGCCAAAGCAGCCGCCGAATGGGGCATGACCAGGAGGGACTTGGGGCAGGGCAGGGTGGAGGAGCGGAGAGGAGAGGTTGCCATGCAAAACAAGCAAACTGACAGACAGCCAACCAGGCAGCGACATGCAAAGTCGACAACAAGAACAAATTGCTGCCGTTGGAGGTTGCCACAGCTGCCCCATCTGGCAGGCCGTGGAAAGCCTGTGGTGGAGTGATGGGGCTTAGGGGGGAGGAAAAGCACTGCAACGACATCTCTCGACCATGGCCAAGACGAGGGGGAAGAAGGAGAAGCTGCAGACGAGCAGCTCCGTCATAACTCAGTCTATTGGCTTGTTAAGCGAATTTTCCAATATCACCGCGTTTCAGGTTCGTAATTACGAGCTGCGTCTAGGGCTCCAATGTGATTTACACTGAGGTTATATGTTGATTTAAATATGTATAATATTTTAAAATTTAAAAGAACCTTTATTTATTAAAAAATAAGTTGAACTTATTAAAAGATTAGGGTTTAAACTTTTGAAACCTTTAATAGTGTCTGAGGTTCTTCTAGATTTCAGTATTTTTTCAGTGTCTAGATCGTGCGTGCTCGGATGTAGATGAAGTTTCGATTGGTCGAGTGAAAAAAAAATAAGTTCAAGGAAGAGTGAGGGGCATCCTTCGATATTTATTTTTGCGTACGAGTATTTCGGCCTTTGGGCCATTTTTTCGACTATAAATACCAAACCAGCAGCTCGGGCGCCTGCCTCATGCCCCGCCAGCCCTCCTCTCGAAAAGTGCATGCATCTCCCGCTTTTTGTGGAGCCAACTGGTGGCGCATATTAAGCTATTTTCCTTGCAGCTCATGTCCGCTTATCAAACGCATGCAAAGCTTTCGAGTCTAGACCAAGGACCAGAAATTGGCAACAGAGTTGGAGGAAAGGGGCTCCCATCGGGCAGAGTGCACTCGATGGTCCATGTCGAAGACCATGTCCATGTCCTCGCTTGCACTGCGCCAAGTGATTTATTAAATATCTTTTATTATTTATAGTCGCCTCGGCTCAAGGCTGTCAAATAAGTTGAGGTAATTAATTAAGCTCAAAAGCCGGCCGCAAGATGTTCGCATTTGGGCCGATGACGGTGCCTTAATCCTGTTCATTGGTTATAGAATATTTTATCTGGATTTACACGGGTTTCGATAAAGGCCACTGGCTACTGGGTATATCAAGCTGGTGGGGCGCTTTTAATCTATTAATTGCAATGATTTCTGGCCAACAAAGTGCTTAGCTTCTACTCCGTACTAATGTATCATTTTCTTGATAGAACTTGGCTTTTTTTATGTCAATATTTAAAATGACAACCTTAGTTTTTTGGCTGGTTCTCATTACCATCCGTCACCTGACTTCCACAGCGATTGCGTGCGTTTAATTGAAGAGTTGGCCAATGCAAACGAATCATTTGAAACACCTCATTTGAGTGAAATGGAAATGCCAATTTTCGGCCTGGCCAGCGTTAAAGGCGCTAAATGCCCCCAATGAACGGCCCAGCAAATCAGCAAACTCGAAAAAAAATTCATGGCCGGCAAACGAAATCACAGAGCAAACCAAGAAACGAAACCGAAATGCCGAGTTCCCTGTGTCATTAAGTGGAACATGCGATCATTTTGGCCTGGTAACGAAGGGGGTTGAGGTATATAAGTAAGGTAAACACATGGGGCTAACCGGGGGATACGGCCATAAAAAGAAGCCTGGCTAAATTGAAGGTTATCCATTTGGGCAAATAAAAGTCGAGGGCGTGCTGGATTCGCGGGTGTTAATTGCTGGGCGCGACTGGGGAAACTCACCAGAAGCCGCATCCGAAGCCAATTGACAGCTGCAGTTGGGAAGTGGGACCATCCGGACGTGGCCCAAAACCGATCTGTGTGGCCCTATAAAGTGTTGCGTGTCATCTCTAGGAGCCAGTAATTTACTCTAATTGAAATTACAGCTTTTAAGGAAGCCCTAATTAAAGTAATTTGAGAATTATAATCTTGTTTAAACCTAAATAAAGTAACTGAGAGATTGGTTGTTTTTAGGATGCTTTACATTAATTGGTTTATGAAAACGTCCTAAGGGAGTAATATAATTTTATAAGTACTTCGTTAATTTAAGGTTTATAGGTATGCCTTTGGAATATTTTTTCTAGACCACCAACCTGTCGACTTTATTAATTCAAAAACCATAACTGGTCGTTATTGTGTTCTACATTTTCGGGTCTCATACTGAAAACGCCACAGATTTTGGCCCACATGGCTGCAGACATAATAAAATTTATAGTCATACCAAGATCGAAAGTATCTGTATACTAAACGGCCTGCTGTAAGCCCCCATGATTTGTGGCACGTACTCGAACCGCTTGGCACCTGCTACTCGGCAAATTAATAAACGATTATTATATTACGCAGCCCGTTAAGTTAAAATGCGATTATGACATAACGAGGGCACTCACACACACTCGGGGCCGGGACTGGGCAATTGTTGTTAGGAAACTGAGAGGCAGAGGCCAAGAGGCCGGAGTTTGGAGTCCGGAGTCCCCGGAAAAGCGGACCGACTCCCAATAATTTATCCATTAAGATTGCACGCGCCCGATTATGTGCTACGTGGTTGTGGCTGTGGTCTTGGTCTCTGTCTGGGTCTTGGTGCTTGGTTCCCAGTTCCCAGCAAAGTTTTTTCTTCATTGCCTAGATGGAGACGGAGATGGTTATTGGGCTCGGCCCACAGTTGATTTAATGCGCCAAATTATAAAATTGTTGTTGATTTAATTTTATGAGTGTAAACCGCTCGGTCCGGTGTCGGTCGATCAGTCAAGAGCGCTACTCGTCTTTGTTTACCACCACCATCTCTGCAACTGCATCTTTAACTTTGGAGCTCCGACTGCAGCTCTTCTGCCGATTCCTCCAGCTCCGTCTCCAGGCTTGTAACCATGTTCTCGCAGTTTATCGCAAATCTCCAGCAGAAGCCACCGCATCCGAAAAACGGCAACTCTCAGCAAAGACTTGGCGAAACGTGGAACATGAACGTGACATGTGAATTAGGATTCGGACATGGGGACATGGACACGGAGTACACTCTGTACTCCGAACACTCTGCCAGCGAAGGTTCCTTTTTCTCCATTAATTTATCTTGTTCTGCTCATAAATTAATTGACACTAATATGGCGCTAGATAATCGTGATAGGCCAGGAGTTTTTATTTAAATACATGTAGTTGCAGTCTAATAGGTTTCTTCAGAGGAATAGCTATTTCAAATTAAAATTCTGAGAACTATCAAGACTGAATCCATATCTTCCTAACCATGCCATAAGTACTCTCTGATATTTAAGCTAAACTTAACGAAACTTTTATGACCACAATTTAATAATCTTGCATATAAAATTTTCCCATTTTGGCATATGATTATCCTTTTCTACGAATCTTGAGAAGTTGATTGGTTTTAAAAGACCAAATATTTATAAACCCTTTTCCTTGATTCGGGAACGACAAGTATTTCACATAAAACCCAAGTGGGGATTATCACACACGAAACGATATACCTCTGGGAGAAATTTTATTTATATTTTTTCTTGGTTTTTTTTATTTTTGGAGGCCATCCATTGGCTCTCACATCTCTGTTGGATGTTGCAAGTGACCTGCTTGGATGTTTGAATGCCTGAGTGCCTGGGTGCTGTCAATTAAGCAGGGACTCTCTGGGACCGAGCCCATTTCCATCTTTATTTTCACCTAAAGACGACCAACATGATGCACCACCCGCTGTTCTGGCAGTCAATAATCGAAATACTAAACCCGCTGCATTGCACTTCACTTTGGCCTGAAAGGGGATCTCAGGGCTCTGGAGAGAGTGGGGGAGTTTGGGATACTGAGATACTAAAGGGTTTCAGAGCTGCCCGGGGGTAAACCCGCAGCCCGGGACGTGCACAATTTGGCGCCCTACTTTGGACCCGCTCCTACGCACCTAAAAAAGGGCCTCGGATCCGAATGGGATCGAGCATGGTTAAGTGTTAATAAATCGCTGGGCGACTCGTATCAAACTGTTTTTATATTATTTTTACAACTTCGTTGGGACAGCGATCGCGGTCCCTTCGGTTATTACTTAACAAATTAGCTCAAATTAATCAGAAACGAAAGTAACGCCACATGCAGCACTTTTGGGGTCAAGACAAATGGACGGATGCGCTGCAAGGGGGCCTGAACCGATCCGAACTATCCACCTGGGTGGCTGATCACTGGACACTGGCCACTGGCCGGGCCAACGACATTATCCATGTAAGTGCATCCATTTCGAAACTCTCCGAAGATGCTACAAACAATTTGCAAGCTTTCAATCAACTCGCGTTGCCCCGGCTGCTGGATTCTGGACACTATACACTGGACAGGGTATACTGTATACTGGATTCCCTCGCTAATCGATCACGGAACCCGTATTCCCTGCCCAGCCCAGGCCAGGCCAGGCTCGACTTCGATTCCATCATTCATGCGATCAGCATTATCTGCCGTCAGGCATCGTTGTCTTTTGCGGCAAGTGGTTGCCACGACCATCCAGCCATCCTGCCATCCTCCCATCCAGCCATGCTGCCATCCCACCATCCAGCAGATGCATCTGCATCTCAGCATCTGGGCATCTGAATCTCGTCAGTGCGTAAGAGGCTTCGCCTAAAAAGAGCGTAATTAACGTTCGCATATTTTGCTGTCGGATTATCGCTGCCTGTGCAGCTCTGCGACAAAAGCTTCCTGTGCAAATTGAACGGATAATTGCGAGACATAACTGTAAATACACGCAGGCATCATTTAGGGGGACTTGACAAACTGTCCTAATTTTGTCCATACCAAATTTCACGTTTGTAGGAGATCAACATGGCCAAAATTATGTTTAACCTTTTAGGACATTAAGGGTAGGAGTTAGGAGTATAGCTGGCAACCTGTCTCATTATACTTCATAATATAAGAAGTCCATTTAGATATCTCTATACAATTAATTAAGCACAAAATCCCTGGCAATTAATAATCGCTAAACAATGTTTCCCTTCCAAGCGAGGGTGGTCTGACGACACAAGGGACTTACGTCTGTAGAGAGAGGGAGAAGTTTCCCAGCAATTGGAAAATTCTATAGAGCAAGTCTCAAGTGGGTTCTGTTTGTAAAATGATACGAGCACATTTTCTTCTTTCAGGCTGGCTCTTCTAATCCTTGGCTCGGACGCTTATCGCCCGCGCCCTGGACGCTAATTTGATGAGTCATCTGTGCCGACTTCGACTGCGGTCCGATAGCCATCTGCCACGCCCCCACCTCCTGTATCGGGGCTCATTCACCTGAGTTTCTTACCTGCTCGATTGGGCATTGTCGTAAATTTAAGGTTTGTCATTGAATGGGAGTGTTTAGGCATCATCTAGGGACGATATGTTTGTGTTTGTATTGAGTTTTCGTAGAAATTGTCACAAGAAATGGGGAAAAGCGGGTTGAGCAGGCAGGCGAGGCCAGAAAGCGGAATGTCAACACAAAACCTACGACAAGCAGGGTCGGGAAAAACTAGATGATAATCGGATCGTACCTTTGGGTTTTGGGTATCTCATTTCTCCATAAAAATTGGTAACAATGAACAACCATTTCTCCCCCTCCCCCACCGCTCACTCCATTTTCCGTAATTACTTTGATATCCGAGAGCCTAGTGGTAGGTATTCTCATTCCCATCTCTAGTTTATCGCAGTGAAATGGAGAATCCCATTTATACGGCTCATCCATCCAAAGGAAAAGGACTTGTGCCGCTGGCGAAAGTCGGAAAGTGGATCAGTATCACAGGATACCGGAGCAGATGTCTGGCAGCTGATATCATGTGGTTCAGGACATGGCTCATGGATCATGGCATTAAAAGGGTAAAGTATTTTTCGAGCCAAATGTGAAAGATAAAACTACCAAAAACAAGAAAGAAAATCTAACTTCGGGCGGAGCTGAGCGGTAATGATTGGATATTTTTTAAAATTTTTTGTCCATTTTTGCGATGGGATCCCTTGAAAATGGGGTTTTCCCCTACATGGCCCACAGTAATGGCTATATCTTTCTCAATTCTTATCCGATTCTCAAGCGGAGTACCTTAAACGATTTCTGGATCGATTCTCCACCATTCTGCATCAAAATCCCGAGACAAAATATTTTTTAGATTTTTTGTCCATTTTTGCGATGGGATCCCTTGAAAATGCGGTTTTCCCCTATATGGCCCACAGTGATGGCTATATCTTTCCCAATTCTTATCCGATTCTCAAGCGGAGTACCTTAAACGATTTCTGGATCGATTCTCCACCATTCTGCATCAAAATTCTGAGACAAAATATTTTTTAGATTTTTTGTCCATTTTTCGTGATGGGATCCCTTGAAAATGCGATTTTCCCCTATAGGGTCCACGGGGATGGCTATATCTTCCCCAATTCTCATCCGATTCTCAAGCGGAGTACCTTAAACGATTTCTGGATCGATTCTCCACCATTCTGCATCAAAATTCTGAGACAAAATATTTTTTAGATTTTTTGTCCATTTTTCGTGATGGGATCCCTTGAAAATGCGATTTTCCCCTATAGGGTCCACGGGGATGGCTATATCTTCCCCAATTCTCATCCGATTCTCAAGCGGAGTACCTTAAACGATTTCTGGATCGATTCGCCACCATTCTGCATCAAAATCCCGAGACAAAATATTTTTTAGATTTTTTGTCCATTTTTGCGATGGGATCCCTTGAAAATGCGGTTTTCCCCTATATGGCCAAAGTGATGGCTATATCTTTCCCAATTCTTATCCGATTCTCAAGCGGAGTACCTTAAACGATTTCTGGATCGATTCTCCACCATTCTGCATCAAAATCCCGAGACCAAATATTTTTTAGATTTTTTGTCCATTTTTGCGATGGGATCCCTTGAAAATGGGGTTTTCCCCTACATGGCCCACAGTGATGGCTATATCTTTCCCAATTCTTATCCGATTCTCAAGCGGAGTACCTTAAACGATTTCTGGATCGATTCTCCACCATTCTGCATCAAAATCCCGAGACAAAATATTTTTTAGATTTTTTGTCCATTTTTGCGATGGGATCCCTTGAAAATGCGGTTTTCCCCTATATGGCCCACAGTGATGGCTATATCTTTCCCAATTCTTATCCGATTCTCAAGCGGAGTACCTTAAACGATTTCTGGATCGATTCTCCACCATTCTGCATCAAAATCCCGAGACAAAATATTTTTTAGATTTTTTGTCCATTTTTGCGATGGGATCCCTTGAAAATGCGGTTTTCCCCTATATGGCCCACAGTGATGGCTATATCTTTCCCAATTCTTATCCGATTCTCAAGCGGAGTACCTTAAACGATTTCTGGATCGATTCTCCACCATTCTGCATCAAAATCCCGAGACCAAATATTTTTTAGATTTTTTGTCCATTTTTGCGATGGGATCCCTTGAAAATGGGGTTTTCCCCTACATGGCCCACAGTGATGGCGATATCTTTCCCAATTCTTATCCGATTCTCAAGCGGAGTACCTTAAACGATTTCTGGATCGATTCTCCACCATTCTGCATCAAAATCCCGAGACAAAATATTTTTTAGATTTTTTGTCCATTTTTGCGATGGGATCCCTTGAAAATGCGGTTTTCCCCTATATGGCCCACAGTGATGGCTATATCTTTCCCAATTCTTATCCGATTCTCAAGCGGAGTACCTTAAACGATTTCTGGATCGATTCTCCACCATTCTGCATCAAAATCCCGAGACAAAATATTTTTTAGATTTTTTGTCCATTTTTGCGATGGGATCCCTTGAAAATGGGGTTTTCCCCTACATGGCCCACAGTGATGGCTATATCTTTCCCAATTCTTATCCGATTCTCAAGCGGAGTACCTTAAACGATTTCTGGATCGATTCTCCACCATTCTGCATCAAAATCCCGAGACAAAATATTTTTTAGATTTTTTGTCCATTTTTGCGATGGGATCCCTTGAAAATGCGGTTTTCCCCTATATGGCCCACAGTGATGGCTATATCTTTCCCAATTCTTATCCGATTCTCAAGCGGAGTACCTTTAACGATTTCTGGATCGATTCTCCACCATTCTGCATCAAAATCCCGAGACAAAATATTTTTTAGATTTTTTGTCCATTTTTGCGATGGGATCCCTTGAAAATGGGGTTTTCCCCTACATGGCCCACAGTGATGGCTATATCTTTCCCAATTCTTATCCGATTCTCAAGCGGAGTACCTTAAACGATTTCTGGATCGATTCTCCACCATTCTGCATCAAAATCCCGAGACAAAATATTTTTTAGATTTTTTGTCCATTTTTGTGATGGGATCCCTTGAAAATGCGGGTTTCCCCAATAGGGCCCACAGTGATGGCTATATCTTCTCCAATTCTCATCCGATTCTCAAGCGGAGTTCCTTAAACGATTTTTGGATCGATTCTCCACCATTCTGTATCAAATTCTTTGTTTTTTGTTTTGATTTTTAAGAAATCAAAAATCAATTTGAAATAATGCAATAAACCCTTTATAGTTTCTTTACTGGAAATCAAAAGGATTCCCTTGTCGGCTTGTTGGATCTGTTTTGGGAATTACACTCTAATACGAAATACATGGTGTTTTGCTCAATTCTGACTCATCTGCGGTCGCAATTTCGGAGTCAGAGATTCATTGGCCATTCAGTCGAATGCCCCCCTGTGGCTATCATAAAATGCCGACTCGTCGCCAAAGGAAGTGGAAAGGTGAGGCCAATGTAGGAACGGAAGTGGCGGCGGGGAGGGCTAAGGTCGGTCGCCTACTTACTCCAGAGCTGTCAGCTTATCATTTCGCTTTTAGCGAACCAAATCCAACCTCTTTCCTCTACTGAAAGTGTGTCCTGCAAGGCACTTGGAAAAATATAAAAAATAACTGTCGAGAATTCTCAAAACATGTTTTCTTATACTTTACTTTTTTTAAACAATTCAATTTAAGGAAATGCAGACATCAAAGATATCCTTTTAATAATAATATTCTTTGAACCACAAAACTTTCCTTAGTGTATGCTGGTGGCGACTCATTATCGGGGTGCGCTCAATGGAATGTAATGGTGGCCCCACTTGACTTGGAGCCCCACCTGGCTCGGCGGTCGCCGCCGCGTCCTCCACTTTCCAAGAACATTGCGTGCTGGACCGCTGCTGTCTCCGCTGGCATTTCGTGTTATCCTTCAGCTCAATTTCGGCTACTTTTGGATGTCGCTGCGAGGAGTATGAGAATATGGGAGTGTGTATATGCTGCATTGCATGTCGCATGTCGCACTCCAACTCAAAAAACTCAAACTCCTCGCCGTGTGTGTCTCTGCCTTTGTCGCCGACCCTGTCTCCGTCTTTGTCTGGCCCTCCTCTTGCCTCTCTTTTGCGTTGTCCGTCCGATAAGGTTTTAAGTTATGACCTTTTAAAATGTCCAAATGCCGCGATAACACGTGATTACTACAAATGTATTCCGAGAGTGCAGCGGATCAGCGGATGAGACTCAAAATGCAATCCACACAGGCTGGAGGTTAGGGGTTCCCAGACAGAGACAGCGGGAGAACTAAGGGAGATGGATAGATCGGCCTGGTAACAAGCAACAAATTGTTTTGGCCTCCAACTGGAAAATATAACCCTAAATCACAGACCTCCCACTCCTCCTCCTTCTCTTCCGGGGCTTCTGTCTGACATCCAGTTATGAGCTGCAGGACATGCGACTCCCTTCTCCTGTAACTCCTTCAGGAATCATAAATATCGATCAAAACGTCAGCGTTTTATCTATTCCACAAATCGATCGATACATTGTAAGGTGAAGGAGTCCAAAAGCCAGGGATGTCATGATTATCAGCAGCTTTTATGAAAAAAAATTTAGACTTGAAGTAGTGCCCTTAAGAATGATCTCCCATTTTGGGAGAATACCCTGTCCAAATCCTTCCCGAAATGTTCCCACACTGGGCCTCCATCCAGAACAGAAAATCCGCATCCCTGGTCGATGGCCATTCACCATGTAAGCCCCGAGACGAGGCGGAGGCCAAGTGCAAAGGGCTGGGGGTCGATCACTTTGTAAATTGTTGGGCCTTGCATAATTTAAGCATAATTCTTATTTTATTTTTGCCTGGAAGTGCGAGTGTGTGCGGATGCTCCCAGGAATTTCATCTTTCGCTGGCACATGTCGATTGCGGCCAGATATCCGTCCAGCTCCGGCTACCTTCGACAAAATGCTCCGAGGGATTTCGGCCCCGATATGCCCCGCTGCTTATTATAAGGCCGATGGTGAACAGAGGGCCAGAGAGGTGGGGACTGGGGTGCCTTTATATGGCTAATAATAACAATAATAATATGCGTTCGCTTATCAAAATTGACGTCAGATCTTATTGATATGCATCTGGATGTGGTATGTTATATGTGGCTGTGGTGATGGTGGTGGTGGTGCTGCTGCTGGTCCTGCTGGAGTGGAGTGGCCAGGGTTCACAAAGGAAAATCGTGTCAGGGAATCGCTTGGGCTTAATTGAAGCGTTATTATGCGACTGTCACATACACGCACCAGCATATACTCCTCATACCGTATGTATGATTAAATACATACCTACATATATGCAAAGTTTTGCAAAAGTTTTGAATACCGATCCCAATCCTGCTGGCACCAAGCTGCGCCTGCGCGAAACCTTCACCTTCGCTCAGTTTGACAGATGCCTCAGAATTTTTAAGCACCGCAGGCCATCTCTGCCGCAGCTCTTGCAACTTTTGCTGCTTCTGCTGCTGCTGCCGATGCTGCCGATGCTGCTGTGGCTGCCACGGCAGCCGTCTTTTATTAATCAGCGGACCGACCACTTGAGAGACGTGTGGGGGGCAGGTCGGGGTATGCGGAGCGGTTGAAAATATTATTTATATCGAATTTAATAATAATTCTTGAGCCGCCGCCGCTGCTGCTGCTGCTGCTGCGTAGGTTGTTGCTGCTGCCGATGCTGCTGCTCGGCCAGCTTGATCAGCTCAGAAATTTGCATTGATCGACGTTGCAGATATGGACAGGCAGAGGCCACAGGCAGGGCCAGATTCAAAGTCAGGACAAGGCCTTGCACTGCACAAAATTATACAGAAATTTAAAATGAATTTTTAAGAAATATTAGTACAAAATTGATCAAATTTAGTCCTGTAAAAACAGATATAAGGTTATTTAATATTTAATTAAAAAATATGTATAGTAGTATCCCTATTTTCCCAGTTTATAAAGACAGACAAGATGGCAAGATGAGCAGTTGCTGCCACAGCGGCTGACGATGGGACTCACCTCGTATGATGGACGATTTAAAGTATTGGGGCCAAAGGGGCAACGGAGGGGCATGAGACTGCAGCGGGGGTGGAGGCGGCTGTGGCGGCTGCAGTGGCGGCAGAAGCCATTCAACTTTATGTACTTTCGCTCTGGTGAAAAGTATGCGCCGCCCTTATTAGCATGCCGCGAACGTTCTCGGATCGCGAGACTGGACCATGGAGAAAAGTGGGTTACCCCTTTCCTTTCCAGCCTCGCCCGCCCCACCGCCTCCCTCTCCAACAACATCAATCGATTTACGCCCCTCTGGCTTAATGTGCCGTTTTGTTAAATTGCAGCGTTAAGAATTGCGCACATAAAGCATTTTGTTGTCAAACTGATTTCTGATCATACATAATTTTTATCTTGATCCAAATAAGCCTTTACACGATCAGAACGCAGCTCGATTTTCGGGCCCCTAGGGCCAGAGAAACCAGTAACCTGGCATATACTACATCGATTTCATTTAATATATGCATGCGTGGTCAGAGGCGATATAGAATACATACAATACATAGATACTCGTATCTCTTATGTATATATTCGTTTCCGTAGCTGACGTTTCTTAATGGCAAATTTGTTGGCCAACAAATGAGCCCCGGTCGTCATATGCAAAATGTCTAAAAATTATGAGATTTCCAAAAAAGAATCGCCGGGGCGTTTCAAATGCCAGGCCTTATTTGTCGCTCTGGCGCCGCCCCCTCGGCAAAAAAAAAGACCGAAAATGGCTAAGTGGCCGACACTTAAGTGCACCATAAAAATCGGAACGCATAAATCATCTACCAAATCCACATAATAATACGTTAAACACGATCCAGAGATATACATAACTCTACAGATCGATTCTCTTGTTTTTGGGCATCGTATCAAAGTGACACAAAAATCAAATCAACTTTTTATAGCCATGGTTATGAAGCGGAGTGTTTTATTGTCTGTCGTTAACTTTCGAGCTCGAGAATATCAATTTGGGTTTTAATATTGTCCCAAGCGATCCATTGATTATGCGATAACTATCAATAAAAAGTGGAAATGTCCGATGATCCACAGCTCTTCAGACGGCTTTTCAGATTTCAGTTTAGATCCGGCTGTTTGGTATTACCAAAGGCATTACATCGGTGGTTTTTATTGCGTTGAAAGCGAGCCAAAAACGGTAATCTTGGCTAATAAAATAAAGGTGCGATTTGCATACTCCGCATACTCATAGAGAAACTCTGAATATATTAAACATAGACTAAATCAAATTTAATAAACATTAAATGCGCTATTACAGGTGCTTTTACAACCAATTGCTGGACTTCTAATGGCATTAACTGTCTTAAAGTTATAGACCAATAAATTGAGCAATATTATAAGTATAATCCTTTTTTATGAAGCTGAACTTTATTAAATAGTTTATTTAACTGTATTTAAACGGTCATCAATTAGTTTGTTTATCCTATTTGTACAATAAATTATAGAAGCTTAAGTTTTCTTTCCGTTAAAGGCCATTTCTTTGCTTCCTTGACCCAGTTTAAATCCCAAAAAAAGTCCACAAATCTTACATATTCCTCCAAAATTATGCTTCATGTTTACCTTTATGTTTTTTTTGCTCATCCTTGTTTCGATTCCCTCCCACCTGAGCGGGGAGGCACATAAATTGGCTCTCAATATCCACAAAACGACATTAAACGGTCATTTTTATCGAAATAATTGCTTTTTTTCGGTTCGGCCAGACTTTGGCATTGGCAGCGAAAGTTTTGATTGCGTTCCGCTGGCGTTAGCCCTGAACCCCTGGTTTAAGCCGCCACTCCATATCAATGGGGGAAGTGGCAGAGAGTGGCCAGTTGCCTGTTGCCAGTCGAAATGCTGAATGTTGGATGTTGAATGTTGGATGCCGGAGGGCCAGCCAGGCCAGGGCAAACGAGCCTCCTGACATTGTTGTAACCCATCGAATGGGGAATACGAGGGTATGTGTGTGCTGATTGTGCATACGCACGAAATCAATAAATAAAAGCAGCCAGAAATTGCCTGGACGGAGGCTCCAGCCGCAAATGGAAGCCCACGCCGCCCTGCCTCAATCTGAGGCTTCAGATTCGGATGCACTTAGCAAAAATATCTAATATTATTAGGTCATTACAAGCTAATACATATTAGAATATGGATTTCAAAAGGCATAGAAATCTTTAGATTATATTTATATGAATAAATTTTAATATGCATATTTATATTATTGATTTATAGTACTTCTTAATTTATTTCTGTGCCTTTTTTAGTCTCATCCCCAGTCTGAGATTGTGGCTCAGCTTTAGTCTCGGCCACTGATGCGCGCTCATAATTCATTTCATTATTGTTTTGACATTTTATTTATTGAATGCGAACAGGCGTGCGTTGCAACTTGCAACCAACCACCCGCCCCTCTCGCCCTTCTACCCTGCCCTTCCCCTGGCCCTTGGCCCACTTATGAGTTTTTGTTTATTTCTCCGCCAGTTTGGCTGTGCTTCGTTTACCCAAGGGGGTGGGCAAATGTTTTGTGCAAATTGTTAACGGGCTTGTATCATTTTTTTTTTTTGGGGGCTTCGGTAAGTAAGTGAAATCAATGCCTCCAATACCAGCAACAAAAAATTACCGCATACGCGTGTGTGAGTGAGCGAATGCGTGTGGTCCCGCAAGAGAAACAAAAGACTTAGGCAACGAACTTCGGCCAAGAAGAAAAGTGTTTCGAGCAAACAAACGAAATACTTATGGAAATGTTACAACGCAACAAAGCAAGGTGAAATTTACATAAATTGCTCTCAAATCAATTTAGTTTTTAGCAGACCCAACCGGTTCGGGCAAATGGTTTTCGAGAAATTCTCTTTAGACCAGATTTCATCGCCGGGCCATCGCATCAATTAATGATGTCGAGGCGGAGAGAGTTCTCAATTAGACAACCATTAAAATCGCATTCCAATTGGTCGATGCTAAATGGAGCACTCCACACTTCCCACGCACCGCAGCCACACCGCCACGCTGTCACGCTGACACTCTGCCATGCCCCCACCCACGCTCGGACGGTGCGATTGCCAAATGGATAACAATTAATACACACCTCGGCGTATTTTCCACATTTGAAAAATTATGGGGCCCGTCATGCCGCATCGATTGGGAATCAGAAGTTACGGAAATTACCTTGCTGGCGAGAGTTAATGGAGTCAAAACGCTTATAAAACTTATATGCCCTGCCGTCTGTAGCAGCTGCTCCAGAGCCAGAATATGACAATATGGCTGGAAATTAATCTTGCATAGAGCCAGTGAACCAAAGTCCACAGGAGAGGGCGTAGAATCCCAGACGACGACCACGACGACGGCAATGCAGTCGGTTTCTAGGCAGGATGTGGCCTGCCATTGTCGCCCGGTTTTCTCTCGATCTCGAGTCTGAGTCCCTCTGAATGTGAACTTGATTATGTTTTATGAGACTCGGTGGTAGTGTTGCTGCTGCAGTTGCATTGCATGCAGCAGATGCTGCTGCCGCAAATCCCCCAACTAAGTTGCATCTGTACCCCATTAGATGTCGCCCATAAATTGTGGTATCATTTTTTATATGCACTCTGGACTGGTCATCTAAATGACCCAAGAAAAGGGATCCCATCCGCTCGGCCTCCCTTTTTCGATTCCAATGCCTGGTGGGCGTTAATCTGTTTGCAACTATTTGATTTGATTATTCTGTTTTTATTTTTTTACTCCTCACTTATGGGGATTTTACAGATTACTGCAAGCGCTTCAAATAGTTCAATAGTTTGGATTAAATTGATAAGTTTTAAGGGGTAGTCCTTAGAAATTAATAAACCAATCATTAGGTACGGAAAGTCTTTGCCTTAACACATTTAACCTCTCGATAGTTGTTTCGGCAAAGATATAAACTTTAAAACAAAAACTATATAAGATATATAATTTAATTAGGAGTGTTCCAACAAACTTAATGTTTAATTTAAACCTTAAATCTCTAGTGACTGCAAAAAATGTAACATTCTTTTGATCTTAGCATTTTCTCTTCACTTATTGCACTTAACCAGGCAGAGTGATAAATTCTGTACAATGGGCTCCACTGTGCGGAGACTCCTACGCAGCTTTCACCCCTGCCTCGCCCTCCTCCCACTATACCCATGTCTTCCCCCTGTTAGCCAGCCGACCAACAAGCCAGCCAGCCAGCCAGGCAGCCTGTGTCGGTATCATTGTTGATGACATTTATGTCTTAATATTTTTGCAGGCCCAAATGCAAATGCAGTGGCACTCAGCCAGTACCGTTACCGGTACCAACGCCATTAGCCAGGCTGAGAGGCTCAGCGGATCTACACTCACACACACACACATGAACATTAACACACACACTCCCAAATGTACTGATGCCAACCATTAATTTCCATTTATGGATTAAGCCAGTGAGAGAGCCGAGCAGCAGGGAGTGGGATTTTGGGATTGGAAGATGGAGCTGCAGATGCAAAAGTCGAGGGGAAGGGGCATGGCCCGCACGCACAAAAGCCTTTAATAAATGCAACGCCATTACGGCCAGCACATGCTTAGGAGCAGCATCATCAGCCAGGAGCAGCAACATCATCAGCAACTGAAGCTGCAACTGCAACACCAACAGCAACAGCAACGGCAACATCATCAGCATCAGCAACAGAAGTTGCTCCTTGGAGTCCCAAAAGCCAAGCCAAAGCCGAATGGCCCAGCTGGCGAACAACTCAATTGCCATCTCAGTTTTCCCGAGCTGCTTATCGCCGGTTGCCGTTGCCGTTGCAGTAGTGGCTTTTCCATCTGCCACAGCCACCTCGCTCACAGCCAGCAACTAGCAACTTGCAACTCCACTCAGTGCTGCTCGCCCCAAATCTTTAAATGCTGCTCATGTGATTTTTCTTGGACGCCGCCGACTGGAATGGAATGGAATGGTTCGGAGTCCCTGGGATTAGCGCGAGTGAGTAATGATTGTGGCCTGCGACAGAGACGGAGATGAAGATGGAGACCCGACCAGGCCTGGCCGGGCCAGGACGCAGCGAATGATGCAGATCGAGGAAGATGAACACATGTATATTGGCCACTAGACCTTTACCCAAGAATTCTACACTCTGACAAACTGGGGTCTATGTTTCAAAAAGTCTTTAAAAAAGTCATAAAATATCCATCAATACAGAAAGCCAGCCGCGGAGTCAATAAATTCGAAGTGATCCAGAACGATTAGGCCTCCAATTGGTTGAAGAGTGTCTGTTGGATTTGTGGCCGCTGTTGGTGTGGTGGATGGCTATGCAAACATCTTGGCCAGCAAATAGAGAAACTTCAGCAGGGCCTTGAAATTCCTGGCACCCCTGCAGTTGCCGTTGCAACGCCCCAAAGATCTGAGGGAGTGGGCAAGGGCGGCGCTGATGATGACGAACAGGAGGAGGAGCTGGACTCCAAGGGGGTGCTGAAGGCAGGCCGGCCAGGAGGGAGGAGGCATGCCGCTCTGCCGCTGTTTATATTAATGTAGCGCTGTCCAAGTGGCAAATGAATGCCATCAATCAACGAGGAGAGCGCGAGCCTGCGCATTCACAGTTTTGCTTTGAGGACAAATAAAAATGGTAATAAAAACTAAAAAAAAAATAAAAAACAAATAAAAAAAAGTAAACGCAAACAGAAACAGAAACACACAAGAACAAACCCAAACACAAATACAAGGCATATGAGTGCGAAGTGCGCATGCGCGGAACGTTATGGTTTTCAAGGAAAGGGCCAGAAAACCAAACAAAAGTAACCAACACTGGGAAAAAAATTGTTTAAAATAAATAATTGTTTGTAAAATAAAAAGAATATATTGAAAAATACATTTCCAAGACCAATTTAAAAAAGTTTTACTAGCAAAACAAGGATTATCTTTTCTCAAAGATCAATGCAGCTGCACCTTTACTGTCTCCACCTTAGAGTAAAAATTATACTATATATTATTAATATTAATTTAATTTAATATTAACTATATATATACCCTCTTTTGGCGACGATTTTTTCAGTGAAAGGAGACTGTAAGGAGGAGTGATGCCGCCACAGGACGAAAGGGCGCAACTTGGCCGGCACTTGACAAATGTGAGAGTGCGAAAAGTCGCCGGCTTGGGCGCCATTAATTGTTTCGATGCAGAGGGGTGGTCTGCCAAGGGGCGGTGCGGTGCGGTGCGGTGTGGGGTGTGGGGTGTGGCATCCAAGGTGGTGCAACAATTATCGAACGCCATGTTGTCAGAGTGCTGTCCATCTCACTCGCGCCCATTAGGTGACGTCTTAATTGCCAACTCTATAGCGGGGCGTTAAAAATTAAATTTATGTTTTCTATGCAATTTATTACATGAAAAATAACATTTATATCGAGCCCATTGCACACAGGCTCGCGATTGGAGGCCTGATCGTGCTGACAAGGCTGCGCCACGCCCCCTTTCGGTTGAGCTTTTGATGATGTTGGCCAGGACAAGAGCCAAGAGAAGGCAGCAGCAGAAAGCGGCCAGCAGCCGGCAGCCGGTCGAGTTGATTTTTATATATATTTTTTTTATTTCGGTTTCCCCCACTTACTGATCTAGCCATGTGAGCAGCCCCAACTCCCGACTCCGACTCCAATCTCTTGTCTGCCCACCAGAGTTCGATCCATCTGGCGATAAGCCGCTGGTCCGGGCGTGAGTTCTCCACCTTTCTGGCCAGCTTCCTGCTCCGGCTGTTCAGGCTGCTCAGGCCGCTCAGGCTCTGATTTAATTTGGGCTCCTTTTTGTCTTTTGGCAGCAGCGGCAGCAGCTTTTACCTAACCGGGTCAACACGGAGGTTCAACAAATGTCCCAAATTTGTTCAACTGGCTTGTTGCTGTTTGCAATTCGTTAACTGATTTGCCGTTGTCAATATATTTTATGTTGTCTTCGATTATATTGTGGCCAAATACGTGGGTTTTCTCAAGGAATTTTCACAAGCCAAAAAAAAACTTAAACAGATCTAAAATAGTGGGTTCAGTGATTAATAATAATAGTTAAGTTTGGTTTAGCTATTTTAAAATGAATTATAAAGTATTTTTCTTCGAGTTATGTTATTGAAATTAAATACTTTATTTTATATTTTTGGAAACTAATGGACATAGTATTACCTTTACAATCTAAGAGCATCTAAGCTTCGTTTTAGTTTGCCACAATTTTGTGATTTAACCTTTTTTATTGGACTTATCGTCTTTTGTGCATCTTGCTACTCTCGTTTTTTCGTGCCCAGCAAACAGTTGACAGCAAAAAAAAAATAACAAAAAACAATAACCATGAAACTAAACAAGAAAAACTAAATAAAAACTATAAACCGAAACCAATAAAAAATCGAATCATAAAGCATTTTGACATTGTTACAAGTCAGCGGGAGATATTTCACTTTTAACCTTTCGCTTGACTTTTCCGCTAAAAAAAAAGACAATAAGCAAAAATTTAGGGTAGATATTGATAGATATTTTCCGACTTGGTATGGTATTTGCTAAAGGTATGTGCCTTTTTGCATTCATGCGTGAGCCGTGGGCAGTCCTAGTGCAGTGCAGAACATACTGGCAAGTGCATTTGTCGGCTGTGATTTATAGGAGGCATGCGTGGTTGTAGCATGTGAAAAATGAATACGAGATTTATAACATCAGCCTAATTGAATGTTTGATCCTGGGCATAAATAACCAAATTAATGAAAATGATTTTTAATAAATTTCTCAATTGCATGTTTATCCCGAATGCAGTGCCGCCCCACTGCCCGCTGGACACCAACAATCTCGACTAGACACGCTGCGAACTCAACGATATCCTGCTGGGCATGAGTAATGTTTCCCTATTAGCCGCTGCATCACTCCAGCTAATGGAGGAGCAGTGGTCCATTGGCGGCGGTGCACCACTGGGAGCCAGTGGCTCGGAGTCAGTTGTTGGAGCCACTGGAAGCACTGAGAACCACCAACGGCAGCAGAAGCAGCTGCCTTCGGTGTGTCATTCACCCGCTTAATTATGAAGAAATGCATCCCTTTTTGCGATAATTAATGGCGCCATTCGCTGGTTGGCAGAAAATTTTCGTTGGTTTTAGCTCAATTCGCGGATAATTGGGGCGGCAACATTGTCGCCATGTCCAAGACCAAGACCAAGACCAGGCCAAGAACCATGTCCCATGTTCCCATTTCCCTTGCGCTTTTGATTTCCCGCGAAACTCAATCCATTTTTTACACAGCCAAAAACTGAGATACTCACAATATTGTGTCCTTTAGACTTCCTTTTTATTTCTCATTCAAATTTCTTTCAGTGCTGATCGCCTGATCTGTTGTCATTGACATTGCGACGCATATTTTGTGGCATGCCCCGCTTGACAACTTCAATTAATGATTGCCGAGTGCGCGTAATTAGCGCATTTCTGAGCCTTTTGCTCTTCAAGGACCGCTTGCCGAAAATGAAACAAAATACACGAATTTCGCAATTTTGGCATACTTTGACAAGATATACTTGTACATAACAAGACATAACATATCCTCCCCAACCACCTCCATCCCCCGGATCGGGAAGACGAATTTGGTCAGTCGGTAGTATCCAGATATCAATCGGTAATGAGGAAATGGAAGCCGTTTGTCATCGCCATCGCCCCAGGAATGAGTTATGCTCAGGTATTCGAGTACCTTGGCTACTTCCCCTTGTCAGGAAAACAGCAATATCTGTCTAGGCCTTGATCTCTGTTTGGAATATCTAATGCCATATAGGGGCATGTTTTGACTACGCATAGTGGAGTAGAAAATCACGGGTTAATACCCATTAAAATTACACTGATTAAGAGTCTAGAGTCTTTAGAATTTTTAGAAAAAATATATAAACTAGAAAGAGTATACAATTTATATATATCAAAATATCAATGTCAATAACAGTATTGAATAGGAATAGAACCAATAATAGGTAACTCCCTTGTCTATCAAAATACGTTTACCCTTCAAGTAACTTCCCACTTATTTGTTCATTCAATCCACTGGCTTGGCTAATGAAATGTTGAGTTTTGAATTTTGAAAAGAAAAAGGCATAAATCAGCTAGGGGTCCGACAGGCCACAAAGAAAAACAATTCAAAATATGCAAAGGGGCAACCCCGACACCTGCCACAAGCCATTCCTGCGGCCCAAAGGCCTCACCTGCAATAGCCGAAATCCGAAATTGAAATTCATCCCACACTGCCACGACATGACGACGATTTGTCTGGTATAATCCAAGACCTTTGGGACACTAATGACGCGGCACTCGGATTTATTCTTCCGGCGGCTGTCGGTCTGAGAAGTGGAAGCCTCCCGGTGGGTGATCCCGAAAGTAAAAGTGTGCAAATTGCCGGATCTGCCACAGATTGCCTAATGCCGCACTCTATGTTGCAGAACCAGAAGAGCTGACAACAATGGCAGCTTTTCTTTTCTTCTCGTTTTTTGGAGGGAAGGCGGGCGAGAGCATGGCTGCCGCCTGGCTTGGGGCAATCAAAAGCACGTCACGATTGCGAGGATGAAATTGAAGCCGCCTCTGTGTGTAAGCTGGCTGCCCCGCCCCCTATGCCCCTTTGTTTGGTGCACAGAGAGATATTTGCAATGATTTTCAGATATTGTCTGAAAATCTTATTAAAGCTAAGCCATTCCTACTCTATTTTTTAAAACCCAAATATTTCTCTCCCTGTACCGATCATTTTCTTTATCTTGGCCAGACTCTTCCCTGAGATAAACTGTAGCCAAATCTCGAACTTGGTCAGCGGGAAGCATTCATGCACTCATGCGCCGTTTGCGAAAGCATCATGCGAATTTAATTGAATAAAGTTTTGTAAGAGTTTTGTAATTGCCCCGCCAGATTAACAAAACGAACTCAGATACCGACCAGCTCGTAGTAGTCCGCCCAGGGGGGTGCCCCGCTCCCGAATGGGCCTCGGCGGTTTCATGTCTGGCCAGGAGCCATAATTGAGATGCTTTTGAGGCGATAATAAATTATGAAGGCAGAAAATGAAACGGAACGAGAAGCCACAAAACGAAAGCAAAATAAAGCGCCAAAATCGAGGCCCAGAAAGTAAAATGTCGGGCGGGAGGAGACTGGATGACTGGATGGCCTGGACCCTACACTATCGTTCGTGTGGGCAGGGAAGGAGACGATTAGGCCAGGGATTAGGCCAAGTCTGCAGGCCATAAATTATACATTGTATTTTTTCGATTCGGGCTAAAAGCTAACGGGACTATGCCTCGCCAAACTGTTAGACAGGCTAACAAAAAACAGGCTTCCAAACAAAAAATAAGGGAAATTGAAAGTGCAGTGAACCCGCCAAAGGATTAAGGAGTCTGGGCATAGCTTCGACCCGGTAAACCGTCCATGTCAGTCGCCCGGACAGGTTGAGCGGTAAAGTATAGGTTTTTAATTGAATGCTTAGGCCGGAATGCCGAACTTATCTCCTAACAAAGCCCACATGCAGATGGTCCATTAATCACAGCCTCAACCTTGAATGTAAATTAACTCAATTGATTTATTCGCCCC